>NC_140586.1:784237035-785539535 GCF_964204655.1 Triturus cristatus | reverse complement strand
TGATCAATGGGCCATGGACAAAACCCAGTTTACACCTTTTGCAAAAGGAAAATAGTAGGTTTACATAAGCCTTAATACTGACGTGAAGAATCTTTCAGCAGTCAATGGTGGCCATAGCATGCTATCCAGAGTAGAATAGAAATCACAGACTCAATCTTATGACCTACCTAGCTATGAAAGAGGACGATAACCTGATCATGCCTTCATGTTGCAGGCAGAAGGAATAGTTCTACTAATAAGAAAACAAATTACTTACCTGTAACTACAGTTATCCAGTATTGGTATCTTTCATAGATTGATCCTCACAAAAGAGCTGCTCCCAGTGTGATAACCCAAAGCGAGCTACAAGAACGTCGTGAGTGTGGGCATCTCACAAAAAGATATAGACTGGTCTCACACACCACCTGGTGTCATGCTTCATCATTGACCAGTCCTCGCCCTCCAAAACCTTCGTTTGATGGAGGACGGGCATACACTTGACGACAAGGATGCACTTCTAAGTGATGGAGTGGGGGCCCGTGACTATGTGAGTGAAATTAAAATTAAAAATCATTATAGTTATCAGTAGCAATTCTTTAATGTGAAGTGAAAACTATATGATATTAAAATAAGAGTGACGGAAATTGGGATATTTATTGGTCCCAACCGTCTAATGAGTGATCTTGTGGATGGTCGACATGTTTCTGCCTGGGTGGCCCCGAAGGGTCCGCGGCATTCATCAGGACCTAAAAGTAAAGAAATAATGGGCTCCGTTCTTACCACATTTGGTAGTGTCACCACTGCGGGAGTGTGGTATGGGTCACACTTCACCATCTAAGGGATGCTTCCAATAGTGAAGCCTGAAACAAAATTTTAATAAAAGGCATTGTAACTCGCTGGGTCGGTTGTACCTGTAAAAAGGAAAAAAGACGAAACAATGCATGCATTGAGTGTCGTGCGTGACACAAGTGTGTGCGTGACTCAGTGGCACTCTATTTGTGGACACTAGTGCGAAAAATTGTGGTGGTAGACAATGTTGCCACCAGGCTTACCCTAATAATATGGACAAGTAGCCTCATGGGAGAAGAGGCGGAGAAGAGAACCACAACTGTGTTTCAGCTGTAACAGAAAACATTTCAGACAAAAACGTTATGTAAAAAGGCGATAAATTCTCATGTTTAGCCAGCCTCGAAAAACGAGTGAAGTCATTTCCACATATCACATACTCATGCTGTCTTACTCGCGCTACCACCACACACTTCAGGCATACTCTTACTCGCGATAATCGCGTCCTGCCACCTATACGTCCGCTCGTCGGTCTCCCCGATGTGCAAATGCCAGGGTGAGGGCGGGGTTTATATCGGCTGTCATCCCCGTGTCTAATTGAAGTAGTTGGCCTAAATCGATTTCACGTGGGTGTTTCCCGGTGTCCCCGGCTGCCGCTGCCTGGAACGAGAATGGCAGAAGTGGGGCGTGTTAGGTCCTCAGTAGACGCTCGAGAGACGAGGAGAGGGATGGGTCCTGCCGGCCAATGGTGAGGATCCTAATGATCGTGCAGGCGATGACGTGCCGTTGGTGCGGTGCTCCGATTGGTTAAGCCGAGGAGAGGGTTGGGTCCTGCCGGCCAATAGTGGGGATCCTAATGATCGTGCAGGCGATGACGCGCCGTTGGTGCGGTGCTCCGATTGGTTAAGCCGTGAAGGGAATTCAAAGGCCCGCTCTGATTGGAGGAGCTAATGCCGGGAATTCAAAGGCCCGCTCCGATTGGAGGAGCTCAGGCCAGGGGGCGTGACTGAATCTGAAGATGCTCTGTAGCCACAGAATTAGTTGTCATGGGGACGTATGCTCAAAAGGTGGTAGCGCGATCCTCCTGAAGATAGGGTCGTAGTGGAGGTGGCTTTGTGCAATGGGTATGCTGGTCATTGTGAGGGTCTCATGCTGGGCAAGTATGTAGCAGATGGGAACCACGTGCTAGAGAGGTTACTGTACTTCATGCAAGGTCAGAAGTGGCAAGCATGGCAATTATGACTGAGTCTATAGAAGTGATCATGCAGAGAAGCGGTCGTACTCAGAGGCGACCTCACGTCCAGTGAACTTCCATGGTTTTATCAATTAAATGTATTTTTTTTCCATTCCCATATATACAGCAATCATATCGTGTTGTTATGAGCCAAATATTAACGATGGTGTCTCGCTCCTCAAAAAGGCTAAGCCAGAAAAATGCACATCCCACACACACTAATGCTCATTCTGAGTGTTGTGTATGGGCGGGGTGCTAAGGTTTTGTGTGAGGGTCAGATCTTTGTTGTGGCCTGAGTTTTGGAGATACGTGTGCATCATTGGAGAATGATAATATATACTAGGTATATTCATCTTTTTTTATCGTGTCAGTTGTAACCATGGGATATCGTCATTGAGACCCCTCTCATGGGTACGGAGGCGGAAAACCCATCGTTGCTCTCTAAAAAGGAGGTTTGTTGTAAGGTCGGATTTCCCTTTTCTCATGACTTCAAGTACAGTCCAGCTGAGGTCTGTTTCTTTATGGTTAGCTTCGGAGAAATGGCGAGTCAGTTTTGTATTGGTCTTTTTGCACCTTATAGTGCTTCGGTGTTCGTTAATACGGGTTTTTATCTTCCTAGTAGTCATACCTACATACCGAAGCATGCAAGGACAGGTTAGGAGATAGACAACGTTCTCCGTGTTACAATTGCTGAATGTGTTGAGTCTCCAGGGCCTGCCCGTACCTATGTCAACCTCTTTGGTATTTTTAGTGAGGTCGCAGGAGTTGCACATGCCACAGGCAAAGTGACCCACTACACGTGGTTGGTCCCAGAGTCTGGGTTGTTCAGTCTCGTCCAATGTGGTGATCTGGGCGTGTACCAGTTCATCCCTTAGGTTTCTGTTGCGTTTGTACGCAAATAAGGGCGTTTCCCATTGTTTCCCAGCGCTATTCAGTATGTGCCACCTTTTTCTGATGATTTTCTGTATGGAGTTTGATGCTGGTGTAAATGTAGTGACACACACTTGTCTGTCCGTTTGTACTTTCTCGGTGTTCTCCAATAATGCTTCTCTGGGGTTATTGCTTGCTCTTTTGTTGGCCCTTTTAACCAGTTTTCTGGGATAGTTCCGTGCTATGAGTTTTTTCTCAAGTTGTTTCGCTTGTTCTGTATAGATTACTTTTTCAGAACAGTTCCTTCTTATCCGTAGAAACTGGCCGACTGGAAGATTCTGTCTGAGGGCTCTTGGGTGGTAACTTTCGTATAGAAGTAAACTATTTCTGTCTGTAGGTTTATTGTGGACTTTTGTTGAAAACCCTCCACCAGTGATTGTGATATCTAGGTCCAGGAAGGTAGCGTGATTTTTGAGGATGGAATGGGTAAACTTTAGATGTCGATCTTGAGAGTTTATCCATTGGACAAAAGCAGTTGCATTTTCTTCTGTTCCTCTCCACACAATCAGAACGTCGTCTATGTACCGTTTCCAAACCTTGAGATGATTTAGAAACGGGTTCGCTGGATTGTTGACAAAGTCATCCTCGAATTGTTGGACGTACAGACAGGCCATACTAGGGGCAAAGGTGCTCCCCATCGAAGTTCCTGTTATTTGATGGTAGATGGTTTGATCATATCACTAAAAATACCAAAGAGGTTGACATAGGTACGGGCAGGCCCTGGAGACTCAACACATTCAGCAATTGTAACACGGAGAACGTTGTCTATCTCCTAACCTGTCCTTGCATGCTTCGGTATGTAGGTAGGACTACTAGGAAGATAAAAACCTGTATTAACGAACACCGAAGCACTATAAGGTGCAAAAAGACCAATACAAAACTGACTCGCCATTTCTCCGAAGCTAACCATAAAGAAACAGACCTCAGCTGGACTGTACTTGAAGTCATGAGAAAAGGGAAATCCGACCTTACAACAAACCTCCTTTTTAGAGAGCAACGATGGGTTTTCCGCCTCCGTACCCATGAGAGGGGTCTCAATGACGATATCCCATGGTTACAACTGACACGATAAAAAAAGATGAATATACCTAGTATATATTATCATTCTCCAATGATGCACACGTATCTCCAAAACTCAGGCCACAACAAAGATCTGACCCTCACACAAAACCTTAGCACCCCGCCCATACACAACACTCAGAATGAGCATTAGTGTGTGTGGGATGTGCATTTTTCTGGCTTAGCCTTTTTGAGGAGCGAGACACCATCGTTAATATTTGGCTCATAACAACACGATATGATTGCTGTATATATGGGAATGGAAAAAAAATACATTTAATTGATAAAACCATGGAAGTTCACTGGACGTGAGGTCGCCTCTGAGTACGACCGCTTCTCTGCATGATCACTTCTATAGACTCACAGTCATAATTGCCATGCTTGCCACTTCTGACCTTGCATGAAGTACAGTAACCTCTCTAGCACGTGGTTCCCATCTGCTACATACTTGCCCAGCATGAGACCCTCACAATGACCAGCATACCCATTGCACAAAGCCACCTCCACTACGACCCTATCTTCAGGAGGATCGCGCTACCACCTTTTGAGCATACGTCCCCATGACAACTAATTCTGTGGCTACAGAGCATCTTCAGATTCAGTCACGCCCCCTGGCCTGAGCTCCTCCAATCGGAGCGGGCCTTTGAATTCCCGGCATTAGCTCCTCCAATCAGAGCGGGCCTTTGAATTCCCTTCACGGCTTAACCAATCGGAGCACCGCACCAACGGCGCGTCATCGCCTGCACGATCATTAGGATCCCTACTATTGGCCGGCAGGACCCAACCCTCTCCTCGGCTTAACCAATCGGAGCACCGCACCAACGGCGCGTCATCGCCTGCACGATCATTAGGATCCTCACCATTGGCCGGCAGGACCCATCCCTCTCCTCGTCTCTCGAGCGTCTACTGAGGACCTAACACGCCCCACTTCTGCCATTCTCGTTCCAGGCAGCGGCAGCCGGGGACACCGGGAAACACCCACGTGAAATCGATTTAGGCCAACTACTTCAATTAGACACGGGGATGACAGCCGATATAAACCCCGCCCTCACCCTGGCATTTGCACATCGGGGAGACCGACGAGCGGACGTATAGGTGGCAGGACGCGATTATCGCGAGTAACAGTAAGAGTATGCCTGAAGTGTGTGGTGGTAGCGCGAGTAAGACAGCATGAGTATGTGATATGTGGAAATGACCACTCGTTTTGAGGCTGGCTAAACATGAGAATTTATCGCCTTTTTACATAACGTTTTTGTCTGAAATGTTTTCTGTTACAGCTGAAACACAGTTGTGGTTCTCTTCTCCGCCTCTTCTCCCATGAGGCTACTTGTCCATATTATTAGGGTAAGCCTGGTGGCAACATTGTCTACCACCACAATTTTTCGCACTAGTGTCCACAAATAGAGTGCCACTGAGTCACGCACACACTTGTGTCACGCACGACACTCAATGCATGCATTGTTTCGTCTTTTTTCCTTTTTACAGGTACAACCGACCCAGCGAGTTACAATGCCTTTTATTAAAATTTTGTTTCAGGCTTCACTATTGGAAGCATCCCTTAGATGGTGAAGTGTGACCCATACCACACTCCCGCAGTGGTGACACTACCAAATGTGGTAAGAACGGAGCCCATTATTTCTTTACTTTTAGGTCTTGATGAATGCCGCGGACCCTTCGGGGCCACCCAGGCAGAAACATGTCGACCATCCACAAGATCACTCATTAGACGGTTGGGACCAATAAATATCCCAATTTCCGTCACTCTTATTTTAATATCATATAGTTTTCACTTCACATTAAAGAATTGCTACTGATAACTATAATGATTTTTAATTTTAATTTCACTCACATAGTCACGGGCCCCCACTCCATCACTTAGAAGTGCATCCTTGTCGTCAAGTGTATGCCCGTCCTCCATCAAATGAAGGTTTTGGAGGGCGAGGACTGGTCAATGATGAAGCATGACACCAGGTGGTGTGTGAGACCAGTCTATATCTTTTTGTGAGATGCCCACACTCACGACGTTCTTGTAGCTCGCTTTGGGTTATCACACTGGGAGCAGCTCTTTTGTGAGGATCATTTAATATTGGAGGCTGCTGCTCCTAGAACCCCACGCCTCTAGTTCCCCCCTCCACACACTGTGTGGAGTTTTCTTGTGATTGAATCTTTCATAGATTCACATGCTTGAATCCTTCCCTGTCACCGAGATGGGAGTCCCGCGGTAAAATACAAAAGTAGTGCCATAAGCAATAAATAGGCCAAAGGCTATATCTTAGTAGCCTATCTACGTCCTTATATGAAAAGGACTAAGTCAGCTCCAACCAATCAGCACCCTCTAGAACACTCAACAGAAGCAGTCCTCAGATTTTCCAAGCACAAGTGGTAAGTAAGTAAATATCCCTAAAGGCACTGAACTGGTTCCACGGGGAAGAGGGTGGGTGCATGCGAATCTATGAAAGATACCAATATTGGATAACTGTAGTTACAGGCAAGTAACTGGTTTTCATATCCAGTATAGGGGTATCTTTCATAGATTAACATGCCAGAATCAGAATAGCAAGCAGATTCCCCAATTGTACTGTCGTTTGCAGGTGGGAGACATGTAGTTTAAAACTTCCAATATACATCCACAATCTTGAAACACTGGAATGACAAAGCAAAAAAGCAATAATCATACAATGAATATCAGTATAAGAAACGTATAAGCTGATAGGAGCATGGACACTAAGGAATGCAACAGTAAAGAAAGCTACTAAAAGACAAGCATTAAAGAAATAAGAATCTGACCTTAGTGAAAGATGACCCAACACAGCTTGTCCAACCGCTGTATCCTCCTATTGTGTAGATTGGAGGAAGCAATGTGTTGTGAACGTGTGGACATTCTTCCATGTCGCAGCACGGCATATCTTGTCCAATGTAACTCCAGTGAACAAAGCTGTGGATGCAGTGACAGTTCTGGTTGAGTGAGTCTTCGCTTTCAACTTGAGGTATGTTGGCTTTTACGTGGCAGAATTGAATGGCAGATGCGACCCATCTGGCTATTGTGGCTTTGTAACAGCTGTTCCCGGTTTTCCTTAACCTTAAGTCACGAACAGTTGATGCGTCTTTCTAATATCCTTAGTCATTTGAAGATAAAACTACAAGCCCCTTTTTACATCCAATGAATGTAATGTCCTTTCAGCTTGACTGGATAGATTTGGCAAGAAAGTTTGTAGCATTACCGGTTCGTTCAAGTGAACTTGCGTGGGAACCTTTGGAATGAACTTGGGATTCGTCCGCAGAATTACATAGTTTTGAGTAAAACTCAAGAATGACAGGTTGTTTAAATGAAATTGTGAAGGAACCTTAGGGATGAAATCTGGGATTCGATTAGTCTAGAGGATAACCATTTATTTTAAAAAAAGAAGAAAAGGATGTTTTATCGTTAACACTTGAATTTCACCAACTCTCCTGTTTGAGCTAGTAGAAGAGCCACTTTACTTGCCAGGTATTAGAGGTCAGCCCTATAGATTCATTCTAAGGGTTGCTTCATCAATTGCAACAGGACTATATTTAAGTGCCACTCAGGAGGTGAAGCCTTAACAGGTGGATAAATGCGAAACAAGCCTTCCATGAATTGCTGTACAATTCTGTTAGAACAAAGAGACGACTTTAGTGGAGCGTCTATATCAGAAGATAGCTGCTAGATGAACTCTAATTGAAGAATACACTAGTCCTGATTTTGCCAAGGTATGGTAAGATTTGCTCTGAAGCAGCGATACATGGATGCACGTTGTTTTGATGGTACCAGAGACAGAATTGCTTACATCTCAGTCTGTAAGTCTTGTAGGTGCCATCCGCACAAGACCGGGCAATAATGTCTTTATACTCCTGTGGAATAGTCAAATCCTTAAATTGAAAGCATTCAGGAGCCATGCATTAACTTAGTGGGGGCTATCAAGATGAGAAAACCCTGCTCCGCTTTTCTGTTGCCGAGAACCTTATGTATTAAAGGTATCAGGGGAACAATTAAACAGAGATCCTAGACTATGTGTCGAAAAGTTTTTCTTCATGATCCCGGATGTGGATGACAAGTTGCAAAGAATTGGCATTTGCGGGTTTCGTTTGTTGGCAAGAAATCTAGAGCCAGTTTGTCTCCGAACGATTTGGTGCCGACAAATCAAACTTTATTCGTGGAGGCCGCTTCATTGCATGCTGGTGGTATTGCCCGTGCAAACTAACACCGAAGACTATCATTGACAGGATAACATTGAGACAGTTGGATGGATTTGAGCTGCAGGCGATTGATATGCATGCTCTTTAGGAACAGAGACCATTTTCCTCGAATTTGTAGGGTCTGTAGAGGACTACCCCAGCTCTCCAGGGTGGCATCTATAGTCATTACGAAGTGAGGAATTTAGGGTAGAAACGTGAGGCCCTCTAATAGGTGGGAGATCTGGGACCACCAGTCTGAGGTTTTCATCATACATGTGCAAAGATCACCAGGCCCCTGAACGATTTTTTAGATTGCATTTATTGTTTCGTAGCTGTAAAAGTCTAATTTCCAGGTGTGCAAGAAGGGATCATATTGATAGCTCAGGACATGATGTCCAGAAGCCAATTGATCAAACGCACTGATGGCTTTTTTTTTTTAGCCAGTTCCTACAACGGGGGGGGGGGGGGGGGGGGAAGGGGAGGGCCACTTCCTTTTGGTGGAGTAGACACCATTTTGGAACCGTTTCTCCCAGAGTATGGCGTGAGCAGCACTAGAACGTTGTCACTGTAGGTAAGCTAGCCTAAACCTTTGGCATCATTCTTGATACAGATGAGTATCTTTCACAAGTGCCTCTAAAGGGTGTTTCTTCTGAAAATGAATGTGACAAAAAATATTGCGGTGTCAGAGTCATCCTTGACTTCTTGCAAGGTGTCGTCAACGTGCTTGCCAAACAGAACATCGCAATGGTATGGTAAAAATCTTAGATATATTTGCACCTCAGGTTCTATATTCAGTGGTCTCGTATCAACATTGGCGTCTAAGGACCACTGGCCCTGCCAGTTGTGAATTACCTATTAAGGCTATATCTAAATATATATTTACTGAGGAGGAGGTTTCAACCCCTGCAGAATCATACAATTTTTATATTTATTTATTTCTTGTAATTTGTGCCCCATCTGTCTTCCTGCAGAAATTCTATGTATGTGGCAATGTTTAACTACATCTCGTAATCATACCAGCCCCATATTGCCAGTGATTGGGCAGCCCACAGAGCAGCACCAGGCATAGTTGAGAACGTCTCATTGCTGGTAAGGCTGGCTTATACGCGACAGGGTGTCTTATGATTGCAATTCCTCCCGGATAAATCAACAATTAGATAGGTCTCACAGCTTTTCTATTTAAAATCCGAAGGAGAACAGACCATTTTTTTTTTTTATCTGCTTTTGGAAGGTAGAAGCGTTTGGCTGCACGTTCCTAAGGGTCTGGAAACCATCAAAACTCATATGGTGGGGAATCCAGCAGTTGTGGGCTTTCTCCCTATCAAGACCAGATATGAATGGATCGTTCAAAGGAAAGGAAATATTTTTTTTGACCTTGGGAGAACTCTTTTGTGGCAGGAGCATCGGAGTATGCGGACATACCGAGCACAATGTGGCTTTGCAGTCTTGGGAAAGTGTTGGTAGTAGTCCTGTAACACCCCCTATAGGTTTAGTACTAGAGCGACAGATTTGACTTATGCGTAAAGTTGTAAGCGGAGCAAAGTAGTGAATTTGCTCCACATATTGCCTCTCCATATATTGGGTGCTGTTAAAGACTTTATCGTATTAGTCCCCTTAATTTGTATTAAATTATTCTGGACTGTCTTCTGTAGTTGAGGACTATGGTGTATTGCCATTGAGATCATAGTTGCCTAGGTAGAAGCAGACGACTATGCTGACAATCTTTTGTCATAGACTAGGCCATACGTAGATGAGGCCTCATTGATAAGGCTGTCAGACTACTGTTGTAGAGGAGGCCGCCGTAGAGGAGGCCATCGTAGAGGTCAATATTGGTGAGGCAGTAATAGCAGGCATGGAGTTTTGTTATAGACTCCTTGTTGCCAGGTTATGAGGATTTCCCTGATGTAGTGTCAGATGACTAGGGAGTAGTAGGATCTGCCTCCGAGAAGGTTTTTTTTTTTTTATTTTATTTTTTTAGTGCGCCTCAGTGAGAAATGCCATCAAGACTCAAGGTAAGTCTTTATGGCTTTCTTGCGCGCCCTCTGGAGACTTTTGGCACGACCTCTCCCTTTGACCTCTCCTATGAGGTGAAGGAATCCTCATCAGAAGTGACGGATTTAAGTTTCTGTAGTCCCAATATAAGCCTCATCTCTCAGAGCATGAGAGTTTGAGGAAAAGGTTAGACATATTTCATAGTATATTACCTTGTTTTCTGCCACATTAGCGCCAGGGTCAGAGAAATTAAACATGAATTATAATAAGTAATAGCCGAAGAAACTGAGCAGAGCTCAGGGAGACTCCCTTCACACACGACGTGCAGTGAAAAGCTGAGGAGAACTGCTTCTGTTGGGAATGTTCTAGAGGGTGCCGATAGCGGATTGGTTGGAGCGGACTTTTAATCCTTTTCATATAAGGACGTAGATAGGCTACTAAGATATAGCCTTGAGCCTATTTATTACTTATGGCACTATTTTTGCATTTTACCGCGGGACTCCTATCTCGGCGACGGGGAATGATTCAGGCATGTGAAGCTATGAAAGATACCCCAATACTGGATAAGTCAGATTTGTCTTGGCTATACCTCACAAAATGTTCATATTTGGCACATAAAGGCTAGAATTATCCTAGATTTATTTTGTATTTATTTTACAGTTTATGAAAATACAGCTTAACGTGGTATCCTATTCTGTGCATAATCTTTCATTATTGTAAGGCTACTATTTTTCTCTCTACCACCTTTGCATCCGGTGGATAGTTCCAGGACAATCCAACTTATCTCTGATCTTTGTATTACTGCCTCTTACTTTGGAACGCAATCTGTCTTCAGAAAAGGTATCAAGCACTTTTCCAAGGCTGACCTCTAGCAGAGATCATACCGCAATGTGAAGCTTTTGTGCTACTCTACTCAGATGGGTGATGTACTGCATGGTGTCACGTTTTATCAAACCATCTCCGAACCCTCTATAAAGGAAATACATCAAGCGATCAGCACCGAATCATTTGGTACAAAACTTTGCAGTTTATCAATTATAAAGGTGCCTCAATTTTCTATAGCGTTAACTGCTTTTTCCACACCAACAGAAGCTCAGGATTTTTTAAACGAGCGCTTTAGTTACAAATAGCAAAACTGCCCTCAACCTCAGTCTCAACCCCACTGCATTCTCCGATTTCAACTAACTTCAGACAGGACAAAAAGTCATCTCCATCTTCTGGACAAATACATGACACTTCGGGTTACATGAAGAGCAAGAACATTATGCACCATAGAAAACTCAAGTTTGACTAGGAGAAGAATATCAGTTTGTACAATTAAGTGTGTATTTACTTTAAGAATAAAAAATTAAAAAAAAAAAAACCTCACCCAGCGACATTGGAGATGATTGTCAACCATAAGAAAAAAAAAAACTTGGTGCCAGAATTTCTATGGTATTGCAAGATCTAAGCTTTTGTTGGCCACAGACAATCATGCATAGCCCACTCTCTTTTGGTAGGATGAACACTTCATATGGAATGTCATAAAAGCAGTCAAGGCATTGCTTTTGGTGAGGTCGCCTGAAAGGAGCGGGGCATACAGCAAAGAGCCCCAGCTGCTCCTTCCTTGTGACGGTTTTGGGTATTGTATATTAGTGTACAATGTGTTAGAGTAAATTCTTGGTACCCACGCTGCCCGAATTCAAAGTAAGGCTAGTTCAACCATTTTTTTTTATCGAAATGCCATCCGAAGAAATGTCTTAACAGCATTTGTAACTATCTCTGATTAACCAGCTTTGAGTTCAGTCCAAAACACGTCAACAAATTAGATTAGGTACTTCCAATAATTAAAAGAAAAATACAAAACACTTGTATGTATAATCAACAGGTCCGTATTCACTGAAGGTTTACTAGGGATGGAACAAGCAAAGTCATATTAGTACACCTAGACATTCAAAATATTTTGGGTTTTGTAATAACACCAACAGTATAAAAAAAAAAAGATAGAAAAGAAAAATCAGATATTGGATGCTCGACACTGCCCTGGAACAACCTTAACAGATATTTTCTATTAATACGCTTCCAGTTTAAATGTATCCTCATATTGTAAGTTCACTACCATTTTGTTTTTCAGCACGATCTTGCAGTTGGAGAATAAAATATAGTTCCCTTTATCCTGGAGTAATGTAAACATGCTTAAAATAAAATATTAACTTACTGGAGTCGTTAATTCTGGCGTAGTTATCGGAGTACAAGCGCTGGTTAATTTTACTCCACTTCCAAGATCAAAGTCGCAGATTTTCACTGGTGAAAACTGGGAGGGTTGAGAGGTAAAAAACAAAAACACAGACCATGAAACCTGTGAACAACGTTTTGAACGTGTAGATTAGATCTGTAAATGCATGAACACAGTGAAAAAACATTTAGGCTCCACCCTTATTTAAGAAAGCAAACGAAAACGACTGGGTGTATTGGCACAGCTCCATGCTTGACATGAAAGAATACCAACAAACAAAATTTACCCACATTTCACACAGTAGGAAACTGGAGCAAACTGAACATTCAGATATTTACATCCGAGTGGAACATGAAGTAGTAGCTTTTCCCTATGTTACAGCTGTGGGCAGTGTCAGTCATAACATTCCAGTATATGTGCTGATCCACAAGACACAAAAAATGGACAGAATGCAGAACAAATCAAAACATTCACCCCAAGTCAAGAGATCTGGGTTAAATCCATCAGTCTTTTGCTCACCATGCCACCCCAGTTTAGACCTAGCCATATGCAAATCAGTCTTGACCCTGTGCCTCATGGGAACAGTCCAGCCCGAACTGCCAAGCCAGGTCCTCCCTGGACCGGAAACAAGCATCCTAGGACCGGTTTCGAGGTTTCAACCCTCTTCAGCCAGGATAGCTTGATTCCAGTGGCACAGTGAGTCCGGGACACAGTCCATGCCAAACATTTCACTATTCTCAGTACAATTAAAGTACAGAGATAAAAGTTTAGGAAATTCAATAATTCTGAATCACACAGCACAAAGCATATTTACTTTCCTAGCAACATAGCAAAATGTATAACCATCGATATAAAGCATGTAGTTAACCGTAGGGTGAAAATTGCCAGGGTTTTCTATTGGCTGCTTTCCTATTCCAGCCGGCATCAGATCGCAGGCTTGCTTTGTCAACAATGCCAACTCTTGAAATAGAACACGAACAGTCAGATTATACAAAGATAATGAAGGTAAATTAAGAGTAACCAAACTCCTTAAACTGCAGTAGCTGATTAACCTCCCTAGTTTGGAGACGATCAGTCAAGGAAAAACATTCCCAACAAAGCTCTGGTCCAAATGGGGCAGGTGGTGAAGGAGACGTGGAGTGAGATGCCCTGCATGCAGACAGTCAAATTGAAAACAAGCATTTGCACAGCCAATAGATTGTATGGGGTGAACACCATAAAAACTTCAAGCCTATTGGCTTTACCATTCATTGTACTCTAGCAGCAATTGGGGAGCAAGAGCAGACAAAACACCCAGAAACAATTAACAGCTGCTGCAGAAAATATATAAATAACTTCTTTTCAAAGGAATCCTTCGCCAACCCCTCCCCCCCCCCCCCCCACACCCCCGCGATACTTTTTGCCTTGTTCCACAGTTCTGCCCGGCTGCTCAAAGATGTATTTCAAATGTATTGGTAGACCTTCCTGCAACCCAACATCCAAAGTTGTGACAGAGAAATAGCAAGACTGAAATCCAATACGAGCGGCCATCTTTCAGCCAATGGATGAAGGTACCAAAGCAAAAGGAGGCCGATCTAAAGCTCGTAAAGCAATACAATTCTTCACCATGAGGTGCGATACATTTTAAACCGAGACTTGCAGTTTGAAATGCGACTGATTGTACTTTCATAACAGCTGTCAACCTCCAACATACATGCTAATAAATGTAATTACTGAGGTGCCAAATATGAACATCATGGTGGTTTCTTCGTGCTAAACTCATATTGCTCCAACATTTATATTAAAAATATGAAAAAGCACCTGGTCTTCAAATTCACACAGGATATTTTCGGGCTTCAGGTCTCGGTGGGCAATACCTAGAAAAAAAAAAAAAAAAAAAAAAAACACACATTAGACCAATTTGCCACAACATAATTTAGGACTATGATAGACAGGCTCCAATCAGCCTCCTTAACTTTTACTAGTAATCACTTAATAAGCCGTGCTTATTAACCTGCAATTGACCTACCCAGACATGTCAAACATAGGCAAAGGAGGGATGGATCTATGTCACATGTTCAAGATAAGAGACTATGCAAAAAAGCTGCATTTAACTTTACTATGCGTACATTAATCCTGTATGATGTTCTGAAGATTTGGCATGGATCCAGCTGTCTTGTACCTTTGCCAGACGCCCCTGTCAATTACATTATTATGCATTGCTTAAGAGTGGCGTACACTTAAGCAATGCAATGCTGCTTACTTTGCTTTTACTGGGATGCAGAGAGAAGGAAAGCAAAAAAATAAAGCAGTACATTGCAGTTTCTTCCAACGCAAACTTTACACAACATACAATTCTAAATGGTCCAACTGTTAATGGAATCACACGCCCTTGGATAATGGAGTTTTCTACAGAAAGTGATTGTTGTACAAGTTAAAGAGAACCACACAGCAGACCAAAAACCATCCATCACCGGCACCACCCCGTGATGCCCCCCCCCCCCCCGCAGAATACAGTCTTCAAACTCTAAATATTTCAAGAGAGCCACAGTAGTGAGGCCAATTGAGAACTTCAGATGAGTTATTCATTGGACCGCTAAGTGCTGCAAAAGGGATCATTTTATACACCAACAGATTACACTGGGTATTATGGCACAAATTACGATTGAACCAGGTGCTTAATGTATGCCCGTTTTCTTAATTCATTACAAATAGGTGACATACCAAAGAAACATTCACATGGATTACCCATTTCACAGCAGTGAAAATCTAGTGGTAACCACAAACCGCACGGGTGTTGGAAAACAGACGCAAATTCAAATAAGTCCATTTCTAATTATTCAATAGATGTGAAACACGCCATTTAAGCAATTCTGAGATTTAAGCTTAGAATATGCGGTTATGTAGACTTCATTTTGGATTATTACTTTTCCACAAAACCATTCAAGATTATCTCCTCGTCATAGACTCACTTCGAACAGCAGAGTTACAATGCATTTCCGAGCAACACAAAGCAATGCAAGGTGTCGTGCTTAGAAAACTTCCCAGATTACGCACTTTAGGAATGTGGTCTATAGGCCTGGTCTTGATGAATAAGTACCTGTTCAAATCAGATTCCAGCCAACAGCAGGCTAATTTAAGAGTACAGAATACCACATAGGACAGTTAAACAAATCAAACAAACCAGGATTCATTTAAATGCTCACACCAATTGCTTAAAGCCACAAATGGGAACAAGCATTTGCAATGCATTAGGTCTCGCATTTACGCGAGTTTGAGCTATTGGCATTGTAAATGACAATGCCAATAGGCATTGTTATTTGCAATGTCAATAGCTCAAACTCGCGTAAATGCGAGACCTAATGCATTGCAAATGCTCGTTGGTTTGGCTTGTCAGCACAGCTGTCTGCCAGTCCTATTAGTGCCACTTCTTTCAAACATACAAACAGTGCACTATGGCTCCGCCCAGAGGACCAAGGATGTCTCTCTCCTCTCTGAGTGGTTGTTTGGTGTTTTCCAGCCTCCTATGGAGTGCTTGCATTCAATGCACGTTGGAATATTGCACATCTCAGAAGTGCACTAAATCGACACATTAAATTCTTTGCCATGCATGCATTGTATAAAGGAATTTTTTTTTAATTTGATTTCTCACTTTTGTAATATTTGAGTTTGGATTAGCTCTTTTCCAGCAGGAGAGCGCCATACACTGATAAACGTGCATTGGCAAATCCAATAAGTCTGACTTGAAGGTGCCAACACAGTCGTATGGAAAGGATGTTTACATACTTTAGCACATTGAAGCCAGAACCCTTGGCTCTGCTAATGCTTGCTATTAAATGACTGACTTAGAGGCCCACACTAAAAGCCTGGGCCTCCTCAGATGTGACAAATCTCACACACAAATCTTTAGAGCACCCACGTGTTTATTGGGGTTACTATAAGCGGCCCTTCCAAGGGCTGGAAGGAACTGGGGACTTGGGCGCCTCCCTTATCAGGGCCGGACTTTCAAAAGAGTCACACTAGGATGTGAAACCGAAGAGGTAACCAGAGAGGAGGGGGAGGGGGGAGGGGGGAGGGAGGCAAGGATGACGCGCCAAGGATCGAAAGGCATATGTCTAACAGTGTGCCCCCCCAAACACCCGCATGGAAATGTGGATAACATGGGGTGGAGGAAAAGTAAAGAAGGAAGAACACTGGGAGAATAAAGGAGGAAAGGCGAGAGGAATGAAGGAAATGGAGGGAAGGATGAATATTGAAGGGGAGAAAAGGAAGGAGAGAGATGAGGAAGGAGGGGGATATAACGGGGAGCGAAGGCGGGACAAGGAGCAAGAGAAGAGAGGGAAGGGAGTAATAAAGGAAAATAGACACGGGGACAAAGAAAAGAAGGTGGAGAACAGACGATTGGGAAGAGGAGGAATGGAGGGGGAAGAGAGAAAGGGGAGATAAAGAAAATGGCAGAAGGATGAGAAATGGGAGGGGGAACTGGAGGAACAGGAAGGAATAAATGAAAGGCGAGGAAGGGGTGAACGCTGCACAGAGAGGAAAGACAGGAGGAGACACGAGGGAGAGGAAAGGAAGCAGCTGGGGCGTAAGAAGGAAAGGCTCTACGGACTTTGTGAGTGGGAAAGAAAAGAAGTGAGGAGAAGGGAAGGACAGGCGTGAGGAGGAACAAGAAAGACGAAAGTGAAAGTAGAAAATGAAGATGGTAAAGAACAAGGGTGAAAAGAAGAAAGGTGGGAAGGAAGCGGAGGGAATGTTGGGGAGAAGGAGGGACTAACGGCAAAGGCATGAAAAGCTATGAAGAGGGAATGGAAAAGATAATGTGCAAGATGGTGGCGGAATACACTAGGCGCCAGGGAGGACGGTCACATATAGGATTATAGCAGGAGAACTCAGTGGCGTAGCAGTAGCTGGGAGGGGGGGCACTCTTTTTGGGGGCAGAGGAGGTGAGCAAGTCGTTTCTGTGAACTACCACCGTACCCCCAGAACAAGTCGCCCGTAGCCCCCTGCCCTGGAACAAGTCGCCCCCACCTGCTCTTACCTGCACCAGACTGCAAACTCGGGGGCGCCGCGGGTGGCAGGATGTCTGGTTACGTCACTTGGAGAACTGTGAATATCAGGAGGTTATTCATGGACAGGCTGTGAGTGACATCAAATAGCCGAGAGTAAAGCTTGCGCTGTCTATGACGTCACTTAGAACCATGAGCTGAATAACACACCCATTATTCACAGTTGCTATCGGTAATTTTATTTTGTATATTGAAGCTAACTAGGAGGGAGTAGGAGGGGGGAGAGGGGGCGGGCACAGTGGTGCGGGCCGCAGTTGTAAAAGGCAGGGAGAGGGTGAGATTGAGAAAGGGAAAGATAGGGATCAAAGGAAACAAGGACGACACCTAGCTAGACAATAACAAGCAAGAAGGGGGTGGCAAATGGTGTGCACTTTGATGTCCTCAGTGGCCACGCGGCTCACTGAGGACATCAAAGCGGCCGTGAAAGTGATCAGGCAGTGCTTTTCAGGCTGCCAAATGGTGCGCGCGCCCGGCGCACATGCACTGTATTTGGAGGCCTGAAAAGCCACTGTTTGCACTTCCAAAACTCGCTTACTACAAGTCTCGCCAGAGCAGCGCTAAAGCGCTGGCTCAGACGAGACCTAAAAACTATCAGTGAATTAAAGTGGAAACGGCAATTTATAATACCAAGTAGAGTACAACGAAGCCGCGCCACGTTAAATTATCAAATAGCGGAGTGCAGTGGTCTGGGGCATCTGAGGAGCAGGTGCTAGTATAGGTACAGCGGGGTTAGGGTAACCCGGCATGCCTAAAGGCAAGTATGCTGAAAGGGAGTACCGCATAGTAACCGCCACCAACAGTTCCTCACCCTTGCATTCCAGTGGGAGTCCAGTCAGGGGTGGGGGACTGCCAGAAGGCAGGGGGAGGAAATGTTCTGAATTTGTTGTTAAGGTACGCAGTGGATGAGGACAGACTTTAAAAGAACTGTTATTTCAAACATGGGATGAGTACATGACAGGGCGTTCTTAGTGGGACACTGTGGAGAATGTGACGTTTGAGTCTAGCAGTCACTTATCACAAAGGATTATAGGATGGCACACGGAGGTGCGTTAGAACGGGAGTCATTGCTTAGAGGCAAGTAAAACAGAATATTTTACACCTGGAGTGTCTTTAAGTCACATCACTTGTAGTGAAGTGCTTCTTAAAATTATTTCTACATGTAAATATATAAAACACATTGTAGCAATCGATGTTAATGATTAAACAGGAACAGTTGATTGGCAATTAAAGTTTAATTCAAGGGATCCCATCCAGCACATGCCAAACAGGTTCCCTCTAACTGCCACTGTCAAATCCCTGCATTTTATCGCCTGAACACTCCACTCCAGGCAACATACTGGAGTTCCATGTTCAGCCTTAAAGGAGGTTGCTAGGGAAGTGCCGACTAAGCAAACCTGCCTTGTTACCACACACAATACATTTTGTAAAAGGACTTCTAAATATGTATATTGTACTTGTTGCTAGTTGACAGCACACATGAAATTAAAATTTTAAATTACTAAATGATACTTAATATTTATGTAATTTAAAATAATAAACATAATTCTATTTAATGCAATTGTATATATTAAAATCATTGTGCAGAAAACAAATCACGTTATAGGGCTTTCATATTAATTCGATCACATATAGTTTTAAATATTCACTTTCCCCAAAGCCTTCAATTGAGTACACTAAAATTTCCTTACATGCTATATTAGTACCCAGCCCTGAACCCTAAAAATCACTGACACTACCCATTGTGGAATGTTAAAAAGCCCTACCCTAAATCACTACCAACATCCCCAAACTTTTAAACTTCTTCCTCCCATTCCGTCTGACTTTTTTGTTCGCTTTAGGACTCCAGGCACTTTACAAGTGTTAAAGTGCATATGCTCTATCTAAAATGGATCGGTAATTGGTTTATCCATAATTGGCAGATTTGATTTACTATTAAGTGCCTAGTAAACTGCACCAAACGCTACTAGTGGGTCTGCAGCACCGATTGTGCTACCCACATGAGTAGTCCAGCAAACAAGTCTCAGACCTGCCACTGCAGTGTCTGAGTGCAATTTTAAACTGCCACTTTGACCCGGCAAGTGCACCCACTTTCCAGGCCCAAACCTTACCTACTCTTCTGCCGAGAGACCAGACTTGAATTCTGATTTTGTGTAGCGCGGCAAATACCCTGGGGTGTCTAGGTGCTGCGTTTGATAAATACTGAGCGGAAGGAAATAAAGATGGAGTTATGCAGTAAATAGCCACGTTTATAGGCCTTTTCTAAAGTTAAGAAGATTGGATTCTCTCTTCAATGAGGTAGGCAAGGAGTTCCATTAGCTGGCAGTTGTAGCCGCAAAACTCTTCCCCATTCTAACCTGGTTGACTCTAGGGACAATTAAGTTTTCCAGTTCGGCGCACCCAAGGGCTCTGGTTGGAAAGTATGGCTTTAGAAATTCTCAGCTGTGTGGGCCCCATATTGTTGAGGGATTTAAACGCAATACATATGGATTTAAATTGAATCCTCTTCGCCAAGGGTAGCCAGTTGAGTCAGGACAGTGGAGACAATCAAATTTAGAGTATGCCCAGCAACATTCTCACTGCTGCATTCGAGGCCATTTGAAGTATGTTAATACTGCGCCTCAAGGAACTGGAAAGGAGGGCATTGAAATAGTCCAGTCTTAAGGAAATCCGCACCGACACAACCGTATTCCTTAATTACAAACGGCATTTCTGGGAGAATTTCTCAGTATTTGATGAAAAAGCAAGCAGAGGTGACTGAATTGATTTGTGCCTCGAAGGACAACTTGGTGTCAGAAATGACACCTATATTTTTAGCCTTGTGCACTGGGAGCAGAGTTGAACCAGCCACCAAATATCTGTCCAAAATGATAGATTATTGCCCAGGAACAGGACTTTGGTCTTACAGGAGTTCAATTTCAAACAGTTGTCGGTCATCCATTTTGCTATGTGGCTCATACAGTCACAGAACCTCGATACTATCTGATTGACAGAGCTGCTCACCGAGACAATGATCTGAGTATCATCCACGTAAGACAATGGCAAAGCCATAACTTCTTACTAGACTAGCAAGAGGAGTAACGTAAAGGTTAAATAACGTTGGACTCAACGAAGAGCCCTGGGGAACCCGGCAAGGCAGTGTAAAAGGAGGGGATACCATGGTCCCCAAAGCAACTACCCAAGATCGCTCAGACACAAAGGAGCCTTGCAGGAACACGTCTTGCTCTGGATACCGATGGAACCTAACTGATTCCGCAGCAGCCCATGATAACAGTATCAAAAGCCGCTGACATGAAACAGAAGGATGAGAGCGGCTTTCGCTCCGCTGTCTAAGATCGGTCTGAGCTCCTCCGTAGCAGTGACGAGAGCCAGCTCTGTGCTGTGTTGAGCATAGAATCCAAACTGAGAGGAATCTAGGACGGTGTTTCCCTTGATAAAGACTGACAGTTCAGTATTTAAGGCTCCTTCGATTACATTTGCAAGAAAAGGAAGTCTTGATTGGTCTATAATGAAGGGGTTCTTCAGCGTCCAAATTAAGTTTCTTTAACAAAGGAAGTATAGAGGCCTTTTTCCACTCCATAGGAAAGTACACTGTGGTAAACATTGAATTAAAAATCCTTGTGAAAGTAATGCCTATAATTTGTGGGGCAATATGAAGCATTTTTGGAGGGCACGGGTCAGAGGGAGAACCAGATTTCGTAGCAGCAATAAGTTTGGTCGTTTGTTCCACTGTTAAAGTGGTTATGGAAGAAAGGGTCTGGGGGTTGAATCAGAAGGACCCTGTGTTATAACAGGAAAGGTTGAAGGAGATTTTATAAGCTCTGCCAAGGTTTGAACCGAGTGATTGTCCTGCTGTGTGAATAAGTCAAAGCAAGACTACTCTATTCTGGAAGGATTCTGCCAATAAGTTGCAGAAATCTTGGCTAATACTGGTTTCAGGTGCGGCTGGCAACTTTGCCAGTTCTTTTACAGTAGAAAACAGGGTTTTAGGACATCTGTTTGCAGCGGTCATTTCCCTGGAGAAATATTAGGCCCTTTTCCTGAGAATACGTTTTTTTGTAAGGGACATCTTATATTCTGTAGGAGTAATTGGGTTTTCTCCGAGTCACCATTTCCGCTCTAATTTGCGACATTTGTTTCTGGGCTTGCAAGGTATTGTTAAACCAGGGATCTGATGGTGTCCTTCGTGTGTGTGTGTGTGTGTGTGTGTGTGTGGGGCGGGGGGGGGGGGGGGGGGGGAGGCGTGTGTGTGTGTGCGCGCGAGATGGTCTCAAAGCAGAGTCAAGGCAGGCGTGGTATTGAGCAGTGGCAAGGGCAGAATCAGTGTAGAGATTTGGTAGTGTTTAACAGAGTTGAGTTTAGAGAAATAGTCTCAACTTTCTTCCAAGGGCAACTGACAGTGCTCTGGGTGTCTTAGGAAGCTTTTTATATGGCAGTTGGATGTTGACCAGGACATCCTTATGGCAGAGTCCCTTTCCAGTATGCCAAGTAGTGCTGAATCCAGTTCCTGGACCCTTGGAAGTGTAACCTGGTGAGAAAACCCACACAATGACTCAGCGTCCGTTTGACGCAGCACATGCTTTGTGGCGACGGGTGAGAGCCATAGCCTGATTCAAGAGCACTCTGTCACAGATGTCTGTGGCACTCGCTATAGCTAAGCACAGTCTTCGCCACGGAAGGATCGACGCAGCACCTGCTTCAAGGCTGTGAAAAAAAGACACTTCACCTGCCTTGCTTCTGGATTTGACGCATCATCCCTGGACGCAGACTGTTCATAGACGTCGTACCGCAGTGAGGAACAGAGGCCACGTGTCTGGAGATGGACGCATCACCTCCCCCGCCTAGCAATAAGGAACAGATACATAACCTCTCATGGCAGTAAAGAACAGACATCACCTTCTTGAGGAGTAGGGAAAGGACACATCGCTTTTGGCGCCTGCTGCGTCTTATGTTTGACGCACCCATGGTATTTTGTGCCAAAACACAGCCATTGATTTCTATGGACTAAACTTGCTTAATATTTAATGAGTGATATCTTGACTTATGGATGTTGAATTTGTCATTTTGGTCTTGTTTTATTCAGAAAAATGAACAAGTTACTTACCTTCAGTAAAGTTATATTTGTAAGAAACACATTAGTTAGATTCCTTACCTTAAAATATCCCCAGGCGTCAGGCTGGATCCGGAAAGATTGTCAGCAATACCTTGCGCGTCGCTAGGCATAGTCTGCGGTTCCGCGTCAGTCATCGGCATCGTGATCGCCAGGATGACGGAGTACTTAGATGCCGCCCTCGCGCGGACTTCAGATCTTGTACACAGCTTTGCGCGCCAGAATGCAGAGCCATGCAAGAAACCGACACTGGTGCCATGAATCTAGGGCAATGAAAGGGATGACCTTAACCCTAGATGTCAGTTCGTAGAGCGGGGAGGATGGGTGGGGCAGTAAGGAATCTAACTAATGTTGCTTACAGATATATCGTTACCGAAGGCAAGTAACTTGTTCATCTGAAAGAAACACGTTCGTTAGATTCTTACCTTAGAATAGATACCCCAGCAATACCAACCACGGTGGTGGGTCTGCGAACCAAGATCACACCAGGAAGTCCTGGAGAACGGAACGGCCAAAGAAGCAGTCTCTCCGGACTTGGCTGTCCAGGCAGTAATGCTTGGCAAACGTGTGCAATGAGGCCCATGTCACTGCCTGACAAATGCCCTGCAGAGGGACTCCCCGTCCCAGGGCAGTAGCCGCCATGGCCAGAGTGGAATGGGCCCTCAGCCCCACAAGAGGTTCCTTCTTAGCCAAGGAAGGACAGACCTTAATGCACAAAACGACCCACCGAGAGATGGTTCACTTGTGCACTGCCCGCACGTTCTTCGCGCCCACGTAGCCAAAGAGTTGGTCGTCCACCCGGAACGGTTTCGTGCGGTCCAGATAGGACAGCGCTCGTTTTGGGTCCAGACGGTGGAGCCTCTCTTCCTCTTTCGTGGGATGCGGAAAGAAGGTAGGCAATGTAACAGACTGGCCTATGTGAAAGGCAGTTACCACCTTAGGGAGAAAGGAAGGAGTCCTGAGAACAACCTTGTGAGTGAAGGAGGCTTAGAAGAAAGAGCCTGGCTCTCACTCACCCTTCTGGCAGAGGTGATGGCAACCAGGAAAGCAGTCTTAAGAGTCAGAAGACAAAGAGGACAATGATGAAGTGGCTCGAAAGGAGCGCACATCAGATAAGTTAACACCAGGTTCAAGTCCCACTGAGGCATTACGAAAGTGACAGGAGGAAACAGATTAGTAATGCCTTTAAAGAATCGAGCAACAGGGTACTTGAAAAGAGAAGGCTGATCAGGAAGCCGTAAGAAAGCAGAAACAGTTGAAAGATATCCCTTGAGGGTGCTCAGAGCAGAGCCCTGCTGGGCCAGGGAAAGATGAAAGAACTTCTGAAAGAGGGGCGGAAAGGTGATCCACAGCCTTTGCTGTGCACCATGCCACAAATGTATTCCACCTGCAGGCATATACCGTTTTAGTGGAGGAACGCCTGGCTGCCAGAATGACATCACAGACTTCAGGAGGAAAGTTAAATGGCATCAACGGACGCCGCTCAATCTCCATGCATGGAGGTGGAGGCTGGACAGGTTCGGGTGGAGGACCGTCCCCTGCTGGTGCGACAGAAGATCCTCCTGAAGAGGCAGTCGAATTGGGGGAAAATCGATTGATAGACTGAGTAGCTCGGGATACCAGTATCTTCGTGCCCAATCCGGAGCCACAAGGATGACTTGGGCCCGTTCGCGCCTGATCTTCAGCACTCTGGGCAGAAGTGGTATAGGTGGAAAGGTGTACAACTGACCGCAACTCCACTCGCAAGGAAAAGAGTCTCAGAGCGAGTGCCGCCTTGGAAATTCCAACGCGCAGAACTGAGGACATTGCGCATTCTCTTCGGTGGCGAATAGACATAACTAAGGCTCTCCCCACTGCCGAAAGAGGCCTTGTGCCACGTCAGAGTTCAGACGCCATTAGTGATCCATCATGCACCGGCGGCTGAGTTTGTCCACCCTGGCGTTAAGCGAGCCCACCAGGTGTTGAACCACCAGGGTGATGCCCTTATGTTCCAGCCACGTCCAGAGGCGCAGAGCCTCCTGACAAAGGGTCCACGACCCCACCCCGCCCTGTTTGTTGCAATACCACATGGCAGTGGTGTTGTCCGTGAACACCTGCACTACACTTCCCCGAACAGAGGGAAGGAATGCCTTCAGTGCAAGCCGGATCGCCCGCAGCTCCAACAGGTTGATATGGAGCTGGGACTCCACCAGAAACCAGAGTCCTCTGATCTCCGCCTCTCCCATGTGGCCCCCCCCCCCCATCCCAGGAGGGACGCATCATTCACCACTACATGCTCCGGTGGCGAGAGGGATCTGCCACTGTCCAAATCGCGGTCCGTGAGCCACCACTGCAACTGCCTTGCAGTGCCCTCCAAGATCCGGACGTGGTCGGACAGGTTGCCCGGATGTTGAGCCCACTGGAACTTCAGGTCCCACTGCAGAGCCCGCATCCGTCACCTGGTGTGATGTACAAGCAGGATGCAGGAGGCCATCAGACCCAGCACCAACCTGACCGAAACTTGGGATAAAGGCCGGAAGATCGGAATCCGAGCCTGAATATCCTGAACCCGCTGTTCCGGAGGATAGACCCGAAACCGCAGAGTCCAGAACCGCTCCGATGAAAAGGAGCTTCTGGGAGGGACTCAGATGAGACTTTGGCACGTTGATGGAGAACCCCAGCAAATTCAGGAGGTCGGTCGTAGTCTGGAGCTGGGAGACGACGACTGCCTGGGGCGAGCCCGCCTTCAACAACCATTCGTCGAGATTGAGGGAAGACTGGAAACCCTAATCTGTGCAGATGAGCTGCGACCACCACCATCACTTTCGTGAACACCCGAGGGGCACTGGTGAGGCCGAAAGGGAGCACGGTAAACTGAAAGTGCTTGTGGCCTACCGTGAACCGCAGGTAACGCTGGTGAGCCAGCAGGACGGGGATGTGGAAATATGCGTTTAAGTCCAACGCTACCATCCAGTCACCAGGGTCTAGGGCAGCCAGAACCTGAGCTAAGGTGAGCATCTTGAACTTCTTTCAGAGGAAGGCGTAGGCCCCCTTTAACCTTCTTGGGGGATCAGAAAGTAGTTGGAATAACAACCCCGACCTACTTCTGGGCCAGGTATGCGCTCAATGGCCCCCTTGGCCAAGAGGGCCATAACTTCCTCCTGCAGAAGTTGCAAGTGAATCCCCCAACGTTCCGGTCCACAGGAGTGACTGGAGGGCTTGGACCAGGTGCCCATCAGAACGTCAGTCAGTGCTTCATTGAACTGCAGTAGTGGCTCTGAAGAGCTGGCGGCGGAGCGAGACTCCTCATGGTCACGAGGAAGTCCCGGATCTCGCTCGCATTAGGCCCAGGGACCGGAGGGTATGGAGCTGGATGAGACTCCTGCGGCTCCAACGGAACTGCGCGGGTGGTGCCACCCGAACCCTCAGCAGAGTTGCGTGACCGGCGAGGGGCATCAGAAGAGCGATGTCACTCTTAGACTTCTTACTGTGCCTCGACTTACCTGAATGCGAGGACTTCGAACCAGACGAGCGGTGATGGCTGTGGCTCCGCGACCAGTCCCTCGACCTCCTCCTCCTCGACCGGAACTGGATCAGACTGCCGGATCTCAAGGAGCTTGCGGGACCGCTCCCACCTAGCCTTTGAGGTCAAGGCCCGGCAGTCAGGGTATGAGACTGCATCATGGTCGGCCTCAAGGCAGTAGAGACACAGACGGTGGTGATCCGTAACCGACAGTGACAGGCATCGCACGGCTTTAAACCGGGCATCCCTACTGGCACCAAGAGCAGAGGTCGACTCGAAAGAGGAACCAAAAAAGTTTAGTCAAAAAACTAACTAAAGGGTATGCTCTTCCCAGATCTGCGCTTACTGGTGCGGAAAAAAGAACTGACGTCAGCTCGCGAGGGCGGCGTCCAAGTACTCAGACATCATCCCGGCGATCACGACGCAGACGACTGACACGGAGCCGCAGACGACGCGCAAGGGTATTGCTGACGAAAAATCTTTCCGGATCCAGCCAGACGCCTGGGGATATCCCAAGGTAAGGAATCTAACACGTTTTTTTCAGATATAGGCTATTTTTTTTTTTTTTTAAACTGGTGTGGACTAATTTTGTAGTGTTATCACTGGGTTACTGCGTGTGTATGTACAAATGCTTTACACATTGCCTCTGGGATAAGCCCGACTACTTGTGCCAAGCTACCAAGGGAAGTGTGCAGGGGCTATCTTAGCTGTGTGACTCCCTTACCTTGACTAGAGTGAGGGTCCCTACTTGACCAGGGTGCAAACCACTGCCAACTAGAGACCCCATTTCGAACATCAGTGAACTCTAAAAAACCTCATTTCTGAAATGACTACACACTCCAGAATCCTCAATCTTTTTACCATCCATAATACTATCCACCCCTAAACAAAAAAAATAAACCTTTGTGCCCAAACACCTTGCACCTGAATTAAAGTTACGTATACTGTAATTAAACAAAGTAGGATTCATTAAAAAAAAAAAACTAATAAAATTCCTATCAAATTTAATACAAAATAAAAATACATCGTAAACTATCAACTTCTCAACATTTATTCTTGCTTTACCTAGATTACATACAAGGACTTAAAAATAAAATGCATCTCATACCTTTCAATGACTATTTACCTGCAAAATCAAGCACTAGCACGGCAAAGGTACTAGAACTTATCTGCTATGCAATGAACCACATTCAAAATGTCAGACGTAACAAAAAGGCCCTCAACACGATTTGAACCCTACAGATTTCCTGTGGGCACAACTCCATTAGTAGACTTCCAAGTGTAGAGCTGGAGGTATAGTGGTGGTGCAATGGGTCACAGCACAAAGAGAAGAGTGTCTGTTAGCTAGAGAAGTCACCTTTAATTGGCTGAGATCGGGCTTCATTCTTGGATCACCATAGAGGATTTGAGAAAGTGGTGGGTAGGCAAATTTGGGGATTTTGGGTAAACAAAATGAATGATCATATAGAAAGACAATTATATATTGATCTTCACTATCAGTTTGAGACTAACCTGCCCTCCTAAAGCGAAGAGCTGGGAGGGAGGACAAGTGGGGGAAGGAGAGGCGTATTCTCTAGTGGGGAGAAGGAGGGAAGTAGAGACGACAGGCGTGAAGGTAGCGCATGTAAGTATTATTTATCCTAACCATCCAAAAAAAAAAAACAATTCACACCACACATTTATTTAGCAAAAACAATGCTCATTGTTTTAACAACTAGATCAGCTGTTCTCAACCTATGCCCACAATTGGTTTGTGCATTGCTAAAGTTGTGAGTGAAGGTTCAGGAATTCACTGTCTGCACCATGCTCCATGGTTAAGCGGTCTGCAAACTTGGGGCAGATTCAAAAGCATTTTACTACAGTAGTATCACCTCATGAACCACAAACTGCAATTACAAACCTACTGCTGAGATCTCCACCTCTATCTTCTCTGCTACCAGGGTGTGGCCGTCGCGTCTCTTCCACAATTACTACTAAAGCTTAGACGTGCATGTCCAGTAATTTCTGTACAGAGTGGTTGGACAATGAGGAACAATACAAAATGGGTGGGATTAAGGAGGGATATATCAATACAAGCAGCATTGGCATAGCCAAAAGGTCTCGCCTTTAGGCCTTATAAGTGTTTAGCCATGCAACAGTTGATGCTGTTGTACCAATGATACATGAGATGCATTGCTGACAATTTTGAAACACTGAGAAGTAGGCTTGGCGTTCCTTGCTACACAGTAATCTTTGTGTTTCATTAATCATTCCATCATTGAAGTATAATGCTGTCATGTCAATATCAGTCTAACAACTAACAAGGGGCACAGAACGTCACGTGAAAGTGTGTTGTACACGGCTCTGTGGCCTGGGGCATCTCAGGACAAACCCAATAGTGGCAGGGTGTTTAAGAATATGGAAACGTCGGTTGTAATGGAAGATTTTTTTTATTTTTATTTTTAATTGCAATTACATTTATAGCGTTTACTACCCCCGACGATGCGTTTAATCTCTTCAATGAAGTATGCCAGTTGGACCTCTTGGCTTCGAGAGCACCGACCCATAGCATGGTTAGTGAGTAGTGATAGATTACCTCCTAAAATTAGAAGAAGTCCCCTGTCCCCATTGTAAGTCACTGAATTATGCGGTTTAGATCAGAGGTTTTGTAAAGAACAAAACAGCCAGCTGGCTCATCAATGCTGTCCCCCAACTACAGTCACAGGAACTTAACTTCTTACTTGTTGTCAACCATGCACAGGGACACTTCGTGGCTTTGACAGAAGAGTGAAGCGTTAGATAAATTACACAGTGATTAACACAGCCCGGGAAAAGTTTACTGCCCGCATGCCACTTTCTAAAGTCCTACACGCACCACAAGGAATGCCGCTCTAACAGACGGTGTGCAGGAATAAGACGACAAGTAACTGAATAACCCACATGTACTACTTCAATGAACTACAGCTGTGCCCAGTCCTTGGTTTACCCGGTGCCCTGCCCACCCCTGTCCTTGCGCTGTGATGCAGGCGGCATAGCAGTGCTGCCAGAGCCCAGGCAGAGATGGTAGCAGAGAAGCAGAAGGCAGCCTGGGCTGTGGGGCAGCTGTAGAGCCCATGGGCCGGAGAGTACCCGCATCTCCGAGGCCGGCAGCACTCACACTGGACTAGAGCCCCCTGTCTGTAAAGACGGGCAGCTAAGGACAACAAAATTTCCCCCGGAAGCGACAGAACAGTACTGCTTCCTGTCTTCTGTCAGGTTCAGAGGAACGCAGCAGCAGAGATGACAGGCAGGCGAGGAGGAGGGGCTACGGAATTAGAAAAAAGGAACTAGCGGTACAGAGCGAGAGTAGAGCAGTACAGCAGGAGAAAGCGAGGTTGGCAGGGCTTTAAGTGGGCCGGGTATTGTGCTCCCTAATCGGTAGACCACGAGGTTCAGAACCAAGAGGGAGGGGGAGGTACAGAAAGATGCGAGCGGGGGAGAAAGATGCAGAGAAGCCGCGGCAGAGGAGGAGTACTCTAATCAGGTTATCTAAATGCTTTACACTGAAAGAAAAGGCAAATCAGACGTGCAGGATTTTCCTTTTTTAAACACCTATACGTTCAAGTCAGAATATGTGGAAATGAGTACTACGCCTTCAGTTGGCACTGGAACAAATGAATTAATATGGAGCCGTGCACGATTGAATAACTAATGATAATATTTTAAAGCACACGCAAAATAAAAGCCGTGCAGGAGTGAATAATGCTGAGTTTTTAAAGCACACGCCACAAGAGGGCTTGTAAAAGTAAAACACATTGCTGGCACTGCAATCATAAGGGTGCCCGCAAGCGATGCGCTTAATGAGCCATGACGAGAGGGGAAAGCCAGATGGCACCTGTGCGCGCAACTGCACACTTTAGGCCACAAAAAGCATGTGGTGAGCTTTTTGAAGCCCACTTACTAAAAGTCTAGCCAGGGCAGCGCATGCGCTGGCTCAGGCGAGACCTAAAAACCACGTACTCACTTAACATGAAGATAACTGGTTTCAAAATACACTATTTGTACTGTACCTTAATCGTAACAAAACTGGCTTAAATGCATTCCACTCCAGGACTTTAAGTCAAGCACCATACACTGCATCACTCACAGAACATCTAAGTAGGCTATAACACTAAAATATCCTTCCCTGTGACAGCTCCACAGAAAGGTGTAAATTTACTATTAGTAACTTTACACTCAAATTTAATCCTAGTAGTCTTCCCCCTAAATGGGGATCGATAGAGACTAAAGTCTACACCTAGGTGTAAATCTCCACTCGAAAAGGGTAATAACCAAAAAGGGGAGTTAAATCTAGGTGCCAGAGAGATGCACATAATTTTACCTGGGTTGGATGGTTACTGCTAAACTGCATTAAAGCAGGACTTGCTGGGCTACAGAATTATTAAAGACCTCTATGCCCCTGTAATCCCTGGCTATTGGGGAAATGGGGGGGGGTGGGGGGGGGGGGGGGTCACTGCTTCATATATAGTGCAGGTGCTAGATGGGTGTTCTGTATTAGAATGCCCACATCTCCCCCCCCCCCATCCCTCCCAAAAAAGTCTGCTCCTCTGCAAGAATCAAATTCATTTTACGCCGTCCAAAATGCATAGAGCCGGTTTTACAGAAGTTTGCTTTAGTCCAGGGCTCTTGCAGTGTGGCCTTGCAAATCAACTTGACAATTAGAATAAGCCGTTGACCCAACCCTCAAGTAACTTGGGTCAGAGCAGAGCTCATCCTGCAGCCTACAAGCTTAGCACATCTATAGAGTTCAATTCAAAGACTTTGATTGCTTTTTGAGTTAATCATAAAAGAACATAAAAACAATTCATTCATTAAATACTATAATATTTTATATACAATACATAATCAAATTTCATATTGAAAATTAGTCATACAAATAATCATACTAGTCTCCTTAACTAGAAAATAATAAATTTCCTGTGGCTAAATACTTTCTCCCCCCCCCCCCCCCTTTTTTTTTTTTTTTTTTTTTTAAGAACATGCCTATCCTCCAGGCTCTGTGTACATCATCCAGGAGCTGCAGTACAAGCAATGCAGGGTGACATTGTCTCAGGCCCAGCTCCTTTAGAATTTGGACGATCCAAACTTTGCTCAAATTAGTATAAAATCTACAGAATAGAAGGACGTGTATTGCCGATTCTTCCGAGCTATTATCACACAGACAGTCCTAATATTCGAGACCAATCATTCATACTAGGGAAGCTCACAAGTCTGAAAAATACTACACCTAAAACGAGTTAATAAAAACATCATAGCCACCAGGTACATATAATAAGGCTGAATGCTAAAAGAAGATAAAATCAGTGGATTATACTACTGTTAATCTTAGTGTCCAGAAGCAAAAAGGCCCTGTCTTTAATTCCATTCTGCTAATAAATTGCATAGTACTCGGGTTGTTATATTATTCTAAGTGACCAAGATCGTACATAAAGTTTTGAATGAACCTCGGCCACGGAATCAATAAAGCTCCTTCAAGTTAAACTGTCTGCTAAAAGATCCAGATTTAATTTGGTCTCCGGTTTAGTCCAAATCCTATGCCATAGGAAAATTGGCTTCATTTTTATTAGATCTGAAATATATGGCAGACCCAACTCAGAGTGGCAGACCTATGCAGATAAGCTGCTAGGAGCAGCTAAAATGTACCTCAAAAAGATATTTTCCACCATTTGTAGTGGCCATGTATCCACAAAGCCACACAGACGATCCATACATGGCTGCAGAGATACATTTCGCTTTGTATATCTGTATTAATTCCAAAGGCGGTCTACTCCCAAGTTTCCTTGCAAAATTAGCAATGGTCATGGTTGATCTAGCTCGTGGCCAAGAATCGCTTTGGTCAAATAAAATTCCCAAGTATGCAAAGCATTTAGTGTGCTCTATTTTCTGACCCTCTAAAGACATCTCCCTACACTTATGGCTCCCCGTTCCACACCTCATTATGTAGGTTTTTGAAGTATTCACCTGAAGGTCCAAGTGGCCCATAAACTTAGTAAAGCTATCTAAAACCCTTTGTATGCCTATTTGGGTCCGGGTCATTAAAACTGCATCATCTGCATAGAGAAGTGCAGGAATGGGACGTGCAGCTATTTGTGGGAAGTCTGTTAACCTGAAGTAGTGCCTCACATAAACCGTTAATATAAAAGTTAAAAAGAACAGGGGCCAGGACACATCCTTGCCTGACCCCCTTCCTAATGGGAAATGAGGCAGTGAGTTCTCCACCCAAGCCAAAACGTACTCGCGCCTCGACATCACAATATAGGCGTGTGAGAAAATTAATAATTTGTGCATCTACCCCTATCTTCAAGGATAACCCACAGCTCCTCATGTCTCAAAGAGTCAAAGGCGGCAGTGAGATCAACAAAAGCTAAAAACAGCCTGCCTTTCTTCGCTCGTGTGTATTTACCAACTAAAATAGCTAAATTAAGACTGTTCCACTGTCCCCGGTCCTGCACAAAAACCATATTGTATGTCGGACAGAACATGGTTTTCCTCTGCCCATTCATTTAGACGTTGCAATATTATACATCCAGACACTTTAGTCAAGGCATCTAATAGAGAAATGGGTCTAACATTTCGGGTCCGGATGGTCCCCCTTTTTAAAAATTGGAATTATGGTAGATTCTACCCAAGTTGTTGGAAAGGGGGCACAACAACTAGCCATTAAAACCAGAGTAATAATGGGCCCCCATAGTTTGGTATTAACTTTAAAAAGATCTATGGGGACCCCCCCCCCATACATAATCAAATTTCATATTGAAAATTAGTCATACAAATAATCATACTAGTCTCCTTAACTAGAAAATAATAAATTTCCTGTGGCTAAATACTTTCTCCCCCCCCCCCCCCCCCATCTGGTCCCGCCCCCCCCCCCCATCTGGCCCCGCCCCCCCCCCAAAACCCCCCTCCTCCCCCCCCATATCATGTGCCTCTGGAATATACGGAGTTAGTTGATCCTGGACCGCAGGATGTTTATCTTTATGATCCTTACCTCCACAACATCTATTTTATAGGGAAGATCCTGTAGAAGGGGCAAGTCAATCTTGTTCATCTAATGAGTTAATACCATAGCGATTACTCACCGGAATAGAATATCTAGGCCAATCACACATTGAAGATGGTTCCCTCACAGGATTGTATCTCAAGGCTCGAGGGGGTTGCTAGAAATACCCCAGGGGCAGTATATTTATGCTCCGAGGAAAGAAACAGATTCTCTGCTGTCAAGAAGAGACTGCACTAGTCTGGGTGATCTAAAGGTTAAAACCACACAGTCACCTTCCAAAGATTTGGTCGATTTTCCTACCCAAGGTATTCGACGAGCCATTTTAAACTCTGAAAAGAGAAGAATGTCGGTCAGCCCAGTTCTGATGGTCAGTAGATGTAGCAGCTTATTCCTTAGTGATGACCAATGCTCAACGGTGTTCTGAGAAAGAGGCGGAACATTTGCCAGCACTATCGTGTAAACAGTGGCTTCAGGTGGAAGATGTAGGTTTAAATTTAATGCTATTACTTCCCTGATAACCAGGGGTGTGCTCTGAATCTATCGGTACATTGCCTTCCGTAACTGTAGGTGCTGTATTTGGGGGGATTTAAAGCCTTGGTTATTCCCAGGATTTAGGCCATCAGGTTGGAACAGTGGTCTCGGCTGATCAAATAGGGGAGGCTAGGATCTTTGACTAGGTTGATTGGGAGGATGACCTTGAACTTGATCTCCAGTCCCACTAATGGGTAAGCTAGGGCATTGTATTTGTCGTTGATCTCTAGATGGTACAGCTGCATGATTACTTGTTACCAAAATATTTTTCCTATTTCCCCTAATAGGTATGGCTTCCCCCCCCTCCCCTTTATCCATATTACAATCATAATACTTGCAACTGACCTCTCCAGGTTAATAAGCCTATTCTCAATTAAGGCTCATTTTTGGGCCAATGGGTCTGATAGAACAGATATCGTTGTCTCCAATCTCTTCCAGAAAGCATCGTCCTGTACCAGAGGTAATGAACTGTTTATTGCTGCAGGTAACTGTGGGAGGATAAGACACCTGGCTAGCATCTTTATCATTATTTCTAGCTTTCGGTCTGGTTGCCTTTAGGCTGTTCACTTTATGATTTTGTCTCTGGGCACCCCTACCATTCCTCTTCTTAGTCGGTGGTTTCTGGACATTTTTACGACTTATAGCAGCCTTCTGCCTCCTAGTTGTTACAGGAGAGTTGTAGGGTAAGTTTACTGGTTCTGGGGAGGAGGAGGATCCCATCTCAAAATCTGAGGTGATGTTTACACGAGAAGAAATTTCGTTATTAGATTGCAGGGAGAGAGGGGAGGGCATATCCAGAGTAGTTTTTTTTTTTTTAGAGTGGCTGGGGTTCTAATGATAGCCTGCGCTCTGTTAGCTCGATCTAGTGTATCAGAGCAGATTCTGCCCTCAATAAGAACGCATCTAAAGCCCCCACCACCCCTTGTCCTGTAGTGTATTTACTTTTACTCATAGTACTGAACTAAACGGATTGTATTATTTGAACTCTGTTTAATATTCATAGTCTTTAAGTAAACATCGGATACCTCAAGTCCCAGATGTTAATAGGGTGGCCCAGCCCTGCCTGTGTGACTGGCTCGGATGGGCCCCACCCTAGGTCCTGGCCTTGCCCGGCCACGCGTGTCCCACGGCAGCTTTTGAGGTGCTTCCTTGTGATGCACGTAACAGTGCACCTCACGGGGGAATGCTGGGAAATGTAGGCCCTTTGTGCCACGAGGGCAGGTAGAACGGGCAGGCACAACAACGAGCAGGCGTTGCAGTCCCCCCGGACCGATCAGGTAACTGGCATCATGTCAGGCACACAGCAGGAGCCTCCTGTTCTTCTCCCCAGATTACTTCATGGCCAATTTGTTTTTTCTTCCTAGCAACACAATCCTGGCACTAGATGGCTGTGAGGGGATTTTCACCGGCTCCAGATAACTCAATGATCCCCTGCATCAAATCTAGTGATTGCAGCTCTGTGAAAGGTCAGTCTGGAAGGGACCTCTTCTTGCTGGACACGTAAAGAGTATTTGGACTTTGGAATACATCTGCTATTTCTGGAAAATCTTTTGAAAACCTCTAGATAAAAATCAGGCACCATTCCTGGCCCCTGGTGCGGTCCAGGCGCAGTCAGGCTTTTCTTTGTCCAGGCGCAGTCAGGCTTTTCTTTGGCCACGCAGTCAGGCTTTTCTTTAGAGAACCTGGAGGCTGAGACAAGTTCCCCGGTGATTTATTATGGTCTGGCTCGAAAAACAAAATGGCTACAGAATACCAATCACTTAAGATGCGATAAGAAAGATATACCTTTGACTTTACAAACGCATGGAACATCAGAAGAAGCTACATAGCACTGTAGGCGGGTGTCAAACCATCCAGTTAGTGTAGATTTGGAAAGAGCGATCTAAAAAATATAACGATTTTGCAAACAATTGCCAGTTTATGGTAGTTCCTTCATACAGGAGAGTAGACAAAATGAGGGTCATTCCAGAGGATTTGCAGGGAGAAGACAAGTTGAGACCTCTATTTTGAAAAAGATGCCAAAACGAGATTCACATTTTGCTGAAGAGAAACATTTCCTTACTGTACAGGGTTTAACCTTTGCAGTGTAACGCAAAATTTCGCACAAGTGATGGGAGGAATGCTTGCAAATAGTCCAAACACCAGCAACCATTCAGGGTAGCAGCACTGACAGACATCCGTATTTTGCCCACCAGGCTAGCTCAGATTAGTCCCAGTCTTATGCAGATCAGCCTTGGCCAGGTTTAAGAGGAATAGTTCAATCTGAATTGTCGTGCCAGGTCCTTTCTGAACCAAAACACAGGACCGCCAACTTAGTGTAATGATGAGCTGGACAGTTTCAAGCAACGCAAACACAAAAGAACTCATTAAAATGAAAACATTTCCCTAACAGAGGAACATAAATGTGTCAGACTTTCCAATTAACAAGGTGTCACTGTACAGCAGGGGTCTCCAACCGTTTCACTAACGAAAGCTACTTATGTTGAATGAAAATCATCCAGAGTTACTAATAGTGTATTCAAACAAGATTACATAAGTGGCTACCGTATACAAGATTACGGGATGTGAACACCTCAGTGCAGGATTGCCAGCGATCACTTTTTTTTTTTTTTTTAAAGTCAATTTGGAATGCCTCTACATATAACAGCCATTGCTGTAATGCTCCCTGGCACCAAGGTAATACTACCAACTTATCAGGAATCAGTCTCCCAGTGCTGCATGATTTACCATTCAAATATCAGCTTTAAATAGATTTTGGAAATTATAGGTTTTGCAAATGCACACTGGTTTCAAGTCAAGTTTCACGTTGGTTATACATTTATTATTGTTGACCAAGCAAAAGCTTCTAATTTAATAAGCTTGGCTGCACACAGCAGAGTCCCTCATGGGAAACTGGAGAGGAACCATTAGCTCATGAGCTACTCATTTGAGAAGCCTGGTGTTCACAATTTCTCTCTTCACACAGTCGCTTGGTCAAGGGCCTGTATAACACGGTAGATTAGAAGTCAAGCTGGTAACACCTATTGTGTAGTTCCTATAAACCCATATAACATCTGCACGTTTAGACAATGTACACTTTAGGATTGGTGTCCGGAATGATTCTAGACACCCCTACCGGGTAGGTTAGCCTGTATACCAGCTAGCTCACAGAGCCACTAGAAACCCCTCTTACGAAGGAGAGAATAGTTCTTGGCAACTATTGAACATGACAAACCTGATCCCTCAGGATTGTGGAAACTGTACTACTTTTCTCAGTCACTCGTGCTCACTTCATCTCAGAGAGATGCACAGATTAAACGGTGGGGAAGTTTCAGTGTAGCATTTATTAAACCAGAGTCCTTCCAAGGTAAAATAGGTCTGTGAAAACAATTAACAGTAAAAGATATAAATGATAAGCACTAAGAGTAAAAGGATGGTAGCCACCTTGCTAAAACAATGAATACAGGCAAGTATATAAAATACATGACAGTAGAACGCGCACTCCTACGATGCGACCCCAACTAAATTTACTGAGCATGTATGTAGGTGTAGAAGCCAAGAATCCTTCTAGGATAAAGTCAACCCCATTACCTGGAGTGAGAGACTGTGGGACCCATTCTTGGTCTAGAGATTGACATCCCTAACTGGGTGTCCGACCACTGCAAGCTGGAGTGTGCAGGAGCCTCAGTGTCTTCCATCAGTGTGTCAGCATGGAAGTCCTTTTCTCCTCCGACTACCTCAGCATGATATGGTGTGTATACCCAAAGTGGCACTCCCTGGGGATATAACCCATCTCATGTCAGACTAGGATGAAGGAAGGAATGAACCATATACATAGTTATTATGCAGGAGCTGGTAGGCCTGCTGTCACTCAGACTCCTCATGCACAATGAATGAGTCTTAAGCTTTCCGGTGAAAACCCCATGTCATCTTTGGACAGAACGGTTCTTAGTACTGACCTTTTACCTAGTTATGGTTATGTAGTAGAATGGTAGGGGAGACTTTAGGTGAAAGGTTGACTACCCGAGCCTACATTGGGTTGCCTATAATGGAACATAACTATTCAGTGCATTTCCAACTCATGGTTAAAACCTCCCCTGGAAATCATAGGGCTATTTTGGGGCGGGGAGAAGTGCCACAATCTGCGCTTGTCCAAATGCCTACCCTGTCCTCTAGCACAGGGAAAAGTTTTCAGAAGTTGGCAGCTCAGTTATTCACCCTACTGACAGCAAACAGTTCTGAGGTTCCACTGGATATCAGAGTTCGAATAGGCTTGTAAAGATGTGCTAAAGAATTCAGCTGTACTACCAAAAGCATGGGGAAGCTATACTGGTGGCAGATTGCATTATATACACTCAAAGATCAGGAACATGAAGTCAATGATTCTCTAACTGCCCTACCGACACCTACTTGGTCGGCGTGAAGCTCCAAATTGTACTGCATCGCTGCATACCACGGGTGAAGGACTCTAGCTTTCTGTGATACGATTCCATATAAACTAAATAAAGCGTAGACAATTGAACATCCTTGCCTTGCAGCTTCTTAGATAGGAGTTGGAGCCATTAATACAGATAGTGGAGCATGATGCATGTAGGATAAAGGCCCATGACAAGCATGACCACCCACAGATCCCCACCTCTTCCACCCTATAGAAGAGTTCCCAACAGGAGGCTTTTCCAGCATCTAATATAGCTAGAGGTTCTCAAACAATCTTGGTTTGGCCAAACAGGCCCACTGTGAGGCGGTACAAACTCATGCTGCATACAAGTTAAACATTGCTTCAAAGATTTTGGTCAATGGAGTAGTGTGATGAGCAGTCTTGGTTTTTCATAGCGAACAAATAACCGGTGCTGGCAGTGCCAGTTTAAGGTAGTGCAGCTTCCTGATCTTAAAATTATGGCATGCGGATTTGGCCAGCTGCTGCCCACAAGCATCTTCTGCACAAGTTTCAATAACCCACTAAGGAGTAGGAGCCATTTTAGTGATGCTGTGCAACAATTTAGGCTTACAACCGGTGAATCAGACTGGGTTGACAGTTACTTACGCTAACTGACAACTCCTAATCAGCCTTCAGAGGCTACAGTAGAGGTTTGGCCTTCAGCCAGACATCTATAACAAGTGAACCACGATGTGATAACTTTAGTGTTTTGTTCCACTGTGCACTGCTTGTAGACAGGATGTACAGATAATGGTTTGGTTTTCAGATCACCTCTTTGAAGATCAGACTCAGAAACAGGACTGACAGTATCTGAACAGCTAATACACAATGGTGGACATGAACTTCATGGGAACTCTTATTACGTCCTCACCAGGACTCTGACAAAAGTCATCAGGTGGACCGAGAGCGTGAACAGACATTTATCATAAGGAGTGGAAAACATGGAAACATTATTTCCTTACCCCCTCAAGGTATTTCTTTAAAAAGGACAGTTACCCTCACCTACTTTCAGTGGCATATCATAATCGGGTAAGTATTCGGTGCCATTATTTAGGTATGAACAGGCTCCTTTGGGTGTAGTCAGTGGGGTAGAGGCTATTTTTCCTTTTAAAGAAGAATAGCAAAGAACAGAGTAATGTTCAGTTACGCTTTAAGTATTCTTAGCAGGAAACCACAGCAAGGAAGAGTGGAAGTAAAGGTACAGAGGAGACAGCACAGATGACCTGTGCAGCATTCGTGGTCTGCTGCCTGTCTCATATAGAACTGAGTTTTGTGAGTATTAGAGTACTTTTCTTTAACAAGGGCAAGCATTGGGTTTAACAATTCATGGTGTGGCTCGGTAATTGAGCAGAGCTTAAAGTACCCCAACACCAGCTCCCCGAGAAGCCTCCCATTGATCGCCATCACTACCACAGTCACATGCTGAAGGGAGGAACATTGTGTAATGTTTGAGTGCGCCTGTAGAGCTTAGACTTTGAATAAGATGTCTACGGCATGTATGCATGAATTTCTTGCACACAGAAGGTAGTGCACAGATTGGAAACATGCCTGTAGCCAATTAAGAGCAAATGAAGGACGCTCTAACTAGATGGCTTAGATTGACGCCTGCAAAGGTTTAAGGACCGCAAGAGAAGATTGCGTTCAATTTGAGACCTGGATTCACTGTGTTGCATGATTGGCCTCCATCCCTCTTACATTCATTCGAAAGAGATTGTCCCAGTGAAGAGGACAGAGTACTCAATGCGTTTAGTTAGAAACAAATGGCAAGTCAGCCATGGTTGATGCAAGGACTAGAGTGAAACAAGGTGCAGTATGTCCATGGGAAGTGATTGGATTCCCTGGTTTTAAGGTGAAGACCAAAAGCCTGCATGGCTTGGATACCAGCTGTGGCGATGAGAGCACAGCCTGCACATCAGTCTCTGGATGAGACTAGGACCATTCTCTATACGCAGAGATGGTAGTGAGCAGATTAAGGTTGACTCCGAAAAAGGTACTGGCCATGGCACCCATTACCCCTGCTCCAGATGGAGAGAATGAAATATCCGAAAAAGACCAAGTGATAGAGTCAAAGTCATTGCCAGCTAACAATCTCTGTAGCTATGTCAGAGGACTTACCATGGAGGAATTCCACAAAACACAAGTTGACTGCTCTATGCTTGTGGGAAGGAAGTGCAAGAGTGGCTCACCAAAGGAGTAGTAGGAAAGTTATGTAGGCTGGGAGGAAGGGTTGATGTATAGGGAGCATTCAAATTATGAGCCATGCGCTATCCAGAGGCTAATGATACCACTAGTGCAGAGGAGCTGCCGGTATCACTGCTACAAGAAATACCATTAGCAGGACACCCGCACACTTGGAAGACCCCAGATAAGTTGGACCATCTGTTCTAGTAAACAGAGGTTCTGTATAACCAGTGCCATTTGCCAACTGAGTGGAAAGTCAGGAGGTTAGACAACCATTCGTGCCTCTGCAAATGTTCCATTCGAGTGCGTGGGAATGAACAGTATTGCTCTTTTTGCCCCCCCCCCCCCCCCCTTGGATTTTCCAGCACAGATGCACTACTGGTGAACCAATTTGGTCTGCCCTTACATGACAGATGTGGGAGAAAGCTAGTGACACCCACATTTCCCCACGGTTTACCATTCACTAACCAATGGAGAAGTGGTGAGGTTAACCAAAATATTCTAAATACCATCAACAAATTCTCCCAGAGAAGCTCAGGAGGAAGTGGGTTCTCTTGTCAGGTCTCATTTACTCAACAGGAGATTACACAGAAGGGAGTGTTTCTGTACCTTCGAACTTCAAATGGGCACCCGCAATCAATATGATCAGAGAAGGGTGGAAAGGAACATTGGAGTCACCCCAGAAGGAAATGGTGGGCTATGTGATTAGCCTCCAGAACTTGATGGCGCAACACATGTGTGGAACAACCTTAGGACTAGATCGGTAGCGATGAGGAATGGCATAACCTAGCCAGAGAGCAACACTGGCTCGGTACTAATGCTATACCCGTTTGTCAGACTGTTAGAGGATAAGTGGTGTGGGCCAAACAAAGCAGTGCCGAAAGTATCAAACACATACTACCTGGAGGACACAGGTGCACACTGAACCACAGACCGACGAGAACCAGCTTAAGCCTTTCCTCTGCTAGAATTACACAGTGAACCACATGGCTATGGTGAGTGAAGTCACTAGAGACAGAGACCCTCTTCCTGACTTACTGCAGAGTGACATGAAGAATGGGAAAGAGTAGAACGTGCCCCTCAGTTTAAACTTAATTAGCAGAGAAAATGTTGGGAAGTGCTGGGATAATTTTCCTTTCCAATCCAGGGTTCACACTTGCCTGTGTTTGAGGTAGGCAGACTCTCTCCTATGTCAAACAAAAGCAAGACTCCATACAATCCTGGACTCCATTCACCATGTGATAAGGCGGGGGGTGGGGGAGGGGAGCATTCCCAAGACGTTTGACTTTAGGTGCGATTGCGAGATCAAGCCTTTGGACCAGGCCGTAGCATCGCTATCCAAGCATGCTATTGTATGGACTACAGAGTGGTCATTAAAAACCGCTGCACATCAGACTGCCAGAGCTGAGCATGTGGAACAGTGCTGCAAAGTACTTCAGTAACTTTTGTCAGATAAGCTTCAACAGCCAAGGAGAAAACCACATTTTCTAGACCAGAGGTGCTAATCCAGTTTATGTAATGCCCATTGGGTTGAATGTTCCTGCCACTTTCCAAGACCTGGTGAACTATACCACATCAGGGATTGGCATGTACTGCATGGCCTGCCAGGATGACACTTGTGTTCAGCCATTTATGGTATTACAGCTGAAAAACCTTAAAAAGGCGTTGGTCAGGATATATGTGGTGAAATGGACCACCAAGGCAGCCAGGTGAGGCAGTGCACCGTGGCCTACTTTGGGTATCAGATGGGTAACTGGAAGATTCACCTGTTGGATGCTTTTATCCTTACACCTACGGGAAAGGATAAAATTCAGTTAAAAATTTCTAACTACATACACGCAAGGTATTATAAAAAGGATTATGATCCACAGAGCACTCTGTTCAGTACAAGCTTGTTTTTAAATGTTTTTCTCCACTTCAGTAGGTTCTCTGCCATGGTGTTCTTTTCCCCACAGGTGACAGACGTACTGTGGATTCCATATAAACGAGAACACAGGTTCTGTAGGGTGTAGCTTTCAAAACCACATCACTGTTAAAAATATGTCATAGATCTTGCAGTAGCAATCACTATATAGGTCCTGAGGTATGCCACAATCAGATATTGATCACCATGGCTGAAACATGTAGACCGGTTTAGATCAGCGCAGTCAAGAAGCAATCCAGACTGCGTTTGCACTGTTTTTTAATCTTGACACCAAGAGTTAAACAATGAATTCTTTTTGCTCTTGGTAGCCAATTTTACATCACTTATTACATCATTACTCTCTGCACTGCAACCATCACCCTTTACATCTTTATGCTTCACATCAAACCAATTTTAGGAGATCCGATCAATAAAACATCCCTGTGCTCCTCCCTCAGTGAGGGGGATTTTAGCCCTTGGTTGCACTAGGTTTTGTGACCAAGAGGAGATCCCAGATGATGAAGCATGCCACCTCGGTGGGTGATGGGATTTTGTCCTTTTAATAGGACTCCCCTTATGTTCCCCCCTGTTGCCTGTGTCAGACCTTTCTGTACTGCTGTTCTTACTTGAAAGCGGTACAAAAGGGGGTGGTGATGGACGGAGCATCAAGCCAAGCCTTGCCTTCCCTGGACCGGAAACAAGCTTCCTAGGACCGGTTTCTGGCATTTCAGCAGTCTTCAGCCAGGCTTGCTTGAATCCAGTGGCAAAGTGAGCAAGGGGCTCAACGTCTGAGCATACCCTGCCAACTTATGGCAAACAAAGCGGTACAAAAGGGGGTGGTGATGGATGGAGTATCAGAACCAATCAAACCCTCACATCCAGTCAAGAGATCTGGGTTTAATCCATCACCGTTCTTTAGCCCACTCTGCCACCCCAGTTCAGACATGGCCATATGCAAATCAGTCTGACCCTGTGCCTCATGGGAACAGTCCAGCCCGAACTGCCAAGCCTTACTTGAAAGGCACAGATCTATTTAGCTTTTCGCAGACAAAAAAATAAATCACAGTATGCCTCAACACTTACATGACACAAATTGCACCAGTATCTTGTGGGATTCAGGAGTCCCTGCCAATTTTGAATTTGAAAGAAGACTGGTAAAGAACAGGTACCTACAGTGCAGCAATTGCATTTAAAAGGTCTTTAATGCCATTGTTGGGGAGGGTATCCCCCTGCACAGCACCATTACCCCCAAACAGACCATTATGCACATGGCAAAAATTCTGTTATGTGCCTAATGGTCGGTCTACTGGGTCTTTGAAAGCAGAAGCGGTCTCATAACACCCCCCATAATGCAATAGATGTAGGTCTGTAGACGGAGTGCTATAGGTAAAATGGGGTACGTATACTTCAGCATAAACAGGCCAGAAATAATTTGCCTTTGGACTTCTGCTTCAAAGTTTTTGTATGCTTAATGTGGAACTCTAGATACAGGTATTATAGTCTGTTATGCCTTTAACAGAGAAAGGGGAAAGCCACACTACTGACATTCCCCGTTTGGAAATTAAACATCGAAATGGCATTCACTGCCTTCAAGAGTCAAGCTTCCCACAGAGGGCTTGCTGAACTCCAAAAGGAGTTTGATGCAAAAGGGCTTTACTGGGCACATTTGCAATGTAGATTATAAGCAACCTAGGCTTTTGCAGTAATGTAGGGCTTCGTTTAACAGACCTGAAAATCCCGATAAGATAGTGAAATAAACTTAGTTGCATATTTGTCTGTTCATATTTCCTATTTACACCTGCTGCACACAAAGCCTTACATTGTGGAGTTTCCAAGAGTGATCTTACCTTTAGTATGGAGGAAATTCAAGGCAGTGGCAATGTCTTTAACCACCTTGCTGGCTTCTCTTTCATTAAAGTGCCTTCGTCTTTGTATGTGACTAAGGATAGAACCTGCAGAAGTGGGTGGTGGGGGAAAGCACACAAGATAATAAACTGAAAATCTGCTTTGGCACTTTAATAGCTATTGACCAGTCAGAGCTGCAAATGCATCTTTTTCCACACCACACACACCACTGCCTCAGGCATTTTTAACTGGATACTCAGCATGCACATGCTCATACAGGCTTTGCTTGAGGTACTACCATTTTAGATTTTAAACATCTGGTGGACATACAGACTAACTTCATGGAAAGAAACTCGCTTAGCACATACTGGTCACAGAACTCGAACAGCAGGGGTGCCTGAAGCTTAAGAGTATTACATGCTACCATCACCATCATAGTGTGTGCACATCAATCTAGGTTTAAGAGCTGGTTGCGCTGGGTTTTCATGGAAGGCGGAATATTGGGCGAAGTAAGACCCAGGGTAATGCTATAGCACTGCAATGGTGGATTTGCATTTTTAATGGTGTGGTGCACAATTCAAGGGTGACAATGTTGGGGCATAGAAGTGAGCTGGATTAGGCTAACTAAGCAGGTGGAGGCAAAGCCAACAGACATTATTAAAAACCAATGTGCCACTGCCCACCTTTTGCAGCAGTCAACCTAGCGTGGCAACGTTGCCCTTTCTGCAAGGTAATCAAGGATTTTAGCTGTTATTACTCTGGGCAGTTTAGCCTTGTTAACCAGTGGTAAAGTGCCCATTATCCCCAGTTTAACATGATGAAATTGGTATAGCCCCAATTGTACCACATGCTACGGACTTTTAAGTAAGTCAAATATGCCAAAGAGTACCTAGGGCCTGTAAATTAAGTGTCACTTGGGGACTGCAGCACCCATTGTGCCATCCACTCCAGTGCCAATGCAAACATGACTTCAGGCCTACTATGTGTGGTGGTCTATCAGTTGTAATTTTAAAACTGCAAATTCAGACTGTCAAAATAACCCATTTTGACTGATCAGAACCTCGCTTTTAATTTTTTTAGGTCCCCCCTCAACAGGCCTCCCTGCCCATAAGGCACGGTGCAGGCTATTTAAAAGTAAGACCTTTAGGAATTATGTTAAACCGGCCCTTAGGGTGAAAAAGCCTCAAAAGGGTATTTTCACTGAAGCAAGGCTAGCTTTTTGTATTCAAAACACATTAAATTTAATTCTTTCGATATGGAAGAAGCAAGACACATCTCAAAGACTCATTAATAGTTATTCAAACAATTGCGAAGCCGAAATCTGTACAGCTATGGCATAAAAATGATACTTTTAGAAAGTTAACTTTTGCCTATCTAAAGCCTCTGAAGAACCATTATTCCTACCGCCAACAGCTAGTAATTTGCATTTAAATAGGTGTGAACTAACGCCTCACAGAAGAAAATAGGTGGACCTGAATGGGAACAGGTGACCCCCTCTGTACCCAATATGCAGAATGGAGCTGTGAGCATCCATTGACATTAAAGGGTGGAGCTGACCCAACGGCTAGGGCGGTCAACTTCAAATCTGGAGAACTGGGTTGGAGTCTCGGCAAGGACACTGAACATCCTGTGATTCTGGGCAAATCACTTAATCTCCCCGTGCCTAACAAATAATGAATGTGTCCGAATGTAATACAACTAGTGGGATGTAAAGCGCTCCGATACCCAATTCGGGTCAAATTCACGCTATATAAAACTGGGTAAAGTAGTAAATGCTTCTTGAAAGTCAAATCATGCTTAAACGGTCTGCTGGAGTTGGATTGGAGTTGGGGTGGGGTGGGGTGCGGTGGGGGTGGGCCTGGAGGCTCTTTAAATAGGTAAGACCCCTCTGCAGAGTCTGGGAGAGTCAGGAAATGAGGCAAGGACTGGCCTCATACGTACTTTCGAACTACAATCCACAATACCACAAGAGCAGGAGAGGGTAAAAGATCTGTGGCTGTCCCCCTGGAATGCTGGCCCTACTTTTTTTGGAGAAATGTACCATTCTGTGCGTTTCAATATATGTATAGATCAGAGATTAAGAAATTCTTATTTTTTTAAAACCACACAAAACGACATGACACCACCACCCTGGGTGTCATGTTTCATCAATGGCCATTCCCACTAGCAAGCGAACACACTAGTGAGTAGTAGACCGAGCATACCAGGTAGTACTTTATCTGCATTAGTGGATTAAAAGGTTCCAATATGCAGGCATACAAAAATCTGGAGCCTTCTTGGTTAACACCCTTTATTATTGGAAGGGTCCAAAAGACAATTAAAAGAATCTTGGCCATGCCTAGGGTGCTAATAACCCACGCATCTATTGGGTTTACATGTTTCAGCCTCATCTTAGCCCCAGGATGGGATGCCTTGTGTTGTATAGGCCCAGACGCCTTCTTGTCCTACAGTTAACATTAATTTCATTCATCCAGCACTCAGACTTCCAGTATCCAGTTGCATTTGTCACATGGAAATAAGTTTGCAGGACTCCGCGATACAGTTTCCTGGTCAAAACTAAGGACAGTCTGGTCTTTCCCGAATGGAAGAAAATGCCAATTCTGCAAAGAATTACCATCTCGTGCTGTAGGCAATATCCTTGTACAGGGCACAATTACACAACAAACAGTCTAGATGCACATCATTCAGGAGCCCAGACACATGACAAAGGACACTTTCCTCTAAACACACAGGAGTATTGTTTAACAGCGTTGGGATGGTACACCATAATTTGTCATGCGAGACCCTTCTTCATTACTGAATGGCTTCTTCATGAAGTCACAGTAGTTAACAACAAAAAAAGTTAACCCCTAAGTGCTTTTCGACTCAGTCTGCAACGTCTTTCTATACGGTCTTGGACTGTTCTATGTGGAAAAATCTTGTCCAAATGGCACGGTTCAGTAATTACTGATCAAAACCGGACTGAACAACGCGGCTATTCATGTTGCGTCTTACAAGGTTCTTGAATGTCACCTGGCTCATCCAATCTCAGATTCCACTTTATGCAGACTTTACAATACATCAAAACGTAAGGAAATCCAAGATCATCATGTCACAGTTTCCAGCACTGATGAACAGTAGCCAAGAATCTTATTCAAGCGGATCACGATTGTGTACATTGTAAAATGCTGCTGCCTTTTTTCTGCTTTTACCAACATAAAATTTAGAGCAGGATTAATTGTTCCTAGACAACTACTTGCTTTCATCTTTTTGAGAACCACTTTTCCAGATAAGTTAGTTTTAGTGCACTGTGCTTGTGTACATAATTAGTAATACACACTTCTTAATAGGCAAGGTGCTAGACCTACAATTTATAAAGGTCTGCTTACGCAAGGTAATGGCACATAAGAACCTGCATTTCTGTAATCTGTTAAACCACCAGAAATTAGGCATGCCAAACACGGTAATCTTGTCGATAATGCACCAAATTGCATATGCCCAACAGCTGTTTACATCAAACTATGTTGCCTTCATGTACAGAATTCATTTGTACTGAAATTGTACACGCTTCCAAAAATTCTTGAGAAAATAGGAGTAAAAAGGTGAAATAAGTCAACATTTTTGCCAATGAGTGCAAACAATGATATTTTGCACATCTTATAGCGAAGTATGACGCCCGTCGTTATCAAATGAACATAATGTAGCTATGGAAGTTTGCACCCTCTCAACGAACAGAACATGGTACAGTTTTGGATCCGTATTCCAAGCAGTTTGGATATCGGTCAATTTTTAAGATAGTTGCCCACTGTTCAGGAACAGTTGTAGATTTGCTATAATTTTTATTTTAAATCAAAAACAGACACATGGCAAAATTAAGCCAGTTAAATGCCAGCACATCTTAGTACCTACCATAAGTGCACCCACTGTTTGGTATCCAAATCCCATCTGCTCTGCACGTCATACCAGATGAACACCTATTCAAGGAACCTTGAGTAATGAGGTTTAACGGGATAGTGGAAGGGGACTGGCAAAGCAGATATGGGAAACTGCAACCACAGCCTGCAATGCGGGCGTCTATGCAGCTCTGTTTAAAAATGTGTTCCTGCAGCTGAACTACACTTTGACAGACCAAAAGCAAAGTTGTTTAAAATCTACTGAAAGGTTTGCAGAGCCACATTAGTCTCCATTTTATTTGTAGCTGTATACAGTGCAAGCAAGTCCCTAGGGTCTCAAAGCACTTTTCGCAAGAACTACTCCTCCTGTATGTAAGACAATCGGGCAGTAACAAAGGATTTGGTCGCCAGAGAGTAGGCATGGCCACCAGCTAAGAGGCAGGTTCCAGAAGGTCCAGCTAAGAACCAGACCTGCGAGGGCCCCGTATGATCAAGGGGAGCAGACCCAAAGCATGCATCTGACAGTGGCGGACTAAGGCATGAAACTCTTGGGTGAGCACAGAGAAGGAGCTCCAGTCCCTTCGCCATCTTTTATGTTTTTCCACCCAAAATACAGAGGTCACTACCTCTCCAGAGTTTTAGCTCATAACTAGTGCTTCAGCAGGCTACTCTTCAAAGTCTACATGTACATCGATTGAGAAGTGCTCTACAAGAAGTCAAGATGTCAGTCCCCGTATCAGCCATCTGCCCATGGAAAAATTCCATAATATTAGCATTAGATGCGCTTCAAATACCAGTGTTAAGAAGGATCCATCACTTTGCTTGTACTAGAAGGCCAAGTGCATCTTAAGAGAGCCTGAAGATGGAGCGACCCTTACAACGCTCCAGAAGACTCTTTCTAGCAATTTACATGGGGGCTAGCCCGTGAAGAGAGTCCATATTTCACACTGGGGAGTTGTGGGCTCGAAAAAGGCCCCTCGTGGTGCTTTTCAGTTGGTCTTTCCTGATGCGATAATGCTGACAAGTGTACACCTATTTAAAGCAAATTCTTTAGTGCAAGTCTTCAAAGTAAATAGGTCCTTTCATTTTATTCAACTACCTCCCCTCCCGCCACCTTGCATTGAAAAGGCTAAGGAGATATGGTAGTGCAACTGCAAACAACGCAGGCACAAAAACGAAGACCTCCTTGGGGACAGGAAAGGAAGAGCGAAAAAACAAAAACCCATAAGAAACTGAAGAGGAAGCCATTTATCCCAAATCCTACTAATAGGGTTCTTCAATATCGCAGTATAATAGGGGACTGATTAACCCTCATTTTAAGCCTGGGAAGGTCGGAGGCATTACACATAGCTAAACTGTCCCCTTTCGAAATTTGATCTATGCTGCGAGGAGGGAGAACAGATAGTCGAACCTGGAATGGAGGTGTCAAGAATTCCTGTCATACAAGGGAAACACGCCCTTATGTAAACAGGAGAGCTGTTACATAACTCAAGGGAAACACGTCCTTATGTAAACAGGAGAGCTGTTACATAACTCAAGGGAAACACGCCCTTATGTAAACAGGAGAGCTGTTACATAACTCAAGGAAAACACGCCCTATAAAGGGAGGAACCGGGAGGTACAAGGCTGTCGGATATTGTGTTTACACCGACGTACCTGCTTCGTGAAGAGCAGTGTTCCGGAGTGGTGCTCCAGTAAGGCAAGAACGGAGGTAGGTCGAGTCGTTACTCCCTGGGCCGTGTCTTGCCCCATCGTCACCTGTGAAGGACCCGGAAGCTCTACCGGTCAACCATTGAGCTTCGCTTTTTGACTCGGCTGAGTCCAAGCGCAGTGGCGCTTTTGCTGGTTGGAGTCGTAACTCCCAGCCCGACCAGAGACACAGGGACTGCCAGCTGTAACGCACACCAGGAGGTGTTTGCCGCGTTACAGACTCGGAAGTCCACAGGATCGATCGAGCAGCTGCTCTCGGTTCAGTCTTCTTGCTTGTGATTGGGGTATCGGTGACGCATCACCAGGAGGTGACTCCGCGTCCCGGTGCAGTCTGAGGAAGAGGTTGAGCGGCTGCTCCCTTCAGGTAGAGACCCCGGCTGGGTGTTTCCCTGACTCCTCGATTCTCCCCAACACTCTTCGTGCCCCTCACAGCCTACCGATTGGCATTGTCGGCCATTTCATTTCTGCCCTCTGTTGGCATCGCCGGGATCGGCGTATATGCAGAGGACGGTTAGGACCATCCGTGCTGTGGGCTGGTAACGTACTTAGCCTGGAGGATTCCAGTGACTATAACTTTTGTTTGTTCTTTGTATTTTATTTGCCTTCATTAAAAGAACTAACCCTTCACAAGTGGTTGCGTCCTCATTGTCGTGTCTGTTAAACGATCCTGAGACGTTCAGGGCGTTACAGGAGGTTTAAGAAACTAGTGTGTAAATGATTACTTGAAGTTAAAGTACCAGTTATCAAATAATGACTTTCTCCAAGTTATTCTACTCTTCCTGCCATTCTGGCCTCAAAAAAGTGCCTTCTGAAATTGAAAACTGCATGTAGGAGCCCTTATCACTGGAGTAGATTCAATGCTTCAAAAGGGTACTGTACCTCCACATAACTTCTCAAACACTAGATAAAACCGGTTTTCGTCTTCGAAAAACTCTATCAACTCCAAAATGTTCCTGGAATATAGAAAAATAGGATTAGAAACATGTGGATGACTGCATGGACAATTACACATTAAAGCAATAACTTACAATAGGAGGGCAAGATTCAGACCCATATTTATTGAGGAAATGAATACACATATGTAGCTACTAACAGGATAAGGCGCCACCCTTCACAAAAAGCCATCGAAATGCCCTTAAGCTTCTGGGGTTCAGCCACTTACAGTCATGGAGTAATCATAGTGGCAGAGAGTAGCAGGTAAGCACAATTCTACTTTTTGAACCAATAGAGAGCAATTGTTATGTAGTAACTTTCAAAGGAGGACACAAGGCACACATCAAGAAAGTAGCAACCTTGCATCTCGTGTATTTTTTTTTTATTTTTTTTTAAAATCGAGTGGGGGAGGAAATTCATATTTCTAATAGAGTTCAAATGTTTATGTAGACGAACATTATCTCCACATGACATAATTTCTAGACCTGGATTAATATATATATATATATATATATATATTTTTTTTTTAAAGTACAGCAACCAAAATACTAGAATATCAATAGCATAGACACAAAAACACGAACACATTACTAGCAGTATGAACTTATGCTAATAGAAATAAAAGTTGTTTAATATAGTACTTAGCAGTGTAGTGGAAAAAAAGGATTTCTACTAAGCAATTTAACAGTACCACAGGAGGAACGGGAAAGGTAGAGGTTGGCCCCATCTAGATTTCAGCCTGTAACCAAAAGGTCAGCAAAGATAACTTACCAAGCCCGGTTTAAACCGGGACTACAAGAACCAGAATGCCCTGATGTGGTAAGCCGATGGTTATACTGGGAACGAGGTATCCTCAAGACAGGAATCATGAGCCGTCACTAGTTTGAGGACGGCGGATTGGGCAGGGGGCATATGGTCAAATCTCAAATGCTCATTTTAAATAAATACCACATTTCAGAAATCATGAATTGTATTGCTATACTCGTGAAATGGCGGTCAGTGAATGCCTCTGCCCACCTAGAGCGAGAGCGAGATCAGGGGCGGGTGAAGGTGCCTAACAAAGCCACTGCACCAACCAGTGTTCGATCAGGGATCACTGGTCCATGGGAAAGAAAAAAAAAAAGAATAAAAAAAAAAAAAATCTAATTTACAATACTTACTTGTTGCCTTGGCACTGGTACAGCGTTTCTACTTCACGAAAAACTCTACCCCGGCTGTGCCCGTTATTCTTTTCAATAATCTGTATAGAAAATAAAATACTTAAGTATTCCCAAGGCTAGATGGGGAAAGTTTCAGTTAAGGGGGGCATGTAACAAACTGCTGCAACTAATCAATTGCCAACAAAGCAAAACACCACGGGCTTCAAAAGGCATTCCCAGAACGCAGCTGCACCAGTAGGTGTGAAACTTACAGATCAGTGAAAGCAAAAGGCACGGGGATTTAGATGCAGAGAAAGCATCCATGGTAGGTTTGTTGCCTACGAGTTAGAGACAACAGAAACGTGGCACTACTTTAAACAGTTGAAAAAGTTTAAATCACACCACACACATAAAAACAAAAAAAAACACCAGTTATTAGTAGCTTTTATCTGCTGGCCAGGGGGACTGAGACAGACCTTGAAGCAAGCACCTGCTCTGGTGCAGCGGGAAGGTTAATCGTCCCAGGCCACTTTATCGCATCTATGTTGGCAGAGGCAGGAAGCATGGCTTTTAAATTTAATTATCGACCTTACATTTGGCACGTCATTTGTAGCATATGCCATGATGCAATGGCCGCCTGGGCGCGGGGCTGAAGGTCGCTGCGGCGCTCATGGGTGCGAGGCAGAGTGTAAGAGTGAAGGATGAGGAGGCGGACTGCATAACCCTTCCTTGCGGCAGCCCGAACCCATTCTGCAATGTGGGGTCCGAGCCCCCAAACCATGTGCAGAAGGGTGGGGTACACTGGCCAGGTAGGGTGCAGCACACAAGGGGGAACAGACGTCTACTGCCACCACATGGAGTGGGTAGAGAAGATGAAAGTAGACGACAGGAGGAGGCCAAAGGGTCAACTGGAGGAAAAAATATTAATTTCCACCGAATCTAGCAGAGGCAAGGACACATTTTGGTGGGAGCCCCTCCTAAATGAGGGCTTGCCATTAATGAATAATTAGAGCAATTCATAACTATTTTCATTGCTGAACATGGAGTTTAGTCTCATGTCATACGGATACTACGAAATTAGGGATACACTATCCATATCGATCTGATGCTCAAATCAGTCACCACACTGCTACATTTGAAGAATAATATTTTAAACACATTAAAGAGAAAATATAAAGCCCCAATAGTAAAAAAAAAATGTACAAATCAATTAGCTATCAGGGAGGATATTTAGACAGGGTGCTGCAGTGAAGGCAAATAAACAGTTAACCAAGCAGGCACCTCATGTCAGTGCGCATGTTCATATAAAGCATGTGAGCCCATACATGCACTCTGCTATTACCAAGGATAACACCTTGCCAATTGCCACCAACATTGGGTGGGTGGGGTAAGAAACCGAAATACACAATTGATGGACTGAATGCAGAACAAATCAAAACATTCACCTCCAGTCAAGAGATCAGGGTTATATCCATCACTCTTTTGCTCACCAAGCCACCCCAGTTTAGACCTGGCCATATGCAAATCAGTCTTGACCCTGTGCCTCATGGGAACAGTCCAGCCCGAACTGCCAAGCCACGTCCTCCCTGGACCGGAAACAGGCATCCTAGGACCGGCTTCGGGGTTTCACCCCTCTTAAGCCAGGATAGCTTTATTCCAGTGTCAGTGAGCACAGGACCCAGGTCTGGGCATATCCGGCACACTTAGGGCGAGAAAGCAAAAAGACACACAATTGATGGACAGAATGCAGAACAAACCAAAACATTCACCCCCAGTAAATAGATCTGGGTTAAATCAAACATTGAGAAAAAAAACGATGCTCTGTACTAGGGTGAATGTATGACATGGTTCTGCATTCTGTCCATCAATTTTTTTGGGGTGAGTGGGGTTGGCATGGCCAATCAAGAGGGCCAAATAGTTCCGCTAACCATGTGCTCCGCGTGGCACCCTGCTCAATTCCTGTAGTGGTCCAGGCGGTGGAGTTCAGGATGCATAAAAGGCGCTAGAAGATAGTCAGAAATGACTACTCTGCCTGCATCCTAAAAATCCGCTGAGGCTGCTAGTAAGGTACATGCCCAGCTGGGAGGGAAGGCTGTGAAACCGCGGTTTGAGTTTGCAGACTTGGGACTCTAGCACTGGTAAGGTGCTCAGAGCTTGTGCTTTCTCCCCCCCTGAAGAGCTGGTGCCCTTCCTGTAAATTAAATACGACTAGTGGGCCTTCAGCACAGTTTGGGCCACCCACACAAGTAGCTCTTTAGCCAGGTCCCAGGCCTAAACCATCCCTTTTTATACATAGAGGACACCCTACAAGGTAGGCCCTGTATAACCCACAGGGCAGGGTACAATGCACAGGACATTTTTAAATGCCTTGGTAGTGAAAAACTCCCAATTTCGTTTATTACTACTGCCAGGCCTCTCTCCCATTGAATAACATTGGGATTACCTTTTTACATCTTTTAAGGTAAACTCCAATTGTGAAGAGATACCAAGTTTAGTGTCACGGAACTCACAATTTAAAAATCACGACTTATGGTGAAGTTGGATTTTAAATTCCAGTGTAACAAATGCCACCCTCAGAAAGTTGTAATTTCCTTACTTTAGCCATACGGTGACTTCTGCTGTCTCTCGAATACATGTCTGGGGTGGGTGACTGACATCCTGCATTCCCTCTAGACAGCCACACACAGAGGAAGGAAAGGTGTGCCTGAGTGGTCATCTGCTTGCAGATGGGACATCCTGAGCCGGGAGAGGAGCCTACACATCTGAAAGGGCTGCGTTTGTGCCTACACAAGGGATCAATTTCTCCCCCCCTCACCCCCCATATGGGGTAGGAAGTGGTAAACTATGTGCAGTTCAAAGCTTTCTTTGAAGTCTCCCCCACTTCAAAAGGCACCACTGGGTAGAAGTATTGGATGAGTACACTTCTGGGCCTCGGACTACTCTGCCAGGAAGAAAATACTGTGCTGCTGAAAGGACTGTCCCTCTGCTGGACTCGGCCTTGTTGTGCTCTTGCCTTGCAGAGCTGCCCTAGCCTGCCTGGCTGAGAAGGACTGGGCCTACATCATTTGAACCCAGTGTGACTCCAAGTGCTTACCTGCTGTAACCAAAGTCTCAGGGACACAAAAGACTAAGACCCTCCAGTTGCAACCCTTCAGCTCAGAGTAAGAGTATCAATTCAAATCCTTTATTTATTTCCAAGAATTAAACTCTTATAGAAATATTATACAATCCCAATTAACAGTCACAAATGTCAAAATCAGCATTACATAACTTAATTCAATCAACACACATTAATCTAATGATAACAGTATAAATACTCACTTCTTGTTAGTAACTCATTAAATGGTCTGCAGTGCATTATCCCACACCCATTAAAAATTTGAATGAGTAACTAATTACCCAGCAGCATTCAACTAATTTGCCAAATAGAGCACATTATAAAGTGCAGTGTGCATAGCCAAATTGTTGCAGTCATGAGGGTCCCGTTCAATGTAACCTCACTAACAAAGCCAGATTTCCCATCTCAAGTGCAGTGTCCTTATCGGAGCGGCCCCTAGTATAGATGTCAGCCTACTAGTTCACCATCACTACTAACCGGAGAGGTACCAACAAGGGTTGCGAGTCGGTCCTGCCAAGAGGCCCCATCCCAGTTCTGGATCCTTGGAAACGGACCTAGGAGTTAGCTCTAGTGAAATTACTGAAACTTCTGCCATGAGAGCAGAATTAATGCGTCACCGCTGTTGACCGGTGCATGGTACTTGTAAGCACTGCATTGCATCCGGAACCATGGCCTCAGAACCAATGCATAGCTGCCACGGCATAGAGAAGAGCATGGTGGTTTTGAGGATCCTGGCGAGTGGTTCATTGTAGAGAGGTGTGCAGAGTGCTGTTGCACAGATCAGGGTAATTGCCAGTTTGCAGGTTCAAGTCCAGGATCCCTATATGGCAGTCGGGGATGCCGTGAAGTTAACTGTGGTCATCTACAATGGTGTGCCAACAAACCGTTGTTGCCTGTGTGCATGGTGTATGAAAGTTCCCCCCCCCCCCCCCGCCTTCCTTATGCCTGAAGGGGGGGCTACCTTTATTTGGAACCTGCAGCTGTGCCGATTAGGGAGGCGCAAGGGTGACTTGCCTGTAGGCCAGATGGAAGCCACCAGAAGACCAAGAATATAGGGACCATTCTCAGGCACATATATAACCAGTACATGCATACAACACTACATACCAACTTGATGCAAGCCAAGCAAGCGGTAAACAAAGCAGAACTAAACACGAGTAAACCTGTAGGCATCACCTCAATGGCCTACGTAAAAAGGCCTCCTCGCTCCTACTGATTACTACACTGTATGCTGCCACCAGCACACTCTTGCAGTTTAACTCCTGGCAAAAACAGTACCTTTTTACCACTATGCGAGTAGCACTGTGGGCACCCAGACACTCCCTGGGACCATAAGACAGCAATCGGAGAGATCGGACTACATCAGTTTTCACCCACGACAACAAAAATTAGCACCAGGGATCAAGACATCGTTGCAGTAGGGGCACTCAGGGCAGGTGTACAAGTTTATCATGCGAGGCCCTTTCAGTCCCGAAAGCACTCCGCTAAAAAAATTTAGTTATAGACTTTATATTCTAATGCAATGGAGAATTCAGTTAGAATAGCTCATGTTCACTAAAATTCAATATGCACATCTCGCAAAAGAACTAAACAAAACAGCTCCCAAAACCTCCGTAATGTCCTTCGCATCAAATACAGTATTCGAAGAGGGAAAAGAAAAAAAAAACTGTGCGCTCCGGTCAGAAGTCTGAAATTATATATAGGAAAAAAGGTCACACTTTTGGGTCAAGACCACTGAATACCAGGCACCGCTCCTTCTCAAGAATGTGATGCGAATATTGCCTACGTTACCTTGACAGCATAATCTTGGCCAGTCTTCAAACTGACACAACCTTGTACTTTTGCATATGCGCCTTCGCCGAGAAGCTCGTTTGTCAGCTTGTACAGGCCTGCCGAAAGAAAAGCATCACTTAAAAGTTATATACAGAGAGCTGTGGACAATGCAGTAATTACAGTCAAGGCATGCATCAGACTTTCATTACAAACAAGGTTACAGACACAATAGTCCGGGAAATAGCTTCTGAAGTTAAATGCAGGTCCTTTCTCGTCTAGCTGAAAGCTCAGACTATAAAGACATTCGTTATCTGGACAGCAATCCAATCAAATAAAGTGCAATCACAAAATAGAAATATATTTATAAACATGTCAAGTGAGAGACTGCTTCGCTTCTGAAAAAGTTTGCAGCATGCATTTTGAGATTAAAAAGGTAATTTCTGTAAAGAAATAGGTCTAGCTTATCTCGAAGATAGAACCTAGCAAAATAGAACGCTATTACACAAAGAAGCTTGCTATGACAAAACTAGACTGTGGGAAAATGAAGGCGAAAAGAGCTTTAATTTTCTAGCTCCTGAACTCAGGGGCCTACTAGACGTGTGAGCTCCTGTATTTTGCAAGGAATAGTCAATTTTTAGGTCTCGCCTGACCCAGCGCATGCGCTGGTCTGGCGAGACTTATTGAGAGGGCTCCAAAAAGTGCTACCAGGCCAGCCTAGAGCTACAGTGCATGTGCGCAGGCAGGCGCGCCACGCTTTACCGCGATCACTTTCGCAGCCGCTTGGCATAGCCAATAGGTCTCACTTTTGGGACCTTATAAGTATTTAGTTATGCAACTGTTGCATGGCTAAACACTTATAAGGTCCCAAAGGCGAGACCTATTGGCTATGCCAATGCTTGTTCCCAATTCTTGAGCTTTCAACCTACTTCCAACTTTGGTGGAAACATGTGAAATCTATGGGTGATACCGGAAAGCTAAAGAAACTTTTGAATGCAGCAAGGCCTTATGTTTACAACTCAAAGACATTAACCAATGAAATAAATATATTGAAAAGGAGTAGGAAAAAAAGAAAAAAAAAATCCAAATGCGACCGTGTATTTGTAACTTCCCGTCATGATTGCGGATATACAAATGCAATATACCACTATGTTCACTAGACCCTTTTGGTTGCGGATGTATAGGGTTTGTAGGTTTTCCAAGAACCCAAGGGATCCAGAGCCAACAACTGAGCTGCACCTTGCAATGCTTATTCATGATGTACTAGGTATAGAGTAATTCAGATGGTAAAATATGAAGAGTGAAAAGTGGGTATCCAGGAAACCTATGTATTTCTGAAATGGGCACCAGATACGTAGTTCAGGAGCAGTGATTTGTACATCTGATTTTGTGGGTACGCATACTAGCATGCGATTGAGGGCATTACTTAAAAACCTCTTACACATCGGCTTACATTTGGCAGGGAAATGCAATTGGTAACAACAAATATTCTACTTGTGTGTTCACCTAAGTCTTCAAATAAAAATGTCACCTCGCTTGTGTGAATAGGCCTAGTGTCCTCAATATGAAAGGCCCCAAGACATAACAGACATCCTATGACTCCACTGAAAAGTTTTTTGCAACGTAGTTGGCTGTGGATTTTGGGCCCTAGCTCAGCTGGCATCTAGGAAAACCCAGGGCATCCCAGGGTGGGGGTGACTTGCATGTCTGACCAGTTCTTAGCCAGAAACCCTCGCAAACCTCAAACTTTAATTAAATACTCCAAATTCTGTGTGAAAAACGTCTGGAATCTGTGGGTAGACAACTTTCCTACCATACTGGAACCCCTCTTACGCACCCCCCAAATTTTTTCTTCTTTTCTAAAGTGCTACCTCACTTGCGTGGTTACACCTAGTGCTTGCGACAGGAAAGGGCCAAAACAGTATGGAGACTGATATTTCCGGTCCAGAAAAGGACCGGATTTGGACATGGGGCACTTCGGTTTTTGTGCCAGGGCTCAGCAGCCACCCAGAAAAACCTAGGGGAGTCCAATTTGGTGTGCCTCGCATTCTCACAAACTCCCCCCTGCAATCCTTAAACGGACTAGAATTGGGCATTTTCCTTGTATTTCTGCGACAAGCTTCCAGAAATCACCAGGAATCCTTTTGAAGGGTGGGCTAAAGCCAAGGGTGAGGATGGTAACAAAAAGAAATACAATAATCAAAAAGACAATCGGGTCCTCAGTGCTAATTTGCCAGGAATTAAATGGTGTAATGGGGCTGCACCGTCAACGCACAGAGAAGCGATAAGGAATACTTTCTTTATAAGGAGCCCTAGAGAACAAGTGTGCATAGGATTGAACGGTGTGCACAAGAAATGTGAGGAACTCCTCAAGTCCCTCTAAGACAAGGGTTTAGGAGGAAATGCCCAACAAACCCTTCAGAAATTTAATCATAACTGGTGATTTTTTTAATAGGAACCTTGGACAGGAAAATGCAGGCCTGTCTTTTCAGCCTTTCTAACCTTCAATTGTGCCCACTGCAAAGCTTTGCTGAAGCAGAGAAAACCAACAATAGAAAATCTGACAATGGCCTACAAGGGATCCAGAACGCAGTCCCTAAATCAAGTCTCAAACTTTTCCCAACATCCCAAATAATTGCAAGGACCCCATCCTCCATGTCAAAAGGCAAATCTAAAATCACTGATTGCCATTCAATCTCAATGCATGGAGCTGCAGATTGCAATGATTTGGGTGCAGGACCATGGCGTACTGCTGAGACGGGAGAGGCACCCAGAGGGTTAGAAAGGTGGCAAAAAGATCCAGATGTCCCATGGGTTGGAAATGGCCTGAGCAGCTTTGGGATGAAGTAATCTGTGGTCTGACAGCCGACATCTGCTCAGGCATTCTACAACCCTGCCAGGAGGCTGGCTGAAGAAGCCCCCCTGGTTTCACCCTTCTCCAAAAGGAACACTGCCTCCAGGCACAAAATCTAGAGTACCCAAAACGCCCGACTTCTTGCAGTAATACATTGTCATTAGGTTGTCTGCGAAGACCAGCACCAGCCTCTCGTGGAGAGTTGGTAGGACGACTCAGCATCGGAGAGATGTCAGGAGGTTTATGTGGAGCGGATGCTCTGCTGGAGACAAATCCATCATCTTCACATCTCAGATGGCCTACAACCCAAAATAAAGACATCTACCACTACTGTGAGTGGGTGGGTGGGGTAGGAACAGCAGCCTGATGCAAGACCAGTTGCTTTACACCTACCACCACTGAAGGTCCTACGCAGTCTCCTCCCTGGTTCTGCGCACATTGGAAATGGAAGTTACGCTGTAAGGTCTTTGTGCCAGCAACGAGGAGAGTAGACAAAGCTAAGCGGTTCAGAAGCCAGAGAGCCATCCTAACCAAGACAGAGGATTAAACCTGAATGTCCTGGAGTACAGGGCTGGAAAAACCCTTAACAATTTCCTGGATAGCCGCAATAAAGGGAATCCTCTGTACCTGGGACAAAAGAGTTTACAGATAGTCACTCTTTAGTCATCTCTGGGGTTTTCGATCATCTGTAGGCGGTCCATGACTAACTGGCGAGCCCATACTCATGGGCTACTCATTGTCATGCAGCAAAACATGCATCCCTGACCATCTCGTTCACCTTCATAAACATCCAAGGTGCAGAGGTAAGAACAAATTAGAATTTTTCGGATTCCCACCAAGAGCTGAAAGTAGTGTCTGTGGGTCTACATGATGGGTGCATGAAAATACATATCCTGTAAAGCCAAGGACACTATCCAGTCTTCTGGATACAGAGCAGAAAGAATCAGTGATTATTTTGAATGTGTCCTTCTGTAAGAGGCGGGTGGGGTGGGGATGAACAAACTACCTACCAGATGGGCATGGTCTTGGAAGGGGAAATCAGAGTAGCTTGTGAGACATTGCAGAAGGGAAAGCTCGCAGAGGATTGCAGATTTTGGTTGTAATCGCAGAAGGGGCAACCACCACGCCACCTGTAATTGTGAGAGGCATGAAAAGGCTGCGCATTCTCAATTTCAGGGCTGTTGATATGACAGCCCAAAGGCCCCGCAAAAAGCCTCACAACTTCTTGTACTCTTGGTGAAATTGACAGACGTGGCACACGCCCTAGAGTTGCTCTTGCCAATCAGCAGAAAAGTTTAAGGGCAGCAATGTTGAGTCTGCCAGTTATAGACTTCTCTGGGATAAGACCAAGGGCATGTTCATTAAAGATGCTAGAACATCCCAATGTGCATCTGAGCACTGCCCAAGAGCACCCTACCCAATCTGTTGTGTCAGGGCCAACATGTAGGACATCCTTTGCTGTATCTTTGGACAACTTTCACCAAGGTTAGTCAGGATGACAGGGTTTCTCTGGGAGAACCAGCACAACTTCAGTGGCCACGTCCACAGTGAATGCATACAGATGCCCAAGAAGCACACCACTTTCAGAGAGAGAATAAGGCTAGACTAACCAATAAGAACATGTTGCACCAAAAGCATAGATATGTTCAGATTGCCCAACTGCAAGAAAGCATTCGGTTTCACTTTGCTTGTGGACACCTGCTCCAGAAAGTCTTTTGGTGCAGGTTACTGGGTTACGAAGGTCGGATTTCCATCACCGGACCTATGCCATATGGCCACTAACTGACCAGAGATAAACAGTTAATGTATTACCCAAAAGAATAATGTGAAAGGGCGTTTTCCAAAATGTTAGTCCAATCTTAAATTATGTAGGTTCAGAAACAATTATATAGTGCCAAATTGTCACTGATTTCTAACACAATCCAGGAATCAGGCTATTTCTGGACAATTATTTGAAGCAATACCAATCCAGTGGTACCAGGTGGTGCTGTGTTTTCCGTCACAGATCTGCGTAAATTTGCAGGAAGCAACACAGCAGATACATAAAGTAGTGACAAAGGGGCAGATGATCACAATTGTCAATTTTTCTGCACAAAGGTATAGCTAAATAAACACAAAAGATTCATCCAACACTGCTTTACAATAATAACCACCCTCAGTATAGAAGGAGGAAGCTGAATGACCCTTCACAAACATTACCAAAGGCAAGTTATATTTTTCCAGTTGTTACTCCTACCGACAGGAACCACTCTAAGGCACCATTAACACATATTAATTAGGATTCAGATCTGGCCTCCATTCAAAGCAGTTCCGTTTTGAAAAGACAGAAACCCACTTTGCAGGGAGACAAACTGCACTAGCTCATGCACTTCTGAGAAGGTCTGAAATAAGCTTTTTACTTTTTTTTTTATTAAAGGTGCAACTATCCTATTGATAGGCTAGCTCTGATCATCGTTTTATACAGCAAAACACTCATCCCCAAAAAATAAAATAGCTAATTCAATCTATTTGACAACAGACTACGCTCCTATGCAAACTATGAACAGCCGATAGCCTCAGACTTTCATAGACCTTCCCCAGTAATCTGAGGTCCTACATAGCATTTGAACAATGTAATCCCTCCAGAGACTTTGAAGGCTGTTGAGTTTGAATGAACGCTCGCTAAGCTACAGATGAAAAAAAAAAAAAATGAAAAAAAAAAAAAACTCACCTGTGAACGAAAGCCTTTACCCTCAATCACCGTTGGTTGTTACCAAGTATTCAATTTCAAGTAGACATGCAGCTTGAATAGTGGAGCGGTTGACGAATAAAGGACTGTGGGTTACTGCCATAGACAATTGTGTGGATGTTGCCGTAGCAGACTTCCATTAGCTCCTCAGTCCCCATTAGGGGGGAAAATGCTGCTAGTCAAGAGGAACTTGCAATCTCAGGCTCTTTATAGCGCCGTACCTGGGAACGTGCCTTAACTCTCTATGAAATTTTCTATCTGAAGAGGGAAAACAGATCTTGAGACACAACAAAGCTCTGATGGCCGAAGGTTTTTTTGGGGCTAAAAAGGCACAAGTTTGCTGGAGAGTTTCTAACCCAACCTACACAGCACTGGAAAAATCGAGCAGAAGAAGAATTTTTACAATAGGGTTAAAAACAAAGGAGTGTACGGTTGGGAACGACAGATTGTGAGCCACATGGCTAGATTTCACAGGCCAAACTATGAACTGGGCATTTCCCCAGAGAGCTCAGACACTTCTAGCAAGTGTATTATTGAAAGGTGTGTGGGGGGGGGGGGGGGGGGGGAGGGAGGGGGGCGGAGAAACCATAATAGAGTGTCCAGCTTCTTAGCCAAATCTCATTTACAAAACTAGCTTTTAGTTGCTCAGAAGATAAAACCATCTCTTAATCCGATTTTGATCTCCCTCAACTCAAAATAACTTAAGGGATTAAGAATGTACTTTCCGTAAAGATCTAAAAAAAATACGCTGGCATTCTAGAAAGCCAGACAGTCAAAAATGCAAGATTGGAGACAATTCTCTGCCTAGTGCTAATCATTCTGGCCTCTGCAAAGTTCAGGTGTTACAAGATCCAAATTAAAGCAGTCCTGGAACCTCAGAGGGCACCATCCAGTCTTGGGACTTATTTAACGTCTTAGACCTATTTATTAAAAAAAAAAAGTGACATTCAAACACTTTATTTTAAGTTATCTTCTTCAAATGCGGGTAACTTGAAACTGAACCTGAAGGCCATGACCTTAGCAGAGAGCCCGGGACCACTGAGGTCAAAGCTTCTGAGCCCTTTGCTTTCTGCAAAGCAGTCAGTCAGTGGCAGAAGAGGTTTGATCAAAATGGGAGTCTGAAACAGTCCAGTTAACTTTGCCTGCCAACATACACCAACTGCAGCAGCAACCAAAGGCACACTAGTTGGATGCCTTAGAATAGGTTTCATATGAGGTACACTAAAAAAGGAGCCTCTATTAGAACAATGCTAGAGTCATTTTTAGATAACGTGGCCATTGATCCTCAAGTCACAAAAGGGGTCTTAGAGTGGCTCTTCCATCCAGACATTAAACTAGTATTGGTTTCTATCCGTTAGTGGGCCTTTCTAAGTAGGCTGTCAAAAAGAATTAGGTTTCCTAGTTTCCCAATGCATGTCATGCGAGCACAATGGCAGAAAAAATTCTTCCGAGATCAAATCCAGTCTCGGGCTGCAGGATCAGGTAGTACAGTTATATTAGACAGGTTTCAAATAAAATGCAGGAGAAACTTAATGAATTCCAAACTGAACATTAGATAAAGATTATGCCAAATTGTATGCGTTATGTGCTATGCAGCCTTTTAGCGGGCATAAACGCCCCCCTTTCCCCACCTAATTTTCACAAGCGACAAAGCTTTGCCTAGTCCTTTTAGGCGCTGCTTGGGACCACGCCCTTCTTTCCAATTGTCACTCACTGGCCTTTCCCATGGCACTCGCATCCTGTTCTGCAATGCCCTTTGCTTACAGCCTGCAGAGGAGGGTTGGTTAGCCGCCCTCCCTCTAGGTTTGGCTTAGTCTCCCAGTCAACGGTACCTCTGTCGCAAAGATAATCTTTAAAGTCCTAAAAGGGTAGGGTCATACTATCTACCTCAACTGTGTGCCAAGCAGCATCCTCCTGCAAGGAGCAGATTTTTGTTATTCGATCCAAAACGTCTAACCAGTCTCAACAATTCAACATTCGGCTTCACTGCCAGTAAAAGGAAACAAAGGTCTGCCCAATAGCAAGAACATGCACCGTTTTGCTCAATACAAATCAAAGAAAGCAACAAGCATGCAGCTCCATGGTGGGTTATTGCTTAGCATTACTGTCCTCCCCATATGACGGGCTGTGGATTATTGATCTCCAGCCTACCAAAAGCAGTGCTTAGTGACACTTCTAATCAGTACAGATAGATAACAGACAAGGGATATGGATACCTTTCAGTTGTAGTGCAAAAGTCTCCTAAATGGACTAACCCCGCCACAAACGTTAACAATAATGCCAAACTAAAATACCTGGAGAATGAAAAGGAAAAAAGTTACAAGTGCATACAAAATCTATGTTGCAGTCAGAGCTGCAACATAGTCAAAGTAAATGGTGCCAGAACGGAGAACAAAGCTCAAAGGAGTGAGTCAGGTGTGCAATTCTGCTCACAAAGCCTGTTGAATGTGAGCGGCAACACTGGCATAGGGCCTAAATAAATGGTTCAAAGTTCTGACCAGAGGAAAAATGTATGGGGTCAGTGGCGCAAACACATTAATTATAAAGGAGTTGGGCGAGGGGAAAAAAATAAAATAAAAAAAAAAGTCATGGCAAGGAACTTGCTTAATCGGACCAAAGTATACCATACACTACTTCGGAAGCCGCCTCGTAAACAGCTGAATCTATGCATTTAAAGAATCAGAATGGAATAAAAAATAAAAAAGCCAATTGGTCAACTTTCAAAGCTGTACTTAAATTATCAGTTTGTTAGTAGACCCATACGAGTTAAAGACTGAAGCTTCAAACCAGGTCAGGAAAGGTGAAAATGGCCCAATAGGTGCACAGCGACTGTCACAAACCTGAAAAAGTTCCAGAGCGGTCTTCTGCAGCTCTAGTCTTTTTCTTTCTTCGTTTACCAGCATCTGGTATAGGAACGGGCTGACTGGTCACCATCTCTGAATAAGAAGTAAACCGCACACCAATTAGCATCATGCAACAGGTAACCAGGACCTCTGCCTTTAGCTTTATTGACATTTATTTGTGGCCAATACATCCATCCATTAGGAGGTCTTACAGTTTAACACCAGACTGACTTTTCGCCCTAGGTCAATGACATGAAAGATCTCCAAATGTGGAGATATTCTTCTTTCAGATCTACATCCTGAATTTAGAGGTTTCTGGTTTTCCCCAAGTTAATGGAGGAGCACTGTTCACCAATTTGCAGACTGAAATACAAAATTCTGAAATCCAGCGCCCCTGCAATACACTAGTTGTTACATGGTGGTAAAGTTTGCAACACCAGATCTTAAGCCCCACATTTGATCCGATGACCAATAACTCCTGATGAGCAATTGAGCAGTTGATAGAGGCACCACTAAAGACAAAAGAATGCAATTTCTACTTTGCGTGCACATTTGAAAGGGACTGCAGCACAACACAGTCAACTCAACTAGCAAAAAAGTACCCAGTCCAAAACGACTAGGTGGTGGGGTGGGCAGTGTTTGTGGAACTCCGTAAAATATAACGGTGGGCGCTATGAATTGGCTGCCCATTTGCCTGACCAACCCCCCCCCCCCCCGACCTTCAAGCTGCCTTTTTCAGAAAGGAATGTAGTAGCTACCTTGGTCTGTAATAGAGAATATCTCATCTTACTCATCTTAACTGCAAAGCTGTGGTTGGCGGGAATTAAGTTTAATAAAATGTTAAGGGGGGGGGGGGTGGTGAAGATAAGAGGGCATAATATCTTGTGACAATACACTTCATGATCGGAAGAGGCATCACCTCCCATGCAGTGGATTTAGTTAGTAGTCAGCGTTGATCAAACTATTTTGAATTACGATTTTTAACAGTATTGATAGGCTCAGTTGTCGAAAGTGAAGGAGCCTGGAAAGTGGCAAGAAGTATGGGTAGTGATGTTTAGGTATGAGGGTAACATTTGGTTGTTTCAGGGAGTTACATCAGAAGATTTATCCTCAAAGTCCGTGATAGAGGCAACTTTGGTGGGGGTTGATAATTTTTTTTCTTTTTAGGGGGTAGGGTTAGTCTGTCCTTCGGCAGGGTTTCATAGCCCGAGAAACAAATTATCTATTTCTACATTATGTATGCTAAACATAACACTATACATCATGTGGTGCTGAACACTCTTCAGTAGGCAATCACGCCACGGCAGATGATTCCATGGTTCTGTCCTTGGCTCGTGAGAACCCAATACATTCTGGGTTCTGTCATCTTAGTTTGCTTTCATTTTACAAAGATTTTTGGGGTAAAAAGTTCAGGACTGGAAACCAGCAGATTGTATGAGACGGCAACCTGAGTGACCAGTTAACAGTGAATACCATAGATGTGAACACTGCGCCTCGAAAACACAAGATTCCTATACTTCTACAGAAATCCCATTAGGAAAGGCCCCAAAAGCTAGACTGCCATAGGGCCAAAAGGCAGCACTGCTGAAGGCATGATGGAATGCTACCCTCCTCTGGTTAACAGATTGACAACTCAGAGATAAGTGCTCCAACACCTCTCACACAGGCGCAGAAAGTTGCATGGGTTCTGTCGAAAGAAATTAGTGAGTGAGCCAGTATTCATATCTACGATTTTTTTTTTATTATAAACTACAAGAAAGAAATTGTAACACTTTAGTTTTAAAAATCAATTTACCCAATGGAGCTTTCGCCAGGTTCTGGTTACCATAACCATAACCATAACCAGACCATCTAGTAATCATACAAATTATAGACGGGGCACATAGAAAGTGCATGTGGCTGGTGCTACACCATGCAATAACCCAATAGGATCTAAAGTGAACAACCGCAATGGAGCGCACACCGCTAGCCCCTCCTCCGGGTCGCCCCAAGGGAAGCTGGTACATGAAGTTCCCGAGTGGTTCACCCCAGTGGGTGCAAGTAAGTACTTGTTTGATCTCTAGACCCGATACATGTCCCGGGTTTTAAAATATCGCCCAAGACATGGCTCGGGTTTCGGGATAACTTCCCTCCTCAGAAGAGAAAATAGTGAGGGGTGGAAGAGAGGGCCGCCAAGTAACTGTCAAAGGCCTCAGTGCCCGCACAGGCACGCAGGTGCGTCGTCCAGGAGCTCGTCAGCTCAAAGCTCGAGGGAACCATTTTTATAAACAACTGCAATGGAGCGCACACCGCTAGCCCCTCCTTGGGGTAACACGCTGGTAGGACTAGCAGAGTGCGGCCAATCGGATTTTTGTTTTTATTCAGGCTCCCTTGAGCCGGTGGGGCTGACGAGCCCATGGCTACGCACCTGCGCGCCTTGAGTGGTACTTTACCTGAGAATATTTTTTGGCAGCCTACGCTGCAACCCTACACACATACCTACTCCCTGCTGCCGAGAGGCAACTACCTCGAAACACGAGTCCAGGGATGTCTAACGCGACACTCATTTTCATTTTAAACTTTTGGCATAGGCGTACCCGCCGACGCTACTTCATGGACCACAATTCTTTGGGGTAACACGCTGGTAGGACTAGCAGAGTGCGGCCAATCGGATTTTAGGATCTAAAGTGACATGGACAAGACAATCAATCACCTAAATTCAGCATGAATTACTGGAATCCATGGACAACGTGATCCCCCAAGATTCTAGATATTAAGAATGTCCCTTTGTCGCAGAATTGTAACCTCCTAAAAACGCATGGTAGACACGGATCGAGGAAGAAGAAAAATATATATATATATATATATATATATATATATATATATATATATATAAAAAAATAAGCCGTAACAAGTGATTAAATAAAGGTCAGAATATAGTTACTTCAGCCAGCGGTAATTGAGGTCAGGCGGGGGGGGGGGGGGGGGAGAGAAAAGATGGAGAAATTAGCATCTGTGACTCACGCAATAGGACATTGATTTATTGTCAATCAGGGGTTTGTAAAGAGCACTACTCACCTGTGAGGGTTGCAGGGGGGGGGGGGGGGGGGGAAAAGGTTTGTTTCGGGCTGCTTCGAAGTCAAGCCAGGTCGAGGTCTTTTCTGAAGGTTTGCATAGTAGTGCTTGGTTCCATTCTGGCTATGCAGATGCCCGGTGTTTCAGCCAGGGCTAGGTCAGCAGGGTGGAGGCATCTCTTGGGGCATTCTTTCGTTGAGGTATTGGGGTCTGGTGTGGTGAAGGGCTTTGTAGGCGTGTGTGAGCAACTTGAACGTCAGTCTTCGACGGGGAGCCAGTGGAGGTCTCGCTCGAAAGGGCTGGGTGATGTGGTTGTCGGGAAAGCGGAGGATGAGTCTGGCTGTGGTGGTCTGGAGTTTGTGAAGGAGAGATGTTGATTCTGGCGTAGAGGGTGTTCCTGTAGTCCAGTCTGCTTGTGATGAGTGCAAGAGTGACAGTCTTCCTGGATTGAGAGGGGTAATCCATTTCAAGGTCTTGCGAAGTATGTGGAGGGTGTTGAAGCATGTGGAGGATACGGTGATGATCTGTCGGGTCATGGTGAGTGAGGAGTAGAGTATGATGTGGAGGTTGTGGGCGTGTTTCCGAGGAAAGGGGGTTGGGACACCAGGTGTCGTCCCACACGGTTGGTGTAGATCTCAGCATGAGGACTTCCGTTTTCGCCGAGTTGAGCATCAGGCAGCTGCTGCTCCTCCAGGATGCGCTGTCCTACATTCCTTCCTGGAAATTGTGCTCTGTGATGTTTGGTTCCTTGGTGAAGGAGAGGAGGAGCTGGATCTCATCGGCATAGGATACTATGCGGAGTCCATGTTTTGATGATGGTTGCGAGGTGGGCCATGGAGATATTTAAATGCGGGGGGGCTGAGGGAGGAACCTTTGGGGTAATGCGCATCCGATCTGTGCATTCGGAGACGAAGGGCAGGAGTCTTATTCTTGGAGTTCGGCTACAGAGGAAGGAGTGTATCCAGTCCAAGGCAGTTCCATGAATGTCGGCATCATGGAGTCTGGCAGCTAGGGTGCGGTGGGAGATGGGTCGAAGGCTGCCGAGAGGTCTAGTAAGATAAGGGCTGCAGTGTGGCCTTGATCACGGAGTGCGCTGATGCCATCTGTGGCAGCTAGGAGGGCGGTCTTGGTGCTGTGGTATCCGGATTGAGATGGGTCGAGGATGTGGTCAGATTACCACCATGTACCAAATATATGCATACACACTGAAAAGATACATCAAGGCCATCGAGCAGAAGTTAAAACCTCCTGCAACAATGGAACTCGAAGGTATTAGGGAAGGAGCACAAAAAAAAAAAAAAAGCTAATTAATATGCTAATGTTCACCAGCAATGGAGTGGTAAATGAAGCTCACATCTAGGAAGAGACAATGAAGAAACAATATTCCTAGGAATGAAAGTACACCCCAAATATTACAGACTCCCAACTCATCCACCATGTAACGTAGGCTACATCATGAAAGATGCAACAGGAGAGACAACTTAAATGTGCACACATCTAGTTTGCTTCCAAGAAGCAAGTACAGGCTGTATTTCAAGAAGACGGACATCACAACCTAAGAAGCTGGAACCATTAAAATCCAAGAAAAGTAAGTTTGCACAATATCATTAACATCTGAATCATATTCTTTGCAAAGGCCCAAGACAACACAAAGTTCGACAGCCAACTCTGGAGCACCAATTAATCACCCAGTACACAATGACTCATGATGTCCCTTCTGCATTCACAATCTTTGAAGACATTGGTGGCATGAACGAATGAAAGTAGGTAGAATCGAATCAGATTAAATCAATGAGGTATGGCGAAAGGTAGCAGAGAAACAAGCCCAGCTACAGAAGAACCAAGGTATGGGTGTAGTAAACCACTGCATGACACAGCAAATTACCTGCAATAATTGAGTGCCGATATTCAATTAACCAGTCTTAAAAATCAAATCACTATAGTTTATTTTTTCTTCCACATTTTGATGGAGCTGTTTTGGCATGCATTAACCTAACACAAAATTAACAATCCTCAGATACTGTGACATGTAAGAATTGATCATCTCCAACAAACGTTGGAATGTGCCAGTGAAGCAAGGTGCATGCAAAGGACGGTGCCAAAATACTACATTTGGACACAGCATTTGCTAGACCTGTAACCAGCAATACATTAAACATGCAGAACGTATGCCTAGAATGAGGGCATGCAAGATAAGTAAGCGGATTTTCCCTAAAAATTAAAAGGGAAAAAAAACAATTAAATATAGATGACCACAGAGTACATTTTAGACTTACAAAAACATGTAGTGGGCGGTTTCCTTATAAAAAACAAACTGGGGGTGGGAGAAAGCCCTCCCTGACCATACAATAATTAAAACACCATAGAATACAAGCTCAAACTCCCAAAGTTTGGGGTGGTGCTTCAATAAATATAAAACCAAAGATCACCCTCAAAATATATGCAATCATTTGTCTGAACCTTTAACTGTTTTGAACATGAGGGGGGGGGGGGGGGAAGGGAAAAACCCCAAAAACGCTTCGATATAAGTAGGCATTGGTTATAGTTATTCTCCTTTGTCATGTGAGATGCCAGTCAATCCCCTTTAAACGGATCTAAACCATGACCAGGGCCTTCATACTTTGCAGGTAACAGCGTAGGTGCCTAGTCCCGGAACTAAACTACAGCATACAACGTTTGCATGTTTTCCCCACTTGAGTATACTGTACACCTCATTCACTGGATACAGTTGCCTTTCAGAAAGCCTAGTCAACCTTTTAATTCTATCCCGTAAAAGCTGGGGACATATACGGACAATGTTAAAGATTCCATTTTGTACCAACACAGGCAGAAATGGATATTAGAATTATACTTGCCCAAATTCGAGCAGTGGGGCTAACCAGCTGCAGACAAAAGCGCATATTCGATCCGGACATCCTGTATACCAGATAGCTGCTTACATTATCTGTAACTCAGGCTTGCCTTTTAAAATGATTAAACTGGTTACATTTGAAAACACCCGGATCTACTGTGAGGGAAAAAAAACTTTGACTTGCTTCTTCAACTGTGCCACTGATTGCAGGCACCCTCTGGCGCCTTCCAAGTGATCATCACGGATTTAACGAAGTTTTCCCAGGGAGAAAACCTGGCACGGTCAGAGGAGATGGCAGACTAAATTGCCGCATTCAAAGGAGAAGCCCTCGAGTATCTTAGCCTGTGGCAAGTAACTCTAAACCGTACCATAGGGTTGATTAAGGATGGCTGTATCTGGTTGAATTGTAGCCTGATGTGTCAATGTCTAGAAAAGCGGGTGACCTGAAATATGTACTTAAAAAGTTTGGAAAGTGACCAAATATGCAACGTGCTGCTCAAACCTGGAAATATTCCAAGGAAGGTAGATACTCTGCACGAAAGACTTAGAGGAGCTAAAGTAAAGGCTTCTAAATTGGTTATAAAGTCGCTTGACAGCAAACATGACCGAAGGTACTTTGGTTTGACTGGATGATAAAGACTTTCCTTGAGCATCTTGATCGCTTAAACTCAACTCCTAAACAATACTCTTTTTGGCAAATTGGGGACGAGAGTGCTGCAAGACAGTCAGCTTACGGTGCTTATCAAACAAGTTACTTACCTTCAGAAACAATACATCTGTAAGAGACATTAGTTATGGACTGCTTACCTTAGAATTACCCCAGCCGTCAGACTGAATCCAGAGAAATTTTCCTTCAGCAGTACCCTTGCGCACCTGAAGGTGGCATCAGTCAACTCCACATTAGTCGTTGGCATCGTGATCGCCGGATCTACCATGTGGTATCGGCTTAGACGCCTCCCCTGCACGCTGATGTCAGTTTTTACATGACATTCCACGCCAGATGCGCACAGCCATGCAAGACACTGACCACTGATGCACAAACACTAGGGTCCTGAAAGGAAGTCCATTACTCTAGAAGTCAGTTCGCAGAACGGAGAGGATGGGTGGGGCGGTGAGGAGACCATAACTAATATTGGTCTTTCAGATACATCGTCAAACGCAAGTAACTTGTTCATCTGAAAGAGCCGATTAGTTATTGATTCCTCACCTTAGACTAGATGCCCCAGCAATATCAACCCCGGAGGGGAGTCTGCAAACTAAGTTCACACCAGAAAGTCCTGGAGAACCAAGCCGCTAAAGAATCAGTCCCTCCGGACTTGGCTGTCCAGACAGTTATGTTTGGTGAACCTGTGCAGTGAAGCCCACGTGGCTGCCTGGCAGACATCATAAAGAGGGACTCCACGCCCCAAAGCAGTAGCTGCTGCCGTTGCCCTGATGGAATGGGCGTACCGTCCCACTGGAGGACTCTTCTTTGCCAAGGAATAACCGATTTTGATGCAAAGAACGACCCATTGAGAGATGGTCTGCTTTTGCACGGCCCGACCTTTCTTGGCACCCACACAGCCAACAAAGAGCTGGCCATCCACCCGGAATGGCTTTGTGCGATCCAGATACAAGGAAAGCACACGTTTTGGATCCAGACAGAGGAGCCTCTCCTCTTTAGAAGGATGTAGGGGTGAGAAGAAGGTTGGCAAAGTGATGGTCTGTCCTATGTGGAAAGGGGTAACCACTTTGGGAAGGAAAGAAGGCCCAGTGAGAAGGACAACTTTGTCTGGTGGAACAGCCAGGAAAGGAGGTTTGGAAGAAATCTCATTAAGTTCGCACCCTGCGAGCAAAGGGGATGTCAACCAATCGGGGCTGCTCAGGAAGCCGAAGAAAAGTCAAAATGGCCAAAAGAAAGCATTTGAGAGTGCCCAGAGCAGAGCTCTGCTGAGATAAAGAAAGAATGAAGAAAAGAACCTCTGAAAGCAGGGCAGAATGGGGGGGCTCAAAAAAAAAAAAAAAAAAATTCCATCTAGAGGCGTATACCGTTTTGGCTGGGGGACACCTGGCTGCAAAGATAAGGTTACAGACTTTGGGAGGAAGGTCAAAAGCTGTCAACTGTCACCACTCAATCTCCACGCAAGGTGGAGGAGGCTGGACAGGTTCAGCTGGAGAACCGTCCCCTATTGCTGCGTCAGAAGATCCTCACAAAGAAGGAGTCTGATCGGAGGATCGATGGCCATGTGCAGAAGCTCAGGATACCGGACTCTATATGCCCAGTCCGGGGCCACAGGAATGGATTGGGCCCAGTCGCACTTGATCTTCAGCACTCTGGGCAGAAGTGGTACAGGCATATAGAAGAACGCAACGAAAAGCGTTGCCTAGCGAGTGCCGCCTTGGAAATTCCTGACATTGCACGCTCTCTTCGGTGGCAAATAAATCTAACCAAGGCTTTTTTCACTGCTGAAGGAGACCTTGCACCACCTCAGAGTGAAGATGCCATTTGTGATCCATCATGTACCAGCACCAGAGTTTGTCAACTCTGGCGTTCAGAGAACCCGCCACATGTTGAACCACCACGTATATGCCCTGATGTCCAACCACTTCAAGAGACAAAGTGCCTCCTGACATAGGGTCCACGACCCCACCCTGTTTGTTGCAGTACCACATGGCGGATGTGTTGCCCGTGAACAGCGGCACTACTCTCCCTTTGACAGAAGGATGTAAGGAAGGAATGCATGCCTTCAGTGCAAGACAGATCACCCGAAGCTCCAGAAGGTTGTTGAGCCCGGACTCCGCTGGATACGAGAGGCCTCTGATCTCCACCTTTCCCATATGGCCGCCCCACCCCAGAAGTGATGCATCCATCACCACTGTGAACTCTGGCTGGGGAAGGGAGAGGGACCTGCCATTGACCCAATCCCGGTTCGTTAGCCACCACTGCATTTTGAGGTCTTGAAAAATGTGTATTCATTGGGGTGCCACCCTGCCAGTTAAAGAAAGTAGATAGTAAGCATCCTACTGAGCTGGCAACCCATCTTTTCAATATATTGCACAGGTGGGGCACCTAGGGAAACCGCCAAAGCTGATCAAATCTGACCAACTAATTTATCCTTTGACAAATCATATGCAAGATTTAAAGTTAGTCACCTGTTAGTAGAGTGCATGCACTGGGATACCCAGAGGCATATTTGATTAGGATTAAAGCATGAGTTTGCTAACCACAGCTTTAAGCTTAGCATTAGGATGCAGATATACATTTATAAGGACCAGGTTAACAGATTTCCTGCCCTCTTTTAGAGCAATAAAAAGTTAACTGAATATCATCATTACCAGTATTTGGGTTGGTGGAATTGCGCAAGGCCCCACCATTTGCTATGCCCCACGATGAACCTTTATATCACATGGAAAGTGTGGTATCCAAAAAAAAGACCGCCAGCTCAGACAAGTTAATCAAATGCAAATCATTATGCGCGAGAGAGAAAAAGTGCAGGAGTCTGCTTCTTGCTATCTTAGACAAGCCTGCCCCCTTTGCATGGTTTATTACTAAGACATTAAATACCTGTAGTGTTTCTGAAGCAATTTTGTTTTTCCTCAAGCAGTTATGTAAGTAGTTCCACCAGATCGATTATGCCATGGGGGTATTTCGGATAGGGACTGGATATCAAACAGAAGTCGCCAGAGAGAAGATGATTTCCCCAGGCCTGTAATGTGTCCTTATGTTTTATATTCTCCAAATAGTCTTTGCACCTTTGTCAACAACCACAACCCCATGTAAACCATCCTTTGCATTAATTAAGATGGAAATTCCAATAAATAAATTAGGAATTTAAGGCTTGCTCCGTTTAGTATGTCTGGTTGCCCCCTGGTCTTGTACTCTGGAGCGAGAAGACTGTAGGACTGGACCTCTGTGGCACTGCATACATTTTACCAGGCAATAGTAAAATCTCTTCACAGCAAGTCCGGTGATCCCAGATGGAAACCAAGCTCCTGAGAGAACAGAGCAGTCTTCCATTTCACTAAACGCTCGACTCATCCCATGCAGTACTAAATTAGTTACTTTAAGGACTAGAATGACTTTATGTAGGGGCAGACGACTGCCCCCTGCATGGCCTCACTTTTTAAATTTAAAGGCAGTGGAGTGGACAATTCCCTGGAAAACAGTGGTAGCCTAGGGACTTTTAAAAGTGTTATGGCAGCAACAAACCAAGTTCTTGAATGTCTGTTAACGGACCAGTGCCATCTTTACTTGGTGAAACTAGCTGTGCGGCTTGGTCTTTGAGATGCATGGACACATAGTGACATAATTGGTCTACTGCTCCTCAGACTGTAGGGCTCAAGTGTCTTTAGACATCGGGTCTGTGCTGCAAGAGACTCGCATTTGAGGGAGGCCTGTACAAAGAGGTTGTAGGCAACGACTGGAAGTCCAGTTTGGGTAAACCCAAGGTGGGGGTTTGGTCTCTGGACCCTTTTGGCACAATTGGCCTACTTAAACTCTGGCTGGGGGGGGCACTGGTGCATTGTTGCTTTCCGGTGTCTGGTTTTCACAGTCTTGATTCCTCCTGGTTCTTCTTGGGTGTCTGCAGGGAAACGAGAGATACCGGCTGCTCCTTGAAGTGGTGGCAGTCCTCCCAGGTAGCTGCAGGACAAGTCATCTTTGATACGGTTATTGGGGGCAGCAGGCAGGCCGGTCGGGTTTGACCCAACTCAGTTGCTGCTCTTCAGTGTCCTTCGGTCGTCAGAATCTGCTTTCCTGGTGCCAGGGGCTCCCCAAAATACTAGATTTAGCGTTCAAGGAAGTGAAGGGTGGTAGCAAATGGGCTGCTTACACTTGGGTCACTACACCCCTATATGACCACGTCCTGTAGGAAGTGGGCATAACATAGTCCCAGAGTTCCAAGTTCCCAAGATGGTGGAAAAGTTTCCTAGTTGAGAGGGAAGGGGGCGTGGGGGGGGGGGGGGTGGCTTAGGGGCACTCTTCAGGCAGCTTACCTTAAGGGGTCTAACTAGTCTGGAAGTGGCACCACACCTACCTGCATATCTCATTTTCTGTCATTCCTCGTGCCAAATGGGCCCAGAGAAGGGGGCTGATCATTTCCCCCCCCCCCCCCCCCCCATCTGGGGAAGTTGGTCACATATCAAAGATGACAGGCCTTTGAAGCCTCCTGCCTCGATATGCCGATTTAGCCATCCTGCTTGGAGAAGGAGACAAGACCTCTTGTCAGAGCAGGCATGGTTTCCACCCTCAAAAAGCATACCCCGAAAGGCCAAATTAAAGCCTAACGCAACATCAATACCAGCTGCTTTCAAACCTTGAAAGCAAGCTGGTGACAAAAGCCAACCATCATGGAAGCAGCAAATGTAACCGACAAATTCTTTAAAATCAGGATCCAAATGTTCTTTGCTCTCACATTAAAGGATAGTAGAGATATTGTTGCACTGGAGACACCCATGTTACACAGGTTACAGATCCACACTGGGGGTTTGCCCTCTGTCAGGCTGTTCAGTGTAGATCACAAATCCGGACTGCTAGACGGGACCATCTTTTGCACGATATTTCCCCAACTAATTTGTGCCGCGACTGTTGGATGGCTGTATAGTTATGTGCATTTTACCCATGCAAGCCAGCGGTAAAGTGAATGTGCTCCTTCTTTCAAAATGTAAGAACTGGCATACCACTAATGGTCAGGTTTAGTTTACCTAAAATCCTTAGTCTGTGGTACCTAAAGTAGACCAAGGGCCTTCAAGTTAAATGTCACCAGTGGGCTGCAACACTTAGTATGCCACCCATTCCAGTGCCAATGCAAAATGACAACACCCCCCCCAAACACACATACTTATTGGCCTGGAGTCCTTCTGGGACTCCTCCAACATACCCATGCAGTCAGGGTAAGTGTACCCTGACCCATTTGTTCACTTTGCACAGACACGTGAAAGCCCATGGAAGTTTAGATACATAACATTTAAAGGCAACTTCCCAGTCTGGCTGCTACCAGCCAATCAGGGCGCTGCTGTGGCACGTGGACCCACAAGCTCCTGGAGGAACTCGCAAACCCACTCACGCACATACTCACTGAGACACTTATGCTCAAAAGGTTACAGTTAGGAAATATTTTTTTTATATCCACACCAAAAAGGTTAAGAGGGACGTTATGGTTAAGCTGATTTTCAGCAGTTATTAGTTACTTGAGCCAAATATAACTTACGCCCACCAATGCACTGCTTATGACCTCACATTAAATCACTGATTACATCATCCACAGAACCACTCACACACCCATTCAACCACTCAAACCCATACAAGTACTCACAGCCACTGACGCACCCTCATACCAACTCTCCAATACAGCCACTCACGCATCGTCAGACATAGACACTAACATACCCACTCACATAAGTCAGTCACCCATACAGCCATTTGCAGCTACTCACTCACCCATGCAGCTACTCACTCACCCATACGGATACCAACACAAATACACACTCAGCCAAACAGTCACTGATCGAGGCACACTTACCCATACATCCACTCACAGTCACCGACACTAACCCATACACCACTTTGGCATCCACTCACTCATCCAGGGACTCAGACACCATAAAATGCTACTCACACACCCAAAAAGCAACACACCCTCACCTACACAGCAAATCAGACACCCACTCTGGTACAGATAGCTACTCCGTGTTATAAATAGAAGTGCTCATTACTAGTACACAAAGTAAACCAATTGAAGCGAGGTAGTAGTTTACTATACAATTATAACTAAAACTTTTAGAAAGCACTCACACTGAATGGATAATGTCATTTGAAAGGTTCAGTGATGTTACCGACCATGTCATGAGTGATTTAATATCAGAAGTCAAAAGCAGTGCATTGTGGGGGCTTAAGGTATAATTAGCTCAGGTAAACCTAACTGCTGAAAGTCTGCTTTTGCACGAGTGAACTCTGAGCCCAACTGTAAAATCCCTATAACCCTTAGTGTTTTCCAGTGAATTTTCTTTTTTTTAATTCCATTTCTTAACAGTAACAGACAACTAACCTTTGTGTTTTTTCTGTGAGATATATAACAAAACATGGATGAAGGAGGAATTATAAATAAGATAGAGGGAAGAGAACATTTGATGAAGCAACACAGACAAAACATTAAGTGTATACTAGAAATCTGCTGAAAATATAGGAGAGAAGAAACTTGTGTACAAGGTATGGAACCAAATCAGGAAAAAAGAATGTTGAGGTTTTTCCAAGGTCCATGTCCTTGCCAGAACTGCTTCAGATCCACTGGGCTATCGAAGGTGGTTGCTTGGTCTTTATACCTAACCTTGAAGGAACAAGGGTGAAACATCTTGCATTCATGGAGTGGAGAGCTGGACTGAAGTCCAAACATTCTACCCAGCAAACAGCAGTTGATCTTGTATCATTCAGACTGAAAAAGAAATATAATCATGACCAGACCATAATATATGATTGCACTGTTTAGCAGCAGATGGGTCTTTTGTAAGCTCAGAGTAGAGAGGACAAACTCCATGATTCAACGTGATCTGGCCAAAGTAAAACGTGACATATGTGGAGGGCCAAGACGATGAGCTCTTTGCGCATTAAGTTCATCTAAATCTTTCATGCCGACAATCTTGGGGGATACAGACCTTAAGGAATGTGATATCCGTACCTTCAGGGATCCCATAGATTCTCAAATCATTGGGTTTTCGAAGTCAGTTTTTTTTTTTTAAATTATGGTAATTTCTTAGGACAGGAATTCTACTTTGGCATCAGATCCTGGACATAACCAACTCGCTGCTCAAAGTATGTAAGCATGGAATCCAAGTAGTGGGACCATTTGTCTTTTCGCTAGAGGGCAGCATTAGTCTCCATTATGAATGGTTTAATATTCTTAAGCTCGTCCATGATCTCCAACGTTACGGGTTGTGTCGATTTAGGGGGGGGGGGGGGGGGGGGGGGGGGAAGTATGGTCTTTGACTTGCTCCTTGGCATGAACAGTGGGTTCCTTGCGAATACTGGTAGGGGGAAAAACAGTGGACCTTGAAGGTGAAGGCTGGGTGTTCCTTGTGAAGAGAACAAGCAATACTGTATTCTGGGTCACTAGTGTAGAACAGTATGGTCATGAATATGTATGAGAAACCGTCAATTGCCAGAGAACGTGCCAATATAGAGGTTACAGGAAATGTTTTAGTGAAGGAATCTCGGGGGAACAGAGTGCCGACTAAAGCATTCCAGCTCACTAAATAAATCAGTTTCACCAAAGGCCACCAATAGGTCAATGCATCACAAAAAATAGATACATCTCTCTCACTATAAACAAACAAGGTTTGTTATGGAGAAAGGTTCCTGTGAGCACATGAATATTTTCAACCAAACTTGGTGTGGGTGCCGCAAATGGGAAGGGTGGGGTACAGGGTGAAAATGGTAAAGAAAATGGTGGATGGAGGTTGGGGCACTAATGGGACTCACTGTAGATGCAGGGTAACCTTGGAAAAAGATCTAAAAACTCACCCGCCACTCCATTACCACCCCACAGCCACCACGGACCTCCAGGCAACGACGAGACAATAGGTCCACACTTAAAGCTTGTAAAAGGTCAGAGTGGCCTGAAGAAAAGGAGTTAGGCAGCTTTCTTGTGTAGCTACCACACTCCTTTAGAATGGAGTAATCTACTGAATTTAGACTGCTTCAGCCGTGTTAGGCAAAAAGGGAAATAGTACAACACTTGTGTGGGCATTAAGGCGAGTGGTCCATATACCAAGTGGTTATAACGCCAAACAGCTCAGGAGGTTTTACTGGAGCACTGTTTAGCCAGCCATTGTGGAATGAGTCCAACAGGTGCACCAGCCATTGCCCCATTTCATGGTGCCGTTTCTCATCTAAGAGTCATATTAGATTTCTTAAAATTGGCTTGCACAGTGCCCTTAAAATTTAACAGTTGATCAACTTATTGTAAAAACCAGTTTTTGCAACAATACCAGTTTTAAGAAGGTACTCATCTTCCACAATTCAAGTTAAAGGAGGAAATGGAGTCATTTGTGGTTAATGATAGCATTGCCGGTAAATTGTATTTTCTCTGGGTCAATGGAGCGTGAAATAACTACATTTGGCTGTAAATTGAGGGTGGATTTATTTTTGGAGATTATTTTTCCTTCAAAGAGCTTCTGCTTTTTCTGAAAGAAGCAGACCCAGTAACATGTATGACTAGAGCTCAATTTTCCTCTGGGATAGCCTTCCATTTGGGTTGCTAGGTTTTCAGTAGGCCTTAATTTTTAATTCACTTTCCTGCCACTGTAGCCACGTCCAATGTATATGGTTTAGAGTTATACCAAGAAGGCAATTTCTCAGTAGGTCTTCTGTAAAGGCGTATGAGAATGTGAGGCGACTGCATTTCTTTATGCAGGTGTTTCATACTGCCACCAAGTTCGGTTTTTTTGCGGCTTATTGTTTATTATGGGGCTTTCCTGCAGTACCAGATATGGATCTTGGGAGATCTGTCTTACAACATGGAGCAGCAGTCTTCTCGCACTTATGGTGTGATGATCACTCAATTATCTTTCTCAGGGCCGTTCTTAATACTTTGTGAAGTAAACTAACTTTCAGTTTAAAAGGTGCCAGTAGCAGAGACCTTTAATATGGATTTAATCACCTGGAATAGATTAATTACCATTTAATGTGCATTGCGAGTGCATCGTTTTACTATGGTTAATATTAACTATGGTGGCCCTCACTCCAGGTCAGAGGATCTTAACGTTTGACTTCTGTTAACACTAATGGATGCAGGGGACCTCAGCTTTCTTACAATGTTAACCTCAAAACATGTATACAGCAAACAAACCACACATACACTTCCAGGTGCTTACAGGTCTGGAGGGCGATGGTTGGGAGTTGTGTGGGGAGGCTGTTCCAGGCTTTTGCTGCAATATGGTAGAAGGAGCGTCTTCCACTTCTGCTTTGGTAGATGCAGGGAGTATGAGCAAGAGAAAGGGAAAGTGAGGCGGAGCATAGTCGACGGTTGGTGGAAGTTCAGGTGGTTAATGTAGGCAGATCCTTGGTTGTGTAGAGCAGTCTGTGGTTCAGCAGCTTGAATTGGCATCTCTTCTGTACGGAGAAGCCAGTGGAGTGGCCAAGGGTGGTGTGTTATGTGGGCTCGTTGGGAACATAGTAGTATGGAAGTAGTGTTCTGGATGGTCCGAGATCTTTGCAGGTGTGGAGATTCCTACGTAGATGGCCTTGTTGTTCAGTCGGCTGGTGAGGAGGGCATGTGCCACAATGCATCCAGCCTTTAGGGGGGTGGGGAGGGAACTCACCACTTGAAGATATTACATAGAATGTGCAGGAAGCAGCCAGCGGAGACTCAAGATCTGCGAATTCATGTTGAGCTGGTCCATGACAATTCCAAAGTTTCTGGCGTGAAATGAGTGGGTCCTAGGTCTGATGGCCACCAGGAGTCATTCCATACGTTGCAGAAGATCAGTACTTCGGTCTTGTCAGTGTTCAGCTGCAGGCAGTTATTCATCCAGTTGAAGACACCGGCCATGCATCAATGGAAGTTGGTACTGGCTGGGTCAGCAAGTGAGAGGACTAGTTTTGTATGGTCTGCATGAGAAATTATAATGATACCGTGGGATCTGACAGTGTTGGTCAGTGGGGTCATACATGCATTGAAGAGCATGGGCCAAGGGAGGAGCCCTGGGGCTACCGCATTTGATCTCCTTGGGTTCAGAGGTGAAAGGTGGAACCACAGTTCTTCCTTTGGAGCACGTCCCCTTGGATGCCAATGTGGTGGAGCAGGGTGGCGGGATACAGTGTCAAAAGCTGCTGAGGTCGAAGAGGATCAGGAGCTGCTGTTTCTTCTTGGGCGAGGAGAGTTCAGATGTCAGTGGCCGCAATCAGGGAGGTTTTAGTACTGAGATTGCTGCAGAAGCCATAGTGGGAGGTGTCAAGTAGCTGGTTCTAATCCCCGCGTGTCATGAGTTGCTGGTTGATGATCTGTTCCAGTAGTCGCTGGGAATGGGAGCAGGGAGATGGTACATATGTGTAGAGTTTTAGGACTTGGTTTCTAAGAGACAAAGCAATAAGCTAGACTATAACAAGTCACTTTTTTACACTCCCAACAATTATTTATTTCCAGATGCATACTAGCGCTTTGAGACAACAAATTGATCATACTAGATTTTAATTGCTCCACCTACAAAGTCAAGAATACCCACATAATTGTTAACCTTCAGTTTATTCACATTTACCAAGCATTTTAAAAAGTTCCACTTTGATTTTCCTTTAAGGTGTTTAGTTTGTTAATATTAAATGTTTTAAACACTGTGACCCCAGGGTAAGAGCTGTGGCTAAAAGTCGTGCATAATTCAGTACAAAACCAGTTCTCGCTAGAAATTCTGGTTCTAGAAGAATGCTTTTACCTACTTTTACACTCCAGTGGCATTTGATTTAAGTAAACATTTGATTTAAGTAAACATTTGTGGATAAAAATACATTAAAACTCCCTAAAAGGTAGAAAATAAAATTGTAGTTCTAGGACTGTTTATACAAAGTGTCCTCACTTTTCCATTTACTTCCTATCAATAAGTGTGCAAGCATGGATAACGCAGACATGGACCAATTTGCTTCCGCATAGATCAGCTAATTTTATATACATGGTACCCTTCATTAAATCTGGTTCTTAAATTATACACTCAAATTAGTCACCACTTACTGCAGCTGGATTAACACGTTAGGCATGACTTTTGATACTTAAACCTTTGCCCTAGACACCACCAAGAAGTCTTTTCGAATTTAAAAGGATTTTGGACTCCCGGACAGCCTATTATGAGGGCAAGTACACAAGGTTGTAGGTTTGAAAGTTTACTGTAAACTACAAAACAGACAGCTAATTATTAAGGACTATTGAACTATAATCCCTTAAGGTACATACGAATCTTTTTGAAGGACAGATTCTTACAGCATTAGCACAGCAAGACTCAAGCGTTTAGAGGAAAAGTTTCCAAGTAATGTGGATGAAGTGTTTTAATGTTTTAGGCAACTGGTCAAAAAGAACATTAAAAGGGTTAATGGCTGTTGAGGCTCCACCACCATAACGGAAGACTTCCACCACAAAAACAGAAATTTGGCAAGGCAAGTTGCTTGCTTTTTCGCCACTATTAAGCATAGTGACTTGTAATTAGTACAGTCCCAGCTTATACAAATACCATGATACAATACAATGTAGTTGGCAAATACTTTCGAGAGAAAAAAAAAAACTCATACCTGGTTTCTGTTGCATGGAGGTCTCGGAATTTGAACAGCTGTGCAGAGTGGCAAAGGTAACTCAATGCCTTCCTATGTAGCGTATTCCTCAACTATAAAAAGCAACAAAAGAGTGCACAAAGGTGAAGTTTTTTACATTTATAAGACCTCTAAAGTGCTGGCATGGAAGGACCCAAAGGGTGAATGTAGCACTACAACCCAGCTTTGTCTTTTATTTCAAGCTATCATTGCGTCCTGAAAACATACATGTGGCCAGTTACTGGAGGAAAATAAAAAAATAAACACATCTTTACAAAAGTCAGGTGCAGTGCACTCTTCCTCAAGTACGATTTCTGGCACAGACATGGGCACTGAAAATGCATCGATAGTTTAGAAATTTAAATGTAAACAACAACAAAAACAAACAAACACACAAAAACCACACACCTTAAGACCGTGGTTCCATGCCAAATCATCTTTCCAATATTAACAGGCAGACATTTTGAGAAAACTAAGGGTTTCAACTAGTTTAACCTGAATAAGTACTACTTGCTCCAGGTGGATATGTTGGTGAGAAAGCAGTGAGGGATTAGCTCTGCCTCCCTGCCACTCTTTCACTCGTGTTCCGAGGCCTAATCACAGTGGGACTGAATCAAAGTTTCGTTTTAAGTAGGATTGTGTATATTAGTGGTGTGTGAAATTATACCAGAGACATTTACCATGCCCACAGGGATATGCAAACGGAACGGTGTCATGCAAACGTTACTGGTGAGGGGTTGTACTTAATAAAAAACATGCTACTTTGTGATTCAGTGTTCACAATTCAGAGCTGCCCTGGAAGTCTCAAAGAGGGTTCATTTGACACTCAAAGCCCAAGTGGTACGATACATTTGTTTGAATGTCCAGTTACTCAGTTTGCTCACACAAGAATGGGTCGCGGACATTAAGTGAGTAGGTGGCACGCTGTCTAATTGGTTGCTCTCCTCTGTTGAGGCAAAGGTTCTGGCAGCCTCATGCATGCTAGCTGATGGCCAGTTTGCTCTGGGTGGGGTAGAAAGCTCTGCTAGGGTACTAAGCCAGAGCTACAGGGGGACCCAGCTGGGAACCGCGTGCTGGACCACTGTGTTGCAGAGTGCCTGGGAAGGGCTCCCCTTCTTTGCTAGGTTTAAAACAGTGACCAGGTCCCAGCTCTGGGGGGCACCCCCCCCCCCTTCACAGCGCACCAGCTAGCTAGGCCTCAGAATGCCCAGAATGGGCTTCCGTCCTGCTTCCAGAGGATAAGAAGTTCGGACTTGGATCAGGTTGGAACGTGGTTTTGGCCTCCGAGTCAAAGCGTATAGGATGAGGCTCCAGAGGAACAGATCTAGCAGACCCAAGCCCACCCCCATTGCTGACCCGTAGCATCACGCAAAGTCCAGGACTGGACCAGCAAGCAGCAGGAGGAGGAGGGCTCCAATGGTTTCACTAGGGTGAAAAATTGAGTGCAGTATCTGGTCAGACCTCCAGGAGGCTCCCTGCAGCCCATGACCAAGCTCAGGCTCTGAGAACACAGACCACAAAATCACTCTGCGCCAGGCAGGTCCCTCCAAGGCGAGCGAAAAGTTTCATACGATACATTACAAACAGATGGCAGCCCTTGGAACCCAACGTTCTGGTAGCTCCGAACCTGCACATCTGATGGCAAACACCATAAGAATGCATGATGTGCCCAGATTACCAGCCTGCGCTGGAAGCACCTCTGAGAAATCATTTAACTCTTAAATCACAGCCAGGGATCCAAAAGGTCCGATGAGTTTGCTCAATTGGCTCTTTTGCTAACCAGGTTTGCACCAGTTAAAAAAATAAAAAAGTGTAGGTGACTCTTCCACTTTAGTAGGGACACGGTACTAGGCACCAGTTTGTCAGCCATTTGACCTCCGAGGCACTTACAGGGTCTGGCCTTGCCTGCCCATGTCCCCGGTTGCCTTCCAATCCTGTTCGATGTGCTTTTCCTCAGAGCCTGCCTTCTGCTCATCGGCTGACTACACCGAGCAGGCGGGTGACCCACCTGCAGAGGTTTGCAAAGTTTTAGAACATTCGCCAGTTAGTGAACGTGATCTTTCAGTGCAACAAATCACCACCAGAGACCTTCAATTCCCAATGCCGATCAGGCCACCAAGAGTGTGCCAATCACGGAACTAGGCTTAATTTACATTTCACACGCCCCTAGAAATAGTTACATTGCTATATTTAGGTAAATTTAAAAATAGTATGTAACACACACACGACTTCCATAGATTACTAGACAAATGGCTAACAAAATCTGAGTGTTAACAATTCAAATGTATTCTTTCAGGTTTAGAATGCTATATGTAGTATGAAGAAAGAAAAAAAAAAAAGAAGCAGAGAACTCTGGGTAGTACCAAGTTTAGGTGGCCGGCACTGTGCTAATCCAGTTTAAAAAACATTGCTAGCAAAACAAAAAAAACGTGAGGTGAGCAAATTAAGAGTTGCAGGTTGGTCTATATAGGAGCCGCTCTCCACCTGAACTTTGAGAACTACCCAAAGTTCTGATATATACATACTCTCAATGATCTTTAACAGACCCGGTTTCTAGTGTTTACAGAAAGAGGAATGATTCCAAGAAGGGCCGCTACATAATGGTGAATTTGTTCTACTACTTTTGACAAGGTTTCCATTCAATGGAACGTCAGACGAGTCAACTACATTTAGAAATAAAGGCAATGGTATCGCTATGAAGGTCAGTCACCGACTGTAGACGCACAAAAGCAAGACCATGTATACTTGTTGCCCGTCTTATTTGTAGATGCTTTGTTACCTTTGATGCTGCCCACCTACAACCTCGAATTCATTGCACCAAAGACAAACCAGATCAACTGACATAGGCAGCTAAAGTGGCAACATTCCAATATTTTAACAAGCTGGCAGTGTTTTGTTGCTAAAGACACCAGGGACTTTGTAGCCCTGAATGTACGCCTCACAATACTCCTAGATCTCCTTTTGTTTCTTTCTCCTGCAAAAGGTTTTAAGGGAAAAATGTTACAGTAAACACTTGTATATGAAAAACGCCTTTCTATCGGCTGAAAGGGGCGGTGCAACATGTTTGTATTGACAGAAACACGGTTCCAGAAAGATTCATGCTGAAAAAGATAAGTCTTTCTATTTACTGCTGGAATCGAAGATAGAACAATGAAGCAAACTATGGCACAGAAATGATCCACTGTACTAGTTTGGCAGAAATATAGCTTTTGGCGTTTGATTGGTCACTGGCGTGCACAAATTCTATGGCAGTCCACGGAGGCTCCGATTAAGCTTCTCTTTGCTGCAAAACACAGCAGCCAATAAAAACAACTTTAAACTCCAGCATACCCCGGAAGTACAACCCCCTCCATAGTATGCCCCAATCACTGTCAGTACTTTAGCATATAAAGTCCGAATCACGACATCACTTCCTCTTTCTTTGCTGCTGCAGCAGCAGATAAGTGCTTTTCCTTACCTTTTCTCGTTGTGGTAGAATTGTGGGGAAGTTTGTTGTACAGATGTTATTGCTGGTTTAGGCACTCATTCAGGATTGTTGTATTGTTCTACGATGTTACGGCGCTGCCGGTGTCAGCATTATTGAGGTGTGTGTGTTTGCGTCTCCGGCTCCCTCTGGGGCCGTCGCGTAAGGCAGCGCGCGCGCAGTTGGCCTGTTACGGGCGCTAGGGGGCGGTGGAGAAGGAGGAGGCAGACACGACACGCTCTTGCTCAGAGCGGTCCCGTCGTTGCCCCGGACGCGGTGTCTGTGCGCGAGAACCCGTTTTGAAGTGAAAGACTGCACACATCTCTGGCCTCATAATCTGAACGCTGACCGGAGCGTTTTACCGGCATAGAGCTTTGCTCTAGGGGAGTTAATAGCGGTTTCTCCTACCACCTTGATAATTTCAGAACCTGTAGGTTTTCAGTTCTTTGGTGTAAGATTTTAGGGACAGGTTCTGACAAACCCCTGGGCTGCTCCCCCCCTTGAATCTCCTCCAGTCCTCTCAGCTTGAAGCTATGGCGTACTACGCTGAAGAGGAAGATCAGTGGGTAGAGTGCGATGCTTATGAGGAACCAGAACAATTGGAGGAGAATTTGGTTGAGACCCTGGATACCCACGTCCAGGGTTCAGTTAATAAAGCTTTAATAAAAGCCCTAAAACCTTTTACTAAGCCTCTCCTCAAATATGGCAAGAGGAAGATGAAGACTCACCATCGTGACGCGGGGACTTCGCAGTCCTCTGCCAAGGTTTTGGCGCGCATGGCCAAAAACGTCATGAAAGACCATGGCTGCTTATACCACGGATTACTCTTTTCCGTCTACTACAAATACTTCTGACTCGGAAGTTGAGTCGGTGAAGCCTAAAAAGAAATCAAAAAAGGCGACACACACTGCTTATAAGGCAGATGATAGTCAGGCTCCCAAAAATCTTTTATTTGACCCTCAGAGTCTTATACACCCTCGTTCCTCAGAGTGGGTTCCTTGTCCTGAGGTGGCCCATTATGTGGGGGTAAACCTACGACAGGGTTTTGAAAAAGAGGTGCGCGCCACCTTAAGGTCGGAATGCCCGAGACCCTCACTGAATGGAAAAGTGGCGGACACGCCAGAGTTGGACCCGAATATGGCTACTTTTATGCACAAATTCGCGAAGCACCCGAAAAAGGGTTTGATAGAGCCTGGCGGGGGTGCCAGGATAAACTGTTGGATGTTTCGGGCCCCCTTACCAAGATATTGGATGCGGCGGTCAACGCCAAGAATCAAAACGTCCCATTGGACACTTCGGAGGTTATGGAGTGGGCCCAACGGGCTCTGTGTTTTTTGGGCAATGCCAATGTGGCGCTGTCAACAGAAAGGAGGCGCTCCTTCTTGATGCGCATAGACTCTCAACTAGCGGAGATGGCCACGACAGAACCGGGTTCCCTGGCCAATGGCATGTTGTTTGGCGATAAATTTGTCAAAGAGATGGGCAAATACGTCGCCACGTTTTCAGCACTTGATAAGGCGCAGGCTAACATCAAGAAGGTGTTCCACACTGGTGTTTTTGATAGGGCCGGACGCACGCGCCAGAGGTCGAGGGTCCGGCCGAGGTTATAACCAGACCTCCCGAGGTGCTGAACAAAGAGGCAGAGGTGGTCAGAAGTCGCAGTTTTACCCCTCCCGCAATAGGGGTGGACGAGGTCGAGGCCACAGAGGAGCCTACAGAGGACAACAAAATTCCGGAGATAGTTCCTATTCAGGTAACGATTTTGAATACCACAGAGTGCATGGTGGGAGGTCGCATTGCGTTGTTCCTTCACAGGTGGCAAGAGATTACGGTCAATCCCTGGGTTTTACAAACAGTGCAGGGCTTTCACAGAGTTATACGCCACGCCGACTCAGAGTCAGGTGCCCGGCTCCCTACAAGAACGGAGTTTCATCGACAGGGAAGTGGCAGCGCTACTCCAAAAAGGCGCGATAGTGAGGTCTATTCCCCATCCTCGGGGTTTTGTAAGCACGATTTTCTTGGTTCCGAAGAAGGACAAAGGGTTTCGCTTAGTGTTGAATCTCAGGGAGTTCAACGCTTGGGTGGTGTATCGCCACTTCAAAATGGAGGGCATCCATTTACTGAGGGACATCCTTCTAGAACAGGATTGGCTAGTTCGCTTAGATCTGAAGGACGCCTATCTGGCGGTTCCTATTTTCCCGCCACACAGACGGTTTCTCCAGTTTCTCTGGCGCGACCAGTGGTTCGAGTTTTCCGCGATGCCCTTTGGTCTGTCTTCCGCCCCTTGGTGTTTCACCAAACTCATGAGACCGGTAGTGCAATGGTTGAGAGAACGAGGGGTACGTCTGATACTATCTCGACGACATTCAAATTATGGCACAGTCGAGAGAACTCTTGATGAGTCACCCGTCTTGGACGCTCCGACTGTTGCAGGAACTGGGTTTCCTTTTGAATCTAGAGAAGTCGGTTCTGACTCCATTGCAATCGATGGATTTTTTGGGCTTTCAGATCAACTCACGTGCCAGTTACTGCTTCCCTTGAGGAAGAGAGTGGCAATCAGGAAGGAATTGAGGAGCGCGCTTGCCTCTCCGACAATATCATTACGGACGCTGGCTCGCCTTGTAGACCTGTTGGCTGCGTCCATTCAGGCGATATTTCCGGGTCCCTTGCATTACAGGGCCCTTCAGAGATTGAAAATTTTGCATCTACGCAAGGGTCTCTTGTATGCACAACAGATAGCCCTTTCAGCAGAGGCTCGTTCGGAGATCAATTGGTGGTTAGACCATATGGATGCCTGGAACGGCAGAGCCATTTTCTCCTCCAGCCCGGATGTAGTGATAGAATCCGATGCGAGTCGATGGGGCTGGGGAGCGCGTTGCGGGACCATGGAGATTTGGGGGGGGGGGGGGGTCGTTGGTCTCAGGAGGAGCTGAAATTGCATATAAACTGCTTGGAACTTCTGGCGGGAGCATTTGCGATTTGAACTCTGCCCCCGCAGAAGGTTTCTTGTTGCATTCTGCTCCGCATGGACAATGTGTCCGCGGTGAGATACATAAATCGGCTCGGAGGGACCCGATCTCGTCTCTTGGCAGAGATAGCCAAGGACTTCTGGCATTATTACCTGGACCATCGTCTGGTGGTGACGGCGGAATATATTCCCGGGTCATCCAACGTGATTGCAGATTGGAATTCACGACATTTGCGGGACAGCAGCGATTGGAAGCTGCATCCCAGCAGTTTCGAAGCGTTGAATCTAAAGTGGGGACCCTGTGTGTTGGACCTGTTTGCGTCCAGACTCAGTCAGCTTCCACTGTTCTACAGTTGGCGGCCGGACCCTCTAGCGGTCGGCTCGGACGCCTTTCTTCACTCGTGGACGACGGGCATTCTATATGCCTTTCCACCATTTGCCATGATCCCGAGAGTGTTGGCACAAACTCGCAGACAGAAAGCGGAACTAGTCCTGGTTACTCCTTGTTGGAAAGCGCAAGCATGGTTTCCAACCGCCTTGACCTTGGTCTGTGCGCCTCCGGTTCGACTTCGCTCGTTTCCGGACATTCTCACGGATCCTCAGGGGCTTTGCAACCCGTTAGTGTTGCAGAACCAGTGGTTCTCATGGCCTGGAGACTTTCAGGCGTCGCTGGCAGGTGCCGGGAGTTTCGCAAGACACTTTCTTATCCCAGGCTTGGGCACCCTCCACACACAAGCGATACGAATCTGCTTGGAAACGATGGGTTAGTTGGTGTGGTGAGCGACAGTGATCCCGTGGGATCCGACATTCATCTAATTGTGAATTTTGTCGGAATTAGCCAAATCCGGTTTGGCATACCGGACGGTGAATAACTTTAGATAGGCAATTTCGGCGGGCCATCTGCATGAGGAGGGCAGACCGGTGGGGGAACACCCTTTGGTTTGCAAGGTGGTGCGAGGGATTCGGTTAGTGAACCCTCCTCAACCTAAGTACACCGTACTTTGGGATGTTGTTTCGGTGGTTTTGCGTTTTTTGAGGAACTGGCCGAATAATGAAGCCCTGTCTAGGAAACAATTATCGGCAAAATTGACTGTTCTACTGTGTCTAATCTCATGTAGACGAGTGTCGGATGTGCGGGCATTGGATTTGGCAGGTAGAGTATTTACTCCTTCAGGAGTTCTTTACGATTTCCAGACGTACTAATACGCATTCTCTGTGTATTACATACCCTGCCTTTCCTCATCACAGCAAATTGTGTGTGGTCAAGTGTTTGAAGGTTTATGAGGATTGTACTAGGGAATTTAGATCTGATGTATCAGGACAATTGTTAATTGCTCTTCAGAGACCTTCTCGCCCGGTCACATCTGCAACCCTGGCCAGGTGGGTCACTTGGTTACTGGGTCTTGCGGGGGTGGATATTTCCATTTTTAGAGCTCATTCCGTTAGGGGAGCTATGACCTCTAAGTCTTTTGGGGCGGGTTCCCAGTTGCAAGATATGACTGTGGCGGACTGGTCGGCTGATTCCACATTCAAAACGTTTTATCATAAACCTATTGTGGATGTAGCTTTGGTGGTGGTGAATAAACTTTAAACTAGCATAATCGGAGCCTCCGTGGACTGCCATAGAATGACAAATTGTCTAGCAAGCGCGACAAAGAATTTTCAATTCTATTAAGGACACGGAGGCGAGGATTATCCCACCCAAGCATTTGGAATGATGGCATTATTGTGGATTTGTTATAATGTTGTACCCACCCGGTAATCCTATACATGGCCTTCAACGTCTTTTTGTATGGATGTTACTTTGTCAGTTTCCATTTCAGGAGAACAGACCAAGCAACCTTGAGGTTCTGGAGTTTTGGCATCGGCGAGGATGATACGGCTCATCAGGGAGACAACTCATCTTGGCAGTGGACAGATGACAGCGTTTCCGGAGAGGAAGTTCGAAGTTCGGACGCACGTCGATGGGGAAATCGGTGGTCCAGTGTTCAACGGTCAAGTTTGTGGACTGTGTTAAGAGTTTCATGCAAAGAAAGAGGAAGTGATGTCGTGATTCGGACTTTATATACTAAAGTACTGACAGTGATTGGGGCATACTATGGAGGGGGTTGTACTTGCGGGGTATGCTGGAGTTTAAAGTTGTTTTTATTGGCTGCTGTGTTTTGCAGTAAAGCAAAGAGAAGCTTAATCCTCGCCTCCGTGTCCTTAATAGAATTGAAAATTCTTTGTCGCGCTTGCTAGACAATTTTTCATTCCTCACCACGAAATAACACACGCCCAATAAGACCCATTACGACATTAGCAAGTTTCCCAAAGATAGCAAAGTCTCCTACCTCAGTACAGCTGAAATTTGAAATGGATGGCAAATGAAAGTTGCAAGTGAAGCAAGACTTGGTCAAGCCAGGTTACCTTCTTTAGAAGTCTGATCGTTGCTCTAGGGAATGAACAGAGAGTCTTTTCAGCATGCTTGAATCAGCCAGACTACAAGTACTGTGGTTACTTTAACTGTATCAGACATAGATATCTTTCCAAGCAAAACTCAGACTGCAGCCAAAAATCATGCTTATGAAGTGAAGACGTGGGTCCCATGTTCTCCGCGCCACTGGAATCAAGCTATCCTGGCTGATTTGGGGGTGGAACCCCGAAACCGGTTCTAGGATACTCGTTTGTTGTCCAGGGAGGACCTGGCCTAGCAGTTCAGGCTGGACGGTTCCAATTGGGCACAGGGTCAACACTGATTTGCATATGGCTAGGTTCCAACTGGAACGGCATGGTGAGAAAAAAAAAAAAACGATTTAGGCCCAGATCTCTGTATGAAATCGTTCTGCATTCTGTTAATTAAATGTTCTTTTTGCATTTGTTAAGTGAAGTTAGGCAGAACAGTCAGAGATTTTAAGAGCCAGTCTTGCACTGTAAAATCAGAAAAGGTTTCCTCCAGGACTACACACCTGTACATGTGCTGGGTAGGAGCAGTCCACTTCATGATGAACACCTGACAATCATATCTATATGCGCCCTGATGCAAACATGCACTTCTTACATGTGTGGGATATGACCCCCATGTTAATTTTCCTCCTGCCAGTCAATTGCCAGTCCAACGTTCCAAGTCATTTTTACCAAATACTCAACTCACTTCCTAGGCTCCAACTTAATTTTCTCTATGCCCAGTACCAACAAGATCCGATGCCACGTCAATGACATTCATTCCCAAAGCCACTCCTCCTGCCCATTTATCTTTACTCCACAATCAAGGCAAAGGTTTGAATTAGATTTGACCTTAGTACTTTCCCTTCACTCCTTTTCTGCTGTCAGTCAATGCTTGTCCCTTCATCGGACGCAGTTTAACCATGCTTTGCTCCATCTCTGGTCTGCTTGCTGTCCAACAGCTTCCATAAAAATATAGAACATCTTAAAACCCACACAAGGAGGTAGCACTATCCACCCAGGATTCTTCTAAATACAGATCAAACATAAATACTCACCAGTAACGGATGAGAGCCTACAACATTTTGGAATGCTAAATTTGAACCCAACTAATTTACATCTTTGGCATTCAAGTGGATCTCTACATTAGGGAAACCATTACATTTATTGAGGGAGGGGACAGCTTTCTTGAGGTAACAGCCAACAATCCTGCTCCCTTTTCTAGTGCCCTATTAAATAGAATTATAAGAATTCCTTTCAGGCATTCCATCCCACAGAGAGCCTCCCTCTTCCTTTGTATGGAGAGGACAGTGCATCAGGCATGTCACACGACATGAAAAACCAACTTTGGCAGTAGGAAAGCCATTAGTTGTAAAATAATCCCATTTCAGGTTCTGGAGGAGACATTTTCTGGATATTATGTTATAATCACCCTTTCCAGCCTAAGCCCCCCAGATGCTAAATAAGGCTAATCCAGGTAATTTTTTATATTTCCATTGAAGCACCCATGCTGGTCGGTGAAAACTAAATTGCCAACGACTCCCTAGGCGCAGGAGGGTGGGGAGGTAAATATTCAGGATAAAGATAATGGAGAGTGAAATTTAAGTATCTTTAGCCCCGATTAAGTAGTGATTACGTCGAAACACATGTTGGCTAACAGGAACAAAGCCATTTTGGAATAAAGCCATTATAATGCTCAAGTAAAACGATTGAAGACTGCATTCTTAATTACTGTGTGTGCCATGCGGCTGGATCAATGATTGCAAGACTAATAGGCTAGCCACCACTGACAGGTGGCTGTAGTGCTATGCGTTCAAGGTGGAGACACAGGGAGTGCCTGTCTAGAGTGCTCAAAGAGGCAGAAGGTGAGCTGTCTGATTTGCAGGGTTCAGGCACCCTGGACAGTGGCACATCATGAGACCTTACTACAGGTACAATGCCAGGTGGGTGATATTGGGGACAGACTGGATGCCTCAAGAAGTGCGAATACTGGAAACGATTACATTGAGAGGGTGACAAATCCAGGAGGCTTTTGGGTGTGGTTACTGAAGCAGAAACTCCCACCCCACTCATATCAATGCAGATACCCCAACGGGGTGGAGGCTACCACACAAATCAGTATTAAAATTCTGCTGCAAGACCATTTGGCAAAGGTTTATAAACAAGTCCCATAAATTGAGCAGATTGGGAGGGTTTTAGATGACCTAAAACTCCTGCACCTTCATGGAGGAGCAGAGTAGAGGCCTTGATGAGGCACTCAGACTGGATGACCTTCAGGAAGTTGTTCAGATCATGGCCCGCTGCAAAGCCCCAGGTCTACATGGGCTCCCAATGACCTACCAGAAGTTTGCAGATCCTTTGTTGCCACATTTGCTGGCAACACTCCGGGAGTCCAGACGTACAGACTCCCCGTCAGCTTTCAGGAGCCCCAAATCATGCGCCCCAACCCGGGAAGGACCCACTAGACCCAGGATCGTATCACCCCCTTATCTATGCTGGGGTAAGACGTAAAAATATTGGCTAATACTTTGGCAATGTGCCTTGGCCGTGTGGTGACCCATATGGTCCATGATTATCAGTGTGGTTTTATGGCAGGCAGAGGGACACATGAATCTGCTGCGACTTTCCCCACATCCTTCACCCGGTGATAGGTAATGTCCCAGCAGCAGTGGTCAGCGTGAACATCGAAAAGGGATTAGATAATAGAAGCACCTCTGGGAGGTACTAGAGAGGATGAGACGAGGCCAAGAGTTATTCTTCTGGATCTGGCTACTACATAGCAAACCAATGGCAAGTGTCCGCAGTGAGTGTGATATCTGAGGGCATAACTCTAGGAAGGAGCACTAGGCAAGTATTTCCGCTGACCCCACTACTGTTTGCCCTGGCAATGGAGACCTTAGCAATATGGTTGTGCCAAAATATGGTCCTGTGGGGCATTTAAAGTAGAGGGGGTGAAATGTATGCAAGTCCTCTCCTAATACACAGACATGATGTTGCTCTAGGTTTGCCACCCGAAGAGGTCTGTGCTCTTGGAAGTGCTATCCTCCTTTGGGATGGTATCGGACTTAGGGGTCAATCGCCAGAAGTGGGTTCTTTTTCCCAGTGGCAGAATTGGTTGGGATAGATGCTACCGCTCCCTTGACTAAACTGTGGGAGTGTGACCATTGATATTTGGGGATAAAGATCGCCCACACAGTTGAGGCTAAATATGTGCTCATCATGGGAGCGGTCCTTGTGGACCTGAATGCTTCTGCTCAATTTTGGAACCGCCTCTCTGCTTGGGGCCACTCTCCACCATAATAAATTGATTCTGCTCCTGCGTTGCCTAGATGTCTCACAAAACTCGTGCTGCATTCCACATACCACTTTCACTACTTTGAATAGTCGTATTTCCCCGGTATGGGCTGGCAGATACAGTAGGGTGAGATTAGAGGTGTTAAAGCTCGACATGGAGATTGGAGGCCTCGGCCTACAACACCTAAGCCTCAATTATGTTGCAGGATTGCTGCAGTGTGCGCGATGAGGGTCCAAACATGGAGAAGGCTTTATTAGCAGAGTGGGGCAAGAGAGCAGAGCTCCTGAGGTGTCAGATGGGATAACTGGTCCCCTCCTACTGCCCATTCATAGCCCAGCAGGTTGCACGAGTTAGGGAGCGGGCAGTTTATTTGGTGCTCTGCAGGGTCCAATACCCTCCACAGCTTCCACTGGATACAGAATGATGGACCGGACACGTTGGTATGTTTGACAGCTGCAGATCTGTATTTTAATGGAACCTTCCTCTCACTTGACGATGTGAGGGACACCAATCAACTACCATGGAGTCAATTTCTGCAATATGCGAAGATCTCATGCCCCGCCCGTGAATTATGGGCGACTTTTCCGTATGAGCTGGGAGAATCGCTAACATTTCAATTATTGCTCAACTCTGTCTCCAGATTTTGCACATATAAGGAGCTCTGAAGGCGGACAACAAAGTAGCTGCAACAAAGCTCCAGGACAGATGGCTAGCAGACTAAGCGCTGCCCCTTCAGAGGGAGATTTATGAAAAGCATTTGCACAGGTTCGGGAGGCTGCCAGCCACACCAACTTCAAGCTTGCGCAGTTACCCTATTATCATTCCACCTATCTGACACCCCAGCAGCTATCTCGTTTCAATAGGATGCGATCTACGGCGTGCACTCGGTGGGGTCAGGAACCGTCGACATTCCTCCAGATGACATGGTCTTGAATGAGGTTGCAGGATTACTGGACTGATGCATTGCAGAGACTACAGGATGTTGCGAGTCCATATTGAGCCCTCAGTTAAACTTGCCCTACAGCAGCTGGTGTTGGACAACTGCTGCATTGCTGGGAACCTGCCCCCCCCCCCTCCCCTTGCTGGAGCTACGTTTCGTGAAAAGAAACTTGCTTGCACGCAATCCTCTCAAACATGTAATAACGTAACCAACTTGTTTTGTAAATACAAATATCGCATTATACACCTTATACTGTATCCAGGGGACGCTTGCCTATGTGCATTACTAAACGAGAGCGACTAAAGATGGCCACCAAAAACACGGGATTTCTATTGCGCATGCCTCCACTGCATCTATGTCTACTTTGCAGCTGGGCAATAGCACTAAATATGGCCGCTTGAAACTCCCATGTTAACACATGTTATACTACTGCTTGAACTAAATCTTCCCAAGTTCTATTAAACACCAGTGCAAAAGATTAAAATAAGTAAATGGGGATCGAGTAGAGATAAGTGGTATACAGGGAAATCATTTGTTTCCGTGTTCTGTGTCTTTTTCTTGACTTTATTAGTTTAGGTTTGGGCCTTGGAGGGAGACTGAAAATCCCTACCCACCTGATTTTAACGCAGGCACACAAGAGCCTACTGAAAACCTGTGACCGCACCACTTGAAACCCAGCCAAGGCCACATTGAACTGAGACGCATGGAAAAAGAACGGTTAACCTGAACACAGGAAGAAAAGAAAATATGGTTGCAAAAAATGTATTGATCATAACATGAAATGTGGGTTGGAATAAAACCTGAGAAAACAAATTAAGGGGCGGGAACATAGAACCCTCATAGAATGACCGCATCTGGTATGGTGTGATGACCTCCTCACCTTGTCTAGTCCAATCAACTAAGGGTTTTCACAGAAAAGTAAACATGGGGCGGGTGGAACATGCACGTAAAATAGTATAATAAGTGACTTTAGTTAGAAGTACAAGCTGACCTGACCACCATTGAGCAGACGGTTACTAGGCACAACGAAGAGAAATGAAAACATTTCTTCTCGTGCTCTTTTTTCTATGTGTGCTGCCTTCTGCAGCACACACAAAGGAAAGCGCATGAATTGATTGATTTTGTGCAGGAAGAGTCCCTTCCTGCACAAAATCAATCCTCGCAATGCAAGCACCCTTGCACCATGGTGCCTGCAGTGGTATACTGCAGACCATTGTGCGCTGGCGCAGGGGAAAGGACAGGAATGCGCCGTATCAGATACAGTGCATGCCTGCCCTTTCCTTTGGTCGTAGGGCAGCACATCAGTTTAGTGTAGAAGGTGATTCAAGTTCACACATACAAATCTGACCTTCACAGGACAGTTATGCAGCAATGTGTGCAAAACTGCGCAATTCCTCCGATTGCAATTTACTAGATGGACACCCAACACTTGTGTACTGAAAAACCTATTCAAGAACGTCATCTTTGGCCGTGGCCGATACCCATTCAGTCTCAGAAATGATGCCACCACATGCAGTCTTAACATCCAACACTACAACTACACATTCCACAACACCTTCTGTCAGCCGCTATAGTAAGCGTGACCAACAGTCTGCTGTGAAATTCTTACCACCCAGAACATATTTGACACGCGGAATTACTGAAGTTTCAAAAAGCAAGCCAACTAAACGTGCAGATGATTTTCCTAAACAATTTTCACTTAACAGGTATACGAATGACTTGGGTCAGTGAACAAGTCAAAATATGTTCCCTTTATAAAGATTTTAATTTTGTCCACTCGTATACAAGCAAGAGTTTCACGCTCGATGACATAGTTAACCTCTTCTGTGGATAAACTGCGTGAAGCAAAGGCTACAGTATTTTCTCGTTCAGCCACATACTGCCCAAACACCTATCCGTTTAAAGCTGGCATAGACCATAATGAAAAACTTGCCTTTAGTATCACACGGTTGTAAGGCAGGGGCATTAATCAGCAGATCTTGGAGTGTTCAAAGATTGATTGATTTGTGGAGACCACTCAAACTTTGCTAATTTTGAATAGTGAGCCCAAGGGCTGAACTAGGGAAAGCACAGCCAGTGACAAAGCGTATATAATATTCAGTGTCCTAAAAAAAAACAAAAAAAAAAAACACAAAGCATCTTTGTCCATTGGGAAAGGTGCACATTTGATGGCTTCAACATTGCAAGCTTTGGGTTGACGAAATAGTGTGGCCCCAAGTATTCAACCTACTGCATAAACAAGTTAGACTTAAGCCACGTGCCTCCAAAACTTTAAAACCCTATCAAGAACAATCAAGTGCCCTGCCTCATTTTTAGTGTACACCCAGCTATCATGTTGGAACGCCTGAACTTGACTCGCTACCAAAATGTGCGTCCATCTTTTGAAACACTTGCAGCCAACGCTAGGCCAAACAGGAGTCTCAAGTACTTAATTGCCCCAAAAGGTGTGACAAATGTAGTCCATGATTGAGCGTCTGGACTGAGGGGAAAGCAAAAGTAGAAAAGGTTTTTGCATCACCAATGTTGGCCATAATTTGTTGGCTATGTGGGAGCAGGTGACAAACCAGTATGTTTTGATTTTTTATTGAGTCAAGATTACTCAATCTTAAATCAGACCGTTTTCTGGTCACAATGACAGGAGCAACCCACTCTGAGGAGTCAGTTTGCACAATGACACCCTCACTGGTAATTCTCTCGTAACACTTTCAAATCAGCTCTACTTAGAGGCATGGGCCTACCTTATGAATAACGGGTGAAACATGGCTTCCAAGTTTAATAGTGTATTCAAAACCAGACCGTGCCTATAACACCACTGAACACACGTATAAAAATGTGCTTACCATTGAGTGATTAAAAAGCTCAAAACAGGGACATCACCGAAAACAATTGGAATATCATGATCTTGCTCACCAAAAGCTCTGGGGCAGATGGGGGGGGGGGGCGGGGGAAATGGGAACCAACTTCACACCCTCAGACCACCATCTAAGAAACATGTAAACAATGACATGGTGACCGGAGTACCAGAGTCTGCAATCATGGTACTAGCCTTACCATCCACAGTGACAAAATGGTCCTTTAACATTTACGACCTTGAATTGAAGGCATGTGAATAGTGAGAACCACATCAGAAAACCAGTCAACATCCTTAATTTCTACAGAATTACATGGCACATCCACATGACAGATCCTAACTGTATCAGAGTTGGTAGAAATGCTTCTGCACACTCCTTGGAAATGCCCCACCTTATGACAGTGATGGCATCTTCTGATTTTTCACGTGGTTCCTAGTTCCACCCCAATAACATGGGCCTTTTCTTAAATGTACCACCCTTAGTAACAGCAGCAATCACAGACTCCGATGTATAATTGACAGGTAAGATACCAGTTTGCTTGTTACTTTGAATAGTGCTATGACCACTCATTACTTGAAAAGTTATGATGGATCTCTCAATGCTTCTCACAATATCAATTCTCATTAAGACAAATTTTTGCATGTCAAAACCCTTTATAGATCAAATGAAATGAAAATGATCCCTTATATAGGAGGTCATGGTTTTCAAACTTGGGATGCTAACGGTGTGGCAATGTACTCCTCCACGGTTTCATCCACTTTACTTTAGGTCTACCCAGTCTTTGTAAAAAGGGTGGAGGTTGTACTGTTGCCATTATCACCAGACTAAAATATAAGTCTCAAATGTGAAAGAATGTCAGGAATGGAAATAGCAATGCTTCCTAAGCAAAATACAAACTAAAAAACAGAATATTCTCTTCAAGTGCGGGAAAGAATATCACCAGCAGCACCTGCAATAGAACTAACAAATGGAAGATGAACAGACGAGACTAGAAGAGGTTCGACAGTGTCCCAATTAAAGATGGCCACCTTCGTGGCGTTGCGGTTTCACAGAGATATGTGCTGCATTAGTCCAAATAAATGGTTACTCCCTGGTTAGGATGCGGGGTTATAGCTTTGCATTGCTACGATCCAACAAAATGGTCACCTACATATCACGCTATAAGATCCAGATTGATGGCTGCCAGCGTCGGATTTGTAGGCTCCAGTAGGCGTCAGCTCACTTGTAGCTCTGGCAAGAGTCACAATGGAAGAGGAACCGGGTGCCATATGAAAGAAACAGTCACTGAAAAGGGAAGCTTCCAATAAATAACAGCAACCGACGCTTAAAAAAATGCTGTGGATGGCTGTTATGGTAAGAGTCAGACGTAACGAACAAAGATCTGAGGCCAAAGTTTCCCAATTTACATCAACCTCAAGAAAGTTTCTTCTTGAGCGACTCATCCCACAAAGTTGGTAGTAGATATCAGTCGGTGGGTCCTAGTTCCCCCAAACAATTAAATAAATGCACATACTCCTCCACCCAACTCCCAGTACCAAATGTAGTGTGGGGTTCTAGAGGATCTTTCCCTATAAATCACAAAGTTGTTGTCAGGATGAAAAATACCTTATTCCATAGATAAGGACTCACAACACTGGAGACATTCAGATGGTTTTGAGGACAAGGAATGAAGTCTTGCAGTTAACAGAATAACACTGCAAGTTCCAAATAAAATACAAAGTGGAGTTTCAGGAAGTACACCTTAGTTTAAAGGAATACAACTAGAAATACATAAAAACCGTTAACATAGTAATGCACAAGAGTACACATTTCCCCCAAAAAATTTAGGAGCAAGCATTCTAGCCATACGCCAACTATAACCTCCAATGAAGTACATAAAACCGCTCTGGTTTCTTTGAGGTGCTTTCATTTGGGTTTACTGTGCTTTTGTAAATGTTATGTCAGAAGAGTACAGCTGAACATAACCACGCTAATGTTTGGCTGAAACATTTTGGTTGCCTTTTGTCAAATGGGTTAACAAAATCAAATTGCTAGATAACACACGAGGTGCCCATAGAGTAAACCGGTAGACCATTAAGTAAGTTTGCACTCTAATATATGTAAAACAGTATTGGTAAAATCAATGACTAAGACTGGAGCAAAGAGAATTGGAGAATAAAGTACATCACTGAGTAACATGTTACGTGACTGATTTTGTATAGCACTCGTCCACCAAATGGTTTCATGGAGCTTGGAGATGACAAATAGGCAGATGCTAATTACTACAGGTCATAATAACTTCTTCACAGCAATTTGAGGGGTGGGTGGGTCTATTTAAAAAATATCATAAAAGTACATTTAAAAACATTATTTCAGTGCATTACAATTACATTGGGCTTCACAAAGTTCATTTATCATCAATTCATTCAACATTACCCCTAGTGTTCCTAAGTCTTATTGCAACTTTAATAAAATTCAAGGTGCAGGCAATATCAATGGGTTTTCAGACCTTTGTAAGTATAGAAGAGCAACCTTGGCATGTCTAAACTTCATTTGTTTTAAAATCCTCAATAAAAAGCTACGTCTGGGTGACGAGTAAAAAGGGCATAATAAAGTCAAGGGTGTCATGCCCAGAGGTCCGACTCGCGAGACGAGTCAGTATTTAAGGAACCGAGATGCTCTCCACTCCGCTTAGCATTCTTGCGGTGAGCTCTATTTCCGTCCTGTGGTTCGTTGCCTGACTTCCGGTGTATCGTTTCCTGTTTCGGCCCTCAGCCCTTGGTGGGTAGCGAGCGTTTGCCGAATCCCTTCGGCATCTGTACGAGGTTCCTGTTGACTAGCCTCGCACCCAGCTTCGCTGTTGCTTCCAGTTTGTACGCGTTAGTCAACCCGCGTATCTTCTCCGTTGCTGTCCTGTTCTCGGGGGTCTTTCCCAAGTCCTGAACCTCTTCCACGTTCTGAGTGGTTATCCCGTATCCAGTTCTGCTCTGCATCACAAATCCTCTCCATAGGTCTTGGTCATTTTCTATGGAGCAGAACGCTTCTCGTTTATTTTAGTTTCTCTTATCCCTTAGGACCCTGTCATATACTCCTGTTTTCCCCCTCCGGCGGAGACTCCTCCTTGGATATTCATTCACCTTCTAGGCGTCCAGTCTGTCCTATGAGTTCCACCCTCAGACCTCACCAAGTACCGAGTCTGTCGACCTTACGACCTGGCTGTTCTTCTCCAGTTGTTACGTATTCTTTCTATGGTCAAGAAAGGAGAGTGAGGCTACTACATCATTGGGGATACAAGCGTGGACCACTGTGCCAGCACTTTCTACACGACAGAAGCATGGTAACAGCGCTATGCGCTGCCTTTTTCATTACCTATGAATTATAACGAACAGTTGGAGTACTTAGTATTGTTTTCTTCTGTTGACAGATCTTCGTCTACATCTTAGCTACAGACGTCTACGATTTATGTAGTGAACCCTCACCAAGTACATACTAGTGTGTTAGGTGCGTTGCCCTCATTAATAGTCTAATTGAGGTGTCAGCGAATATTCCCTCTTTAACCCTGTGTCTTTTGTAATATAGGATCCTCTAGATTGAAATCGTAGTGTCTACACCTTATCAACGCTGAAGTGTCAAACTAGTGGTAGGTGGGATCTAGGGTTAGAGTTACATATGTTACATACTGTGCATGCTGGAGTTAACATAGTCTTTGTTTTACAGCAGAGTAACGCCTACCCTTTCCTGACCTGTCTTCAGCCAAGCTACAGGAGTTTCCCCCACCTTTCCTTGTTTTGTTTCCCTGTTTTCCCCTGGCGAGCCATCCGCTACTCTAGAGTCTGATAGAGTCGGAGGGCCGTAGGGGGAAGGCTGAGGCATTGTCTTCGGATTCCTGACGCTCCTGCAGAAAACTTGGGACTCCTTACAAAGGGTATCCTGCAGAGACCTATTGTCGCAGCCGCAGGTACCCTTCTGCTCAACTGTAACAGTAAAACCAAGTGGGTCAGCCAACAGGTGATGTAAGAGGTTAAGCCTAAATCGAGTGATTAAGAACCTATCCTGTGCATTGTACATAAGAGCAAGATACGGTTCCATGCCTTCTACTGTCTTTACCATGCTATGGGTACGAACTGTGGGCTTACTTTTTTCAAGAACCGTTCTACGTGCAATCTTTAGCATAAAAGATTTTTAATTCTGAGTTTATCCTCATGAGTTATTGTTGGGTTAAAAGAGATCCTTACAACCTAATCCCTCCAGAGCAGTTCTTACGTAATTCAGCCATGGAATGCACATTCCCTTGTCTCTGTCCATGCAATCCCTAATTATTTGTCTGCTCAAACCTGCCTCCATATTAGACCAAATTCTTAGCCAAGCTGTGAAAGGTCTGACCTTAATCAGTTCCTCCATGTATACCCTTCCCAATTCAGCATGAGTGATCTGGGCCGGTGTGCTTTGTGAAGTTTGGAGGATCTTTCTCAGGAATTTGTTCTCCTCAATCTGTATTTGTTGGGTAGATACAAAACCCCAGACTTCAGCCCCATACGTTACTTTGGGGCAGCAGATTAAGCCATATAGGTGCATGACCTGTTCTGGGGACCACCTACCCAGCCTACGCCCATAGCTCATTATGGCCCCTGTGGACGCCACTAATTTTGAGCTCCGCTCTTCAATTAAAAACCCATCGAAAAGTAAACCCAGATAGGAAAAGGTCTTAACCTGTTCCATTTTATACGAGAATTTTTTACAAGGTTTAGATCCAGCCAACAATACATAGGATTTAGTTAGATTGGCCGATGATCTAAACTGGCCATAAAGCTGACTAACCCATCTAACAAACTCTGAAGACCTTTGGGTGTGCGGGCTAAAAGTACCGCATAGTCAGAGTACAACAACACAGGGATCGGACGAGAGCATACTCGAGGGGTGTCTACATTCAATTTACATAGTGCCTGTTCTAACTCGTTTATGTACAATGAGAACAGGAACGGGCCAAGATGCATCCCTGTCTCACCCCGCTAGTGCAAGGGAAGGGTGCTGTAGTGTCACCTTCCAGGTTAAAACACACTTTGGCAGAGGTGTTCCAGTGGAGAGCTCTTAAGATGTCAACTAGGCCCTGATCTACCCCTAGTCTGATCATAGCCCAAAGCTTTTCCCTGTTGACATGGTCAAAAGCGGCTGAGAGATCCATGAACCCCAGATATACAGCCTGCTCACTTGCAAGGGTACATTTAGCCACTAATAAATAAAAGTTCAAGCACTGTTCTTTAGTTGATTTTCCGGTCCTGAACCCATATTGCAAATCCGTGATTATTTGGTCTTCAGCCCAGTCTGACAGGCGATTTAAAACTACTCGCCCCAAGACTTTGGCCGTCACATCAATTAGGGAAATGGGTCGGTAAGACTGCGGGTCATCCCTTTTCCCTTTTTTAAAAATTGGAACTATTATAGCCTTGGACCAGGATCGTGGCATACCCGTCGCAATCGCTGTGTTTATTACCCTGGTTAGGATTGGGGCCCAGAGGTCAACCCTACTTAAGTAAAGATCTGGGGGGGGATTCCATCCGGTCCTGGGGCTTTATTTTGGGCCAATCCTTCATTGCCCACTACCATTTACTCCAATAAGAATTCAGTTTTAGTCACCCATGGGCAAAGTCTCCCATCACCCCTGGAAATCTCCGTTGAATGATTATATAGTAATTCAAAGTGGCCAGACCATTGCTCCGGGAGAATGGTTGTACCAATTACTGGAGCAGCACTGTCCTGGAAACATGGTTTGTTTATTATTTTCCAGAATGCACTTGAGCCTCTTCTGTCTGCTGCATCCCGTAAATCTTCCCATGCCTGTGATTGGAGTGCCAACTTCCTTTGTTTAGTTGCTTTTTTATATGCAATCCTGCACTGTGCAATACGAGTCTTGTCTCTTGGAACTAATTAGAACATTCTTTTAACTCTTTATGGGCTCGGGAGCAGTTATTGTCAAACCATCTTGGGGAGGATTGGACTTCCACTTTCGAATTTGATTTTAAGAGGCCATCTATGAGGTGTGCCATGGACTCAAAGGCTTTAACCACAACAGGTCCCAATGAGGGATCTAAGCACACCCCAATCATCTCTTTGCCTTTCTCCATTAAGGATCTATAGAAAGCATTCCCATCCACTTTTGCCCATCTGAGGCGTCTCCCTTGATCGGTTACCCTCACTGTGCTAGTTGCCTTGACCCCTTTTCTTAGCGTTACAGGAAGACCAATTCTTGATCTTCATTACGAATGGGTTATGGTCACTAAATATGCTCCATTCAATGTCTACCTCAATTATCCAGTCCCAGAATAGATGACAACTATATAATCTATAATGGAGCAATGCCCTCTTCCTTTGAATGTAGGAGTGACCTCACAGCCATCTTTAGGACCCACCAGGTCTAGTGTGTACCTTAGCGCGTGGTTTTTCAGGACCCTCTCTAGCTCCAGCCCTTCCGGGGTGTGTTCAAAATACTGCCCTTTTGCCAGTGTGCAACCAGACCAAACATCCTCCAGCGATCTTAAATTAGGACACAGATAACAGTTTAAGTCTCCCACCAAAACCACACACGGGGCCATACTCTTCTTCCTTTGATCCAACTCTCGAGTCAGTTAATTATCCAGGTCATATTATTCGCCCCTTCCCACTCCCTGCTATGGCATTGTATACATTAATCAGGATAACATTTAATCTACATGCATGAAACCCAATTGCTTGTGTGTTGACTGAGTTCCAGTTTAAATCAGTCCACACTCCATCTAGCTGCAAATCCACATAGATAATTAGCCCTCCCATTGCTCTTCCCGGGGCCAATTTCTGTGCGAGGACCGAGAAGCACTTGTACCCTGCTAAATGAAAGGGATTATGGTCCACCACCCAGGTTTCCTGCAAACAAATTACATGAAATCTGGCGATATATTGCCTCCACTCCTGGTTGTGAAATTTGGAGGACAACCCGGCTATATTCCATGAGATCATTTCAATCCCCTCTAGTGGTTGTCTCCCTTTTGGGCCAAGGTGTGGTCAGATACTCCAGTGCTAACATCTATATTAAGCGCTAGTGTAGTCTGAACAACTTGTGGGTGCTGAATTCGTAGGGATGCATGGGCTACGACCTCGGTAATCCTGTCCTCCTGTAAGCATAGAGTTGCCCAACATATTTCCTGTTATACATTCAGATACAGTAATTTTATCTGTGGTCCACCCCCCAATTGGGTAATGAGTGCAGAGTTTACTCGTCTTTGGGTGACAAGGAGCCATAGTTGTAGGGGTGATTTGAGCAATATTCAGTTCTACGGGAATTTTCTCAACATAATCTTTCGCCCCTTGCAGTCAATCCATCTCCTCCAGGGACATAAGGGGATCAAACCTGTTCCTCAGGGCTAATCTACCTTGACTCCATTGGCAGTCTGAATCCAGCCTAATGTCTAGTGTTGATCTTTTAACAGACATGTTAATAGTGCAGAACTCCACATACGGATTGGCTATTGGGTCAGCGTAAACCTTGTGTCAGAGCTGTCCTCTTCTGCAGGTACTGTTTAGTTAGAAGACAGGACTTGGCTCTATTTTTAGGTTGAGCCTGGCAGCGCATATGCAAGACATGCTGTATGGACTAAAAGTTCAGACCCGCCTGCTGCTTCCCATAATTTGACACCACCGCTGCTCTTTACTGCCTTCTAACACAATTCCCCTCGATTAGTCATCGCCGTCCTCTGATGAAGGTACGATCACTTCAACCTCCCTCCTCCCATACTCCGTGCCCACTCAGCACGTCGCTGCAACAGTGGGGAGAGGGGGGGGGGGGGGGGGGGGGGAGGGGGGGGAGTGAGATCCACTATGTGTTAGTACGGCCGGGAGCTTTCCGCCCGCTGCGCTCTTTCGTGAAGCGGGTGCAGCTTTACAAAAAAGCAAGGCACATGCCTGCTTCCCCCGACCCCAAAACCGCTGTTAAACTTCGCTACCACCCCCACCAGACAAGGTCACCTCTCCGGAGGTAGCTGTGCTCTTTACAAATTCTGGTATTTCATTTCAGAGTTGTAGATGGCGTGACAGCACCACACCTATGCCCCTAGCAAACAGAGGTTTGAATATGTGCACTGTTTTTTTTTTTCTCCCGCAGAATGTTTCTTCTGCTCCCCAGTCTACTTGTAGAAGTAGAGTGGACTGCTGAAGGTTAGCATACTTTTTGATTTAAAAAAAAAACCTTCCGAGATAGGGGATTTCATATGCAGTGAACTAAAATAACTTGTTTATTAGTTTCCTATTCTACACTTCATTCACCACATTTGCAGCAGCTGTGCTCTGCTAATGAGCCCCTATTAGGCTATTCCCATAACTAGTGTGCTGTGTACTGCTTTATTACATACTATGTATTTCACATATTGTTTTCTTTCCATTGTATAGGGGTGGAGCGAGGCTTTGAATCTGTGGGTTCTAGACAGTTTCCAGTCCAGAACGTCAGTTTCCACTGATGTCCTGGATGGGAGGCTGTGTAGCCTGGCGCTCACCTGTTCCTTGTACTTATGGAATAAATCTTTGATCTACATTTGCCTCCGTTCATCTTTACAATTGGCGACGATACAGATTGAACTCACGAGGATCTAATCATCCTTTACTCATCTCAAAAAAAAAAAAAAAAAGGGAAAAGAATAAGAAGATTTATCATCGAACATTTCGTCTTTGAATGGTAATAATATCTACCCCTCTTTGGCTTGCAACCTAATCCGTGCTACAAAGTGCCGATCGGATTGAAGGTAGGAATATTTACTTACAAAGCAACGTGGACTGTCGGAAACTATCGGCCGCATCCTTCGAGCGGCAACAACATTCTCTCATCTAGCGCGAACCCCGCTTGCTCCGTCATAAAAGGTTCTGAATGCGGGAGCATGCGCATTTCAGCAACAGCGCGCAAGGTCGCACAGCGGCCCTTTTTCGGAATTACGATCGCAAATGCAGGAAGATTGTATCCTCACAGCATCATTAAAAGATATATATAAATAATCGTTAAGTGGAAGACAGAACAACGTCGAGAGGCAATAATTAAACTAAAGGAACAGGTGAGAGAGTTGGGGGGGATATTTAATTATTTAAAAAAAATATAAAGGGAAACAAAGAGAAAAAGGAAATATACATGTTGAATAATTCATTGTAATTTGCGAGTCATCTTTGCAATAGAATTTAATCCTACAAGTTTTACAATACATATATCCCACTAGTGAATAATTGGGAACTGTTTATGGATCAAGGGGACCAGGTACCCCAAACAGAAGTACAAACCATGGGACAACAAAGTTTCACAATAAGCCCCCCACATGCATTTTGGGTGACTGGATCACAGCCCACCATAAAGTGGGTAGATTGGAAGGAATATTTTGTGAATTACATTGAAGCCATTGATGAGGGTAAGATGAAACTGGACCAAAAAAAAAAAAAAAAAATAAATAAATAAAAAAAACGAACGACTGCTACTTCATTCTTTAGGTCCTGTGGGTTTAAAAAATTCACAAATGCAAAAAGTCACTGGTAGCGAAGTGAATGTGTTTGAGGCGGCATTAAATGACCTTGACAAATATTTTGCTCCGACGGTGTGTATCGGGGTAACAAGACAGATTTTCCAAGGAGGAACCTGTGGATGAGTGGTTAGATGACCTCAAGAGACTAGCAATAGATTGCAATTTTGGAAATCTTCACGACGATCTCATTAGGGACCAACTGGTCATGCACAATAATAATTCTTCCATACAAGACAGATTGTGGGTCAACGGAGATGCACCCTTAGAAGATGTTTTGGCCATAATGACAAAATCAGAAATGTCGGGAAGGTGCGCCACTGTGGTTAAAGAGTTGGAAAAGGATCCTAATGGAGTCTTCAAGTTACAGAATGCAAATAAGAACCAAGGACAACACACCACAGGACGTTGGCCTAATCAACCTCAGAAGAATGCACAGAAAGAATGGAAACAAGATGAGGAGATGTTATCGTTGCAATAGCAAGGAATATATAGCGTTTAGTAAATATTGCCCAGCGTTAAAGAAGAAATGCGGCATTTGTGGGTTGATGGGTCATTTTAGCAAAATGTGCCGTAGAAGTAATGTGAAATGTGTGGGAAGGTGAAGAGGATACTGAGGTTAGGGTGGACAGTGAAGACAGTGGTGTTAAAAGTCTACAAGGGAACTGTCATAAATGTCTGATGAATCAGTCAAAGGGAAACCTATATGTGAAGTGTCTTGGGGGGGGGGGGGGGGGGTCAGGATTAATGTGTATGCGGATTCTGGATCACATTGTAAATGAGGCGGTCTGTAAAGATAAGTTTATAGGTAAAATGGGGAACGATTTGTATCCTACTGATGTGAACCCGGTATGTTTCACGGGGGAAAAAATGAACATGCTGGGATTCAGATGGCTTACATTCCTGTTCAAAGGAAGATCAGCAAGAGGTAAATTGTATGTGGCAGAACATGGACCATCAGTTCCGGGTTGGTTTGATCAAAAGAATTTACACATTTTAGACCCAAATAGTGAGGAAAAAGCTCTGATAATGGACGAAACCAGCAAAATGGGAGGGTGGGGGTAATTAGTTAAATTCCCGGGTGTTTTTGGAAAGAAGTTAAGGGGACTCAGGGTGTGAATACAAAATAGTGCTTAAAGAAGCGGAAGAACCAAAAGTTCATAAGGTAAAGCCAATCCCCATACTGATAAGGGATGAAGTCAATAAAGAGTTACAAGATTTGTTAACTAAGGGCGTAATTGAGGAAGTGGAAAGCTCTGAATGGATTTTTCCGGTTGTCGTCGCACAGAAGGGCAACAGAAAAATGTGTTTGTACATTGATTTACGCCATTTAAATAATAACAGAGAAATGTCCTTTGCCTAAGATCAATTAAATGGTTTCTTCACTCAGAGGGGCTAGCTGGTTTTCAACCATTGACCTATCGGCAGCCTAGCATCAAGTTATTTTGTCACCAGAAACAAGGAAGCTCACTGCGTTTATTACACCTTTTGGGTGTTATCAGTTCAAGCGTATGCCATTTGGCCTTGCCTCAGCCGCTGCTGTCTTTCAGCGACTGATGCACAAGCCCTATGGTGGAATGAAAGGTGCGAGTTTCAGGATGATATCCTTGTGGCTGCTGCGAACAAGGGAGAACATGATTTGCTTAATAAGGTTTTGGGAATTTTACAGAATGCTGGTTTAAGTGTGGAGCTCAGCAAATGTAAATTTGGTGAGAGAACGGTATCGTATTTAGGACACAATATTAGTGGTGATGGTGTGAAACCCAAACCTTCACTTATTAATGCGATTGAGATCTCCAGCTCCTTGCACTAAGGATGAAGTTAGATCCTTTTTAGGAATTACTGAATATTACAAGCATGGTATAAAATATCCGCTCACTTTTTTTAAAAAAAATGTTAAGTTAGAATGGACCGTAGAATGTGAAAAGACTTTAATGATCAAAACGCATTTGGATAATGTGAATGCCTCAAGTTGTAGCGATCCAAACTTAAGAGTGTTTTTTGACCACGGTCGCAAGAGATAAAGGACTGGGTGCAGTCCTGTCACAGGAGGAAAATAATGGGTCATGAAAAAGTTATTCTGTTCGCTTCAAGAGCTTTATCTCCTGCAGAGACGAGATATCCCATCATTGAAAGGGAAGCATTAGCCTGTGCTTGGGAGTTAGAACATTTTAGAGCTTGTGTGGGGTAAGCCAGTTATCATCCGCACTGACCATCGACCTTTGGTAAAGATGTTGACCAGTGAGGGTAGTGTGGGAGCTTCCGATTGGTTGGCAAGAATATCCATGAGGATGAAAGACGACATTTATGTACCGGGAAAAGACAATGTAGTAGCGGATTGCCTATCCAGACTACCTGCACCTCTAGAGAAGTGTGAGGATGAACCTTGGGGTAATTTCAGCATTACCCTTATTCAAGATTTTGGCACACCGGTCATTACTAAAACTGAATGGGTGGATGAACAATCTAAGGATGATGTTTTACAAGCGGTTTCTAACCATATTTATAAAGGGTGGCCAAAGAAACAATATCAAATTGGAAGAAAAAGCCTTTGGGGATGGGAGAACAGAATTATCCCTGGTTAAGGATTTGCTACTAAGAGGTGATAGAATAATACCACCTAGGAGTTTACGTAGGAAAGTTTTAGAGTTGTGTCACAAAGGACATTTTGGAGTAGTCAGGACCAAGCTAGTAGTTAAGGGCATGTTCTGGTAGCCGGGAGTTGACATGGAGGTGGAGAAGTTTGTTAGAGGATACTCAATTTGTTCCTCTGCGGACAAATCCTTAAAGACCTTGAGACCCCCAATGAGTGAAGGGTTGATTCCCAGTCTCGCTTGGGAAGTGATTGCAATTGATATTTTTGGACCGGTAGGTGAGTTGAGGGAGTATGGCATTGTTGCGGTTGATTTATTCACCAAATGGCCTGTAGTTAGGATTGTAGATAAAGTAGATACACACGGTTTTAAAATTTAGATAAGATATTTGTTTTGGAAGGGTTACCTGGATGTGTATTAAGTGACAATGGGGTACAATTTACCTCCAATACTGCAAAAGGATATTTTCAGAAGTGTGGCATCCAACATAAGACATCTTCACTTTATAATCCCAGTAGCAGTAGAACGCTTTAACCGTGTACTAAAGGTGTAATCCAGGCTGCAATGAGTAAGCAATTGGAATTACAAAAAGCTGTATGGGCTTACAGGGTAACAAAGCATTCTACAACAGGTTTGTCACCTTTTGTTTTGATGAGGTAGAAAGCCTAGATGCAAATTCAGTCCCAACTGGATTATGAAAGATGGGATTGAACAATGGTCACCTGAAGAAATAAAGAATATTTTAGAAACAGCACATGGGAAAAGTAAGGAATACTATGATGCACATCATGGCTCAAAGGATGTAGCTGTAAGGGTCTGTGACTGGGTCAAAATCAAAAGACCCGCTAAAGTGCCTAAAGGTGAAATCATGTTTGAAGCACCACAACAAGTGGTGGAAGTTCTCGGTAATGCCATTGGACTTAAAGATGGAAGGGTTTGGAACCTAAAAAATGTTGCACTTGATCTGGATCAGAAGCATAGTGAGATTACACCCAATATTGAACATCCGTTGAGTTTTGAATGGGTGGAGGATTATTTTGATTGCATTAAAATTCAAGCTGATTTGGGTTGTGAAGATAGTGTAGCAAGAGAAAGAGCGTTGAACTGAATGAAGCACCCAAGGATGAACTGAATGAAGCACCCAAGGATGTCCAAGTCACCACTGAAATCAGTGAAAAGAATCTCACCCTTCCAGAATTCACCCCCAAAAATTCTTCCTTCCATTTTTCTTCTTGCCCATTAGGTCTCGCCATTATTATTATTTTTTTATTTTCTAGGGAGGGGGGATGCGTTGTGTATTGCTTAATTACATACTATGCATTTCACATATTGTTTTATTTCAATTGTATAGTGGGGGAGCGAGGCATGGAATCTGTGGGTTCTAGACAGTTTCCAGTCCAGAATGTCAGTTTCCACTGATGTCCTGGATGGGAGGCTGTGTAGCCTGGCGCCCATCCGTTCCTTGTACTGATGGAATAAATCTTTGATCTACATTTGCCTCTGTTCATCTTTACATAGTGTTAGAAGCTCATTGCAAGAAAGCATTTGACATCAGGATGATTTACCAGGTCTGTCAGATCAAAATTAACATTTAGATTTCATTTACTTTGGCACCTCTTTTATACTTGCAGGCCAGTGATACTGAAACCAAAACAAGTGCATGCAAAACCCACCTGGATCATTTAAAATAAAAAACGTTCAGTGTCCATTGTAGATTAAAAGTCAAATCAGGCATCAGCTGGCAATGTTTTCTTGCATGCTTAACTCAAACAGATGGGATTTGAGACTCCTCTGACCACCATCATGCATGAAAGGTCACACTAAAATCCCCCCTAACCAATTGACCTTTCTGCTTTCTAATAATGTTTTCCATTACAGTTCCTTTTCACAGGAGATACCGGGAGCGTCGCAAAGCAAAAGCCATAGTTCACACTTGCCAAAAAAAGTGCTGAATCTATCGGCATTGCGAGATATACAATTGACTACTAATTGTGTTGTGTGTGAGTTCAATCGCCGTTTTTAAAAATAATCTTTTATCTGCACTTTGAACTATTGTTTCCACTCACCCTCGCACTGCCTTCAGTCACTTCTCAGGCATCTAGGGAGCCCATTGTCCCCCGGTCCGTCACGGCTGTTGTGCCGATTGAACGGAGGGGGACGTGGCTCCTCCCCCTGCATCTCCCCTCACTTCCTGCCACCTGCCCTGACCCCGCATAAAACCAGATGAGATCACAGCCGCGCAGCGGACGCACGCAGCGGGCGCGCCGCCAGTGAGCCGAAGGCGCACCAAAGGCAAACCCGTCTGCGCCCGTCCGGTCAGGCCCAGGGGCCATTAACCCCCCCCCCCCACCCCTCCCCTAAAATATGCCTCGATTGTGCTCAGAGAGCTGCAGGGGAAATGGGAGATCGCTACCCACACCCGCCTCCGTTTGGCTGAAGCAGGTATCTTACGAAACAGATCCTCCTTCCCTGAAGTCCTCCTTACTCATGAATCTGACACTCCTAATGGCATCCCGCCCAATTCTCTCAGCACTCAAAGCCTAGGGGGCCTCTCTGTTATATACTTAAACACTCGATCTATGGTGAAACACCAACTTGAGATCTTCCAACTTCTACAGTTGGAGAGGCCTGATCTACTTCTTACGGAAACATGGCTCACAGAGGAATCTACACCGGACATTCTGGCAGACTTGCCAGATAATTATTATATTCTCCAAACCAACCGCCCCTCAGAGAAAGCGGGTGGCGGTGTTGCAGCCATTATCCTTAAGGACCATCAGTTCAAGACTATGGAGATTAAGGGTGTACCTTTTGTTGATAGTCTAGTCTTTAAACTAGAATCCCCCAAATCATCCTTCACTTGTGCCCTCTTCTATAGACCCCCCTGCTATATGTCCACTTTTCCCCAGGCCTTGGGAGAAATGATCAGTCACCTGGCGATTGTTCATGCTAGACTCCGTATTATAGGGGACTTCAATTACTGGCCCTTAGACACAATGGAGAGCGCCAGCTCTATTGAATTAACGGACCTTTTTTTGGGTATGAACTGCACTCAACATGTGCAGGTACCTACCCACAATAAGGGACCTATTTTAGACCAGGTCTGGACAGCGAATATGACTCCCTCGACCCTTCTGATCTCTCGGTGCACTTGGTCGGATCATCACTTTTTTGTCCTTTACCCTACCGGAAGTTCAACTCCCTAAACCGACCAAAAATCTTATGTCAAGGAGCTGGAAAAATGCTAACATTGATCTTTTCTGTTCCCATCTTAGTCTTACGGCCCCAATTGACTCAGAGTCAATCCATGATCAGGCCACAAATCTCAAGTCTTGGCTTGAATCCACAAGAGAGTACGTTGCCCCACTTAAATACACTAAAATCTGCAGACCACATGACGCCCAGCGATGGTTCTCCACGGACCTAAAAATTAGGAAACTTGCATTCAGACAAGCTGAGCGTACGTGGAGACTCCACTATTACTTAGTTGACAAAATTACTTACACCACTCTATTAAAGGAATATAAAATTGCCATTCTCCTAACCAAAACAGACTACTTCTCAAAAAAGGTCGTAGATTCAGCCAACAAAGCCAAAGACATTTTTTCTATAGTCAGTGAGTTGTCTAAACCCGACAGAATAGTGCCTAAGCCAACTCCCTCTCGATCCCTTTGCGATTCACTCAACTCCTATATTATGGACAAGATCACTGACATTAAAGCCAGTATCTCGCCCTTCTGCACCCCCACCCCTTCTAACACCAAGGATCTGCCACCCGATGACCCAGCTCCCCCTTATCTCCTCGGAAACCTTCTTGGGGTTACTAAAAAAAGTCAGTACAGGGTCCCCAACAGATTGCTGCCCCCCTCACATCCTTCAACAGACCTTCTCTAGATGTCCTGACCATCCTCTTTCCCTCTTAAATCACTGGATGAGGGCATAGTCCCCGGCCTCTTTAGTCTGCGGAAATTATCCCCATATTGAAGAAGCCGGGTGCTGACCCCTCCATCCCTGGCAACTATCGACCCATATCACTTCTACCATACCTTGGTAAAGTCTTAGAGGCTTATGTTTCCTCACAACTAGGCTCTTTTGTTGAACTGCATCATATTTTGGACCCTCATCAATCCGGCTTCCGACCTGGTCACTCCACTGAATCTGTCATTTTGACAGTGATGGACGAGCTCATAGGGAGTGCTGATAAAGGGCTTACTCAGGCTTTGGTCCTCCTGGATCTGTCCGCGGCTTTTGACACAGTAGACCATAACATCCTTCTGGACCGTGTCTATAATGCCAGGATCCAGGGGCGGGCTCTGGATTGGCTCTCCTCTTTCCTTAGTAACAGATTTCAATCAGTCCGTCTTGCCAATTTCTCGTCTAAAAAGAGGAAACCCTCCTGTGGAGTCCCTCAGGGCTCTTCCCTTTCCCCACTCCTTTTCAATCTATACCTTCTCCCACTAATCTCTTCCCTTCGGGACAGGGAAGTCGTAACCTATAATTATGTGGATGACCTTCAGCTGATTTTCAATATCAGCCTCCTCCCATCCTCGCTAACCCACTTTCTAGATACTATGACATTTATTAGCGATTGGATGAAAGGAAACCAGCTGAAACTCAATCCTGACAAAACAGTTAATTCTTACGGGTGGCCCTGCTAACCCATGGAACTCCCAACTTCTGGCCTCCCTACTTAGGCAACCCCTCTGCCCCAGCTAGCTCCGCAAAGAGCCTTGGAATACTGGTCAGCAACGACCTCTCGATGAAGGCCCAGATCAGCTCTGTGGTCTCAGCCGGCTTCTTCCAATTGGGCAGAATCAAAAAAATTAGTAGATTCCTATCTCAAGAAGCCTGGACCTTAGTCGTCTTAGCCCTGGTCATTTCCCAAATGGACTTCTCCAACTGCCTCTACGTAGGCATCCCAGCCTATTAGCTTAGACGCCTCCAACTTGTCCAGAACCAGGCGGTCAGACTGATCTTCCATCAGCCTAGATGGCACCACATCCAGCCTCTTTTGAAGGTCCTCCACTGGCTACCTGTGGCCAAACGAGGGCTTTTCAAACTGGGGTGCACCATCTTCAAATCTTTGTATGGAAACTCACCAGCTTTCATTTCATCAAAAATCATACGCTATGTCCCCAATCGGTTCCTCCGGTCCATTCATCACAACCTACTAGCCATCCCTACCTTCAAACGTAAAAAAGTGGGCGGCGCTCGTTTTGGAGTACTGGCACCGCAGTTCTGGAACGCTCTACCTCTGGAGATAAGTACAGCCACCACCTATGCCTTAGTCAGGAAACTACTGAAGACTCAGCTATTTTTTCAGGCTTATGACAACTAGCTCCTGTCCCTCTGCTGCCTCCTGTTTCTCTCTCCTAGCGCCAAGAAACCGTTTGGTGAACGCGCGCTCAACAAATTCTCTGTAACATAACAGGAGCCATGTGAACACGCCCTACCATCCTCTTTAGGATCCGATGCATTTTGATGCCTGCTTTTTCTATGCATCACTTTCATTTTGATGCTTTTCCCCTTCCAGTAACCTACTCACCAAACCTTAGCTATCTCTCCATCGGTTTTCTTGATAAAAAAAAAAAGCTTCAATAGCTGCATAGTTTCCCAGGTTCATGAGTGACTAGCAGCTCAAGCACAGGATTATTTAATGGTTATTACCATTATTATCTTCTACTGTGAGGCTTGGTGTCCTAGCTTTTTAATAATATAAAAAAGACCAATAGTCCCAGAATGCAATGAAAAAAAAAAAACTGGACTGTAGCAATTAACTACGAACGGATTTTAAGAACTCGGCCAATTCCTCATTTTGTCGAGAAAACGGCAGAAAGTGTATATTTGATGCTTACTATAATCAATTTTTGGCTACGTTGAACAAAATATGGAGCTTTATGTTAAGATAAATGTCTATGATGGTCTTTAAATTATGCAGTGAAAGCACAGAAATACAACAGAATAATACTTTTGTTAACATGTTTTTTTTTTAACCAAGTTAATGGTTTTATGGTATTGAATGTGTTTGTTTTGTATCCCCTTTCATTGTACACTTCGCACCGACTCTGGTTCACACATGGCTTGGCATACTTTCCTACTAACCACTACATAACTGTTTGCCAATTGGTTGCTTTCTGGAATAACTTTCTATTGACTACACAACTCATTCATGTACTCGCCACTCAGTCTGTATCTCTTGTTTATCCTGTTAATCTCTGCCACACCTAGTGTCTCTTTACCCAGAATAACTGTTTTTTCCTCTCCCTTTCATAGGCTACTCCCTTTCTTTAACTCTCTTACTTACTCTTGGAGTCTGTCTTCCTCTCTCTCCGTCGCGCTCACCCCTCTCACCCGCCCATCACGCTCTCGCCTGCATTATCCCCGAACCTTTACAGCAACTCCTTCCCCTTTTTCCGGTGGTTTAATTTAAATTTTCTACCTTTCCTCGTTACTTCTTTCTCTAGTTCCCCAAAGCCGAGAGGAAATACGAATGGCACCAGCGCTATACAAAAATAATCACTCCACTGCAAAGAAAAAACACAAAAGTAAAAAACACTATCATTTGTAACGCCAATAGCTCCAACTTTCACAAACGCAAGAAGACGGTGTGCATTGCAAATGCTGGTTAGTGAATTAGTCACTGACCATAGGTCACTGGCCGGGCAGGCCACGCTAATGCTCACGTTCATTCAGACACAGCGCGCCTTACGGCTCCAATCCTGCACCGTGCAGGACTGGCGCTATAAGGCCCTTAAGGGAACAGGATGTGGTCCGTCAGCTGGACTGCCGACTTTGCTGCTGGACACCAGGGTTCGAGCCTCGGGGTCGCGTCCACATCCAGTGCAAATCACTTAAACTCCCCGTGCCTTAATGTGTAATGTAAATACGGTGCTCATGTAAAGCGCTCCAATACCTTCGGGTCGAGTTAGCGCTATATAAATATACAAAAAAAAAAAAAAAAAAAATAGGATATGGAATGGCTGTTTAAGCAGTACGTCACGTAGCATTTTTTTACACTGGCATTTTTTTTACACTAGTTTGATTGGCACCATGCGCCTCTTCGAGTCTTCTGCCTATCAAAAAGCAACTCAAACTTTTTTGGGTGGTTGGCATGACTGACAGGGTTCCACTTCTCGTGATACCCATGCACGGGCCATTACGTATGGCACCAATAGACACGAACGCACACTGTATGGTGCCTATATCCCGAGGGGTTTCAATGTACCGCATTAGCTTTGTGGTATTGGTGGGTGTGGGTAATTTTTCACGCGATAACAGCAATGCATAGCAGGGGTAGATTGACGTAGTACTGACAAATACTAAATAAGGAAGCTATGCACTAGGACATTAGCAGCAGAGCTTGCAGCCAGTTCAAACAGGGAATATAAACACATACATATCAAAAGCAAATGAGGGCGAGCGCGCCTCCCATTCGGGGTGGTAGAAAAGGGTTCCCGCCTAACTCTAACCCGTGAAGACAACATAGTTCAACTCCTGCCCTTTTCAGTGACTAGTCATTGCGAACAGGTGCCATCCTGACCAACTCCAGAGAGACGACCCAGGACTACATTTCCCGAAGCACTTTGGGCTGTCGAACGAAACTACTTAAGAATTGAGGTTATGAAGAGCCGGAGTGCTATAATAAACATACATGAAAGGAGGGGGTTCAGGTAAACTGACCCGCTGCGCTACTGTTGAATGTGACACACACACAGTACTGCCCGGCTTCTTTGACACAACCGATACCTCGAAACAAATACATGCAGCGTTTAGTTCGCTTTCATTAGCTGACTAATTAAGGCTGTAACCAAATGCTCTTTAACATCCCCCCCCCCCACTTTCCCTCCGACCTTACACTTTTGTTTAAACAAACCAAATAAAGAACAGACCAGACAATGTTGTACACAAACGAGAAACACAAATAGTGCCTTTACTTGTATCACATTAAACAAAAGACCGGGAACACCTTATGTAACAAAAACGAGCTAACCCTTTGCAAGTACGGCGGGAGATTCCCCAGAAGAAGAACTTACCTCTCACCTCTGTTCAACCGTTCTAAATCCACCACTAAACCCTGCTGTGCTCTCTATTACCAAATACCAGGGCGAGGCAATTTATAGTGATTGACAGGCTGAGAGGAGGGTCTTGGTGGTAGAACTTCCCTAAACAACCTGCAATTGGTCTAAGAAGAAATATCTCCCAAAGTATGCCCCGGAAAAAAACAAATCCGATGCCCCGGAAGTGACTGCTCAGCTGTACTTGGACCGGTACAAATGGGATTTCGTTACTCGCGCATCATGTGGGTTTTGTGTGTCCTCTAATGCTTCTTACTTTGGCGGTTAGTCACGATTTTTAGGTCTCGCCTGACCCAGCGCATGCGCTGGTCTGGCGAGACATTTTGTGAGGGCTCCAAAAAGTGCTACCAGGCCAGCCTAGAGCTACAGTGCATGTGCGCGGGCGCGCGCGTCGCTCTTTACCGCGATAACTTTCACTTTCGCGGCCGCAGGGCCGCTTTGATGTAATCCGTGAGGCTTCAATATATTGCAGCAGTTAAAACAAGCATTGGCATAGCCAATAGGTCTCGCTTTTGGGACCTTATAAGTGTTTAGTTATGCAACTGTTGCATGGCTAAACACTTATAAGGTCCCAAAGGCGAGACCTGTTGGCTATGCCAATGCTTGTTTTATTTTGGTTGTGAACTGACCGCGAAGCGATGGCCGCTGTAAACCATGCGAAAGAACAGCATGGCAGCGTTTTACAAAAGCAGGATTGTTACATTCGCATTTTGAAGAAAAATGTTTTAGAACCATTTGATTTCATTTTTTGCATATATTTAAATCAGCTTAATGCTCGGACCAAGGCGTATTGTCATGGCCAGTAGAATTATGTGCCAGATTATGCGGTGTAATTCAGCACATAATTTTGTGATAGTATTAATTAATTTTTCCATTATTAAACATGGTAGTAGTGTCTGGATAAATAGTTCACAGTTTTAGTATAAATGTAACACCTAAGTACATCTATAAAGCAACAGAAAGATATCCAGTTAACTTTAGGAAACCGCATTCCACTGCACAGGGACACGTGATGCTACTTTTTTTGTTAACTTTCGATCTGTTGAAGCCAGAAACATTTTTTTTGTTAAAACATGCAGATTATGCACCATATATATTATGTGGCATGCGACACATCCCTAATATGCTGAGATCTCCGCAGCATCAACATCGCATAATTCGAGTGGCCCTGCATATTGCGCAATATGTGGAGTCAACTGGATAAGATTGTGCTTCTCACACACTATCCCTTTTTATTTTTAATCTTAGTATTAAACATTTCCATATATATTTCACTCCAGCAGCGCTACTAGTCGCACTCATGAGTACTTAACACTGCTGCCATCCACATGCGTGCTGCGGGAATAGACACAAATCATTTCTTTTACGTCCATAACATCAATATAGGTTTAGGTTAAATGGGGTAATTGAATATGGAATAATTCCCTCACAACTACATAACAAGATTATTGCAAATGGCCAGGAAATTCAATTTCTTAGTCACAATTGTTTTTACAGTCACAGAATTGCAGGATAATTTGCAAACCTTTTGATGTGCAGTATGGACTATTTTATTTCTTCAAATCCATAGTGCATGCCCTCCCCTCTTTTAAATTCATGGCCTCCTGCACATTCTAATACAAAATATCCACTGGCTATAGATAGGTGGAAACATATTACCATAAATTTGTAGACAAAAGTATTCACACAAAAGAACTAAAAATGTTCACACGAAAGAACTAAAAACATACTCTTTCTTTATTTAAATCAGTTGTTATTTTGTGTTCATTCCTACAAGACATCATAAATTATAAGGATCACTCAATGAATCTACCAGAATCATGACTATTAAAAAAGCATAACATTACACCAATTAATGAAAAATAACAGTGACCACCGTTTCAATCAAGACTAAATACATTTCATCACAATTTCAGTCCACAAAACCAATAATATGCTGCAAAATAAAGCAAGCTGGTGCATTCTCTCTGAAAATACTTAACCAAGCCCTGAGCACGGAAGTAGTGTAAACCCTCACTTAAGAAATCAGTCAGTGGAATGCCTTAGGGCAAGAGCTGGAACCGGGATCAAACTCAAGAGTACTGTTCAAGGTATGGTTAACTATTTTCAAAGGTATTTACCTGACCTGAATAACATCGCTACTTTAAAAACCCTTTTGACTGTAGTCCTGGTGAACACTCTGCCTAAATTATGTCAGTGAAATCGAAAATGTTACTAAATCTATATTTTGGACTGTTTGTTTTTGATATAAACAAGGAGGAAATTCTAAAATTCACTAGCTGAGCCCCCAAGAGTTGAGTCCCAGATCAGTGTTTGCTGTCGTAGAACAGATTTGTTGACATTCTTATACAGAATAATTTAATTACTCTACATAGTTGATTCACATATAATACTCCTGCTCAAGCAAGGTTTAGACACAGCAATTGTCTAATCCCAATCGATTACATTTTTATACCAGTAGAACAGTTTGGAGGAATTCGTGATTTTAAGGTGGTCGATTTGGGAAATAGCGATCATTTAGGTTTGTTGATGGATTTAAAGGTAAATATAAAATGATTAAAAGGTGAATATAAAACAGCTATGGAACTTGTATTAACTTACAATCCTAGAGTAAGGGTTTCGCTAGCTGAAGAGGATATTCAAGAGCTATCAAAGATCAAACTTGATGAGATCTTGCTTGGAGCGGCTGACAGTTGTGGCCTTGAATGGTATTAGCATTTCATGGAACAGGTTTTGTTATTCTTGAAAGTGAACCATGATCCCTCTCGAGTTACTTGTGGTAGTTGATGTAGTATTCAGAACGGTTGGTTTGACTTAGAATGCCAAAACATACATAGATCCTTAAATAGATTATGCAGAAAATTGGCAAATAATGAAGGGGCAATGTTCAGGCAAAAATATAAAACAGACAAATGCATATCACTTATTGTTAATGCAGAAAAAAATAAAGGTGAATTGTGATAAAGTGCAAGAAGTAATATTACAGGTCAGTCAAAAATCTTTTTTGTGGTTGATAAATACAGAGTTAACAAACTCGGGTGTGAATTTGGAGGCTCAAGTCTCAGAATCACATTAGATTGAATTTATTTCAAATCTCTATAAAAGTTTTGCACACAAACATCTTATAAGTTGTACTATTATTATCGGAAGACTGACCAATTTATATAGTTTCAGGAGATGGGTAATTGCAGAAAGAAACAATAATTTGAAACCTTCTCGGGCAGGAGGTCCAGACAGTCTGCGGGCAATATTATTTCAAGCCAAACTTCTTTGGTGGGGCAGAATTTTGAGTCCTTTCTTTAGGTGGGTTTCCTCTTCAGGGAAAATTCCAAAAGCATGGAGGGGGCACAGTTATAAAGCTATTCACAAGAAAGTGTTGCAAAGGGATCCAGTAAACTATGTCTGATTTCCCTTTTGGACACTATTAAAAAAAAGTATGCGCAAACTTTATTAAAACTGTTAGTGTCTTTGGCTCAGGCATTATCCCAATAAAGAACGGAGGTGTCAGGCAAAATGTCTTCACAGTTTTCCACTTTATGGTACTCTGGACAACAGTTGGGAAGTCAGTCAAAACAATTGGAAAACTTTGCTGCTGTTTCGTTGACTTTCAAGCTGCTTTTGGTCTGGTAGCGATGGAATATCTCGCAAGAATTGTTGTTCATGATATAATAACTTAATTCCAACAATTGTGTCTAGGTCGATTTAGACGGTACAAGTGTTCTATCTGAAAAAAATACAGGTGGGACATTGATTTAGGCAATCGTGCGTCTTAGCTCTCCTATTATTTAGCATTTTTATTTCTGATTTTTCTGATTGGAACTAGCAAGTATGACCTCCTTTTCACCCCCCAAAATAGGGGGTGTACATGTCCCTTGTCTCATGCATGGCAACGATCTAGTCGTAATGGACTATACACAGATTGGCTTGCAACAAAAAGTGGATGACCTTCACTCTTACTGTAATAATAATAGATTAACAATACATGTGGAGAACATGAATGTCTTGATCTTCTCCAAACAACCAAAAACACTTTTGTGGGTTTTAAATAAGATTCCCTTGGAGCAGGTTAGCAACGACAAATATTTAGGGGTCTACATTTTGCAAGTAGTGTGCATTGGGAAAATCACAGCTGATTTAAAAAAAATCACTCCTTTCTATTGTGAATGCCTTTTAACGATCTGTTTGTTGTTTTGAGAGTCTCTCTGTAGAGTCTGTAAAATTGCCTTAATTGAAAAATTAATTGTGCGGGCATTGAATGGAGCAGAACTACTTACTTTAGATTTAAGACTTAATTTGGAACTTTAAGAGAGTTGGTGTCTAAAACTTTTTTTAGTTTCCCCAAAAATTCAATGGTTCAAGCAGTCAGAAAGCAAATAGGCCTAGATTCTTGATCCTTATTATCACAGCCCAGAGTGTTAAGATTTTTGATTAGTGTAAAAAATGGACAAGGAGGTAAACTCCCAACCCTAACCGCGAATGGCTCAGCGTTCTTAAGAATTTATGAGACTTATCTAAAAAAATTAATAAAATCTTCAATTTTGAAAAAACATACTTAATAATGAAGTGCTTTTTCCTGTAAATAGGCTAAAGAGTCTATTTATGTGTGGGGCAAAGGGAAGGAATATTTACTGGAGATCGTACCTTTCGTCAAAAGAGTTCTGTAGACTGCTTCATTGAAAAATTTTGTTTGGTGAAGAAGAAACCTTTCCCTACCTAGACTATATGGCTGTTCCCCGACAAGCGTATCCTCGCTACCAGCGCTTCATCTCTGGATAGGAATTGACCCAATGCTGGAGAATATCTGGACTTAGATAAAAAACACTGCTCTCAGCGATTCTTACTCTATGTGAATTGCAAGCAAAATATTCTTTAGTCCATTTCCTTCTGGGCTGTACTTTGTTTTTGTGTGAATGGAAAAGATTTCTTTGCCCACTTCTAGTGAAACATGGAATTAGAACTAGAAATGAAGCTCTAGTCACTTTATGCACTATGAAAACCTTAGATGTTATCTATGCAATGGCAACTATGTTCTGTCAATCTTGAAAGGATCTATCTGATGAAATTCTGAGACTCAGATCTAGGACGTTTCAGGAGATGGTTGCTTAACCAAGATCAGCTACTATATTCTGTCTTCACTTGCAATTAATGTAGAGGGACTAACTTCAGATGTGGCACTTAGTTAACTTGTATAATTTGTACTGGTTTATTTATATTACATATTCTTATGAAGTATTTATGGTGTATACTTTTAATAGAACTAAGCAATGCTGTTTTTTTTTGTGTTGAAATATTTTATTGAATTTTATGAGAATACATCAGAAAAATAAAACAAGAAATTGTAAACGAATAAGGAAATACAAGCAATATAATAGTAACAAATATACAACATTAAGTATTTAAATAAAGCATATAAAAGACTCAAATAAATGAATGCAATACAAGTAAAGGAGGGAGTAATTGTAAGAACAAATAAATAAACATAAACAGATAAATATTAAAAGGGAAAACACAATAGACCAATAAAGGAAAGGAAATTATGTAGGAAATAAGAATTAAGAGATATATATACAAAATAAATAAGTATTATCTTGGGTAATAGCTTATATTTGCAAAAACAGAACAAATGATATTAAGGGAAAGGAAAGATATAGGGGAGCATAGAATAAAGTATGAAAGAGAAAATAGAAGAAAATGGAAGAGTGAGCAAGGGTATGAAGAAAAAGAAAAGGAAGAGAAATAGAAATAGAAAATAGAGAGAAATGAAAAAGGCAAAATAAATTATCAAACATAATAAACAAGAATGGAAAAGTGAATTAGCCAGCTTAGACGGAAGAACTGAGAGGAATAGGAGTGACAGAGGAGTCAGTAGTTTTGGTTTGCAGGAATGGTGACCATGTCTGGAGGAATATATCGGCTTGGTCTTGAAGATTATAAATCATTCTTTCATGAGAAGCTGTTTGTATCATAGCAACCAGCCATTCCTCTTGTGAAGGTGGTGAGGAGGATTTCCAGTGACGTAAAATACATATTTTAGCTGTGGCTAGAGCAGTGTGGAAAAGACGATGTTGTGGTTTGGAAAGCTTCGGGAAGTGACGTAAGTCATGTAAAATAAATATTGGTTGGTGTAAGTGGTAAATTCAAAGGCATTATTGAGCTCAATGTAACACTGATATAGTTCCAGAAGGGTCGGATACTTGGATATTCACAAATAATGTGGGTAATATCACAACCAGGATTGGAGCATCTCCAGCAAGTAGCATGAGGAATCAGATCAGCTTTTTGTAATTTGACTGGCGACCAGTGCCAATCATGTAGTATTTTAAATAAACAGAATTTGAGCCTAGCTTCACGGGTTCCTTTATGAAGATTCTCCAAGACCTGATCCCACTTACTGTCTGTATAAGAGGTTGATAAACGGACTTGCCATTTACATTGAAGATCGTGTGTGAGGGATTTAGAAAAAAGATGAGTTGTAAAGGTTTTATAAAGACAGGAGGTTACCCCTTTAAGTTTCCCCCAGGTAGTTAAATAATATAATATTGGAGAGTTTTGTAATATCCATGGAGGTGACCGTAAATGGGTCTTAAAACACTGTTGGAGCTGAAGGTATTTGGAAGAATGTTGTTTAGGAAGATTAAGAGAAAATGGTTTGAAGTCTCCATCGTGTAGAAGTTGATCCGGATACTGAATACCTGCAGCTTGCCATTCAGGCCAAGATAACAAACGACCATTAATACGGATAGCTGAGTTATTCCACAAATGAGCCTTACTATGAATTCGCGGATTGGAACCTAATAAACAATGACCACGTTGCCAGGATTTATGCATAGCCGATAAAATTGGATTTTTCTAGTCAAAACGACTAGAACCGCTACCGTATAAGGGGGATAGATCTACATTTGAGGACAGAAGATAACGTTCTATATGAACCCATTGCGGTACATCCTTGATTCCAGGTAACAAATAAGAGAGTTGGGAGATATGCAATGCTAGAGAATAGTGCTCAATTGATGGAAGGCCAGTCCCCCCATATAATTGATTAGCCTTCAGCTTTGCTATAGCAAGACGTGGTTCAGCTGAATTCCAAATAAAAGTTTTAATCTTGGAATCTATAGATCGAAGTAGGGATAAAGGAATCTGAAGAGGGAGCATACCTAAAACATAAAGAAATCTTGGAAGGGTGACCATTTTAATAGCTTGGACTCTACCCCATAGAGAGAGTCCCAAGGATTTCCATTTATCGAAGTCACGTTGCATTTGAGAAATTAGAGGGGTTAAATTATCTACAACCATGTCTTCTAAACCTTTATTGACTAGAATACCTAAATACTTAAGACGTGAGGATTGCCAATGAAATGGGAATCCATGTATAGCTGCTTTTGTGGTTCCATTAGAAATAGGCAACGCTTCACTCTTATCCCAATAGATCTTGTAGCCCGAAAAAGAGGAGAAGTCATTAATGATTTGGAGAAGAGAGGGAAGAGATCGGGGAAGTCGTGTAAGAGAAAACAAAATATCATCGGCATAGAGGTATATTTTAGAGTGTCCGATTGGGAGGGGGACACCTGTAATCTCATCAGATTGGCGGATGGTGGCAGCCAAAGGTTCCATAGCCAGAAGGAAGAGAAGTGGGGATAGCGGGCAACCTTGGCGCGTTCCTCTCCTAATCATAAACGTATCGGATAAAAACCCACCACAGTTCACATGAGCAGAAGGATTGTCATACAATAAGCGTATTTTATCAATGAATTTTCGACCCAATCCACATTTTTCCATGATCGTGAAAAGGTAGTCCCATTCAATGCGATAAAATGCTTTTTCTGCGTCAAATGAGAGTGCTAATGCATCTTCTGGAAGATGTGTGGCCGACCATAGTGCATGGGCCAAGGTGCGGATATGGTTCCGAGAGGAACGTCCCGGAACAAAACCAACTTGAGTACGGTGTATCAAAGAAGGTAAAACTTTATGAAGTTGAGATGCAAGGAAGGATGCTAGCTAAAATTTTAATATCGGAATTTAATAAGGAAATGGGACGATAACTACTGCACAATAAGGGATCTTTACCGGGTTTGGGTAAAACAGCGATAATGGCTTTGTTGGTTAGAGGACCTAATGAAGAGACATTATCCGCCTCCTGGAATGCAGTATGCAGAGTGTCAATAACCTTGTGACCACCCCATCGATAAAATTCGGCAGGAAACCCATCCTCACCGGAAGCCTTGTGATAGGGTAGGGAAGTTATAGCTCGAGAAATTTCATCTCTAGTGATTTCACCTTCAAGAAGGGCTCTACCATCATCAGATAGAGACGGAAGATCTACCTTTGCAAGAAATTCTGACATTTTATCCTAATCTATATGATTATCCGGAGTATAAAGAGATTGGTAAAAAGAGGCAAACTCATTAACAATCTCTTGAGGTTTTGTACACAAATCTCCTTGCGCTGTTCGAATGGCCGGAATAGCCATAGCTGCCTCTCTCTGACGTAATTATGCAGCTAATAATCGTCCCGCCTTTTCATCTTGTTCGTAATGACGACCTTTCATTTTCTGCAAAGCATACTCTGCTTTGGACGTGAAAAGGCTGTTTAGAGCCATGTGAGTTGCTCAAGCAATTTACGATTTTGTAGCGTTGGAGAAGATGCGTACAAATGAGAGTAAGATTGTATATCTCATTCTAATTCAACATGCCGTCTGGCATTTTGTTTGTTTGCAATTGCTGCCTCACGCATTAATTGACCCCTAAGAGTGGCTTTAGCTGCAGCCCAAATAGTCCTGCTGGATGCTACAGAGCCTTGATTAGTGGAAAGATATTCTTGGAAGTGTGACTGTAATTGGGATATTCCATTTGGAGTTCTGTGACGTTGGATGCTCATACGCCACGGTTTCCGTCCTGATCTAGAAAGTCCCAATTCAAGGGAAAGGAGGACAGGAGAATGATCAGACAAAACTGCTTCCAGAATGCAGGAATCTGTAACCAATTGGACTACCTTCTGTGATATCAAAAAATAATCTAAACGAGAGAATGTACCATGAGCGGAAGAAAAGAAAGTTTATTCCTTATCTGTTGGATGACTAAGACGCCAATGATCAACCAATCCATTATCCAAGATTATGTCACCCAGCAAAGCCCTATCTGAAGCAGTGCCCTTGTCTAATGGTCCTGTTTTGTCTAAGATAGACTCTTGCATCACATTCCAATCTCCGCCAATCAGATATTGCGACGCATTCATTTCTGTTAGTAGACGGGACAATTGAAGAAAGAATGATTTTTTGGTACCTGTAGGGGCATACACAGATCCTATGCAAATGTGTGAATCTCCAACTCGTAACTTAGCAAAGATATAGCGTCCATTTGTATCTGACCATGTTTTCGAAACAGTAACCGGAAGTGATTTGAGAAGAAGGATTGCAACTCCACATTTGGGGGAAGGAGAAATATCACTGGATTCATCCTTTTTGAATACTCCTATGTATGACCTTTCCGACCCAATCACAACATAATGTTTCAGACTCCAATGATTCTAAGTAGGTTTCTTGTAATAAAGCTACATCCACATTTTTGGATTGGAGATAGGAAAGTACTTTCTTCCGCTTAATGTAATGAGTAAGACCATGCACATTCCATGTGATTGCATTTAAAGGATGTGTATTTGGCATGTTAGAACAGTACAAGTATTAGCTGAAAAAAGATTTGTTGTTGGCTAGGAAAAAAAAATCAAATTAAAGGAAAGGAAGAGAAAAGAATAAAGAAGGTACTCTGGCTCAGAAAAAAGGCATCAATATGTAATTGAAAATAAATGAGCGGAAGTAAAGAAAAGTGATGCAGACAGGTAACACAATATAAAACAATACTGTAAGATAATTATTAGGAATTACAATAAAGAGGAGGGGGAAGGGGTAAGGGTAAAATCAGAAGAAAATGATAGAAGAACGTACAAATAGAAAGAAATTTGGGGACCTGAACTGTTAACTGCGGGTCTGGGCGCACTAGAGCACCGCCGCGGGAAAGGACCCCCCCCCCCCCCCGGAAGGGAGTTGAGGAGAGTGAATATTAACATATAATAGAGTTCATGATAGCAGTTTGATAAAGAGTGAGAAATATGATAAGGGAAATCAAGAGAGCAAGTAAGAAATAAAGGTAAGTCCTAAAAGCTATAGTACATTCCATTGTAGTGGATGGAAGATTAACAATTAAGTTACTTATGATAACCTTAAAGAATATACATTATACTTATAAATAAGCAGAAAATAACAGTAAAGCACAATGTAAATGACATAAAATAGAGAATAAGAATAAAATATTAGAACAATAATCAAATAACTAAGTGTCAGAATAATTAAATGAAAGCATGAGTTATGATAACATGTTATAAATTGTAATATTGATAGTGAATAGCAAATTGGAAGTAACCACTATAATGGAGAGAAACATTCTAAAGATTAAATTGAAAATATAGAACATAAAGCATATATCTAGCTATAATGCATCTAACATTGTGTGGATATCATAGTATATAAGAACAACTTAATTAATATTTGTGCTGATAACAATAAGAAGGGGTTAAAAGATAAATATGAAATCTGCAATTAGCTACGGCTTAAACATAGGAAGAACAACTTATATGACAAAAAGTTATTCAGTCCGCATCTGAAGGAGATTTAAGAGGAGATCTGGACTTATCTCTATGCGGATTTTGTGTAAAAGTAGCAGTAGAAACAGAATGAAGGGCTACATTTTTATCTTCTTGAAGGCGATGGAGTCTTTCAAAGTCTCTACCACGATTTCTTGGGCTACTAAGACTTCGCCGCCTGTGATCTGGTAGTGGAAGAGAAGAAGTAGAAGGTGACTGAGAATGATCCTTTGTTGAAGGTTGAACTTGGACTTCCATATCTTGAAGTTTGATGGAATCTAAAAATTCCTGAAGATGTGTTGGATCATAAAAATCTTTGGAATCTCCATTTCTGGTGATGCGAAAACGCGCAGGTTCAAACAAGACATATTTGATGTCTAATTGGCGCAATTGAGGTCTCATGGAGAGAAAGGCTTTCCTTTGCTCATTTGTTTCCTTAGAAAAATCAGCTGCCATATGAATTATATGACCCTTGAAAGAGAAGGAGCCTTGTGAGCGAGCTGCAGCCAGTAATTGTCGTGTTTGTTCATGGCGGAGGAAACAGGCAATAATCGGTCTTGGACGTGCTGCAGGATCTTTATGTGGAGGACCAATTCTGTGAGCTCTTTGGATGTCCAAAGGTGGAACAAAAGAAATACCAGTCAAGTTTGGAAGGATGCTACAAAGGAATGCTTTTGTGTTTTTTCCTTCAATATGTTCCAGAAAACCAAAAAAAAATGATATTATCTCTTCGACTACGATCTTCCAAATCAATGATTTTGCTATGAAGAAAAAGAAGATCTTGATCTTTGTTGGAAAGTGAATCAAGATGGTTCTCCACTGCAAGAATTCTAGAATCGAGACCCTCAACTTTGGCAGAAAAGCCTGCCATATCTGCTCGAATTGACTTGGTTTCTCCAGCCAAGGATGTGATTGTAATGTCCAAACCTTCCAGTCGACGACTAACCCCAGAAATTTCCTGGAGAATACGTTGCATAGTTTCCGTAGATGCATGCCCAGTGGCAGGAGGTGAGCTTGGAGGTTAGTTGGATGATGAAGATGCGCTGTCTTTTGTTGACGCATTATTGGGTTGCTTAAGAGCCTCTGCAAATAATTGTTTAGAATGTTTCTTGCCGTGCTTAGTAGTAGACATTTGTAAAGGACTTTTAAAAGAAACTCTGAAGAAGCGTGAGGAGGCCGTACTTTGGCGTAGGATATGAATATGTAGGTACGCTGAAGATAATGATATAAAGTTGTTAAGAGCAAGACTGCTGTCAATGTGGTGAAATAGATGTGCGAGGTATTGAACTGCTGATAGAATAAAACTTATTATTAGTACATTACGATACCGAAGACAATATAATAAGTGAAGAATATATCCATAAAAACAGTGTAACTAAGAGCGTATTAGGCAGTGCAAGCAAGAAATAACAACCATCCGTTTTTCTCCAATAAAAGTCTACATTCAACTTTCATACATTAATATGCAATACGGATAGCGTGTAAAAAATGAATTGCTGCTTTGTCAAAAAAAGGAAGCCTTAATAATTCACGAATATGCTGCTCCAGCATCAAATATTGGCACAATAATGTTTATGTAAGAAAATTAATGAGGAGCAGTTCTGTCAGGAGAAGAAGGAGACCTCCTATATGTTATATAACAAACAACGAAAGTTTTAATGAAGTGCAGTGTCAATTAGTTGAGGGGATGCAGCTCGTAAGCAAACAGGGAGCACAAGCCTCTGCAACGTTGAGGAGCGCAAAGGTGCAACCACATCAAGGACGAAGAAGCGCCATACAACCAGGGCAAATCCCCATATATAATGGTGAACATTGTGAAGTATACAGTCTCAATTGCAGGTTAATTAAGGAGGCAGGGCTTCAAATCACCAAGGAGGCACTGTCCATACAATACAAAATAAAGTAAAGAGGCAGAAGCGCTGGTGCGGTAATATGAAGAAAGATAGCCCTGTCAGGTAGAAGGGTGCAGTCTCAGGAATACCATGCAGCGCAGAAAAGCCACACCTCCACTCTCATCAATGGCCTGGAAGCGGTGCCGTTGTATCAGGCAAATGGAGAAATGCGTCCCAGGCAAATGCAGCGCTACCGTCATTCGAGAAGGCGCGGCCTCATAAAGAAGAAAAGGCGCAGCCTGAGGAGGCGCGGCCTGAGGAGGCGCGCCAGACGAGATGCGTTGGTGGATGCAGGGCCACGAGGAAGTCTCGTCAGCGCTCGGCACAGGACCGCCTGCACCGACCGACGCCAGGAAACTCGCTCCAACTGACCCCCATATTTTCCGACCACAGCGGAACAGGAGAAAAGAGCTCCAAATGCAGTGGATGGTAAGTTATAGCCGTTGGGGCCCCGTCCCGCGACGGGGCTCACTCCTCAGGCGGCCATCTTCCTGCGTGGCCAGACCACGCCCCAGCAATGCTGTTTTGTGTTTTTAGTAACAATAGGACTGTATCATTCCAAAATAGTTTAATTGACAATATATATATATTGTAGGAGAGTAGGGTCTGCAATCCTATGATCACCCAGATTTTTTTGCTTTTGCTTCATTGGTTTACGACTTTCCCTGGCTGTGGGCCTGCCAATCAGACCCACAGCCTAGCTGTTCTCTCTCGAAATTAACACACATGTACATTAGGTGCATCCACTAATTGGAACTGGGCCGCCTTGTCAGTCCCTGTCTCAGCATACCACAGGTATCCAGGGCATCGGTGTACCCAGGGCCTACCAGGGGCTGCAGCATGTATTATGCCACCCCTGGATGGCCGCCCAAATCTGACACAACTGGCTGCACGACAGCTGGGGCAAGGTGGTGTAATCACCCGTTGCTGTAGGTGTAGTATTCCTATACCTAACCCTAAAATGGACGCATGGATTCCTGTCAGTCACTCCTATGGCAGGCCTTATCAATCCTGAAGGCAGAGTGCTGGGAATCATGTGAGATGGTGCTCTGGCACGAGCTGAGCCCGTCGACAGCTTGCGGAACCAAATCCTAAATAGCCGTTCCATGGTGACGCGGGCCAACTACCTTAAAGTGCATTATAATCCTCGCGGTTATTTGCTAACTTTGGCATCGCATCACCCAAACATGTCGAGTAAGGTGTCATACGAATTGGAATACGAACCCCTCGCCAGTTCTGGCGACGGGGTTAGCATTCCACCCTTCTAGAGGGACACGACATGGAAGTAACCTTGAATCCCGGTTAAAGTTGACTCAAGCCTCAGCATCACAAAATGGATGCTGCCACCAGACACAAGTCTGACCTCCTGCTGCTGGGAGACCTTCCAGCGAGGGGAGCTTGGACAAAGGGTTTCCTGTCGAGGGCGGTGTTAGCACCATCCCAGACAGGGTTTGTGTATCCCAGGTAGGCAGGGCTGAAAGGAAGGTGATTGCAAGTGGCACCCCGGTGCTCACTGTGCATAGCCCGGCTCAAACCAGTTTCGGGGGCACACCAGCCCCTGAGCTGGGGCGAAGCCGGACAAAGGATAGGGGTGTAACCACCCCCCTCCTGGTCCCACCCATAGGTAGGACCTAGTCACGGGCCAGCCCCTTTTTCTTAGAATAAAGGTGGGAGCGGGTCCCCTTCCCAAATTGGATAATTCTGAATCTTGAACTACTTTCCACGAAAGGAACTCTTGACTTTTCTGAAGACTCTCCCTTGTGGCTAAGGAGTAGCCACCCTGCACCAGCAGGCACCAACTAAGCGCTTGCGGTTTGCTGTACGTCTCTCCCACGGATCAAGACTGCCCAGCTCGACGAGACCCGGGTTCCCTGCCATCTCTGACCTCTACCTACATCGTCAGCCCAGCTGAGAGTCGTAGGTGTGACGAGACCTGCGGGACCGGCCATCTTCAGAACCTGCACGACGCTTATCTAACACGCCCACCGAGGGACCCTCGAGTGAGTGTACCTAGGGTTTGAGAAGCCCTAACCCTGAGCGGCTCCAGCACCGAAGCCCGCCTCCCCAGCATCCACGAGATCTGCGTGGGGGCCCTTCTGCTCCTTGCTGTTCACCGCGTTGTCCGGCCACTCGCCGACCGGCTTGTGGCCCTCTTCACGACGCACCACGATAGTTTGCTTTCATCACTGGTCTGGTTGCTCCAGACTGGCCCTTGCTCCCCTTCAACAGAGGAGTACCTCGGACCCTCCTGGTCCACTCCAGATGCCATCTTGACTCCACCGCGTGGGTTTGCCACTGCCAAGACCTGCTGCCCCACTCCTGGGCCCAGCATCATCGACAGCAGACACCTTCGTGGGACAGCTCGCCCTCCATCCTGGTCGCCGCCGCGCCTCCTGGTCCGAGGAACAGCCGAGTCCGACGTCATCCACTCACCTGGTCGAGGTGACTTCAGCCGGTACCTTCCTGGTACCCACACGAACGCTGGCTAGCGGTTGAGAACTGAGTCCCCTCTGCTTTCAGGTTTCCTTCAACACCGATCCAAGCTTGGATCTCGCTGAAACATCGACACTGGTCGCCTGCCAGCAACTTCTTCTTTCAGGCTCCTGAGACTACAACAAGGACTCCCGACATCTTGCCGAACCTCACGCAGCCGCAGCCTCTGGGCTAGGTAACTCGAGCATTTCGGTGCTCCATCGCAGGTTCGCTCTACAAGTGTCCAGTTCCTTTTTCGTTTAGTCCCACTGATCGGATCACTCCGGAATCAGTAACTCCAGACTCTAACCACTCGCATTTCACTGTTAGCGTAGATGGTTTCTCGTGCCCTTCGGGCATTTGTGTAAATTGTGCAACTGATGTATTTTCTAAGAGTTTTGTAGTGTGCTTAGCTCCCTGACTCATAAAGAGCCAGGGTAGTCTTGTTATAAATAAATATCCTTTATTTTCATAACAACTTGTGTGGTGTCCTTTCACTTGACGTTCAAGGGGTATATGTGATGGTAAACAGCTGGCTTAACACGCCCTCTAGAGTTTAGCCTAAAGACTGCTCGTATCCACGCTACTAGGATAGCTGGTCTAAAAGGTTGACTTACAACCAATCATCAATAAGGGTCGTTTGGAATGATACACAGTGATCACTAGAATAGTGAGCACTACATATCAGGCCAACTTCTCACATTGGTGAGCAGCGGTTGGGATTTGAGCTTGCTGTTGTTTTACCACACACGTATCCTAAGAATATCAAAGTGAAAGATCACATAAGTACCCAGGTACATATAACTTAACTTAGAATACTCCGAGTTCTACTGAACCAGCTGTTGTAGTGTAACAGGGCTTAGCACACCCTGACTACAACTCTTAGCAAGGGATCAGTAGGTAAACAAATAGTGTAGGTAGGTGCATCACTTACACCTCACTAGAAGCATGTCGGTCCACGGAGAGTCTGCGGAGACTCCCTTAGTGGTCAGTGACCCTCCACAGGTCGTGTCACGATATGCAGCTCTTAGCTTCAAGGAGATGAGACAACTGTGTGCCTCCAGGAAGCTAAACCAGGGTTCTAACCCTACCATCGCATTTCTGATAGGTCTCTTAGAGACGTACGATGCCAGGAGGTCCTCTAACACAGGTCCCCCCAATGCTGATGGGAACATGCCTCCCTTAGAGGGAACCCTTGGTGACCCAGACCTCGACCTCCATACAGAGGAGGAAGACGAGGAGGAGTTATCAGGAGACGAGGCAAACAAAGGTCCAGTGGTAGTCAGCAGGCTTACGAGGACCAACTTAAGCAGGCATGAGAATGGAACTGGGGGAGCCCCGGGCCCACGCTCAAGCAGGCCTAACATTGGGAACGGACGAGCTAGGTCTCTCTCCAGAGGCTCTAACAGATCTGTTCGAACACATGTCTCTCAGGCATCTTCTCAGAGAGGAATGACGTCCCCTCAGAGAAGGGAGCATGAAGCGAAGATGAGGGAAGTCAATCTGAGGATCGAGCGGGAAGAACTTGCCCTCGCCAAAGAAAGACTTGCCTTAGCCCGAGAGCAGAAATTAAGTGGGTTAGATCCCACTGGTGACAGCATTCACATTAGAGAGAAAGACAGGGGTATAGACACTAGACACCTGAGTAAAATAGTGCCCCCCTTTAAGCAAGGGGACGACATCCACAAGTGGATAACTGCTTTGGAGCGGGCCTGCACTGTCCAGTGCGTCCCCCAAAGTCAGTGGGCAGCTATACTGTGGCTCTCCTTTGAAGGTAAAGGTCGAGACAAGCTCCTCACTACTAGAGCTGAGGATGCAAACAACTACCAAGTCCTGAAGAATACACTGATTGATAGGTTCGGCTTAACCACCGAGCAGTACCGGGTGCTGTTCAGGGACACCCAGAAAATTCAGTCTCAGGATTGGACTGACTTTGTCGATTGTGCCACTAAGGCTTTGGAGGGCTGGTTGCTGGGTAGCAAGGTTACTGATTACACAGGATTATACAATCTTATCATGAGAGAACAGATTTTAAACAACTGTCAGAACCAATTGTTGCATCAGCACCTTGTCGACTCGGATCTGACCTCTCCCCAAGAATTGGGAAAGAAGGCAGACAGATGGGTCAGAACAAGGGTCAAGCAGAACCAGACTCAGAACCAGGGTGGTCAGAAGAAAGCAGACCAAAAGGGTAGTAACAAGAACGAACAAAATGACCAGAAGTCTTCGACAGGTCCCCAACAAACCAAAGAGGGTGGGGGTCAGGCTTCACAGAAAAAGAAGACTCAAGAAGGCCAGTCAAAAAGGTGGTGCCAATACTGTAAAAGTAAGACTCACTGGTTTAGTGAGTGCACCAAGAAAGGAGGGTAAACTCCTGCCACTGCGGCCTCTAAGGCACCTGCACCCCCTAGTACAGTCAGCAGTGGTAGTGCGCCTCCCAAGGCATTAGTTGGGTTAACCTTGGGAACCGAGGGGAGTGACGACTTAGTCAGCACGCTCACTCAGGCCGTCCTTGTCTGTACAGGGGATATGGATATGTCCCCTGATGCCAGTCCCAATACTTTGGGCAAATACAGACAGACACCTTTGATCAATGGAAAAGTGGCTCAGGCCTACAGGGACACTTGTGCCAGTGTCACCATGGTGACGCCTAACTTTGTGGACCCTGGACAGATCATGCTAGGTACCGATTACCTAGTGACCAATGCCAGCAATGTCACTACCAATCACAGTATGGCAGTTGTTGATTTCTCCTGGGGAGGGGTAAGTGGCCCGAAAAAGGTTGTGGTTAGTTCAGACCTCCCCGTAGAATGTCTGTTGGGCAATGATTTGGAAACGTCACAATGGTCAGAAGTGGAGCAGAGGACTCACATGGAAATGTTAGGCTTGCCAGCACATGTCCTTGCTGTGACCAGGTCACAGGCCAAAAGATGCCCCACTGAACAGGTGCTGGATCCTGGAAGAACGGACCAGACACCTTCCAAGAAAAGGAGCAGTAAGGGTAAGGCTTCGCCTTCCCCCTTGCCCCAGGTCGTGGATCAAGTCTCTGAGGAGGCTGACCTTAAAGAACTGAGGGAAACTGAGCCGAAAGAGCTTGAACCTGGTCAGGTTGAGTTTCTGGGCTCAGGGGGACCCTCCAGGGAAGACCTGGGGAAGGCACAGTTAGACTGCCCCTCACTTGAACCCCTCAGACAGCAGGCTGCTGCTGAGGCTGCAGGGAACGCCACAGGTACCCACAAAGTGTACTGGGACGAGGGACTCCTGTACTCCGAGGCAAGAGACCCCAAACCTGGCGCGACCAGGAGGCTGGTCATCCCCTTGTCTCTGAGAGGTTTCCTTCTTACCTTGGCCCACGAGATTCCCCTTGCCGGTCACTTAGGCCAGAATAAGACTTGGGACAGAATTGTTCCACACTTTCACTGGCCCCACATGTCCGAAGATACGAAGGAGTTTTGCCGCTCCTGTGTCACTTGCCAAGCCAGTGGTAAGTCAGGTGGCACGACAAAGGCCCCCCTCATACCATTACCGGTGGTGGGGGTGCCCTTTGAACGAGTGGGGATCGACATTGTCGGACCAATGGAACCCCAGACAGCATCAGGGCACAAGTTTATACTGGTGGTGGTGGACCACGCCACCAGGTATCCTGAAGCTATTCCCCTTAGGACCACTACAGCACCTGTGGTGGCACGGGCCCTAGTTGGAGTGTTCTCCAGAGTGGGCTTCCCTAAGGAGATTGTCTCAGACAGAGGTGCAAACTTCATGTCGGGATATCTGACTGCAATGTGGAAGGAGTGCGGTGTCAACTACAAGTTCACCACACCCTATCACCCGCAATGCAATGGGCTTGTTGAGAGATTCAACAGGACCCTAAAAGGGATGATTCACGGACTACCTGAAAAGCTTCGGCGGAGATGGGATGTCCTGATACCCTGCCTCTTGTTCGCCTACAGAGAGGTCCCGCAGAAGGGGGTTGGCTACAGCCCTTTTGAGCTTCTGTTCGGACATCCTGTAAGGGGACCCCTTTGTTTGGTAAAGGAAGGATGGGAGAGACCTCTCAGAAAGCCGGCATCAAACATTGTGGACTATGTGCTCGGCCTCCGTTCGCGGATGGCGGAGTACATGGAAAAGGCATCTAAAAACCTTGAGGCGAGCCAAGAATTACAGAAAGCTTGGCACGACCAAAAGGCTGTCCTGACTGTGTACCAGCCTGGACAGAAGGTGTGGGTGCTGGAGCCAGTGGCCCCAGCAGCACTCAAAGACAAATGGTCTGGGCCCCACACGATCATTGAGCAAAAGGGAGAGGTCACCTACTTGGTAGACCTGGGAACTCCCCGGAGCCCCCACAGGGTGCTCCATGTAAACAGGCTCAAGGCATATGTCGACAGGGAGGGCATGGGCTTGCTCATGGCCACGGATGAGGGACAGGAGGAGGAGAGTGACCCTCTCCCGGACCTGCTCTCTCAGAACCCTGACGATGGGTCAGTAGATGGTGTTGTCTTTTGCGGCAGCCTCTCTGGACATCAACAAAAGGATTGTAAACAGGTTCTTCAATCCTTTCGACATATGTTCTCTCTGACACCCAGTCAGACCAATTGGTGTACCCATGAGGTCGACACTGGGGACAGTCTGCCCGTAAAGAGTAAAATCTATCGACAGCCTGATCATGTCAGAGACTGCATCAAGACAGAGGTGCAGAAAATGTTGGAGCTGGGAGTCATTGAGCCCTCGGACAGCCCCTGGGCTAGTCCCGTAGTTCTCGTGCCGAAACCTCACACCCAGGGCGGTAAGAAAGAGATGAGGTTTTGCGTGGACTACAGAGGCCTCAATGCAGTCACTAAGACTGACGCCCACCCAATACCAAGAGCAGACGAACTTATAGACCGGTTGGCTTCGGCCAACTACTTAAGTACGTTTGACCTGACAGCTGGGTATTGGCAAATCAGGTTAGCTGAGGAGGCCAAACCCAAAACAGCATTTTCTACCCCGGGTGGGCATTATCAGTTCGTGGTAATGCCCTTTGGTTTGAAAAATGCACCTGCCACCTTCCAAAGGCTGGTGAATCGAGTTCTCACTGGGTTGGACGACTTCTGTGCGGCGTATCTGGACGATATCGCTGTCTTTAGCTCCACCTGGGAGGATCACCTGGTCCACCTGAGGAAAGTGTTAGAGGCCCTGCAAAAGGCAGGCCTCACTATCAAGGCCACTAAGTGCCAGATAGGGCAGACACAGGTTGTATACCTGGGCCACTTTGTAGGTGGAGGCCAGGTTCAGCCATTGGAGAGCAAAATACAGGCCATCCAGGACTGGGCTCCTCCAACCACCCAGACTCAGGTTCGAGCTTTCTTGGGCCTGACTGGTTATTACCGGAAATTTGTCAGAAATTATGGATCCATTGTGACCCCGCTAAACGATCTGACAAGTAAAAAGATGCCAAAAAAAGTTCAGTGGACAGCAAGCTGTCAGAAGGCATTCGATGACCTAAAGCAGGCCATGTGCACAGCACCTATCCTAAAGAGTCCAGACTACTCCAAACCATTCATTGTCCAAACAGACGCTTCGGAGTTGGGTGTGGGAGCTGTTCTATCTCAGCTGAATTTTGATGGTCATGACCAGCCCATAGCTTTTATTAGCAGGAGGCTGACCCCCAGAGAGAAGAATTGGTCAGCTATTGAGAGGGAGGCCTTTGCTGTGGTTTGGGCCCTGAAGAAGTTGAGGCCATACTTGTTTGGCACTCACTTCAAGATTCAGACCGACCATAAGCCCCTCTTGTGGCTAAATCAAATGAAGGGTGAAAACCCCAAACTACTTAGGTGGTCCATTTCCCTACAGGGGATGGACTTCACAGTGGAGCATAGACCTGGCACTGATCATTGCAATGCAGATGGGCTCTCCAGGTATTTCCACTTAGAGCAAGAAGACTCACCTGGTCAAGGTTAGCTTATTGTCCCAATGTTTGGGGGGGGGGGTCATGTAGGAGAGTAGGGTCTGCAATCCTATGATCACCCAGATTTTTTTGCTTTTGCTTCATTGGTTTACGACTTTCCCTGGCTGTGGGCCTGCCAATCAGACCCACAGCCTAGCTGTTCTCTCTCGAAATTAACACACATGTACATTAGGTGCATCCACTAATTGGAACTGGGCCGCCTTGTCAGCCCCTGTCTCAGCATACCACAGGTATCCAGGGCATCGGTGTACCCAGGGCCTACCAGGGGCTGCAGCATGTATTATGCCACCCCTGGATGGCCGCCCAAATCTGACACAACTGGCTGCACGACAGCTGGGGCAAGGTGGTGTAATCACCCGTTGCTGTAGGTGTAGTATTCCTATACCTAACCCTAAAATGGACGCATGGATTCCTGTCAGTCACTCCTATGGCAGGCCTTATCAATCCTGAAGGCAGAGTGCTGGGAATCATGTGAGATGGTGCTCTGGCGCGAGCTGAGCCCGTCGACGGCTTGCGGAACCAAATCCTAAATAGCCGTTCCATGGTGACGCGGGCCAACTACCTTAAAGTGCATTATAATCCTTGCGGTTATTTGCTAACTTTGGCATCGCATCACCCAAACATGTCGAGTAAGGTGTCATACGAATTGGAATACGAACCCCTCGCCAGTTCTGGCGACGGGGTTAGCATTCCACCCTTCTAGAGGGACACGACATGGAAGTAACCTTGAACCCCGGTTAAAGTTGACTCAAGCCTCAGCATCACAAAATGGATGCTGCCACCAGACACAAGTCTGACCTCCTGCTGCTGGGAGACCTTCCAGCGAGGGGAGCTTGGACAAAGGGTTTCCTGTCGAGGGCGGTGTTAGCACCATCCCAGACAGGGTTTGTGTATCCCAGGTAGGCAGGGCTGAAAGGAAGGTGATTGCAAGTGGCACCCCGGTGCTCACTGTGCATAGCCCGGCTCAAACCAGTTTCGGGGGCACACCAGCCCCTGAGCTGGGGCGAAGCCGGACAAAGGATAGGGGTGTAACCACCCCCCTCCTGGTCCCACCCATAGGTAGGACCTAGTCACGGGCCAGCCCCTTTTTCTTAGAATAAAGGTGGGAGCGGGTCCCCTTCCCAAATTGGATAATTCTGAATCTTGAACTACTTTCCACGAAAGGAACTCTTGACTTTTCTGAAGACTCTCCCTTGTGGCTAAGGAGTAGCCACCCTGCACCAGCAGGCACCAACTAAGCGCTTGCGGTTTGCTGTACGTCTCTCCCACGGATCAAGACTGCCCAGCTCGACGAGACCCGGGTTCCCTGCCATCTCTGACCTCTACCTACATCGTCAGCCCAGCTGAGAGTCGTAGGTGTGACGAGACCTGCGGGACCGGCCATCTTCAGAACCTGCACGACGCTTATCTAACACGCCCACCGAGGGACCCTCGAGTGAGTGTACCTAGGGTTTGAGAAGCCCTAACCCTGAGCGGCTCCAGCACCGAAGCCCGCCTCCCCAGCATCCACGAGATCTGCGTGGGGGCCCTTCTGCTCCTTGCTGTTCACCGCGTTGTCCGGCCACTCGCCGACCGGCTTGTGGCCCTCTTCACGACGCACCACGATAGTTTGTTTTCATCACTGGTCTGGTTGCTCCAGACTGGCCCTTGCTCCCCTTCAACAGAGGAGTACCTCGGACCCTCCTGGTCCACTCCAGACGCCATCTTGACTCCACCGCATGGGTTTGCCACTGCCAAGACCTGCTGCCCCACTCCTGGGCCCAGCATCATCGACAGCAGACACCTTCGTGGGACAGCTCGCCCTCCATCCTGGTCGCCGCCGCGCCTCCTGGTCCGAGGAACAGCCGAGTCCGACGTCATCCACTCACCTGGTCGAGGTGACTTCAGCCGGTACCTTCCTGGTACCCACACGATCGCTGGCTAGCGGTTGAGAACTGAGTCCCCTCTGCTTTCAGGTTTCCTTCAACACCGATCCAAGCTTGGATCTCGCTGAAACATCGACACTGGTCGCCTGCCAACAACTTCTTCTTTCAGGCTCCTGAGACTACAACAAGGACTCCCGACATCTTGCCGAACCTCACGCAGCCGCAGCCTCTGGGCTAGGTAACTCGAGCATTTCGGTGCTCCATCGCAGGTTCGCTCTACAAGTGTCCAGTTCCTTTTTTGTTTAGTCCCACTGATCGGATCACTCCGGAATCAGTAACTCCAGACTCTAACCACTCGCATTTCACTGTTAGCGTAGATGGTTTCTCGTGCCCTTCGGGCATTTGTGTAAATTGTGCAACTGAAGTATTTTCTAAGAGTTTTGTAGTGTGCTTAGCTCCCTGACTCATAAAGAGCCAGGGTAGTCTTGTTATAAATAAATATCCTTTATTTTCATAACAACTTGTGTGGTGTCCTTTCACTTGACGTTCAAGGGGTATATGTGATGGTAAACAGCTGGCTTAACACGCCCTCTAGAGTTTAGCCTACAGACTGCTCGTATCCACGCTACTAGGATAGCTGGTCTAAAAGGTTGACTTACAACCAATCATCAATAAGGGTTGTTATGGAATGATACACAGTGATCACTAGAATAGTGAGCACTACATATCAGGCCAACTTCTCACATATATATCAATATATATCAAATCCAACGCTGGTTATTGTTCGAAAAACAGCATGCTGTGGACCACAAAATCGTGATTTATTCACGAAAAAAGCTCTGACACATTCTACGCGTTTTGGGGAAGAACCCCTTGTTCATATATAAGAAATTTGATGATGGAACTAAGTTATGTATTTCTATAAGATCTTGGATATAAAGAATTTTACACCTAAAATTCACAATGCTCTATCATGCAATTGGTCACCAAACAGCCAGACCGTCATTATTTGTATTTGTTATAAACTCCTATTTTATTTGCAGTTAAAAAGATTTGCACATTTTACCATTGTTTTGTTTTGAGTGAAACTGGTTATGGTCATTTATCATTATTTGTGTGTAATGTAGTTATGTTTTTTTGGATATTCATGATCCTGGTTGAGTCAGTAACACCTACAATTTTTGTTAATGTCATGCATAAATGATTCTGAACGAACCACTGTTTTATTTAACCACTGTAGGAGAGTAGGATCTGCTTCATATGGTTACCCCCACTTTTTGCTGCTGTAACACTGTTTTTCGACTTAGTTTGGCTGGGACCCTGCTATCCAGGGCCCCAGCCTAGCTGCTTCCTCTCTAAATTGATTCCATGTACTTTAGGTACACTCCAGATTGGATTCCCTCGTATATGGTATACTATGCACCCAGGGCATAGGTACCCCAGAGGCCTTCCAGAGGCTGAAGCATGTATTATGCCACCCCTGGGAAGCCCTCCAAAATGACACCACTGGTCTGCTACTGCAGCCTGGGTAAGGTGGTGCATGCACCCCTTACTGAGATATAGGTTCACTATATTTCCCCTATAACTGCACATAGAAACCTATTGGTCACCCCTATGGCAGGCCTTATCAATCCCGAAGGCAGGGTGCTTGGTTATATGTGAGAGGGTGCTCAGGCATCAGCTGAGCCCCTCTGCAGCCTTCGGAATCTATCCTTCGGGGTTGTCAGTGGGGCAGCCTGACCATATACTCTTAAGTGCATTATAACCCAACGGTAAATGCTAACTTTGGACTGGCTGCACGGAAACATGTCGTGTTTGGTGTCAAACACCTTGGAATCATACCCCCACACCAGTAACTGGTGTGGGAGTATGATCCCACCCTTCTAGAGGGAGAGACATGACAGCACCGGTATACCCGGTACCTACTTAAAAGAGCCCTGGCATCACAAAATGGATGCTGCAGCCCCAGACACTGGTCTGGCCTCCTGCTGTTGACCGAAACTCTGGCAGGGGAGGCCTGGACAATAGGTTTCCTGTCACAGGGAGGTGTAACCACCTCCCAGACAGGCTGATGTGTATTGGGGCTGGGTGGGAACACTCTCAGAGTGCTTTGAAGTCCTACACTGGGGGCACATTTGGTGTCCCTGTGCATAGTCCAGCTCAAACCGGTTCAGGGGCTACCAGCCCCTGCTCTGGTTTGAAACTGGACAAAGGAAATGGGTGTAGCCACCCCTCTTTCCAAACCCTCCCATAGGTGGGTCCCCTGAGTTAGTCCAACCCCTTTCTTAGGTATAAGTAAGGAACCCCTGGCAACAGGACTTTATATATCCCTGGAAGGAACTCTGTAGCTGAATCCTGGAACTTCGACGCTCTACTTAAGACTAGAGGACTAAAGAAATCTCCCTTGAGGTCAAGGAGTGACTCCCCTGCTTGGCAGGCACCAATGAAGCATTTTGCCGGTCTGCTTCTCTGAAGCTCCCGCCGGACACCGAAGTATTTGCAGCCCAGGAAGAGGATTTCCAGACTTCTCAGAGGCCGACCCGAGTCCCCAGCAAAGCTGAGACCCGCAGCCCTCGTGAGTAAATTGGAACCGGAACTCCTGGTCACCGTGCACATTTGCAAGTGCATTGACTTCCCGACGTCTCTCGAAGTCGTGCTTTGGGTTACTTGTAGCCCACTACCGAGCAGCACCTGCACCGAAGATTGTGGGCCTACACTCCACAAGTGTTCTGTGAGCCCCCTTCTTGCATTTCCGCTCGAGGCTCCTTCGCGATTCCTGGTCCGTCAACTGGTGGGTCCCTGTGAAGGCAACTCTGATTTTCCTTGGGCTTCCCTGGTTGCTCCAGACGTGCCCTGACTCCCCACCACGTGGTGAGTCCCTCAGACCTTGCTGGTCTGCACCGAAGCATCTTTCTCCTTTCTGCATGGGTTGCTTTTGCCAAGGCTTGTTGTGTCCAATCCGGGCACCAACGCTGCAGCACTCGACATCCTTCATGGGACAGCTCGAATCCAGCTCCAGGTCGTCCTCGATGCCTCCTGGTCCTCGTGGCTGAAGAGTCAAGCTTCACCTTCTTCACCTGAAACATCCGAAATCGGTGGGCATTCGCCTATCGTGCTCCTGGTCACTGGCTAGTGACCCAGACTGTGTCCCCTCTGCTTTCAGGTTCCTCTCAACTTCGATCCAGGCTTGGATCTCTTCAGACACTTCGCATCTTCCCAGCAGTAGCACTTCTTTGCCAGCTCCCATTGAAAACGACGACCCAACACCATTTGACACCTATGCACCCGGCTTCCCTGGGTGAGGTAACTCGAGTACTCCGGTGCTCCCGTGGGTGTTGACCCTAGAACTTCCTAAGTCCAAAAGGGTTTGGTCCGAAGTCATCTCTAAGTGTCCCTAATCTTTAAAAATCTAACCGTGACTTTCCCCATAGAAGCTAACGGGAGCTCGCGGCTGTGTTCTCACACTGCACACGGCCCCCGTGGGTCCCCTGAGTCACTACCTTGGGTGGTTCCTTGGGGTCACAGCGATTCTACAGGCTTTAGGCCTTGTGTCTAGTTAAGTCGTGGTTCTTATACACCTATTTTAGTATATGGTTTGGCTCGCCCCTAGGGCATGACGTGTATTTGTGCTATTTTACTGTCATATTTGAAGTGTAACTTATGTGTATGGACCTCTAGCCACATAAAGAGACTACATAGGGTGTGTTTAGGAATAAAGACATATATTTTATTTATATACCTGGTGTGGTTGTCTTTCATTTAGCCATTCAAGAGATTATAGACTGGTAAAACAAGCTGCTTTACTTTCCTTCAAGACTTAGCCTGAGGGCTGCTCTCCATGGCTACCACTAGGATAGCTTTCAATAAAGGTTGTCTTTAACCTATAACCACTAAGGGGTTGTTTGGACTGGTACAAGGTGCCCACTATAACTAGTGGACAGCATATACCAGGCCAACTTCTCACAACCGTTGATATCCAAGTTCCTAGGAGTACAGCGTTTCCCCTTGTTCCTTGAAACTTTTTATTTTATTTATTTAAGAAGCGATTGTAATTCTGCATTGAGAAGTTGTGCCTGGTTTTGTGTGGTGGTAGCTTAGTTACAAATGGAGCAGATTATCAAGTACTTAACTGAGCACTGTGGGATCAAGACAAAAAGGATCCCATTTCAAATTCATATATGTTTGTACACTGAACAACATTCCTGTGACTCACATTTGTTGTATTGTACCATAATATAACAACATTTTGTTGCGCTCACTCTTTCATTGTTGCTTTCTTCCTCTCCTTTTTTACTATCTGTCACTATGGCATTATGACTGATTACATTTATTTGCATAAATTAATTAAAACCATTGCATAACAATGGAACACACAATGAAAAAAAACAGTGATAATGAACCACAAATGTGCGTTAGCTGAAATCTTCAAGTAAATTAAAAGAACATCAATTGCTTTCATGTCGAATAATTTTTTTTTTTTACAAAAAGCATTGCGGCAGGGCCTTGTATCAAAGTTCGAGAAAGGCAACTTGACTTTAGGTTATATGCAAGAAGGTGCGCACTCCTCGTCGGACCAAACCATGAAGGCAGTATCCTCAGTTTTCTATCCCATTAGTTCTCCGACTCTGTGGCTCTTACCCTTTAGCAGCACGTGTTTTGCCCATCCTCCCAATTCTCTAATAAAGTTCAAGTGCTCTGTGTGATTAAGTGGCCTAAAAACTTAGAATTCATGTTAGCAGCATCCCCTTACTCAATGGATCGCCTCCCGAAAACAAACAGTTTTCCTGTTCTTCCACCATTTCCCATTGGCAGTGCCTCTTTTGCCCTTAGTCCAAGTTGTTTGATGATAGTGCTGGAACTTAGTACCGTCATGGAGCGTAAAGCAGACTTTTAAAGAGTGAGGTGGTTGGTGATCCCTAATTACTGATGTTCCTAATCCGAAGGAAAGTAAATCCTGTCGGAATGCTCTAGGCTCCATCGCAGCATGTCTTTCCTGATATAGAGACGTGACCTCGTGATTTCATTTTGGTTAGGCGAAAGGACCAACCCCTGGTTTCAGTTTAAAGGTGCTTGCTCCTTCCCTCCGATATAGTTCCCTAAGTAGGATTCACCTTTTTATCACCATAGTCCCTTCACTTTTTCTCCATGAAACTACCTCCTGGTTTCTCAACATTTTTGTCACCATCACTGCGTTACTCAAACTTTATGATACCACATAGTATGTATGTATGTATGTATGTATGTATGTATGTATATAATATTTATTAAGCGCAACAAACACCCCACCGGTACCCTGGCGCTGCAATACGTAATTTGGAGGACCAATATTAATCAGAGAGACAACAGAGGGAGTGGGCAATAATCAGAGGACAGAGTCAAATTCTAGGAAACAACCATGTCTTAATTCTTTTTCTGACCAGCAGCAGGGAATTACACTGTCTGATACCAGGTGGCAGCTCATTCCACAGCCTTGCTGCAGCAATGCTGAAAGCACATCCACCCAGTCTGACCCTATTAAACCTAGGAACCTTTGCCAGACCGTCCGAAGAGGAGCGGAGATGTCGAGTGGGGATGTACCAGAGTAATTTGTCTTGCAGAGGTTTCTGTCCCAAGCCATGCAAGGCCTTGAACACTATACACAAGGACTTAAACTGTACTCTTTGCAACACTGGTAGCCAGTGTAGCTCGGCCAAGCATTTTGATGCAGAAGAGTCTCGTGGTTTAGCCAAAGCTAATCTTGCCGTCATGTTTTGAATCCGTTGCAAACGTTGGATCAAATATTTAGGAGAATCCAGCAACAAGGCATTACAATAGTCATGGCGACTTAAAATTGCGCCCTGCACTACTAATGCTCTGGCCGAGGCGGGCAACAATGGAAGAATCTTTCTTAAGGCTTTAATCAGCCCAAAACAGCATCCTGCCGTTTTGTTCACCTGTGCCTCCAGGGTCAGACTGGCACTAAACAGAACTCCCAAATTACGGACCGTATTGGCCGGGACCAAAGGGGAGGAAATACCTAGTGGCCAGAAATTATGGGGGAGAGGTGGAGGCACCTTCCCTACTGCGCAATGCACTATTTCAGTTTTCTCAGAATTGAATTGTAGAAAATTCAGCCATAGCCATTGCGCAGTATTACGCATACAAGCATGAAAATCCTCCAACCCCGAAGGTTGGGTACCATCCAAAGATAAAATGATCTGGGTATCATCAGCATAATTTATCAGCTTCACCTTATGAGCCTGAATTATATCAATCAGAGGACTGAGATATACTTTAAACATAATCGGGCTGATAGCAGACCCCTATGGGACACCATGGCCGATATTGATAAAGGTAGATTGAAACGGCGGAAGGGCCACCGCCTGACGCCTACCCGAAAGATAAGAGCGGAACCAGGCCAAAGCGGTACCTGCCACTCCTACCTCCTCAAGGCGGGTCAGCAAAATACTGAGGTTGACCGTGTCGAAAGCGGCAGACAAGTCGAGCAATATTAATATTGCCGATTGTCCCTTGTCTGCCAACAACTGAAGGTCGTCCATCACGGTCTCCAAAGCAGACTCTGTACCGTGCTCTGGACGAAAGCCAAATTGGACATCCGCCAACTTGTTGTTACTCTCCAGAAAAATAGTCACTATCTCACCCCTTTTGTCACAGTGGCTGTGCCTATTTGACTTTATCCGCCGTCCTTGAATGGCAGGGGACACTCACTGAGTCATTGTAAAATAAATCACATGCTATTATATTTAGTTCTGTTATATAGCTTTATTTATGTGCTTTGTGTGAATAGAAGTATGTACTTGCACAAACGAAGTTGCAAAGTAGGTCCATCACATTTGTGACACCATAGCTAGTTATAGCCTTTAGGCAACCTATCAAAATGCATTACAATTTCCATAATGCAAAGTGTTGCTGGCTGAAAATTCTAACTGAAGGTGCTGAACCTGAGATAAGGCCACTAGTCTGGTATGCACAAACTGGAAATAAGCCAAACAAGTCTCCTAATGGGGAAATTGTACTAGATAACTTTGGGAACATTTTAAAACTGAAAAGAGTTAGTTTCCTATGTTCTTAACTTTCTGTTTCTCTGGATGCATATGAAGATTGACCAGTTAAGTATGGTTGAAGGTGGAAAATGTCTTCTTTTAAATGCAGATATTCACATCTCAGACTAATTTGATAAACATTTACACTGCTAGGAATACAAATTATGTTTTGTCATAATGGCATGCAAGCACTACTAGCAGAATTTATTGGATTGTACTGTTTCAAGAAACTGACTCTTTAGCAGGTATGAGTTGCTGGATGCCGCACATAAATTTTTAAAATTTAGTCTCCAAGCCACACATTTCCAGAGAAATAATGGCAATCTTTTTCAGTGCATGGACAGCAACGTGTCCATAATTGCAATGGAAGGTAACACTAATGCATGTTTGTACAGTGGAATGCTCTGAATGATGCAGTGGTGGATCAAGCTTTCTATCAGTCAAGTCAGCTATCTCCCCACTCTTGTGCACCCACCATGGTGGTTGGACTGAGCCCCCTCTCTCTGCCTGTGTCCTTTTCTCGCTGTGTGTCATTTTTTCCATTCTCACACATCCTATCAGCTCTCATACGCCTCAACTATGCTCAGTTTAGCACTTCCATAACCCCCAACCCTGTATCGCATTCAACATTCTAATAAGTTCTTCACAACTCATGCCTGTGATGGAGTGTAAAAGTTAAATACCGTTTGCCTCTATTAACTCTCACCAGTAAAAGAGATTTACGATAATAAATTCTTGATGAAGACATGTAAAATGGCTGAGATTAAAAAATGTTAGATTTAATACTGCATCGTAGAAGCATGCAGAAGTGTTTGAAAACATGGAAATGTGAAAACGTAAACTAAGAGAGAAACAGATTTCTTTACCAATTCATGTGATCACGTGATTTGAGACATTTAACTTAACATTGAAAATGTGCTGATGATAACTTTTAAAATGTGTCAAAATTAAACAATGTCTACATAATAAAGCACCAGAAATGATTAAAATGCCTAATTTAGCAATAACTGATAGTATGAAAGCTTGCAGTCTATTCTAATATTGTGTGATATAAATGTGTACTTTAGAATGGATTGTAAATATTTTGTTTTGAAAATGATAAACATGCAAAGATTTATGAAGTAATGCCTAATATTGAGATGTAACCTCTACAAGAAGAATAATGATTGAATTCATTAATAAAACTTGAAATGCAATTATTTATGTGTGTTTTATAATAATCGTAACGTGGCAATGATTCAGTGAATTTCATGTAGGCCTCAGACGCTTTCCTTTCCTTGCTCAAAAGGCAGAATTTAGCTGAAGTAGTCACTTTCAGGCACTGTAAGAACTTTTCGGGAAGTTTCTTTCCTGTGCTCTAGGGCAATGGACTCAATTTTGATTCAGCAACATGTTTTTTAGAAATGTATTGATAAAGTTACAAACCCAGAGAGAGAATCTGGAAACAGACTAACTGTGTGCAAAGTGAAGTTTCTTAATTCCAAAGAAAGGATGGAAATAATGATATAAATTAATATGATGAATTTGAAAAAGGATTACTTAATGCTTCAAAATTTTTTAGTGAGGTATTGATCATACCATGAGCAGCTCACTGTGGCAACCAATGGAAACCATATGGTATGATGGAAAGCATACTTTGTGGGCGTGAACCGTGAACTTTTGGAAGTATAATTGCCCCATGGAGGAGGAGTCAGGCTGGCTGTTAATCTCATTTTCCTTGCCTGGCATGCTGTCGGACTGCACTTTGATTTCCCTTTAATGCCAAACCATTTTAACTGAACTTTCCTGACTGATCTGGAACCTGCAATTTCCCAGCTGGTAAAGTGAGTAGGAAATAACCTTTTGGCTGAAGGGGTTAACTGACTCCTTTCTGTGGCAAGCTGTTCTTCAGTTCTGCATACTTGGTTTGTGTGATCTAAATGCAGAAACTCGATTTTCCCTCATGTTTCTCTCTCTCTCTCTCTCTCTCTCTCTCATTCCTTTCCTTAGCAACAGGCAAATGTTTTCCCCTTACTGAATCTGTATGACATTGTGTGGCAAATTGTACTAACTGATTGTTATTAAATCCAATTATGAAATGCGATTACATGTTTCTGACCATTCAAACTGAGGCTCTAGATAAATGATTTCTATGAGCAAACATTATCTTATTTACGTCATTCTTGAAGATGATTTTTCTTGTCTAAAGGTTTATGATAATTGATGACAACTGTGAAATAGTGATGACATTTGCATGAATTTGTCATTTCTTTATTCCAGGTCCTCATAAGGATTTGCCTCATGTCCCTGTTAGCTTTCATAAAAGATCCACTGGAGGACCATTGTCTGATGATTATCAGGTGAATTTTAAAGAATAAGTAAGTTATGTATGGGCCTAGGGTAGTATTGAAGAGGCTGTAGTTGAGATGACATTTTTGCCCAGCTTTCCCCTGCAACAGTTTTCTGGTAGCTTGTCGAATGGTTTAATTTGACTAATTTAACCAGGATAAGACGAGACGTGATTAAAAGGTGTTGTTTATATAATAGTCTAGAAGAAATAGTAGGGTTTTGACTAATGGTGAAGTTTTGACATTGACGAAGATTGAAATGGACTTGTGATCACAGAAATATTGTCGTATTGTGAAAATTGTATGTCTATGTTGTATTGAGTTAGTAATTTACGTAAATGGGTCGCGACACTGCTCGTCATGCTGCAAATAACCCCAAAGGATTCTGGATAGTGTAGTGGCTACGGTGAGTACGCCTACGCCACGAGTATATAGAAATATAATGCCATCCCTGGACACGTGTTTCGAGGTAATTGCCTCTCGTCAGCAGGGAGCAGGTAGGTATGCGGGGTGCCGATGACTGCCATATATATAGGTAAAATACCTTCCAAGGCGCGCAGGTGCAGACACCGGGCTCGTCAGCCAAAGTCGCTCGAATGAGCTATTAGTAATTTACGTAAATGGGTCGCGACACTGCTCGTCATGCTGCAAATAACCCCAAAGGATTCTGGATAGTGTAGTGGCTACGGTGAGTACGCCTACGCCACGAGTATATAGAAATATAATGCCATCCCTGGACACGTGTTTCGAGGTAATTGCCTCTCGTCAGCAGGGAGCAGGTAGGTATGCGGGGTGCCGATGACTGCCATATATATAGGTAAAATACCTTCCAAGGCGCGCAGGTGCAGACACCGGGCTCGTCAGCCAAAGTCGCTCGAATGAGCTATTAGTAATTTACGTAAATGGGTCGCGACACTGCTCGTCATGCTGCAAATAACCCCAAAGGATTCTGGATAGTGTAGTGGCTACGGTGAGTACGCCTACGCCACGAGTATATAGAAATATAATGCCATCCCTGGACACGTGTTTCGAGGTAATTGCCTCTCGTCAGCAGGGAGCAGGTAGGTATGCGGGGTGCCGATGACTGCCATATATATAGGTAAAGGTATTTTACCTATATATATGGCAGTCATCGGCACCCCGCATACAGGGATGGCATTATATTTCTATATACTCGTGGCGTAGGCGTACTCACCGTAGCCACTACACTATCCAGAATCCTTTGGGGTTATTTGCAGCATGACGAGCAGTGTCGCGACCCATTTACGTAAATTGTATTGAGTTAGGTCTGTCGAGGCCTAAGTGTGTACAGGTCTGTCGAGGCCTAAGATTCCGGGATAAGCCTATGGGCAGTCTTAGTATGGCATACACTAAGTGTGTTTGTCTGCTGTTTTGTGAATACTGTGCATGAGATGTCGTTGCCGGTACTGAAAAAGGAAACTTGAAGCGTGAAAAGTTGAAATTGGTGAGGTTTCTTTAGGAAGCGCACCAGGAGAGATCTTAAGGATTTTTACTTAAAGAGAGTGAAATTGCACAGGTTTTCACTGGGAGCAAATGAAATTTTCTGAATGAGTGGGTATCTATAATTCTCTTAGTGGAGCAGACACAGTTGTTTTATGTTGTATTTGTTATTTTGGGAGTTTTGTTTTAAAAAGACGAAAGACATAAAAGACGACGAACAGTTTGTGAAAGGAGAGTCAATCAGAGCGAGGAGTTAGACTGATGTCACACAAGTGCTGCGCTGGTATTGGTGGTTGATGTGATGCATCACTGGTATTGGTGGTTTAGAATGAACAAGTGATTGGAAGCAGAAACAATAATACAAAAGAGAGCTTTGTATGATTAAAAACAGATTGCATTGAAATAAAGAAATCATGAAAATCAAGCTGTTAAAAGCTTTAATACACAAATATGAGCCTATATCGACTAGGGAAGGAGTTCCTGTGGCTCCGGAAGGTATGCCTGCCTTGCAGATGTCATTGGAGAGAGGATATCACACTTGTGCCTGGTTAGAGAATAGGGTAAAATATACTGAAAAAGATGGTCCCTTAGCGTTTACAAAGTACGGGACATTTAATGTAAGAATTCTAGAAAATTTGAGAAAACAGAAGATTGATCTAAAATTAGTCCTAGACCCATACAATGTGAAGCCCTTGAAGAATGGGAGCATGAAGCCCATTGAAGAGAAAACGAAAAATGCCAGGGGAGATATAGAAATACACTGAACCAGTATGCAGAGACAAAATTGGATTCTCAGAAAAGGTTATGGAGACAAGATGTTGCTTTGGGAGCCCGAATGTATCTAGTAATGATAGCTGAACATAAGGAAAGAGAAAAATGTCAGGAGAAAAAGAAACATATTGAAGAGCCAAGAGCTCAAGTATTTCCTGTGACAGATGAGAGTCTAGAGGATATAGATGATGAATTATTGAACAACCGTTTATTGAATAGACCTCCACCTTATAATGAAGAACAGAATCATTTAGGAAGAAATCTGTTTGTGGATTTAAGACCAGAAGCCCCACCTGTGAATTTAGATCCAGGCTATAAAATAATTGTTTTGGACTAAGATCAGACCACTGAAAGAGCAGGATTTTCAAATGTAATTATGGCAAATAGTCCGGATGCATTTTCAGTTCCTGTAACTATTGGTCCAATTGTTCCTCTTTATGAGACAGGGTGACGAATTTCCAAAACCCATGCAATAACAGTTCCAACTGGTACTGTAGGAGAAGTCCATTCATTACATGAAACGAGAGAGATTGTGAGAGATCAGGAAACATTAGCCACACCAGAAAGAACTGAGGCCCAGGAGAGTAGTGTAGAGATGATGCGTAATAGAAATAATTCCACCACGGGAGGGGGAATGGAGCCATTATTAAGCACTACGGAAATGAGTCTAGAAATACCAAGTAGGAGTCAACAAATGATAAATGGTAGAGTCCTGCAGATGGGAAATCAGAAAGCAGATTCATGAATAGTGCAGAAAACAGGAGAGGTGGGTGAATTAAAACATGATGTAATCATAGACAGGAGGATGAAGTCTGAGTGTACATGGATAGGAGGCCTGTGTTGCCAGACAGCCTATTGTCTCCGATGGCAAGGATTTGCTATGGACCTGCAAATGTACGTAGAGATGCTATGCTACTTCTCTTTCGCCAGACTTGGTATAATCCACAATTTAGAGCCATTGCAGAGAGTATGTGTCAAAGATGTGTGATTTGTCAACAAAAAAAATACAAGAAGAAAAATAGTGGTCAGTACGAGTCACATTGGGACATCGGGAGGTCCTTTTGCCCGCATGCAGCTAGATTTTATTGAGATGCCCCCTTTCAATGGATTGAAATATGTCCTTGTGATTGTGTACTTGTTTTCTCGTTTGGTAGAGGCTTACCCCACAAGGGGTAATGATAGCTTAACAGTAGCTAAACTGCTTCTTATAGAGTTAATCGTCTTGTTGGAATTGGATAGAGGTACCCACTTCAACAATGAAGTAGTACGAGTGCTTTGTGCTGCATTGCAAATTGAATATGCCTCAAGCTCCTATGCAAAAGTTGAATGGACAGGTACAGAAATACAGTGTGAATATGGGTTTCCATACCAATGATCAAGAAAATCCGAATGTACAAGTGGCCTCACAATATTTGTTACAGTTGGATGACAGTGACTCAGACACTTTCCAGTGACAGTGCCTGAGTGGTGAGGTGGAATGCGTGCTTGGCCCATCCTTAGAGGTAGATCAGAATGGTCCATATGTGGACATCAATCAATCAATCATATAATTTGTAAAGCGCACTACATACCCGGGAGGGTTTCAAGGCGCTGGGGGATGGGGGGGGGGTTGTAGCTGCTACTGGTCGAAGAGCCAGGTCTTGAGTTGTCTCCTGAAGGTCAGCAGGTCTTCGGTTTTTCGCAGGTAGCGGGGGAGGGTGTTCCAGGTCTTGGCGGCACGATGGGAGAAGGATCTGCCTCCGGAAGTAGTTCTCCGAATGCGTGGGACCGTGGCCAGGGTGTGGTCAGCGGAGCGGAGTTTCCTGTTGGGTACGTAGAAGGAGAGTCGACTGTTGAGATAGGCTGGGCCGGTTTTGTGGAGTGCTTTGTGTGCGTGCATCAGGAGCTTGAAGGAGATTCTTTTGTCGACGGGGAGCCAGTGCAGGTTTCTCAGGTGGGGGGTGATGTGGTCGCGGCGCAGGACGTCAAGGATCAGGCGTGCAGAGGCATTCTGGATTCTCAGTAGTCTGCTGATGAGCTTGGATGAGGCTCCGGCGTAGAGGGCGTTTCCGTAGTCGAGTCTGCTGCTGACTAGGGCCTGGGTGACTGTTTTCATCGTGTTTGTCGGGATACATCGGTATATCTTGCGGAGGGTGTTGAAACAGGTGGAGGAGACTGCGTTGACTTGTTTGGTCATGGAAAGTTTTGAGTCGAGGATGACTCCCAGGTTGCGTGCGTGGTCGGTGGGGTCCGGGGGGTGACCCCAGTAATGTGGGCCACCAGGAGTCATCCCAGGCGGAGGGGTTGGACCCGAGGATGAGGATTTCCGTCTTATCTGTGTTCAGTTTGAGGCGGCTGTCCTCCATCCAGTTGGCGACGGCCTTCATTCCCTGATGGAGGTTGGATTTGGCGGTGAGGGGATCCTTGGTGAGGGAGAGGATCAGCTGAGTGTCGTCAGCGTAGGAGATTATGTTGAGGTCGTGCTGTCGGGCGATGCTTGCTAGTGGTGTCATGTAGACGTTGAAGAGCGTCGGGTTGAGGGAGGATCCTTGAGGGACGCCGCAGATGATCTCGGAGGCCTCGGATCAGAACGGGGGAGGCGGACTCTCTGAGTTCTGCTGGAGAGGAATGAGGTGGTCCAGTCCAGGGCCTTGTCTCAAATCCCTGCGTCGTGGAGGTGCGTGCGTAGTGTGCGGTGGCAGACGGTGTCGAAGGCGGCAGAAAGGGCTAGGATGATGGGAGCCGCCTTCTCGCCGTTGTCTAGCAGGATCCTGATGTCGTCAGTGGCGGCGTTGAGGGCGGTCTCGGTGCTGTGGTTGCTGCGGAATCCTGATTGGGACGGGTCTAGGATGTTGTTGTCTTCGAGGGTGAGCTGGGTGTTTACTATCTTCTCGATGACCTTTGCTGGGAACGGAAGCAAGGAGATGGGCCGGAAGTTCTTGAGGTCGCTCGGGTCTGCCTTGGGTTTCTTCAGTAGGGTGTTGATCTCTGCGTGCTTTCAGTTCTCAGGGAAGGTGGCGGTCTCGAAGGAGAGGTTGATGATTTTGTGCAGGTGGGGTGCGATGGAGTTACTGGCTTTGTTGAAGATGTGGTGCGGGAGAGGGTCGGATGGGGAACCGGAGTGGGTTGTTCCCATGGTCTTGATTGTGTCCTCGTGGCTCACATTGGCCCAGGTTGTCTGGGTGTCCTGGGCGGTGGGCTGCGGTGGGTTAGGTGCGGTGTGGTCGGCAGGGGTCGTTCGGGGTCTGAAGCTGTCATGGATGTCGGTGATTTTCCGGTGGAAGAAGGCGGCAAGGGAGTCGCACAGGGCTTGTGATGGTGGGATGTCGTTGGAGTTGGAGCTGGAGAGTTCCTTCACGATGGTGAAGAGCTCCTTGATGTTGTGCGTGTTGTTGTCAAGGCGGTCTGTGAAGGAGGTTCTTTTGGCGGTCCTGATGAGGTGGTGGTGGTTGCGGATGGCGTCTTTGTGGGCAGTGCTGCTCTCTGGCGTCTTGTTGCTGTGCCATATGTTTTCCAGTTTCCGGCAGGTGCGTTTGGAGTTGAGGAGTTCCAGGGTGAACCAGCTGACTCTTCTTCTGGTGTCTCTGTTGGTGGGGTTTTTCAGTGGGGCTACGGTGTTGGCGCAGTCGTTCATCCAGCGTTCGAGGGCGAGTGCACCTTCATCCGGGTTGGTGGGGTTCGTCGGAGGGTTGAGTGCGAGGCTTGTCTGTAGTTTGTGTGATTTTGCCCCAGCGGCGGCGGGGGGTCTGTAGGGTGCGGTGGTGTGTGAGTGGTTTTCGGAAGGTGAAGTTGATGCAGTGGTGGTCTGTCCAGGTGAGTTCGGAGGCATGGCTGAAGGTGACGTGGGGGCTTGAGGAGAAGATGGCATCTAGCGTGTGGCCGGCGATGTGGGTCGGTGTCGTGACGAGCTGTTTCAGTCTGAGGTTGGCGAGATTGTCGATCAGGGTGGAGGAGTTGCTGTCGTTGTTGTTCTCCAGATGATAGTTTAGGTCTCCGAGGAGGATGTAGTCGGTGGAGGTCAGCGCATGCGTGCTGATGAGGTTGGCGATGGAGTCACAGAATTGAGGCCGTGGTCCTGGTGGTCTGTAGATGAGGGTGCCTCTTAGGGTTGTCTTTGGGTCCATGTGGATCTGGAAGTGCATGTGTTCGACGGTGCTGAGGGTGTCGTTGGTGTTTGTTGAGACCTTCACGGTGTTTTTGTGGACGATGGCGATTCCTCCTCCGGCCCTGTTGGTGTGGTCCCTGCGGGTGATCTTGTACCCGTCTGGGATGGCTATGGCGATGTCTGGCGAGGAGGTTTCGTTCATCCAGGTCTCGGTCAGGAAGGCGACGTCCGGTGATGTGGTGTCGAGTAGGTCCCAGAGTTCAACGGCGTGTTTGTGTGCGGAGCGGGTGTTGATCAGGATGCATCTGAGCTGGTTGGCTTCCGTTGTGGTGGGTGTTTTGGCGCTTTCGTGGCAGGAGAAGTTGCAGTTCTGGCAGGTGAAGGGGCCGTGGGTGCGCCTCGGGGTGGCCTTGCAGCAGGTGTGGGTCCTTCCTGGGTTGAGGGCGGTGAGGGTGTTGGCGTCGTAGCGGAGGCGGACATCGTGACTGCTGCGGGGGCCAGGGGTTCTGGCGCTGGGCGCTGGGCGCGGTCCAGGCGCGGACGGGCTTGCCTTAGGCGCGCCTTCGGCATGCCAGCGGCGCGCCTGCTGCGCGCGGCCTCGCAGTGGCCGCCATATATGGGAAAGTGAGGAGGGAGGAGCAGCTGGGAGGCGGGAGACGAGGGACGGGTGTGACGAATGGGTGCGGAGGGGGCGGGGCCGCAGGGGAGGCAGCGGCGGGGATGGGGGACCGGAGACCGGAGAGGGGCACAGTAAAGAAAGTGTACAAATCAGGGTCACAGAGGCACAAAAGTCAGCGCGAGGGTAGGAAGGATGGCGAGGGGTACAGAATAAAAAGGGGCACAAAGCAAAGTGGGGGGCAGGGGTCACAGAACAGATAGAGGCACAAAGTTCAAGGGTCACAGGGGCACAGAATCAGCGCAAGGGTAAAGAGGACGGCGAGGGGTACAGAATAAAAGGGGCACAAAGCAGGCAGGGGGCACAGACAGAAACAGGCAAAACAACAGGCGGCAGCGAGAACGAACCTAAGGCCACCACTGGCCACCAGGGATGAGGCGCAGGTGGAGCCTGCCGGTGGTGGAGGGCCTCGACTACTCCGGCGGCAGCAGCGACAGCGGGGGTGCAGGCAGAGCTGCAGCGGGGGGTGGAGCGACCTACCAGAAGGTCAAGGGTCGCTCAAGGTAAGTGGAACACCTATTTCATTCCTTGTAGATACTGGTGCTACCCGATCCACTGTGACAACTATGGAGCTGCCCAACCTACCCCCTCTCTCTATCCAATAGTACCAAATCCTGCTATATTTCTATATCAGATACCATGTGAAGCTGAATGGTTTTCGGTGATTGACATGTGTCAAGCGTTTTTCTCCATTCCCTTGTATCCAGATAGCCAATATTTGTTTGCGTTACGGTTCGGAAACCGTGTTTTGGCATTGTACCGAGTTCCACAAGGATAAACAGAAAGCCCCTCAATTTTTAATCAGATATTGGAAAGAAATTTGGAATCATTGGAAATACCGAATGACTCTGTGCTGGTTCATGCAGTACATAGATGATTTATTAGTTGGAACTGGAACTAAAGTAGCTTGTGGTTCAGATACTGTTGCTTTACTGAATCATTTGGCAGTGAGTGGGCATAAGGTGTCACCGGCAAAACTCCAGTTTTGCAAGAGAGAGGTTCTCTATTTGAGACGCCATATTGAAAAGGAAGCCAGAAAAGTGCCACAAGATTGAATCACTGCTATTTTGCAGATTAATCCACCGAGTACACAAAAGGAAGTTCATGTTTTTGGGAATGGTTGGATATTGCAGGCAGTGGATACCAAATTTTTCTCTGATAGCCAAGCCACTTCGAAGATTGACACACAAAGATGTGTCTGATTCTGTTCCATGGGGATGAAGAATGAATGCACTATTTTCATGAACTGTGAGACAGTTTGTGTCGAGCTCCAGCATTGGGAAGGCCCAACTTTAACTAGAGTTTTACTCTGGTTTGCAATGAGCGCAAAGGTTGTGCCCAATCAGTTATAACGCAAATGCACCGAACTGCATGCAGACCTGTTGCACATTTTTCAGCGACATTGGATCCTGTGGCTACTGCACTACCTGGATGTTTGAAAGCTGTTGCTGCAACATGTGTGAGTTTGGAGCAATGTGGGAACACTGTGATGGGTCATCCTTTGAAAGTGTATGTGTCACATTCAGTTGAAATATTGTTAACTCGAACACAGCACCTCTTGAGTAGTCGGTTAACAAAATATGAGTAGGTGATTTTGGGTGCAGAGAATGTTACTGTGAAGAGATGCACAAGTTTGAATCCAGCTACCTTGATTCCATTACCAGGACATGAAGTTGTAATGGAAGAAGCTGATCATGATTGTCTTGATGTGACTGAATTGTGTACCAAACCGCAACCTGACATCCAAAATACTTTGTTGCCTGAGTCAGATCATGTTTTGTTTGTGGATGGATAATGTTTGAGAGATTCAGGAGGTAGCTTGCAAGCTGTATATGCAATCTGCACTGTGGTGGGTGTAGATGAAGCATCGTGGCTGAAAGAAGTGTATTCAGCACAAGTGGCTGAGTTGGTTGCACTTACCAGGGCTTGCAGCATTACAGAACAAATGAGAGTAACCATATTTACGGACAGTTAATATGGTTTTGGGGTGGTGCACGATTTCGGGCAGTTGTGGTCTCAACGTGGGTTCATGACCTCTTCGGGTTCACCTATATGAAACGGAGTGTCTGTGAAAAACCTACTGATGGCACTACAACTGCCGGCTCAGATTGCGGTGATAAAATGTTCCGCCCACCAAATTGGACATGATTATGTCATGGATGGCAATCGTTACGCAGATGAGACTGCGCGTTATTGTGCCCTAAAATCTTATGCATTTAATGTGGAATCTTTAAAGGAACAGTCTGATGACAGAATGCAGGTTGATGTTTTCAGTTGTTGAAACTTGTAAAGCACTAGCAGAGAGAGATGGGTGGATTAAAACATGATGTAATCATAGACAGAAGGATGAGGTGTGAATGTACATGGATGGGAGGCCTGTGTTGCCAGATAGCCCATTGTCTCCAATGGCAAGGATTTGCTATGGACCTGCAAATGTACGTAGAGATGATATGCTACTTCTCTTTCGCCAGACTTGGTACAATCCACAATTTTGAGCCATTGCAGAAAGTCTGTGTCAAAGATGTGTGATTTGTCAACAAAAAGAAATGCAAGAAGAAAAATAGTGGTCAGTACGAGTCACATTGGGAAATCGGGAGGTCCTTATACCCTCAGGCAGCTAGATTTTATTGAGATGCCCCTTTTCAATAGATTGAAATATGTCCTTGTGATTGTGTACTTGTTCTCTCGTTTGGTAGAGGCTTACCCCACAAGGCGCAATGATAGCTTAACAGTAGCTAAACTGCTTCTTCGAGAGTTAATCGTCTTGTTGGAATTGGATAGAGGTACCCACTTCAACAATGAAGTGGTACGAATGCTTTGTGCTGCATTGCAAAGGCTACACTGTGCTTATTGATCAGAGGCATCTGGTGTCGTTGAATAAGTAAATGGAACCACTACGTCCAGACTAGCAAAAGTGTGTGCGTCCAAATCCCTGAAATGGCCTAATGCGTTACCTTTGGTGTTGATGAGTTTGTGAATAATTCCAGACAGAACTAGACTGTTCCCTCATGGAATAATTATGAGGAGGGCTATGAGGTAGCCTACAGTCCCATCAAATCAGCTTGTAAATATTTTGGATGACTTGGTACTCGATTATTACAAAGGACTGGCTGATGTGGTACATTTTGTGTCTAACCAGGTTGGAGAAGTCGCACTACCCTTCAGCAGGAGCAGTGCCACAACTTGTGCCGAGGGGACTGGGTTCTCGTAAAGAAGCACGTCCGAAAGTCCTGTTTGGAACCTCGTTGTCGTGGGCCCTATCAAGTGATTCTTGTAACCACAACTGCCATTAAATGTGGTGGTCTACCTAATTGGGTGCATGCAGCCCATACCCATTGAGTCCCATGTCCTCTTGAAAGTGCGTGTGGTAGATGAACCGGTGATAACAGAGAGAAGTCCAGTTCAGACTGAGCACAGAGTAGAGAGTGCGCCAGCTACTAGGTCTTGAAACACTGTTATAAATGGGAGTCACGGAGAGTTGGTCCCGGTTGGTAATGAGGGTCAAAGTGAGGGGGATTCAACAATGAGATATGTTGACTCAAATGATGTGAAAAGTGTACCAGAAAAATGTGTGTGAGAGGAAGACCGTTGGCCCAGAAAATCTGAAAGATTGTGGCACATATTAACTGCAAGAGAAATACCTTCTACTGTGATTGAAGACTTCAGTCAGTCCGAGAAAAGAGATATGGACAAAGAAGAAACTGCAGTACGTCGAACAAAGAGAGCATGAACACCAAGTCAGAGATACTCAGCCCCAGAGTGGAATTATTTAGCTGCTGCGAACGACTGGGAAAAAGAGTTCTACGCATTTTGCTCCAAAAATTGTAGATCATACAAACCACCATGAAAGAACTGATGTGAAAAAGTAACGTAGAAATAAAGGCCAAAGAGAAGCAAAGGGATAAAGAAGGTGTGACCAGATGATGCCAAAAAGCTACTGCACAAAGTTGTAGAGTATTATATATTTTTTTTAAATGAGTACCTCCATCTCCGAGATGGAAAATCCAAATCTAGTTTCATTAAGACATAAGCGTATATGTACTTGCTTTCTAACTGCTTTCCTTCTAATCCTTGTCTAGTTGAAAATTCTAAATCTACCGCATCGCATCATGTTTATTCAAGTTAACATTTTTATTTGCTTGTGACCACAACTACAGAAGTGAATAAAGTGCAAGAAGGAGTGGTAATAACTAATGATTTAAAAAGGGATGACTTACATCATGATCATTCAATTAACAATTTTTTCACTAAATGTGTTTACTAAATTGTTACATGAATACATTGTTACTATGGATGTGAGAGATTATGTGTGCATGCGATTACCTACTTCTGTGTCTGAAGGGGTAACCTACCATCACCTTCCTTTAACGTATGGTATATCTTGTAGTGTACTAACAAGTTTGTTATATTGTAAAGGGCAGTTTCAATATTACTACTCAAATTATGACTTGATTTTCTCAGAAGTTCCATTAAAGAGAAATCTGTAAATAGTACCAGATGAATGAGATGATGTGATAATGGGAGAATTCTTCCATCCTATATCACCTTAGATACTGTATATACACATGGACATAATTTAACTTGTGCTTTGCGTAGTGAAGAGAAAGAATGTATTAATTTGGTCGAAGATCGGCAGGAGGAACTAAAGAAGAAATCTGAAAAACAAGTGAAAACACCTCCATGGAAACATAGGGAGGGTGATTATAAAAAGGGAGAGCCAATGACTAGATTGACAACACAAAGGGAAGCTTTGCATATTAAGACACAAGTCAGAACATAATAATAAATCAATTGGTTCCAGTGAATATGAACATACGTTCCTACTTATGGGTGTTTGGGGGACTAAATTTGGAAGGATTGGATCAAGTAACTCCAGGAGTATATTTTGTGTGTGTGGGAAAAAATGGTTATTATAAATTTCCTAAACAATGGTATGGGAGTTGCCACATGGGAATAGTTTTTGCAAAAAGGAATCATGTAAATTGAACACAATGAAATCAATGAAAGAAAACCTGCACGCTTTAGAAGAGGAATAAGTGATGCTGAAATTATTGGGGATATTTTTGGAGCAATAATGCCCTCAGTTGGGGTTATAATGAATTCACACAAAATGTGAAACCTTTTAACAGTAGTAGATTGATTATCGACAGTTATTGCTTGTGGATTTTTAGTAATTGATACGGAAATGGTTGCTATTAGATGGTTGTACAAAATTGACTTGCTTTAGATGTACTCTTCGCAAAAGAAGGCGGAGTCTGTTGCATACTGAATGTTCAACAATGTTGCACTGATATCCCGGACAAAAGTAAAGATTGGAAGGGATACATAAGCAATATTACTAATTTAGGAAAACAATTAACAGAACTAAAAGTAGATGGTGTTTGGGGAAAATTGAGAAGGGATATTCTTCTGTGGGAAAATGTTTTGCAGCACTGGGAAAAAGCTTAGTGGGAAAAATACTAACACCATTAATAACAATTACTATTGGCCTATTAGTAATAATACTAATGTATCAATATTGTAAACATAAAAGAAGTTGTAAAGAAACTAGAGGGTGAAAAAGAATTAGAGCAGAAATTGAATTAGAAGATAGAAAATGTGTTTTTGATGATAAGAAAAATCTGCAACAAGTTAGACTGAGATAAATGAAGACAACTGCATTCTAATGTAACAGCAGAATAGGATTTTAAGATAAGATTGTGTGATGGCTTGATTTGTCATCAAAGGGGGAATTGATGTAGGGTAAAAGTTAAATAACAATTGCCCCTATCAACTCTTACCAGTAAAAGAGATTTATGATAATTAATTCTTAATGAAATCATTTAAAATGGCTGAGATGAAAAAACTTGAGATTTCATACTGCATCGTAAAAGCATGCAGAAGTGTTTGAAAACATGGAAATGTTAAAATGTAAACAAAGAGAGAAACAGATTTATTTACATATGCATGTGATCACGTGATTTGGGAAATTAAACTTAACATAGCAAATGTGCTGATGATAACTTTTAAAATGTGTCAAAATGAAACAATGTCTACATAATAAAAGCACCAGAAATCATTACAATGCTTAATTTAGCAATAACTGATTTTATGAAAGCTTGCAATTTAGTCTAATATTGTGTGATAAAAACGTGTACATTAGAATGGAATGTAAATATTTTGTTTTTAAAATGATAAACATGCAAAAGATTTTTGAAGTAATGCCTAATATTGACATGTAACCTCTACAAGAAGAATAACTTGAAATACAATTATTAATGTGTGTTTTATATTAATCGTAATGCGGAAATGATTCAGCAAATTTCATGTAGGCCTCAGACGCTTTCCTTTCCTTGCTCAAAAGGCAGAATCTAGCTGAAGTAGTCACTTTCAGGTGCTGTGAGAACTTTTCGTGAAGGTTCTTTCCTGTGTTCTAGGACAGTGGATTCACTTTTGATTCAGCAACACGTTTTACAGAAATGTATCGTTAAAGTTACAAACCCAGAGAGAGCTTCTGGGAACAGACTGACTGTGAGCAAAGTGAAGTTTCTTATTTCCGAAGAAAGGATGGAAACAATAATATAAATGAATTTGATGAATTTGCAAAAGGATTACTTCATGCTTCTGAATTTTGCAGTGAGATATTGATCACACCATGAACAGCTCACTGTGGACAACCAATGAAAACCATATGGAATGATGGAAAGGATACTTTGTGGGCGTAAACCGTGAACTTTTGGAAGTATAATTGCCCCATGGAGGAGGAGTCGGGCTGGCTGTTATTCACATTTTCCTTGTCTGGGATGCTGTAGGACTGAACTCTGAATTCCCTTTAATGCCAAACCATTATAACTGAACTTTTCTGACTGATCTGGAACCTGCACTTTCCCAGCTGGTAAAGTGAGCAGGAAATACCCTTTTGGCTGAAGGGTTTACTGACTCCTTTATGTGGCAAGCTGTGCTTCAGGTCTGCATACTTAGGTTGTTTGATCTAAATGCAGAAACTCGATTGTACCGTACGTTTCTCGCTCTCATTCCTTTGAAGCAAAGAGTTTCCCCTACTGAATCTGTATGACATTGTGTGGCACATTTTTAAAGTATAAGTACGTTATGTTATGGGCCCAGCAGTAGTTTCGAAGAGGTTGTAGTTGAGATGACATTTTTGCCCAGCTTTCTGCTGCAACACCTGCCTGTGTCTGGTTTTGTACTCTCATAAGCCTCCTTTCTTAGTGTCAGCATCAGTCTTATTTGACTCTCATAAATCCCAGGGCAACTCCCCAGACCCAGTTATGTCTCTTTTTATAAGGCCTGTTCAACCCAGCTGACTCTGGTGTTTGAAACTTCCACCTATCCTTGTCACCTTCAGCATGGAGATACTCGTCACAGTATGTGAGTTTAATGAATCCGTGGTTAGGTGTTTCTGACAGAAGGATCTATTTATTAACATGACTTGTGTATGGCATACAGGCAGGTATAGTCAGATGAATCAAAGTTACAGCACTGCAAACAGTGGACATTGGAAGCGACGGCACAATTTTTCCGTAGCATTCTTTTCATACTGAAGTACGTTTTGATGCAGTTGTTTCAATATTTTTAGACAGTTCAATTTTATTCTATACGCTTGGTATTTTTATTAGGTTCCGAGATTCATTAACATTTAGCAGCCATGTTTTTTAGTGAGCTTGGATGAACTTTCTGCTCTAACAAGAATTTAAATTAGTAGCTTTCAAAGTCGAATTCGTTTTAGAACTGTAAGTACGCAGTAACACAGTTCATGAAACATCAGCCAGACAAAATGTCAACTTATCAACTTAATGACTATAAAAACACGATGATTGGCTATAGCATACTTCATTTGGTTATAAATCACAAGTCCCATGCAGGAAATGGTCAAAACAGTACCAGTACTGCGCCAATGCACCAAAAATCTTTCATTCAGAAGGAAGAAGTGGATTGGAGTATATAACAATCTAAAACATTTTCCAACTTAGTTGACCATTCTCCCCTTTTGTTATGTTTTTGAGTTGCTTCAGGTAATAAAATGAATCAAATTAAAATTTCAATCTACATGAGATGTGTGTTCTCAAAGAACAACATGATAAATCTGCAAATTACTTCGATGGGTTTGAAAGGAATCAGAGCAGGTTTACCAGACTTTTTTTCAGTCCAATTTCAGAAGTCCTGCATCAAACTACTTTTAAGTACATTAGTCACCATCAGTACTTCCGTTCAGCATGGGGTTAAATTCCTGTTCTTCTTGATGCCTTTTTTGTTGCAAATGTTTGTATTGGAATTCAGATTCTTGAGGGAGTTCTTTTTCCCCATTCTTCTCACAAAGTATGAAGCATGCCTTAAGTTTGTCTGCCTTGTAGCATTTCAAAAGAACTGAACCATGTCAAAGCCTGTGGGATTTTCTGACGGTATAAGCAGTGGTTCCCAAACCTTTTAGAACCAGAACCCACTTTTTAGAACAACAAACCTGCGCAGCATTATTGGCCGTGAGGCTGGCGATATTTTAGTACAACTTTAGCATCATGTGCTAGTGTATCTTTTACAGACAGAACATTTTCCATTGAAATGGCTACTAAATTTGCACTGATATACAGTTTTACTGATGCAACTATATTGCACACAAATTACTTTGTGCCTGTTAGACCTGGCACCTTGGCGTGAGTCTCCCTTCCACTTTTGCTTCGTTGTGCCTCATGTTTTTGCTGGTGTTGGCTGCTCAGAGCACTGTTCCACTGCCAACCAGTGCCACAGTGCAAGTTCTCCCTATATCAAATGTATGTGTTGGTTGGATTCCATGATTGGCTTATTTGGTTTACTGTCAGACCCCAGTAAAGTGCACCAGGTGTGCCCAGGGCTTGTAAATACAAATGCTGCTGGTGGGCAGGGTATGCTCAGACGTGAGTCCCTTGCTCACTTTGCCACTGGATTCAAGCAAGCCTGGCTGAAGATGGCTGAAATGCCAGAAACCGGTCCTAGGAAGCTTGTTTCCGGTCCAGGGAAGGCATGGCTTGGCAGTTCGGGCTGGACTGTTCCCATGAGGCACAGGGTCAGGCTGATTTGCATATGGCCATGTCTGAACTGGGGTGGCATAGTGGGCTAAAGAACGGTGATGGATCAAACCCAGATCTGTTGACTGGGTGTGAGTGTTTGATTGGTTCTGATGCACCGTCCATCACCACCCCCTTTTGTACCGCTTTGTTTGCCATAAGTTGGCAGGGTATGCTCAGACGTGAGTCCCTTGCTCACTTTGCCACTGGATTCAAGCAAGCCTGGCTGAAGATGGCTGAAATGCCAGAAACCGGTCCTAGGAAGCTTGTTTCCGGTCCTGGGAAGGCATGGCTTGGCAGTTTGGGCTGGACTGTTCCCATGAGGCACAGGGTCAGACTGATTTGCATATGGCCATGTCTGAACTGGGGTGGCAGAGTGGGCTAAAGAACGGTGATGGATCAAACCCAGATCTGTTGACTGGGTGTGAGTGCTTGATTGGTTCTGATGCTCCGTCCATCACCACCCTCTTTTGTACCGCTTTGTTTGCCATAAGTTGGCAGGGTATGCTCAGACGTGAGTCCCTTGCTCACTTTGCCACTGGATTCAAGCAAGCCTGGCTGAAGATGGCTGAAATGCCAGAAACCGGTCCTAGGAAGCTTGTTTCCGGTCCAGGGAAGGCATGGCTTGGCAGTTCGGGCTGGACTGTTCCCATGAGGCACAGGGTCAGACTGATTTGCATATGGCCATGTCTGAACTGGGGTGGCAGAGTGGGCTAAAGAACGGTGATGGATCAAACCCAGATCTGTTGACTGGGTGTGAGTGTTTGATTGGTTCTGATGCTCCGTCCATCACCACCCCCTTTTGTACCGCTTTGTTTGCCATAAGTTGGCAGGGTATGCTCAGATGTGAGTCCCTTGCTCACTTTGCCACTGGATTCAAGCAAGCCTGGCTGAAGATGGCTGAAATGCCAGAAACCGGTCCTAGGAAGCTTGTTTCCGGTCCAGGGAAGGCATGGCTTGGCAGTTAGGGCTGGACTGTTCCCATGAGGCACAGGGTCAGACTGATTTGCATATGGCCATGTCTGAACTGGGGTGGCAGAGTGGGCTAAAGAACGGTGATGGATCAAACCCAGATCTGTTGACTGGGTGTGAGTGTTTGATTGGTTCTAATGCTCCGTCCATCACCACTTCCTTTTGTACCGCTGGTGGGCTTGCAGCACTGGTTGTGCCACCCACAAAAGCGGCCTGGTAAAATGTGTCTAGGTCTGCCATTGCAGAAACTGCGTGCAGTCTGGTACTGTCATGCTGACTGGCAAGTGCACCCACTTGCCAGTCCCTAAACCTTCCCTTAACTTCATGTTAGTCACCCCTATGGTAGGCCCAAGGGCAGGGTGCATTGTAAGCATAAGGTAGAACAAGCCCTGATGTGTGTGGCATGTCCTAATAGTGAATTACAGCCGTTTTCGTTTTTCACTATTGTAAGGCTACCCTGTTCTCATAGGCCAGAATGGGCTGTTGAAATTGTTACATCCTATGATCCTAAAAGACCCAGGGAACATGGTAGAAAATCAAGTTTAGTATGCCTAAACTCAGAATAATAAAATGCATCTGTTAGCAAGGTTTATTTTAATGTTCTGTGTTTGCAAACACCACTTTTAGAAAGATGGCCTTTGCTTGCCTAACCATTTCAGCCCGCCTCTGCGCTGATGTGTATCTGCTGTCTGGCTTGTGTGAGTGACAGGGCTGGGGAATCCCAGAGGGGCAGGGCTAGGTAGCCTGGTGGTGAATAGAGAGATTGACATATAGATGGGTGGGAGGAGTACACCTGGACTCTGAATAGGGCTGTGCTCTGCCACCAGAATGCTGGCTCCACCCACTGTGGAGCTTCTGATGACTCTGCCCTGCACACTGAAAGAAGAAGCCTGCATCATGTCAACAACGTTCTCAGAAACCGGACCCAACTAGACAAGGGCCCCCCTGGCCTGCAAGACCAAAAGAAATGGCGTATAAATGTAGTAGCCCTGCTCCTAAGAAATCAGATCCTGTCCTGCCAAGAAGAAACTTCTGTCCGACGAGAAGGAACTGGGAAAGCTGCATGGAGGAGTCCCGTCCCTGACCTGGGGGATTGGCCTGCAGTGGTTGCCCTGCTGCTGAAGAAGAGGAAGAAAAGACCAAAGAAACATTTATTTGACTTGTGCTGAAGATCTCCAAGGGCTTGTGAGTGAGCTTGCCCCTGGAACGAAGTTCCAGGACCAGTGGACTTCACCGCCGTGAGAGCGCACCGGAAAACGGACCGTTTTCCCCATAATCCTGAAGCGAACTGCTGTGTACGCCTCGACGATCGAAGCGTACCCCCCCTGGAAGCCTGCACCAAGCTGTCCGGACCGAACAACGTGACTAAGGCCCCCCTACGAGCCATAGCTCGCACCGCAAAGGAAGGTATCGTCCGGCCTGACCAACGCGATTAACAGGCCCCTACGAGCCATAGCTCGCACCGCAACGGAAGGACTGCGAACCGTACTTGCTTCCCTCCCCTACGAACCTTACTGCCCAGCGTACCCTCCTTTCCCCTGCTTTTGGAAGGCTGCGAAGCGTACGGTAGTCGCGTACGTCTCCCCTGAGCGGAGCGTACTGTTCGCTTGTGTCCAGCACTTCAAATCAAGATTGCCGATCTCACGGTACGGCGCTAACACCGCGACAAACATTGAAAGCACCATACCTACGCACCGTCCCCTGGAGCCCTGCAAACCCAAGGTCCAACGTACCGTAGTACACACCGCACCAGGAGGACAACGCACCGTACATCGCGCTTGATGTCAGCGCAGCACCCGTGATGAACTGACCAAAAGATAAAGGTACTGTGCCTGTTCGCACCGTAGGGTGTACGCTTCATCCCGAAGTGCCTGCAGTGCGTGTGAGACCCGTTCCCAAACCGTTTTTACCGCGTACGAAGCGTACGGAAAGGAACGAAGCGCACACAACTTTAAAACTACGCTAAACCCAAGAACTCTTTTTCTAATAAGTATTGTGGGCCGTTTAAACATTATCTGCTCTTGTGCTAAGCCTAATCTATATATATAAGGTACTATTTTTTATATATCCCAGTGTGAAGTCCATTTGTGGGGTTGTCACTGAGTTACTGTGTGTGTGTGTTCACAAATGCTTAACCTAAACGCTCTGAGATAGGCCTTGTCTGCTTGCGCCAAGCTACGTAGAGGGTGAGCAGGGGTTATTGTTGGAGTGTAACCCCTTACCCTGACTAGAGGAAAGGTTCCCTGCTTGACACAAGTACCTACCTGTGCCAACCAGAGAAACCGGATTCTAACATTGCCTGATTATGATGTCAGTGGGACCGCCACCTACAGGTCGTCTGTGGCGGTCCCATCGACATCCAGCAGAACGGTCCGAAAGCTGTATTATGATGCAGTCGGTCAGACCTCATAGGTTCGTGAGACCGACCAAAACTTCGGACCAACGGTTGGATTGTAGTCTCTACAATAATGGCAGTGCCTGTTCAGACTTGGGGCCCCTGTCCACCCCGGGCCTCAGCTATGAGGCCCAGGGGGCACCTGTGGTTCCCCCCAATCATCCATGCCCCTTGTGTCAGACACTGTGTGGTGCCTGGCACATGGTGTAGGGATGTTTGTAAACATGTCTTTTGTCATTGGGGCTTGTGCTGCGGCCCTTTTTAGGGCCGCAGCACAAGCCGCAATGGCAGAAAGCATGTTTCCAACTACCTACATGGCGGTCGGATTGTAATTCAGGGGGCAGGATCACCGACTACCTGCTGGCCAATCCCACAACATTGCCAGACTGCCATCGTAATTATGCCCAATGTGTGGATAATATTTATCATTTGTGCACCACCAAGTAAAATGTCTTGATTTGTTTGGATCCTATTTGAATTTTTGTTTCCATCACAATCAGAATTACACAAAAACGTGCTTCAGTTTTTGCTTTCCTAACTGCCTAATGTGTGCAGTTAAGAATGTGTACAGTTAATTTACAGGAATTTATATTTTGTTGTGTTTTACAAAAAAGATCATCACATAATTCACTTTACTTTTCTTTCTCTGACTATAAAGTGAGAGGAGTTTGTAAACTCCTATCCCCACGAGTAGTTCAATTGTGCCTTCTCAGAGACCCCAACTTACCTCCTAACTGGAGACATCTGTGGTGGTAGGGAAAATACTCATCTGAGTGGGTAACTCCTATGTATTGACTGTGGGCTGTTTAAGTTTAAACTCTTAAAGGATCTACTTCTCACTGTGTATACCTTCACTGTAATTAATTTCTTACTGTGTCTGAAGATGAAGGTCGTCGGGCATTAATCATTGCAGAGAACTGCAGACATGCGGTTGCCATGAAACTATTACACCATGGTCTCTCATCCAGAGGTGGGGATGTTACCTTTACGGTTGAGGCACACGAAGCATTTAGAATAGAGGTGTTCTATTCTTGGGTTACATTCACGGTTGCAGACAACACTACACAATTATTTCACACCTACACTGAGGATGAAATACTGGACAACTATGCTCCATATAAAGAAATAGGAATTCCTCTCACCTACCAAGAACACATAAATTGGTTTAAAGGCGCCCTCCCACACACAACAGCAAATGTTAGACTCAGTCCGCTCAGCAATGAAGAAGCAACCTGGCCAGTCTTTGCTGGTTACACACCGCATCCTAATGCTGATAATTTACCAGCAGAAGAGATGCGAAGACTATACAAAGATTTAGTAACGATATATGGAAGTCTTACACAGTTCGTTAGGCAAACTAACAAATGGGAGGAGATTACATTCTGGATTGCACAAAAACAAGCCAGCCTAAAGCAGTATTTCCCCAAACGGGCCCACAGGAGAAACACAGAATATTAACTATTTGTTTGTCAGTGGGTATGGCTCCCCCTGTGGATGACTTCACCACTTGGAGTAGTCTTTGCTGTAGTATTTACCTGAACGCACGGTACCCCTTCTTTGTCTGTTTTGCCTGAAGTACTGAAACAGCTCCAGAATGAGTACGGGGCAGCACCTGCCCTGGACTTGGGGATGAAACTGATGTGTAATTTTGCCACAGTATCCACCATTACATTAAGCAACATAAAAGGGTAAACAGCAGCATTGAATATCTGCTAAAGCATACAGGATTTGTGAAAATTACCTAAAATTATCGAAGAAACCTATGCTATGCTAGGTAGAGATAATTTGAGAACCAGGCCTGGTAAACCAGAATTAGAGAGTAATTATGAAAAGGATAACTTTAAGCAAGCACCCCACTCTTCAACAAAGAAGAAGTGGGTCAATAAACAAAACAATAAACACAAGACAAAAATCACCATGTGGGTCCCCGCAACAGGAATCCACTAAAAAATAATATAATATTAGAAAGCCTGACAGGTCCAGGATACTGATACACGTTCATCTCATTCCTTTCAGGAGTCATCGATAAACGTTCGGAGAGAGGTGGAGCGAATATTGGAAGAACACGTGAAACCGAGGAAGGATACACAATGCTCATGTTACTACATAATAAAACATGAAGACAAACAGACACCTTCCAAGCCTCAATTCAAAAAGAAGATAGTTGCCGGACTAGAAGTCAAGCACAACCCCAGATATTGAGGACTCTGCTTTCGAGCGGAGAATGGGCAGTGATAATGCTAGACAGCGTGGCAGAAGTCATGATAGTTTGCCGGAACCTGATGGATTGTCTGGTGGGAGTAGCGCTGAGTGAACATATCACAGTGAAAACCATCATTTATACGAAATACAACTCCAATTGGTGGGGACATAGCAGGAAACATCAGTGTTTTCTCTTGGGAGGACTTAACTTATGGTTACGTTATTCATTTGACTGAAAAGGATTGGCCACCTGATTTTGTAATTGAGTGCCCAAATGGGGAAACGTAATTTGACCTGCCTTCTCCGACCTTGTTCCAGAATGAGAAAAGCATTCATTCGCCAAGGAGTGGGTGTTAACACTAGCACCTGTGTTATCCCGCAACCATGTGTGGGATGACGGTTCCCATTAGGACGACTCCACAACCTCAACGACAATACCCAATTAAACATGAAGCTAAAAAAGTTAGGGAAATCCTAGAACAACTTTAATATGAAAGTGTAATAACATTTTTACCTCATCTATGAATAATTCTTTGTTTCCAATAATGAAACCGGACCATTCCTATAGTCTACTACTAGATTACAGACACTTAAACCCAGCTACTCGCACATTTGTAGTACAAAATGCACACATTGTCGCACTCATGAACAACATTGTGCAGAAGAAATACAAAACAACACTTGATATCTCGACTAGATTTTTCTGCCATAATATAACACCTGGAAGCAGACATCTGACCGCATGCAGTGCACTAGGTTCTAAAAGACAGTTCTGTAGATTACCCCAGGGGTATAAGAATAGCCAGGGCTGTTTATGGCCAGAGTAACAGGGCTACTACAACATTTTGATGACCAGGCATTGTCCTATGTCGATGACATATTTGACGGTTGATGACCTCATGGAACACTTGACGAGTAGATCGTATCGTTTTAGGGTTTGCTCACATGGGCTGCAAATTCAATTAAAAAAAATCAATGTCCTTTTTCTGGGATATGAGCTGTCAAGTGAAGGCAACATACTTCTTAGAGAAATCTGCTCTACTTCAACCACCAACAACATTGAAAAGACTACAATCCACATTGAGATTCCTAAATTTTGGCAGAACATACATTCAAGATTGCCCAGAACTAGTTAAACCATTCTACAACTTGATACATCCAGACTTCTCAGGCACACATTAGATACAGTAACACACAAATATTTTACGTTCCGTACAAGCTGACATTATAGCTTCCAAACATTTACAAGCATGTACGAACACAACAATCCTGGTGATCCCCATCAGGGTACACATACATCACTTTCAACAAAGGTGGCATAGTACCAATTGCATATAAATCGCATTTATACACAAATGCTGAAATGTGTTTTCCACCTACTGAAGTATTTCTGACAGCAGTGCAGTCTGCTGTGGTGATAGAGCGAGCCCTGGCTCAGGGTAAATGCATAGCTTGGAGTCCATCACCAAAGCAAGCGTTCCGAATGCTACAGCTTTACATCCACGATGGATACAGTGGGCTAACTTACTCACCGCAACAGATGTGGACTACAGATTTGATTCTTCTACACTTCAAACAAAAGCTTTTCTACAGTACGAACAAGAATATCCTCTGCCTAATGAACTAATGCATCTAGATCGCTATGATTAAATCATATATACTGTTGGGTCTGCCCAGCCTGCCGTTATGACTAAGCACCAATACTCAGCTGGGTGCGCAGTTGTGAAAGGGTGCATGCACGTTGGAGAATTCCAGCCTGAGAAAAGCTTCTTGCAGTCACTTGGTGACAGCACAGTGCAGCGAGCAGAACTAAAGGCTCTAATTCTGGCACTAGAAAATATGTATCATGGATTTCCCCCACTAATACTGTGTGATTCGTACTGCTGTGTCCAGTTCTATAATGAATACCTATACTATTGAAGCCAGAACTGATTCAGAGATACAAAGGGTTGCACAATAAAGCACAAGTTGCTTTGGTAAAAGGTAGCAAGCTAAAAGATTGCTTGCCATGGACTCATGTAATACACACATTGAGTCATCTATGTTTTAGTGTTCACATTGCAGGGAATTCCTTGGCTGATGAAGCAGCAAAAGCAACAGTTCGTACTGCTGAGGTTGTTGCACTTACTCGCTATAGCATGAGGATAGACAGAGGCATCATGGTTGCTGTCAACACTGCACGCAACAACACCCACCGGCCAAAAGGCTTTACACTCAAGTACTCCTACAAGTTAGATGCACTAAACATATCATACGCTCACATTCTCACTGGGGTTGATACTAACTGCACACAAGTGTCTGATTTTTGCACATGCAGGGGTAGCTGCTACAATTACATTATTGCTGCAGCATTATTGGTGACTAGGTCTTTACAAACATACCTAGGACTTTGTCCTTAAATGCGACATCTGCCAGCAGATGAAGGGTTCCACTGTAGTGCGTCCACCACAGACACTTCTACTGATTTCAAACAAGCCACTAGCTTGTGTTTAACTGGACCACTGCAGCCCTTTACAATCAGAAAGGGCTTGCAAGTAAATCTGGCAGTGGATTTCTACTCTCAATTCTTATGGGTATGACCACAGCAGTTGTCTGACGCCTGAACTGTTATAAAGGATCTGCGACTCTTCATCAGGACATACGCAGTAGGCATATTACATTCCAACCAGGGTCTGGCGTTTAGCTCTAGGACTCACAAAGAGGACACAGGAAGTTTGGGTGTGACTCTGCATTTCTCATCTCCATGCCTTCCCGAGGAAAATGTGTTTGTGGTCTTTGTGGTACTATGCTCAGGTCGTAGTTGGGTCCATCACTTATATGGGGCCCAGAAAGCACTCAACAATGTGCTGAGAAAATCTCTGGGTGGTCAGACCCCCTATGAAATCCTGTTTGGGGTAAAGACCTTGACAATACCAGCACAGAGAAGGTGGAAACACCATTTGACATCAATGAACGTTTGGCTGTTTTACAGGAACTGAATAAGTTCCGGGACGAACAAAGCAACATCCAAGTAAAACACACTGCCACTGGAGAAGTGAAGGTAGTCCTGACAGGGCCTGGTTGGCTCCCGAAGGTTGTGGATCTGGTCAGGAAATAAATTGTGGACAAAAAAGAGTTTGCGCCATTCTGCAAGGCATCTGTACCTGTGTGGTATTTTCATGGCTATGCCATGCATTCTCTCCTTAGTTATATGTCTCCTGCTGCTCAGCCAGTGTGAGTGTGAGGTAACAGAATGCTTATGTGTGCATGGTTTGAGTGAGTGTAGAGTTGGAATGCGTGGGCTGAGCACGCTTCTGGCGGGGCCATCCTGCTTTCTTACTACTATCTTCTACTTGCAACTTGAGCCACCTAACTTGAGAATAAATCTTATCCTGTTTCACCTATACTACTGGCTACATTGCATCTTCATTTACCACTATGGTGACGAGCAGAAAAAGGACCTAACGTGAAGACTAAAGGCTACTACTGGAACAGGAAAGGAGAGGAGATTTAAACTGAGGACTACCTAAAAACCTTTACAAGAGACTTAATACTAAAACTGAACTTATACATGTGCAACCTGAAGGTATTGAAACGCCTATTGTTTCACCCAAACCATACTTGCTTTTACTTGTACTGCGGGATGTTTATTTATGCCCAGACATTTCTTACTGTTGCTGGTGATGGGGAACCTGTTTGGCACCATACTTGCTTTTACTTGTACTGGGGGATGTTTAATATACACCCAGACATTTCTTCCGTTTGCTGCTGATGAGGCACCTGTTTTGAGCGCAAACCATACTTACACTAATGTTGCTGGTGATAGGTATTTTTCGTTGCGCCCTAATGTTACATTGTCATTGACTGATGAGTTGTGACCCAAATAATATTACATTACAACTTATTACTAGCACTGGTGATCGAGCATATTTATTTTTGCGCCCAAACGCTTTGCTTGGGGTATATGTGTTGCACCCGCAGGGGCATGTGTTTTGCACCTTCTTAGATTTCCTTGTGTGGTTGGTTAATTAGGCACCCATTGGGGCACACATATTGGATCCTTGTGCTATGCTGAAGAGTCGGTGACTTTAGTGTGAGGTATCACTTTGGTTGGTGGAAGTTCTTGCGGTGGTTAATGTATGCAGGTCATTGGTTGTGTAGAGCCTTGTATGCGTAGGTCAACATTTTGAATTGGCATCTCTTCTGTACGGGGAGCCAGTGTAGTTTGCCTGAGGTGAGGTGTGATGTGGGTTCATCAGGGAAGGCTGCCGCGTTCCTTATGGGCTAAAGTCTCTGTAGGAGGTGTGCGGCGAGTCCTACGTCGAAGGATTTGCCGTAGTCCAGTCGACTAGTGATGAGGACCTGTGTCACGGTTCTTCTTATGTGTAGGAGTAGCCACTTGAAGATCTTACATAGCCTGCGCAGAGTGAGAAAGCAGGCGGAGGCGACAGTGTTGATCTGTGATTTCATGGTGAGCTTGTAGTCAATGATGATTCTGAGGATTATGGCGTGGTCAGAGGGAGCGGCTGCGTGACCTAGGTCCGATGGCCACCAAGAATCGTTCCATATTTTGCTGCTGTTGACTAAGATCAGTACCTCCGTCTTGTCTGTGCTCAGACAGTCGGTGACGTTTGTCAAGCATTTGTGGAAGTTGGTTTTGGTGGTGGTGGGGGCAAAGGTTAGTGAAAGGATGAGTTGGGTGTCGTCTGCGTAGAAAATTATGTTGAGACTGTGGGATCTGACGATGTTGGCCAGTGGTTTCATATATGCGTTGAAGAGCATGGGCCTGATGGATGAGCCCTGGGGAACAACACAGGTGATCTCCTTGGGTTCAGAGGTGAAAGGTGGGCGGTGGATCCTCTGGGTTCTTCCGGTGAAAACGGAGGTGATCCAGCTGAGTACGTCCCTTTGGATGCCGATGTGGTGTAGTCTTTCGATCAGCGTGTGCTATGATACGGTCGAGGAGGATTAAAGCTGCTGTTTCTACTCGGTCAAGGATGGTTCCTATGTCATTTGTGACTGCAATCAGGGCGGTGTTAGTGCTGTGATTTGAAGCCGGATTGGGAGGCATTGAGTAGCTGGTTTGGCTCCAGCTGTGTCATAAGTTGATTGTTGATGATCTTTTCCTGTACCTTCACTGGGACTGGGAGCAGGGATATTGGCCGGTCGTTTTTGAGTTCGCTGGGGTCGGCGAGGGTTTTTTCAGTAGTGGTCTGATTTCGGCGTGTTTACAGGTGTCAGCAAATGTTGCAGTGGTGATAGAGGTGTTGAGCTGGTTGGTGAGTTCCTGGCCGATCCTTTGGTTCCTAAGGATGAAGATGTGGTACGGGCATGGGTCTGTGGCAGCTCCTGAGTGAATGGATTTCATGATGGACGTGGTGTCCTGGGTGGAGAGAATGTTCCAGGTGGTCAGTATGTGGTTTGTGTCGGTTACAGTGGTGTGTATTTGTCAAGGAAGTCCGTAGGTGTGGGTTGGGGTTCGAATTTTCTGTATATGGTTGCAATCTTGTTGTGGAAGAAGTGGGCTAGATTGTCCCACAGCTCTTGTGAGGGTATGATGTTGTTTTCGCTGGCAGTCGGGTTGTAGATTTTCTTAATGATGCAGAAAAATTCCTTGGTGTTGTTGGCACTGGTTTTGATGCGTGCAGCAAGGGCTGTCTTCTTTGTTGCCCTCAGCAGGTGGTGGTAGAGGTTGAGGGAGGTCTGGAAGGCTGCCCTGTTGGAGGTGTCCTTGCTGGTGTGCCATTCACTCTCCAACTCTTTTCTGTCCCATTTCGCTGTACTGAGTTCTTGGCTGTACCAGCGGGTATTTTTGAAGGTTTTCTCTGGATGTTGCTGTTGATCGGGCCATGCTGTCTGCACAATTGGTGATCCAGATGTTGAAGTTTTTCTCTCCCTGTTCAAGTTTTGTGGTGGTTGCAGGTTTGGAGGTGTTGAGGGCGGTCACCCAGCTGTTCTCTGAGATTGTGTTCTTCCATCGGTGGGGGGTGTGGCAGTAAGGGAGCTGGAGATGCTGAAGTGAACGATGGAGTGATCGGTCCATGTGAGTTCTGTGACATGGTTGTACTTTTCGTGTTTTCTAGAGGTGAAAAATGGGTCAGACATGTGTCCAGTGGTGTGTGTAGGGTCATAGACGATCTGAGTCAATCCAAGGCTTCTCATACTGTCAAGGAGGTGTGCAGTGTTTTTGTCATTGGGGTCATCGATGTTGAAAGTTAGGTCACCAAAGAAGTTGTAGTCTAAGGCTAGGGATGCAATGAAGTCTGTGATGGTGTTACAGAAGCTGGAGTGCAGGCCTGGGGGTGGGCATGCAAGGGTTCTTCTGATGGTTGTCTTGTCCTTGTGGAGCTTGAAGTTGAGATGTTCCATGGGGGTGTTACAATGTATGGTCTGTTTGTGGATAATGGCTGCTTCTCCTCCCGGCTTGCTGGTGCTGGCCTGGTGAGTGATTTTATATCCGCCGGGGATCACTGTGGGCAGATGTGGGGCTGAGCCAGGTCTCTGTGAGGAAGACAATGTCATCTCCGAGGGTGGCAATAAGGTCCCATAATTCAGTGAAATGCTTGCATAGTTGAGAAGGGGAAATGTGAGTTCTGTTCTTGTTCAGGTGGTGTCTGTAGTGTGTTTGGGGTGGGGCTGGTCGGTGGGCTGGTGTGTGTGCAGTGGCAGGTGAAGTGGCAGTGGGTGCAGGTGAAAGGTCCTACTGTGGGCCGGCTCAGTGACAATGTTCGAGTGGCATCCGGGATTGAGGGTTTAGAGCTTGGCATTGGTGTTTCTTTGAGGGTTGGAGGGCCAGTGGTCATGGCGCTGGGCACAGTTCAGGTGTGGACAGGCGCAGACAGGCTTGCCTTTGGGTGCGCCTTCGGTACGCCAGCGGCCTGCGTTAAGTAGGTCTTGGGGCGGTCGGGGCTTCTGTTGGCAGGAAGAATGGTGAGTGGGAAAACCCGGTTGGGAAAACCCCAGCAGAAAAACCCGGGCAGCTGCAGGGTCACTGGATCAGTCTTGAAAAAGCAGGAACTGGAGGCCACAGGCAAGTGGCAAGCTAGATGGCCAGGTGCCTACTTTGATAAAATGCATGAACTGCTAGAAGATCTAGCGCACTCAACTGTGTTTACCTCTGATGATTTGTATGATGGTACATCTAATTATGGCAACATGTTCTGTTATCAACATTACAGTCATCATTTTCTGTAAAAATCAAGTGTTCCACATGCGATTCATAACTGCACTCACAGGGAATATTGCCCTAAACCACCATGGGGTAGTTCATAAACATTTGCACAGAAGTTTGCTTATGTTTCTGGCAATGGCAACCTGTATTTCGCTGTCGGCTGTGCACTTAAGAATGTGCCTTGGTTTTTGCCTTGGATCTCAATTGGTTGAGCTGTTGGACATAAATGTACTGGTGTACCCCTTGAGGGCCCACTTGTATAGTTGTCTCTAGCGTATTCCATTGCTGCTGAGCGCATTTTGCAAGCCAGCCTGGGATGCTTCAGCTCTTGGTGAAATAGATCTGGGCTCTGCGGACTTTCTACAGGCTGTAGTCACTCCCTCCGCTGCTGTGGGAGCTGGATGAAAACATGTTTCCTCTATAAAGCTGCTTCCAGGTGCGCCTCTGGGAACATTGTCTGTGGTTGCTGGGTACAGAAATGTTTCGTCTACCACTTGGAACACATAAACAATTGGCTATTCCGTTTGGTGGGAACTTTTCATTCGGTCTGATTTTTTTATTCTAAAAATGATGTTGAATTGGATTTTATTACCTTTCATATGTTTTATATTTTTAAGCAAATTTCTTTTTCTGTGTGCTTTGCCTTTCAAAGTTATGACTGCCTTTTTTAAAACATTACTTTTAGATGTTATTATCAGCTTTTATATGCCACTATTTGTATATAGCTTTTTATATATTTTTAGATAACTCATTGGTCGTCCCTTTGTCTGAGGAGTGGACGTCATGGCCATGAAGAAATGCTGCCATCTTCTAGCATGTATACATTTCTTAAGTTGTCTTCCCTTTCACACAGTAACCTTTTACACACATTTGCATGTATGACAATGCTGGATTTGTTTCTCTGTAACTGCTTCGCTTAAAGATTCCACATCGCAAGACTATTAGCACAACTCCTTGAACACCATGTATAGAGCCTCAACACACATTATGCAAATGCAGTTCTATTTTTCATCCACTGGCGACATGGTGACCTATAGATCATAATAATGCTGTTATGCCTGAGGACTCGCAAGGATGCCTTTCATTATAAATAAAAAGCATTTCCAGGTTTAGGTAGAGGAGCACCTTGCTGCCATTGGCGAGGTCTACACGCTGAAGCTTCGGTACATCAGCTTGCTGATATCTCTGCGAAGGGTGTTAAGCTCTTGACCATGACAGGGAGTTCCATTCTTCGCAGTACATATATTTTAATAAACATTGAAAATGTCTGACTGTGCCTTCATTGTATCTTTCTCTGAGAGGAAGAGAGCACGAGTAACTGATCAAAAGGGTTCTAGATCTGTTAACAGGATGCCTGGGGGATCAGGATTGTCATGTTCAGTGGTTGCCAGAACCATTTGCTACCTGACTAAGTCTAGGGGGGCGTACGTTGGCACTGTGAGCTATCTGGCCTACAGGACAATATATCCTGAAGGGGTGCGTGAAATCAGTCTAGCACCATCCCAACGATTACGCTGCCAACAAATGCGCAGTTCCTACCATAGGGTGTAAACTACATGACAAGGGGGATGTGCTCTTTCCTTACAACAGATTAGAAATTGCTCTATCTCTCATTGAAAAGACAGAACAGATAAGAGGATGTTATTGAGAGTGGGTCCTTTTTGCATGGTTTGAGTGGTTAGTCCTCTTTATATAGCAATGCCACAAAGACCTATATTAATGGGATGTTAAACTCATTGTAATACACCTTTTGGACTGGCAAGACAATCAGTACCTTAACCAAAAAAAACTATCAGCTAAGCTAGCAAGGCTCTTGTGTTTTATTTCATGTAAGAGAGTATCTGATGTGAGAGCATTGAAAGTATCTGCACATATGTTCACACCGGATGATGTGACTTTTACGGCATCTAGGAGAAAGAAGACAAATATTAGTTTGATATCTTATCTGGCTTTTAATGATACCCCTAAATTGTGTGTGGTTAGATGCATCAAGGCCTATGAGGAAATGACAGCTGGGGTAAGGCCAACGGAAGAAAGAGAACTCCTCATTTCAGTGAAGAAGCTGTTCAAGGTGGTTTCCTCCCCTTCTATCACAACGTGGGCATAGTGGATCGTGGCGAAGTCAGGTATAGACGTCAAAATGTGCAGTGCCCACTCCACAAGAGGGGCTATGGCTTACATGTCAATTCAGTTTGGTGGCAGACTGGAGGATATTATGAATGTCGCAGATTGTTAATCTAAATCTACCTTTCAGAAATTTTACTTTAAGCCTATTTCCAAGGCAGCAGCTGTGGTGGTGAGTAAGCTTTGAACATGCATAATTCTCGCCTCCGATCCTGAAATAGAATATAAAATTTCCTAGCTATAGAAAATGAAAGTTTCATTTCTATGAAGGACACAGAGGTAAGGAATACCCCACTCAGAGATCTTACAATAGAAGATCCTGCAGCTGACCTGAGAACAGAAGGATTGACAGTAAGTAAACACTTAAGGAGGTTCATGTTATATATCGATGGAGAACGGTGGTGCTGAATAATACAAAATGATGAGCCAGAATTTCATTTGATAATACTTAAAGTACAGTATTGTGTATTTTCTTTAATGGTGTAGTTCATACCAGTGTAAAAATTTGACACAGAACAACTGAATAACGTTTTCGCTTTAATCCTTAGGTAGCGACCAAAAGATGAATAGGGGAAGTAACAAAGGATAACTCCCTTACGAGAAGCAGAGGAATATGAAGTGACATCACAACGTTATATTCAAGGACCTTTGCTGTGATTGGAGAACTGTTATGGTTATCAGTTTCCAGAAGTTACTGGGATATGTAGGTTGATGTTTTTTTAATTTGAAGAAATGGTGTTCGTTAAAAACAATTGCTTTTTAATAAAGTGGATAAAGACATGCATAAACCTCAGCTCTGGTCCTGACCTTTCTTTGTTTATGGCATAAAGTTCAATATCACAAAGTCCTCTTTCTGTTTCTATGAACTGAGCTTAAGGTAAGTCTTTAGTTTTCATGTCTTCCCATACTTGAGCAACAGCAGTTTAAAAAAAGGTTATTTTCACAGCTCAGAGATGGAGAGGGATGCCCATGCCTCCTTTTGCGTTAAGTTGCTGGCAATATGTCGCAGAGGAGGTGGGCGGCAAGAGGGAAGCTATGACTAGCCAACCCCAGGTCTCTAGGTGGCAGAGAAGCTGCCCTCTGTGACATCCAACACCAGCACACCCAGGAAGCAGTGTCTTGAGCACCGATCAAGAGCTGCACCAGTGGGTTAAAGGGAAAATCCTGCAGGATGAGGATGACGAGGGCCGGGCAGAGGGAGTGGAGGACAAGCACTCCCACACTGGCATTCGGGCAAGCCTGCGGTGTACACCATCACCCCGAAACGGGCTGGTCCCAGGCAGCCACATGAGGGCTCAGGGGAAGCGTTGGCCATTCACCCACAAATGCCTACAGAACACAGGCTCCCAATACCTCAACGAGAGAATGGCCTTACATGCACTCAAAAATGAACCCCCGCTAACCTCTCCCTCGCCGAAACCCTGCACATCCACAGAGCCAGAACAAGAGGAAGACCTGGAATGAGCTCCCTATCAACATCAGGCGCGCCCCCTCCCTGAACACCTTCAGGAGGACTCTCAAGACCTGGCTCTAAGACTGAACCGAACTGCTGCACCCCGCTCCTTGAGACCCTCATGGGTGAGTAGTGCGCTTACAATTCCCTGATTGATTAATTGATAACAAAGCATCAAGACAGTACATCACTTTCAGCATAACTAAAGAAGAACCACACCTGGTTATCTACATTCTGATAGTAACTATCAAACCATCAGGTAACGGGTGGGTATTGTGGTCCAGGACCCCACAAATACAGTTTGGAGAATTTTGAAAAGCTGTATAACTCATACATTACAAAAAGTTAGCATGAGATCCTCTGTCACCTCCTCAAATTGAAATTGTTCTGCTGGTAGATTATGCCTATGCTGAAGGATTCCTGAGCAGAAGCGAGTTTGAGGATAAGTGTCAGCCCTTTAAACCAGCACTTTATACATTACCAAGTGTACATAAGGATAGTGTTAACCCTCCTGTTAATCCAAGCTGCTCTTGCTTTTATCAAATACATTGGGAGTCATTCATATTTTGGCGCCCAAATGTAAGTCTGTCAGGTCATTGAAGTAAATTACTCTGTCCCCCTGATGGAGTCCTCACCTGCCAAATTTAGAAACGACTGGCAGTCATTTCTGAAGTATAGAAAGAAACTGCCATCATGGTGGTTCCTGTCAATGCATTTTTAAGTTTGATGCGTGGCTCCGTCCCTCCAAAAATCCTGAAGCTGGATTTCCTTTTTGAAAAAAAAACATTGCCCCCACTTGCCACTGAAGTAATCTCCATTGGCAAGAGTGCATTTTTTTGCTGCCCCTTATCGCCAAGGTTTTCCTGGCGATGACGGCCAGTAGAAAATGGCTATATGTCTGCCCATCTAAATTGGGCGGGCATACATATAACTATTTCGCTGATGGCCCTTACTCTGTCAGGCTGTCAGAGTAGTTTGGCCAACGCAAAAACGGAGTAGTATCTTGCAATGCCAAACTGTGGTTCCGCCGTGTCTAAATTTGGTAGATGGACCATTATATTGGCGGTAAGGATACTTTTTCCTTTGCAACAGAGTCTGGTTACCCCCAATATATAAATCATCACTTTGTCTGTCCTCAACCTCTTTGCACAGCTCTGAATAAAAATGTTCAGGACACAGTAGTTTATCCTCAATATGCACTTCTAGTGACTCTAGACATAAAGCAATGGTAAATGAATGGTGCTTAAGCACAGGTACGGGAAGTGATTACAGGTGTACTGAACACTAGGCCTAGGCATATTAAAAATGTGAGCTGGATTACCTTTCCAGTTGCCATTGCAAGAAATACCCTAACCAAAATGACTTTATCTTTCCTAATGCTTCTTTACAGATTAAAAGCATTGCAAAGAGCACAAGTTTCAACCTGAAGTTAGCAAACCTTGTTCAAAACACAACGTATTTACTGTAAGTCTCTTCTTGAACAACATTAGTCTGTGGTATTGCTACACTGATGATGTTTTTATCATTTGCAAAGGTGCTGCCGCAATCCTTGATACCTTTATCTTCTGTATATTAACACAATGGGGTGACCCTGTGTCCCTAGGAACCTGGGTATTTAATGTATAAAGAACAATGGTTCCCTTGGGTAGAAACAATGCGTATTGTAGTTAGCCATAGTTACTTCAGCATAACATATAATACATTTCTGAAAGCAAAAACATTTCTTGAACAAAAGGGGGGAAAGAGGAACAAGAACACAGAGAAAAGGATTTTCATTGATTTATGTATCAGAATTGATAACATTCGATAAACAAAAACATATTGCAGAATTTTATGCTTCCAAATTCATATAGTGATACAATGGTGATATAAATACATAGTGCAGTGAGGTGAGGGTGAGAGGATGTGGTTTGTTTTTGAAAGGCCAGATTCAAAATGCAGTAACAAGTAAGTTAAACAAATTAAATAGTTGGTAACAACTATGTCCTGCAATCTGTGCCACAATAGATCGTCGACGTTTCAACCCTATGGGCGCTTAGTGGAGTGTCACAAGCGGGTCTTCATCAGGACTGTGGAGGAGGAGGCCTACGGGAAGGAGTATTACAATAAAGAGTGTTCAAGTTCCTAATATTTGACAGTAATTAAATTAAAAATTGAATTTAAATTGCATAGACTCACCCTAAAATTTCAAGGGCGGTCAAGGCAAATTGATTGGAGGGGTATGGTTTATTCTAACAGGATGTCTGTGAAATAAAAAGGTATTATAAGTGCTGACTCAGATGTGAGTGAAACAATACTTTTGGTATAAGCATGGCACCCGCGCTTTACTTATAACATTAAAAGTAAAGCGCGGGTGCCGCAATTATACCAAAAGTAAAGAAATAGAAAAAAATATCTATTTCTTTACCTTTGGTATAATTGCAGCACCCACGCTTTACTTTTAATGTTATAAGTAAAGCGCGGGTGCCGTGCTTATACCAAAAGTAAAGAAAAACAAGCATTGGCATAGCCAATAGGTCTCGCTTTTGGGACCTTATATGTATTTAGTTATGCAGCACAATTTCCTTGGTGCAACAACATTAACTGTTGCATGGCTAAGCACTTATAGGGTTCCAAAGGCGAGACCTATTGGCTATGCCAGTGCTTGTTTTTATTTGCCTGCACTTCTCAGCACTGCTGGGATACCTTCAATGGGAGAGTACCGGCGCTTCTCAGGGGCAAACGAGTACTCTAAGTGACTGCCTACTCTTATATGTTTCCAAATAAAGCACTGTTTGACTTAATAAGTGATACACCTGACCGCAGTTAGTTTATTTGCAAAAAAAGAAAGAAATACATGTGGGAGTTTCCCGTTTCTGTGGCTGCAGATTTAGGAAATTGCACGGAAAGATTTTCTCTTGAATGGCCTGGCTCAGTTTGCTAAATACCCTTTCCCAAAGAGGTTTTAGGGTGCTGTAGGACCAAAACATATGGAGCCAGTCTCTGCCGTTGACAGAAACTTTTATTCAGAGCCCATGGTGTTTGATACAACATCCACCTGTTAAAGAAGGCCATTTGCTAGAAGTTCGCACCCCTAAAACACGGGGCAAAATTCCTCTCCCATTGTTGGTCACTAACATCAAACCCTGCACGCTGCAGACATTTACCTCTTACTGCTTCTGGGATTTGTATCACTGCTGAGAACTCCCTCTAGGGTGCAGTGCGCCCCCTTAAACAGACCTCGCACTCAAGCTGCACAATAGTGGTGAACCATCACCGAGCGCAGCCACTCACAGGGATCAGTTCATGCGTCAGAGCTGTGCAGTTAACCCTGTCAGACACCTGCCTCTCCAGAGGGAGCCTCGACGTCCGCTCGGCGCGGCCTGTGCATGGCACTAGCCACCATACATGCTGTGAGCCTGCCTGCAACAACTGCTGAACGCTAGGGAGCAATACTAATAACAGTAATGTTATTGCTGTTATTGTTAATAATTATGCTATTATCTTGTAAAGCGCGTGAAAGCACGCATCTGTTATTTCTATGCACTTTAGAATACTTGTACATAAATAAACCGATCTTCCTCTCTGGCTTCCTGGGTGAATGGCAGCAACTTATCATGGTATGCGTGGCCCCCTGCCCTCAGCTCACAGTCAAAGCCTTTGGATAGCCCTCTGCCTTGTGGCGCATGCACCATGTTTACTCCATTTTTGTGAAAATAGATGTGCCTTAGGTGAATGCTGTGTCTGTGACGTCTTATTAAAGTAAGCCTGATGCAAATAAGGCGTGATCTAGTTAGTAGCGCCATGGCTCTGGATTTAGGATTAGTGTCTGCGTATAATGGAGTGATACATTGGGAATGAGCGCTCATTATGTACCTATCTTAGTACCGCTGTTCTTATATTAAAGGCTCAGTCAGGCATCGAATAATTTCTGATAAAATATGCTCCAATTACAAGGTTTCACGACAGGTTGACGCGATTAGATACTTTCACAAGAGGTTGACTCATTATACGTCAGCTGAAGTAACAGCACGGCGTGCACTCAGTGAGAGCACACTCCTGGGTGCAGCTACCGGTGGTGAGGGGTTACTGGCAACAAATTATTCCCGGAAAATTTGTGCAGAACCGTTTGAGGCGAAGAGGCCCAAAAGTCTGCTTTTAACAGCTTAGAAAACCTGTGAATTTCCCACTGGCGCGAGAGAAAACTAAAAAATAAAAAAACACGCGAGTGGTGCATAAATAGAAACAAGCCCGGGAGTTGTGCACTTGCGCGCTCTCTAAACAGAAATTTTAACAAGCGGCCGTATGGCCGGGAAAGTGATCGCGATCAAACTTCAAAGCGGCCGCGAAAGTGAAAGTAATCGCAGAAAAGTGTGGCGCGCGCGCCCGCGCACATGCACTGTAGCTCTAGGCTGGCCTGGTAGCACTTTTTGGAGCCCTCTCAAAAAGTCTCGCCTGGCCAGCGCATGCGCTGGGTCAGGCGAGACCTAACAAGTGGCGCGCGCGTGACGCCTGAGTCTAGGCACGATCATAGCTCCTTCCACGGCCTATTGGTGTCTATTATGCGCTTGGCACACATAATAGACACCAATAGGCCATGGGAGGAGCTATGCGCGTGCCTCGGGCCAATTGCGTGCAGTTTTTTAGAATAAGACGCACGCAAAGGCCAATGGGGGAGCTGAAAAGGATGCCTAGTAAATGTCTCACGACCTGCGCGAACACTGCTTCGCAGTGCAACACAGGTCGCAAGACCTAAAAACAAAGGTCTGGTTATATGCTAATACATGTACTTTCAATGTTTAAATGAGCATCATACTGTTCTTCTCCGGTGAAGCAAGGCTGGCTTCTAGTCATGCCCACCCATATGTTTTATTCAAATAAAAAACAAAACACAACCATCCGACCTCCAGTCAGGAGACCCCAATCTATAGTCCTGGGACGGACTAACATATTCTAAAAAAGCATGAGGTGGGTCAGAAAGTGCCTCACATAAGCAACATCCATGGAGCTACTGGTAGGTACTCACCAGTTGGCTCACTCTGTCATCATTGGCACTTTCCTGACAGAAAAGAATGTTACACCAAGCCAGTATTTCTATGAAACTGACACTCTCACACGTTCTGCAAAACATAATGACATGCTGAATGTGGACCAAAGGCAGACAGGCTCACTTAACGTTTTTAAATTTGAGTCTGATATTTGAGTTCATGACAAAAACAGATCATTGATATTGTTTGCAGTGTATTGCTGTAAACATTATTCATTAATTGTTATTCTGTTAAGACTGTCAGTCTTAGGGTGGCCTTCCCCAAACTTTTTGCCTTACTCCAATTATGCTGATCTTGTTTTTGTTGGCTTTAGGACTCTGTGCACTTTACCACTTCTTACAAGTACTACAGGGGAGTGCACGTGTTCTCTCCTGTAAACATGGTGAAATTAGCTTACACCCAATTGGCACATTTAGTTTATTCATCAGTCCTCAGTAAAGTCGTACTACATATACCCTGGCCCTGTAAAATAAATGCTACAAGTGGGCCTGCAGCACTGATTGTGCACTGAAAGCAGCCATTGCCACTTGTGTGTGCAGTTTTAAATGGCCATTTCCATCTAGCAAAATAAACATCTTGCCAGGTGGCATTACTAGGGTAGGCTCTCAACAGCCCATTGGGCAGGGTGCAGTGTATTTAAAAAGTTGGACATGTACTTTTAACTTTTGATTGTCCTGGAAGGGAAAAACCAAAGTTCGTTTTGCACTACTGCAAGGCCTACCTATCCCTTAGGATAACATTGGGTTAACTTATTACATTTAATAATTGATAACTTTCAATTGAGCAAGTAGATCATGCTAATGTTGGATTTTAAGTCACAATTTTGAAAATACCACTTATAGAAAAGGATTGAAGAACGATGATGGATTCAACCCAGATCTGGAACTGTGGGTGAGTGTCTGAAAAGTTTCAGCGCTCCGTCCATCATCTCCTTGTGTTTGCTTTGTTTGCCCTAAGTTGGCAGGTTATGCCCAGACGTGGGTCCCTTGCTCACTCCACCACTGGATTCACGCTAGCCTGGCTGATGAGGGGTGTTACCCTGAAACCGGTCCCAGGATGCTTGTTTCCAGTCCAGGGAAGACTTGGCAGTTCGGGCTGGATTGTTCCCATGAGGCACAGGGTCAAGACTGGTTTGCATATGGCTGGGTCTGAACTGGGGTGGCAAAGTGAGCTAAAGAATGATGATGGATTCAACCCAGATCTGTAACTGGGGGTGAGTGTCTGAAAAGTTTCAGCACTCTGTCCATCATCTCCTTGTGTTTGCATTGTTTGCCCTAAGTTGGCAGGGTATGCCCCGACTTGGGTTCCTTGCTCTCTTTGCCACTGGTTTCAAGCTAGACTGGCTGATGAGGGGTGTTACCCCGAAACCGGTCCCAGGATGTTTGTTTCCGGTCCAGGGAAGACTTGGCTTGGCAGTTGGGGATGGACTGTTCCAATAAGGCACACAGTCAAAATTGATTTGCATATGGCTGGGTCTGAACTGGGGTGGCAAAGTGAGAAAGAACGATGATGGATTCAACACGGATCTATAACTGGGGGTGAGTGTCTGAAAAGTGCTCCGTCCATCATCTCTTTGTGTTTATTTAGAAAGTTGGCATTTTCTTGTCCTTACCATTAGTTGCCCTCTGACTGTATCATGGGTCACATGACTAGGTGTAGCTGGTAGTTGGTCTTTGTGTATTGCTCCAAGACAGTGAGACAAAGGAGGGATAGGTTTTGGCAGAATGGGTCATTTCTGATTTGATGACGAAGATGACATGTCACCTACAACACTTGCACATCACAAAGTCTCTGCCTGACCTCACTCAAAGGCTTTGCCACTAGTCTTTTGTGATCCCAGACAAGCTGGGGCCAGAGCAGGGAGGCAGGAAATTCCAAACACCTCTGGGGTGGAAACCTGCAGAACCTTCTCCTACTTCACAGTGAGCACCATGTATAAATTATGGACCCTCAGAGTCAGACCCAACTCTTCATACACCTCTGTACATGTGGAAGACCCATGAGGTTTGCTGTGATGCTCTGCAAGAAGGACTGCTTCTCTGTTGCCCTGCTTCTCTGTTGCCTGCTGTCCTGCTGAGTAAAAAGACAGGACCTGCATCTTCATCCCATGACCACCAGAGTGACTACAAGGGTTACTTGACTGGCCTCCTGATCAGATCCTCAGGGACAGAAAAGGCTCCAACCATCTTGAACTCAACACCTGGACTCTACTTGCTGTGAGTCTTTCCTCCAAGTGGTACTGCTCCAGTACTGGACACTTGGAAGTGGGCCTGAAGGTGCTCTGGCAGCCCAGCTGTGGGCAGAACCGACACAGCATGATGCATCGCCTCGCAGCCCCACTTCAGAACCGCCGCAGTGCGATGCATTCCTGATGCCAGATTTTGCATCGCAGCCCGCAGTCTCCTCAGAACTGCGGCTGCACAAGCGCATCCCCCACGCAGGTCTCTGAATCGAAAACCCTTTTTCAACGACATCCTGATGACAACGCAGAACTCCAGAGGGGTTGTTACTAAAACTCAATGAGAGTCAACAGAGTGTTGTGAGGGGTGCAGTGCTGGTAAAGAGGTGGATTAAAACTAGCTACAGGGTTTACCACATCAATTTTATCATGGCTTCCTTGTGCTTGGATTAAAAACAAGACGTACAACAAAAACCATTAGATCCTATCATGCTGTGCTTAGATTGACATGTTTCAGCCAATAACCTAGAGAATGTCACGGCTTTCTTCAGGATCTCAATTAAGCTACTGCTGTGAGAGTGATATATACAGGGGTGTGAAGAAGTTTGTACATCAAGGCATTGGCTGGTATTTTGAATTATGACACAAAACCAGTGACCCATGGCAAGCAAGATGGTGGATTCTCCGGTGGCACCTGTAGGGGGACATAAACAACATACCCATCAGGTTATGAAGATAGAACAGCTTGAAGCAGAGCAGCCAATTTGTCAACCTGTGAGTTATACAGAATCTTATACAACCAAGTGTTGTACAGAAGGGAGACATTCCTGGTTAACACCCTCAAAGACCCCTGCCATGAAGAGTGTTACACAGTGTTTAGGAAATGCTATTACAACATTAATTGACTGTCCTATATGTGAGGCACTCACCTGCAGATGTTAATTGCAGTGCCCCAGCTGTCCTTAGCCTCGGTGCTTAAGGAAAAAACGTGTCTCCAACATATTAGATAAAGGTTGTGACTTTAGTGTACGTACAAAATTAAAACCGCAAGCATAAGAAAAAGAGGAGACCAAGTCATTTCATATGTATGGTAAAAGTATCTCAAATTTCAGGAGGGGAAAAAGGAGAGAAGGAGAAGGAAGGGTTGGGCATTGGCCCTCTGGGTTCATTTTGCTCCGATCAGAGAATGTGTCTCAGTGTGTCTGATGTCCATATTGGAGAGTATCATGAGATATGGTTGGAAAAGCCTTCACTGGGAGTCAAGGATGATACTCAGCGTCCTCCATGCCTCACCTGTGAATTTCCCACTGGCGCGAGAGCAAAATAAAAAAACACGAGAGTGGTGCATAAATAGAAACAAGCCCGGGAGTTGTGCACTCGTGCGCTCGCTAAACAGAAATTTTAACAAGCAGCCGTGCGGTCGGGAAAGTGATCGCGATCAAACATCAAAGCGGCCGCGAAAGTGAAAGTAATCGTGGCAAAGCGTGGCGCGCGCGCGCCCGCGCACATGCACTGTAGCTCTAGGCTGGCCTGGTAGCACTTTTTGGAGCCCTCTCAAAAAGTCTCGCCAGACCAGCACATGCGCTGGGTCAGGCGAGACCTAACAAGTGGTGCGCGCGTGACGCCTGAGTCTGGGCACGAGCATAGCACGATCAAGACTGAGGAGGTAAGCAAGGTGTAGTAATGTACCTGAATCAGATATGTGTGCTGGTAGTGTGACTAGGCATATGAGAAACCCCCTGAAAAACAGGGTGAGATACTGTATTGACACTGGCAGAGGTCTTAAAATACAGGCTCAAAGGTGATCAAGGTATGAATGAATATCTGCATAACCAAACGATTACGTATTACTCCTATATAATGTCCAAAAAGTATGGTTTGGGACATATAAAGAGGCCACACCGTAATGTCCGCTGATCAATAATGAACTACAAATAGTGCTAGGGGAACGATTCATGCCATGATGTCAGATGCTATGTTATGACATATATCCAGCATTTTGGGAAAATATATACTCCGAGAAAGGAGGTGGGCACACTAAGAGTCAGAATAGGGGCATGTTGCACGCACCGTGAGAGTCACGTGAGACGGACACCGTAATTATCATGAGCGGATGTCTCGATGTATACGGATCAAGGAACCGCCAAGAAGCACTCCTCTTGGGGAAAATCTAAATTGTAGAAGGGGAACCGACTCTCCTCTGAGAAGGGGGGCTTGGGGGGGCAGACGACCGCAGGGAGGCCCCCCCCCCCGGCAGTTTGGGAGGAGGTATGGGGGGGGCGTGGCTGGCCTTGCGCCGGCCATTTTGAACTTGAGCTACATTTTTTGTAGCCCAATTATAAAGGGCTTGGGCGCCTGCTCCCAGCCACCATTTTAGGTTTGGTGACCTGTTGGCTGGGAGTCTGGCTATTGGTGTTTTTTGTCGTGTAGTTTTTGTCAGGGCATTAGTAAGATTTTAGGCGGTTTCCGATGGCGGAAGGAGATTATCGCGTTCTTGAGGCCCTCCGGCTCCTGAGTGAAGCGGGCCGGATGGACCTCGTTATTGGAGAGGTAGCGGGGCCGTCGCGTCCGATGCGACAGGCCTCAGCAGGCGTGGCAGTGGCGGTGGCCGCCTGCACTTCGCCGAAACACCTGAAGTCTATGCCGGTGAGTGAGCGGGGCCGCCAGCGCTTTAAAAAGGCGGCCCAGCTCGTGTGATGCAGCCGATAGTGCAGGCAACGGCGGGTGAGGCGGGAGGAGTGAGCGGGGAGGGCCGGGAGGTCTGGCGCGATGGAGAGCTAGTGCCGAGTGGGCCGGCTGCAGCGGTGCGTTCATATTCCTCCCCCGCGGCAAGAGGTAGGCGCGGGGGAAGGCGGGTCTCCAAGAGGCGTTCTGCCTCTATGCCGGAGGCCCCGTTGCGCATGAAGAGGGAGGCGGGAGGCGTCACTGTGCAGGGTGCCGGTTAGGCGTTTCAGGAGGGCAGTTACATTGAGCGCGGGGAAGTTTTTCCTCGCGCGTTTGTTTTAAGTGAGGCAGGTGGCAGTACAGTCGGCGCTAGGGGCTTGAGAGGCCAGCTGTCCGGTGCTGGCACATTAAATGAGCGTTTTTCAGGGCATTTGTGAGGGGAGCAGGATTTTGGGGCAGTATGCATGGCAGACAAGGCTGGTGAGCAGGGGGTTGTAGGGTGTGATAGTCCTCTATTGTTTTCTCCCCTTTATCTGTAAGGGGAGAGTCGGGGTCTGTGGGAGCGAGCTTTTTGGGAGAGGGAGAGTGGGCTCAGGTGGGTGGGGTGGGGTTCTCTGCAGGACTTACTTTCTTTCAGAGGGTATGGGGGTTCTGGGGCATCGGTTTCTTTGCGTGGGGGGGTTGCGTTCTTGGGTTTTTGAGGAGGGTCAGAGTAGGGCAGGGGCGGGTGGGGGTGGTAGTGGAGATGAGGGTTTGGTTTTTAGTTATTTGGAGCCGGCTGGGGGGACCTGGCCTGGGAGGGTTTGGATATATTTCCCTCTTGGTCTGAAGGTGTTCGGGGTCTTGGTGGGAAGGTTGCATCGGGATTGTCTCAAGTTCAGGGGCGCGTCAAGGATGTGGATTAAAGGGCGCGGGCAGGGGTTGGTGTTAGAGGTCAGGAACGTGATGGGTCAGGAAGTTCGTGGGTTTGCGGTGTTACTCAGGACATGGGCTCTGCGTCTGCAGTGGTTCAGGCGATGTTAGATTGGAGTGGGGACAAGGAAGGTATGGTTTCGCCGTTTTCGGGCGGTGTGGTTCTTGCAGGTTTTTCCGGAGGTAGGCGGACTAGGGAGGCTTTTTTGAGTGGTCATAGGGCAAGTGGTTTGGTTAGCTTGCAGGGGCCCAGCACACCAGTCCAATATTTTTCTTTACAGGACAAGAAGCGTAGCAGCGCAGCAGACTCGGCCCACTTGCGCCGAGGAGAAGGGAGGGTGAGGCCTGGCGCGGCACATCCCGTACCAGCAGTGGATCCCGTCGTGGCCAGTGCACGAAGGTCCGGCGCAACGTCAAGATGGTCACGGTGGGCAGCTTTCTCAGACAAAATGGATTGTCATGCCAGTCAACGGAGGGGAGAGGACCGGCGAGTACAGTCGGCTCCCCCGCAAAGTGGTCATTCAGGGTCTTGTAAGGCCCGTACGGTGGAATTTGTTGATGAGGTGTTGCAGGTGGAAGAGCCACTCTTGCTTGATTATGATGAGGATACCCCTGAGGAAGGGGAATTGCGGGATTATGAGGAGGGGGGGCCCTCTCATGTCTCTTGTAGTTTTTTGCAGGATTCAAAGGGAGCGGTACCCCTAAAGCAGCCGGTGGTGGTAAAGGACAAAGGAAAGCACGGCCCATCGGTGAGGGCTCATCCTGCAAGGGATTCATATGAGAGGCCGGCGCGGCGATCGGAGTCCGTCCGAGCATCCTCTTTAGAGCCAGGTGAGAGCGTTATAACACAGGCCAAACCTACTATGGTGTCTGTGGGGTCAGGGGGGGAGGGGAGTGGGGGTGGGACCGAAGGGAGATTATATAAGGGTAGGTACGTAAAGGACACAGGAGTAGGCACAGAGGATGGGGGAGTGGTGCTGGATACTAAGGTGGAGAGTGGGACTAACACAGTGGCTGCGGGTGGCAAAGAGCCGTTAAGAAGTAAAGAATTGAAAATTAAAAAGCTCCCTTATATGGGGGTGACTAAGCCCTTAGGCGCACACCTAATGCTGGCGACGAAGGAACGCATATGGAAAGGGGAATACGTTGAGATTTTGAAACTTTTGCACAGGGAGGTGAGATCTAAAGAGGGCTCTAAAGAGGAGGAGTATGAATTAGCCAAGCGCCCTAAAGTACCGTTGACAATTGAAAATTGGACAGCAGCATTTTTAATTTACACCAGTGTTTACTGCGAGAAGTTCCCTGAGCGCTGCGTGGCTATATTTAAGTATATGGATGTCATACGGAAGGCCCAAATTACAGGTAGTGGTTTCGCATGGGCACAGTATGACGAAGAGTTCAGGGCTCGAATGGCTTGGGACTCGGAGGCAAAATGGGGAGAGTTGGATAATGACTTGTAACATACAATGGGGGCGGCGCCAGGGGGTAAGACCATCTTCACAGCTAGTGGTTTGCCTCTAGTTTATCGGCCCTTTCAGGGAAAGCCCACCCGGGGTGGGGTGGGAGGCTCAGCCGCGACACAAACTGGATTTGGGGCATGTTGGGATTTCAGCAAGGGTTTATGCACACGGGAATTTTGCAAACACCGACATGAGTGCTCTAAGTGTGGGAAAAGACATCCTCTCGTTAACTGTTGGGGCATCAGACCGACCGGCAGGCGGATAGCAAGGGCAGCATGCAGGCGCAGGGATGTATGGCAATGTGCAGCAACCTCATGATGGACGGGGGGGGGAGGGGAGCACAGGGTTCTGGGCCAAGGGCTCCTACTCCAATTGGCGCAGCTTGAGGAAGCATTGAGGGGTTATGAGAAGGTGGAGGCAAGACAGACACTTTTGGATGGTTTTCGGTGGGGTTTTCATTTGGGGTACCACGGGCCTCGGCTCAGGAGGTGGGCGGATAATTTGAAATCCGCATCAGAGCATAAATTGGTGGTGCGCGAAAAATTGAGCAAGGAAGTGCGTGAGGGGAGGATGGCAGGCCCTTTTGATGAGTGGCCAGTTCACAATTTGATCATTTCCCCTATTGGGGTGGTGCCTGAAAAAGAGGAAGGGCAGTTTCGGCTGATTCAACATTTGTCATGGCCAGAAGGGTCATCAGTCAATGATTTTATTGATGAAGACGCTGCATTGGTGTCATATTCCTCAGTTGACGTAGCCATGTCACTTGTAGTGACCGCGGGCGCAACTGCAGGCATGGCAAAGTGTGATATCAAGTCGGCTTTTAGGCTGCTCCCGGTTCATCCGGATGATTGGTCTTTGCTGGGGATGCATTTTGAAGGCAAATGGTACGTGGACAAGGCTTTACCAATGGGCTGCTCTGTGTCATGTGCTCTATTCGAACTTTTCAGCACTTTGCTCCAGTGGTGTTTCACGCAAAGCACAGGTCACAATTTGGTCACACACTACTTGGATGATTTCTTTTTTGTGGGTTCCCCGGGCTCCACGGAGTGCCAGCATGCTCTGGACATTTTCCACGAGCTTATGGAGGAGCTGGGGGTGCCGCTAGCACCGGAAAAGACAATGGGGCCTGATACTGTTATATCCTTTTTGGGTATTGAGCTTGACTCAGTGGCAATGCAGGCCCATCTGCCTGATGATAAAAAATTCAAAATGTTGGCTTTGTTAGACAGGATGTTGTCTAAACGGAAAGTGACAGTTAAAGACATTCAAGTGTTGTTAGGTAACCTGAATTTTGCCTGCAGGGTCGTCAGGGCAGGTAGAACTTTCTGCAGGCACCTGGGCCGGGCTTTGGCAGGTCAGCATTTACCTCACTATCACGTGCGCTTGTCAGCAGGGGTGAAGGAGGATCTGCGTATGTGGTCTGTTTTCTTGCACTCCTTTAATGGAGTACCACTGGCTAGGGACGAGGACTTACAGTGGGATGTGCAAATGTTTTCGGATGCGGCAGGCAGCGATGGTTTTGGTATTTACTGGCAAGGACGGTGGTGTGCAGAGAAGTGGCCGCAGAATTGGAAGAATGGAGGGCGGAGCATTACTTTTTTGGAGCTTTTCCCGCTCCTGGTGGCATTGACCATTTGGGGCAAGGAGCTGGAGCATAAGAAGGGGCTTTTCCGTGTAGACAACATGGCAGTGGTGCAAATAGTCAACAGGCAGTCAGCAAGGGATGAGCAGGTTTTGAAATTGTTGAGAGTGTTTGTGCTGGGCTGTTTGCACTACGACATTTCATTCAGGGCTTTGCACGTGCCGGGTGTGGACAATGACATTGCGGATGCTTTGTCTCGTTCGCAGTGGGGGAGATTCCATGGGCTGGCCAAGGAGGCGGACAAGACACCAACCCCGATTCCGGAGCACCTCTGGTATGTCGGCAACGTAGGGTATTTCAACTGGTGGTAGGTTCTCTGTCCGTTTCCACGCATGCAGCTTATTCTTTGGCGTGGAGGGAATTTTTGGCATCAGGAGCTTGTAGGAGGGAGGAGTCTTGGTGCAGTTCAGACGATGTTGTGCAGTTTATCTTGGACCTCATTGAGAAAGGTTTGTCTAGAATTACTATTGCTAGGAAGTTGGTGGGTATTTCCTTCATGGGTAAGCTTTTTTGGGGTTATTCCCCTTCTGCTGGGGAAATAGGAAGGAGGATGCTTGAGGGCTGGGCTAGGGAGGGGCTCTTATGTCTCGTTCACCTATTTCTTGGCAGACGTTAGCACGTTTGTTGGAAGTTTTGCCTGTAGTTTGCAGGAACGATTTTGAGGCATCGTTGTTTGCTACCCTTATGGTGTTCATGTTTTTTGGGGCTTTTCGGGTTTCTGAACTCCTTGGGACCAAAGTTAAGCAGGGCATTTGCTGGCAGGAGGTGTTCTTTACGGACACAGGTTTGAACATTTGGCTGTCCAGTTCAAAAAGGGATCAGAGGGGTGTTGGGAAGGGGGTGTGGTTAGAGGTAGGAACCCCCAGTTGTACTTGTCCGCTGCGTTTGGCAAAGCAATGGAAAATCCTATCGGGGGGAGATGGGAGCGATTTGGTTTTTAAACATATGAATGGCTCCCGTGTCACAGATTATCGGCTGCGTATGGTTTTGCGCAAAGGGTTGCAGCGGATTGGTTTGGACGGGGCTCAGTTTGGGACTCATTCTTTTAGGATCGGGGCGGCAACTGAAGCGCATAACCGGGGTTGGTCTCAGGGTGACATCATGCGGCTAGAGCGTTGGTCATCGGACTGTTTTTATAAATATGTGAGAGTTAATGCAGTGGAGGTGCATGCGTCAACCCCCTGTTTGTGAGTCTCATTCTTGTTTCTCTTTTCAGGTTCTGTGGCTGGGCCCCACGTGAAGGAATTGACGGTGTGGATTGTGGGGCATTCATTCATCAAGTGAGCACATGTACAAGCGTGCAAAAGTTATTTCGGGGGAATGTTGGGGTTCAATGAACGTCTTTTTCGGATTATCTGGAAAGGAAAAGGGGGAATGCTTTGGAGGGAGCTTATTCCATGTTTGAATAATGCCATGGTGAGGGGCCAATGCCCTGATATTCTGTTGATACATTTGGGCGAGAATGATCTTTGTGGCGTCAAAGGGGTGGTCTTATTGCGGGCAATGAAGAGGGATTTGGCCTTGTTGAAGGAGCGTTGGTCGGGTTGTCATGTGCTTTGGACGGAATTGGTCCCGCGGAGGGTGTGGAGAGGGGCGTTGAACCCCAGAGCTATTGACAGGGCACAGAAGAAGGTGAATGCGGAGATTTCTAGATTTTGCCGCAATTTGGGTTTCGGGAGAGTGACTCACAAGGAAATCCGTTTTCAGGCGGTGGAGTTTTTTCGGGGTGATGGTGGGCATTTGTCAAGGATGGGCATGGATCTATATTTGCTCGAAATTAGGGAAGTTCTGTCCCGATGTGTGAACGTGCAGAGTCATGGTCAAGGGGTCTAAAGGTTTTTCTCTGTTGGGGGGCAGAAAGAGGGGGGGTTAGTGGTTACACCACCCCTTTCTTTCTGGGTGGCGGGGGTTATGTAAATTTTGACAGTTTTGCCGGAGGTTGGTTGATTTATTTGTTGAGTTGGGTTATCGGCAGGGAAAGGATAGGTTGGTTAAGTTTAGCTCAGTTCCAGCTCAGTGATCGATAGCTGTAAAGGGGCAGGCAAGGGAGTTTGGTTAACGGAAGGTTTGTATTTAGAGATTTTTGATGGGGTTATACAGGAATGTAATGTTTGATATTGTTGTAATGTTGCAATGTGCGGGCGGGGGCGGGTTCGAAGACATTTTAGGGAGGGTGTGGGGTTAGGTATATGTTTTATTTAGTGAGGTTTAGTTTTGGAAGGCTGTTTGCCAAGGTTTTTAAAATTGTAATGTGCACCTGTTCCAATAAAACAGCCTTTTTCACACAAAGTCTTTGTCAGTGGCCTGCTTCCCCCCCCCACCCCTCCCTCCCAAGGGGGGCTTGGGGGGGCAGACGACCGCAGGGAGGTCCCCACCTGGGCAGTTTGGGAGGGGGTGTGGGGGGGGCGTGGCTGGCCTTGTGCCGGCCATTTTGAACTTGGGCTACATTTTTTGTAGCCCAAAAGTAGCCCAATTATAAAGGGCTTGGGCGCCTGCTCCCAGCCACCATTTTAGGTTTGGTGACCTGGTGGCTGGGAGTCTGGCTATTGGTGTTTTTTGTCCCCCCCCCCCCCCCCCCCTTTCCCACCCACAAAAACCACTTTTTTCCATTCGGTCCCCCCTTTTTTGTAGTTTTTTCCTATTTTTCTTTTTTGCTTTCTCTTCTTTCGGAATTTTTCAGGTGTTTTTTTCTGGGACAGGTGCGCAGGGGTTTTTGTACTATGTATTTGTCGCTTGGAGCAGGGTGTGGGGTTAGGTATCTGTTTTATTTAGTGAGGTTTCGTTTTGGAAGGCTGTTTGCCAAGGTTTTTAAAATTGTAATGTGCACCTGTTCCAATAAAGCGGCCTTTTTCACACAAAGTCTTTGTCAGTGGCCTGCTCCCCCCCCCACCCCTCCCTCCCAAGTGGAAAGATTGGCCAAATTGCATTGTCGGCAAATATGTAGACTCATTGTTTCCAGGCAAAGTGCTGTGCTCATAGGAAGAAATGATTTACGAGATATGTGGTAAGACTACGGCACGCTAAGGATAGATAGTTTGCATCGTGACACACAGATTGATTTATTGTCATTTTGGTCTTGTTTTTATTGATTAGAAATTACTCTGTTTCTAGTTCTGTTGTGGGCTTCTTTTGTGGTGTTTTTCACTATGTTACTATATGAAGAGTTGCACAAATACTTTACACATTGCCTCTGAGTTAAGCCTGGCTGCTCTGTGCCAAGTTATCCGAGAGTTCAGCACAGGTTAATTTATGTTTGCTTGTGACTTCACCCTGAGAAGGATTGTGGTTGCTGCTTGGACAGTTTACCCCCCTCAACCAGTAACATAATTTCTCACACCCATAATTTAAAATCACACACCACAGAGGTACCCACATTAGTTACCTTCAGTGGGGCCTTTTCTGAGGTATTTAGTAACTCTATAGTATGAACATGTTTGTCATAATATTATATACAGTAATATCATCAGACATATACATTGTGTCCTAAATATTGTATACGAAAACATTACAAATGTTGTCCCATTTGGTGTGCATATTCTTTTTTTTAAATTTGTATTATTAAGTGAATAACCAAAGCAAGAGGACATGTGAAAAACTTATCAGAAAAAAGAAAGAGCAGTCTAGATAGATACAAATTAGCAAATCAAACCATACAGATAATAGTAAAATTAACAGAACCATAAAAAAGACCACAAATGTAAGTCAAAAATAAATACATGGATGGAGTAGAGCATCATGGAAACCCTAAAACACTACCGACTGAGCAGACCGGTCCTGAAGAGCAGCCGCCTCTGCCAAACACCCCCAAACTGGATCCCAGATCCGGCCTCGCCATTTCTCCTGAGGATTATTCCCGATAGGGACCATCTCCAGCCGGCTTCTATTAAAAAATTCATATTACCAGATCCCAGGATCAGGAGTCCTGCAAATGCCAGATCCTTGCCAGTACCAATCTAGCTAGCGTGATAGAAAAGGAGTCAAACCCAGATAGACAAACTGGGATAGCTGACCCCATCATGATCAGCTTTAAATCTGTCACAATCCTCAACTTGTAGGTACACCCAAGTTTACCAAATACAAATGCCCAGAAAAACTTGAATTCTGGACAAGTCTCAACGTTATCTGCTCCAGTGCATCCACAGCGAAACAGTGACTATCCGAGTGAATCTTCAAAGTATAGAGACGACAAAGGAGTGTAATACCAATCGTTGATACATTTAAGATGGTGTACATTAATTCGAGAGACATTCAGAGCAGAATGAAACAACTTATTATGCTTAAGGTCTGCACATGTAACTTCCGTGTTGGTCCGAATACTCCACTTGGGAGCCCTCTCCAGGAACACATCGTCACCCTGTTTATAAGATGAGAGATTAATTACCTTATAGACGAGCCCAATTTTTCTCTTGGATGGAGCGTTCCTAATGAGGTCCAGACATGGATCAACCACACAGCTCATATCCGCTTCTTTAAGGATAAAAAGAAAAGGATGCATTTGTAAATATCTATGTTCATTTTCTATTACTGATTGCAGTGGAGTAATATGTTTGTAAATAATATTTAGGACATATTATTAATGTCAGTGGATATCTTAACACAATATTATGTCACACAATAAGAGACAAGCGGCAGGTGTGCTTAATTAGTACCTGTCAATATAAAAAGTCAATATAACACTCATTACTAAGGAAGAGAAGAGCACCGATGACCATGCATCCTGTACGCTGTTCTATTTAATGGGGACATTAAAATCTGCAAGTCCGTTTAGCGGACTGGCCAAAGAATCCTTAATCCATTCAGGAGATCCTGGTGCACTCCAAATCGGCAGTCACCTACGTACGTAAGTTTAACTTCCTTAAATCAAAGATCTGCAATACTTTGTAAGATTTTGAGACGTACTCTCTTAAAGTACTTGGGATCACCAAACTTGTACATAAGGCCTTGCATTCTTCCTTCAATGTCTGACAACATGCTCCCAAATATTTTGCCAATGTCGGATTCGTCTGGTTTGGTTAAAAGCCTGTGAAAAGCCCAGGCATAGTATGTTAGATCTGGCAGACATAGGCCACCCTTTACTTTCCTTCTGCATAGTTTTTCCAGGCAATACTGGGGCCTTTTGAGTCCCATATAAAACTGTAAACCTTCCCTGTAATTTCTTCAACCACTCCACCTTAAATAGGAATGAAAACGTCTGAAAAAGGAATGTACATTTTGGAAGAATTTTCATTTCTACCAGATTTACTTTGTCTATAAATGGCAATGGAAGGTGAGACCAACTAGGCATCCGGTTTACAGCTTCTTTCATTACACTGAAAAAATTAGTTTCAGGGAGGTCCTGAATATTCTGGGTCATCTGAATGCCTAAATATAGCATCTCCTTTTTACAAATGTTTCGGTTTGACTCCAAATTCCATGCCATAACCTCTGTTTTCTCCCTGTTTACCGAATACCCAACAATACGGCCAAATTGTGAAGTTAGGTCATTTAATGGAGGGACCGATCTGTATAGATCTGATGTAAAAACCAACAAATCATCTGCGTATAACGCCACCTTATTCTCCCAATCCTTGTATCTAAGGGAACAATTCAGCTGTCTTTTCCAATCTTAGCTGCCAAGGGTTCGATATATATATACATTAAACAGGAGGGGGGATAAGGTGCATCCCCCCTCTAGTCCCTCTTGAAGTGCTAAAGGGCGCAGAAAGATTACCGTTTATCAAAACTCTGGCCCGCGGTTTTCCATATATCACGGCTATTGCCTTACAAAAGTTTCCACCCAAGTTATGAAGTTTTAACATCACCTGCATATAAGCCCAAGTTACCCTATCAAAGGCTTTAGTGGTGTCCAATGTAATAACTGCTAAGGGAAGTTTATAAGTGGAAGCTATATCTGCTGCCCCTATCAGGTTGAAGGTCAACTCCTGGATCCCTCTTCCTCTCACAAACCCTTTTTGGTCAGTAAGTAAAAGGCCCTCTTCCACCCCGTTAAGTCTCTCTGCCAGGATTTTTTCAAAAAACGTATAATCACAATTTAATAAAGAAATTGGCCTATAAGAGTCACATAAATTCAAGGCCTTCCCTGGTTTTGGAATTAAAATACCTTTTGCTTTATACCAGATGCTGGGAGTTCTGCTCCCTTCTCAAAACATTGAGCGAACATCTTTGTCAATTGTGGCAAGAGAACCTTCTCAAGTATTTTATATAATTCCAGAGGTAACCCATCTGGGCCTGCTGCCCTCCACGGAATATGCGATGTTACATCGCATGTGATACATCGCAGGCCATTACAACTACCGTGTTGTTACATCGCATACCATTAAAACGCAAGTCGTTATGACAATTTGCTGTAGGGTGCGCTGGATGTTGGAATAGTAGAATTTACTATTCCAACTCCAGTCTGTGCAACAGTAAGGAAGGTGTTGGATTTTAAACCCATCACCTTCTGCCCCCAACAGCAAGTCGTTGAAACGACTTGCGTTGTAATGGTTTGCTATGTAACAACGGGGTCGTTGTAATGGCAGGCGATGTATCACATGTGATGTAAAGGATGCCTCCCCCTCCCCGACTTCCCTGCCCTTATTGCATTTCTTATCTCTGTGGTTGTTATACTGCTGTTTACACTGTACTACTAATATCAAAAATACCATCCGGAACTTTCTGCCCAGCCATGCTTCAACTTCAATCCCTCAGTGACTGCCAGGCCCTCATGATATAATTCTCAAAAATAATTCTGAAAGCTTTCCTCAATTTCCTTGCTGCCAGCAAGAATATTACCGTGTTTCTCAGACCTAACATCTTTAATAAAAAGATCTTGCTTGGTCTGCCTTGGCTTTCCATGCTAGGAGCTTTCCACAACCCTCTCCATACTCAAAATGCACAATTCTACTTGCCCTCCATCTTTCCTTGGCCTATCTTCAACTAAAGCAGACAGCGTCTCTTTTGTAACTTGCAAGGAAGCTTATAAAGTCGATTTCTCACTTTCACCCTTCTCCTCTAAGAGGTCCTGCTCCTGCTGTTGGATACTGCTTACCAAAAGCCTTACCTCCGAAGTAAACTCTTTCCTTTTTAGAATTTGAATACTGGGTATTTTCCCTCTTAAAAATGCCTTGAATGCATCCCATACTATGCCTACAGGTGCACTGCCCATATTTATAGCACAACATTCTTCTGACTTTGATTTGAGTGCCTCTATCATTTTTTCTTCAAGCAATAGAGTACGATCCATGGTTCTCCTTATTTTTGTCATCACAGTGCTCCCTGCTAGAATCATAGCAACTGCTGAGTGATCCGAAAAATTGGCTCCCACATGCGTGATCTTTTCAACATAGTCTCTAAGCCCTTGGTCAACTTAAAAGTAATCAATTCTAGATTGCTGCTTGTATTTATTATTATTATATGTAAAACCCTTCTTAACTCCCATCCTCTCACTCCATATGTCGCACCATCCTAATTGTACCACGGGGGCCTTGATTTATGAACGCGTCTTGCTATTTATATCTGAGCGGCTATTAAAAGAGCTGTCCAACGAGTCATCTAAAAACACATTAAAAACACCAGCCAAAATAACAGGGTCTTAAAAATTCAGTAGTTCTGTCAACAGACCTCCAAATGGCATTGTGTTATCCGTGTTGCGACCCTAGTATCCCACTACAGTAAACCCTTGAAGATAGATTTTCAGCTTTACAACGACCCATCTTCCTGCACTGCCTACTGTACTCCGTTCTACCAAGATGTGTGTTTTTTTAATCACAATTGCCACCCCCCTTATTGTCAGATGTTGGGTAGTATAAACCACCTTTTGCACCCAGCTTCTAGTTTTAAATACCTCCTTCATTTCCTCACCCATGAGGTGAGTTTCCTGCAGAATAATAATTTGGGCTGAGACATCTTTCAAACACTGCAGGATCTTCTCCCTCCTTCCTTGTGTCTTTCCTGATTGACACTGGGCTACACGATCCACAGAACTATGGAAGTTCCATACTTGCCTCTATCGTAGAAAACGATCCAAGTAGTTGGGGTTAGAAATAGACAAATGTAAAATCCAATTTCAGAAGAAGTTCCAGTTAAAAAGGGACATGTGGGGAAATTAGAACCATGGAAGTTCCAGACTTGCCTCTTTCGTAGAAAACGATCCAAGTAGTTGGGGTTACAAATAGACAAATGTAAAATACAATTTCAGAAGAAGTTCCAGTAAAAATAGGGACATCAATTTGTAGTTTGCGATTAAAGTCCATTATATCTGTTAGGAAGAGATTTGTTATGCAAATTAAATTGCACAATGTACTGTACACCGATGATGTTGCATTTCAGATACATGATGAGGATGTCGATTTTAAATTGATTAAGCATAATGCTGAGACACAGTTGTTCGCCTTACTCACTGTTGCTGAATTGCCAGAAGATCTCAGAGCTACTGTAACTACTGAAGTTTGGGATTTCACTAGAAAAGATATCGGACTCATAAAAGGAGTAGAACCAGTCCGAGTTCAGATAAATGCAAAATTTCCAAGAACCCCACTGTTAGACCTGTCAGCCCTTTGGGTGGTCCCTCCTCATCATTATTTATTTTGTCCCACTTTTGCCTCAAACCCTGTTAGTATTTTTCCTTTTTGGGAACCACCAGACTTTTTAGTGTTGATGCAGGGTCAGGGAGCCATTTTCCCTACCCCTGGAACTTCTGTCTGAGGGCCTGAAACACAAAATGGTGGCCACCCATTGTCACCTGTGACATCACTGGAACCTACTAGTACCTTCCAGAACATTCTAGAACCCTGTGACAGTGTGAGGCAGGTTTAGAATGTTGGGAAGCCAGCTTGGAGTTGGCAGTTGGAGTTGGCAGTTGGCACCTGACTGGTGAAGGGAGAGCAGCACAACACTGAAGGAGGAAGGAGTGAGGCAGCAGGGGTGGAAACTTGTGCCTGGAGTGGGGTCTGGAAACCCACCCTTGATACTAGTCCCTACTGACTGAGCCCAGCCTGGAGCCCTGTGTGGGATAAAGTCTAGAAGAACCAACTCAAGGACCTGAACAGCCGGAACAGGCCTTGAAAGTAAAGAACAGCAAGTTCCTGACCTGTCTATTAGCATCTTCCTGGAGTCCGACGCCGAGAAGCCTAGAGACCTGGGGCCGGAGGTGAAGAAGCGGCGCTGACTGGAAAGCAGACGTCGTACCCGGAGCCGCCAGAGGTCGAGAGAGGGCGCCGACGGAGGTCGTGGATACACCAGAGGTCAAGGAGGAAGTCACCTGAGGTCGAGTGTGCGGCGTCGACGGGGGAGTGAAGTCCGCCCTCCGGAGTCGCCGGAGACCGAGGTGAATCGTACCGGAGGTCGGGAGTGGAGATCGCACTCCGGAGTCGCCGGAACCTTAGGAAAGGAGTACCGGAGGTCGGGAGTGGAGATCGCACTCCGGAGTCGCCGGAACCTGAAGGGAAGAGCACCGGAGGTCGGAGTGGTGGTCGCACTCCGGAGACACCCGGAAGTAGGGAGATCGTGTCCCTGTGACGCCGGAGACCAACATCGAATCGAGGCTGCCCAGCGACATCGAGCCGAGGCCGCCCGCCGACATCGATCCGGAACCACCTCACGGCGTCGACAGGAACTGACATCGAGCCGAGGCCGTCCGCCGACATCGATCCAGAACCGCCTCACGGCGTCGACAAGAACTGACATCGAGCCGAGGCCGGCTAGCGACATCGAACCGGAACCGCCTCACGGCGTCGACATGACTCCGGCGGAGTCGGAAGTTCATAAAGAGGGAAGTAAGTGGAATAGAGGGCGCCTAAGGCCCTGTGGAGCCCTAAGAGACCATCCTAGGGGCTAGAGAGGTGTTAGGACCAGCCTGGGAGTGCCAGGGGTGGACTGAGACTGATACAGTGACCTGTGTGAGGGGTTGTGTAGTTTGGGAGAGCCAGATTCCTAGATTACCCTTGATCTACCTCAGTTTTAGCCTCAGCCTTATCCAAGCTAGGTGAGACACCCTCAGGCCATCCACATAACCACAAGCTGGGATTGGGCCAAATCAACCCATAGTACCTCACAAATGTGACCTGATTTGAAAGTGTACTGATGGCTTATATTTATTGAGAGTATTGTATTCTTTGAATTTATCCTATTTATTGTCTCACAGTATTTATTGTCTCACAGTATTTATTCCCTCACAGTATTTATTTGCCTATGTATTTTATGCACATCTATTTATTCATTGATTATTTATGATCTGAGCTTATCTATTTGACCTACCCTTTTTACAGAAGAAGCTTTGTGTACTGTAAGTGTGTTATTATTTATTTAACCTGCAACTAAGAGAAAACAAGATAAACACAGATATATTTTCATACATTTTTACGGTGTAGAGTCGTTTTTGGAACGGATGAACGCATGGTTATTGTGAGGGTGTGACGTACGCTTAACACGGTGCCTGACCCCCGACCGCTCGAGCCAAGCTACCACAGTGTGTGTTGGGAAACACCGGGTGACTGCAAACCCCGGTTGCCCGGGGTTTTCTAACATAATTGGTGTTCAGCGGTGGGATAGAGCTGTGCTTGCGTCCACTCGACAATAACTGTGGGTAGTCCATAGGCCTACACCGGGAGTTTTCTCAAAGCGGACTTCCTAATTCTGAGTTTTGTTTTTTCCAAATTTACTCTGGTGGTGGGAGGAGGTATTACAAAAGGTACCCCCCTGCAGAGCTTCTGTAAACACCTGTCTTCTATTCTGAGTGGGCAAAATGGAGTTTGTGTTGGAAGATGTGGAAACTTACACTGTGGCCCAACTCAGAGAGTTTTGTCAGCGAGAGGGGGTGTATTGTCCCCCAGGTGCCAAGAAGGCTGAACTCCAGACCAGCTTGAGGGCTTGGGGGGAGGCACGACGGGAAAGTAAGGCTGAGCAGGAGGACAGGGATGGAGAGCCTGAGGTGGGGAACCTGTTAGCGGGGCCCAGAACACTTTCCAGGAAGGGCAGCACTGTCTCTAGCAGTGGCTTATCAGAAGTAGAATTAACTGACCGGAGGGAGAAAAGACAGCTCACATGGAAGTTGGCGGAGCTGGAGAAAGAGAAGGAGGAACAGAGGATGGCTCACGAGTTGAGGCTGAGGGAAATAGATCTCCAGATCCTACGAGTCGGGGCACAAACTGTTCCTAATGGTGGCAGCAAAGACAAAGAAATCACCAGGGAACCCAAACCCTATCTGCCAAAAGACATAGTAGCTAGCTATAGTGCAGGGGATGATATTGCCAAGTGGCTAGCGGCCTATGAGGTCTCTTTAAGGGCCCATGGGGTGCCAGAGAAGTACTGGGGAGGGGGATTGTACAAATACATGCCTCCAGCTGGTAGGGATGCATTATTGGCCCTAGAGCAGGAGGAGCAGACCCACTACCCCACCATGAAAGTGGCGCTCATAAGAAAGTTCGGACTAACACCCGAGAAGTACAGACAGAAGTTCCGGGGTAGCCACGAACTGGGCACACAGAATTGGGTGGATTTCCTGGACTATGCAAAGAAGGCATTAGAGGGTTGGATTCAGGGCAGTGAGGTGAGGGACTACGAGGGGTTGTTTGATTTAATGTTGAAGGAACACCTGCTCGAAAAATGTTTCCCTGAACTGCGTCAACACCTGGTGGATAGCAAGCTGACCAATCCCCGGAAGCCTGCTGAGGAGGCGGACATTTGGGCTAGTACCCGGGTGTCCACAAGGGGGACTGGAGGGGATACTCAAAAGGCCGGACAGGGCGCCCCCCAGAAGAAAGAGGGAGGGGAAAAGAAAAAGGAGTTCTCTAAAGGCCCCCAAAATAACTTCCAAGGAAAGGGAACAGGATTCACCCCTAGGGCTAACCCACCCAGAAACCCTAATCCTGGCCAGAGTCAGCAGCCAAGGGTGGTCCATTGCTTCGAGTGCGGTGGCGTCGGACACTATAAGGGAGATGCGAAGTGCCCGAAAAGACCACCCCCTCCCATTGGAGGAAAGGCCCCCGGAGTAGCTAGTGTAGTGCTCGGGGAGGAGATGCCCTTAACTAAGGGAAGGGAGTGGGCGGGTGTCACTTTAGTGTCCCTGGGAGAACGGGAGATGGTTCCTAAGATCCAGGTGCCCGCAAATACTATAAAGTATCGGCAGTGGGTCACCATCAATGGCCAAAGAGGGGAGGCTCTGAGAGACACAGGAGCCAGTATGACTATGGTACGTAGCCAACTGGTGTCTCCAGAGCAGGTAATTCCCGATGTACTCCACCCAGCCGCGATGGCTGACGGCAGAACCGGCCACTATCCGGTGGCCGAGGTTCCATTTGAATGGGAGGGGGTTGCAGGTTCACTTCGAGTTGCCGTAAGCCCTGCCGTGCCGGTCGATTGTCTACTGGGGAATGACATGGAGCACAATGCTTGGAAGGAGGTGGAATACCGGACTCATGCTGAGATGCTGGGTACACCTGACTGGGCCTGTGTTAGCACAGGGTCCGCGACTACCCGGAGAGGGAGTTTGTTTCGACTGGAGCCTGGAACAAAGGCACAGCCGGCTGCCGACCAAGGGAAGAACCGAGGACAGGAGGAGCCTGCCTCGGCATCCGCGCCCCGTGTGACGGATAGGCCACCGGAGGTGGTGGACCAGGAGTCCGCGGTGGGGGATGTTACCAAACTGGAGGACCTACCCATCCCGGCCGAGTGGCACGTGGAGGGAGGGCCGACCAGGGAGGAATTCTGCAAGGGCCAGAGGGAGTGCCCTACCCTTGAGGGACTGAGGCGACAGGCCGAAGCCCAGGCAGCAGGGAACGTTGAGGGGAACTACAACCTTTACTGGGAGGATGGCCTCCTCTACAGTGAACCCAAGGCACCCCTACATGGATCGTCACGAGCCTTAGTAGTCCCTCAACGTTACCGAGCCTTCCTACTGGAATTGGCTCACGAGATCCCCTTGGCAGGACACCTGGGGCAAGACAAGACTTTCGCCCGTCTTGTCCCACACTTTTATTGGCCTCAAATGAAAGTGTCGTCCGACACCTACTGCCGGGCATGTGTGTCTTGCCAAGCCAGTGGGAAAAGAGGGGTGAAGCTGAAAGCTCCCCTGGAACCACTTCCTGTCGTTAGCACCCCCTTTGAAAGGGTGGGCATCGACATTGTGGGTCCATTAGATCCGCCTACTACAGCTGGTCACAGGTTTATCCTGGTTCTGGTGGATCATGCCACACGGTACCCAGAGGCTATACCTCTAAGGACCATTACAGCACCTGTTGTGGCTAGGGCCCTGATGGGAATCTTTACCCGAGTGGGTTTTCCCAAGGAAGTTGTGTCCGACAGGGGGACCAACTTCATGTCAGCATACATGCGGGCCATGTGGAAGGAGTGTGGAGTGACCTACCGGTTCACCACTCCCTACCACCCCCAGACCAATGGTCTGGTGGAGAGGTTTAACAAAACCTTGAAAGGCATGATCAGAAGTCTGCCTGAAAGCCTGCGGAGGAAATGGGACGTCCTCCTACCCTGTCTATTGTTTTCCTACAGGGAAGTGCCACAGAAGGGAGTGGGCTTCAGCCCCTTCGAGCTTTTGTATGGGCACCCTGTGCGTGGACCTCTCAGCCTGGTGAGAGACGGATGGGAAAGAACTCCCAGAAAGCTTCCCCAGGACGTGGTGAGCTACATGCTGGCCTTCCGAAGCCAAATGGCTAAGTTGTGGAAGCAAGCTTCTGACAACTTGGAGGCCAGCCAAGCAGTAATGAAGGCGTGGTATGACCACAACGCTCACCCGGTGGAATTGGAGCCTGGCCAGAAGGTGTGGGTGATCGAACCAGGAGAGCTTAGTGCCCTCCAGGATCGCTGGTCAGGACCCTTTGAGGTATTGGAGAAGAAGGGTAAGGCTACCTACTTGGTGGATCTTAAGACCCCTCGTCAGCCCCTACGGGTGCTGCATGCCAACCGCCTCAAACCCCACCACGAGACGCCCGAAGTCATTTTGATGATGGTGACTGACGGAGCAGAGGACGTGGAAAGCGAGCCTCTCCCCGATTTGTTTGCGTCTCAAGAGAAGGATGGGTCGGTGGAGGGAGTGATTCTCTCCCCATCTCTAACTCCTGAACAGCAGGAGGACTGCCGCCAGGTCCTGGGACAGTACTCTTCGTTGTTCTCCCTTGTTCCGGGTAGGACTCACCTGTGCGTCCATGATGTGGACACAGGAGACAGCCCACCTGTGAAGTCCAAGATCTACCGGATGTCAGACAAGGTGAAGGCCAGCATTCACAGTGAAGTCACTAAGATGCTGGAGCTAGGAGTGATCGAACCTTCCAGCAGCCCCTGGTCCAGTCCGGTGGTGTTAGTACCAAAAGCCGCACCACCGGGTGCCCAACCGGAACTGAGGTTCTGTGTGGACTACCGGGGACTGAACTCAGTAACCAAGACTGATGCTCATCCGATCCCAAGGGCGGATGAATTGATTGACCGGCTGGGAGCTGCCCAATATCTAAGTACCTTTGACCTTACTTCTGGGTACTGGCAGATCTCTCTGACTGACGGAGCTAGGGAAAGGTCAGCCTTCTCCACGCCCAAAGGCCACTACCAGTTCTGTGTGATGCCCTTTGGGCTCAAGAACGCACCTGCCACGTTTCAGCGTCTGGTGAACCAGATCCTCACTGGAATGGAGAGTTTCTCTGCTGCTTATCTGGATGACATAGCCGTCTTCAGTAACAGCTGGGAGGATCACTTGCGTCACCTGCAAGCTGTTCTCCAGGCCCTGAGACAAGCTGGTTTAACGATCAAGGCCAGCAAGTGCCAGATCGGGCAGGGGTCGATAGTGTACCTTGGACACTTGGTGGGTAGGGGAGCGGTGCAACCCCTCCAGGCGAAGATCGAGGCCATCATGGCCTGGGAACCCCCCAAGACTCCGACTGAGGTCCGATCTTTTCTGGGCCTCACCGGATATTACCGCCGCTTCGTGAAGGGATACGGTACCATTGTGGCCCCCCTCACGGAGCTTACGTCCAAGAAACAACCTCGACGGGTAGTCTGGACGGAGGCTTGTCAGCAGGCCTTTGTAAAGCTGAAGCAAGCCATGTGCGAGGCCCCGGTCCTACGGGCCCCAGACTTTTCCAAGGAGTTCATTGTCCAGACGGATGCATCGGAACATGGCAGTGGGGCAGTGTTATCGCAACTCAATGAAGAGGATCTGGATCAACCCGTGGTCTTCCTATCCCGGAGACTACTTCCCAGGGAACAGAAGTGGAGTGCGATAGAGCATGAAGCCTTTGCAGTGGTATGGGCTCTGAAGAAGTTGCGGCCATACCTGTTTGGCTCGCACTTCCTAGTTCAGACCGACCATAGACCCCTTCGTTGGCTGATGCAGATGAAGGGGGAGAATTCCAAGTTGCTAAGGTGGTCTATCTCCCTACAGGGAATTGACTTTCAGGTGGAACATCGGCCTGGAGTGGACCACGCCAATGCAGACGGTCTCTCAAGGTATTTCCGCCTTAGTGATGAGAACTCCCAAGGGATTGGGTAGCTCTCCCCACTTTCAGCTGGGGGGGACGCGTGTTAGACCTGTCAGCCCTTTGGGTGGTCCCTCCTCATCATTATTTATTTTGTCCCACTTTTGCCTCAAACCCTGTTAGTATTTTTCCTTTTTGGGAACCACCAGACTTTTTAGTGTTGATGCAGGGTCAGGGAGCCATTTTCCCTACCCCTGGAACTTCTGTCTGAGGGCCTGAAACACAAAATGGTGGCCACCCATTGTCACCTGTGACATCACTGGAACCTACTAGTACCTTCCAGAACATTCTAGAACCCTGTGACAGTGTGAGGCAGGTTTAGAATGTTGGGAAGCCAGCTTGGAGTTGGCAGTTGGAGTTGGCAGTTGGCACCTGACTGGTGAAGGGAGAGCAGCACAACACTGAAGGAGGAAGGAGTGAGGCAGCAGGGGTGGAAACTTGTGCCTGGAGTGGGGTCTGGAAACCCACCCTTGATACTAGTCCCTACTGACTGAGCCCAGCCTGGAGCCCTGTGTGGGATAAAGTCAAGAAGAACCAACTCAAGGACCTGAACAGCCGGAACAGGCCTTGAAAGTAAAGAACAGCAAGTTCCTGACCTGTCTATTGGTATCTTCCTGGAGTCCGACGCCGAGAAGCCTAGAGACCTGGGGCCGGAGGTGAAGAAGCGGCGCTGACTGGAAAGCAGACGTCGTACCCGGAGCCGCCAGAGGTCGAGAGAGGGCGCCGACGGAGGTCGTGGAGACACCAGAGGTCAAGGAGGAAGTCACCTGAGGTCGAGTGTGCGGCGTCGACGGGGGAGTGAAGTCCGCCCTCCGGAGTCGCCGGAGAACGAGGTGAATCGTACCGGAGGTCGGGAGTGGAGATCGCACTCCGGAGTCGCCGGAACCTGAGGAAAGGAGTACCGGAGGTCGGGAGTGGAGATCGCACTCCGGAGTCGCCGGAACCTGAAGGGAAGAGCACCGGAGGTCGGGAGTGGAGGTCGCACTCCAGAGACACCCGGAAGTAGGGAGATCGTGTCCCTGTGACGCCAGAGACCGACATCGAATCGAGGCTGCCCAGCGACATCGAGCCGAGGCCGCCCGCCGACATCGATCCGGAACCACCTCACGGCGTCGACAGGAACTGACATCGAGCCGAGGCCGTCCGCCGACATCGATCCGGAACCGCCTCACGGCGTCGACAAGAACTGACATCGAGCCGAGGCCGGCTAGCGACATCGAACCGGAACCGCCTCACGGCGTCGACACGACTCCGGCGGAGTCGGAAGTTCATAAAGAGGGCAGTAAGTGGAATAGAGGGCGCCTAAGGCCCTGTGGAGCCCTAAGAGACCATCCTAGGGGCTAGAGAGGTGTTAGGACCAGCCTGGGAGTGCCAGGGGTGGACTGAGACTGATACAGTGACCTGTGTGAGGGGTTGTGTAGTTTGGGAGAGCCAGATTCCTAGATTACCCTTGATCTACCTCAGTTTTAGCCTCAGCCTTATCCAAGCTAGGTGAGACACCCTCAGGCCATCCACATAACCACAAGCTGGGATTGGGCCAAATCAACCCATAGTACCTCACAAATGTGACCTGATTTGAAAGTGTACTGATGGCTTATATTTATTGAGAGTATTGTATTCTTTGAATTTATCCTATTTATTGTCTCACAGTATTTATTGTCTCACAGTATTTATTCCCTCACAGTATTTATTTGCCTATGTATTTTATGCACATCTATTTATTCATTGATTATTTATGATCTGAGCTTATCTATTTGACCTACCCTTTTTACAGAAGAAGCTTTGTGTACTGTAAGTGTGTTAATATTTATTTAACCTGCAACTAAGAGAAAACAAGATAAACACAGATATATTTTCATACATTTTTACGGTGTAGAGTCGTTTTTGGAACGGATGAACGCATGGTTATTGTGAGGGTGTGACGTACGCTTAACACGGTGCCTGACCCCCGACCGCTCGAGCCAAGCTACCACAGTGTGTGTTGGGAAACACCGGGTGACTGCAAACCCCGGTTGCCCGGGGTTTTCTAACACCCACCTTAAGCATTGTCCGCTGAGACAATTGCTGGGATACAACCTGTATTTGAAGACATGCTCCAGAAAGGCATACAAAGAGAATTAATTGGCAGTCCATGTAATTCATCTATAATAGGTATCCAAAAGCCAAATTAAAAATATAGGATAATGCAGGATTTTAGACAAATCAACGACATAGTGGTGCCTTGTTGTCCCATAGTGCCAAATTCTGCTACTGTGCTTGCTGCAATTTCCCTGTACTGCGGAATGGTTTACAGTAATTGATTTATGTCAGGTTTTCTTCCCAGTACCCCTGAGTTAAATGAGCCAGTTTTTGTTTTCATTTGTGTTCCAGCAGAGGACAATCACATGGTGTTGTGTCCCACAAGGCTATACAGAGTCCTTCTATTTTCATTCTCATTGCAAAGAAAAACATTGAGTCTCTGCAAATACCATGTGACACTTCTTTAATCCAGTATTTTGATGATTTGCTGGTACCTCCAGGTACATGGTATGCTTGCAGAAACAACACCATTGCAATATTGAATCACGTGGCAGATAATGGACACAAAGTGTCTCCAGGTAAACTGCAGTTCATTATCTTGGACACGTTATCATGAAAGGAGTCAGAAAGGTGTCACAAGAAAAAGCTGAACCATTTTGCAAAATGAATCTACCACAAACACAAAGAGAGCTCAGGATGGTTTTGGGAATGGTTGACTACTGTAGACTGTGGGTACCACATTTTTCCTAGACTGCAAAACCCCCACTGAGGCTGACACATCGAGATGCGTCTGATCTGATTCTTTGGAACAATGAATGCACCAAAGCCTTACTAGAGCTGAAAGATAAATTGTGTCACACCCTACCTCTAGGAATGCCAGATTATACCATAGAATTTATTATGCAGCAAAAGAGATGGATGCACACTCAGTGTTAATACAAATACATGGAGGAGCCCGAAGACCTGTGGCATATTTCTCAACCACCCTTGACCCTGTAGCGCCAAGACTCCCTGGCTGCTTGAAGGCAGTGGCCGCAGTGAGTGTGAGTCTTGAAAAGAGCCAAAATATAGTGATAGTTGAACCCTTGATTGCCATGGTACCCCATATGGTTGACTACTGTTGCTTAGCAGAATGAAAATGCAGTATCTGACACACATTAGACTCAGCAAATATGAACATAGTCTGCTTGCGCCAAGTGTTACATCAAGCGTTGTAATATATTGAATGTCTCTACCCTCTTGCCTATAACCGAACCACAAGACAGAAATTATGATTTTTATCATGATTGCCTACGTTTCACTGAACTATGCCCGAAACCAAGTCCTAACATCAAAGTTGAATTTGAACTGAGCACGACTATGTTGATGGTTCATGCCACAAGTTGGAAGATTGGGTTAAAGCAGCTTCTAATATGGCCCGTTTAGACCAGGGAGAAGGGAAAGAGAGTTGCCTAGACATCTGGCAGGCCTTTATATTGTGGTGTAGAGATCTGGGATTTGCACATCCCCTCACGGTCCAATGATTACACCAAGTCACTAACAAAGGTGCAAGTCTGGATAGGTTAACAGACTAAAGCGAATGCAGTGGCTGCGGGGCGCACAGGTTAGAAGGGCGGCTCTACAAGAATTGCAGACGCTTATTTGGTGATATGAGGACAAAAAAAAAGATGGTTCATGCTTACGAAGTAATGAAGTTACACTGAAAGCGCATGTGCCGTGTGCACAATAAAATCTTGGTTCCAATCTGTTTTCTCTGCCAAGTTGCTGTGTTAATCACTGTTAATAGAGCTTGCAGTTTAACTGCTCAATTGAGAGTCACCAACTTTACAGACAGCCAATATAGTTTTGGTGTACTGCATGATTTTAAGGATGCAGGGAGGGTTTTTGACTTCTACAGGATCATCGACCAGAAATGGACAGAATGTGAAGGATTTGCTCAGTGTATTGCAGCTGCCAAAAGAAATTGCTGTGGTGAAATGCCCAGGGAAACAAACAGGCAGCGGGTACGTTGCCATAGGCTAGATACTGTGCTTTGCTGGCATGTACAATTAATGGAGGATTCATGGTAAATGATGGTTTCACATGCAAATCTGAGGAAGAGAGTGCTTTCGCAATGATGTTGGAAATAACTGATGCCTGGGAAGAATTAAGGAGCGTACAGGAAACGGTGTCAGAGGCTGAACAGAGTGGGTAGATGAGAACAGGCTGTACAAAAAATGCAAATGACATTTGAATGTCAGAAGACAGGAGAAAAGTGTTGCCAGACAGCTTGTTGTTTCCAATGGCTAGGCACTACCATGGATACACACATTTAGGGAGAGAAGTGATGGTAAGACTTTTCAGACAAAGTTGGTTTAATCCTAGATTTCAAATGATTGCTGATGAAAATTACAGGAGATACGTTGCATGTGAACAACTAAATGTAGGGAAAAAGACACCAGTTAGATGCACACACCTAGGAAGATCGCGTGGCCCTTTCAACAGACTACAGATGAATTTTATCAAGATGCCTGTTCATAATGGGCTGAGATATATCCTTGTGATTATCTGTGTATTCTCTAGATGGGTGGAAGTCTACTGCATGAGTAAAAATGATAATCTCACTGTGGCCCAACTGTTATTATGTGGAATCATAGAAGAGATTCTGAATGCTGGTCCTTTTTGAGTCAGATAGAGGAACATACTTCAATAACGAAGTGATGAACATGTTGTGTACTGCATTACAGATTGAACAGAAGTTACACTGCAATTTCAGACCAGAAGCATCAGGCATAGTTTAACAGATGAACAGAACAATAAAGTCCAGATTGGCTAAAGTATGTGCTTCAACATCATGGAGCAGGCCAGATGCATTACCATTGGTACTGATGAGCATTCAATATATTCCAGATAGAAAGACAGGACTAACCCTGCACGAAATACTCATGGGAAGAGCCATGAGGTTACCTGATGTCCCTGCCGATGCCTTGTTGAATATCACAGTTGATATAATTATGGACTATTGCAAAGCCCTAGCTGATGTGGTTCGTCTGTCTCTCATCAGGTGTCAGCTGCCACACCAGATCCTCATCATGAACAGTGCCACTACCTCAATCCCGGTCATCAAGAAGTACGTTCGGAAGACTTGTCTCGAACCCAGATGGAAAGGCCCCAACCAAATTCTGTTGACAAGAAACACTGATGTTAAATGTGCCGGAGTTCCAACCTGGATTAATTCCACACACACCAGAAGAGTGAGCAATCCAGGAGAAGAGTCACTGATCTAGGATCCAGAGAGAAGAGCACTAGTAGTTGCACCTCCGGTGGGGAGACCAGTCCGATCTGTAACACCTGAAGGAGTGCAAGCTAGAGTGCAAGCAGAAGTGCAAGCAGGAACACAAACAGGAGTTTGAGCAGACGTGCGAGAACAAGAAGGGTGTAGATGAAAGACAAGTACCTGAAATAAAGCAAATTGGATTGGAGTCTCCAGTGGTGAAGAAAAAGAGACTGAGTCAACAGAATGTTATGTTATGTTATGTTAGGGTTTTATAAACCACAACAGCTGCCCCAGCTAAGAGGCGTCCTGGCGCTGAGCAACAAGGGAAAGCACGCACAAATGTTTGATGACTTTCCTAAAATGAAGATAGCTAGTGAGCCCTCGAATGTGGGCCGGCAAAGAATTCCAAAGAATGGCAGCTCTGTTGCAAAAAGCGCAGCCGCCGGCACAAACCCTTCTCACACAGGGGATCACTACCAGGCATTGTCCCATGGATTGAAGCGATCGCGTGGGTGTATAAGGTAAGAGAAGGTCAGTCAGAATTTGCGGGGATGCCAATTTCAGGATTTTGTAGGCTATACACAGTGCCTTAAACTCGATTCGCCTGGCCACAGGCAACCAGTGGAGGTGATGGATGGCACTAGTCACTGAACAGGTTCTACGCAGGCCCAGGAGGGATCTCGCGGCCGCGGTCTGGACTCTCTGTAGCCTCTGTATTTCAGACTTTTTAGCTCCCAAATACAAAGAGCAGGCATAATCAAGCCTAGACAGGATCAAGGCCTGAATAATGATCTGCCTAGTCGGGGCATCAAAGAAGGCCAGGATAGGTTTAAGCCCATGCAGCAGACTGTAACAAGTTCCCGCCACCTTTTAGTCTGAGTCTGAAAATTGAGTGAAGTGTCCATCCCAACCCCCACGTTCTTCACTACAGGCTTAGGGATAGGGGCAATACCTAGACTCTTGGGCCACCATAGCTCGTTCCAGCGGTCATGGTTCCCTCCCACCAACAACACCTCTGACTTGTTGGCGTTCAGTTGGAGACAGTTGGTGGTCATCCACTCGGCCACTGCCGAGAGGTCGCCCTGAAATTCGTGGCATCCTGCTCGGGTTCTGGATCTAGAGAAGAACCAGACCCTTTCAAAGGTACAAGCTTCGGAACAAAGAGATGGTGTTGAAAAGCTGTGTGGCCATAAAGTTCCAGCAATGAAAAGCCAAAGAGGAGTCTGTCTATAGCACGAATCCCAGAAGTAGTGCTTGAGGGAAGTGAGACAGAGAAAGACAACTCGCTTGATCCAAATCAACAAATTCTGAGAAGATCCAGAACAACTCAAGTGCCTTGCAGAAGGTTTTCTGCTCCTTAATGGTCCTACTACGTGAACACAGCGCTGAATATGACTTTGGAAGATTTGTGCAATGTAAATCCTTAATTGTTAGAACCTCCTTGAAAATAAAGAAGTCATTATTTGTCCACCAAATACATTGAAAAATGTAAAGTGAACTCTAACGCTAAAGAAGTTGTGAACTATACCTAAAAGTTGGTTGTTATTTTTGTTAATTGTTTTAAAGAAGACTAACCAAGATCAGAGAAGAAGGTTACAGAAAAATAGGGTTAACATTTTAGAAGAACATGGAATAGGGTTAAGGATTGTTTATTAGGAAACTGACAAAGAATTAAAAAAAAAGAATTAATTATTAATCATTTGTCTCAATTAATACCATTGAGACAAATGATTAATAATTCCCATTGTGGCACCTATGTCCGAAAGTGTTTTTCATAGTTTGTTACCAAATCAAAAGCACTACTGAGATCTGCGAAGCATGGATAAACATGTCCCTCTTGCAGCTCTATATTTATTGACAAGAAAATGTAGGTTAACACATTGCTTTATTGTACCAACATCTCTCCTGAACCCATACTGTGTATCAGTCAGCATATGTTTCTCCTCTACCTATTGTTTGAGCCTATTCAATAGGATTCTACCCATAAGTTTAGCGCTGGAGTCCAGGAGGGATATTGGACTGTAGCATTTAGGGCCCCCTCTGTATCCTTTTTTAAATATTAGTACAATTGTGCTTTCCGTCCAGGTAGCAGGGACGAAACCTTTAATTTTTGTATTACACACTTGTGTTAACAGTCGGATCCATAATGTAACTAGTGTCTTAAAGGTGTCTATTGGGACTCCATCTGGGCCTGGGGCCTTTCCATTAGCAGCTTAATTTAGGGCATTAGTGACCTCTTCTAGACTTATAAATGGAATATCTACAGCATTAGTAGTATAAAAGGTTGAGGTAGGCAGGTCTACGGGGCAATTATCAGGATAAAAAATGGTGCCAAAATGTTCTGTCCCGTCCCCCTGTTGTACAAATGCCTGTACACTAGGATCCCTCTCAGAAAGGCTGGTTTATTGTTTTCGAAAAAAGAGTGTTATCTTTTACGTTACGCAGCCTGTAAGTCATCTCAAACTTTATCTTTCATTCATCTTTTCCATTTATTCAAGGCGACTTTGTACATAACTCTCAGTCTGCTAATTTTATCCCTGTCTCGCGGGGTATGCTGTAAGGCTTTTTTCATTTTTCTATTAACGTGGGAACAATCCTTATCGAACCATCCTCACCTTTTATTTCCTTTGCATCTACGAGGGTAACTTAAATTCTCTAATATTTCTGCCATTATTTTGCAAAAAGCTACCATAATACACAATGGTGGAGACCTCAAATCAGTAACTATATATAAAAATCGCCTAGAGTTTCTGCCATGATTTTCCCTGTAATGACAGTACCATTTGTATTAGCCCATTTTAGGCTAATGCCATTTCTGCCCTGCGTTTCAATTTGTTTCCTGATTTGTGGGCCATTTGGCCTCAAGATATTTATATGAAAGGCCGCTGTCAAAATGGAGTGGTCGCTAAAAATACTTGGGGTAATATCAAAAGATTTTCTAAGTTGTTGCCCATTTTCAGTAACCAGAAGATAGTCAAAGGAGGAACTTCTGCCATTTCCATAGTATGCAGGTGCTAGTGATAGCCTTTACAATGTTCTATTAATTCCATTCTATATATATAGATATATATATATAGTGCATTCGTATTACAATCGAACTTTAGAATGCTTTTAAATGCTGCAGAAACATTTGTACTCTGAAATAACTTGCAGGTAAAATGTAAATGCAAAACGTGTGAAACCTTAAGCTCCCAAGCTATATATATATATATATTCACTTAAAAAACCATAGGTTTCACACATGTTATAGTTAGGTGGATATTTCACTCGTAAAAAAACAATGAAATTCCCCCGTTATAGTTACTTCAGATAACTATAACTCGCGCGCCCGCAATCCTCTGCTCATGACGTCACATATTACATCACTCTTGACATGGTCAGTGGCATCACTCTTGACATCACTGATGACATCATCCTTGTGATAGAGTGGCGGTCGCGCGAGTTATAAGACGGCTGAAATGCCAGAAACCGGTCCTAGGAAGCTTGTTTCCGGTCCAGGGAAGACATGGCTTGGCAGTTCGGGCTGGACTGTTCCCATGAGGCACAGGGTCAGACTGATTTGCATATGGCCATGTCTGAACTGGGGTGGCAGAGTGGGCTAAAGAACGGTGATGGATTAAACCCAGATCAGTTGACTGGGGGTGAGTGCTTGCAATGTTCAACACTCCGTCCATCATTTCCTTTGGTTTTTGCTTTGTTCGCCAGAAGTTGGCAGGGTATGCTCAGACGTGAGTCCCTTGCTCACTTAGCCACTGGATTCAAGCAAGCCTGGCTGAAGACGGCTGAAATGCCAGAAACCGGTCCTAGGAAGCTTGTTTCCGGTCCAGGGAAGACATGGCTTGGCAGTTCGGGCTGGACTGTTCCCATGAGGCACAGGGTCAGACTGATTTGCATATGGCCATGTCTGAACTGGGGTGGCAGAGTGGGCTAAAGAACGGTGATGGATTAAACCCAGATCAGTTGACTGGGGGTGAGTGCTTGCAATGTTCAACACTCCGTCCATCATTTCCTTTGGTTTTTGATTTGTTCGCCATAAGTTGGCAGGGTATGCTCAGACGTGAGTCCCTTGCTCACTTTGCCACTGGATTCAAGCAAGCCTGGCTGAAGATGGCTGAAATGCCAGAAACCGGTCCTAGGAAGCTTGTTTCCGGTCCAGGGAAGACATGGCTTGGCAGTTCGGGCTGGACTGTTCCCATGAGGCACAGGGTCAGACTGATTTGCATATGGCCATGTCTGAACTGGGGTGGCAGAGTGGGCTAAAGAACGGTGATGGATTAAACCCAGATCAGTTGACTGGGGGTGAGTGCTTGCAATGTTCAACACTCCATCCATCATTTCCTTTGGTTTCTGCTTTGTTCGCCATAAGTTGGCAGGGTATGCTCAGACGTGAGTCCCTTGCTCACTTTGCCGCTGGATTCAAGCAAGCCTGGCTGAAGACGGCTGAAATGCCAGAAACCGGTCCTAGGAAGCTTGTTTCTGGTCCAGGGAAGACATGTCTTGGCAGTTCGGGCTGGACTGTTCCCATGAGGCACAGGGTCAGACTTATTTGCATATGGCCATGTCTGAACTGGGGTGGCAGAGTGGGCTAAAGAACGGTGATGGATTAAACCCAGATCAGTTGACTGGGGGTGAGTGCTTGCAATGTTCAACACTCCGTCCATCATTTCCTTTGGTTTTTGCTTTGTTCGCCATAAGTTGGCAGGGGATGCTCAGACGTGAGTCCCTTGCTCACTTTGCCACTGGATTCAAGCAAGCCTGGTTAAAGACGGCTGAAATGCTAGAAACCGGTCCTAGGAAGCTTGTTTCCGGTCCAGGGAAGACATGGCTTGGCAGTTTGGGCTGGACTGTTCCCATGAGGCACAGGGTCAGACTGATTTGCATATGGCCATGTCTGTACTCGGATGGCAGAGTGGGCTAAAGAACGGTGATGGATTAAACCCAGATCAGTTGACTGGGGGTGAGTGCTTGCAATGTTCAACACTCCGTCCATCATTTCCTTTGGTTTTTGCTTTGTTCACCATAAATTGGTAGGGTATGCTCAGACGTGAGCCCCTGCTCACTTAGCCACTGGATTCGTGCAAGCCTGGCTGAAGACGGCTGAAATGCCAGAAACCGGTCCTAGGAAGCTTGTTTCCGGTCCAGGGAAGACATGGCTTGGCAGTTCGGGCTGGACTGTTCCCATGAGGCACAGGGTCAGACTGATTTGCATATGGCCATGTCTGAACTGGGGTGGCAGAGTGGGCTAAAGAACGGTGATGGATTAAACCCAGATCAGTTGACTGGGGGTGAGTGCTTGCAATGTTCAACACTCCGTCCATCATTTCCTTTGGTTTTTGCTTTGTTCGCCATAAGTTGGCAGGGTATGCTCAGACGTGAGTCCCTTGCTCACTTAGCCACTGGATTCAAGCAAGCCTGGCTGAAGATGGCTGAAATGCCAGAAACCGGTCCTAGGAAGCTTGTTTCCGGTCCAGGGAAGACATGGCTTGGCAGTTTGGGCTGGACTGTTCCCATGAGGCACAGGGTCAGACTGATTTGCATATGGCCATGTCTGAACTGGGGTGGCAGAGTGGGCTAAAGAACGGTGATGGATTAAACCCAGATCAGTTGACTGGGGGTGAGTGCTTGCAATGTTCAACACTCCGTCCATCATTTCCTTTGATTTTTGCTTTGTTCGCCATAAGTTGGCAGGGTATGCTCAGACGTGAGTCTCTTGCTCACTTTGCCACTGGATTCAAGCAAGCCTGGCTGAAGATGGCTGAAATGCCAGAAACCGGTCCTAGGAAGCCTGTTTCCGGTCCAGGGAAGACATGGCTTGGCAGTTCGGGCTGGACTGTTCCCATGAGGCACAGGGTCAGACTGATTTGCATATGGCCATGTCTGAACTGGGGTGGCAGAGTGGGCTAAAGAACGGTGATGGATTAAACCCAGATCAGTTGACTGGGGGTGAGTGCTTGCAATGTTCAACACTCCATCCATCATTTCCTTTGGTTTTTGCTTTGTTCGCCATAAGTTGGCAGGGTATGCTCAGACGTGAGTCCCTTGCTCACTTTGCCACTGGATTCAAGCAAGCCTGGCTGAAGACGGCTGAAATGCCTGAAACCGGTCCTAGGAAGCTTGTTTCCGGTCCAGGGAAGACATGTCTTGGCAGTTCGGGCTGGACTGTTCCCATGAGGCACAGGGTCAGACTGATTTGCATATGGCCATGTCTGAACTGGGGTGGCAGAGTGGGCTAAAGCACGGTGATGGATTAAACCCAGATCAGTTGACTGGGGGTGAGTGCTTGCAATGTTCAACGCTCCGTCCATCATTTCGTTTGGTTTTTGCTTTGTTCGCCATAAGTTGGCAGGGTATGCTCAGACGTGAGTCCCTTGCTCACTTTGCCACTGGATTCAAGCAAGCCTGGCTGAAGATGGCTGAAATGCCAGAAACCGGTCCTAGGAAGCTTGTTTCCGGTCCAAGGAAGACATGGCTTGGCAGTTCGGGCTGGACTGTTCCCATTAGGCACAGGGTCAGACTGATTTGCATATGGCCATGTCTGAACTGGGGTGGCAGAGTGGGCTAAAGAACGGTGATGGATTAAACCCAGATAAGTTGACTGGGGGTGAGTGCTTGCAATGTTCAACACTCCGTCCATCATTTCCTTTGGTTTTTGCTTTGTTCGCCATAAGTTGGCAGGGTATGCTCAGACGTGAGTCCCTTGCTCACTTTGCCACTGGATTCAAGCAAGCCTGGCTGAAGACGGCTGAAATGCCAGAAACCGGTCCTAGGAAGCTTGTTTCTGGTCCAGGGAAGACATGGCTTGACAGTTCGGGCTGGACTGTTCCCATGAGGCACAGGGTCAGACGGATTTGCATATGGCCATGTCTGAACTGGGGTGGCAGAGTGGGCTAAAGAACGGTGATGGATTAAACCCACATCAGTTGACTGGGGGTGAGTGCTTGCAATGTTCAACACTCCGTCCATCATTTCCTTTTGTTTTTGCTATATATATATATATATATACATATATATAGTGCATTACTAATCGTATGTACAATCAAGAATGTCATAGAAATTACTAATAAAAGTGGTTTTTTTTTTTTAGTTGTTGCACCAAGCAACTATTCCTTGATGTGTATTCTAATAAGGCCCACAGCCTTTTTCTCGACTCTTGCTCACAGCTTCATAAACAAACGGTTTTGTGGAACTGCTTAGAATTAGGGATCGGTTTAGAAAAGTGCTGACTCTAACCTCACATTCATTAAGCTCCTCACCCCATGTTAGACCATTCACTAGAATACCATGAGCTCAATAAAACTGTATATGATTAATGATGATTTAGAGACTTTATGGATGCTGCTTCCGAATAATATTGATAATTGCCTTTGTCTTACTGACTAGCTTTGTCTACACATCAAGCTCACAGTGCAACCCTTAGCTTAGGTAAGAGAGTTCTCATGAGAACTGTCCCAAATATAATCCTGTATTTTCTTACAAGACTGTTGTCCAGTATGCCCCATCTTTAAGTATGTGATGGAAGGTAGATGGTCACAGTGTGCCTAGCTCAAGTATGTAAGTTAGTCCAAAGCTTGCCAAAGGTTAGGGTATGTACAAATTGAGCCATATTTGCTGGGGAACTTTCAAAAAGTATCAGATAGAGGTGCACTAACTGATACCCTGAAACAGAACCAAGCTTATGTGGCTTTGTAAGGATACGTAAGTCAGAATTACTCTTCCGTGATGCAAGATACTGAAACATACATTGTGCACTTACTTTTATACAAGGTTTGTACAGTATTTTTTAATGTCACTTAAGATAAAAACTAAACCAAAACTATATTTGCTTGGAACAATGATTCACAATACTATGAGCATTTCCATGGTTTCTATTTATACAGAAAGTTTGCATGCTGTTCTATAGTGTGAGCAAATGCTTCAATAGGTTTTTAGTTGAATTCTGGAATCTGATTTAGTAGTTCTTTTGCCAATGACATCATGGCCAATGCATTTAATCGAGCTTGGGGCCTTGTGTTTCTTAAAAGTGTTTTGATCCTTTCCAGTGTGGAAAAACATCTTTCAGCATTAAGTGTTGTCATAGGTGTTGTAACGACAATTCTCAATAAATTAGGAGCCTCAGAAAAAGATTTCTGTAAGTTGTTTTGACATAAAAAATATATATGAAGCCATGGCTTCACCTGAAGCCTGGTGAAAGTCCTGTCTTCCATATAGGATTGAAAAGTCAGTGTTCAATCTTGACTTGTTTAGCAGTGGATATGCTGCCACTTTTTCATTGAGTGCTACAGTAGGCAAACATTTGCCATGTTTTTTAAACAAGTCACCATGCAGTAGTGTTGCACTGATGAGATGCCTTGTACCAAGGTACTTATCTGCAGTTTGTAAATTGCAAATTATGTGGCAATTTAGAGTTCGAATTGTCAATAGATTCCCATACCTTGTTAATACTTATCACAAAGTCTGAAGTGGCCTTTTGTACACATACAGTATTAATGTCATACTTTTGCAACTGCTTTTGCAAATTATTGACATAGGGCTTTGTGCTGTGGACCAAAAACAAAAAAATAAGCTCCTGTCTTCCAGAGTTCTGGTAAAGCCCTTTGCTTCACATACAGAAGTGTAATAGATAATAAAACAGATTTCATGCTTTCTACAAGGTCATCTCTGTGTTCATGAATTATATTGATAGCTTGAATGTTAAAGTTCTGGCGAGTTGCAGACCCTTTTGGTATTCTACTTGTCACTCTCTGTTCAAGAACTTCAGTCTGTTTTGGAGAACAGGAAAAAAAGCAGAAATTCCACCTAACTCTTTAAAGAAATTTCTGACTCTGGATATATTTGATGCAGCCTGTTCCATGATTCGGTTTAATTCGTCGACATAGCAGTGGACATAGTGTGCATTTGGGTAGATATCTCTATATAAGGCCGAATTACTCTTCAGTGATGCAAGATACTGAAACATACATTGAGTCCTTGGTGCACTTACTTTCATAGAAGGTTGCTAAAGTATTCATTAATGGTACTTAAAATACAAACTAAACCAAAACTATGTTTGCTAGGAACAATGATTCACAACACTGTGCATTTCCACAGTCTCCATATATACAGCAGGTATGCACGCTGTTCTTTAGTATAAGCAAACGTTTCAATCGTTTTAAGATTAATTCTGGTATCTGATTTATTAGTTCATTTTCCATTGACAGCAAGGCTAATGCATTCAGTTGAGGCTGGGGTCCTTGTGTTTCTTGAAAGTGTTTTATCCTCTTGTGTGGAAAAACATCCTTCAGCTTCAGATGTTGTCATGGGTGTTGTAATGACTAATCTCAATAACTTAAGAGTCTTGGAAAAATATCTCTGTACGTTGTTTTGACATAAAAATATATATGAAGTCATGGCATCACCTGTAGCCTGGTGAAAGTTCTGTCTTCCATACAGGATTGAAAGTTAATTGCTCAATCTTGACTTGTTTAGAACTGGATATGCTTCCACTGTTTCATTGATTGCTGCAGTAGGAAAACATTTGACATGTTTTTAAACAGGTCACTATGCAATAGTGTTGCACTGACGAGATGCCTTGTAAATGCAAAGCGCTCCCTGGCGTGCACTACAATAATGTCACATACTTGTTTTCTGTCTTGTATCAAGTTACTTATCTGCAGTTTACAGTTTGTAAATTGAGAATCATGTGGCAATTTAGAGTCCAAATTGTTAATGGATTCCTTTACCATGTTGATACTTGTCACAAAGTCTGAAGTGGATTTTTGTACAAATACAGTATCAATGTCTCAATTTTGCAACTGATTGTACAACATACTGACATGGGACTTTATGATGTGGGCCAAAAATGAAAAAAATAAGCTTCCTTTCTTCCAGAGTTCTGGTAAAGCCCTTTGCTTCACATACAGAAGTGAAATTGATAATAGAATTGATTTCATGCATTCTACAAGGTCATCTATGGGTTCATGAATTATATTGATAGGTTGAATGTTGAAGTTCCAGCGAGTGGCAAACTCTTTCGGTATTCTTCTTGCCACTATCTGTTCAAGAACTTCAGTCCATTTTGGAGAGTAGGAAAAAAGCAGAAATTCCACCCAACTCTTTGAAGAAAATTCTGACTCTGAATATTTTTGATGCAGACTGTTTGTTCCATGATTAGATTTGGTTTGTGGGCATAGCAGTGGACATAGTCCACATATAGGTAGATATCTCTTTTATTTAACCCACCAGAGGAATCACGCATGAAACTGGCACCATAATAGCTCTGATCAATTAACTTCTCACTACCACATTGTTCTGGGAAAATAAGGTTAAGTTCATTAATAATAGCTACTGAAATTTTGTCTGGAGATGAATCTTCAAGATATGAAAAGCAATACAATCTTTTCACTACCTTGCAATTGCCATCAATGTAGGGGTAAACTAGTATTGACTGCATGTTGGTAGAGACATCAGCTGTATCATTGGCCTGGATAGTAAAGTAATCAGTATTTTTGAATTGTTGTACAATATTTTCCCCCAGCATAGTCAAGCAACTAATTCTGGATTTTCCTATAAGTTCCTTTAAACACAGTTGCACTTTTCAAGTGTGCTTCCATTGCACTGTCTATACTGGACACAAAAATCAACCAGCCCACTGAAGACACCTGGATTTAGTGAATCTTCCATTTCATTGTGGCCCCGCAAAGCCAATTCAAAGTTCCACAAAATTTGATACAGTCAATCAAGTTTGATAACCTATAATGGTTCTTATCACTCTTCTCATTATGCTTGACTATTTCCTTGCAGTAGGCTTCATTTAACTGCAGTACAATATTTGATTTTCCAAACGAAGAGAACTTTAATACTTTGGTCAAGTGGGATACACTGGAATCAAGACTCTTTATTGTTTCTGCTAGATGTTTTAGGTCTGTAACTCCTGTTCTAGTCCAGCTGACTTCACCCCCAAAGAGCAAGCAGGGGACACAGAACAAAGCATTCTAAGAAGTGCTTGTAGTAAGTCACTCCATTTTATCAAACCATGTTTGTGTAAACCTGCATGTGTAACCCTTACCCCAGTCTTTTGCTGACTGTTCAATGCTTATTTCGGTTTTATCTGGTCCTAGAGCTTTCACCCGAAGTTTATCTTCGTATGTCAGTTCCAAGACCATTTTGTGAGTAAACTGTCAACTGTGTTCATTTTGCAAACATTAAAATGAACAAGACAAAGAAGACCTGTACTAGATTATAGATTTTCCACTAAATAGAAAACACATGCATATATCACCTAAAATACCATTGATATACCTACAAGAAATGTCATCAAGTAGACACTAGCAGCAGTAGTTAATTGTTATTTGTCTATCACTTGTAATATGGCTTTGCAGCTGTATACTTCAAGTTCCTGTTTAACAATAGGTCATAAACATTCTGCTGATTTACTGAATGGCGCCTCTTGATGAATTATTTGCTTAGTTCCTCTGGAACCTGGAGGTAACCTTCCTTCTGAGTTCCTCTTGTTCCTGTTGATAAGCAATCTGCTGATTTCCTCCCTGGTGCTTGTCAAACTATCTGCTGATTTCCGCTGGTGCCTGTAGAAATAATTTCTGATGGTTTCTTCTGTGCTGCCTGTCGTTAAACTATCTGCATACTTCCTCTCTGGTGCCTGTGGATAATTAAAACATGATGAAAGCTTTGAGTTTAGATGCCATTGGATACACAGCAGCAACCACTGAACAGCTTGAACATGTTAAATCAGTAATCTGCAAAGGATTTGACATGTGCAAGGCTTAATCCAGTTTTATACAAAAGTACTGCATTAAGGAAACAAATGATATGTTTGGAATGTTAACCAAAACAAGTTAATAACATTTTGCTCAAGGGTGCCACTGTGCTTCTTGCTTTTGAATGGAATATAACCAAAACCAATGAAAACAAAACAAGAGCTTGAGGCTATTGCAGTGCCTACACCTTGGATTTCGTGCTCTTCTTGTGGGGTGAAGTGAAGGGTGATGTCACATTGCCATAAGATGATTGGATGCAGGGAAAGGGCAGTTATGGCTTCGGGGGGTGGGAGGGAAAGCAACATCATCTTATATTACTCTTTCACATTATACATCGACAATAGATTATACAAGTGTGTACATCAATGTACAGAATGTGTTACATCAGACAGTGAGGGTTACAAGGTGTAGGAGGTACATGTCCTTTACAGCTTATTGTGCTATATTGAAAGGACTGCAATTTATGAACTGCAAGTAACAAAGGATCTCTACGTTAAAATCAGTTTCCCACTTACATATCTACCCAAAATAAAAATCTGGCATCTGCGTGTTATGTGATGTGCTTTGCAAGAGACACCTTAACCCTCTATACTACTTTGATTCTAAACTGGGACTAGATAAAACACAGACCTCTCCCCCAATATGTTAACCTACAGAGTTATCTTTTCAGTATTATCATTATTTGTTGAGATTTATTGGGCACACAAATATCTGCAGCAAGTGCCTTAACCCCATGTAGCCCGTTTCCTATATATGACATATTACTTATTGTGCTTACAGCCATGAAAATGTATTTCTCTTATTGTATAGCCTTATAATACATTGAATTTGTTCAAGTTCCCAACAGGCATACTCTGTTTCATTCTGGCCTAGGCATCCAAGGACCCATTGTGTGTTGAAATATCTCCTTATGCAAACAGACCAATTGCTTATTTGGAACTGCCTCAGCCCTAACGACAGATATTCTATGTCGCCATGACTGCCCCCCCAGCCCCATGTCCTTCAACCCTTGATTTCCATGTATGCCTACAGGGGTCTGACTCTGCTCCAGTCCTCCAGGCTCCACTGCATCCCATATGTCTTTACTCAGCAGAGTCATATCTGATTCTGCCACTTGTCTTCAGAGTCCTCACATTTGCTTAGCACTTACCAATTCCCTGCAGTAATTGGAACACCATACCAAAATGTCTGACCCTGCCAATCCCTATGGTCTGGAAAAAAATCTAATCATGTCTTGAAAACTTTTGAGTTTCTTCCAGGCCTAATGTGTCTATGGCTACTGTGGACATGCACAGATGATACCATGATCAGGTATCACCATTTGGTCTATCTGACAATGAAAGGCTATCAAGAAGGGAACCTCACCACCCTGGAAAACACACATAATATGGTGTTGCATGGTATTGGTGCTAAAAGTCTACAGAAATCCACCTATTCGAGCCCACACTAGTAGAAACTGGGTGAGACAAGTGCTTGGTGGGTAACGAAGACTGTGCAAGTGATGTGAGGAAGCACCTTGCGCTAAGTGAAAACGGCTTTTTACAAAAGACAAAGTGTATTCAGAGCTCTGGGCACACAGCGATTGCATGCCTGCAATGGGGATAAAGCAGCTAACTTGGCCGAGGCAACCTACCTCTGTTAGGAGAAGGTAGACTAGTTGTATTTTTTTAACACGACACAGGATGAGACTTGATACATCATAAGAAAAGCAACAGTTCACAAGAGACATCACAATTTACAACCGTCATTTAAGGACAACTTCATTTGAATTTGATCTGTATCACTTGACATGCCAGCAAAATATGTTGAATTACATTGTGAGGCACTTGAAAGTCAGACTATTTCTCCAGTGTGCCAACTTCCCACTATCCCTGAGGCCAAGGTACTGCAAATCTGTCTACCCCAGAAACCCTGGAGTGAAACAAGCATGCTTCTCGATCTTATGCCCTGCATGATTCCTGAGCACATTCCAAATGTGAGCGCAGGCACTGAGGTGCCATACCAGAGCAACCAGCTAGGCAACCTACGGCAAGGTGCTTGACCAATCCTCCAGCTTCTTGTGGACCGAACCTCTCTTTAAACATCCTCACTAAGCACCATTGAAAAAGAAGAATACTTAAATTTCTCTTTGCTCTTACTCCCTTTTCAGCTTTGGAAACAGGCAATCATAACTATTAGTGAAGGGCTGCATCAAAGATTTGACTGCATAGACAGCCGGGAGAGGGGCTACTGAGAAGTTTTATGACTGCCGGAAGATCTTCTTGGCCTGCAGTAGTATCTTGTGAACAGTGTGCCTCCACCCCCTATGTCACCACCCCCTTCTTGCGCCTCTTTCCCTATCCTGCGAATCTCCTGCTTTCTCTTCTCAATACATCCCATGCTCCTACCTTACTACCTGCTGGACAGAACGCCCAATAAAAGGTGCTCACAATGCACTGTTGCTTCGGTATTTGTGCTTTGGGGGAAGAACACAAAAACAACAAGATTCCTTCCTCATTGGGCCTTCATGTTTGTCTTCCTTACTCTTAGTCCCTCATTTCTATCTCTATCTCTTTCCCATCACTCGGTATCTGTCCCCATTCCCCTACTCTCTCAGTGGTGACACAATGGTGATGTAAAGCACTACACACAGCCATTAACGCGTTTGTGTATATTCAATAAGCTTATAGGTGAACTGATACCAGTACACAAGTGTGTGTGCCTCAGTGTTCATCAGAAAGAGTGACTCCAAAATACTGCACACACACTTCCATGCATTAAGAGCTACCAGTGTTTTGGAGATAAGGACACAAAAGCCATTCATGCTGCAGTCTCATGAAACCTGTGCTTTGTGCGCGATGCATGCTACTCCACCACATGTTAGACTGGTGTTAAAACAGTTTCAGCATTTCACAGCTTGCCCCAAGAATTCTATTTTTTTATGTGGTACAATAGTACTACTCAACCCTTCTCTTAACCGGCTGCCTAGCTCACAAGTGGCAGAATACTTGCAAATTCACAACACTGCATCACACATGTCTCCTCACAGTCACGTTCCCTGCCCAAGCACAAATATGAAATTTCAAACTTCATTGAGGACCGCAATCTGGATCTCCTTTTCCTTACTGAAACTTGGGGTGATCTCTCTTGTGGACCTGACTTTGTTACTGCAACCCCCGAAGGATTCTCGAACATTAGATTAGACAGACCACATCCTAAAAAAGGAGGTGGACTAGCCATCATATACCGTAGCAATCTAATAGTGCGAATGGAGGCCGTCCCCATCACAAGCTGTGAAACCATTTCTTTTACAATTTCCATTCCTCATGCCCCCCCTTTTAAAGGCACACTTATTTACCGTCCCCCAGGACCTCGCAGTCCATTTCTCGCTAATATACCCATTCTATTAGAACCATTGGCAGGTGAAAACCAGTACACCATTCTGGGCGATTTTAACTTTCACCTCGAGTTGCTGGACAATCCTGACACCGCAGCTCTTCTATCCGAATTGGATGCAATAGGACTCCCACAATTAGTTACCGGTCCCACGCATACTGCGGGCCACCTTCTGGACGGTCTTTTCTCTAGCAATACATCACTCACGATGAAGGATGTTTCCCCCCTCACTTGGACTGATCACTCGGCCATTCTCTTTGTTTTTCTTCTAAAAACTACTCCCCCCCTGGCCAAAAATCCCCCACCCACTAATCAATTTAGAGCGTGGAAAAGCATTGACATTTCTGCTTCTCAGTCGTCATTGTTAACTTCTCTGCCACCTACTGTGACTGATCCTGAATTAGGAGCTAACAATTACACCAACTGGATACAAAACACAGTCAATATGACAGTTCCTTTAAAGAAACAATCTACTAACAGGGCTTCTAAATCTGCACCCTGGTACAATGACGCTCTCAGACAAGAAAAGCAAAAATGTAGACGACAGGAACGTAGATGGAGACGAGATTATGACCCAGATCAAAAATCCTGCTACAAAGTCATGATGCTTAACTACAAGCAACTTATCATCACGGAAAAAAGCAAATTTTATAGTACCCAAATCAATTTTGCACATGACTCTACTAAACAACTGTTTCAGGTAGTAACACGTCTCTCCGGTCAAGCGACAACCCCTCCCATCATAGCTACGCAAGAGCTCTGTGACTCCTTGGCGAATCACTTTCAAAGGAAAGTGACTGATATCTTTACTCAATTCAAGGCTCACACAACCAGTACTGGACATCCGTCTCCCACCCCTAATGATCATAAGTCCCTTGCCCGGGCACGTTCCAACCCGCCTCACTCAGCCCCCCTTCGCTCAGTCCAGGAATTTACTCAGGTTCCGTCGGAACTGGTATCTCCTCTTATCTGTACCATGAACTCTGGCTCACCGGAAGATCCATGCCCCCCTTCCATTTTCAAAAATTTTCCAGATATCATAGGTCCAAAACTTACAGAAATTTTTGATGCCACGTTTTCATCCAATATCTTTCCTTCCATCTGGAAGAAAGCGACTATCAAACCTCTCATCAAGAAAAGTTCCTTAGACCCTTCTATAGTCGCTAATTATCGCCCTATAGCCTGCCTCCCTCTCCCCGCCAAAATTGTGGAAAAGATTATGAACATCCAAATCTCAGATTTGATAGACCAGAACAACTGTCTAGATAATTCACAATTTGGTTTCCGGAAGGGACACGGAACGGAAACCGCGCTTATTAAGGCTACGGATGAAATCAGGATGACACTTGATGGTGGAGGATCAGCAGTGCTCATTTTGTTAGACCTGTCGGCAGCTTTTGACACGGTCGATCACTCTATCCTGATCGACTGTGTCACAGCGGCAGGGATCACAGATGGTGCTAAAGATCTTATCTCCTCTTTTCTCACTGATCGAGTACAATCAGTTGCCTTCGGCAATTTCAATTCACCTCCCTTTACTCTTCCCTGTGGTGTCCCCCAGGGATCCTCGCTAAGTCCGACACTATTTAACATCTATGTGTCGGACTTGGCGAGGGTCATAAAATCTATCACCTGGCGGTGACATCCTACGCTGATGACACCCAGATTGTCTTAGCCATTAACAAAAATGGAGATGAAGTGGCTTCCAATTTTAATCAGGGAATGCTAGCAATAAGTGACTGGATGTCCACAAATTGCTTGAAGCTTAACTCCGACAAAACGGAGGTGATGGTGTTTGGCAATCTTTCCCCAGCCTGGTCACCTACCTGGTGGCCTGCCGCCCTGGGACCACCCCCTTCCCCAGTGACCAAGGCAAGAAATCTGGGAGTTTTACTGGACACTAAACTCACTCTTATGCACCATGTTAATGCGGTAGTATCATCCTCATTTTACACCATGAGAATGATCAAAAAACTCCTACCCTATCTCCCCATGAGCATGGCCAGAACCCCGGTCAGTGCATTAGTTATATCTCGCATAGACTATTGTAACGCGCTTTTAGTCAATGCTCAGGAAGGAGTTTAAAAAAAGCTACAGTTGGTGCAGAATGCTGCGGCCAGACTGATCACGGCCACCCCCAAGTATACTTCCATCTCTGGCACTATTGAACAGCTTCATTGGTTGCCAGTGAAGAAAAGAACCAAATTCAAAGCACTTTGCATTGCGTATAAGGCAATTCACTCTCAAGGCCCTGCCTTTTTAAAGGATGCACTCTGCCCCTACAATCCTGTCAGATCCCTCCGATCTTCTACTGCCGGTCTTATGCAGGTCCCAAGGACTAAGAAGGTCTCCTGGGGTGACAGGTCCTTTATAGTGACCACTACCAAACTATGGAACAGTCTTCCATGCCACATCAAAACCTGTACTTCCCTTCTTTCTTTCCGCAAACAGATAAAGACTTGGCTGTTCAAACAATAACTACTCATGGACAAGTATAGTGGACACTCAGCGCCGAGACACCCTCGGGTATTTGTGCGCTCAACAAATTTCCTAAATAAATAAATAAATAAATAAATGCATGTGACACTCCCACAATAAATAGTTTACATCCACATACCACAAGTGTGTCATGAGCACATACATTGACTCTCTGCACCTTTCTCTTGCCAGAATACATATCTTTGGCACTCTGAAAGTGAGATGTGAAGCAAGATGGATTATGCATTTGCACTCTGTGGAAAAGGGTTTTCATGTCGACTAAGAGATGCAATACTTCATAGGAACATAATGCCTTATTATGCTGGTTGAGTTTCCCTCATTGTATCTTTGACCTTGGGTACTGTTAATTTCTCTTTTCTTTTCCCTTATTTTGCATTACTCTTGTATACAGTGGCTACTTGACTCTGTTAAGACCATGACTACTTGCATGGCTACTTGAACCTGCCAAGACCTTTTTGATATTTATGGATGAAATGATTCATTGAATGAAGGCACATTGTGTATTGTGGATCTGCCAAGACTGGGTATTGTTCTAACTTTGGTGTTTAGGAGCCTATGTATTTATTGGAGGCTGTGTCTCCTGAAATGAAGGATTTGCTGGCTACCTCCTTTCCCTCGAGCATCCGTCAGTTGTTTGCTCTTTGGATAAACTGGGCACATACAACTTTAGGGAAGCATATAACCCTGCCACCTTGCTTTATGTAGATCTACTGTTTTTTTTTGCTGCCTTTGTGTCCCCTAACACATTAGATATTAACACATTATGAGTTCTAATCAGGATCAAGACACTATCGCAGAAGATCTTTTCAAGAATCTTAGTGCAGGTGTGACTATTAGTAAGGCAAATAATCATGGAAATCCCAGGATGAAAGAGGGACTGAAGATGAAATTCATTATGCTTGCAAGACTCAAAGAAACTGAGAAGCCCAGGTGGTGGGATAGTGCAACCCTTAAGCAATACCTAAGACTAATTAGAATCCCTGGGGGCCTTTGTTCTCAGATCTTCCCTAGTTATGACGATCTGGACGAAGATCTATTGTCACAATGGGAAAAAAGAGCTTATTAAAAATTCTGTGAATTTGATGAATATTCTAATAAAAATGTAGAGGGGAAAGTTATCAAGTTACTACAGGAAATTAATGAATTAGAGAAAGAGATTTTGGGGTTGAACCTAACAGAGGGAACAAAAAAGAATTATGAGACATGGAAGGTATACTTAGGAAACACGAAGTAGACATTAAAACAGCAGAAGGCAAGGAAACGTAAGAGAGATGAGGTGGACTACATGAATGGAAGGGTCTTTACATTTGCTAAACGTTTCGACCTTCAGATCAAGAGGGACATGGTGACAGTGAGGAGTAAATCACCTTCCGTAAGTAGGAAGAGTGCCTTCTCATTCAGTAAAAGTTTGAGCAGTGAGGGAGAGGATGCTAGAGAGGGAACCTCTAATCAGGGTAAAGAGAATTTTGTTTTACAAGTTGTTTTAAGTATTTGAATGGAAAACCGAGATGCAAACCCCAGGTCCTGAGGGACTGAAGAAGAACAACACGAAGGGGAGCCAGGGTGAAGGGGGCAGTTGAATGTAAAAAGAGGTATGTGTTGTAAAGATGAATCCAAGGAACTCCAGACGTATTCATGAGGTATATTGTAGATAAGAGGTATATTAGCTTAGTTACAGGTCATAATAGATGGTAAGTAGAAGATGTAGAGATAAGTAGTTCAGGCCCCACCAGGAGCAGCATCCTTGCTGCTCAGCATACACTCTCCAACTGTCTCTCTCTCCACACAACCCGGCACTCCAACATTCCACTCTCTCACCAGCATTCTAACATTCCACATACACATCACATTCATACTGGCTGAGTAGCAGGGAAAGGAAATCAAGGTATAACACATCCCCTTGGAAACACAATAAATAAAGATGATTACAACATTGCACAATAAAAGTACAATACAAAAGAAATATGCAATGTACCAATGGTGATAACTAATTAAAGATCATAAAGATAGAAGTACAGCATAGCTCGATGTAGAGAGGCAAGATGGCGGCCGTGGCGTGGGCTGTGTAAGCAGCTCTTCACTCTGGCTCCGTACCCGGTGGAAACGAAGAGCGTTATCTCGGAGCTTTCTTACCTAAGACGCTGCCATGTGGACGGGATGAGTCGGGGAGACTGATCTGCGCTGCTGGGGGGCAGAGGAGCTAGCCGTTTGAGCCCCGTACGGTGCTGTGGTGCTGTGGTGCTGTGGTGCTGTGGAGATTTCGCAGGGAAGGATTGCGGTCTCGAGGCGGGAATCGGACTACGGCTTGAGCACGGACGTTGATTCGGAGGCGGACGCTTCGGGAGACGCCGCCTTTCGTTGTGAGGCTGCGGAGCTGCTCTTTCTTTCGGAGAGAAGCGTGAGTGAGCTGAAACTGTTTGACTGTGTGGGTGGCGCAGCGCGACCTGAGTTCCTCTCTGTTTTGAGATTGAAGTGGACGGCGTCTGTGGGAGCCTCCGGTTCCGCTTTTTGAAAATCGTAGAAAAGAATATTGGTACCAACTGCACTGTGGCTTTAAGAAAGAGGCTTGCAACATTGTGTCGCTGCATGGATACATATATTTCGACTCACTGTTAAAGACTTTGTACTCAGAGGAGAGGAGAGGAGAGGAGAGGAATGAGAGTCTACCACAACTAAATTTTCCTGAACTTTAATCTATCTATAGCACTAATTAATTAGAAATCTGCATTAAATGTTGCTTTTTGCTCATGAGTACCGGAACTGTTTTTTGTCTTGGCGCTATTTTGGTTTTACCGGCGCTCACTGGTCGATAATACACGGGGGTAGTACCTCGCCGAGTTCTCAAAGTATGCCACCAAAAAACCAGTCAAAGCCTCATACTCGGAGTGTGCGGATTAAACAACCCGTTGAGGGAAAGGGTTCCTCATCTCAACCAGATTTGAATAAATCTATACCCGTTATCGCTGACAAAGGAGCAAGTCTTACCGCAGTAGGAACTTTGGAGAAAGACTCCCTGCCTCAATCTGCTGTAAATCAAGGGCTCACCCCGATACATCATTTCTTTGGGAAAAAAAATGAGAAACAGAGAGATATTGTTTCACCAACACCTATATCTGAAATTCTTGAGCCAGCAACTGCAGATATTATCTTTGAAACCAATATTGCTGCTTCAAACATAGCGGTGCAACTAGACAATCAGGATTCTGGCCTGCAAGGGGTTGTGGGAGTCAGAGTTCTAAGTAATATTTTACAATCTAATGGGTTAGTCGAAAATCCCATTAATTCGGATTTAAATATCCTAGAAAGAGCCATAACTAGTCAAGAAGCAGGTGAAAACTTCTACTCCCTATCTGACTACACATCGGATGACAGTCCTAGTCCAAATCACAGTAAGGAGTGGGCAGATTATACTGCAGAGAGCAGTGTTGTCGGGGAAGACGATGATGATGGTGTCTCACCAAGTACAAGTATTGCGACAATTAAAAAACTAAAGAAGAGGGGATCTCATAATCGAGCTACAACTAAACTCAGAATCGAGGTTGGGGGATCCCCCTCTCCAGCTCCTGACAATCCAGCGCTAAAAAACAGATCTGAGGTCGAAATGGAAGATGTATCGACTAATATTCAAGACAGATCTAATTTAAGTGAAAGTCCTCCAGAAATTACGTTAACCACTATATACAACACTATGATGATACACCGTGCAGAAAGTAAAGCGGAAAATTTACGTACTCAAGCTACATGTGCTAAATTAAAGAATTCTATTCGTAGAGTGATTAAGGTCTCAACGGAGACCGCTGATAGAGTCACAGAAGCCGAGACTCGTATTTCGGTGCTGGAGGAGGAGTTTCGAACTCAGAAAACCGAATTGGAGTGCGTCAAAGCACAAAGGGATGATTTATCTTATAAATTAACCGGGCTAGAAAATCAGGCTCGAAGAAACAACCTGCGATTTTTGGGCATTCCTGAAAAGAAAGAAGGACTAGATAATAGACAATTCATTATTGATCTTCTAAAGGAAGCCCTCCCTGATCTAAAAACATGGGATTGGACAAAGGAGATTCAAAGAGCCCATCGCTTCCCATTTTCTATGAAGAATACTCAACAGGGTGACCAGCCATATCCGCGAGCAATTCTTGTCAGCTTTAATAACTTTCTTGCAAGAGAGGAACTCTCAATGTTAGCAAAACCTGAGAAGAAGATATCTGCCAAAGGCTGTACTTTTTTCGTACGGCCAGATTTCTGCCAGGCAACAGTGGCCCAGCGATGGCAGCTTAGACAGCTAATACCTCAATTTCAGCAGAAAGGGGCCACGGTTTATCTTCAGAATCCCGCCAAACTTAAAGTTGTATGGAAAGATCAAACAAAATTATTTTTCTCAGAGATCAAAGCTAAAGAGTTTTTACTCATGTTATAACATATGGTCAGTGCTAGATATTGGACATTTTATATATGTATCTGTCTAGCGTAGCGCTATCTGCTTTCAGAATTCTGTTTTTTTTGGTAAGGGTCGGAGCCAGAGAGATATGGCATTCCATCTTACACAGGAACTGTTAGTTCCTGAGCCTCATGTGTGGGGGAGGGGGTTGGGTGGGTGGTCCTCAACCTGGGGGTTGAGGTGGTGGTGGGGGTGGTGGGGTTGGTGGTGGGTGGTGTGGCATAAAACAGCATTGATGATTGAGCTGGGCTATACAAACTTTGGTGGGTTGATCTTTATACGTTATGTGAGAGTTTACCGGCAAAAGGCTTTTTTGATTCAATTAAATAGGTTACGATTGATGGTACTCTTCAAAAATTTTCAATATGGTGAGGAAAATTAAAATCTGTTCTCTTAATGTTAATGGTCTGAATGATTTTAAAAAGGTGGGGATTCTGCGACACTTGATTCAACTTCTTCAAATTGATATCTTATGTCTACAGGAGACACATATCCCTTGGTCCAAGAGGAATTTGTTCAAAAATCTTGACCTAGAGTTACTAGTCTGTTCTAAACAAATGGGAATAACCAGAGGTGTCGCTATTCTTACAAAACGCGGGATTGGGAAATGTACTAGATCTTTAGGCGACAAATGGGGGAGATGGGGGATTGCAGAAATTATTATTGATGGGAATAAATTGACTATCTGTTCTTTATACGGGCCGAATTTAGACGATAAGGAGGTATTTAATACAATTAATTCTGAACTAGCAGTTTGGGATCATCCTTTAATCCTATGTGGCGATTTCAACATTAATATTAATGCTGATTGTAATATTAGAAATTTTAGGAATTATAGAGATCGGAAACTGTTAGAGTCGGGGATCTCTGGTTGGCGCAAGGTTGCCCTTGTGTCAAGCAGGAACCCTCTCCTCCACGTCAGGGCGCAGGATAACCCCTCGCGAATGACCCTTGCTCACCCTCTAGGTGCGTGGCGTGAGCAGCCAAGGCGATTCCTCAGGCGTTGTTGGTTAAGCACTTACAATCGTACACACAGTAAATACATCAATCCCCCCAGAAACGGACACCAGACTTGGATATATATAAAAATACGATTCTTTATGAAAAAAATAAGGTATATATATCTCTACAGACTTATCACAAGACCAATAACGTTTTCGCTAGGCCACCAGGTTATACAGCAGGCAAATGTTCTTGGTTCGTAGTTTCAAATGGATACTTTGTAGTCTCTTTACTTGTAGTTCCAGTACTCACAGAGATCGACTCCTGCGAACGGGGAAATAAGGCGTTGCGGGCCCCGAGCCCGATACTGGAACTTCTTTCGTGATGTGGAGAGTCGGCACAGGTCGGTGCGACTCTCAGCTTGGGAAGTGTTCTTGGGTCCTCAATCAGCAGGTGTGGGCACGTAGGCAGGCGCGGCCAGCGACCCTTTAGCACGGCGGTGCCGGAGGGTCTCCACAGCGGGGGCGGCGCGGCCTGAGATGTCCGGGGATAGCGAAGCGGGGTCGCAGGGCACGGTCAGCGCAGCTGGATGACCCGGCGTAGATCACAGTCGTCGGACGGCTTCCGGCAGGAGGGGTGATAGCACGTTCAGCGCACTCCAATGGCAGGCGGTGACAGGGATGCAGGCGGCCTGGCCCGGGGACAGAGAGCGGCTCGGGACGGAGCGGGGCTCTCACGGGATTGAGGCAGGCGAGCTTCTGGGTGTCACGGCCCTAGGAGGGGCGATGAGGGGCGCAGTCTCTTTTCCAGCGGGATGCACACACGGCTCGAATTGGAGGACGAGCAAGAAGCACAAAGAACCCACTGTTCCTGGGGTTCAGTTCAGGGGGCAAGCTCAGATCAAGCCCTTGGAGAATGTTCAAGCACAAAGTAGCAAAGTCTTTTCAGTAAGTCTCTTCCTCTCCTCTCTCAGCAAGGCAAGCAGCAGGCCAGCTCCTCCGGCGTCTTCTTCTCCTTCTAGTCAGGCAGAGGTTCTTTGTGGTAAACAGGATTCCGATTTCTTAGGAGCCAGGCTCCTACTTTTATACCATGATACTTTTGTTCTTTAGCGCCAGGGGGCCTGGGCCTGGCTCAGTCCAGTTCTGGAGCACTTTGTTATGGTGACTCTGCTCTTTCCTTTCAGCAGCAGGGCAGAGACATCAGCCGCTCCACAGGGGGCGGCGCCGGCTTTGTGGTGGCAGAGCACAGGTCTATTCAAGAGTCAAGGTGTACTCCTCCCACCCATCCTGGTGTCACCTCTCTACCCACCACCTGGCAGCCAACCTGTCTCTGGGGATTCCCCAACCCTGCTCCTTACTGTTGCTAGGCAGAACACACACACACAGCAGAGGCGGACTGAAATGGCCAGGTCAGTAAATTCTAACTTTCTAAAAGTAGTATTTACAAACCCAGGATATTAAAATAAACTTGACTACAAGAAGTATTTTATTATTCTGAGTTCAGGCATACCAAACTTGACACTCTACCATGCTCTCGGAGTCCACTGGGGTCACAGCGTTGGCGTGACCCCGGCAGCCCATTCTGGCCTATGGAGAGCAGGTAGCCTTCAATAGTGAAAAACGACAAGGGCTGTAATTCACTACTAAGACATGCCACACACATCAGGGCATGTCCTACCTTATGCCTACAATGCACCCTGCCCTCGGGCCTACCAGAGGGGTGGCTAATATGTAGGTAAGGGAAGGTTTAGGGACTGGCAAGTGGGGGCACTTGCGCAGTCAGCGCGACGGTCCCAGACCGCGCACAGGGTCTGCGGTGGCAGACCCTAGACACATTTTACAAGGCTGCTTTCTGTGGGTGGCGCAACCAGCGCTGCAGGCCCACCAGCAGCATTCGCATTTACAAGCCCTGGCACTCCTGGTGCACTTTACTAGGGGCTGATAGTAAACCGAATAAGCCAAACATGGACACCAATCAATGTATACATTTTACCATAGGGAGAGCATATGCACCTTAGCACTGGTCAGCAGTGGTAAGGTGCCCAGAGTCATAAAACAGCCAACAATAGGTCAGAAAAAATACAGGAGGAAGGCAAAAAGTTTAGGGATGACCCTGCAAAAAGGGCCAAGTCCAACACAACCCCCTTCCAGCCGAAACGCAGGGTAGACCAATCACCACAGTGATGGTCTTCCCTGCTTGGGGCGATAGAACAAGGACCTGGCCCACAACTGCAGGGGCAGACTCCATTTCTACGCCAATCTGAACCTATCGGACTCCCTCTATCCATACTCTTAGGGCTCACCAAGCCAATCCATGGGGAACCCTTCTCCTCACCTGTGGACACCACCTGTACAGCACCTAACCTTAACTGGCCCACAGGTGTGTCCCAACAGACAGACAGCAAAATGCTACAGTGGCCACTGACAGTAGTCAGGGATGAGACCCAGGCCGTATGCCTCTCAGGGCTCTCAATCCTCTGTGGCGCCAGGGAGCGGGGGGCAGTAGCCCCAGGTGCTTGGCACCCTTTGTCCATTCTCCCCCTTGTCAGGTCAGGTATGACATCCTGGCACTGACCCACCAGCCCCAGGACTGTACCCGGCGGCTGGACCCAAGACTGGGGTGGCCTCTCCCACACCCGGTCCTTCTCCTTGGGGCTCTGTACCCTCCCACCTGGAGTGGTACCCCCTTCCAGAATTGCCAGGGCACCTGGGGCAGGTGTCCTGCGCAATTCGCCCACCAGTTCAGGTGTTCTATCCTGCAACTGGGCGTCCAGGTCCGGGGGGACATCCTGAACCTGGCCCTCCAACCTAGGGTCTAAACCCTTCAGTTGAGCCGGGGTCAGAGGCGAGGACTCCCTCCCTCTGCACCCCCTTCCAGAGTACTTCCCACTCCCAACTGGCGTGGTACCCCCAGAAGCAACATGGGTCAGGACACTGATTACAGTAGTCCCACCCTCCAGGTCAGACAACACCTGAACCTGGCTTCCCAAGCCTGGGACCAACCCATGCGGTTGAACGCGCGCCTGGCGCACCACGACTTCCCGGGGAGCACGCATGCCCCCCCTGAGGGTGACACATAACTCATGTGTCGTGTGACAGTCTGCCTGGCGCTGATCTCCCGACCCCTGCCCATCTGACAGTGCCTGAAGATCCCCCAGGACAGAAGTGGTGTCGCCATGGTCACTCACGGGGGACGCAGCCCTTCTGGCTGGCCCCTGACCCACTGGTTCTTCCACTGGGGACTCTTTCCCCCTCTCACCCCTCAATCTGGACCTCTGCACCCTCCCAACTGGAGCGGTACTGCCAGACACCAGAACTGATGGAGGCCTGCTTACAGACACTCCCAGCTCACCAGACACTAGGGGATCCCCCTCAACGGGCGGCCCATCAGGACAGCCTAGGCTCCCCGCCTGGTGTTCCCTTAAAGAACCATCCAGGCTCTGAGACTGGGTTTCGGGCACCTGGGGGCACGCAGCCCCACACTCACTCCTTCTCCACTGAGACAGGACGTGAGCCCCTACACCCCTCCCACTACCATGGGACCTAGCTGGGCTACTCTGCACCACTTCCACCACTCTGGGTTGGAAGATACCTGAGCCACTCCCCACAGGGTCACTCCCCAATGCCTCTCCAGACCCTCTGGAATCCACCAAAAGGTCTGCCTCCAATGGGAGTTCTCTGCGGTCAGAGAACTCACTCTCCAACAGGTGTTGGCATAGCTCTGGAAAACAGGGACTTACAATATGCTCTCCCACAATTGGATCACACAACCCCCTAGCAGGGTTAACCAAACTATCCTTCACCTTACCATCCAGTGCCTCACACACGTACTCCACACCACTCTCCTGAGACTGGCAAGACAGTATCTGACTGTCTCTGTCCCACAACCCACACTCTTCTGGGCGGTCTTCACACTCACCCACCAGGACTTCCATTTTGGGGGAACCCCTCTCCCTGTACCTCTCAGCTAGAGTCAGTAGAGTGTCCCTCCCTCCACTAGGACTATGAACCCCTGCGCCAGTTACCCTATTCCCTTCAGGGATACTGCGCACTACTGGAGCTACCTCATGCCCTTGAACCTCCTGGTGTATGTTAACCCCCTCCTTCAAGTCAGGCGCCACATCTCTGGGTGTGCGTACTACTCTCTCAGCACTGTAAAAGTCAATATTGCTGCCACCAGAGGGAGAGCGGTCTAAACTCTTGATCTTGAGATTCAACTCCCTCATTTTTAGGTCATGATCCATTTGGCGTTGTTGTGCCTCCAAGGCCAACTTCTGCTTCTCCATTTCCATTTGTCCGGCCAACTTTGCCATCTCCATTGCATGCGCCCTGTCTGCTGCCCTGTCTGCCAGCTCCTCTGGCGACCGGACTCTGCTGGGCTCCTCAAGGTTGTCGGGTGGAACGATGTCCCCCGCATTCCGTAGGTCTCGTGACTCCTTCCAGGCTCTCAACGCCTTGGTGTACTGGGGCTTCCTCTTGCATCCAGCATGGGGGACTCTGAATTGTACACTGTAGCCTTTCAATTGCTCCATCGTGTAGCCTTCCAGTCTCTCCCAATCCACCTCATCGATTCCAGAAATCACAGAGAGTGCTCTCCCAGCGGAGTGTGAGCCAGGCATGGTTGCAGTAATGGCAGATGTCTCAACAAAGTTCAACAATTACAAACCTGTGGCTGCGTTATTTGGTCTGCTCTCACTATCTGGTGATTAATAATTCACTGTATGCAAATTACAAGTGCAAATCCGAAATCCCACCCGCTGCCAACAATGTTAGAGTCGGGGATCTCTGGTTGGCGCAAGGTTGCCCTTGTGTCAAGCAGGAACCCTCTCCTCCACGTCAGGGCGCAGGATAACCCCTCGCGAATGACCCTTGCTCACCCTCTAGGTGCGTGGCGTGAGCAGCCAAGGCGATTCCTCAGGCGTTGTTGGTTAAGCACTTACAATCGTACACACAGTAAATACATCAATCCCCCCAGAAACGGACACCAGACTTGGATATATATAAAAATACGATTCTTTATGAAAAAAATAAGGTATATATATCTCAACAGACTTATCACAAGACCAATAACGTTTTCGCTAGGCCACCAGGTTATACAGCAGGCAAATGTTCTTGGTTCGTAGTTTCAAATGGATACTTTGTAGTCTCTTTACTTGTAGTTCCAGTACTCACAGAGATCGACTCCTGCGAACGGGGAAATAAGGCGTTGCGGGCCCCGAGCCCGATACTGGAACTTCTTTCGTGATATGGAGAGTCGGCACAGGTCGGTGCGACTCTCAGCTTGGGAAGTGTTCTTGGGTCCTCAATCAGCAGGTGTGGGCACGTAGGCAGGCGCGGCCAGCGACCCTTTAGCACGGCGGTGCCGGAGGGTCTCCACAGCGGGGGCGGCGCGGCCTGAGATGTCCGGGGATAGCGAAGCGGGGTCGCAGGGCACGGTCAGTGCAGCTGGATGACCCGGCGTAGATCACAGTCGTCGGACGGCTTCCGGCAGGAGGGGTGATAGCACGTTCAGCGCACTCCAATGGCAGGCGGTGACAGGGATGCAGGCGGCCTGGCCCGGGGACAGAGAGCGGCTCGGGACGGAGCGGGGCTCTCACGGGATTGAGGCAGGCGAGCTTCTGGGTGTCACGGCCCTAGGAGGGGCGATGAGGGGCGCAGTCTCTTTTCCAGCGGGATGCACACACGGCTCGAATTGGAGGACGAGCAAGAAGCACAAAGAACCCACTGTTCCTGGGGTTCAGTTCAGGGGGCAAGCTCAGATCAAGCCCTTGGAGAATGTTCAAGCACAAAGTAGCAAAGTCTTTTCAGTAAGTCTCTTCCTCTCCTCTCTCAGCAAGGCAAGCAGCAGGCCAGCTCCTCCGGCGTCTTCTTCTCCTTCTAGTCGGGCAGAGGTTCTTTGTGGTAAACAGGATTCCGATTTCTTAGGAGCCAGGCTCCTACTTTTATACCATGATTCTTTTGTTCTTTAGCGCCAGGGGGCCTGGGCCTGGCTCAGTCCAGTTCTGGAGCACTTTGTTATGGTGACTCTGCTCTTTCCTTTCAGCAGCAGGGCAGAGACATCAGCCGCTCCACAGGGGGCGGCGCCGGCTTTGTGGTGGCAGAGCACAGGTCTATTCAAGAGTCAAGGTGTACTCCTCCCACCCATCCTGGTGTCACCTCTCTACCCACCACCTGGCAGCCAACCTGTCTCTGGGGATTCCCCAACCCTGCTCCTTACTGTTGCTAGGCAGAACACACACACACAGCAGAGGCGGACTGAAATGGCCAGGTCAGTAAATTCTAACTTTCTAAAAGTAGTATTTACAAACCCAGGATATTAAAATAAACTTGACTACAAGAAGTATTTTATTATTCTGAGTTCAGGCATACCAAACTTGACACTCTACCATGCTCTCGGAGTCCACTGGGGTCACAGCGTTGGCGTGACCCCGGCAGCCCATTCTGGCCTATGGAGAGCAGGTAGCCTTCAATAGTGAAAAACGACAAGGGCTGTAATTCACTACTAAGACATGCCACACACATCAGGGCATGTCCTACCTTATGCCTACAATGCACCCTGCCCTCGGGCCTACCAGAGGGGTGGCTAATATGTAGGTAAGGGAAGGTTTAGGGACTGGCAAGTGGGGGCACTTGCGCAGTCAGCGCGACGGTCCCAGACCGCGCACAGGGTCTGCGGTGGCAGACCCTAGACACATTTTACAAGGCCGCTTTCTGTGGGTGGCGCAACCAGCGCTGCAGGCCCACCAGCAGCATTCGCATTTACAAGCCCTGGCACTCCTGGTGCACTTTACTAGGGGCTGATAGTAAACCGAATAAGCCAAACATGGACACCAATCAATGTATACATTTTACCATAGGGAGAGCATATGCACCTTAGCACTGGTCAGCAGTGGTAAGGTGCCCAGAGTCATAAAACAGCCAACAATAGGTCAGAAAAAATACAGGAGGAAGGCAAAAAGTTTAGGGATGACCCTGCAAAAAGGGCCAAGTCCAACAGAAACCTCAAACGTTTAAAGCTCTTAGAGAATTAACATTTAATAACGGACTGGTTGATGTCTGGAACAAATTTAGACCTTTAGAATCAGGCTTTACTTACTTCTCGGCCCCACACCAAAAATTTGTACGCCTGGATTATTTTTTTATTTCTACTCAACTTGTCAGTAATAGCAGTATTGAAGTCCTACCCCAAATCATCTCTTATCACAATCCTATTGTCTTAGATTTGTTGCTTTCTCATTCTGCCTATTTACAAAAAAGACCGTGGACATTTCAGAGAAATTTATTGCTAGATCAAGATTATTTAGCTCATATGGCCCTGGTAATCAAGGAATTTTTTGCGAAGAATAATAATACTGCCTCTGTACAAATGGTATGGGATACTTTTAAATCGGTAATAAGGGGTGAGACCCTGAGTTATTCGAATCTTCGTAAAAAGAAACAATTAGCCGCATTCAGAGAGAGTCTGGATCGAATAAGGCAAGCAGAAATCAAATTAGCCTCTTGTGTTAGGCTGGGTTCAGCGATACAAGAAGCTCAAAAATTGCTGGCCACTGCACGGTCGACTGTTTACTCTTTCTTAGCCAATCAGGTAGCTGAGAAGTACAAATTATTTAAAAAGGACTGTTATGAACTAGGTGAACAAACCGGCAGAATATTAGCCCAGAGATTGAGACAGAAAGCAACCGCTACGGATATTGCTCAAATATTGGATATGGAAGGGGTTATTCAGGAATCCAAGTCTGGTGTCTTAGAAGCATTCCGAAATTTCTATCAATCTTTGTACAATCGATCAAATGACGGTACTAGTGTTTGTGAAGATGCTTCCAACTATCTTCCGGAAATTGAACATCTCTCCTCTCTTACGGAAGTTCAAAAAAATACATTAATCGATTCAGTTACTTGGGAAGAGATAGAAGGGGCTATTCTAGGCTTGGCATCTGGTAAAGCGGTCGGACCAGACAACATCCCTCTAGAATTTTATCGAACATTCCGTAATATGTTACAACCAGAGTTATTGAAAATATTTCAAGAAGCATTTAATGGTCGGCCACCTCCATCATGGTCTCTAGCCACTATTGTCGTATTCAAAAAAAAAGGGAAGGATCCTATGGATCTTGGATCATACAGACCTATATCCTTAATAACATCAGATAGTAAAATCTTCTCTAAAATATTAGCTAATAGATTAAATGATTTAATGCCAAATTTAGTGGCTGAGTCGCAACATGGATTCATTAAAAAGAGAGATACAACTGATCATGTTAGAAGGATCATTATGTTGCTAGATTGGGCGCAAGCCACGGGATCCCCAGTCGGAATTGTCTTACTTGATGCTGAGAAGGCATTTGATAGGGTTGACTGGGGTTTCCTTTGGCAAGTACTGATCTGGAAAACATTCCCGGCTGAATTTCTATCTGCTCTTAAAGCTTTATATAATCAACCCAAGGCTGTAATTCGTATTGCTTCTGAGACATCTACTATATTATCAATAACAAGGGGGACCAGGCAAGGGTGCCCATGTTCGCCTCTTTTATTCGCACTTTATATTGAGTCTTATTTGCAAAAACTAATATATCAGGAAAATATCCCACCGGTTATAATTCATCAAGTAAAGTATAAATCTTTGCATATGCTGATGACGTCGCGATTGCTACTTCAGATATCAGTCTGGCATTTCCTAAAATTGTAGAGGCAGCTCGAGAATTTGGTTTATATTCTGGATATAAATTAAATATAGCCAAAACACAAATAATTCACTCTAATGCTAGTCTACCAACGGACCTGACATATGCTAAAACGGCCCTATATTTGGGCGTAACAATTTCTGCTAAAGTTGAGGATATTGTTAATCTTAATCTCGACCCACTACTCGTCTCAACTTCTAGATCTCTCGAAAGGTTAAATAATCTCCATCTCTCCCTTTATGGTCGTACCAATGTAATCAAGATGCTCTTTTTCCCAAAATTTCTTTATTTTTTTCGCACCATACCATTATTATTTCCCTCTACTTTATTTACAAAAATAGATAGAATATTTTCAAGATTTTTCTGGGGATATAAGAGAGCTAGGCGTTCTTTCAAGTGGTGTTCACTCCCTACTTATAGAGGAGGTTGGGGACTACCAGATTTCCGGTTATACTACTTGGCGATATCACTTAAATTTAAGAGAGTCCTAATTTTTCAAGAATCACCACCCAAGGACCTTACTTATCCAACTATTTATGAAATGATCTTAGGTATGCAAGCACGTCAATGCCTTGTACGTTTTTCAGAACCAAGCTACTATAAAAAAACAAGATTTAAAGTTATATCGACCATTTTTCAGGTATGGAGACAATGTAAGAAAAGGTTTTGCTTTAATAACATTACCTATTATACACCATTGTATAATAATTCGATTCTGCCATCAATATTCTCAGATCAGATTCTTCAGCAATGGCAAAGACTTAATATATTTAATTTAGGCGATCTTTATCAAGAAGGACGATTTGTTTCATTTTTGTATTTACAACAAAACTATAATGTACCTCAAAAAGATTTTTTTAAGTACTTGCAAATACCTAGTTTTCTACTCACCAAGAACTTGTTATATACTAATAACATTAGGAAAATTGATATACTCGAATGTTGTAAGAAACAAAATAGAATTGGCATAATGTATCAGACTATGCTGACCCGGAAGGAAGACAATCTTGATTTGTTCAATTTAAAATGGCAAAAGGATTTGGGTATAGAGATTATTAACTTATCTGATGCTCTATATTTATCTGATTTAGTTCTAATTAATGGATCTTTTAAAAGCCAATTCTTTATGAGTATTTTTGATCTATATTATACTCCAGCTAAATTGATGAAATGGAAAGCTAATAGGGGTGATAAATGTAGTCGATGTAATCTTCTGGGTGCAAATGCCGCACATATGTTTTTTTTCTGCTCAAAGCTAACTCAATTTATCTCTGAAATCCAAATGTTTTTGAATAATATTATGAATTCATCCGTTATTCTTTCTGCCGAATTTGTCATTTGTGGTGTTCAATCAAATCCTGTTAAAGCATGGACAATTGCTGAAGAAGGCTTTTTATTTATATCTATGTCTATTTTTCGATACTGTATCACTTCCCACTGGCTTGATTCTGACTCTCCATCATTTATACAATGGCAATCGAAATTGTTGAATATTTATCAGCTAGAGCAAGCTGTGTATCGGCTAAAAGGGAAGAAAAAGAGAGCTCTAGGCTTAAATATCTGGGCCCCTATTAGCAACTGGATTCAGTCTTAGAAGAGAAGACAAACTTTTCTTTCTCAATTGTGTTAACTTTTTTTTTTTTCTCTCTATTTTCATGTATGCCTTGTTAAGCTCGTTCAATTATCTATGCTGTTGTGAAAATTTAATAAATAAAAAAAAAAAAAAAAAGATAGAAGTACAGCATGAAGGAGAAACAAACAAACAATGTGCAAATGATAACTGCAAATATAAGAGAACTAAGGATAGGAGGATTAAAGAGAAATATGCAATAAACAAATGATAACGGAAAATTTAAAAGAACAGAGAATGGGAGGATTATCCACTTCTCTACAATATTGAGTGAAAATAGAAATTCCGCCGTGGTAACATTGTGCAGGACTGGGAGAAAGGAGGACACCAAAGAGATGTAAACCCCTCACCACTCCCTTCTACACACCACACATACCTGAAGAAACAATATCAGGTAAAAACACAGCAGGGATGCACTCACCCCTAGGTAGAACAAAAGTATGGGGTGCACAACCCCTCAATGCACTCCTGGGTAAAACCTATGTATAGGGTACACGACCCTTCGCACAATCCAGGTATAAAAATGTATAGGGTGCACGACCCATTGCATAAAATTCCATAAAGGCACAAAAGTATAGGGTACACGAACCATCGCACACAATTCCATAAAGTCACAAATGTATAGAGTACACGACCCATCGCACAAAAATCCATAAAGGCACAAAAGTATAGGGTACATGACCCATCGCACAAAATTCCATAAAGGCACAAATGTATAGGGTACACGACCCTTCAACATACACCTAAGTATAGCAAAACCAGACACCCTACAAGCACAGGGTGAATAAAAAACACTGGACTCATTCCCAAGTATCGCACAATGCAAATGATCTAGAAATTACTGATGACATCACAGCAAAAATGGCTTGATAACATTACAGCAAACATAGCCAAAATCAGCACACAGCAGAAAAATATGAATGGCAAGTAATAACATAACAATTAAAACTGGAAAGGCATATCAGTTAGTCAGTCAGTCAGTCAGAAAACTTTATTTCGGCTATCAGCCATAAAAGTTCATACATCCCAATATTTTTAAAACAATAAAAGTAATAAAAGGAACAACATTAAAAGTGTGGTTGGGTAGACATATGGGTATACACTTAGACCAAAACAATAAGTTTTACAGTATATTAAGAGGATGGTACAAAGGGATACCTTATCATGATATTGAACGTCTTCTAATCAACCACATTGAGAATAAAAATTTAGCAATCACTGTCACAAATACAGGCGATGGATCGTATTTGAACAGCCTAAACAAATCTCTATAGTTTCTTACCCCCAAATTTTTGGCGAGCTGTATAATCCATTTTCTACGGGGGTTTGTATAGGCTGTACAGAAAAATATGACGTGTACCTCTGTCTCTTCATCAACACCACACCCGGGACAAGGCTGTCTACAGGAACCAGCCCACTTATTCGTTCTACAAAAAAGAGGAAGTGATCCTTGTCTAAATTGCATGTAAAGTTTCTTAGCAATTAACGGATGGATTAGGTCTGATGCAGGCTCAAAGCTGTATCCAATCTTCACCTCGAGGAATACCGAGGTCAGATTGGTTCTATTTTCTGTCTGCAGGATCTGCATTAAATTATATTTCTCCAGAGCTTTGGCCAAAATCTTTTTTGGTAGAGCAGGGCATAACTCCTCAGGTGTATGCCAGAGTTCTTCTCTCCCGATTGCCCTCAAAGATTTTGTTACATGGGCTAGCCACGGAATGTCGCCTGCCTTTGGGAGCATCAAGATAGATTTCAGTTCCTCCCGAAAGTTTGCAAGTTCGGGAGTGCTCCATAATCAGCGCCAATACATGACCAGGCGTGTGGCTACCAGATCAGCGATTGGGTATATGCCCAAATCCATCCTGAGAGGGTGGATGGGGGTACTCGTAGGTAGTGCCAGTAGTTGTCTCATAAAATGGTTTTCTGACTTGGTTATTATCTGGGCTGAGTTATGACCCCAGAGTTCAGCACCGTATACCACCACCCCTCTTGTCTGAGTTTTGTATACCTCTACTAGTGGGCTAATTAGCTTTAATGGGCTTTCCTTGTACATCTTTAGGATGCCCCCTGTTATCTGTGTAAATTTTAAATTAGCTTTTGATATCTGGGGGCCCCAATTCATTTTATTATTAAGTGTTAAGCCCAAGTAGTCGAAAATGCTCACCCGTTCTAGATATAGACCATCCAGTTATGGGATGGGGCAGTTTGTAGTGTCCGCGTGAAGAACCATATATTTGGTCTTGCTGACATTTATGACCAGGTTCCTTTTCCTGCAGAATGAAGCAAATCCATCCAGGACTCTTTCCATCCCCATAGGGGTCCTGGACAGGAGCAGGGTATCATCTGCGAACATTAATGCTGGTATTTTCCTGCCCGCCAACCTTGGTGCATCTACATCTCTTAAATCCAAGAGTTCATCTACCAGCCCATTTAGGAAAAGAGAAAAAAGGGTTGGCGCTAATACGCAGCCCTGCCTAACTCCCTTCTCAACTCGAAAAGGGGAAGTTAGTTCCCCATTTAGGCCGAACCTGACTCTGGCAAAGGTGTCTTTATGTAAATGCTCTAGGAGGTAACATAGGTGGGGGGTCACTCCCATCCCTTTTAACAACTCCCACAGCTGTCGGCGATCTACCATGTCGAAGGCAGACTTTAGGTCTACAAAAGAGAGATAAAGGCTGCCTCCTTCTAGAATAATAGATTTCCAATGGATCATCGTTAATCTAAACAGTTGATCTATTGTTGACATTTTAGCTCTAAAGCCCACCTGCAGTGGTGTTAAAATGTTGGATTCATCCATCCATTCTTGGAGTCTCCCTAATAAAATGCACGCAAAAATCTTCTGGGCCACACCAATTAAGCTGATCGGTCTATAGTTTGCCGGATCAAGAGGGGAGCCCTTTTTGTGGATGGGTATGATCTCGGCGCCGGCCCAAGTCGGGGGTAGCGGCATTCCAGCCAAAATTGCATTAAAAAGAGCCAATAGATAGGGGACCCAGATGTCCGGCTCACTCTTGTATAGATCACCTGGGATCCTATCTAGGCCTGGGGCTTTATTTGGGAGTACTTTACTCAGAGCCGTTTTGACTTCAGCAAGCGTACACATTTGAACCGCACCCAGATTAGGGGGTAAGATTTCATTAGGCAGGGAAGCAGGGACGTCTAGTTCTATTGTTTTAAAAGCATAAAGGTCTTCAAAATGATGACGCTTTTTTCCTCCCCTAAGTTAGGTTGTACTGCTTGTTGGGAACCTGATGACCCTGTTTTAACCAAATTCCAAAATGACCTTGAGTCCCTTTTCTTTAACACAATAGAGATTTCCTCCCATCTATTAAATTCCCAATCTATTTTAGCTTCCTCAGTGACTTTCTTAAAATGTATCCTCGCCTCCTTGATCAGTATCTTATTTCCCTTTTTTAGATTTGTTAGGAGAACTAACTTGGCTTCCCTACAGGATTTATTGTACCAGGCGTTTTTCCCCCGCGTGGCTGCTTCCGGTTTCCTCCTAGTTTCCCGATAAAAATGGGTCGCCAGGATGCCACAGAGATCTACATGTGTAGATCCTATCGTTGCCTGAGCTGAGGATCCCTCTCCCAAAGCAGCATCACCCAGCACCCTCTCCAGAAGGGGGTAGATCTCCCAATACATATCTTTTAACTCCGTATGGGATTGGGCGATCTTCTCCCATCTAACTCTTCGAGAGCCACAACTTGTAACCATGGCCGTTAGAGGAACCAAGTCTCTGCCCAGTTGAGAACTATTTCTACAACCCTCCATAATTGCGACAATGGGGTTATGATCACTTTCACAGCGTTGTTTTACTTCGAATTCCAGGATCTTAGACCACAATCCCATACTAAACATTATGTAGTCGATGATGGAAGCGTGTCCATTCCTCTCAAATGTAAACTTGCCTGGATTATCTGCCGGAAATCTACCAGGCATATCACAACATGGCAGTACATATTAAGTTTGTATGACACGCACCATCCAACAATAAAAAGATAAGCTTGCAAAATACCCAGCAGCAGCGTGGTATTGTAATTTAAGAAAAATAATGGCCAAAATAATCAGCACACAGTAGGGAGAACCACATCCAATAAGAACATGGCATACAAGGTGGTGAATTAAGAATAACGCGCAATGACAAATGGCAGCAAAAAAATAATTATGAATAAATGGCACACAAACATGTCACTGATGAAGAAATACATAGTAAGTGCACTATCATGAAGAACAGGTGAAAATTCAACTCAATGAAGCCGGGGTTCCTGCTGCTCTGCGCACTGTGCGTGTTTGAATTTTACAGTCAGAACAGAGAGCTGAAACACAAAAGAATATATGGTCATGCGCTGTAAAAAACAACAACTTTACAACAGGAAATATCCTCTGCTGGTGAGTAAGCACTCATCTGAATTACCACTGGACACCACAATATGAATAGGGTCTGAAAGACGGTACTGGTAAGTTCTTAACGTTGGAATCAACACTGGAGATGCAAGAGTCCGGTGCAGTCCAACAGTCATGCAGCTGAAATCCTTGCTCACTGCAATAGACACTACAAGCCAAAAGGTAACCGACTTGCTTCAAAGTTAAAAGGCATGCTGCAGAAATTCTGATGAAATATCTCAGTCTGCATCAGATAGAGAAGAGCTTTTCTAGTCTCCCGCTCTTCCCATGTAGTGAAGCACTTCATCAGGGATAAGACGCTGCATTATTATGACGCGTCCACGGCTTGCGTAAATCAGGTGAGAACGTCACTGACACCAGAATACTGCAGGCATGAAGCTGGATGGAACGCCGTGCAGAGGAAAAGAATCCAGCGGTTCCATGAGACTCGAGGTAGGCTGCTCGAGCGAAATTTTGGGCTATTTACATTCAAAAAGACACAAGCGGTAACAGGATTAAAAAGAAACACTCACCGCTGATAACTCTCGCAGTGCGCATTAATCACTGATTCAGGACTAGTTTGAATGAGGAAGATTCCTCCCTGTCAGTCCATGCTTACGAGTCCGTCACAGTTCACACAGAAGGGCGTTCTGACTTCAGGCGCACACACGTCACAGCAAGATAGTTGCCGTTGAAAGGCCCACGAGCACGTCCTTCAAATTTCAAAGGTGCACAATATCATCAGATGAACTCCGGAATACTCACAGCTCATTACTCACTGTCAAAAATAAGCGGCTTGGTGACAGTAAAGATTAAAGACGGTTGGCTGCTGCATCTCAAATACAGGTCACATCGTCGAAAATCAGCTCGCAGCTTAGGTTTACTCTCACCATCATGTTCATAAACAGCTTTTACCTCAAATTGTCTTAGTAGTTTCCAGGAAAACAGTTCCAGTATTTTCACCTCAGGTAGGCTTAATCCTTAGGAATGCGCGGGTTTTTTCTCCAGATCGTCACCAATGCTGCAAAGATGAATCCAAGAAACTCCAGACGTAGTCCTAAAGTATATTGTAGACAAGAGGTTTATTAGCTTAGTTACAGGTGGTAAGTAGAGGTAGAGATACGTAGTTCAGGCCCTACCAGGAGCAGCATCCTTGCTGCTCAGGCCACACTCTCCAACTGTCTCTCTATCCGCACAACCAGGCACTCCAACATTCCACTCTCTCACCAGCATTCTAACATTCCACATACACATCACATTCATACTGGCTGAGCAGCAGTGAAAGGAAATCAAGGTATAACAGTATGCAGACAGGATCATGGAACAGGTAAAGTAAACAACAGGGGCCCATCCTCAGACATTAAAATTGTGAATCTCTAGTGAAAAACGAATGAAGGATATGGCATATTCGCTTCAAAAAGGGAAGAGATTCTGTCTGACATATGTTTGTGATATCACTGATGTTAAGGTAGATATATAGAAATTTGTGAGGTAGCTTACATTTAAAACGTTTTTGGTGGGGGTAGGAGGAGGGCACCATCAATTGAAGGCTGGATTGCCGATGTCACTTATGGTCACACACAATTGAATACATTCTGGGAGCTCATGCCACCCACTTCCCGGCCTCGCGACATCTGGGAGCCTTTCCTTCAATGGGTGCAGTTAGAGAAAGATGATGCTGAGGCCGAAAACGCTGTACACGTGCAACTCTTGGAGTAGATGGGGAGGATAAATGGATATTACATGTTCGGCGGCAGACCTGTATCTCTAATACTTTGTGAACGGCGGGGACAAATGGATATGTATAGTTAGGATTATTTGTCTTCTGTAGTAGCTACATGATGTTTTAATCTCGAATACTCGTATGTACATATTCTGCTGTCAAAGGACTGAAGTAAAGTACGCAGTGCAGTATTGGAATCCAAATGATATTTATTTAATACAGAAGAACAGGCGAGCGCCAGGCTAGACAGTTTCCTCTCCAGGACATCAGCCAGTATCTGACGTTCTGGATTGGAAACTGTCCAGAACCCATACAGGGATTCCACGCCACGCTCTACTTACACGTGTTAAAGGAAAACAACTTCAACTTAAAGGCATACACTACACATCCCCCTCTCTTGGGAAACAAAACAAAAGGAAAATGGAATCATATCACTATAAGAACATACATGACAACAAAACCAAAATAATATTAAGCATAGGGAGGTAAGAGAACGGGGACATAGCACAATACACAAATCTAACTTAATCGACTATACCACATAACACATTACCTGACATATTCCTTAAGCCATGCAGGTAAAACTCTCTTCCTTTTCCCACTGTCTCCACCTGGGTTTCCACCACCATTCACAGTTCCCCTATTTATACTGGACCCGCTAGGACCCACTTCCCCCTTCTTTACAATGGAAAAACTTGGCGGAAGAATGGGATTCTCCCCACCTGAATCTGCACATACTTGGGGCTCTGCCAAAGTCCTATGTTGTTCTAATTCTCCTTTATCCAAATGTTCTTTACTACCCAAATCAGCTTGCATTTCACTACCATTAAAATAATCCTCCACCCAATCAAAATCAGGTGTGTGCTCCACATATGGTGTATTCTCAGAATGCACCTGATCAAAATCAATTGCGACATTTTTCATGTTCCACACCCTACCGTCTTCAAGTTTAACAGCATTACGGAGGACCTCCACCACTTGCTGTGCTGCTTCAAACCTACTCTCGCCTTTAGGAACTTTAATGGGTCTTTTAATTTTTACCCAGTCACCAATTTTTACAGTTACGTCCTTGGCTCCATGCTGTGTATCATAGTATTCCTTACTCTTACTATGTGCTATTTCTAAATTATTTTTTACTTCCTCCGGTGACCACTGTTCAATTCCACCTTTCACCAACCAGTTGGGGCAAAACTTAGATCTGGGCCTTCTACCTCTCATCATGACAAAAGGTGATAATCCTGTTGTGGAATGATCGGTCACCCTATACGCCCAAACTGCCTTTTGCAATTCTAACTTCCAGTCTAAGTGTTTACTCATTGCAAATTGGATTACACCTTTGAGAACTCGATTAAAACGTTCCACTGTACCATTCCCACTAGGATTATAAAGTGAGGTAGTCTTATGTTGAATGCCACATTTCTGGAAATATTCTTTTGCGGTATTTGAAGTAAATTGTACCCCGTTGTCACTCAAAACACACACAGGCAGACCTTCTAAAACAAATATATCATCCAAGAATTCCAAAACGGTTTGTGTGTCCACCTTGTTTACAATTCTGACCACAGGCCATTTAGTGAATAAATCAACCACCACGATGCCATACTCCCTCAAGTCACCTACAGGTCCAAAAATATCAATGCCAATTACTTCCCAAGGAAGACTAGGAATCAACCCTTCACTCATAGGAGGTCTCAAAGTCTTTAAGGATTTATCCGCAGATGAACAAATCGGGCATACTCTAACAAACTCCTCCACCTCCCTGTCAACTCCTGGCCACCAGAACACACCTTTGACCACAATTTTTGTTCGGACCACTCCAAAATGTCCTTCATGACATAACTCTAAAACTCTCTTCCGCAGACTTCTTGGAGGAATAATTCTATCACCTCTAAGTAACAACCCTTTATCCAAAGACAGTTCTGTCCTCACATCCCAATAATTTTTTTCTTCTGAAGTAATTTTTAGTTTCTTTGGCCACCCTTTGCATATGTAATTACAAACTGACGTTAAAACATCATCCTTGGACTGCTCCTCTAGCCATTCCTTTTTGGTGATGACCGGGGTGCCTGAGTCTTGGATAAGAGCAATACTAAAACTGCCCCACGGGTCATCTTCACATTTCTCTAAAGGAGCAGGTAGTCTAGAGAGACAATCTGCGACTACATTGTCTTTCCCAGGTACATAGATGATTATATAAATGTACTCCTTCATCCTCATGGAAATCCTTGCCAGCCTAGCCGAAGCTCCTACACTACCCTCACTAGTCAAAATCTTAACCAAAGGTCGGTGGTCAGTACGGATGATAATGGGTTTACCCCACACAAAAGCTCTAAAATGCTCTAATGCCCAAGCACAAGCTAATGCTTCTCTTTCAATGATAGGATACCTGGTTTCAGCAGGGGACAAGGCTCTTGAAGCAAACAAAATTATATTTTCATGACCATCCTTACTCTTCTGTGACAAAACTGCACCCAGTCCCTTGTCACTAGCATCTGTTGTCAAAAAACATTCTAGGTTCGGATCAAAACTGCTCAAGGCATTCACCTTATCCAAATATGTTTTGATCATTGAGAATTCCTTCTCACAGTCCTTTGTCCATTCAAATTTCACGTTTTTCTTTAGAAGTGAACGTATGTTGTACAACACGCTAGCAAAATTAGGTATGAATTTTGAACAATATTCACTCATTCCTAGAAATGATCTGACCTCCTCCTTGGTGCCAGGAGCTGGTGATCTCATGATTGCATTGATAAGTGAGGGTTTAGGTTTTACCCCCTCGCCACTAATGATATGTCCTAAATAGGATACTTCCTTTTCACCAAATTTACACTTGCTGAGCTCTACACTTAACCCGGCATTCTGCAAAATCCCCAAGACTTTATTAAGCAAATCATCATGTTCTCCCTTACTTGCAGCAGCTATCAGAATGTCATCTTGAAAAAAACTTACTCCTTTTACTGCCCCCAAAAGCTTGTGCATCAGTCGCTGAAAAACTGCCGCGGCTGAGGCGAGCCCAAAAGGCATACGCTTAAACTGATAACATCCAAAGGGTGTAATAAAAGCAGTAAGCCTCCGAGATTCTGGTGCTAGTATAATTTGATGGTAAGCTGCTGACAAGTCAATAGTTGAGAACCAACTAGCACCTCTGAGTGAGGAAACCATTTCATTTATCTTTGGGAGTGGAAATTTATCTATTACAATGTTATTATTCAAGTGGCGTAAGTCAATGCATAGACGGATTTTTCCGTTTCCCTTCCTTGCGACGACAACCGGAGAAATCCATTCTGAGCTTTCTACCTCTTCAATTACATCTTTAGCTAACAATTCTTGTAGCTCTTTATTTACTTCGTCTCTTATGAGAATAGGAACCGGTCTCACCTTGTGGACCCTGGGTACATTTGCTTCCTTAAGTACTATTTTGTGCTCAAACCCTTTGAGAGCTCCTAACTTTTTCCCAAAAACATTCGGAAATTTTTTAGCCAATGACTCCCCCATTTTGTAAGTTTCATCCATTATTAAAACTTTCTCCTCACTATTGGGGTCCAAAATGATGTGTAGGTTCTTTTGGTCGAACCAACCCAAAACAGATGGTCCATGTTCTGCTACATACAATTTGCCTCTTGCTGATCTTCCTTTGAACCAAAACGTGAGCCATCTGAACCCTAGCATGTTAATTTTTTCCCCCGTAAAACTTACGGGGTTCACATCAGTAGGGTATAAGTCATGACCCATCTTATCTATGAACTTTTCCTTCCAGATTGACTGGTTTACGATGGTATAAGGTGACCCAGAATCTGCATACACATTAACCTTGATACCCCCAAAGGACACTTCACATATAGGTTTCCCTTTAACTGATTCATCAGAGACATTTAAAACATAGTTCCCCAGTAAGCTTTTGACACAACTGTCATCGGTGTCCCCTGTGGTTTCCACATTTTCATCATACACATATTTCACATTCCCTCTTCTGCGGCACATTTTGCTAAAATGACCCATCAGTCCACAAATGCCACATTTCTTCTTTAACGCTGGGCAATTTTTGCTGAAGGCCAAATGTTCCTTGCTGTCACACCGGTAACATCTCCTCTCTTCGTGTTTCCATTCCTGCTGTGCCGACTTCTGAACTTGGATAGGCCAACGCAGTCCTTGATTTTTGTTTGCATTTTGTACTTTAAAAACGCCACCCGGTTCTTTACCAGATTCCTTAACTACAGTGGCGCATCTTCCAGACATCTCCGATTTCCTTATTATTGCCAATACATCATCTAAGGGTGCATCTCCATTAACCCACAACCTGTCTTGTAATCCAGAATTGTTGTTATGCATGACTAGTTGGTCCCTAATGAGGTCGTCGTGCAAATTATTAAATTTGCAATCTATTGCCAGTCTCTTTAAGTCATCCAACCATTCATCCACAGGTTCCTCTTTATTCTGTTTCCTTTGGAAAAATCTATGCCTTACTACGCCGATGCACACCTTTGGAGCGAAATACCTATCAAGGTCGTTAAGCGCTGCTGCAAACACATTTCCCTCACTATTTGCGTTTTTCTGCATCCGCATATATGTCTTTAGACCCATCGGACCCAATGAATGAAGTAGTAGTCTTTTTTTTTGTTCTGGTTTCATCTTACCCTCCTCGTCAATGGCCTCAATATAATTCACAAAGTACTCTTTCCATTCTATCCATTTAATAATGGGTTGTGTTCCACTTACCCAAAATGCATGTGGGGAGCTTATAGAGAAATTTTGTTGAGCCATAACGTGTGTTTCTGTTTGAGAAGCTTGGTCTCCCTGATCCATATGCAGTTACTCAATGCACCTCAAAATATACTTCTTAACTTGTATTGAATGACTCTTATGACTTCCAATACTAATCCTCCAAATACGAGGTCACTCCCCAAAGTCCTTACTTTCCTGAATAAACTGACTCCCCCGACTCTCTCACCTGTTCTTCTTTTCTGTACGTTGTTTCATTCAATTCTCCATATTTTGTCTTTGATTTAATTTATTTACTGCTCCAATATAGTTTATATATACTTTTTGCTTTTAATTGTTATTCATATTTTCCAATAATGTAAATCCATGGTGTGAAGTACTTCCTTCACCTTGTCCTGCTTTACACACTTGCCCCAAGATGGCCGCTACTTTCGCCGAGGTCGCGTTGCATCACTCTACGCGCTAGATCTTCATTGTTTCTCGCGCATGCTCAGCTCGCGCTAATCTGATTGTGAGAGCAACGAGTCCGCGTGAGCCGGTGCGCGCAGAAGGAGAATGTCGGCAGCGGTCGAAAAATGCGCAGGTGGCCCCCCAACCGCTTGCCCAAAGTAAGTAACGTTGCTTACTTAAATGATTTCGGCAGCACTCCGCTCCCGCGTTGGTAGGATCGCGGCGGAAAAAAAAAAACATCCAGTTTGACGATCTGTCCCTCGACGGAAGTTCACCTCGTAGTAGACTTAACTCTCTATTACAGGTGTTGAAGTCTTCATGGGTATCCCTCGTCGTCGCCAATTGAAGTAAAGTACGCAGTGCAGTATTGGAATCCAAATGATATTTATTTAATACAGAAGAACAGGCGAGCGCCAGGCTAGACAGTTTCCTCTCCAGGACATCAGCCAGTATCTGACGTTCTGGATTGGAAACTGTCCAGAACCCATACAGGGATTCCACGCCACGCTCTACTTACACGTGTTAAAGGAAAACAACTTCAACTTAAAGGCATACACTACAAGGACGCTCGCAGCTATATACCTAATGACAATGTGTACAATTGAAGTAAGCGTGACGTGCCCAACTATTGAATAATGAACTAATGTATGACTTATGTTTGCACCAAGACTCATAATCGATGTAACAACAAACTGGCTTGTTCTGTTGTTGTAATGTTTTTGTATCTTAACAAAATGCTAATAAAAAAAAAAATGTAAAAAAAGTTTTTGGTGATGAACCCTTTGAAAAATAAACAAAGAGTACAGGAGAATGTATTCGAGGATTTATCTATCCAGGATGTGCATGCTATGATAACGCTGTTGTCCATAACAGATAGTGTCCTGTGTCCGTTCAGAAAGTACTTAATGACCTTGACTTGTGCTCTAACTTGAGTCAGGACAGTGGTCTGAAACAGAAATCGCCCCAATTATCCAGCAGCAATAGTGTAAATCTCTTTTACAAAGCTGTAATGCATGCGGTGGATAACTCAGAACTTACTTCACAATACAGCCGTAGAGGATATAGTGCAAAGAACTTGAAATTTGGGGAACATGAAGCTATGAGACAATTACTCCAAGACCAGGATTTGATTATCCGAGAGGCTGACAAGGGAGGGAATATGGTGGTGATGGACAAAGAAGGCTATGATAAAGGGATATACACTCAAATTAGATTTCCTCCTGTTATCTTAAACTTGGACATAATCCTGTTTGTGAGATATCCAAACAGCTCAATACGAGTTTGGCACGATATGGAACTAATAAATGATTATAAGTGCTCCTACATGCTACTAGATCGCCCCGGATAATTGCAATCAACAGCTTGGTTCTCATCGCTTAGTGTGGTGCGCTGCCCCAATTGTCTTGGGTTCATTCGTCTGAACCAGACAAAATTCTCCTGGCCCAAGTGGCACTCCCTCATCGCCTTTGGTCCGATCTGAGTCACAGCGGTCACCCCTGAATGGATGAGGATAATGATCCCAGGCCGTGGAGGTGATAGAGGGGCTGTGCTGAATGCAGGCTACAGCTTGTGAGTGACCACTGTGGCAAACAATGTCAGCTGCCAACTTCCCTATGCGGTCGCAGACACAGAGCTGTGATTGACGTCAAGGCAGGTCTTCTCTTCAGTGCTGATTGCACACTGCTCCTGCTCTTCGTATTGAGCGTACTCAAGGAGGAGCGACGCTCATAATTACCTCTCCTCCCTTGCCTGAGTCAGGTTGCTGCCCACTCATAGGTTTGTTAAAAAAATATAGAAGCTGTGATTGGCCACATGTTTTGCACCATTCCAACACCCGGTTTTCTGGGAGGGGCGGGGGTCTCTCTTTGATTGGCAAGGTATGTTACCTGAAACCATTTTTTCAGGTCTAAGATGGTTGGTAATGCGCTGGCCCTTTACACCCCTTTCATCTGCCATAAGTGGGTTAGTTCTATTGGTTTTATTGATGTGTCCCAGGTACAGCTCTTAGAATGCAATTAGCTGTGAAATGAAATCACCAGCCTGGAAGATTGCAGCCCACCTGCAAGTGGGTACAGTACACTGTGACTATCCACTGGAATTTCTGCATGTATCCCTGTGTCAGAACACAGCACAGCCTTGCTGAGGTAGGTCAAAGGCTTGGAGTTGGATAGGCTGTGTTGCAAGGACAGCATGGTCCTTAGGCAGGAATTGTTTGAGTAGTTTGGGGTTGGCCAATTGGAGAAGATGAGTGAGCAGTGTCCTGCTTCCCGCAGCATTGCTGAAGTGCATGTTACCGGTTGGCCTCCTGCTCATTAATGTCTGCGCCATGCGTCTGTGGTAGGAATTAAGCTACCTGTATATACACACAAGGAGGGCCTGAGGAGATTTTAAAGACTAGCGAGGGCAAAGTCCCGAATTGAAAAGCTCAATACACACAGAGCCCTCGGGTCTGATGCAACAATGGAACGTCAAAAAAGGGGGGGGGGAGGGCTGACTTCTGGGGGGGTTCCCTTTTAAGGACGGTTTCCATCATACACCAATGCTGTCATGCTTCATCATGGGGAATCCTCCTTGCACCATGAAGCCTAGTCATGATGCGGGCTACGACCCCCTGACTGCGAGGGGGAGCTCAGGATTTATTTCTTTTTGATTGGATGGGTTATTACTAAACCCAATGGGATGGGGTGTTGGGAGAGGTGCAGTGCAAGTACATGAGTGAATGAAAGTAACTACAAGGTTAGCCTATTGACCTTTATTTTTTCTACCTTGTGCTAGGGTTAAAAACAGAAAAGAAGAGTACGACTGCAGATATTAGATTTAGTCGTACTGGATAGTGATCCACATGTTTCAGCCTAAGACCCAGATAGTGTTGTGGCTTTCTCAGGATCTCTATGATAGCTACTGCTGTGTAAAAGTGAACAATAAACAAGGAAAATAATAACAATGCATCAGCGTACAGAATGTGCCCAGGACCAAGAATAAAAGGCATAAGGAACGGGGGATGAAACCATAACTTTTCGCAAGCTCTTGCGAGACGCGTAGCCTAGTTGGGTGTCACCGGGTGGGGTCGCTATTTAAGGCCACGCCTGTCATCAAAACACCACTTGCTGTTCTGACTTTGTACCTCAAAGGAGTGAGGAGAGGGAGAGAGGGAGAGAGGGAGAGAGGGGGAGAGGGAGAGGGAGAGGGAGAGGGAGAGGGAGAGGGAGAGGGAGAGGGAGAGGGAGAGAGAGAGAGAGAGAGAGAGAGAGAGAGAGAGAGAGAGAGAGAGAGAGAGAGAGAGAGAGAGAGGGAGAGGGAGAGGGAGAGGGAGAGGGAGAGGGAGAGGGAGAGGGAGAGGGAGAGGGAGAGGGAGAGGGAGAGGGAGAGGGAGAGGGAGAGGGAGAGGGAGAGGGAGAGGGAGAGGAGGGGGAGGGGGAGAGGGGGAGAGGGGGAGAGAGGGAGAGAGGGAGAGAGGGAGGCGCATCAAGTAGGCTATTTGGCATACGTACGACACAAAACGAGAGAGAGAGAGGGAGAGAGACATGTGTACGATAATAGGCTACTTGGTGCACACACAACATGGAGTAGCATGGGTCAGTTCTATGTAAGAAAACACAAGCGGGGGAGAGACATAAATTCGGTGATCACGCACACACAAATACCGGATAGGGCGTGACAGTACATACATCAAGCGCAGAAACTTAAGACGGAGACACAGGGCTACGTTGAGTATGGGGACCTCTCCTTTCCTGTCCTCTTTCCTATGCATGCTGCGTATTTTCAGTATTTTTGTAGTTTATCTTGGGGGGGGGGGGGTGTCGGACCTTTTACTGCCCTCCCTTTGATCGATGGACGAGCACTTCAATCATACGATGACGCTCTCTTCAAGCGACCCAAGCATGAAATGCATACACATTCATACCGCATAATCGTAGCACACACGCACAATCATACCATACAGTTTTTCATGTTCCCAATGGTGGTCTGCACTTTGCGCATTATCCCACAACTTTTGTCTATGTTTTTCCCTATATTGAACACGGTGCGGTCCATGTCCACTCCATTCTTCAGTTGGAACTTCGTCGTGACCTATAGAGAGGGAAAAGAGGGGAGGGGATGTGCAGTATTCAAAGTACATTAGCGCGCGTGGACACGAAAAAGTTCTACTTACCACGTACCAGGCTAGCCGCAGGAGTGGGTAATACCACAGACCTATTATTCTTTTCTTCCGAAACAAAGATGCTCTATTTCATTCATCTCCTAAATTCGGGTTCCCTGGTCGTACATGTATTTCTCAATCGGTCGTACATTATGGTGCAAGATACCATACCTTGCATTCGGCATATACCTTAAGCTATAGTCGATCATTTTCTGACAACTCTTGGAAAAAGACAGGTGTGACGGGTACAAATTCTGTGAATCAAAAAGATTCAGGCAAATGGGGTCTGCATTATCTGTTTTCTATTGCTTGGGAGTAACAATCATTTATTCAAAAAAAACTTTTACCAACCTAGATGATTTGTCATGACACTGATTCCGTAATTCCTTTAAGAAGCCCTTTATTTAAAACAATGTCAGTATACAAATACGGGCCTACAACCGTTCAGGCCGGCCACGGTGTGAGAGGCGTCTCGGCGCCATTTTGGGGCGAGGTCGGGTGGGTCCAGTGCACAGTCTAAGTCTTTCCACTAACTAGCTGCCGGACCAGAATCCCCTTCGGTAGTTCGAGAACTTTTCGTCAGCGTCAGCTTGCGTCAGCATGGCGTCACCGCGGTCTTGTAGCGATGCCGTGGTCCGTCCTTGGGGCGGGACAGCAGGCGGGTTCTTCCGCTGTCGCCCTGAATCAGTCTTTCTTTTACGGCACCAAACGGAGGCAAGATGGCTGCCGCCCGGGGCAAGGACAAGTTAATGTGGAATAATCAAGCAAAATAGCGGCGATTGTCCCCACCGGAGGCCCTCGGGAGTCGAATGTCAATGACTCCCGCAGAATCTGCAAAGCTGAGAGGGTGTTTTTCAAGGGGTGGGGCCCACGCCCGAGCAGACAAGCTTCCGAGTCCAGGGCCGTCTTTCGGTGGGCCAGGCCTGGATCCGAAGAACCGGCCGCCAGAGTCCAGAGGCAGCAGCAGCAGCAGCTCTTCGTTACAGCCACCGGGGTGGGTCCCCCGATCACTCTGCTGCGGGGACCCACCTCTCGAGTCAAACGCTAATGGCAATCTTGGTGGATCCGCGCCTGAGTGGCTACCCGGCAGGCAAGACTTGAATGGCTGTCTTGCTACAGCTGGTCGGTGAGTGCAGGGGCGCCTACTCATCTGGACGGCGAGTGAAATGGCTGGGTGCAACTCAGCTGGCCGGTGAAAGAAACGGCGGGGTGCAACTCAGCTGGCCGGCGAATGAAACGGCAGGGTGCAACTCAGCTGACCGGCGAGTAAAATGGCTGGGTGCAACTCAGCTGGCCGGCGAGTAAAATGGCTGGGGTGCCCTCATCTGCTGACGAGCCTCCACCTGGGGAGGCGGGGGAGGCCCGTCCGTGTCGCTTCCCCCTGCCAGGGCACCCTTCGCTGCCGGTCGAAGCAGAGAATGGGAAGACCAATACAACATGGTGGACTCCACCTTGGCGCCGCCATGGCCTCGGCGCTGCGTGTAGCCTCCGGCCTATTCGCACAATCGTCCGCCACTGATGTCGATGGATTTTTGCATGGCTTTTATAGCCCAAAGCCGACTAAAAGGACCGCCCAAAACAGGCCAATGTTGCAACTTCGAGGAAGGAGAGGCGAGGACGGTGTCATGCGGACGTAAATGCTTTGGGATGGAGGTTGCAGCAGACTGTCATGTAAATAGTTGTTTAAAACGTGTTTTGACTTGTTCACCCTGTCGGAATGTTGTTATACCTATAAGTTATTAAAATGTTTTAATCATACTACTTTGTTGGAGTGTTGTACATATTTGCAATCTAGCAACGAGCACAAGGATGTTACTGTGTAATCGGAAAATGGCATAGTCCAATTGTGCGTGATTCTAGTCCAGTTCGGTGACGTCGATGGTGGGTATCAGCAGGCTTCCGGTTGTGCAGGATTTTGTCGTGTTTTACTGGGTGGGGTGGGTGGTAGGGCAGACATGTTTAGGCAGCGAGAGCGACGGAGCCGAGTTACCTCGTGGCCGTCTTGACCGTGAGCTTGGCTCCTTCCCCTAGTTTCATATATCCCACAAAAGGGCTATTTCCTAGCGTTTCTTTAGTTTTGTAGGGTCAAAAGGATCCCACCAGTGGCCACTGACTCTCGGGGTCCCCCTTTGTATATTTATGCCATAGCTTGCTATAAGCTACGGCGACTAGTCCATATTTAGTGAACATGTCCTTATTAGGGGTGCCTTCCAGTGGAGCCGGATGGTTCACCTCTAATAAGCGGTCCGGGCAGAACCAACTACCAATCAGTGGGGAGAAGATAGGCATGACGGGTTACAACGGGAACAAAAGTCAGCACTACCTATCTTTTCACTGCTTGCAAAGACTAGACAGAATATCTCTATTCCTCGTTATTTGTAAGCAGAGAATACCTCCGAAGAACCAATATCGAACAACTAGTGTTCGGACAATCAATCAATCAATGGGGAGATAAAGATAGGCACGACGGGTTACAATGGGAACAAAAGTCTGCGTTACCTACCCTTCACTATTTGCAAAGACTAGACAGAATATTTCTATTCTACGTTATTTGCAAACAGAGAATATCTCAAAGAGCACTATCCTTCAAAACAATCAATGTTCGGACAATCAATCAGTGGGGAGATAAAGATAGGCACGACGGGTTAAAACGGGGACAAAAGTCTGCGTTACCTACCCTTCACTATCTGCAAAGGGAGAGAGAGAGAGTATTTCTACTCCTCCCCGTTTGTAGACAGCGAATATCTCAAAGAGAACAATCAATAAGCAATACTAGTATTTTTCAATCAATCAATCAATCGTTTCGCAATTTGTCGTTTTTCACGACCTTACCCGGACCGCGTGGACAGTTTCTCGTCTTCCGCCTCCAGCGCCCGATCGTCCTCTACTCTCCGTATTTGCCGCGGCACTCCTGATGGATCCCAGTCAGGACCGTAGATCACTCGAGAGAGGTCTGCTCGGAACCAGTGAAGTTCGGATGATCGGCTGCCAGACGAGGGTCTATCGGGCAGGAGCTCTCCCGATCGTTGCAGTCGTTCACTCTGTCGTCGGGACCTCTCCCACTGGATCCACGTGTCGCTGATGGGCCCCACGCTTGGGACGCCAATTGTTAAATGGTAGCGGCAGTCGTAGTCGATAACCTTTCAAGTATTGCCCGGCGGTAATCGCCTCTCATACCATTCGATGCTAAACCAATGAGGAGGCAGGCGCCGGAGACTGGAAGGCAGGAAACAAAGTTTTATTCCGTCGGAGTGGAACACATCAGATCAGACAGCGAGGTATCGTCACGAGGTGCTCTAACTGCATCTCTGAGGCCTGGCCTCTTATACACAGGTTTATGACTTTATTGCAGGTTTATCATACATGGCACATTCTTGAGATTGTTTTGATACATGAAAGAACATCCTCAGAATCCCCGGCTCAGAGCCGATCCCACACATAGATACAGTAGAAGTCCCCACCCCACCCACAGTAGGAGATGGCTATCACACAGCTGGACATTCCGCCAATTCCCGGGGGTGTGTGCGACCGGTCGGGTCTCAGGGGGTGGGGGGCCTTGATCTACTGTAATCCCTTTGATGTGGGGTGTTTCCCTTACAGTAGGGGCAATAAACTGCATCCGCAGGGCTAGGTGATGGCCTGGGATCGGTTCGGACAATGGGGCGCAGAGGAAGGGGGTTATCAAAGAGATGCATGACCATGTATGGGATGTCGGTCAGGCGTGGGATGTGGTTCCATGGCAGGGTCGCGCGGAAGGAGAGGGTTTATGGCCCGTGTATGAGAGAGCGGGGGTGGCCGGCGCGCGGGGGAATGCTTGCAGCGCCAGGGGGACGCGCTGGCGATCGGCAATGAGCAGGGAGAGACCAGGGTGCCTAAAAATGGTTGCCGTGCGCTTTCCTGTGTGTCGCGCTGGGGAGAGGCAAGATGGCGCAGATAATGTTCAGTTGTAAACTAAATTTCCACAGTCCCTGACTTCCCCAGGCTTTTCTGACCCCCCAACCTAGGATTTTTTAGGATAACCTTTAATATCCAAGGACTTATGCAGGACCTCCTTTATTTGTATGAGGTAGAGCTCCATCCTTAAGTGCGACAAATGTGCCCCATCATCCCTGAAAAAATAACATGCTGCGTACCTCAGCTCGGGATGCTCCACTCTCCCAATCCCTTCCTTAGCACAAAATAGTCTCATATCCCCATTGATTTTTCTCCTAGCTTTATCTATTGCTGTGGGTCTTTCGGCCCCTCTCCATTGTCTCCTAGGAATACATTCTGACCAGATAATATAACATCCGAACCTGCTGCTTAATCTCTGCAATGTCCCTTTTCATCTGCTTCAAAATTGCCAAACACTTACATACCACTATTTAGTTTTCCCCCAGGTGTATGATCATGACATCCGGATAATTATTACCTCTGATTAACTTGTTGAAAACGGGAACCAACTCATGCCATCGCATGCCACCTTTCCCAACAAACATTCAATAATATTGGGTGTAAGCTAAGGTTCAAACCCTTCCCTTTGTTCCTTACATGCTTCTCAGCCCATTTAACAAAAGAATGACCAATTATCCAGATGGACAGCTCTGCCATTGCTCGCCCCGCCACAGCACCTTGAAAGACACATGCGTACGTACATGGCAAACTATGCATTCCCTAACCCTTTCTCCCCCAGTTTAATGTACCTTTTAAAATAATCAGATGTCCATTGCCCCAAACGCATTATCAAGTCCTTCGCCTAGCCCTGTTTTACTTCATTCGTTGTCACCCCGATCCGAAATGAGTGAGTACCATATTCATCAGACGCCTCCGCTAAAAACAGCAAAGCTCTCAGCTGCTCTGCCATCGACACCACGTGGCCTGAGACCCTGCAACAAACAAAAACATTGCCTGGAGCAGACAACCATCGCACCAGGCATGCCTCCCTGTCACCAGTGGCTCCCAACACTACCCACTTCCCTGCTCCCCTTTGGTCTGTTTTTGATTGTTTAATCTTTACCGCAGCCTTCCCATTCTGCATGTCCACTTTGCCCTATTGTACCCCTGGGATGCCCTACCTACCATCAGTTCTGAATCCCAAAAAGCACCAAAAGACATTAAGGTAGAAAACAATATTGTCTCCTCAAAATTCCTGCAGATCCTCGGCATGCTCTTCAACGAGCATAACAACAACATTTTAGACACCAGTTTCCTAACCTGCGGCCTATCCCCTTTCTCTCTAACTCAGCCCTATAGGATACGTCTGCTTAGCTCGGCTGCCGAGGTGGCATACACCCACCACAGCTTCCCCATGAAAGCGATCCCTGCCAGCTTGCCTGCAATAGTGACTTTTGACAAGCCTCTGTCAATCATTGACTGAATTAACTGTACAGCATCCTCTTCTCTAGCCCACATGTGAACCCCCCGTAGGATATCCCGCCAAGCCTGTTTATATGCCCTCCGAGTAGAGACAGCCAATGACCCTACCACCAATTGAAGATTCCTTTGTCTCCTATGGACCACATCCCTGCCGGCACTGGTGTCTTCCAGTTGCCCACCTCCATGACCAGACCATGGAACCTCTCCCACTGTGAACCAGACAAAGTGTCCGCAATGTCATTGTCCACCCCTGGCACATGCCTAGCTTGAAACAAAATATCATGTTTCAAACAACTGAGTACAAACACTCGCATCAGCTCGAGTACTTGGGCATCTCTTCCAGATTGCTTATTTACCACTTGTACCACTGCCATGTTGTCCACTCTCTGAATATAACCTTTTTATGTGCCAAATTCTGCGCCCACACTGTTACTGTCACTTCTAGGGAAAGAACTAAAAAAGGTGATGCTTCTACCCCCTTTCTTCCAATGTCTGGGCCTCCATCGCCCCAAGTCCAAATCAATGTCCAGAAATGACACCAACGTACTTGGACCTTGTGTCTTCTCTGGTGTCAGGAGCCACCCCAATTGCCCCATGAGCTCTTGGAAACTTGTCAGCTGTTGTTGACATTCCATTGAACCAAAGTGGTCCACCAGGAAGAAGTCGTCAGGGTAGTGTATCACCATCTCTTTACCCGTCTGCCACAAGAAAACCCACTGCAAAAAAGAGCTGAAACGCTCAAACAAGGCACAGGATATGAAACATCCCATTGGTAGCGCTTTAGCCACAAAAATGTGTCCGTCAAACTGTATACCTAGCAACTGAAAATCATTAGGTTGCCCCGGCAGTAAATGGAAGGTGGACTTTATGTCACATTTTGCCATTAGAGCCCCTGTGCCTGCCCTCTCCACCAACCCCCTGGCTACGTCCACTGACAAATATGAAGCCAAAGTCAGGTCCTCTGATATAAAATTGTTAACTGAAGACCCTTTTGGCCATGAGAAGTGCTGTATCAATCTAAATTGCCACGTTCTTTCTTGGGTACCACTCCAATTGGTGATATTATCGAGCTTGTAATAGGCCAATTTTTGAATGGTCCTTCCATATGGCCCTCCTCAACTTCTTTAAACAATTTGTCCCTCACTATTGTTTGGTGTGAATTCACTGCTCTCAAGTTGCCTGCCCACCAGGAGGACCGTGGCCCCTCGTACCTGAACCTAAGTCCTTCCTTAAAACCCTGGCTCAATAACGTGGCATCTTCCCGGCAGGGATAGGGTGCTAGCCACTTATCTTAGCATTGTTGGTTAATGGGTGTATGAGCCATTTCCCACGGAGCTTTGTGCTCCACTGCCTCCCGCCATCTTATGTCCTTGTTGCCCGTGACGTGGTCGATCATGCTGGAAACCTTGGCTAAACTGACCCTTGCCCATGGTATACTGCCCTATAGCATTGCACCAGTGGGTGCCTACCTGCACACTTCGACACATGTCTGAATTTGCAGTACTCCCTTGCGCATGATCCTCTATTAAAGTCCCTAGAGGCCCCTTGCAAACCTCTGGTTCTTTGCTGCATATTCCTCCCTCCCTCGGGTGGGGTGCTTCTGAAAGGGGTGGTAAACCAGCAGAAGTCCTGTCACGCCCGCTTCCTCCCTGCCCCCACTGAATGTCCCCCCACCTTCACTGGAGACCCCGGTTTCCAATGCCTACATACCTTGGCCGGTGATCTACACCCCTCTTCAGAAACCACCCCAGGGGCCCCCTCCTGAGCCTCCCCCTCGCTCCACTCCAGCAAGGCTGCCACTATGGCAGAGGCCAGTCCCCCATCCTGTCCCACTTCCCCACCCTCTACACCTCCCTTCTCCCCCCCTTTGCCTCCCCAGGGGCTGTGGCTATTCCAACCTCGACCAGCCCTCCTCCTCTGACCAACATGACCTGAGCCCCGAGGGGGGCCTTTCCAACCAAACTCCCAGCTCCAATGATGCTGGTTGCCCCCACCATGACAACGCCCACTCACCCCAGTTGGCAGGCCTCGCCCACACTGTCGCTGCCCACTGTGCTGGCTGCACCTTCCGGGCCGCTGACCGCACAAGATCCATGCGCCCTGCTCCAGCAGGCAGGCGCATGGCTTCTACCATCCTTGGATCGCTTGCCATCAGGCAGGGACCTCTAACCTCACTCCAAGAAAAATTATTTCTACAAACCCACTGTCACCCCTGACCAAACTGGCTGCCATGTCACCTTACTAAAATGGTGACACGGTCAACAAAATGTCCGGTTTTATCACACCCGCTCCCCCCACTCAAAAAACGCCCAACAAGCCCAATTGGGCTCTGGGCTGCACCATGGCCCAGAAAATCCATGGGGGGCAAGCCTCCCTGCGGTCAGCTGCCCCACCTCAAAGCTCCATTGGAGAAAATTGTAGCAGTAACACGCTGCGTTATGCACGCTTGATTTCTAAAGCTTACCTGACATTAATCACAGTCTTATTTAAACATGTACAGGAAAGAAAAGGACGTCTGATTAGTTGCAGAATAATGTAGACATTGCTTAATAAGTTGTAGAGTTTGTTTCAAAATTAACCTTGTTACAAAATTAGAGGGAAAAACTGTTGATGAAAAGAGCTAATGTGATGATCGCTATTCATATCTGATGTTGTGCATTACTATTGTGTTCTCATGTTGTGTGACTAAAACTAAACACTTTTTCTGTGCCTTGTTATAAAACTACGTTAGGTATAAGAGTGAACACTCAGCCCTGGACTAACAAACCTGAGCAACAGTTATGATACTAAAGCAGGTGGACATACTAACAGACACTAACCATAACAAAACTTGTAGGTGTGGTTTTTAGAGGGGAATTGGCAAGCTCAGTGATTCCAGACACTAAATATCCCTTTGTTTTGCTTACACTAAGGATCTACCACACTAAGAGAGAGGTCCATTAAGGAATTACCATACTGAGGCAGAGAGGTCAACACAAGTGGGAAAGGGGATCATTGCAGGTACATTTACAAGGTTGAAGGGGAGGGTCAAGGTATACATCATATTGGTAATTGAAAATAATCTAGGCTCTTTATGTTTACTGAGCTCATTCTTCCCAGGGAAGAGGACTGTCACACGGATGGAACCGTTGTGAAACCAACATATCCATATCTCTCTCTCTCTCTCTCTCTCTCTCTCTCTCTCTCTCTCTCTCTCTCCCAAGCCCCTTTCCCCCAGGACGCCCTTGAACTATCTATGTTGAGTTTGTAGGTAGAGCTTGGGTGTCAGGGTGCATCTGGGAAATTAGCAGTTGAGCCTCTGTTGCGTCTCCATGGGATAAAACATGTTAGTGCTTGACACCAACAACAGAAGTTTACAGTAAAGCATCCACAGGTAAAATGACCTGCGTAGGAGAGAGAGTGTTCCCTCATTTGAAAGGCACACCAATAGCTCCTGGGACTTGGGGTGGGCCTCCCAGGCCACTCAAACCCATGCCCTGGGAAAAGGAGGTGTTGTGCATAGTCCACACTCAAGGCATTGTGGGAATTGTAGGTAGAGTGCACACTGGTAAGTACAAATTCTAGCTCTCTCACAATAACTAATTCACCCACTACACACTCTGCCACCCTAATCCCAAATGGAGATCCCTACACTAATGACAGCCTATTTACAATATTATTCACCTTAAGTCTGTCACAACTCACTACATTCCCTCTATAACTACAATCTGCCATTTACTCACTCTGGCTCACCATTCTCCCTAACTAGAACTCCCATGGGAAACACAATCAAACATGCAAAACCTTACATTTGGACAACAAATCACACCCTCACTACGTAATAACATATTTTAAGTTGCACGTCATAATAAAAGCTCTACCCAGTCTTATTATTTTCAGATAACACATACTTTCTTGATCTGCTACAATTTAATAAAAAATATCCGGAAGTACAAGTTGGAACAAATGGGTCCATGTCACCGAGTTGATTAATAATTATTACACCAGAGCATCATTGTTTTGTTCTTAATTCAAAAGGAATCACTATGAAGATAAATATTTGTAATGCACTCTAGCTTCTATGTTGCAATCTTAATGTGCTGTATGGCCACACTAACTTCCCTTAGAAGTCCAGAATTGTTCACCATTATTAATATTGACAGCAAATTGTTTGATGCATTCTACTTCTCTCAGTGTTGCTAAGGCATACTAAGATGGACCCCAGGACAAAACAACCCTATGTACCACAGCTGACATTGAGTGGACCAGCCCTGCCCTGTAAACCCACAAATCACTTCACTCTGTATCAATCAGCCTCATCATTTTACATTGTTATACACTTAAAATTGTACTATTTGCCATAAATTCCATCATAGGTTGAGCTAAATTATTGAGGAGCAGTTTGACATCACATACATCAATAACGGGTAAATGTGTAATAGCATTAAGCTGCAATTTATATAGTAGTAACCATTACTTTTAAATGAAAATATCATTTTTGTACATTTTACATCGAGGTGGCACAGCAACGTTAGTCATCAGCCTGAACTACGTTGTTCACTGTGTCTTCATTGCAAGCACCACTTCCTCCCATGACGATAATCTTGACAATCAGCCTGGTCCATCAGGTTTGTGTGGCTAGTGCCCTTGGCTTCTTCTTTTCCCTGAGGAAACAAAGGTCAACAACATCCAGGAGAGCCCTGTTCCTGTTACCAACAGGTGTGCCCAACACGCCCTCTGTGGCCCCACACCCCCAACGTCTGTGGCCACCACTGTTCTGGCTCCTGTGAGTACCACAACCATAACATCTGCTGAGCAGCCAGGGCACACTACACCTGTGGCCTCTCAGTCAGGGTCACTGGGTGGTTTGCAAAGGGCTGGGTTGCGAACTGCTTCAGGAGGGAGGGTGAGGGTGTGCTACTACATGCCACAAACAGCTGGGCCAGATTATTGTCCTCTAAAGGGCCCAGAACGATTTTATGTGGGCCCAGAATGCTTTACAGAGGGCACAAAGTTATCTCCTGGACTGTCACTTCACTCGACATTCTGGGGTGGTGCAGGATGGCTTCTGAAATTGATTGCAGCAGTGTCTAATAGTTCACATAATATGTTACATAATTGCTGTTCTGGCCTTTATCCTAGCTAAAAGAGAAATAACGGGACACTGGAAATCATCTGCGGGGCCTTAAATGGTAAGGTGAAAGAAAGAGCTGAAGGGATGGGTGGGATGTGAAGGACGAGTTCTTCTTCAAAATGCCTGGAGGGGGATTGGCTCAATCATGAGAGCCACAGGCTGGGAGGCCCTGGTTGATGCTTTAAAGACCCCAAGCTCGACTATGGAGAATCAACAACATTAGAGAAATTCCTACTGTAAGTCCACTACCCTCCGACCCTGGGAATAGAGTTTTGGGAGGTCCACCAGATGAGATTGAGGGTGGTCACTAGATTGATTGAGGAAGATAGAGGGAACAAAGATCTGAGGGATGCCCAACACTAATGTGGGAGTATCCCAATTTACATACCTTAACCACTGCAGCGATCTGCAGACAGGGTTGGGTGAGGGGAGTTCATAACAGGGGAGTTCTGAACAGATACTGTTGATGCATGTTGCTATCTGTGTTTTATATTGCTATCGGAGATTAACTCCTGTCAAGGAGACCATTGATGCTTGTATACAGTGCGTGATTATCTTATGCAATAAACTTTGTTTACAAAAAAAAAAAAACTTCACCCAATTTAAACTGATCGACTTGAGCTGACAACATCAGTCGAAGATCTAGACTTGCCACACACCCCACGTGTCAGACATCTTTGATGAAACTCGCCCCACATGTCTGGTATCTTTGATGAAATTCATGTACATTGGCATCTTCCATAACTGAGAGGAAGTGTATGGTAATTAGTTTCAGGAACATTCCACCAATGATCAGGCATCTTGCACTGCAGACAGCTCTATAACCAGCACCTGTGCAACACTCCACCAATGACTTGCTAGTACACTAGCAGATGGCAGGATGAGACGACCTGAGAAGTATTAAGTAGAAATGACATTCTATTGTCATTTCCTATTAAACTTACCAGCAAGCCAGACCCTCCATTCTGCTATTGAGTATAACTAGATAGTTAAGGGTGGAACCTGGAAATCTTTCACAGACACTGGTGATGTAGAGTTCTGCTATGCAAACCACCTGCACACTGAGGGAGTAACAATGCTTCCTATTGTGTTTATGATGGTCGCCCATAAAATACATACCTGTAGCGCCCATGATTGGTCTACTGTCACCCACAATATCCAAGACCCTCAACACCCACAGAACATTTTAATGTCCTCCATACGGTTCATTTTAGCAGTGGAAAAGGTGAGAGCATGGAAGTGGAGGGTGGCTATTTCCAAGACACTTTTATAATTATTTTAGCCTTGCTGGTATTAAGAGCAGGCTACGAGGAGTAGACTATACCAGCAAAGGTGGCAAGTGCCGCAACCAATTGGTTCTTATTGTTTCCTATGTCAAGAATCTTCTAGAGGCAGTTGCTTGAGATCTGCAAATCTCAGTGGCCATTTTGTGACTCAGCAATATAAATACACCATCCATGAGAGCCACAGCTATCTAGCCAATAACCGTTTGGAAAAGAAGAAAGGATTGTGCACTTACCTGCACATCACCTGGATCCTGATTCTGAAAGCGCTTGCTGGGCTAGCCCTTGACCCCTTGTCTTGTGCGCCGCTCTCTCCTGGCCTCTGCTTAGGTCCGTCAGCTCAAGCACATCTCAGTTCCCGCCTTCATAGCCTTCCTGGTTTGATCCTGCCTGCCGCGGCTCATTTGAATTTTTATTGTAATTTTCTTTGTTTTGCCTTTATGCTTTTCTAAGTCCCACTTTTCTTTTTTTAGCTTATTTGTTGTGGCTCAGGCCACTTTGGTCCCTTCTGTGTGGGTTTAGTTAGGGCAGTGCGACTTCGACCCCATCTGCTCCCACCGTTTTCCCCCTCTACATGCCAGCCCCTCCCACCTCCCAGGACTACTTATGGAGGCCGCTGCCAAAGGCGTGCCGTCCATGCCTACACCGTGCCCAGTGACAGGATCCCTGGCACTCCCACCATCCGCCACTACACCGATGAGAATCTACTGGCCCTGGACCCTGGATGCCAGAACAACAGCTATTGCACATCCTCCCCGCGATTGACCAAAGGACCCTTAACTTGCTGCTGCTGCCACTTCTCTTGCTAAACAGGTCCACCTGCCCACACCAGACCCCGTGCTGCCCCGGCTCAGAAGTCTACAAACAACTCAGAACCACTTCAATGCATCCTGCTCAACGCCCGCTCCCTCTGCAAACACGCCACGAAAATCTGGGACACCATCACCACCCTCTCCCTTGTACTGCCATCACCGAAATGTGGCTCACCCCCTCCTTGAACCCTGACATCACCACAACACTCCCGATGGCTACTAGATGATACATGAGACCGCACCAACAAACACATCGGGGCATTGCCATCATCTCTAAGGTAACCATCCGATGCACCATCGCCAACGACGACTCTCATGGAACACCTCAAATTCAGACTACAGGCCGACACTAAGACAACGCTTAAAGAAGCCCTCGTCCACAGACTCCCGGGACCCCAACTAGCTCTCTGCAATACCATCTCCAAATTTAATTGCCCTCATAGCCATTGACTCCCACCACTGTGCCCTACTCGGTGATCTCAATTTCCACGTTGAAGACCCAATTACCTCAACTCCATCACCCTCCTGGGGAACATGAACAACATTGGCCTCACCTAACTGGTCACCGCACCCATGCACAGTGCCTGACACACTTAACTCCATCTTTTCCTCCAGCGACAGAATCAAATTCACCCACATCACAGAATCCACCTGGACCGACCACACCATTGTTCACTTCACCATCTCCGACACCCAGCATGCCATCACCAAGCACCATAGCTCCTCCCACAGCTGCTGGAGCAAGGTAACCGAGACTCAGTGGGCTCATGCCCTTAGCACCACACTACCCGCAACGTCAGCAGACCTTGACCAGACTGTCTAGAACTTCTCCGCCAAGATCACCAAATGCAGCGACATAGTCGTTCCCCTGAAACCAGCAAAAGCCATCAAAACCTCAAAACAAGCCAGCTGGTACACCCCAGAGATCAGAACCACCGAGCACAACTGCTACCAACTCGAGAAGCGCTGGTGTGCTAGTAAGAGCCATCCACAAACAGCCCTTGTCATCAACGACCTGCGCATCAAGGAAGGCAGAATAGCAGCCATCAATGCCCACATCAATACCACGGCCAACCACACGAAGGAACTCTTGAAAATAGTCAAGGAATTCTCCAACCTGACAGCCACAGAGAACACCAACCACCTGTCCCAAGAACTCTGCAACACCCTTGCAGACTAATTCCAATGCAAGATTACCACCATCTACAACAACTTCGACCCCCAACCAACCACTCTCAGCCTTGGCAATCTTCCTGACCACCACAGCCATCCTGTCGTCCATGCACTCCGGGGCGCCCACTGACCCCTGCTTCAACCATCTCTTCAACCTCAGAACCAACCCAATCTGCATAGAACTCGCTAGCATCCTCAACACCTCCATCCCCACAGCAACCTTCCATGGTTGCTGTGGAGATGAAGGTGAAACACGCAGAGGTCAGACCCCTCCTAAAGAAACCCTCTGCTGACCCCATCGATTTTAAAATCTACAGACCGATCTCCCCTACCCAGCCAAAGTACTCTAGAAAGCCATCAACCCACAGCTCACTAAATACCTGGAACAAAACCACCTACTCAACGCCTCACAATCAGTGTTCTGTGCCAGTCACACCACTGAGACTGTGCTGATTGCTGCCACAGATGACATTAGAACTCTCCTCAGCCCCAGGGAAACTATGGCCTTGATCCTCCTCGACCTCTCTGCTGCATTCAACACCATCTCCCATCACACCCACATTGACAGACTCTACAACATCTGCATACAGCAAATGCCCTCAAGTGGATTGGCCCTTTTCTTACAGGATGCACACAGAGCATCCAACTGCCTCCCTTCACCTCTGCACCCAAGGACATCCTATGCGGCATACCGCAAAGATCATCCCTCAGCCCCACCCTGTTCCACACCTAGTCAACGCAGTCACCTTCTCCTGCTTTGCATGCTCCACAGAATCTTCAGATGGATCCCAATCAACACCAGAAAGACCGTAATTCACGCCCTCGTCACTAGCCACCTCAATTCCGGTAACTCCCTCTACGCCGGAAATTCCACCCAGCTCCTCAGAAGACTCCAGCTCATACAGAACACTGCAGTCAGACTTATCCTGGACCTCCCAAAATAGACTCACCTCAGAAACCTCCACTGGCTCCCCATCCAGGAGAGATGCCAGTTCAAGATCCTCACGCACACCTACAAAGCCCTACACGTTCAAGGACCATCTTACATCAACCATTACCTGAACTTCTATGTGCCTGCAAGATACCTGCGCTCTGCCTCACTCGCCCTTGCAAACAACCCCGCATCTGCCACAGCTGGGACCGCTCCTTCTCTTACATCTCCGCCAATACCTGGAACGATCTGTCCCTCTGCCTCAGAACAGCACCGTCCTTGGTGGACTTCATAAAGAAACTAAGACCTGGTTTTTCAACGGAGACACGGCACCCTTAGCACCCAGATACCCCTAGGGGTGACATTGCTGCGCTATACAAATGCTGCTCATTGATTGATTGACTAGTTACACTCAAGATACAAACCTGCAACAAGAAAGAAGAGACAGAGAAATACCTAAACATGTTGCAGTGTTTTTATTTTGAAAAGGATAATTTCAGTGGGTACTTGTAGGAAATTGGGTTATTACTTAGAGGGGTGTTGCCCCACCCATGTAATAAGCACAATCCTTTTCAGGGTGAACAACAAAAGTCACTATATAAACCTGTGCTTAACCCTATGGTAGCTTGGCACAACAAAGTCAGGCTTAACTTAGAGGCAGTGTGTAAAATCCCAAAGTAGTTTGGAAAAACAATGTGGATTTTCATTAGGAAAATGATATACAAATGACAAAAATCCAAACAGCAGAACCAAAGCTATAATTTCTTAAAGTTCTAGGTGAAAATAGTGCAAAAAATAACACACCAACAGGGACAAAGGGGCACATGCATCAAGCAATTTTGCGATTGCAAACAGTGCAATTAGCAAAAATCAACCGCTTGCGATTGCAAAATAGGACTAAGCAATGCATCATTGAAATTTGCAGAATATTTTGGAAATTCGCTAAATTTGCGATTCCCAATTTTGCAATCATAAAATAGCAAATTCGTATTTGCGAATTCGCAATTAGGTAATCGCAAACCCATGTATCAAACATTTGCAAATTTCGATTACGCTAGGATTAGCAATTTTGAACATGCAAAATAGCACCAATTCAAATCAGGTGTCAACCAGGTGAAAACTATTTAAACAGCCCCAGTAGGCCTCAGAATGTTTCACAATGGCCGCACTGTACATCATGGCGAGGAGGATGTGGATACAAGCAGCAGCACAGAGAGGAAAGGGGATACAGGAACGCATTTTTAGATTGCGCATTACATTGTTAGGTCAGACAGAGGAAGAGACTATTGAGAAATATAGGTTGAATTCTTCCATGATCTATGATCTGATAGCTGAATTAGATCTACTACTACAGCGTCAGACTTGTAGAACACATGCCATCCCCACCCATGTCCAGGTCCTATGTTTACTGCACCTCCTAGCCTCAGGTAGCTTCTAGGGAGTAATAGCTGCAGCAGGATGGGTTTCCCAAAGTGCAAACAGGCTTCCTAGTGCTGTGCTCCTGCAGTCTGCCTCCTCCTCCTCACTCTCAGTACACAGGTAACAGCATGGGATGGCTCACTTCCTGATTGTGAGGTCATCATGCTGCATCGGATTCTTGGATTAGCTATTTGCGATTCTCTAATAGCGAATTTGCAAAAAATGTGAATCAGATTTTGGAATTTGCTAATAGTGATTGCGAATTATACTGAATCACAAAACAATTGCACATTTTTTGATGCATTGCCATTTGCGATTACCAAATAGTGATTCAGTAATAATCGCTATTTAGGAATCGCTAAATTAAGTTTTGATGCATATGCCCCAAAGTCACTAGTTCAGGTTGACCGTGATGGAGCACGGGTCGGATACAGGGACCAGGTTTGTCTCGGTGAAGGGTTTACTTTCATTGAGTGCAAGTCCATGTGATGACCATCAGATGGAGCTTCGCGTTGCCCAAGAGGATATAATTGTAGGTGCATTAGGTGGCCGTCGCTGGAGCGTCGTGTTGGTAGTAGGTCACTGGTATGAAGAGCAGGTCTTTGTCAGAACTTGATATTGGTGGGAGATGCAGCAATTGTCACTGATGTGAGGAGCTTGCTCGTGATCAGATAGAGCCCCATGCTCCTGGAGTTTCACCTGGTGTTCAGTATTAAGGCAAGTGGAGTACACTCTGATGCCATCCAAGTGTCCCAGGCCTGAGGGGCTCCTCTTGAGGATCAAGACTCACTGCAGCAGAGGTTATCAGCCGTGCTCAGGCAGGTCCAGTTGGTGCTGGTCAGCTGGGCAGTTGCAAGGAGGCCTCTATGAAATTAAATGAAACGTGGTACTTGTAGAGCGCAAAGCTACTCAAATAGAATGATCTCAAAACAGGCACTAGCAGTATAAATGACCATAAGCAAGGCTTGTGTACTATTGCTGGAATAGCCATGTTTTCAGTTGCTTTCTAAAGATGAGCAGATCCTGAACCTATCTAAGTGCTAGTGGCAGGCTGTTCCAGAGCCGAGCCGCTTGCATCTGAAAGGAGCGGCCACCGATACGGGTGCGGGAGAGCTTGGGGATGAGCGCCTGCTGCTGCGATGAAGACCTCAAAGTTCGGTGCGGAATGTAATACCTTTCCTGATGTACAAGGCACCCGTACCATGGAGAGAATTAAAGGCAAGAACCAATGCTTTAGAAGCTTTTTGTGTTCCTGCAGCTCAAACAGGAGGTCCACCAACTGACTCTTGGTGTCACATCTGGGAATCCTGGCTTTAAGGCAAACAGGTCCAGTCTTCCTTCTTTAGTCAGTAGGACAGTCCTTCTTCTGAATCCTTCACAGGTCCATGAGTGTTCAGAATGAAAGGTACTGGGGCTTCCACTTTTATACCCAACGCCAGCCTGTGTGTATGAGGGGTCCCTGTCTTTGTCTACCCCTAAACTGGTTCTGGTTAGTTCTACCTCTTTCCCTGGGTTTGGCTCCAAACTATCTAGGCTAATAAAGAGCAGGTAGGCCCAGGTGTCATCTGCATTTGCCAGTGACTTAGCAGACAGCCTCAGGTGTCAGTAAAGGGGTGGTTACAGTCCCCTCAGGCTACCCAGGAAGGGATAAATACACCCCCCCCAACCTCCTTAGGAAAGGAACACCCTGACCCATGTTCCCTCTCTGGAAGGAATACACATAACTTCACAAGAGAGTCATTTCAGTCATGTGACCCTGGATACTGGCAGAAAGGCACATTTGGTTTATGCGGGAAAATGGCAGCTTTCTAAAAGTTGCATTTTTAGAATAGTAAATTAAAATACAACATTACCATTAAAGAGGGTTTTAAATTACAGTTAAAATGAGTGGAAGAATTATTTCTTTAGCTGTTCCCAAACTGAAGTTGTCATTCATCAAGTGTAATACGAAAACCCAGTGTTAGTCTAAGGGAGAGAGCTTTGCTACAATGGAAAATGACTTAAGAGTCACTGATAGGACATGGAAAACTTAAATAAAAATGTCCTACATTTTAAATACCATGCACCCTGCCCTGTAAACTTTTAGGGCCTACTGTAGGGATGAATTATGTTTATTAAAAAGGACGGTTTAGGCCTTTCAAAAGGTTTATTTCGCCAGATCCGAATGGCAGTTTAAAGCTGCACTACAGTAGCATGCCAGAGACATGTTTTACAGTGCTAAATTAGGGCGTGGCGCAATGCATGCTGCAGCCCACTTGTAGCATGTAATTTACAGGCCCTGGGTACATGTAGTACCATCTACTCAGGACTAATAAGTACATTAAATGTGCCAGTTAGGTGGATACCAATTTGACCATGCTTAAGGGAGCGAGCACAAGCACTTTGTTGGACTTGATGTTTATTATGCCCATATGGTCACTATCCTTATCACCAACATCAGTAACAGACCTCCTCTACTGTTGCTGCTCAATAGATTCTTCTGGGAATCAGCATAACTGAAGGTGCAGGTGAATGGGCCACCAATTTCACTTGTGAGAAGTTGGGTATCCTTAAAGAGGGGGCCCTGACCAACAAAAATTCTTGCTACATACATGAATATCACTTGAGCCTATATGTATTTTATTAACATGAATATTGTGAGTGACTGGGCCCTCTCACCCTAATGTATTAAATGTCACATCCTCAATATTAAAAGTGACTTAAACCCCAAGATCTCCCCAAATTTTTTTTCACACATAAGATCAATCAATCAATCAATCACAGCATTTATATAGCGCGCTACTCACCCGGAGGGTCTCAAGGCGCTTGGGGAGGGGGGGTCTGCTACTGCTCGAACAGCCAGGTCTTGAGCTGCTTCCTGAAGGCGAGGTGGTCTTGGGTCAGGCGGAGGTGGGTCGGGAGGGAGTTCCACGTCTTGGCGGCGAGGTAGGAGAAGGATCTTCCTCCTGTGGTGGCTCTTCGGATGCGGGGGACGGCGGCGAGGGCGTGGTTGGTTGATCGAAGCTGGCGTGTGGGAGTGTAGAAGTTGAGGCGGCTGTTGAGGTATCTTGGGCCTTGGTTGTGTAGGGCTTTGTGTGCGTGGGTGAGGAGTCGGAACGTGATTCTCTTGCTGACCGGGAGCCAGTGCAGGTCTCTCAGGTGTCCGGAGATGTGGCTGTGTCGGGGGATGTCCAGGATGAGTCTTGCTGAGGCGTTCTGGATTCGCTGGAGTCTCTTCTGGAGTTTGGCAGTGGTTCCGGCGTAGAGGGAGTTGCCGTAGTCCAGTCGGCTGGTGACGAGGGCCTGGGTGACCGTCTTCCTGGTCTCGGAAGATACTGTAAAGCACATGAACTGTTGTACCTTGTGTGTCTAAAATTTGAGTTTTGTCATTTTAGTTAATTTTTGGTTTATCTTGGAGTATTAAAGAGACATCACCATGGGGTACTAGCCAGCCATCACCAGCAAAAGCCAATGCCTGACCAACGATACATACATGTGTATTTGTAAGTAATAAAGATATGCCTTGAACACCAATCTGGTTTTGTTATGTCAAGATTTGGCACGTAACGAAGTCCACAGCAATTACTAATTACACAATGGACACAATAGTAAAAATCTGGCCGGGGGTACTTAACCAGCCCAATATTTTGCCAACAAAATTAAACCAGCCAGACATTGGTCAGGGTATGTAGGAGCTCCCTTTGGCGTGGGGAAGCTGTGTGGACAACCAGGGCAACAACATACTGTTGCTCTAGGACACATTGAATAACATCCATGGTATCACAAAGCATGTCATGTTTTGTATTCAAAATTTGAATGTCATTAAGGATTAAGGACATTGCTCTATTGGAGCCAAGGCTCGCCCTGGCTGTGGAAGTAAGAGTTCCAAAGAGCAAGCCTCTGGGGACCCTGCTGTTTATTATTCTACACTGCACTTGTTTCTAAAGACAACATTTATGCTGTACATTTTGTGGACAGGGTACTCTAGCATATTTTGAAAGGGTTACTCTCTACATAAAACAAAAAGGCTCTTAGTTTCAGCTTGCCTTAACGTTTATGCCATCACCTTGCGACATATATCCAGTATACATAATTGTACTACAAATGCACTATATATGCAATATACATAATACACTTATAATGCTGTCCTATCTATCATGCTGTGATGGAGCAACTTGTCCAAAAAGTAGAAAATCAGCACCAGAGTATGGTACATAATGGCATCCTACAACACTGAGTGATGACCAGATGAAAACAAAAATACACATTTAAAAACAATCTTAAATCACAACAATGGTCCTGATTTTGATTTAGTTGGGCGTTCCTCTGTCACAACATAACAGATATCCTGTCCCCCTTCTTACATGCTACATACCATATAATGCACTTGCATTAAGGCGAATGGTATAATCATCACATTCCTGATGAAATAACACATCAAAGAAATCTAAAATCAGGCCGTGTGTGTTAAGACAAATTCAGATCATATATACTTAATGTTGTTATGCAAATAGTGATGTTTACCATGACCTGGCTTTCATAAGTATTTTTATTTTGTTTTCAAATCTCCCTCTGTTTAGGACATCCCCACCAAAAGAAAAAGATCTGGTTGGCCATTGCTAGACAAGTGCACTAACATGGGTCTTCAGGCACATCAGCATCCACTGTCACACAAGCTAGGAGGAGTTTTGGTGGTGGAATCTTATCATTGCTTTAAACCAACTGGTAGACCCTCCTAGCAGAAAAAGCGGATGCGGCTTTCCCGGACCCCAGTGATGTGGCACATTCTGGCAGTGGCCTATCCCGTCTTGGATAGGGACCTGAAGACCAGGGAAGGCTACAAGAGGGTAAGTTTATTAATTTGAAAAATACATACATATTTTAATCTTTCTTTACAGCTTTGAGGTTGGAATAGTATGTCACAAATGTCAATGAAATACTTATGCCCATATTGCAAGTGCCATAGGATAAAATGTATTATTAATTCAGAGGATGGTATATCTGTTCATTAGTCACTGAGCAAGCAGAAAAAAAGTCTCAGAAGCAATCCATATGTGTCTAAAACAATGGTACCAGTTTCTATACTAACAATGCATTACTAAATGTGTGCCTGCAGTTTTGCATCCTAACATGTAGGGGCATGAATATGTGTCCTAATATATGTATGCAAAGCCTACATAATGGCTATGTTTTTATAAATAAATGCTCTTATTTATAGTCTACAGAGCGGATCACAAATGTGACATATATCCTGTCTGCCTTAGTACAAGTCAAAATTGACATGTAATAACTGGATAGCTGTCACGTTTGTGATGGAATAACCCATTTGCCAAACTGTAAATCAGTCTATAAATATTACTTGGCAATTTTTTGAAGATGTGATTATCCATTGAAAACATGAAGAAGAGCACATCAGCTGTTTCACAGGTAACAAGGGCAATAATGGCATTGTAACATTGCAAATGGAATATCTTTCACATTACTGATGGAGTATCCCTTCCAAAGAATTGAAACCAGTCCTTTTATCAATTGGGCCATGAGAGTCACACTCCCGTGGTGCAAGGTAAAAGTGTTGATCATTCTCAGAGCTAAATTAAACATGATGTGTTGCCACAACTATCCTATTTAAATAAATCTGACATGGGTATTATCCCTTAGCATTAGCCATTACATGAGAGTGGAGTTTGTATTGGACATCAAGGTCCTGGGCAAGTATATGAACACACTATTATCCCAAAAGTGGCCGATGCTTTCACACAAACAATCAGGTTTTGTCTGAGGTTAGGTCCATATAGCCCTGAAAGTGTGACATGATAGCAAATAATTACAAATGCTGGGCATGGGCTAGGAGTCTACACCATACAAGTACCATTGTTGTCAACAACATAAAAAATACAAGTTAACAATATATGCCTGATTTCAGTTTGACAGGATACTCTTTCACAAACATGGGAGAACACACATTCACCATAATACAAAAGCATTAAACTGCATCTCACTTGTTATGTGTTAGACAAAATGTAGGTCACATTTTTAACTGTGTTCCATCTTTCAAACTCTATAAAGTGCAAAAACAATAGCAATCATCATTTGTTCCAACAGAATTATTTGTAGTAATACTTGAAGTATCAAATTGTGCAATCGATGCAATACTAAAATTCTGACAGAAATAAATAAATATTACCTAAAGACAGGACAAAGAATGCTAAAATGTACGAATAGCAGCCTCTTAATTCATACAAAGGCCTCTAAAATAGAAATTTTGATAACTTTTTACCCCATTGTACGGAAAGCTATGTACGTTTTCTCTAAAGGCGCATCCAACTTACTAAAGGAACACCTTAAGTTATTGTACCCATCTTCTCTATGTGAGCTTTCCCCCATCAAACATATTTAACACTTGTGAGAGACAGGTATACTGGAAAAATACATTTATCAACCATTAGTCGCCGATGCTAAGGTAAAGTCTGACCATATCGCTTTTAATTTATGGACGGGCCTTATCCATTTAGCATATGCCTCTTCCAATGTATAGGTCCTAGCCATCCTTCCATTCTCATGTTGACATATCTGATTTACATTCTGGGGTATCAGTGACCTGGCTACAGCTATGGCAATGAAAACAAAATATTGCTGATATTTTTTTCAGATGGTAAACCTCAATTGAGTACCCTAATAGGGCCAATCTTAGAGAAGGTGCTATTTGTGCTGAAATGCACGAATTAATAGCTTCCGCCAAAAATGTTGTATATGATGTCTATGAAAGAAAACATGATTCCAAGTCCCTATCTCCAGATCCTGGCATCTAAAACAATGCACTGCTGGGAGTGAGAACATCTTATGAAGCCTTTGCGGTGTATAAAAAGTGAGCCATCTTGAGAGAGAGGCCATTCTTTTATAGTTGGCTGCTCTTAACGCTCTTCACCCCACTTCACTTAGTGTCTGCCATTCTTCAATATTAAGGCTGCAAACAGTTTCAATTTTTAATTTTAACAAACATTTATCAACCTCTTTCATCTCCCCCATCTGACATAGCAAAGAGTACCAATTGCCCACTCTGGATAAATTATGCTTGTATAATTGTGAAAGTACCATTTGCAACAAAGTATTCAACGTCACATAGTTTTCTTTAAAAAAAAACTGGTTATTCGATTAAAACTAAAAGCAAGAACTAAATTCCTAGAATCCAACTGCTGAGCCAGCATGTCCCAGGTAATCTAATTTGCTAATTTATAGAAATCCCCTCCTTCTTCAAACCCTGCCTCCTTCCATAAATCTAGAATCCCCTGTGAGAACTGGAGGCCCTACCCTTCACAATCCGATATTTTAATTAGTAAATGACATGCAGGGATTTTGCCTGCTTTAAAAACCAGTTTGATGTGAGAGACTAAGGGGCACATGCATCAACATAGACAAGAGCGATTCTTTAATTGTGATTATTATGGAATCACAATTAAAGAATCGCTATTGCCTATGCATGTAGGAATCGCATAAAATTCGCAATTGATTCCCATCCATTCCTTTGGGCCCAGAGGCCCATAGGAATTAATGGAAATTGAATGCGCAATTTGCGAGTACCCAATAGGTACTCGCAAATTGTGCATGCAATTTCAAGGGTGCAAGGGTTCCATAAGGATACCCTGTTGCACCCCTGAAATTACAATTTAACCAATCAACAATTTAACCGACCAATTATTGAGAGAGGAAACATAGACCAATTGTCCAAAAGCCTTTTTGCTTTTTTGAGTGTTTTTCCATACTTAAGCATAAACCATTGATCGTTATTATTTTGTTATGAATATTCCCAGATCTGATAGGTTTGTGTGATATCCTTTGTAGGGGTAGTGGGAGACACTCAGCCTTAGCATTAAACATCAAAATCTCAGTTTTGGCTTGATTTAGCCTGTAGCCCCCTATCTGTGTAAATATATGTATTGCATCAAATGTATTTTGGATGTTTAACCAATCTGCTAATAAATATAGGATAATATCATCCGCAAATAATTAGATTTTTGGCATCCCATTCAGGGGAGATACTACCTCTGAATTGCTACGGATTTGTATTGCGAGAGTTTCTCTAAGTAACGAAAACAGGAGAGGGGACAACAGGCATCCCTGCCTGGTCCCGCGTCTAATCCTTACTACTCCTGTTTCTTCTTTATTAATTATGATTTTTGCCTCTGATCCTGCATAAAGCATTTGTAGCATTTTGACACATTCCACAGGGAAGCCAATTTTTTTTTTGTTGAAAAAATAAAGCCTGCCGGTCCACAAGGTCGAATGCTTTTTCCGCCTCAAGCATTATGGCAGCCGCCTTGATTTTGCTGACCGACAGGTCATCTATTGCTGTGCTAAATAAGTATTAGCAGCCATTGATCTGTGGAATGGAATGGAATGGAAAGGCATTTATAGAGCGCATGGCTACCCGGAGGCATCCCAGCGCTAATAACCGACAGTAGGGGGAACCAGAAGCTAAGGAAAGAGGTAGGTTTTTATTTGCTTCCGAAAGGTCATATGATCAGTGGTGGTACGCAAGTGAAGAGGTAGAGCATTCCAGAGTTGTAAGAGAAAAGCCTACCGCCACTTCTGGACCTCTTAATCCTAGGGATCTCAGTCAGATGCAAGTCGTCTGACCTGAGTTTACGCTTGGCTTTGTATGGACGAATCATGTTGGAAATCGACGGTGGACCAAGTCCGTGCCTTATTTTATGCACTAGACATAGGGACTTGAATTTAATTCGTTCCTGAACCGGGAGCCAGTGGAGGGAGCGAAGGGCCGGTTCCGCTGACAGTCTATTAGAGACTCCCATTAGGAGTCTCGCTGCACTATTCTGTACGGATTGTAATTTCTTGATTGCTGAGATGGGAGCGCCCAAATACAGGGCGTTCCCATAATCTAATCTAGAAAGGATTAATGACTGAATCATTACTTTCTTAGCTGTGGAAGGGAGAAGAGGTAAGAACTTTCGGGCCATTCTAAGTAGGCCATAGCAAAGGGCTGCTGTTTTCCTGGCTTGCGTGCTAAGCCTGAGGTCCTGGTCCAGCCATACCCCCAGACTCTTGATTTCTGATTTTGGGATAGGTGCTGGGCCCATACATGATGGCCACAGCTGGCTGGGATTGTAGTGGAGGGAGTTACCCAAAATCATGATCTCGGTTTTTTCTCCGTTGAGCCTAAGTTGGGAGTCATTCATCCAGCTTGAGATGACTTTCAAGCAGGAGTGGAGGGTGTGGATTTCCTGATCAGTTTGGGTAAGTCCGACCACTAGCTGGGTATCATCAGCGTAAGTGATAATTCGGATTCCGCAGGGTACTATTTTGGTTGCCAAGGGAGACATATACACGTTGAATAACGTCGGGCTAAGCGAGGAGCCCTGAGGCACCCCGTTCGGCAGGTGTATGGGTTTGGAAACCGTGCTTTCATTGAAAACCTGGAAGGTTCTATCCTCTAAACCGGAGGATAGCCACTGAAGTGCCGTGCCCCTGATACCAATATTCCTGAGCCACCGGATCAGAGTCAGGTGGTTCACCGTGTCAAAGGCGGCACTAAGGCCAAGGAGTATAATGGCCGCCGATCCTCCAGAGTCCAGGATCTTGCTGCTTTCTTCCACCACTGCCAGCAGCGTGGTCTCAGTGCCTTGGCGTGGACGGAAGCCGGTTTGGGAGGGGTGGAGCAGGCCATGATTCCCAAGAAACCCTGATAGAGTTACATTTACGTGTTTCTCAGTGATCTTACTGATGGCTGGGAGAAGGGATATGGGGCGATAGTTGCCCGGGTCGGTCGGGTCCAAATTAGGTTTCTTTAGGAGAGCTCTTACCCATGCCTCTTTCCACCTGGGAGAAACTATTCCCGTGGTGAGTGAGGCGTTGATCAGGCATATTATATGCGGGGCTATAATGGGGGTGACTTGCTTCAATATGTTCATAGGCGCTGGATCGACCGGGGAGCCGCTCTTTACCGTGGTCCACAGGGAGTTAAAAGTTTCCTGTGTCACAAGTGGGAGATCTTTCAGAATAGGCTCAGTTTGAAGATCCATGTGGAGTTGGAGGGGGAGGTCTTCCTCGGTCTTAGTTGTGAGAGATTCCAGGATAAGCTGAACTTTATTACCAAAATACTTGGCGAGTTTGTTACACTGTTCGCCTGAAATATCGGGGGGTGCTCTGGGTGGAGGGGCTTTAAGGAGATTTTTAATAATATTAAAAGTTTCTCTGGAGGAGTTGGGTGCTGCCAAGATTCTGTTTTGATAATATAAAGATTGGGCATTTATAATTTGTACCTGAGGGGGACTAACGGGATGAAGTCCAGGACCCTGGTTGCACTGGATTCCCTTATCGCACAGCACTCAAGTGAGAGGGGAGTGCTTGCTGCAGGGGATCTGAATGTAACTTTTGAACCACTCTTAAGTTCAGATTCTTGCTGGGGACTTGACCCTGAAGAAGATCAATTATGGGGTATCCCTGGCCTTGATATGGACCCAATAAAACGTTGGTCCGAGGCAGCAGTCCAGGTCAACGCCCTCTGTTATGAAAGAGGCTTGAGGGCTTTGAATGGAAGAACCCCTGGGGATAAGGAAGGGGCCTACACCTTTGACAATGGCCGACATAGGAGTAGAATCGATTACGTACTCTGCAGCACGAGGTTATGGCAATTTGTAAAAGATATGGTTGTAGTATTCAGACCAGAAAGTGACCATAACCCTTTATGTGTAACGCATCGCTGGTGGAAAAGTAGCAATGCTGAACCAGCAGAGGCGTCATCTACCCCACCTGAGGTATTTCCCTCTAACGACATGCGCAGGCTCAAGGGGAGTGCGGTTAGGTCTAATGAAAAGGTAATTGATAGCATTAATATCTTGCTGTCCGAAGTTGTTGTGGAGCTTGAAAGTTGCAGGCTCTCCGACCAAGGTGTTATGGCAGCCACCGGCCACCACGAAATTTTTTTCGAGGAATTGCGCCGGTTTTTTCTTAAACCAACTAGGAGAGGTAGTCGACCACCCTTTAAACGCTTGCGGTGGTATGACACTGATTGCAAAAGTGCCAGAACTAACCTTATCACAGCCCTCTCCAGTGGCAGTATTGGTCATGTGAGGGAAGCTCGCCAATTATATAAGAAATGCATAGCTTTGGCCAAAAAGAATTGGGACGAGCAATATTGGTCAGACTTGAAAGATGCTAGTGATGCCAGGGACTCACGATTATTTTGGAACACCATCAAGTGGGGCAGGGGAGGGTTACCAAATAGACCAACAAATCATGTCTCACAAGATGACTGGGTAAATTACTTTAGGCCCCAATATGCATGTGACCCCCAGACAAATCCTGCAGGGGAAATATCCCTTGTTTTTTTCTCTAGTGGCCCTTTTTGCACTAAAGACACCCTAATGGCTCTGGGATCTGTAGCAGCTGGGCGAGCTCCAGGTCTTGATGGGATTCCATCTGATCTTTTTCTTGGTAACAAAAAATCCTGGAGCGAATACATTACCCTTTTGGCAAATGCCATTGCTGTTGGTGCTCCAGTTCCTATATCCTGGGGGGGGGCTGTTATAATTCCCGTGTTTAAAAAGGGTGACAGAACCCTCCCTGGGAATTATAGACCAATCAGTTTAATCGACACAATTCAGAAGGTCATTGGGAGGATGTTACTGAACCAGGTGTTAGCGTGGGCTGATGATAATATGATTCTCTCCCCCCTTCAAGCTGGTTTTCGCAAGTCAACCAGCACATTGGATCAGGTCTTTCGATTTGTGCAACTCCACTGGAAAGTGGTTACTCTGGGGAAAGGCAGTCTCTATGTAGCATTTGTGGATCTACGAGCTGCCTTTGACCTTGTCCCTCGCCATCGGCTATGGGTTGTCCTCAATAAATTAGGACTCCCGGTAGAAATCTTGACAATGATAAAGAGGCTCCATGAGTCTAATTTTGCTAGGATCCAGTGGGGAGGAGCAGGCGAAGTCACCCCAGAGTTCCCGGTCGAGCGGGGTGTGCGGCAAGGCTGCACCATGGCTCCAACCCTTTTTTCCTTATATATCAATGGGATTGCCCAAGCTATGCTCAACGCCACTATTGATGCCCCAAAACTTGCTGGAGTTACTACTCCAATATTAATGTTTGCGGATGATACGTTAATTGTATCAAAAACTCCAAATGGCTTGCAGAGAGCTTTAAAAGTCTTTGAGGAATTTTGTCTTGGCCATGGTTTGGAGGTAAACGTGGCCAAGACTAAACTTATGGCCTTCAATCCGCATCCAAATCGTAGAGTGAGTAAGTTCTTCCTGGATGGGCAACAAATAGAAATGGTCTCCAACTTTGTCTACTTGGGCATACATATAACCAGTAGCAGCAAGTGGGATAAGCACATTGAGGTAGCTGCCCTGAAGCTTAGGCAAATCTCAGGAACCCTGATAAGAGAACACAAAAAGTCTTTTACCAAGCCCGTTAAACCTGTACTCCAAGTTTACGAGGCAAAGGCCCTGGGTTCAGTTTTGTATGGGGCAGAATTATGGGGGTTTAATCGGCTGGTTCCCCTAACAACAGCAGAAAATTCTTTTCTCCGTAGCATAACAAGCCTCCCGCAGAGTTCACCTATGGTCCCTGTAAGGTATGAGCTTGGCAGGAATGCCATTGCAGACATCGCCAGATTACGCCCGATTTTATACTGGCGAAGGCTCTGGACTACTCCCGAGCTCTCTTTGTATGCCAAAGGGATTATTGATGTCATAGATCTAGATGTCTTTCACAAAATTGAAAGGCTGAGGCAGCTCCGCCAGACCTTAACAGTCATGGGCATGGTGGGGCTATGGAGTGACCCAACAACTGCGCAGTTTCCCCCAAAGAAAGTTATGAAAGCTATTTATTGGGAGCGGGTTAACCACCAGGTGTGGAGTCGTGTAAATCCTAATGGGATGGCTGGTCGCTACCTAGAGGTGAAGTTCACGCCCGCCTTTGAACCTTACTGGGACCTGATCACAAAGCCTAGAGACAGGAAGCTGTATTTTCAGCTGAGAGCAGGTTCTCTTCCAATCAAGTCTCTTACAGGCAGGTGGTCTAGTCCGAATGAAGAAATCTGTACTGCTTGTGGGGTACATGAAGAATCTTTTGCCCATCTACTGTTCGTCTGTCCAGCATTAGCTGTTCCTAGGCGAGTGTGGTTGTCACCATTGTGTAGGAACTTGGGTACCACGAGCAGTGCCGTTGCTTTAAGAATTCTATGCACCAGCACTTCTCCAACCATTTCTATCCCATTAGCAAAATTTTTGGGTTGGGCATGGAACCTAAGGGCGAAAGCCTCTAGCAAACCACAGATAATTCCTCCCCATGCAACCCACATCGCTGTTGCCTAGTGTGAAACTCTGTAAAACGATTTTACAACACTGTAGTTGATTATATATTGTTAAATTTGCTGTTAGCTTGATTCGTTTAATGCTTTTTTAGAATCAATTTTTTTAACCTATTTATTGATGAACTTAACAATTTTAATGTGTTTTTATATGTAATGTTTTGATTTATGTTTGTGTCTTTTATGATTTTGTCAAATCGAATAAAGACTAAAGGAAGGATTGGGCTTTCCTTAATTCTGTTTTATAGGAAAGAATAGATGATCTGTATTCCTGTTTTTTTGATGGTAGGAAGTCTTTTCTCCAGTGTCTTTCCCTTACTTTACATTGCTGTTTTAGGACACGTAACTCTGGTGTGAACCATGGTGCGTCTCGTGTCCCTGCTGACTTCTTTATCCTAGTTATAGGGAGGACCGTATTAAGTGACTCCTCCATCCAACAGATGAAGTCCTCATTAGCCTGTCCAGGTATTGGGATGTGCTAGGTTTTTTCTTTTGTAGTTCCTGAGACCATTTGTCCAAGGGAAGCTTGTTCCAACGGCGACCAAATGTCCAGGGCGGTTGTACCTTGGGCCTGATTGTCTGAGGAGACCATAGAAATTTTATAAGAAAATGGTCTGTCCAGGGTAAAGGAGTGGGTTCAGTTGCCTTCAGGTTGGCTAGATTAGAGAATGCTTGGTCGAGCAAGTGTCCTCTTATGTCTGTCGGTTTATTAATTTTTGGGGATAATTTGAGGGATAAAAGATCTTTTGTGAGCTCAGAGGCAGTAGGGGCCTGTGGCTCGTCAAGTGAAGGTTGAGGTCTCCTAGAATCGTGAATTGCCTGAGGCACTTGCTAATTTTATTGTAGCCTCAAGCAGGGAGCTATTGAAGGATCCTATTGGTCCTGGGGCCGGTAAATTAGAATGCCTGTAAAGGCAAGAAGAGGGGAGAATTCTATAGAGAAGAGAACATTCTCACAGTCTTTAAGCGGGTTGCCCAGAAGACGGCAGGCAAGCTGTTCCCTATAGGCGATGGCTATTCCACCTCCTCGGCCTGTAAGCCGGTCGACTCTTTCTAGCGTTTCGCCCCGGGGAAGAGTTTGCGCGATGTCGGGCTCTGAGCTGGAGGAGAGCCATGTTTCAGTAAGGAAGAACACGTCGGGGTCTTGATCTCTGAGGAGCATCCCTATCTCAGCGGTATGTTTAGGAAGGGATCTACAATTAAGGAGAAGTATCCTGAATTTAGTTCTTTCCTGAGGGTGGTCGAGCCTTTGTGGTGTAAGGTTCTGGCTACATATAGGGCATTTATTAGGGATATTCTCAGGTGGGCAGACAAATTCACAATTAGTTCCAGAAGAAGGAATAAGTTTGCGAAGGTCGGTGCTATTATACATGAGGCGGGCTGATATGAGCGGTGCAGGGCTCTGGCCCCTGGACCCGGCCGGGCGCAGACGGGCTCGCCTTAGGCACACCAGCTGGTCGGTCGCGTCAGTGTGTGCTTTTCAATGGTTTCCACAGCCCGGGTTCAGCCACTAGACCGCTGACACGGCGCTTGTGACGCGGAGGTGAGTATTACGCCCCCTAGAGCACTGAACATGGCTCTATTCCCTTGGCACAACAATTCAATTCCCAAGCAATGCAATTTTAAAACACAACAGTTTCAAAAAATAAAAGTTGGCTTTAGCGTGCAATGTTATATATCGTTCGAGCGCACTGACCTGCAGCCACACTCCTACGTGAGTGTTCTGCTTCCGGCCTATGTCGGTTGTGCGCGGTCGCGTCAGTGTGTGCTTTTCAATGGTTGCCACAGCCCGGGTTCAGCCACTAGACCGCTGACCCGGCGCTTGTGACGCGGAGGTGAGTATTACGCCCCCTAGAGCACTGAACACGGCTCTATTCCCTTGGCACAACAATTCAATTCGCAAGCAATGCAATTTTAAAACACGACAGTTTAAAAAAATAAAAGTTGGCTTTAGCGTGCAATGTTATCTACTGTTCGAGCGCACTACGTGAGTGTTCTGCTTCCGGCCTATGTCGGTTGTCTGTAGATTTGAAGCAGTGTTTTAGATTGGAAAACAATTGTACACACCTAGGAAATGTTCGCTTTAGTTGATATTAGTACATTTACAGATATTGTGCATGATTTAGAGTTCAGAAGATGGATACTCAGGCACAAAAGTGACCCATACCCCATCTTATTAGAAGTGATTTATAATATAATGCATTTATAAGTCAGAATGGATATTCATGACATATGTAATGGAGCAACCAGTCTATCAAGTTCTAAATCTTCCCCTTGAGAGATGCCACATTGTATGACGTTTATTGAAATTATTAACCTATAGTGTATAAATTTGTGACCTCTTTGATATGTACATTCTGTATTTCCCTCTATATTATGTATTGTAATTCTATTTTTTTAGCGCTTATCACCCCATACGAGGCGATGAATCGCTTTCAGCTAGTAGCATGCTAGTCCGGAACCGAAAATGGATTAGTGGTGGATTAGTACAGGGAAATATAAATTGTTAATTGAGCACAGGACTTGTCAGTCTGTTAGTTGAATTTAATAGGAAAGAGGAGGGAAGAAACAAAAAAGTGTTAATTGAGAGATCATAGTAGTAAAAAGAGGGTTAGGCTAAGCCAAAGGAGGGATAGAGGAGGAAAAAGTCTAGAAAGGGTTATTACAGAAAATCATAGTAGTACAAATTAGGTTTGGGAGGAGTCAAAGTAGGGATAGTGGGAAGAGTCTAGAAAGTGTTATTTGGGAGATCATAGTAGTAAAAGGAGGTTTGGGATGAGTCAAAGGAGGGATAGAGGAGGTAGAAGTATAGAAAGAGTTATTGGGAGATAGTAGCACAATGACATTTGGGAAGAATCAGAGAGTGGAGGAAGAGGATATATATTGAGAAAGATATAGGACGAGAGATAGAGTAGTGCACTGGAGATAGTTGAAGAGTTTTTTTTGCTTATTTATTTTTACAGAAGGACTAATGTATTATATAGATACATAACTACGTAGAAAGGTATAGATGTATATGGAAAATAATAAAGAGATATAAAGCTGTATCATATAAAGCCCATATGTGCATGATTGGAAAAATAGTTAGAAACTCACTTTCAAGTGTTGCTATATATAAAGCAATTTTTTTGTGCATTTGTATTGTTTCTTCGTTTTGGGAATTATTTTCATAAGCAAAGTTTATTGATTTTAATATGATATACAATAACAAAATGAAAAGGAGTAATAATTGCTTCCTAATCATAACTACACCTTCCCACCCTCCCCAAGTCCCCAACAAATTATGGTGAAGCCAGATCCCCTTCGAGCATGGCTTTTGATGTAGAAGTCAAGCCATTATACTCCTACCACTTGTGCTAAATTTTATAGAACTTTGGAGGACAACCTCTGAGGATGTAGGTCGGTTTCTCCTGTTTTGCACCCCAGTCCATGCTGGATCTCTACATTGTCAATCTAGGGGGCTGTGGCAGTTTCCAGTTGCACACTATGTCTCTCTTGCCCACTAGTGTTGCCAGATTGTGCACTGTCCTGTCACCACTTGCACCCCCAAACTCATCTAGAAGACCTTGGAGAGCCAATTTGTGTGTCAGAGCAATAGGTCTGTCCAGGATTCTAGAGATGGACTGGCCTTTCTGACCCAAGTAGTGAACATTCACAGTGCACTGCCACACCATATGAGAGAAATCAGCCCCGGGGAGGAACAACGGGCGCAATTGGGTTCGGGGAAAATACCTGCATTCCCTAGCCTATGAGGTGCTATGTAAATTAAATGCAAATAGAGTAGCTGAATCATCCTTAGCTGTGCTGATATAGCAAGCACCCAGGGGCCATGCATGCCTCCCCCTTTCTACGTCCTCCAGGTCCCCAACCCATTGCTCCCATTATGCCGGAGATGTTCCAGTGCCTCAGGGGCATTCCAGATCAACGAGCGGTAGAGCTGGGAGACCCCCCACCCCTAACCCAAACTGCCATTCAGCATTTGTCCCAGCTGTAAGTATTTATCAAATTGGGTGTGGGAAAGTTTGTATTGGATCTGTAGGTCCGTGAAGGAGTGTATATGAGAACATGCCACATGCCCCCAGAACCATAACCCTAATCAGGTCCCAGTACCGAAACCCCTCCAGGCATGTTGTGTGTTTCAACCAGTGCCCCCTCCAGAGGAGAGCCTGCTGGGTCACTCACTTGTCCCAGTCAATAAATCTATTGGCCACCCATCAAAGCAGGAAAACCATTCTGGTGATCTCTGGAGTACTGAAGGGAATTGGCAATAGGCCTGCCATAGAGTTAGTGCATTATTTATTTATGGTATATGTGAAGCGCAAACTGTTACCGAACTGGCATATTGGCGCTAAAGTTTATGAATGGGTACAGCACTGCTGACGTAGAAAGAATGCACCTGATCGGTGAGCAGAGTTACTTAGGGAAAAGCCAGTTCCTCAGAGCATTCCTGAATTGCAGCAATTCTGTTGATGACCTAAGAGTGGGAGGCAGTTTGTTCCACAGCTGAGCCGCTTTACCTATAAAGGCTCAACCAACTTGTCTTATCTTACAAACAAGATTTGCAGAACTTCATCGATAATATCTTCCAGGAGTATATCCTTTCAATCTATGTTGTAGAGGCACAGGACCCTTGGCATGTAGTGCCCTAAGCATATTACACATGGCTTTAAAGATGATCCTCCGCTTCAGAGGAAGACAATGCAAATCCCTCAGTGTTTTGGATGCCGAGGATCTGTGGGGTCTCTTTAAAGCAAGTTTCGCTGCTGCCACTTGGAATCTATGTAGTCTATTAATCAAATAGTCAGGAGCTCCAAGTTATAGGGCATTGCAGTAGTCCAACCAATTAAGTATGACACTATGCACAATGAGAGATTTAGCTTGGGTAGGTAGTAATTGAAGCACCTTCCTTAGGCCACGGAGGAGTGAACAGGTACCTGAGACTTTAGTGACATGGCTCTCCAAGATTGCGGACTCTGCCCGACGGTCACAACCCCTCTACTGTTGAAAGGGGATCCAGAAGTTGAGGGGAAGTATCATGGGGATTTTGCTCGCCGAGGAGCACAGAAATTCAGTTTAATCCCCATTAATGAATTTAATTGTATCTAATTAACAAGGTCCAACAAGCAGTTCTGGAATGCCACCACTACATCCTTCTGGGATGTTATTGAGGGACAGGATCAGCTGTGCATCATCTGAATAATTGACTTCCTTTATAAGAGTGATAAGTGGCCTCATATAGATGTTAAACAGGACTGTGTTAAGTTCCCAGCTCTGCAGAACTCATTGTCGCAGGCTTTTAAATTTGTAATGGTAGGGGTAAAAGGTAGGACTCCATCCTACCTTTCCCACTATACAACCCACTCTGATTGAGGTTCATCTGGCCAGAAGGATTTTGTGGTTGACCATGTCGAAAGGAGGAAACAAGTCAAACATAATCAAAACTGTCGAATGACCACTGTCTACCCTCATCGGTAACTCTTCCATAGGCGATGAATAGAGCTGACTTAGTGCCACGCCCAGGTCTGAAACCAAATTGTTCATCCTCTAAGAGAGTAAGTTTCCAAATATTTGGACAGCCCCCTGCTCACATATCGCTCCAATATTTTCACTGTAAATGGAAGGAGCGATATGGGCCTATAGTTACTAAGGACCAGAAGATCCACTGTAGTTTTTTTTTAAGAGGGGGGTAAATATAGCCTTCGTCCACATTCATGGTGCATCACCCATCTCTAAAGATTGGTTACATAGCTGCAGTGTGGGAGTCGTGAGTTAATCTCCCAACTCTTTCCATAGCCTAGGAGGTAGGGGGTCAAGGAGCGAGCCCTATGAAGTTGAAATAACAATGGTTCAGAAGCATTCCTCAGAGATAGATTCGAAGGTATCAAACCCACAAGCATGACTCTCAAAGGAGTCTGATCTATTTTGAATTGTGGTGGAACCTACCACCGGTGCTTCTGTTCTGATATGGTTATCACTGACTATGGCTGTATTTCCAAAATCCTTTGAAATATTCAGACCAAAGGGTGTCAGCTGAGAGGGGACACCAATGTCCTACGGAATCTTGCTGATCTTCTTGTCAAAGAAGTCAGCAAGATCAGCGTAAAGCTCTTGCGAAGTTGTAACTTCCTGTTTTACACAGTCTGGGTTTGATAGTTCCCCTAAAAATATCAAACCCTTTTATTTAACTTGATCTTTAAGCATTTTTGTCTGCTGCAGTATAACAGCTATGCCATTTTCTTTCAAAGCTTCTTGCATGCTAATTTAAGAGTTTTTATTGGTTCTGTGTACCAGGGTGAAGATGGTCTACGGCGACATTTCAAATTAGCGATGTGAATTGCTTTATCCAATGTTTCTAAAAACTCCTGCTTTTATTATATTTGTCATAGCCATCAACATGGAACTTGATCAGAAGGTGCAAGCAAACAACTGCAAGGATATATGAGCAGACATTTGCAAAGTGTTTCTGAAGTTTCAGGGCTGCTAACAAAAAAGTGGAACATATGTTGAGATTCATGTGTGAACAGCTAAATAAATAAGAAATCAAACTAAGGGGTTCTTTGGAACAAGATACTTTCTTACCTAGAATTATTCAATCTATTTGTCTACGAAGATGCCTTGGATACGTCTCCCAGGGATTTACTTCACCTATTGTGTGACTCCCAGGCCCTAAAACATATTTGTTAACTTTTGCTGCAGCCAGATGGACTGCAAACCAGGTGAATCAAAAGGGGCAGGGGATTCAGCAAAATATGACACACTAGCCTTAGCTGCAGCCCCTAAATTCAATCACAGTCCAGACAATGCCCAGAACCAGAGAGGGAATCCAAAGGCAGAGCGTCAAAACAATAAAGGCAGAAACTCAATTAGTTCAATGCTGAGAAGGCCTCTACAGGATGCAGACAGATGATGCTAGGACTGCATTTCCCTAACTCATTCGAGATGTAATGCCAGCTGCAAGAAAAATATCATAGGTATCAAGACCAGCTGCTATGTAGGAGAGGAAAACACAGAAACCTTTAACTCCACTCCACTCTATGCTCTTACTCTCTAGGCAACCCTCCACACCAGTTCACTGTATGGTATTCTACTCTATCCCGCTCCACTATACGCCACTCCAGTCTATGCCACTCCACTGTATGCTACTCCACTATATGCTGTTCCACTGTTCTTCACTTCACTCAATTCTATTCCACTACATGCAACTCAAATCTACGACTCAACGCTGTGCACTATTTCACACTATGCCACTCCACTGAATGCTAATCCACTTTACGCCACTCCCATGTACACCACTCCATTCTATGTTGTTCTAATCAACGTCACTCCACTCTTCTCTGCTCCACAGTATGGTATTCATTCTACCCCACTCCACTGCACACCACTCCTGTCCATGCCACTCCACTGTACACTGTTCCACTCCACTGTACTCCACTCGACGCTGTTCCACTCTATGCCTCTCCACTGTATGGTTTTCCACTATACCCCACTACACGATATGCCACTCCACTGTACACTACTACACTTTTTGCGATTCCACTGTACACCAATCCATTGTACGCTAGTCGACTGGACGTGACCTTCACTGTACGCCACTACACTGTATACTACTTCACTATATGCTATTACACTGTTTGAAACTCCAGCCTACGCCACTCTTCTGTATCGTATTCCACTCTACCCCACTCTGTTGCACACCAATCCAGTCTCCTCCACTATGTGCTATTCCATTCTGTGCCACTGCACTGTACGCCTCTACACTGTCTGCTATTTTATTGTACACCACTTCAGTGTATGCCACTCCACTGTATGCTATTCCACTTCACCCCACTCTATGCTATTCCTTTGGACGCAACTGCACTCTACGGCACTTCACTGCTGGCTTTTCCACTCTATTCCACTCTGCTGTACGCCACTCCACTGTACACTACTCCACTTTACGGTATCCCACTTTACGCCAAACCACTGTATAACACTCCACTTTACGCTATTGCACTGTATGCCACTCCCCTATAGGCGACTTCAGTCTATGCCACTCCACTGTATGCCACTCCAATCTATGTTATTCCACTCTACCCCTCCACTGTACGCCACTCCACTGTATGCTATTCCACCGGATGCCGCTACACTCTATGACACTCCATCCACTGTACACTATTCCACAGTATTCCATTCCACTGTATGCTATTCTCCTCCTACACTGTAGGTTACTCAAGTCTGTGCCTTTCCATTGTACGCCTCTGCACTCTACCCCACTCCACTATACGTTACTCAGCAGTATGCTGTTCCACTCTTTGCACTCCACTCTAGGCTATTCCAGTGTATGTCACTCCACACCACTCCAATCTACTCCGCTCTACAACACTTTACTCCACTGAACAACAATCTAAGCCCCTCTGCTCTACCACAAAATATTCCCCTCTATAGCACTCCACTGTAAAACAGGTCACGTCACTCTGTGCATGTGTACATCACTCTAGTTTACTGTATGCCATTAAACAACACTCTTCTCCACTTAACAGCGCTATACGCAACTCCTTCAATGCCGCTCCATCCAGGTTTATGGCACTCAATGCTACCACATACTACTCCACTCTACTCCACTGCACTTCAATACTCCACTTTACACCACTCCACTCTACCCAACTCTATGACAATCAACTCTATGACACTCAATACTACTCCTCTTTACCACACTGTACCACACTATACTCTACTCCATTCCACTGTACAACACTAATCCACTCCATACCACTAGACTCTACTACACTGTACGACACTTCCCAAAACTGTACTACACGGCAGTTCACTCCACTCTATGCCACACCACCACTCTACACTTTATGCTATATCAGGCCACTCTGCTCCACTCTTCTCTGCAACATAACACTACACTCAAGGACACTTTAATCCACTCTATCATATGCAACTCCAATTGACTACATTTCCCTCCACTATACTATACTTTACCCCACTCTATGGCACAGTTTGATATTCTCCTCTACAAAGGTCCACTCTACCACACCCTCTTCCACTCTTTGCAACTCCCCTCTACGAAAATCTACTACACTCTAAGAGACTCTACGACACTATACTCTACTTCATCCGTGTGCACTACAATTTACAACTCTGTACTCCTCTCTATCAAGCCACACTCCACTGTACTGTACAACACACCACTCCAATTTATGACACTTCACTTGACTGCATGCTACACCACTCTTCTCTAATGCACTCCAAGCCCCTCTACTTTACAAGTCGTCACTCCACTCTATGACACTTTACTTCACTTTATGCTGCTGCACTCTACAACCCTACGTTCTATGGCACTACACTGTACGACACTCTACATAACGAATCTCTGAACTCTACGATTTGAAACACCTTTTTATTAAAACATTTTTTTAAACTTTGATATTTAAAGAAAAAAGCCTAAGGTTAAAGCTTAGTTATGTTACTTTTTTGCCTACGCAAACCAAGCATACACTACACAAACAGTAGAAATTCTTTAGTTAGAGGTATAACTTTTATTTACAATTTATCTACCAGCTTCAATTTTTCATAAGTAGCGCACCTCCGTACACACTCTATTCATCAAGAGTCTGCAACCCATCAATCTGCCACTCCAATAGTTCCTCATAATACGCTCTTTCAACCTAATTGAGCTCCTGCCTCGAAATGTGTTCATTGCAGGTCTCCTCATTTAATTGCCTGTAACCCTCAGCTGTATACATCTCTAAGGGCCACAGCACAAGGATCCCACCTTTGTCAGATTTTTTTTATAACACAATCCGTTCTGGTTTTTAATTTCTTAATGACGATGTTAATCTATCTTTGTGTACTTGAAATACTGTGTCTCTTTTTGCATCTATTGATGTACAAATTCTATATTTCTACCAACACCAGTTCTGGTTATATATCTATTTCACCGCTCTACTTGGATTTAGGTTTAAACTTAATCAGTGCATCTCCATACAAATCCAAACCTAAATCCTCTATGATGACTTCCTCACTTACTTCACATGAGATTCCTAACACCACATTCTCCAGCTCATAGATTCAAGTGGACAAAACACCAGATCTTAGGATAGAGCCCTTTCCTGACCTTACAAGAAAAGGATCTACTTAATCTTAGATTGGGAAGCTCAAATAACATCCTGTGCACAGACCACCAACTTGGCAAGGGCAGCTTACAAACTGCAGAGTGGCCAGCAAGGTGATGAGTCTTGTTCCACTTCTGAAAGCATGTACTCATCGGGTATGTTGTTGACTCTGCTCCCAAAACAGATGTAACATGAAATTAGGAATGGAGTGTGGATTAGAGCTGAGGCAAAAGAACATCCGGAAAGCATAGGGGTGTGGGTCAGTTAATCCATATGGACCAGGAAACATAATAACAAATAGGGCCACACTCCAGGCCGTTGTGTTGAAGGAAGGACACATGACACATAATGCTTCAGTGTGGTAACAAAGGCTAGAATGAAAAGTGTAGCAAGATCGAAAGTGTGTCAAGGAGTGCACTGAAGCATACTGATCCAACAACAGACACCAGACCGCACTCGCATGCACCACATGGTGACAGGATGGCAGAATCCTGACAATCGTTTATTATAGTCAGCAGGAGTGATGCATATAGAAATGTGGGAAAGTGGAATGTTAGTGGAGTGAGGATACAGTAGCCAAATTCAACTGGGCAAATTAGGTTATGCATGGTGAAAAATGAGGCAAGAAAGCAAAAGACAAGGCATTTGAGGAATTTGAAAAAGAAGGTGAGTTCGGTGTAAAGATAGGATGGTGGTAGATTTGAAGCATTCAAAGTGAGCACCAGTGCTAAGAGAGTGGCTAAAGTATGCAGGGGGCTGATGGTTTGCAAACTGAAGAAGTCAGATGGTGCATTGAAGGGGTTGGCATTCCTAAGGATAGAAATGAGTAGTTTGTCTGGAAACAATGGGTGGTGGACAGACATTTCATTGTTATTTGTGAAGAGTGGAGGTATGGTGTATGATAGTGGAACCGGGTGCTGAAAGTGGGAGTCCACATCGGTATATGTTAAGTAAGACCTTCCAACACACAGAAAGAGGGTTGAACTGACTGCAAATCAAAACAAGTGAGAGGTAGCTTCAGCACAAAGTTGATGAGAGAGGTAAAGGTTCATGGACCCGCTGTCTGGCTGATTACACACTTATCCATGGAAGCAATAGTGGCTCAAATTCAATTCAAGATTAAAACAGGAAATAGATCTGGAATGACATATTAGTATGAAAGCATGAACACAATGATGTGAACATGCTAAAGGTTTCAATGTATGCTTCAAACTAAATTTCCTGAAAGATTTCTCATCCAGCTCTTGACCTCTCAGAAGGTGCATGAATGCAGCACTGCAGAACAAGTTCCATACCAGTACTCATGGAAGCATGATTACAGTCAGTTCCCAGGCAGCGGCATCTCTGGAAAAGATGGGATTTAGCTTGAGATGGAAAGACTTGTGGCATTACACTGTACTCTCTATTAGGATCTATATCTGAATAGTAACAGAGGATGCTGTTTCTGCTCCCTGATGACTTGTCTGAGACTAGGACACTGTGTTTTAGCAATCAAAGTCTATTTTAAAATTTCTAAGACTTTGTGCCTCATTTATATGTTGGTGGGATGTATACTCCATCTCAACAAAGGTCAGCTCGCCCAATTTAAATGAAGGTGGACCATCGGTTTAGCTACGGTCATGACTATTCTGCCACTGCCCTAAGCAAGCCTCTCCGATGGGCAGTCGGAGAAATGGCTACATGTCCGCCCGCCCAATCTGATTGGTCGACCTGTAGGCATTTTTTTTACTGCCTGGCAGTGAAAGACAGTAAAATGTAAAGAATGCTCAAGCTGCCATGGGAGATGACTCACATGGAGAGGGGAACATTACTTTTTTTTATTTTGAAAAAGAAAATGCTGTTTTTGGAGGTTCGTCCAAGGCTCTGTTATGTAGACGGAGCCTTGCACCAACCTGTGAAAAGCATTTACAGGAACCACGTTTCCTGGCAGTACTTTATAAATGGCTGCCAGCTTGGCGGTCATTCATAAATCTGGCGGGCGGTCCCTCCACCAGAGAGAGGAGTAATTTACTCTATTACATAGGCGAACCATGAAATGTCTGCCAGAATATGAATCGGGCCCGTAGTCTTATAGAAATCTAAACTAGTAAGATAAAAGTACGGGACAAGAATACGAGAAAAGAGAATATACAACCATTAAAACATAGAAATGTCATTAGCCGCAGCAATGAAGGCAGACATACTTCATCTTTATGTCAGCACTGGCAGCACGAGGCACTAAAAGGTTTTATCATTATATAAGTACTTTGTAAAGCACTCAATTTAGAGGTTATATTAGTAGCAGCAATTATAGGAGACATAGCTCATCATTACATCAGCACCATAATAAACTAAAAGGTTTTATCAGTATATGATAACTTTCGAAAGTGCAGAGTTAAACAGAAAAAATGCCAACATACATCAGTCGAGAAATGATCTCTTCTGGTTTGCCTTCATATAGCTAGCAAGGGCAGCACCGATATCTAACAATTCTAAAGTGAGTACTTTATCAGAAAAAGGAAATGATCGATATTTTAAGAAAATTGGGTGTAAAATGATTTTTCCTCTAAGAAAAAGTGGAAATTAAAAGTTAAGTGCGAGATACTGTATTTAAGGCCTGTATTGCAAATACATCAGCCATTGTTTAAATCGACTTTGTCTCTGAGCCCGCTTTTTTTCAAATTACACCAATACCAATCATTTGGTTGCACATTATTAATTAGAAATTTGAGATAAGCAATGAAATATTCCATCTTCTCTGATCCCAGTGACAAAGTGCATTACAGATACCCTAGAGGTCAGACTGTCTTTGTCTTTACTTTTACTAATTTCGGTGACCCTTTCATTCAGTATTTCTTTTGACGTAAGTCATTGGGATCGGTTTATCTAGTTATGAGAGATTAATCCCTAATGCAGAATTTGATACCACATTTCGCATTCACATACTAAAGTGTCTGATCTACTGGCCGTATCGTTCCAGAAAACAACTGAAAGCTTCTCTCCATCCTCACTCCTATGTAATGAGTGCAAACATCAGATGGAGCAGGCTTTTGCCAGCACATTGCATGCAGAAAGGCCCAACTCTAGCCTTGGTGCTTAGATCATAGACTAGCAAGAACGCCCAAGTCGATTTAAGCAAAGGTGTTCTAGATTATCCCATACACTCCATGGTCAGTGGCCAATAGTTCAGTGCTATAGAGCACTTGTGGAATTAATTTCCCTGAGACAGCTGTCAGAAATAAACAGGATGTGCACTAGAACCCCTGTGAGATTGTGGCAGACCACCCATTGCTAGCTAGGGCACCAGGAGAGCTAGCCTGGAAGGTCAAAAGAGTGGGGCTTTCAGGCCATGAGTGGCAGCAGTGCACTTCACTTTCTTTGGGAAGGTGCCTGGTAACTTCTCATGTTGTATTGGCACCGTCGCTTTTGCTATAGATCCCCCACCATATTACCCGTCCTTCTCTTTTGTTGTTTTGCTCGTCTTTGACTTTATTGTGGAGGACACTTTGGCTTGGTTTGCTGAGTTTTGTCCTTTGCTTCCTCTCACCTTTTTACCAGTATTGCTCTCAACCTCAGTTCACCATTTCAGAAATCTGCTTCCTCCAGATGGGCCTGGGTTCATTGAGACATGCCCTTCTGATATTGCGTTGCTTATGATTGTGAACTATAGTATATGTTTTTTGTTTCTCGCATTTATGATATTTACGTTCACCTGTAAGAACACTTTCATGATTGGGGCGGATTATCATTAGACTCTACCCATCAAGTATTGCAGATCCTGACAGTTTTCCAGGCTGTAATATATTACAGGACACATTCTGATCCCAATCTGCTGCAGGTTTTGGCGTAGGCCATTATTGACATTCAGGAGGACGTACAGACTGCTTGTGGTGAACGATCATATTTATTAAATCAATTGAACCAAATACTCCTTCTCCAGAAAATGTAAGTAATGCAGTTCCCAGTACTTCCAGTACCGATACTATATGTGAATCCACTTCAGCTGCGGTTACCTTAAGCGTGGGGCCACCTAACAGAGCACCACTTGATAAATTCACAGGAGGTCCATAATTTTAAAAGTATTTTCTGACTCAGTGCAATTTTTTAACATGACCTAGCCAATTTTACTCGGATACTGCTAAGGTTTCCTTTATTTTGTCTTATTGTCTGCAGGTAAGGTGGATGCTGTTCCTCTAGAGGTTCCAGCATCTTATAACTTATGCACTAGGTAAAAGGCATGAAAAAGCGAACACTTTGTCCCGACAAATGGAACCCGAAAAGTCTCAAATGCAAGCACCTCATATTTTGGATGTGCAGAATGCCAGAGTATCTCATTTAAAGAGATGTTTGCCCTTTTTAAAGTCTGAGCTGAGCTCCTGGGATCAACAGTAATGGATTTAGGAGGAACCTCTTGATGGCACCATAATGAAATGGATATGTTTTCATAAAACAGATATTTGTCTCCTCCAGAGAATTGCAGGATAAAGTATTATTCTGGTCTCATGACAGCTCAATTGCGGGATATCCTGGAGAAAGAAAAAAACAATTTGGTGGTCAAACATTTTTGGTGGCCCACTGTGAGAAAGGATGTAGGCAGATATTTGAAGGAATGTTTTATTTGTACCCAGGTGAAATCTTTCTATTAAAAACCACCATGCCCCCGAGTTTCCCTCACCATTTCTGGAAGGTCTTGGAAGAAAATCTCCTTAGAATTACTGACCTTCCTCCTTTAAAGACAAACACTGTAGTACTTGTTGTGGTAGATTACTTCACTGAATATATTTATTTTATTAGGTTGTGTGAATTATCTACTGCCCCGTAGCCGAGTGTGATTTTCTGGAAGGAGGTTGTACAATTACCTGGTTTGCTTTCTGAAATAATCACTGACTGAGATTCCCAGTTAATTTCGAAGTTTTGAAACATACTGATTCATAAATTGTACACCATCAATTTCAAGTCTATTAGCCATCACCCATATCGAGTGAATTAACCAATCCCTATAACAGTTTTGTCAATGTTACCTTGTGAACCAACAAGAACAGTAGGTGTTGTGTCTTTATCAGTGAAGCATGACAGGAGTCGGTTGCTGGATTCAGGTACTTTTATTTATTGCTTACAGCGCAAGGCCACATGTCCTGCCTCATGCCCTGGTCTTGGCTTTCTGCGCGTCCCCCACCCCTTGACCGGAAGTGGTGTCCGGTTCCTTGCCCCCTCCCCACTGTTGTGTCGCGTGCCAACACGATGATATTGCCGGCGCGGACACACGAGGGTTTAGGGGCCGAGGTGCGTGTTAAATAATTACTCGGGAGCCGGTTTGGGTGTTTCCATGGTCTCGCCGACGTAGCCCTACTGGCGTACGTGCGTGCGCAACCACTTTATTATACTGAGGTCACATGACCTCTACGTGTGATGCCTGTTACGTCACAGCCGCAACATAACATTCCTCCCCAACAAACATCAAAACAATAATAGCAGGTAACTCTCCTGGTTGACTCCTAGATCGTCATGTTAACCAACAAAAAGTTCAGCAAAAATAAAACAAGAACAGTCTTACGTAAATTAGTCCTTCAGGCGGCAGGAAGGCGCTGGGTTACTCCGCAGTTGATGCTGAGATACTCCCCGACTCTGGGAATCCCAGCCTCCAGCTTCCGATGTAGCTTCGCTGTGCCGGGTCTCTGGATGATGGCAACTATTTTCCAACATCTCACCTGCTGCACCTCCGCACTGAGTCGACGCGGGGCCCAGTGCCTCCCGACTGTCTTCAGTTCCCGATACATCTGCCACCCCGCTTGAACTAACATCCTCCACCGGCGTGATGTTGGGACTATTCTCAGGCCGGATTGGTGAAGACCTTGACCCCTCTGACTGGTATTTCTTGAAGTGTGATACATTTTGGGTTACAGTTTCTCTCCCTCGAGTGGCAATGATCCGGGGTCCTTTAACACGGACTACAGTCCACGGATCCTTTTCATATGGCAATCGAAATTTGCCACTGGTGATGCGATTCTTGATTAATACCACATCCCCTCTTTCAAGATGAGTCGCTTTGGCCCTCTGCCTTGCGGCGCCTGGCGTCGATTTGGTTGTCATCGGGGGTCTCTGGCTGCCACGCAGGGTGGTGAGGAATCGAGTCGGTGACGACTCATCCCATGAGAAGATGCTCTGGAGCTATGCCCGTAGTGGTGTGGGGTGTTTGGCGGTAGCTTCTTAGAAAGGTGAAGATGGCTAGTTCAATAGACTGTCCATTGTCATGAGCAATCCGGATTACCTTTTTTAGGGTCCGCATAAATCTCGCCACTTCACCATTTGCTTGAGGCCACCTGGGTGTGATTCTTCGATCATGAATGCCAAGAGAACTCAGATAAGAGGCAAGTTCTTGCCCTTGGAAAGGAGGTCCATTGTCTGTCCTCAGCTCCTGTATGAGACCGTGAGTGGCCATGTTTTTTTGGAGTTTTTGGATTACCTCCGTGGCACTAGGCACAGGTATAATTTCAACTTCTGGGTATTTGGATTGGTCATCGATAGCCACAAACGTGTGGCGGCCATCAGGAAGGCTGCCGAAGTCTAAGCTAACACAGGACCACAGAGTTTTCGGCCTTGGTTCTACAATGATTGGAGTGGGTCGGGGTGTCTCCCCTGTCACTTGGCAGGCAGCACATGACCGGACAGTGGCCTCCACAAGTTCGTCCATCAGCGGGAACCACACCTTAGTTCGGAGTCTTGACTTGGTCTTGACCATCCCTTGATGCCCGATGTGAGCGAGATGAACAACATGCTTGGTTAACGCTGTCGAATCACCAGCCGGTGTCCTCTTAGTAGGCATCCCGTGGCATCTTCAGTGAGCTTGTCTCTGACATGGTATAGACTGTCCATGATTCGCTGCGCGTTGGTCGTGAGGATCCTCCATTCTTCCTTGGCCTTGTGCCAGTTACCACTTTGTAAAGCCGCCTTGGCTCGTTGCGGACAATCGTCCTTGCTCGTGGCTTCGCGAAGGCTCTCCATGGAGATGGGAATGGGGCTGGAGCGAGTGGTGATGCACCTTTCATATTCTTCAGTGTCGGCCGCGTCCTCCATCTCTTGAACCGTGGCTGCCCGGGGAAATCGAGACAGGTAGTCGGCCGGATTCCGAGATCCGGGCTGATATTCCACTTTACAATTATAATTCTGGAGTTGCAGCATCCACTTCTTGATCCGTACAGGTGAAAATGGCTGCACCCCCAATGGATGGCAATGGCTTCTTTCTCGATTTGGGAGTACCGTTGCTCCGCCTCAGTGAGGGACCGGCTGGCAAAAGCCACAGGGGCCCAATCCTCATCCGGGTTTCGTCTTTGCAACAGCACGGCCCCTAGTCCCATGGGGCCAGCATTCACTGTGACCAGTGTAAGTTTTCTGGGGTCGAAGAAAGCACGCGTGGTTGCCTCTGAAAGGGCTTTTTTGATTTCCTCGAAGGCTTTGGCTTGTTCGGGGCCCCACTTCCAGGGGGTGGAGTCTTTGGTAAGCTCCCTCAATGGTAGAGTCAAATTAGCCAGATCTCGAATGAACCTCCCGCAATAGTTCACCATACCGAGGAAGCTGCGGACTTCGGTGACATTGGTGGGGGCGACAGCATCTTTTATGTCTCGGACTTTTTCATGGTCTGGATTGACTCCTTCTGTTGAGAACGTGTAGCCGAAGAGTTGTAGCTTCCTTTTTAAGAATTCACATTTTTCCCGATGAAGGGTGAGGCCTGCGCCTCGCAGTCGATGAAGTACTTGGGTGAGGCGGTTGTTGTGTTCCGAGATGGTCTTTGCATGTGTCATAATGTCGTCACTAACGTTAATAACCCCAGGAATTCCTGTATGATATTCTGAAAAACTTCAGCCGCACTGGATATCCCGAAGCTCAATCAGGTGTATCTGCGGAGCCCCACGTGTGTTGAGAATGTTGTGATATTGCGGGACGCCTCATCTAGCACCAACTGATGGTATCCGGGCCTCAGATCTAACTTGGAAAACCAACAGGCCCGACCATCTCCCCAATGAGGTCGTCTATTGTGGGGGTATTGTGGCGCTCCCCATTGATGGTGACATTGGGCAGCCTCATGTCCACGCAGATCCTCACCGTGCCTGGCTGTTCGGGCTTTCGGGTGACTACGATCGGGGAAACCCACGGGGTGGGACCAGTCACTTTCTTGATTATGCCAGCGGCCTCCAACTTCTTGAGCTCTTCCTCTACCAGGGGGCACAGGTGGAAAGTTATCCGCCGATGCTGCAACGTCACCGGTTGGACGGTGGGGTCAATGTGGAGGTGTACCTCTTTACCCTTGAACCTTCCGATTACTTTGAAGACTTCCGAGAACTCGGTTAAAAGATGCTGGATGGACTCCTGGTGTACTCAGAAGGCAAACGTCACCAACCCAAGGTCTTCGGCGGCTCGGCACCCCATTAATATGCCTTGGCCGTCTTCGGTGACATAGACATTGGTGGTAACGGAGTGGGCACCATGTGATATGGACATTCGGAATCGGCCTTGTATCTTCAGGGGTGTATCTTGACCATGTGCGAACACCGTGATTGTCGAGGAGCAGAGAACTGGCATCGGATTCATGGTACGGTGGAGGGCCGCTGCCATGATGTTGATGGTAGCGCCAGTGTCAACCACTGCCATGACGTCTTGGGATCCCACTCGAATGCTGCACTGGGGCAGACGTCGCGCTTTCCGGGTTGTGTTGCCGATCATGTGTACTTTGTGTACTACCCGCTCTTCTCCTCATCGTCATCCATGTCGCTGGGTCCTCTTTCTCCTTCGGGCAGGGCATTAACCACTTGGCGGGGTTTGCGGTATCTCTTGGACCTGCAGACTTTCTCAAAGTGGTTGAACCGTCCGCAACCAGAGCATCTCTTGCCTTTGGCGGGGCACTCCGCCGCTGGATGGGGTGATCCTCCGCAGCATCCGCAGGACTTGGTTTGCCCTGAGGTTGATGTTCCGGGTCCCTTCTTGACCCACCTCGTCGTGGGTTTGGTCGTTACGGTGTTCACTGGTTCGGCCTTCACGGGCACTTGGAGGGCCGCTTCCATGTGTGCGGCCCGTGCTTTTGACAATTCCTTGGTCCGCCCCAGGGTCAATATGTCAGCGAGGGACTTTCCGGACGCTTCCAGTATCCGTTCACGGAGCTTGGCGGACGCGCAGCCTTGGATTATTTGTCCCCTAATCTCCTCTGTTTCATTGGGGAATCCGCACGCGGACGCCAGATTTTTTAGTCTGGCGTGGTATGTGTCTAGCGATTCTTCTGGGAGTTGACGCGCTTGCCTAAATATGAACCTTTCGTAATCTTGATTGGCCATCGGTTCAAAGTGTCCATTGAGGGCATTTATCAGTATGTGGTGACTCTTGGGCGTGGCCTCTACCAGTGTGTTGGTGATGTTATGGATGTCTTTGCCCCCCAGATGCAGCAGCATCGCTCGTTTCTGGTCCTTGTGGACCTCGGTGGCCTCGAAGAATATGAGTAGGTGGTCCACCCAGTCCTTCCACTTGGGCGCAGTGATGAGGGCGATCCCTCCACAATGAAGGGCTCTATGGGGGTATTGTGGCCATGGTCAACGCTTTGACCGGTGCCTGTGCTGTCATCTAGGGCTCCTACGCGGGTTCACTGTCCCTCCGGGATGTAACTGCACTTGAGTGTGTGTGCTTTTGGCTGTGCTTGTTGGCCTTTCCACTTGCCACTTGGGTGTGTGTGCTTTTGCCAGTGCTTGTTGGCCTCTCCACTTGCTAGTACTCTCAGCACCCAGGTTAGCCAGCAGCAGAATTCTTTCCCTCCTCTGAGGGGCAGGGGCTTATCTTTTTTCATGGGGACCTTCACTCCTCCTGCCAGTGGCTCCTCTCCAGTAGGGCTGTAGTGTGGGCCTCCCTCTTCTTCTCCTATTTGGTAGTGTGGGCCTGTGAGGCCCCCGCAGCTAGCAGAGGCATCAGCACGAAGTCCTGCCTCCACACAGAGCGTGGGCCACGTGGCCGGTAGGCTAAAACCACATGTGTAGCCAGCAATGCATGGGGCGGCAGCGCCACGCCTCTTCACCTTGTAGGGCCCTCGATGGAGGTCCTGGGCCACCACTGCCGTCACGCCGACTTCTAGGCGCTCCGATCGTCCAGCCGCCTCCAGGGGCGCAGCGCGCCACAAACCGGGGCACGAGTGCCACGAGCCAATGGCAGAGCTCGCGGCCGCCACACCGATGCTCAGCTAACGGCGAGGGCACGCCTACTGAGAGAGAGAGAGAGAGAGAGAGAATATGTCCTCATTACATTTCTTCAATCAATCTCTTTGGTCTTTTGCACTCTCTTCTTTGACGTGTTTCTTCTTTGTCCATCTGCTTGTCTTCATCCTGTCTCGTGCCTGCGTCTCCTGTTGCGACATCTCTTCCGTCTTCGTCCATGATCTTGAGTTCCTTGAAGTGTGAGCTGTTTCGTGTGATATGGTAGCGTCCTGCTGATGCTGTTATCATGGGCCCTTTTACCTCAGTCACCGTTACCGGCTCCTTTGAGAACGGGCTGTCCAATTTTCTTAGTTGCCACTGCCGCACCACCACGATATTCCCTTGCTTGATGTGCGCAGGAGTGGCATGTCTCCTTGCATCGGCATAGATGCCTTCATTTTCTCCTTGGCCTCTAGGTCTTTGATGGCGATGCTGCTCTGCTCTGGCATTGTTGTTGTTTCCAGCTGCGGTAGCCTCGTCCTGCTTGATCTGCCCAGAACTAGCTCGGCGGGACACCGTCCTGTGGAGCTGTGAGGGGTGTTCCAATAGTCCTTTAGTACTTGACACAGAGCCTGTCCTATTGATATTTACGCCAGCTTTGCTCTTTGGACAGCCTTCTTTATGTTCCCCATGAATCTTTCCACCATGCCATTTGCTTGTGGCCACAGAGGCGTTATTTTCCTGTGATGGATCACTACATAGTCCATACATTTTCGAAATTCTTCCCCTGTTAATGGCGGGCCATTGTCTGTCTTTAGTGTTTGTGGGGAACCCCACGCCACAAATACGTCGTCCAGAGTAGGCAGTGTTGCGATTGCTGATGTTGACGATACTTGTCGCACGATGGGAAACCTGGAGAATTCATCAGTTATCACGAGCAGATAGTTTCCCGTTTCCAGAGGCCCGTAGAAGTCTGCTGCCAGTTCTGTCCACACTGCCCGCGGGAGCTCTGACATTTGTAGCGGTTCCGGTTTTGCTGGCTGCCCCATCGTTTGGCAGATGTGGCAGTTTGTGACGGTGGCCTCCACCATATTGCCCAACCCCGGGAACCACACTTTCTCCCGTAGCAGTTTCTTTGTTGCCACCATGCCTTTGTGTTATTCGTGCGCCAAGTTTCCAGTCTGTCTCCGCAGAGCTCTTGGCATCACTATTCTTGTTCCTCTCATTATTATTCCATTTTTGGTCTCTGATAGCTCTTTATGAATCTTTTTGAATGCCAGCATTTCCTCTTTGATCACTCCATTTTCTATGATGCTGTTATTGTTGACATGCCTCCATCTCTGTTGTCTTGTTACCATTTTGACAGCCTGCATTGTGGCGTCCCTCTCTGTTTCTAGCTCCAACTCTGCCACCGTTATTGATGCTGGAGTGTTTTGTTTTAGTACAAAGTTCAGGTATTCCTCTGCTATTGATGTTGCCTCAGGTGTCTGTGGCAAAGGTTGCCGCGACATGTAGTCCGCCGGGTTGTGTTCTTTCCCTGGTTTGTGCACGATCTTGAAGTTGTAGTCCATCAGTCTTATGCCCCATCTCTCGATTCTAGGTGGTATTTTCGTGTTGGGATTTCCATAGATCGTTACTAGGGCCTGATGATCCGTTATAATGGTGAATGGTTTCCCATATATGAACATGTGATAGTGTTCACATGCTCATACTACTGCAAGGCTTTCTTTTTCCGGCTGTGAGTATGCCCTCTCAATTTTGGACAGGCTTTTGCTTGCGTATGGCACTATATTTCTTGGGGACTCTTTACCTGGCCTATGTTGTGCCAGGATCACTCCTAGACCCACCGGGATGGCGTCCACCGTCAATTCTGTGCACAGCAGGGGATTGAAGTACGCAAGATGGTCCACCGCTATCACTGCATGTCTGATGGCCTCAAATGCTTTGTTGCAGTCTTCTGTCCATATGAATGTCTGGCCTTGTTTCGTCAGTTCTCTCAGCGGTGTGCTTACTGTGGCAAAGTCTTTTATGTATCTCGCGCAGTAACTGGCGAGCCCAAGGAATGACCTCACTTCTGCAACGTCGCTCGGAGGTTTCACTTTTTCCAGCATCTCCACTTTGCTGCGATCTGGTCGCATCCCTTTTTTAGAGAAGATGTGTCCAAAGAACACCAGTTCGTTTCTCCCTATTTCGCTCTTGTCTTCATTCAGCGTTAGACCTGCATGTTCCAGTAGGGAGCATACGTCCCGCAATGCTTTGTCCTGCTCGTCATCTGTTCGACCAAATACCAGAATGTCATCACTGTAGTTGAGGCTGTTTTTCACTGGCCTTGTGACTTACCGTATTGTTTCTTGAAATATTTCTGCCGCCGATGAGATGCCAAAACTCAGCCGCTTGTAGCGAAATAGACCCATGTGTGTGGAGAATGTTGTAATGTACCTTGACTGTTGGTCAAGCTCTAGCCGATGATATCCTTTGCACAGGTCCAGCTTTGAGAATCGGCATGTGTCAGTTAGGCAGCTGATCATGTAGTTGAGGTGTGGTCCAGGATGTCTTTCCCGTTCAATTGCTGTGTTTGGTATCCTCATGTCGACACAGATGCACATTTTGGATGTGTTCTTCTTTGGGACTGCCACTATTGGTGACACCCATGGTGTTGGTCCGTCTGCCGGCTCTATGATGTCCTGACTTAGCAATGCTTGTATTTCCTCCTCTACTTGCGGTTGCAAGCGCATCGACACTCGACTGTGATGTTGAGCTACTGGTTTCACTGCTTCATTGATGTGCAGTGTTATTTGCCATCCTTTTAGTTTCCCTAGTCAATGTAGGATTCCTGGATAATCTTGCAGGATGTTCTTCTTCTCTAACATGTGGTGTATCATTGCGAGGAGGCCCATCACCTGCGCTGTGACGTTACTCAGTAAGCATGGTGCTGGAATGTCACCCTTCAGTACATGTATGTCTTCCTTGCTTAATCTGTCTTTGTATATCAGTGTCTCTGTAAATTTCCCCATGTTGATCACTGTTTTTTTTATCCCCACGTGAATACGTCAACCGTGGATGGCACTAGCGCCGGCTTTGTTTCCATCTTTTCATATTCTGATACATGATGTTGCATGTGGCGCCGCTGTCTAACACGAAACGTGTTTTGTGTTGTCCCACATCTATGTTCACGGTCGATGTCTTTTTTACTTGATGTTTCTGTATTAGGTGGATGCTTTCTCGCCCTTTGTCTTCTTCTGCAGAAGCAACTTCGGACATCAAGTATAGTTGTTCTACGTTCTCTTGCACCACTTCTCCATCAGATTCAGCCGACGAGCTGCGGTTTTCCGTTTCCATGTGCCTGGCATATCTGTTTGTCGTCATCCGCGGTCTTCCAGGTCGTCCTCTCTCCCTTCTGAATTGTGTGCCCAGACACGCGCTTGCAAAATGATTGGTCCTGTTGCACTTTCTGCATGTCTGACCCATTGCCGGGCACGCGCCGGTGTGTGGGAACTCGAGTCCGCATCTGTAGCATGTTTTTTCATGTTGTTTCCTTGGCTGTTTCTCATTGTTCTCTTTATTCCAGTTGTTCATGCGGCTGCTTCCGACCATGCGGTTCGCTTGTTCTATTCGCCTCTCTTTACCCAGCTCCATCTGCTTTGCTTGCGCCGTCGCCCTCGCTTCTGCCCTGGCCATCGTTAGAATTTTTTCAAGCGAGGTCGATTCTTTCAGAATTCGTGTCCAGAATTCCATTGAACGACATCCCTCAATGATGAGCAGGCGAATTGCTTGTTCGTTGTCAAACTTGTCAAATTCGCACTGTGTGACCAATTTGCGCAGTCTTGTCGCAAAGTCGTTGAGGGATTCGTCTGTGTGTTGAAATGCAATTGCGAAGATGTATCTCTCAAAGTGAATGTTTCTTTGCGGATCAAATCTGTCTGAGAGGCACTTGATTAGCCCTTTATATGTTGCCGTTTGGTCATCAGGAAATGTCACTAGTAGGTCGTTTACTTTGTCCCCCACGAGGTTTAAAAATAGATCCAGCTGCTTAGCGTCTGCTACATCCGTGGCGCACATGTATCTTTCGAACTTGCGAAACCATCGCTCCCATCTGATGCCTACTTGTGGTTCAGATAGGTTGAATGGAAGGGGTCTACAGTACTGAGCGCTGGGTTTGTCACTCGCTTGTTCAGTCATTGTGGGCCTGTGGCACTTCTTTCTTTTATTCTGTTCTTCTATTATTTGTCACTTTCGTTTAGCTTTTCCTTCTTTTTTCGCACTTTTTGTTTTTCCGTGTTTTCTTTTCCTTATCCTACTTTCTTTCTTAATTTCTCTTTGTTTTGCGCAGCTTTTCTTCTTCTTTATACTTTGTTTCTGCTGTTTCCGCACTTTTTCTTGATTCTGTATTTCCTGACTTTTAACTGCACTTTGTCTTCTTCTTTTGTCCTTATTGTCTCTTTTTTTTTTTTGCACTTCTTCTTGTATTCTCCTTTCTTTCCTGACCTTTAAATGACCCCAGGCCTTTCTCGCTCCTTATTGGCTGATTTTGCCTGGTTTCAAAATGGCCGCCCAAGTCTTGCGAGATCGCGGGGACCTTGTGAGTTCCCGCCTGACTCAAAGATAGCCGCCGGGACTTCTGCAGCACTGATTGGCCGCTTTCGCCTGACCCTAAGATGGCCGCCTTCTTCTCACGAGATCTCGCACGAGATTTCTTTTTGTTTGCTTGCACGCTCTTTCTTCTTGGGATATTCTTACCGGCTTGCAGTCACGGCTGGGTGGCACCTTTTCCTTCCCTCACTCGCTGTTGTTGTTGCGGCCGGGGTGGGCTCCTGCGCCGTTCCTCCGCTCCTTGAACCACTGCACTTGAACCAGGGTGGGCTCCTGGCTTCTTGTTCCTTCGCTCCTGGGGCGCCTGGACACAAGCGCCGATTCTGCCTTCTCTCGTCGCCAGTTGTCGTGTCTTTATCAGTGAAGCACGACAGGAGACGGTTGCTGGATTCAGGTACTTTTATTTATTGCTTACAGCGCAAGGCCACACGTCCTGCCTCATGCCCTGGTCTTGGCTTTCTGCGCGTCCCCCACCCCTTGACCGGAAGTGGTGTCTGGTTCCTTGCCCCCTCCCCACCAGTCGGTTCCAGGGTCCTAGTGCCCTGTGCCCAGGTCACGACATCAGGTTTCATGGTTAACATTAGCAGAATGTCCTTACAATAATCCGCTGCATTTGTCTTTAGCAAATTCTTCCATCTTCTGTTCTTTTGGTTCTCACCCATAACTAATCCCTGAATTTCCACCGACCAACTCAGTCCCATCAGTTATAGCCCAATTCTTCTCGATCTTTTCCATACAGGACAACACACTACTTCATTTGCAGCAAGCAAAACTGATTACCAGTGATTTGCTGATTGGCATTATCAAAAACCTCCCAGTGACCACTAAGGAGAGTTGGCTTGGTTGTCCACTTATTTACTGTCATTGCCTAATTTCCATTCCAAAATTGACACCTTGTTTTGTGGGTCCTTTTCTGTTGTTATGTTTGGCGGGACAAAGTGCACTGTGCTTAGATCTTCCCAAGGGATGAAAGATACATCTAGTCTTCCACATATTATCTAGGGTTAAATCTGCCACATGTATACCTTCTACTCCCCTCCTACTGTTGTCAAAGATGAGTCTGATGGAGTTTGAAGTTAAAACTATAAACAGTTCCAGGAGTGTGAATGGGCAACTGCAATATCGTGTGGTCTGGTAGGATTATGAACCAGCTGAGCACCAATGGGAGTGGGCCTTAACAACTGGGGCTGGGTTGGGGGTAGGAAGTACTGCTAGTAATAAATAGGGGGTATGGATACAGGACTTGCTTTGGTATGAAGACGCAACAGAAGCTTCTCTTAAGCCTTTGAGATGTGGCAGACCAGTCTATAGTACCAGGACTGCTATTCTGTAGGGTCAAGGTGGTGCAGAGTCCATGTTATAGGTGGCAAGAGTGCTTCATATGTAGCTTGCTTCCCTTGAGAAGGTGTCTGACAACTTCATATGGTATATTGGCTCCTTTGCAGTGCCTGTAGTTTGTTCACCGTATTAGCTATCGATGACGGTAAACATAATTTACCCCGCATGCAAAACAACGCATGCCATTACTACCCGGTCATTACAACGACCGCGTTGTTACATTGCATGCCATTACAACCCAAGCTGTTACAACGACTTGCTGTAGGGGGCAGAAGGTGTTGGATTTCAAATCCAATACCGTCCCTACTATTGCACAGACTGGAGTTGGAATAGTAAATTATACTATTCCAACATCCAGCACCCCCTAAAGCAAGTCGTTGTAATGTCTTGCGTTGTAATGCTATGCGATGTAACAACTCGGTCGTTGTAATGACCGCGTTGTATTGGCATGCGTTTTAAACACATGCATTATAACGTGGCCTATTCATCCATGACATTTGCTGTTTTGCTCATTGTTTCGGTACCTCGGTTTCCTGGCTTTTTCCTACATTTTTACCTTCCTTTGGATTATGATTTGGGTTGGTTTCCTGTGTTTTCTCCTTTGCTTCCTCTTACCTTTTTTCCAGTATTGCTATCAATCTTGAGTTTACCATTTCTGATACTGGCTTCCTCCACGTTGGCTTAGATTCACTGGGGACCACTATTTTGAAGGTGATAAGCATAATAACAGAAATTACTTTTGTTGTGACATTGCTTCTGATTGTAAAACGTTTGTTTGTTTTTTTGCACTTATAGCAGACACTTGACATTAGCCTGTAAGGATACTGAAGTAAGCTTGAATGAACTTTGAGAGATGTACACCAGATTACATTCCATTTCCCTTCCATTCTGAGTACGGTTCTGCTAATCTATGCTGATGTATGCACTGGCAGTGCTATGCCGTGAGGATTGGAGCGGATTGTCATCATACTCTGCTGTTCAACTCCTGCAAATCCTGACGTAAGCCTTCTCTAGGGGTTTAAATTAAAAGCCACCATATCAGTTGACAAGCCGCTTGAGAACATTGGTGGCAGCTAGCACTGGCACTTTTATTGCTGCCATATGTTTATGCCAGCGCTGTTAATCTGCAAAGTGAAACTTTTTGCCTGCTTTGCGAAAATCACTGTCTTGGTCTTTTCAACACTAATAGTTAGGCGATTGGTTTTGCATTTTTTGCTACAAGCATTCATTTTAGTTTGTAACCCAGTGGAAGTGTAGTTCATGATTATCAAATCGTCCGCATATGTAAGACAAGGCGTGTGGACATTACTTATTTTTGGAGTGAATGGGTTCGCCCCATCAAGGGAGATTAGAAAGAAACAGGCTGAGAGGGGGTGGGTGGGGCTAAATGCACCTCTGCCTCAAGCCATGCTTTGCCAGAATCCTACCCCATAAAATGCCATTTTCACTTAGATAGGTCCACCTGGACCCAATTTCTTGAAGGCAGCTGCTTGATAATAAACAGGCGACAGTAAGAGATATTATAAGCCTGACATTTATTCCTCAGCAGGTTTCAGTCCACCAGGTCAAAAACAGCCAGGAAATCCATTCAACACAGCTTTCCAACCATTACCTGGATCTCATTGCCAGTGACGAAAGACTCTATTGTGGAATAATCTGCCTTAAAAGTACCTTGTTCCCTCTTTATCATACCGATCACTTTGGGACAGGTTTTGAAATATTTCAGGAGGGTTTTAGCAAAGGTCTTTGAGGAGGTATAAAGCAATGAATTAATTCTATAATTTGCTGGTTCATTACGATCACCATTTTTATCAGTTAGTTTAATAAAGGCACCTCCTATTTTAATCGGGGATTTCACTCTAAGTTATAGTGCAATGGAAACAGGGGCTTAAGATTGAGGCCAACGATCAGGGGTCATCCCAGAATTTTGCAGCAGGGATGCTGTCAAGTCCTCCTGCCCAAGAAGCTTTCCAACTTTAAATCATCTCTGCAATAAACCAATTTCTGAAGCTGCAATAGTGCGAGATCTTGATAACATTGAATATCCAGAGAAGGGTTTGCTACTTCTAAAGTGCTTGCATATAAAGAGTAGATGTGCACAGCCCATTTCTTCTCAAGCACTGAGGCCTCTATACTCTATGCTGTTCCGTATCATGGGACACACAGAGAGGAAATCTCTTTCTCACTGGACCAGTAACATGCACCTTGCCAGGGCCTGATAACTGATGAAATGCGGAAGAGGAAAGGGCCTCCTCAGCCATGTTGGTAGTTCTCTCCTTAGACGTCTGTTTTGGCAGTCTTCTTGCCTCCCTCACGCAAATTGTCAGTCAGTCAAATGTAACTGATTTTGGTTGTAACCCATACAACCAATAATACAAAGAAAGCAAACAAAAATAACACACTTTAATAAAACACAGTACTTATGGATATATCTCATTTTACTTGCACATCCAGAAGTAAACAAATTACAAATCTAATTAATCGTGGAGAGTGATAGAACCTATTAATATTTAGTTTGCCTTTGCCTCATGGTCCAAGAATCTAGTAGATATTGAGAGATGAACAACACAAGATTTGTTTTACACATTACCAGCAGCCTCTCAATTTCACTTTTACTCAATCCCTTTGCCAAACAAAGCAGCCACTTCTTCCCTGCGGTAGCGTATAAGGGCAAAAAAGTGCCTAACTCCTCAGATTAACCTGTACATTTATAGCAGTGCCTAGATCACCCAGAAGAAGTGCTCCATTTATGTATGAAATTATTTAAGAGTAAAGTGCCAGTATAAAAGTGGGTTATTAATTGAGGTGGATGCGAGCCACCACAAGGAACAAGGCCACAAACTTGTCAGGCTAAAATACAGTTCAAATAATTTAAACCTGGGGTCAACTCCTTGTTAGCTATGGCACACAGCAGATAGACTTAACTTACGAAAATGTGTACATTATTTAGCAGCAACAAAAGAGTTAATAAGTCTAAACAAAACACAATAAAAAATCCACAGCAAAAATAGAGTAGAATGTAAGGAGTAAAATTATACCTAAACAACGACAATCAATTAAGGGAAACTGAAGATGTGACTTTCTTAAAGACGTATGGAAAAAGCCACTAAGAGAAACTAAAGCACTAATCAGAATTTACCATTAGCATTTGACAAGAACCTAGGTGCTATTTCAAGCTGAGTGCGATGGAGCACAGGTCAGCTAACCCAAGCAGGTTTGTCTCACTTAAATATTTTATCATCTGAATTAAGGCCTGATTTACGGTTCATTAAACGGGTTGCACCATAACAAACATGATGGATATCCCATCTGGCATATTACATGTGCCATTGGATATAATGCCCTTGTAATATGACAGACAGGTTATCGATCTGTCATGTCTGTGATGGAACAACACGTATGTTGAACTCTAAATCAGAACCCAAGTGTCTGAAATGGAAGTCAAAATCCACCAGCGACGAAAGGCTGCAGGCTGTCTCCGGAAAAGTCCTCTCAAAGTCTGATAGCCGTTAGACCACATCCCACTGATGCCATTTGTTTTGGTGGAAAAAGATCAGAGCAGGAACATTCAGAATTTGTACCCACAGAAGTCCTCTCTTTGATCGGATACTTTTCATGCCTTCACAGAGTCAATATCTATCTTCAGACTCTGTCTTTTTATGGAGCTCAAAATCCTCCAGCGGGGAAGCCTGATGCTGTATTCAACAAAGTCCACTTAAAATCGGATACCTTTGTAGCAAGGTTCCACTGGCGGTCTGGAGGTCTTGGAAGTACAAGCATTTTTGAATTCACAATTTTTACTGAGTTTATAGAGCAGCTTCTTTTTTTGCCTGTAAGCTGGGAACTTCAGAAAAAAGGGCTCTTGCAGCTTGTTGTGTCCCTGTCACCAAACAGGAGTACAACCAACTGACCTTTGGAGCCCACTTCTTAGTCCTGGGTACAGGTGGGTGTAGATCCAGCCCATCAGGTCTCCTTACAGGTCTCAAACAACAAGCTCAGTCTTCTTCTGTTTATCCACTGGTCCAGAAAGTATTCTGATATGCTGTGGGTGAGCTGCAACTTTTGTAGGATTCTCTCACCAGTGAGTGACTCCTTGACGGTCCCTAACCAATGAGAGAAAAGTACCCAGGGTAACACTTCCCACCTTTGTAGCACATCCTTTTTGCTTTACTGTGAACTATTCCACAGTGCACTATTTCAAATAAAATTCAAGATGACGCAACCTTTTTCCCCTTGTACATGGCTGGCGAGCAAGGCAGGGGTGTGTTTAGGGAAGAGAGCAGTCCCCTCCTCCTCAACTACAACAAACTGCTTCTGAGACCAGCTCCTCTTCCCACTGAGCTGATACCAAGCAGGCTATACAGGGTTCTAGGAGCAAAGTCTTCTCTTTTCCAGGTCTTTCACTGTGCTTAAATATGAATGTGCAAACCTAACCCTGGTCCCTTTCAAGTTAATGAAGTTTCCAAACACTCCCCACCTGCCCTTATTATAATAATTCCACATCTTGAGATTACAGGACCCTCATAACTCACACTCAGGTCCTCCTCCCAAAAGTTTTAAGCTATTGTTATGTTATGTTACTGTTTGTTTTGTAGAGCGCTCAGCTGCTCCAAAGAGCGTCCCGGCGCTAAAGATCATCACACCAAATACCAGCAGCAAACAAACAGCCATAACAGAAAACATAACCAGAATTAACCATAACAGCATTACAAAGCAAACAGATAGGTTTTAAGTCCTTTCCTAAAAACCGAGAGATTGGTGCACACCCGCAACGTCAAGGGCAATGTGTTCCAGAGGCGGGGTGCAAGGTAACTAAAGGAGCGGCCTCCACAGCGAGCACGCTTCACTGTTGGAACAATAGCCTTGGCCTGGGCAGCAGATCTCAGAGGTCTAGATGGAAGATAGAAATTGACCCTTCTCTGCAGATATTCAGCGCCAAAATTATGAAGCGCCCTAAAAGCTGTAGTTAGGGTCTTGAAGAAGATACGCTTACGAATCGGCAACCAATGCAGAGAGACAAGGAGATTGCTGGCCCTAGATCTTCTAGTTAAACCGAAGATTGCCCTGGCTGCAGAATTTTGAACTATCTGCAGACGAGTCAGCAGATACTCAGGAAGACCTAAGTAAAGGATGTTGGCGTAGTCTAGGCGCGAGCCAATTAATGCTTGCACCGTAATTTTCTTATGCTCCAAAGATAAATAGGGCAGAAACTTGCGCAGCATCCTTAAAATGGCAAAGCACTTCCCAGTCAAGCCGGCAACCTGGGTTTTAAAGGAAAGAGTGTTATCGACCATCATACCCAGGTTCTTCGCTGTAACCGAATCGCTGGCAGGGGGAGACATGGCCGAAGGCCACCATAGCTTCCAACGTGGGTCTGCAGGACAGCCAAAGAACAATATCTCGGATTTGTCGGAGTTGCATTTGAGGCCATTTTTCCCAAACCAGTCAAACACAAACTCCAAACACTTCCGAATGGCTGCTCCATCGAAGTCACAGCCCCTGTCACAAGTGAACAGGAGCTGTGTGTCATCCGCATAGGATATGATCTGGGCCCCTAGCTCCTCCACCCGTGCCGCAAGAGGTGTAAGGAAGATATTAAAGAGGGAAGGACTCAGTATGGAGCCCTGCGGGACCCCTACCTTAAGCTGCGGCATCCGGGCGGAGAAAGGGGGAGCCCAGATCGTTTGTGTCCGATCGGCCAAAAAAGACTGAAACCATGCGAACACCGTACCCCGCAGCCCAATCTCCCAGAGTCTAATTAGGAGGAGGTCGTGGGGGACGGTGTCGAAGGCCGCCGACAAATCAAGCATGATAAGCAGGGCCTTTCCACCCCTATCGAGGGTCTCCTTCACAATCTCAGTAACCTCAAGAAGAGCGGTCTCGGTGCTCAGGTTAGATCTAAATCCAGACTGTGACTGATGTAAGAGGGAGTTGCCCTCTACAAAGTTGGTAAGGGTGGTATGAACACACTTTTCAGTGATCTTGGCCAGGGCAGGAAGCAGCGAGATTGGCCTATAATTAGAATGCAGTTTAGCATCTGCATTTGGTTTTTTAATGAGGGGAAGAACTAAGGCCTGTTTCCAGGAGGAGGGGACTTTGCCCGACTTCAAAGATGCATTAATGAGAGGGTTGATGATCGGATTAAGGGCAGGTGCCAGGGTCGCAAGACACTTGGCGGGGCAAGGGTCCAGAGGAGAGCCAGATTTCAGGCTAGACAAAAGGTCAAGCGAGGCCTGAGGCTCTAAAGAGGGAAAACAGTGCAGGGTAGGGCCCACAGAATCCATATGCATAGCTGGTGGGCATAACCAGGGGTTGGAAAGGCCATCGACCTCTGAACCTTTGCTCAAGATGATCTGGGTTCCTTGCAACGCTGACTGGATAGTACGTATTTTATTAGTAAAAAATACTGCAAGCTCCATGATCCAAGGTTCCGAGAAAGCAGATGCAGAAGTGCAGCAGGAGGGAGAGATGAATTCTTTAACAATCTTAAAGATCTCTTTGCAGGAGCTATCTGCATTGTTTGTGCTTTTGTTGCAGTTTAAATGCTTCGTTAATGGAAAGTACTGACAGAAGCTAGCAGCGGGCATGCCAATGCTAATTAGCCCACTGGAGGTTCAGGCAGACAAAGTCTGACTTTTTATGAGTCACTTTTCCTAAATATTTAAAAAATCTACTTCACCACTGAATTGGAATTTTTATAAACATTAACTATATTGGTTGAATTATTCAATTAGCTTGTCCTAGATCCAAAATACCAGAGTTATAATTTTATTTTGAACTTTAGTTTTTCTCATAGGACAGCTACTACTACACTTTCACTGTGAAAATAGCTTTAGAGGGCTAGTCACTGTAGGTACATGCCAAAACTAAATTATTTCATGGAACATTTTTAAATACTAGGCACCCTACTGTGTGGGCTATCACGCCTACATAAGGATGAGCAATTTAGTATTTAAAACTAGGATTCTTTCCTGTCAGAAAAAGTTATTTTTGACAGGTTGGACTGCAGGCTTAAACGCTGCAGTAGTCAGGCTACACAGATACGCCCGAAGCCATGTTTTCTTTGTCAGTCTTGTCAGTCTTGTGGATGACACGACACATGCTTTAGTCTACCGGTGACATTTAACTTTCCATGCCATTATTGTATTTCCTGCACCATATAGTATGGCCTAACTGTAAATTGAAATATTCCAGTTATGAGTTAGCAAATTTAACCAGGTGTGAGGGGTCGATCACCTACACTGGGGGCTGGATAGCAGTGCCCCATTGTACAGAGTTTTAAATCAAGCAACATCAATCCACAAACAATGGGGGTGAGCACGCAAAAAGAGGCACTTTATTACAGTGCAAAGCCTAAATTTGACATTACACGTTTATGCTAATGTATGTTTAATTTCAGCACAGTAGACTTCAAATTTAGGTGTGCACTTCCTTAACAAAAATGCACAGGTTCAATTCTATTGGGATTTTTAGAGCTCATGGCTGCCAAAAGGCTTCCCAGCGCTAGCATCCACAAAACTACTGGCACCAATGCTCATCAGGGGATCCTTATCAGATAAAGACTAAGCTACATAGAGCCATGTTTTTAGGAGCTTCCTAAACATAAGTTAATTCTCAAAAAGACATTGGCTAATGGGCATAGAATTCCAGAGCATGGAAACGAGATAGGAGATAGAGCGCCCACCCCATTGCATACTGCATACTTGAGAAACTTTCATGAGTCATGCATTGGATGGCCTATGGGCCCTCCATGGGATGTAAGGCAACATAAGGGCCCATGACAGAGGAGGATCTTTCGCACGGAGTCCTCTGTGTGCCATGTATATTGCCTTAAACGTCATCCGCTGATCAACCGGGAGCTAGTGAAGAGTAACCAGGGCATTCTTAGCTGAAAGATATTTTGGAATATTAAGCAGAAGCTGAGCCACAGCATTTTGTATGACTTGTAAACTTCCGGTCAATTATCGTGGAGTGGAGCTCCGAGGTATAGGCCGTTCCCATAGTCCAGGCACGAAAGTATCAAAGCATGTACACTAAACTTTCTAGAAATGAGAGGGAGCAGATCTAAAATTTCCCAGATTGCTGTTAGAAGCTCATAGCAGCTGGCAGCAAGTTGCCTTGCTTGTGCTTTCTTTGAGAGTGATTTACCTAGCCAAATCCCCAAACTTTATATGGGATCATATGGGCTGGTGTGGTACCTAGACACTCAGGCCATTCTAACAAAGCCTGGAAATTCATATTGTTAACCAGCATCATGACCTCCATCATGTCCCCATTGAACTTAAGGCAGCAGCTGGCATTCTAACTAGCTACTTTTTCCAAACAAGGGCCAAGTTGTTGAGGTTGTAGACCCTGTTCGGTGTACAGACTTCAGTGTTGCTGGTGCCAACATTTTCAACGTTTATTTAATCAATTAGTGATGCCCATCAGGACGCGTTTCGTCCACTTCATGTGGCCTTGATCACATGACCACGCTACGTTGCAGGTTTTAATAGATAACATTATCACCATGTGATTGGTGACGCTATCAATAGCCACAAAAGACATACTCTTAACAGGATTACTATTAGAAGGAAAGAAAGAATATAGTGGATCATATATCAGGTATTGTGTTGCAGTTACACAAATGTGTAAATTGCAGACTAAGTACATATTAATGCTACATTAATGCTTTATAATAAATATGATGTAGATATTTGTAAGAACAGGTCCAAAATATAATTACATGGCTCTCGTTTGGTAAAAGCTAGGCTAAAACCGACATACATATCAAAATGGTAAAAGGTAAATAGTCCAAAATGTATCAAATGTGCAAATACATCACATTTACATGAAATGTGCAAATATTATTGGTCAGCTTCAAGTTAATAAATTGCATGTTGCATTTAATCGTAGCTACAGTACTATGATAATGATCCATACCAAAATTCTATTGGTGCAGAAAGGTGCTAATGTGCTAGATTATATCTAAAAGTGTTTGTGCTTAAAATGTTTCCTAGGCTTATTAAATGTGTGCAATCAAAATGATTAATATCGATTTCTAAAGTTGATATAGTGCATAAATACATAAATATAGCAGCTATAGAGAATATATACAGAGTTTTAAACCCAAATGAGCCTTACTGGGGGGACCCCAAGTTGTCATCCGACAGAATCACTTAATGTAGTCATATGTGGGTCAACATAACAGGGAAGAGAAATAAGTGTATGAGTATTGATGGGAAGATTGGTCAGAACGGCTAAATGTAAATACATGTATATGGGATACTCTTATGTCAGCAACCAACAGTGATAATGGGCCATGTATGACTTATAGGTAATTATATAGATCCTCACGTAGATTCAAACCAAAAGGGGACTTGATGTCTAATTCTAAAATGTATTTGGACTCCAATTGCCGAAGCATTGTTTCACGATTTCCTCCTCTTTTGTTTGTCTGTACTGCATCTATTACAAAGTATCCGAGGCAGTTCAAATTGTTGTTATGTATAAATTTGAAGTGCCTCGCTACTGGGTACGATGAATTAGAATTAACTATTACACGTGGATGCTGTAAGATTCTGATATTGACTTGCAATTTGGTGCTGCCTATGTAGCGTAGGCTAAAGCTGGATTGCAACACGTGTACAGCGTGGTCTGTTCTACACGTGTAGTGCCCCCGAACCTCGATGCTGTCTGTGGAGAAAGCAGTGTTGTAGGAGGTAGTGTTGGTTCCAAATTTACTTGCCCGGCATGTGCTGCATTTAAAGAAACTTCACTGTGGTAGATTATATCTAAAAATGCTTTTGCTTAAAATGTTTCCTAGGCATATTAAATGTGTGCAATCGAAATGACTAATATCGATTTCTAAAGTTGATAAAGCGCATAAGTACATAAATATAGCAACTATAGAGAAAATATGCAGAGTTTTAAACCCAAATTAGCCTTACTGGTGGGCCCCCATGTTGTCATCCGACAGAATCACGTAATGTAGTCATATGTGGGTCAACATAACAGAGTAGAGAAATAAGTGTATGAGTACTGATGTGAAGATTGGTCAGAATGGTTAAATGTAAATACATGTATATGGGATACACTTATGCCAGCAAACAACAGTGATAATGGGCCATGTATGACTTATAGGTAATTATATAGATCCTCACAGACTCAAACCAAAAGGGGACTTGGTGTCTAATTCTAAAATGTATTTGGACTCCAATTGCCGAAGCATTTTTCCACGATTTCCTCCTCTTTTGTTTGTCTGTACTGCATCTATTACAAAGTACCTGAGGCAGTTCAAATTGTTGTTATGTATAGATTTGAAGTGCATCGCTACTGGGTACGATAAATCGGAATAAACTATTGCACGTAGATGCTGTAAGATTCTGATATAGACTTGCAATTTGGTGCTGCCTATGTAGCGTAGGCCACAGCTGCATTGCAACAGGTATACAGAGTGGTCTGTTCTACATGTGTAGTGCCCCGAAGCTCAATGCTGTCTGTGGAGAAGGCAGTGTTGTAGGAGGTAGTGTTGGTTCCAAATTTACATGCGCGGCATGCACTACATTTAAAGAAACCCCACTGTGGTGCCAACCAACTGATTTTATTGTCAGTTTCAGGATTGGTTTTTACTCGATAGTTACGCATGGAATACGCTTTGCGAAGTGTGAATACGGCTTTAGCAGGCAGCCCTTGTTTAAGGGTGGCATCAGTTGGAATGATGGGCCATTGCTCATTTACAATAGTCCTGATGCTATTTGACTTCTTGCTGTAGGTGGTAATCAGTCTAGTTTGAGATTTTCCAGTAGTCTTTGGTGTATTTGTGTCTACTAGTGTTTCCTCCACCTCCATTTCCCTGTTAGGATTAAGTAACAGGTTCCTTTTCTTACTGTTGCCTTTCTTTATTGCTGTATCCAGTTTACTAGGATCATATCCTCTTTCAATAAATCTCATTTTGGCCTCTTGTTGGTATGTAGTCTGTGCCCTTTCTGTGCTACATGCTCTATGTATACGGAGGAATTCTCCATATGGGATACTCGTGATGGTATGTTGGGGATGGAAGCTTTTTGCGTGCAGAATAGAATTTCCAGCAGTTGGTTTTCTAAATAGAGATGTTTCTATTTTGCCTCCCTCTATGTCCACCATAATGTCAAGGAAATTGGTAGTTTTGGCATCTATATGTGCAATAAACTGTAGATTTAAGTTGTTAACATTGATTTTCTTAACAAAATTATCTGCCTCTTGTGCTGTACCTCTCCATATTACAAACACATTTGTCGATGGAACGCCACCATTGCACAACGTGTTCCATCCACTCAACATTATGTTCTACTCTGAGGACATGCTCCTCCCATCCGCCTACATGTAAACATGCATAACTGGGGGAGAAGCATGCCCCCATTGCTACTCCTCTCAACTAAATGTTGTTGTCAAACATAAACACATTCTTATGTAAGCACCAGTGTATCATGTTGAGAAGCATCTGATTGTGACTGTACATTTCAATCGGTCATTTGCCCAAGTAATAATCAACAGCTTTTAGTCCATCACAGTGTACAATACTGGTGTATGGGGCAGAAATATCCATAGTTGAAAAGATAAAATCACTAGACCTTATTTGTTCAGCGAGTTTGTGCAAGAAATCTGTGGTATCGCAAATGTATGTTGGGAGGGTAGTTACAAAGTCTTGCAGATAATAGTCCACATATCTGGAGGTGTTCTCAAATAAGCTTTTTTTTGGCGGATATTATGGGTCTTCCAGGCACCAGTGTCTCATTTTTGTGCACATTGGTCACAAAGTATATTGTAGGCATAGTGGGGAAATCATTATTTAAAAATGCTAATTCTTCTTTTGAAATTAGGCCATCTCTTTTGTCCATAGTCAGATCATCTTTGTAGTTCTTGCCCATCTTTTTCACTTGTGCTATGTTAATGGTTTATAACATCCTATCTTGTTTAAGTGCCTATATGCTTCCTTTTTATATTCGCTTTCTTTCCATATCACAACATTACCCCCATTTTCCGATTTGTTTATTACAATCGCTTCAGTTTTGTCATGAGCTGGAAATATTCCTTAGTTTGAAAGTTGGGGGTTTTGGAGTGTGAATTGGTCCTGCGATAGTTTTTTCAATTCTTCTGTAATGCGGTCATGGAAGATATTGATAGCATGACAAGGCATAGTGGGTACAAATGTAGATGATAGCTTGAAAGGACTATGGCCTGGTTTGGTAAGATTAATCACCTCTGAGCTGCCAAGGGCTTGTGTATCATAGTTGGTACTATTGTTTTTTTCAGGTAAATTATGCAGTGTTCTAAGTAAAGGAATATCCCTTGATTGTAATCCAGTGGGGCTGGTTTGACTGTATGGTTGTACTTCTTTACTAGTATCGTCACTGTGTTTTTTGATGGTATAGTATTTACTCAGCTTTAGTTTTCTAATTAATTTATACACGTTCCCTTGTGTTTGATGGTAGCTGAATTTACTTTCCGGGCAATATGAAAGACCAAGGGAGAGGAGGTGTTTTTCTGCTTGATCAAATTGTATGTCAGTGAGGTTAATTACAGTTTTATCTGTGTGTGCTAGCATTTTTCCACCTCTGGTTTTGTTGCCTCCGTCCTCTTGCGCTTGAAGCATTTTCGTCTTTCGCACCTTCTGGCATTCCTCCTTTGTTTTGTAATCTGGATTCCTCGGTCGAAGGGATTATTTTCGCTCCTGTCCTCGTGTCCCTCCTCGGGCGTGGTCTTTCATCCAACCCCCACCCCCTCCTCTTAATAATACGCAAGAGTCTGGGGTCAGGATAGGGATGCGTCTTTATTTTGGCTATTCAGACTCTTGTGCCCAGGGCCTTCCGGGCTTAATTTTTTCTCTATCAAGTCAATGGTTCTCACACAAAAAAGGGGGGGGGGAGGTTTGAGAAGGGTGTAGGTTCCAAAACAAATAAATGCAGGGGTGCTTCCTTATGTCCCTGGTCAAAAAAAGGAGGTCCTCCTGATGGCTGGGGTGGTCCACGTCTGGTCAGCTTTGTGAGGGTGCCCATCTCCTTGAATGGGGAACCGGAAGACAACAAAAAGAACAAAGCAATTGTCAGGTTTCTCTTCAAGGGGTTATACAGATTGAGGGGTTAGTGCTGCCGCCACCAGTCCTTAACAGTGAGGTGCCTAAGTAAGGGAAGGGTTTTAGGTGTCCTAGTGTTTTGTGCCCCGTATTCCCGCCCACCAACCCTGCAATGAAATAGACCCCAGCACTTGCTTGAAGCCACGACCCTCCTGGGCCGTGGGGAGGGGAGTTGCAGCCTCCGCTTCCCCTGCTGGAGTACCGGACTCGAGGGCGCTGCTCCCAGAGCGGTTATCCTCGTCGTTCGGCTCCTCCGGTCGGGGCTGGTCTTCCCATTGTGCTGCTGCCTCCGCCTTTGTACACTGGACCTCCGGTTTTCCTTCTCGAGTTCCAACTCCATTTCGTTCGCCTCTCCCTCCTCCGCTTCCTCGTTGGTGACCCCATTCATCAGTAACCCAGCATTTTTAGTCCCTCCTTCGGGACTTGCCACTTTAGTTCCAGAAGCTCCGGATTGAGCCTCTAGACCGCTCATCCCACTTCCTGTCTGGAGTCCAGCGGCTGCCATGTTGGAGGGATGCGTCTCGCCCGACCAGGATGGGAAACCATCACAGCTCCCTTCTTAAAAAATCCAATTCTTCTGCCAGTGTCAAGTGGCCTAAGTCTACTTGTTGGTCTGATCCAGTTGACCCCCCATCTTCTGATTCGGTTTTGCGGACAGTGCTGGCTTCAGATGTGGATATGTTGGTTTCGCTGCCTGTCACATTAGATTCCTTAAGCCCTCCTGATTTTTTGTTGGTGCCCTTTTGCCTGCGTAGGTTATCAAATTTGCACGCAAATGTATATTTTTGGCCAAGTTCATAATCATTTTTGTCACGTGCATATTTGTATGCTTTTCTGGTTTTGATAACCTCTTCTTGTTTTTTCAATCGGTCTTTTATTTCTTTTATACTCTTGCCAATAAAATCCTTATGGCTTGAGTGTTCCGATTGACTCAATTCTGTATCAATTCTGTATCAATGCGTGTGATATCATTCATATTTTTTTACCTGTTTATTTTTGCATATTTAATCAGGAGACACACCAACCGCATTGACGCATCTAAGTTGCTTTCAGCCCATTCTTTTAGTAAAAGCGGGTTGGGACTCTCAAAACTTTTTCTAGCGATTTTATTTCCCACCACTTTGTCAATTCGCTTTTACGATTTTTTCCCAAAGCTCGTAGTGCTTTAAGATCATTATTCTAAGTTCGGTCATTTTTGTTAGCATTATTTCCCCTTCAGTTATTTTCAGGAAGGTAAAAATAGCTCTTCAGCTGCTTGTTCCCGTTCGCGTAGCGCGTCTTCGGACATTGCACTACAATATGTTATTGTTACTGAAACGGACTGTATGTATTGGATCTCAGTCCGCAATGGCACATTAGCACCTCCCCACCTGCTGTGTGACCCCTAACTTACCGCGTGTTCCAAAGCGAACACACGAGTCCTCCGTCTCACGATATACGCCACCGACACTGCGAGTATTCGTATGTAGGTCAAAGCAGGGGGCTGATCTGTGAAGCTGATCTCGAAGTGAAAATATCCAGACGGCTTGAAAGGGATCAGCCAGCTTCTGTGTGAGGGGCCCGTATAACAGAAGAAGCCACCTTCCGAGGATGAATATCGAACCAACGATCCTGGTGCAGTTCTCGCACAAAACAGGTACGGACTTCAGTATTGCTGGTGCCAACATTTTCAAAGTTTATTTAATCAATTAGTGCTGTCCATCATGACGCTTTTCGGCTACATCCTATGGCCTTGATCACATGACCACGCTACTTAGTTGCAGGTTTTAATACGTAACATTCTCACCATGTGATTGGTGATGCCATCAATAGCCACAAATGACATACTCTTAAGAGGATTACTATAAGAAGCAAAGAAAGAATGTAGTGGATCATATATCAGGTATTATGTTGCAGTTAGACAAATGTGTAAATTGCAGACAAAGTACATATTAATGCAACATCAATGCTGTATAATAAATATGATGTAAATAATTGTAAGAACATGTGCAAAATATAATTACATGGCTCTCGTTTGGTAAAAGCTAGGATAAAACCGACATACATATCAAAATGGTGAAAGGTAAATAGTCCAAAGTAAAATTTATCAAATGTCCAAATACATCACATTTAAATGATATGTGCAAATATTATTAGTCAGCTTCAAGTTAATAAATTGAATGTTGCATTTAATCGTAGCTACAGTACTCTGATAATGATCCATACCAATTCTATTGGAGCAGAAAGGTGCTAATGTGCTAAATTATATCTAAAAGTGCTTGTGCTTGAAATGTTTCCTAGGCTTATTAAATGTGTGCAATCGAAATGACTAATATCGATTTCTAAAGTTGATAAAGTGTATAAGTACATCAATGTAGCAGCTATAGAGAATATATACAGTGTTTTAAACTCAAATGAGCCTTACTGGGGGGACCCCATGTTGTCATACGACAAAATCACATATGTGGGTCAACATAACAGGGAAGTGAAATAAGTGTATGAGTATAGATGTGAAGATTGGTCAGCATGGCTAAATGTAAATACATGTATATGGGATTCTCTTATGTCGGCAACCAATAGTGATAATGGGCCTTGTATGACTTATAGGTAATTATATAGATCCTCACTTATATTCAAACCAAAAGGGGACTTGGTGTCTAATTCTAAAATGTATTTGGACTCCAATTGCTGAAGCATTTTGTTATAATTTCCACCTCTTTTGTTTGTCTGTACTGCATCTATTACAAAGTATCTGAGGCAGTTCAAATTGTTGCTATGTATGGATTTGAAGTGCCTCACTAGTGGGTCTAAGATGCTTATGTAAAGACTTGCAATTTGATGCTGCCTATGTAACGTAGGCCACAGCTGCATTGCAACTTGTACACAGAGTGGTCTGTTCTACACGTGTAGTGCCCCGAAGCTCGATGCTGTCTGTGGAGAAGGCAGTGTTGTAGGAGGTAGTGTTGGTTCCAAATTTACATGCGCGGCATGTACTGCATTTAAAGAAACCCGATGTGGTGCCAACCATCTGATTTTATTGTCAGTTTCAGGACTGGTTTTTACTAGATTGTTACGCATGGAATACGCTTTGCGAAACGTGAATATGAGCTTAGCAGCTTATATGTGTCATTGGAAAAGGAAGTTTTGGCACTCTGGTGATGGGTAAGATGTGCTTTATTATTTGAGATGTCATGTGTGATGTCACTGACCATGTCATATGTGAGGTCATAAGCAGTGCATTGCAGGGGCTTAAGTTATAGTTAGCTCAGGTAACTATAACTGCTGAATTTCTATGGTTCAGAGTGAAATCTGAGTATAACATCCATGTAACCTTTGTTTTTTTTCAGTGCATTTCTAAGTTTTTTTAAATTATATTTCCTAACTATAACATTCCTGTAGCATTTGTTTTTTTCAGTGAATTTCTACATTTAAAAAAAATCCTTTTCGTAACAACCCTATAACCTTTTTTTCCCAGGGAATTTAAACTTTAAAAAAAAAAATGATTTCCTAACTGTAAGCATAGAGAGTGGGTGTGTGAGTGGCTGTACAGGTCAATGAGTGGGTTTGTGAGTGGCTATATGTGTCTGTGAGTGGGTGTGTGAGTGGCTGTATGGATCTGTGAGTGGATGTTGGAGTAGCTGTATGGATCTGTGAGTGGGTATGTGAGTGCCTGTGTAGATCTGAGAGTGGGTGTGTGAGTGCCTTTGTAGGTCTTTGACTGGGCCTGTGATTGGCACTGGAGGTTTCCATACAATTCCTGAGTTAACTGCCTTTGCTGCTTTTGGAGAGGGGGGAATCTAATGACCTAAGCAGAAGCACAAATGGCAGACAGGAGGGATGTAAACAGCAGAAGAAGGCCTATTGTGATTGAAAAAGGTGGGTCTTGATAGCCTTACGAAAAGGCTATATGTCCTTGCGTAATGCAAATGGTGCTCATGTAAAGCGCTCTGATACCTGGTACCTTCGGGTCAAGTTTGCGCTATATAAAACTCAGAAGAAAAATAAATAAATGGGAACAACATTTGTCACTGGTAAGCATTGCATTGTTATATCTGCATGAGTGGGACCTATTTTTAAGACAGTGGGAGTTAGGATGGTTGTTTCCTTTTTTTGACATTTTAAAAAAAATGGACCCTTGGCCCTTGGAGAAGTCGGAGGGTCTCTTGTTAATTGTACATAGGCACATACCTTGAGTAGCCTGATGCTTATGTATTATACGTACGCTATATGTCAAGTTGGGCAGAGACATTATGGCTTGTTAATTGTGCACAGGGACATACCTTGAGTAGCATGACGTTTGTGTATCATACGTATGCTATATGGCAAGTTGGGCAGAGACATTATGGCTTGTTGGTGAACGTGGTGGATTTCTTTGAAATAGTGCTGTGGATGTGAAATTGTGCATCCGCTGTTTTTGGTAGCATCCATTTTAGCTGTCTTAACATCTGCCCATTTGAGAACACTTTGCCCTTAATGTAAGACTGATGTTCGGGATATTTATCTTTTTACTTGACCAATCATAATACCAATTTTGGTTGGATTTTGAGTCTATGTTTATCTAGAACATTATCCATGAGCATTTCATGAGGAACTACGCATAGTGACGTAACTATTAAATAATATTATGTTAGGTATTAGGCACAGATCTTGGTGTCATGATTATCTTCTATTACATTTTTTAGGACCGTAATGGTAAATCTTCGCACATTACTGGATAACTCCAAGTGGCAACAGACATGTGTAAATGAAATTGGATTAAGGTATTAACTTTTCTGTTCAGTTGGTTACTATAGAGAAGTTTGAATCAACAATCCAAGGGTGCCAGTAAAAGAAAGATTTAGTGCTGTGATTTTGAAGAAGAGGCGTGGGGGTGAGTTTTGAATGGGACCGAACTAGATTAATAAATAATGTTTACTAAGAGTGAAATTAATTAGGTGCTATTATCTTTAATTCTCATAATATATCATATTAAAAATGCTTATGGATAATCAGTTGGTAGTAGGTGTCTTCAATTAACCACCAGATAAGTCTTACTTTATTAACGGTATTACAAAGCTGTTGATAATACTGTGTTGTGTACACCCATAATGTTTAACTATAAATTGTAAATGTTGTGCTTGCGTTTGGATGTTTTCAAGGCAGTGTCATGCATATGAAGAACTGTTGGACTTTACCAAAATATTATCTGTATGTTCTGGTTTATAAAATGTTTTTATATGCATGAAGGTTTTTAATATATGTGAATAATTTGTAAGTACTCTGTATATTTTTGTAGGGGTGAAACACATTGCCTATGGATAAAATCAAAATGTTTTTATAGGAAGATCGTCAATAAACGAGAGAACAATAACATGACTAGCTTATTGTATTACATGACTGCATTCCGGATGATTTGAAAAACTGGACCCTAAATCCTTCTGGTCAGAACCTTCCTCGTTGATAGCTACATCGAAGCTGCAGCTAAAAAATCGTTACTGGGAGTACATCTACACCAGTCTTTTTCGTAGTTCCTCACTGGTAGGCTGACAGATCAGTTCCTGTCTACTAAGGATTGTCCCTTTTATGAATTGTTTCTTGACCTCCTGCTCCAACAATTTGCAAAAACTTTATATTAAAAATGTTGCTATGACACAGTGGAACTGGGGTCATTCATGGCACTATAGAGCTCTACCTGTATGCACTTTGTGTTCGCTAACTTCAAATGAAACTACACACCATGTGCCATTTTTCTGTCCAGCATATGCAAAGCTTAGAGGGAAATGGATACACCCTCTGTGCAAGTATTATGGCTTTTGGAGATACCAAGAGGCAATGAGAATCTTGAAGGGCAACACATTCATTTACACAATTTTTGCCCTAAGTACGTTTTTATTCATGTCTGGGTTAATAAGGAAAGCTTAAGGTCCTAAATTGTAGACCAGGACAAATTGACTGTTTGCACTGGCTACTTGTTTTGCACATGAACGTGTTTGTTACTCCAGGTTACGAGAATTGTTTGACATTCTTTTTAAAGAGTTTTTATGACAGGTTTTAAGTAATTTTAAATGGTCTTAACAATTTAAAATTCTCTGCATGTTTCAAAAAATCAATTTTATAAATAAACTTCATAAGAACATGGCAGCCTGGAATTTTGACCTATATTAACAATAGAATTATATCATTTCAAAATGACTTTCTTTTGGAGTGCTGAGTTACTTGTTTTCTGGCCTGCGATACTCGTGCACCCTTTTTTCCTGTGTATTTCTGTACTAATAATTGATAGGTGCGGTATTAGCTACCTCAATCATTCCTATATATAATTATAAGTTATAAATTGTATTGAAGAAACCAAGGTGACGGAGAAACAATAGACAAATATGTGGGCTACCCCAAAGGCAATAAAGGCAACGGTGACTTTCAAAATATGACTTATGGGCAGAGAGATAAATGTAAAAAGTACAAGAGAGTTTATGGACCAAGATGGAAATATCACTGCAGGCTACAGTCCTTGTGAAAACAAAACTAAAGAATATACAGGAAAGATCTTGGGTGGATTCAGTTCTCATGGTGAAGTCAGAGATAGATTTAGCCGTAACAATTTAGAGGACAACTTGGGTTATTTCTGAGAATATGGGACTTCAAATGACATAGGTCTTCTGGAAACTGTGTGTGGTAGATATGTGTGAACCTATTTTAGGGAGGCTAAATCAAGAAGATATGGGCATCAGATTGGATCTTCTGGCAGACTCCCCAGTGCATGTTATGAACTCAAAATGAGGTACCCTAATTTAAGAACCTTTGGAAGGATTAAAAGAGGGAAGTTTTTAAATGTGTTTAGCTAAAATTAGGAGCATATTCACGTTTTAAATATAGAACTGTTCTCAAGGAAGATACAATTCCAATGAGACTCTGTATGAGGAATGTTCCTTTATGTTACAAAACAAAGCTGAAACAAATCCTGAATGCTCTGTGTAATAAAAACATCATTGAACCTATAAAAAAGTTTCCAGGCAGTTATAATCTTATTACACAGATGTTATTATTGTGTATTGCCTGTAGGAGTTTAAATAAGTCATATGAATAAGTTAATAATGCCATCTAGATAGATAGATCACCACTCCTTCCAAATTTTTTTTTAAAATTGTTTACGTTGGCCACCTTAGATCTAGCAATTGCTTATCATCAAATAGCACTAGAGGCAGATAGTAGTCATATTGCTTTTATAACACCTGAAGGGATGCACCAGGACAAACAGAAGCCTTTTGGCCTCGCTACTGCAGCATCAGTCTTCCAGAGAGTCATGAAGGTCCCTGTTTAAGCAATCAAATGCGAAATTAAATTTCCTTTCAAGATGATAATTTGGTAATGATTTTGCTCAGCATGATAAAATCTTAGGAATGTCTTAGACACATTAATGGAAAGAGGTGTAACGCTTAAGATGGAGAAGTATACGTTTAAATGTGACGAAGTGGAGTAGTTGGGTCATACCATTCCTAAGCAGGTATTAAACACAAAATGAAGCATGGTAAGTCAATTGAGCAAGCATCCCAATTCAGAATGGGAACCATTACCTTACCTAGGTCTCATCGAGTTTTACTTAAGTTCATAGAAGATTATTTAATTGAGTTTGAACTCATAAGAGTGTTATTTTTAAAAAAGTGTGAAATTGGTGTAGGGGGTGAGCAAGAGAAGGCGACAATGTTTCTGAAAGATAACATTGTTGGTTGATGCAATTTTCAAAACCATATGCTTTAGGCAGGGGATGTGTTGTGGCAGTAGATACTAGCGAGTGTGGTCTAGAAGCTGTTTTATTACAACAGGACCACTAAAAAAGATAGGTTGTGGCTTAAGGGTCCAGAACTTTGAGGAACGTGGGAAAGACTTATTCTGTTGTAGAGCATGAATTGCTGGTATGCACCTGGGCAGTAGAACCTTTGTTTTGGAGGATATATTTTGTAGGGAGAGTATTCCTGAACTTTTCATGTCTGGCAATAGGGCCATGTCTTTAGTTCTAACTTTGCTGAGTAATGGTGGCATAAAACACAAGAGTATTGCAGTTTGTCATCCCTAAGACAATGTTCAGGTCGAACAAATTAATTGTTTGATAAAGAAAGTTGCTAAGCTGGCCATTATAGTAAGTACTAATTGAACAAAAGCCCTATAGGCAACTTTGGGTTCATATAGCAGTACCCCCAATTCTGTAACAGGTGTTACAAACTTTGAGCTTTTGAGAGAGCACACGCCAAGATCAATCAATCAATCAACATTTGTGTATCACAGCACTGCTACCCCTAGTGGTTTCTGGGCACGGAGGGTGCTATGTGTTTGTCAAAAAGCAAGGCCTGAAGTTTCTATCTGCAGTCCGCCAGGGAGGGTGTTTTACAGAGGTGGGGGAGTAGCAGCGATGTAAGAGAAGGAACAGCCCCCACTGCGGCTGCGAAGGATGCGAGGTGTGCAAGGGCGAGAGAGGCAGAGCGCATGTGTCTTGTGGTTAGGTGGAAGTTTAGTTGATGATTAATGTAGGATGGTGGTCGTTGGTTCTGTAGAGCCTTGTATGTATGTAATAGGATTTGAGCTGGCATCGTTTCTGGATGGGTAGCCTCTGGAGGTTTCTGAGGTGGGGGAGTGATAGAGGTCTGTCTGGAGAGGTCCCGAATTTGTCTGACTGCGATGTTCTGTAGGGTCTGGTGTCTTTTGAGGAGCTGAGTGGAAATTCAGGCTTAGAGTACTTTGCCATAGTTGGGGCAGCTGGTGACAAGGGCCTGTGTGACTATCTTTCTGGTGTTGAATGGGATTTATCTGAAGATTCTGCAGAGCCTGTGGAGGTTGTGGAAGCAGGAGGAGGCGGCTGTGTTGACTTGTCATTTCATTGTTAGTTGGCTGACAAGAATGATGCAGAGGTTGTGTGCATGGTCTGTCAGGTAGGGTGTTGGTCCGGGTTCCGCTGGCCACCAACTGTGGTCCCATGCGGAGCTGTTTTCACCAACAATCAGTACTTCTGTTTTGTTGGAGTTGAGTTTGAGGCAGCTGTCCCTCATCCATTTGACTACGTTGGTCATGGAGTTACAGAAGTTGGTATGGCGTTGGAGGGGTCCTTGATGAGCGAGAGGGTTAGTTGAGTGTCATCAGCGTAGGAGATTATGCAGAGTCTGTGGGATCTGATGGCATATGTGAGGGATGTCATGTAGATGTTGAACAGGGTTGGACTGAGGGATGATCCTTGGGGTATACTGCATATGATATCCTTGGTTGCAGAGGTGAAGAGAGGCAGACAGATGCTCTGAGTGCATCCTGAGAGGAAGGAGGTGATCCACTTCAGGGCATTTTGCTGTATGCTGACATTGTGGAGTGTGCCGATGAGGGTGTGGTGGGATTCGGTGTTGAATGCAGCAGAGAGGTCAAGGAGGATCAGGGCCACAGTTTCTCCGCGATCGAGGAGGGTTCTGATGTTGTCTGTGGCAGCAATCAGCATGATCTCTGTGCTGTGGTTGACATGGAATCCTGATTGTGAAGCATTGAGTAGTTGGTTGAGTTCCAGGTATTCGGTGTGCTGTTGGTTGATGGCTTTCTCAAGAACTTTGGCTGGGTAGGGAAGCAGGGAGATCGGTTGGTAAATTTTGAGGTCGCTGGAGCGTTTCTTCAGGGGTGGTCTGACCCTTGCATGTTTTCATCCATCCGGAAAGGTTGCTGTGGAGATGGAGTAGTTGAGGATGCTTTATTTTAGGCAATTTGTAGAGCGCGCAAATACCCTTGGGTGTCTTGGCGCTAAGGACGGCTGAACAGGGGAGGGACTGGGAGCGAGGGATTTATTGGTTAAAGAGCCAGGTTTTTAGTTGCTTCCGGAAGGAAAGCAGAGTGGGAATTGTCTTGATGTGAAGGGGGAGTGTGTTCCATAGTCTGGCAATGGCGACAGTGAATCTTCTGTCGCCCCAGGAGGCTTTCTTGGTTTTGGGGACAGAGAGCAAATTTTCTGCTGATGAGCGAAGGGGTCTAATAGGCATGTAGGAACGGAGAATTATTTTCAGGAACTCAGGTCCTGTGTTGTGAATTGCCCTGTAGGCGATGCATAGAGCCTTGAACTTTGTTCTGCTCCTGATAGGTAACAAGTGAAACTGTCGTACCACCTTGGAAATTGGTTTGGACTTGGGGATGCCTGACAAAATCCTTGCCGCTGCGTTTTGCACCATTTGTAATTTGTTAAGGACTCTTTCCTGGGCATTGATGAGTAGACCATTACAATAGTCTACCTTAGACATAACCAGCGTGCGAATAAGAGTCCTGCCGGCGCTGGATGGTAAGAAAGGTAGAAGTTTTTTTATCATCCTGATGGTATAGAATGATGATGAGACAAATGGTGCATGAATGATAGATTGTCGTCTGTTCTGTGCTGATTGGGTTGACTCCGAGGATAAAGAGATTGGGGGCAGGGGTCGGTGGGTCGGTGGGTGCCCCAGAGTGTATGGACGACATGATGGTTGTGGTGGTTTGAGTGGTGAGCGGAGACCAGGTTGTTATCATTTGGCTGGTGTTCGCTGATTGGTTGTGCTTGTCGAGGCTGAGGGTGGTGGGTTGGGGGTCAACGTTTTTGTAGATGGTGGCAATCTTGCTGTGGAAGTAGTCAGAGAGGGTATCGCAGAGCTCTTGGGAGGGGTGGATGGTGTTCTCTGTGGCTGCCGAGTTGAAGAGTTCCTTGAAAATTTGGTAAAGTTCCTTCATGTTGTTAGCCGGGGTGTCAATGTCATCAGTGATGGCTGCTCTCTTGGCTTCCTTGATGCGTAGGTGGTAGTCGCTGAGGGCTGCTTTGTGAGCGGCTCTGTCGGTGGGGTCCTTAGTGGCACGCCATTTCTTCTTGAGTCTTTAGCAGTTGAGCGTGAGTTCCAAGCTCTGGGGTGTTCAAGCCGGCTAGTTTAGAGGTTTTGTTGATTTCAGTGGGACAATTCTGTCTGCGCATTTGTTGATCAGGCGGAAAAGTTCTGGAGGGCCTGGTCAAGATCTGTTGAGGTTTCCAGTTGTGTGGTGCTGAGAGCCTGGATCCATTGTGTCTTGTTTACCTTGACCCAGCTGCGGTGGGTGGAGCTGTGTTGCTTGGTGGAGGTATGCTCGGTGTTGGAGATGGTAAAGTGCATGAGGCGTGGTCAGTCCAGGTGAATTCTATGGCTTGGTGAATTTGATTCTGTCCCTGGAGGTAAAGATGGCGTTGAGTGTGTGTCCGACTTTCTGCGTGGGTTCGGTGACTAGTTGGGTAAGGTCAATGTTGTTGAGGTCCTCTAGGAGGGAGGTAGAGTTGGCATTGTGTGGGTCATCGACGTGGAAATTGAGATCGCCGAGCAGGACATAGTGGTGAGAGTCAATGGCAAGAGGGTTGATGAGGTTGAAGATGGCATTGCAGAGGTCTGGTTGGCGTTGTGGGGGTCTGTATGCGAGGGTGCTTCTTACCTTGGTGTAAGCATCAATTTATAGTCGGAAGTTGATGTGTTCCATGAGAGGGATTGGGTCGTCATTGGTGATGGTACAAATGACGATTTGCATGGCATCTATGGCAATTCCCCACCACTGTGTTTGTTAGAGCAGTCCTATTGTATCATCTTGTATTCGTCAGTGGTCGCATTGGTGATGTTAGCGTTAGAGGAGGGGTTGAGCCACGTTGCAGTGATGAAGGCTATGTCATGGAAGAGGGTGGTGATTGTGTCCCAGATTTCTGTCTTGTGCAGAGGAAGCGGGCATTGAGCAGGATGCATTGGAGTGGTTCTGGGTTGTTGACGGTCCACTTGGCGGAAGCGGTGTAAGGTCTGGTGCAGACACGTCGTGCGATGTAGCAGGAGAGGCGGCAGTGATGGCAGGAAAAGGGTCCTTTGGTTGATTGCAGAGAGGACATGAGCAGCTTTTGTTGCGGCATTGGGGGTCCAGGCCAGGAGCTCCTTGGAGGAGTAGCGGTGGATGGTGGGCGGACCAAGGGTCATGATCCAGGCCCGTGCAGTCGCAGAAGGGCTTATCTTTGGCACAGCGGTACAGCCACGCAGCAGGCTCCATAAGTAGCCCTAGGAGGTGAAAGGGGCTGTCAGGGAGGGCGGGGAGTGCGAACAGTGACAGGTGAGGAAAGCTGGCAGGAACAGGAGTGGTAAACAACTGGACAATGGCTCTAGATGGCCCACGACAAAGGGCCAGATGTATGACCATTTTGCGCAAAATCGTTCTCAAAATGAATTGCACATGGAAAAATGGCTGTATACAATGTGCTAAAGACAATCGCAATTGCCCAAATTGAGCTGTGAGCGAATTGCCGACTCGCAAAAAAAGCAAACACATTTTGCGTTACCAAAATTGCGAGTCGCAAATTGCGATACGCAAAGTTGCATGTATTGAGCAGTCGCAAATTGTGATTAAGAGCAAAAAGGTACATTTGGGCATACAATTAACCACTAAGCAGAAACATGTGGTAATCAGGAACAACCTATAAAAGCAGACCCAGAATGCATCACAAACCTTTCCACAATGGCTGCCCTGTACGTGTTAGCGAGGAGGAGACGGATAATGGCAGCATTGCAGAGGAGGAGAAGACAGGAGAGAATATTCAGAGTCAGGCTGACATTGTTGGATAAGACAGAGGTGGAGATTTGTGAGCAGTACAAGCTAAGTAGCAGGGTCATACTAGACCTCATTGACACATTGAAGCCACAAATTGAGAGCAGAACCTTGCACAGCAATGCAATTCCCTCACATGTACAAGCCCAGAGATAATGAGGACATAGACCAAACAACATTTTTACAGAATAGCAAGGTTCCCACAGGTCATAGGGTGTATAGATGGGACCCACGTGCCCATATGTCCACCATCCTGCATTGAATACATTTTTTGTAACAGAAAAAGCACATATTCCCTCAGTATCCAAGTAGTGTGTGACGCTAAAAACATCATCACAGACATTGTAGCCAAATTCCCTGGAAACACCCATGATGCACATATTTTCAGGCACAGTGGTCTATATCTAAGGTTAGAAAGAGATGACTTTGATGATGGATACCTCCTAGGTAATGTTATTACCAGTTCCCAGACAAATGTTTATTCACTTGTATGTCTGTAAGCATTTAACCTCACCATCGCATATCTCACAGTTGACAGTGTGTGTGCCCTGGGTCTGTGGATCCTCACACCGTATCTGTCTAACAACAATATACATGAAAGGCGGTACAACACTGCACACAGGCTCACAAGGACAGAGATTGAGTGTACTTTTGGAATATTGAAATCGCTCTTCGGATGCCTACATAAGAGTGGTGGATCATTGCAGTATGCTCCAGAGACAGTCTTTAAAATCGTGGCAACATGTGCCATGCTGCACAACATGGCCTGGAGGGGATGTGTCTGACACAGATTCTGAGGATGAGGACCAGGGACCACCTGCCATACATCAAAGGGATGGTAGCGCTGCAGCAGAGGGAAGAAGGCGCAATGGACCATATTGCCAACAACTATTTCTGAAAGGTACATACACATCAGTTAGACACTCAGCTGTACATAAGACAGAACAATTTGTGAATATCAATGGGTGCTTTATTTTTCAAGCATCCATTATCAAACTTAGGACAACATGTCCATCGGTAATCGTAGGCATAAGCAAAAAAATATATAAGTTGGGGTTACGTCACCACAAATAATGAAAATTAAGTCATCGTAACGTTGTTTTGGGAGACAAAAAAGTTAATTTCCTGCCCCTCCGTGTAGCCTGGCCAGAGCTGCCACTACCCAAGCCAAGATTCCGGCTGTCGCTATGGCGCATCACTGGTGTCTCAGTGGTTGATATACTGCTACGGCTTGACACTTCGCGGTCAGTGCCACCAATGCCACCACCACCAATGATCTGATTGGTCTGCAGTGCTTTTTAAAAAAATATATTTTTATTATTTTCTAAAGTATACCATTGGTACAAGGCAATTACATCATCGTTATGCAGGGTGCATTCGGTGGGAGATAGTGCACAATGAGTTATAAGTGACCAATACATACATCTATGTAGAATGACTTGAGAAGATAAATACACAGCCATGTAGTCACATGTCAATCAAATTAACTATTTATCCAATGGAGCTCCCAGTATTTGTACCTTTTGTCATATCCTGTACCGCATTGTGATGGCACGTACCGCTAAAAGGAGTGCCAAATCCACAAAACGGTATTGTACTTTATGCTTGGACACGTGTTTGTGCAGGCCTAGAATACATTCCTATACGGTATTTGGTATCTCGCAATGTGTGGCCATTTTGATAATTTGTCTGACTGCGTCCCAAAACCCTTGCAATTTTGGGCATAACCATAACATGTGTATAAGGCCAACCCCCTCCGTCAAGCACCTGGGGCAGTGATGCTGTTTCTGCGGGAACATTTTGTCTAATTTATGGGGGGTAAGATAAGCCCTGTGAAGAATCATGGTTTGGATAAATGTAAATTTTGCATTCCTTGACACTTTTTTAAGGTGCTCTACAATAGCCGCCCGTTCCTTATCATCCAAAGCTCTACCTGTATCTTCTGCCCACGTTGTGCGTAACGGAGTGAGGTCAACCTCTGTGTGGGAGCGTATCCCTGTGTATATCCACTTAATAAGGTGTCTGCCTCTTCCCATGTAATAAAGCATCTTGACCAGTTCATGCGTAGGAGGTTCCTGTCTCTGCGGGGCCCAGTGGGTTTTTACATATTGGATCAATGCGGCGTGCAATAAATATAAATGCGCCGGTGCTCCCATTTCATAAACAAAATTATCATGGTCCAACAGCATCCTGTCCCCAAAGAGGTCAGCCACCGTACTGATCCCTACTTCCAGCCACAGTGCTAGTCTACGCTTGGTTAGTTGGCCATCCATCAATGGGATTCCCAATAATGGAATGTTGCCAGCGTAAGCCGGGGGCACACATGTATATTGTAGTGCTGCTTTCCAGCACTGGAGCGCGGTGCGCAGCATTTGAGGGAGACATTTTGGGATCTTGCTATTAGGTAACAACAGTGTATGTAAGGTTCCTCGGTCTATATCTCTGTCCGTGAATCCTATCTCCTGTAAATTATGCCCAGCAGTCCAATAGGACAGCCATTGTAATTGACATGCGTAATAGTATGCTCTTAGATCAGGAACACCCAGTCCTCTCCTACATGTACCAAGTTGCAGTTTTTTAAGGCTAATACGCCGTCTCCCAGATCCCCATATGAGATCTGTTAGCAAGGTATTCTTCAGTTTGAATGTGGTATGTGGTATTATAATAGGTAGATTAGTAAAATAATAAATCAATCACGGAAGAACCACCATTTTCGCTAAAGCTGCGTTACTCATAACTGACAGTGGTAGCGTAGTCCAGAAGGCAATACTAGATCTCAATGCTCTAAGCGCTCTATGTAAGTTAACATCTAACATATTGGCATGTGTCTGGTATACCTGGATCCCCAGGTATTTAAATGTATGTTGTGCAAACTGGAGCCTTGTAGCACCGAACTCAATGTCAGTGGGACCTGTATGTTCTGTGAAGAAAAATACATGTGACTTAGCTGCATTGATGGCAAGGCCTGAGATCAATTCAAAGTGACAAAATACCTCATAAGGCGGGCCTTGGGGCAATCAGAGGTCACGAAGATACAAAATTATATCATCCGCGTAAGCCAAAAAGAGGTGCGTTGTGTTCCCTATCTTTATGCCCATATCCAGTAGGTCTATACGTACTTTGAGTGCCAGTGGTTCGAGGGCCAGTATGAATATGAGAGGCGATAAGGGGCATCCTTGCCTCGTCCCTCTATATATCGGGTATTCTGCTGAGATATTTCCTCCAGTATGTGCACACGCTGTAGGAGCATCATATAATAGACGGAACCAGTCCATATAACCTGCCGGTATCCCAAATTTCTCCAAGGCCCGGAACATATAGTCCCAATTTATAGAGTCAAACGCTTGACGTAAGTCCAAAGAGATACACCCTGCATGTTCATATTGACTCGGGGCTTCTGGTAAGAGGTGGTGGAGCTTCCTGGTATTCAAGGACGTGCTGCGGGCAGGCAGAAAACCAGTCTGGTCTATATGGATCAATTTAGTCAGGGAGGGCAATAATCGGTTCGCTAACACCTTACTGAGTATTTTGTACTCTGAGGGCAGTAATGACAACGGGCGATACTTGGCCATATCTGTGGGGTCTCGTCCTACTTTCGGGAGCGATACCAATAATGCTTGTACTGCAGTGAGAGGTAAGGAACCCTTAGCTAGTGCTTTGTTAAATAATATCTCCAGCTGGGGTACTAGGTAGTCTGCCTATGTAACATAAAATTCGACTGGTAAGCCATCCAGTCCGGGGGTTTGATTACGCGGGAGTCCCCTCATGGCAGTCTTAATTTCAGACTGAGTAATGGGTCCTAGCAGTTCCTTCTGGGCCTCTGTCATAAGCTTTGGATATGGGAGGGTGGAGAGGAAAGCATCCATATGGGTCTCTGCGTTGCGGTTGGGTTTACTATATAATGTGGCATAGTATTGACGGAAGGCGGCATTAATATCCTCCTGAGCAATGGCTACATCTCCTCCTAGGGTAGTTACTCTAGTTATTATAACCGCAGGGGGGGCATCTCGAAATAGCCTGGCAAGGAATGTCCCAGATTTATCTGCTTCAGTATGTTGCAGCTGCGAATATGTCTGGTAGTCTATGACCCGAAGAGTTTCGAGCAGTTCCGCATGGCTGATTCTAGCCTCCTGTAGCAAGGCACGCTTGTCAGCGTCAGTAACTGCTTCCTGTTCCTACCTGCCCATTTTGTGCTCGACATCTACAAGGGACTTATGGACTTCTTGCCGGGCACCCACTGTCGCACTGATGGCCCTTCCCTCGATAACCGACTTAAAGGCGTCCCATTCGATCAACCTATTTGATACAGTATTACTATTCTCAGTCAAATAATGCTCAATAGTGTCCGACATAGTAGTTCAGAACACTGAGTCCTCCAATAATTGCGGCCACAGGTGCCAGGTTGGGACCGGGGTGGGTATTCTGCCCCATTCAAGTACTATCTCCAGTGGGTTGTGATCGGAAAAGGTCTTTGCCAAATATGTAGCCTGGGCCACCTGCAATGCAATCCTATTGGAACAATATTATTTATCTATTCTCGTGTGAAGCACATGGACAGGGGAGTAGAAAGAATATTCTCTATGTGTAGGGTGTCGTATCCGCCATGCATCACACAATTCCCAGCCTGCAGCCCATCTATTTAGTGCCTCTGCTTGTTTAATTACACCTGCTCCGCGTAAAGGTGGGTGAGACCTGTCCAGTGCGACATCCATTACTGTATTGCAATCGCCCCCTATATGCCACGGATGCAGTTCCCACCCCGTCAGCGCAAGGTTCAATATACCCCAGTACGTATCCTGATGCATTGGGTGCATATATATTACCCAGGACTACATGCTGGCCATCCAAAGTCCCTCGCACAAGTATGTATCGCCCCTGCTTATCTATCCGTTGCTCTAGTGCTATAAATGGCACTCCATGCCTAACCCATATTGTGACCCCTCGCGCAAAGCCATAGTACGTAGTGGAAAAAACCTGTCCTCTTTTTAAGGAGCTTTACTGCTTCACTGTCCACCATGTGAGAGTCCTGTAAGAACACTGTGCTTTACGGTGCTGCTGCTGCGCGTGTATCCTCTGTCGCTTCCGCACAGAACCCATTCCCCGAATATTCCACGTCATTATAGTGTATTTGTTAAGTGTATGCATTGCAGTGCACCAAGTACCCACCTATCAGCAGATACTTCTTTTTTTGTAGTCGGGCCTAACCATACCAGTATCTACAATAGGACTGTCCCCCCCCTAAACACCCCAATACTCAGTCCGGGCAAAGAACTATACCAGGCCATACAACCAAACCTAACATATAAAACTATAATAAATACATTAAGCGTGTTTGCCATGTGGGGAGCATTGCAAGCACTTCGCATGTGGTATAACCCCCTATTCCCAGTGACTTGTAAGCTCCTTCGGTTCCCTGGGCCACAATCGTGCACTACTACGCAGCACTATCGCATGTATACTTAAAGACGGTCATACTGAATCATAGCACATTACAGTCACAATACAAGGCGCCATCTTAATCAGCCAAAAAACTCATCGGCCGTCTGCGTGGTCACTGTGGGGAACAGGGCCTCACTTCCTTCCAAGTCCGTGTCTCGCGTACCTTCATCCGAAGAGTTTGTTGGACAATTGGGCAAAGTATACAAAAGATGATGGAGTTTTGGCATTTCCAGAACACGGTTCATTTAATTTAGCGGTTTTGAGGAATTTGAGAGAAGGAATGATGAATCTAGAACCGAGACCTAGACCAACAGAGTTCGAAGCATTGACTGAATGGGAAGATGAGATGCACGACAGGGAACGAAAGAGGAGTGGCGGAAGGTATAGATATATGTTTGGTAGACCACATGGACAGGAGAATCATGATGACAGAATGAGGAGATGGCGAAGTGCGAATATGGCTGATGGTTTGTTTCCTGTGAGACATGCTGAAGAGATTAGCAGAAGAAAATGTACAGAAAAGAGACATAATATAGAATCGGGAGGGTTTGGAGTGCATGAATTGGAGGATGATGTTCTTGACGACATGTTTTATAAAAATCCACCCCGTATCAACCAGATTCTGACATGTTGACACCAAGGGCCTCATGTAGGTAGCCATATACCGGTCGGTAACGGCCGATTTTCGGTAATTATACCGTTACCGACCGGTATATTGGCTATTGGTATGTAGGGGGTCAATTTCTGAAATCGGAATTTACCGAATCGGTAAAACTACCGAATCTGTAAAATTACCGAATCGGTAACGTTACCGATGTGGTAATTTTACCGATTCGGTAGTTTTACCGAATCGGTAAATTCCGATTTCAGAAATGATATGTAGGGGGAGTGTGTGTGTGTGTTTATGAGTCGGTATTTACCACCAACTTTTAGTTGGTGGTAAATAATTAATGTATGTGTGTATGCATTTGGAAGCGCGTAGCAGTGTGCAATGTGGCATACATACATGCCCTTAGGGCATGTATGTGTGCCACATGTGCACACATGGCCGAATCAGGGGTGCAACAGGGTGTCAATGTGACACCCTGCCACCCTTGCATTTTCTCCACCATTACCGAATCGGTATTTACCGATTCGGTAATGAGGCATACCTTCCCCTCAATGGGAAGGTATGCCTCATTACCGAATCGGTAAATACCGATTCGGTAATTACCGAATTGTAACGAATCGGTAAAAAATACCGACTCATTACCTACATACGAGTTACCACTTCTAAAATACCGATTCGGTATCGTTCGGTATTTTAGAAGTGGTAACTGGTATGCTACCTACATGAGGCCCCAAGTGCCCCAATGAGAGAGACTTTGCGAAACATAAAAGTTGAATCAGTACCCCAAGAGATAGGGAGAAATAGTTCTTTCAGAGAGACAGAGAGAAAACAGGATGGTAAAATAAGTAATGACAATTCGGCAGAGTTAGCAAAAATCACTTTAGAGTTAACTGAAAAGATTAGGGAATTGACTAAAAACTTAGAAGCCGTGACTGTTCCCGTAACTATAGGTCCTGTAATGTCTATTTTAACAGAAAGATAATGAGCATTGTCTAACGGTCCCTTATATCAGTAATATACAGATTGAGAAGCCAAGAAAAGGTTTAGACGAGAACCCATGGAGACAAACAGTAAGCACAACAGAACAAAGTATGCCTAAAAATTTGACAGCAAATCCAGGTTTAGTGGAAAGACTAATAATGACCACAGAATCTGTATCAGAAACTCCAAGAGACCCAGAACGAGGTAATGAGGAAAAAACAGTAGGTCCTACTACAGAAGAATTAAGTGAATGGTTGAAGAGTCTACAGAGAAAAGACAGAGAATCCCAATCTATAGATGTGGCCAAGCTAAGGATGGTTTTGGAAGAATTAATAGTAGGGACTATCCCCACAGAAAAGCTCAAAAATTATCAGGATGAAGAATGACTATTTTTATGCAAAGCATAACATGGAGAGCAAAGAGTCTACATGAAAGACTAGAAGAAGTGGCAAATGAAATGGGTATAGACATGGAAAGAGTGAAAGCCTTACAAAAACCTTTCAGAGTAGATTTTTCTGAAAAGAATATTGAAAATCTGAACACCACAGGAAGAATAACTCAGATTAAAGATATAATCATTTTGTTGAGAAAATGGGGAGATGTAGATAAATGGAAAAGTAGATGGTTTAGAAAACGAGATGATGCCTCAGATAAAACATTTGCAGCTTTCCCTGTAAGAGAAAAAGAAAAGGTAGTGACAGAATGTCCCATTCCAGGAGGAGGATATGTACATGTTCCTTGGACTAAGCAAGATATTTTGTCATTTACAAATGATTTCCCTCGGCTATGCGAAAAGCCAGTCGAGTGGTATAGGCAAGTGGATAGATTTGTAAAATTATCGAAAGTTTTGTGGATTCACCTAAATAGTCTATTTGTCATAATAGTACCAGCAGATCTGTGGACAGAGTGCAAACTGATGATCAAGTGGCCCACCCAGAAGTCATGAAAAAATATGAACATGTAATTGTCTTTCTGAAAAACAAGGTACCTCCCAAAGAGACTGATTGGGTAAAAATGGACAGAACCCATCAAGAAACTAAGGAGTCAGTACACACATACTATGAGAGGTTAATCCTTGCCTTTAAACAGTTTAGTGGTGATGAAAATTTAAGTGAGAAAGATTTAAGTCAATTTGTATGCAGATTTGTATATGGTCTACGTCCAGAAATTAGTGAAATGATTAAACAACATACAGTGGATTGGCAAAATAAGAAAATAGATGAAGTACTAAGACATGCAAAATATTTTAGTGATGAAATTGAAGCCAAGCAGCGAAAATTAAAAGAGAAGGCTATGTGGGCACAGGTAAAGGTGGCAGAAAGGCAGGAAGCTCAGTTGATTGAACAAGCAAATGGTGCAGGACCAAAACCTAAATTTAATGCTGGGAAAGGAAAGGAACAATTCAATATAGAAGAAGCCATAAAGAAATGGCCATGTCATAATTGCGGAAGAATAGGGCACTGGAAATCCGAATGTAAATATCCTCCGAATACTAATAATGATAATGCATCATAGAATCCGCAGGTGCAGAAAGAGGTGAGTTGTCAACCGCAGCGACAGCAGCAGGTTGTTACCCGACAGAATCAGGCGCCAAAACCGCCTTTTCCACAGAGCGTAAATTCACAGAAATACAGTAATGAGACAGGATTCTACAACGAAGAACAGGTAACTAAGCTGCCGCGCCTTGCACTGTTTCGCAGTATTGGCTACAACGCAATGAGAGTGAGTCAGAAGAAGGTTATTGACGGTGCCGAAGGGAGGAAGAAGAGTGCGTACTTGGCGCAACTCTAGAAGTAGACCAGACAGGCCCTTTTGTGGACGGAAAGGTAAATTATGAAAATATTACTTTCCTAGTAGATACTGGTGCTACTCGATCAACTGTTAGGTCAGCTGATGTTAAGAATCTTCCTCTCTCGGACGAAACAATCCAAGTGGTTGGAGTATCCAACAGACAGATTAAAACGTATCTCACAGAACCAGTAAAAGTCAATATAGGGAAATTATCCGAAATGCACCGCTTTGTTGGAAAAAGAAAGACGATCAAATGCCAAACTGAAAAAGACAAAAATTCTGCTAATGGAAAGACAATACAATTACTGGAAAAAGATATAACTAAAAGAACCAAGAAGGTGCTTAGAGCCTTGGGTTAGACAAAACTAGTTGTGAAGTAGAAGAGGCTAAGTCAAAAGACACTGATCATTTTTACGAAAATGGCAAACACGGAAAGTAGAAAAGCTAAATGTACGTTTCTTAGAAGGTGGTTTAAAATGTGTTGTTGTTGTACAGGATTACTAGTGCTGCTGTGGAGTGTATTAGCTTTGATGATATCATTTAAAGTTACGCTAGAAACAATAGAAGGACATAGTGAGAATAAAACTAATATAGAAAAGATTCAGAAAGTATATCCGACTAAAATAGATAGAAATTATCTTCATAAAGACAGGTCAATAAATGATTTTTCTAACAATGTATTTTAGAAACTATTGTATGAATATGTAAAGACAATGGATGTGAGGGTTTGTTATGTCTGTATGCAGTTACCTGCACCTGTATCGGAGGGAGTGACATACCATCACCTTCCAGTAACCTATGGAATAACATGTAGTGTGATAGCTAGTCTGTTTTATAAAATAGGGAAATTAGAATATTATTTTTCAGATGTAGATAACATATTTTCACAAGTACTTGTAGTTAACAAATTAAACAAAGTAAAGCCTGCAAAAGTGTTAGGTGAATTTTTCTTAGAAACCAAAGAACTAACATTTGAATATATATTTAGAAATAATTTGACTTGCAAAGAAAGTATCTGAGGGAAGAGAGGAAAAGACAGTCTGGGATGTTGAAATGGAAAAACATTTGAAGGGAGAAGCTAGTCCAACTATGGCTTTAGATTGGCCTCAGAAAGGAAAATTGTGTATTAGAAGGAATCAAACTACATATGATAATTACTTTGCAGGTAACAGTGAATGCCATGATACATACCGAATCATGGGAGGATGGGGATTTAAAGGAGGACATGATCCAGTTTTTCCTGGGTTATATTTTATCTGCGGGAACAAGGCATATTATCGGTTGCCAGACCATTGGTATGGCACATGTTATGTAGGTCTGGTTTTCCCAAAGATATTCCACATGGGAAGAGGAGAAGATGGTGTACATAAGTTAGGTAGTCTATTAACACGTAGGAAAAGCGAATCTGGGTCAGAAATTGTAGGAGACATTTTTGGAGCATTGATACCAGCAGTGGGAATATCTCTGAGTGCACACAAAATTTGAAAACTATCAACAGTAGTGGATCGCTTGTCAACCAGCACCGCTGGAGGATTCTTATTAGTAAATAGTGAAATGGTTGCCATGCATGCCATGGTAATGCAAAATCGACTTGCCCTTGATATATTATTGGCAAAAGAGGGTGGAGTCTGTGGAATGCTGAAAGTTCAACACTGTTGTACTTACATTCCAGATGAAAGTAAAGATCTGAAGATCTACATTAAAAATATAACTGAATTGCATGAGGAAATTACACCACTGGAGGTTGAAAGTGTTTGGGAAAAGATTGGAAAGAAACTTTCTTCCATTAAAAATGTCTTATTAAGTTAGGTGGTACATTTATAGGTAGGATCTTATTTCCATTAACATGTGTGATTTTTCTAGTATTAATTTTAAGACTAGGATGTTTATGTTATAAAAGAAAGAAAATACAGAAAAGGTTCAAATGAGAAAATTGGAAAAGAAGACAGAATAAGAGATAAGAGAGGGAATTTGAAGAAGTAGAATTAGAAGAGATGAAAGATAATATGTATAAAACAGCAAGAAGAGAAGAAATTGGGGAAACTGAAATGTGAACTAAACTAAAGAATTAATTTCGCTTTTATATGACAAATTGATACAACATTTTAATGGTGTGGTGATAAAATCACCAAAAGGGGGGATTTATGGATCGGGTAGTGCAAAAGTTTGTATACCTCCTCTATTTTGCATGAAAATACTAATTAAATAATTAATTAACTATAATATTATTAAAACGAGTTTGCATGTTTATTAACCAACATTATTAACATTCTAATTACATGTGGGATTTGCATTTGCATGGCCAAAATAACCCATATAATTAAAATCAGTGTGCATATTAACAATAGTATATGTGGTAATTAGAATACTGCATGATATATGTTGCTTTTGTAATGTTGCCCAAGAGGAGGACCGAAAAGGTGAATATAATGGCTTTAAATGTTGCTATACGCTAGATAAATACAAGCACATAGAGGGATTAGTAAGGGCTTAACATTAAATTCATTATTTCTATGTATTAATTACTCTTTTGGGTTTGTTTCGCTTAAGTTAGCATTTGGGCCTAAATCCAAAATGGCCGCTGACACTACACGACGATGTGGCCACAGTTCCACGAGGCACGGAGTGAGCTGCACATGCGCAAGAAATCTCCTAAACCTCATCACGACCTCTATACACCATGTACCCGAACAAGGACAGAGTGGCCAGCCAAGACTAGAGAACCTTACAGTAAAACCAGAACAAGCCGACTTTGGTCAATCTCATGACCTCACTCCTTGAACCTAACTAAAAACTCAAATTTGATATCGGATGATCTCAACCAGCCAATCACGACTGTCCAAAATTATAAAATTGTATCTTCTTGACTTCATTTTATTATAAAAAGAAGTAGGAGAATAGAGAGGGTAGAACGTGTTCGTGTCGCTCTTACCTTTGGGTCACGTCGCCTTGCTTCGTCTTGCGCGATCTCCTGAATCCTTGAAGGTCTGGATGCTGCCCGATTATCTGATGACTGCAAACTTTTCCTAAATCTACGGGCAATGACAGATGCTTGCATGTCTCTGGTCCTTAGCCAATCTGTGGGACTGTAGCGTGCTGAGCAAAGAACTTTGAGCTTTGGCTTGCTTTTGGACGATTCATGACAAAATTATGCAGAGCCAATTAATTTGAGGACTACAAATAGCCAGATAAATATGATGTTCTGCAATTTACTCAAAATTTGATACAAACATTCTAAACTTTGCCGAGACAAATGCAAATTTCAATCATTATGAAATTTTGGATAAACAATTATTGATTAACGAAAATTCATGAGTTATGAGTTTCATTTAAGAGAATAGATTCTGAAGTCTTAAAATGTGTTTTAGCTGGTTCTAAATCACCATCAACCAATCCAACTAATTTGGTCAATTGACCGAAGTGGGAGGAGTGCCTTGATGTTTTGGGATTAAGGATCTGTAGGTGAAAGGGTGTTAATATATATTTTGTAAATGACTTTTCCTTCCCTATAGGTTATAAGGTGTTTTCCCCCACATGTCCGGCGCTTGAATCACTCATCCCTCCTGTGTGTGCAGACCGGTGTGGAAGTAACGTGCGAATGTTGGTGTTATGGGCCCCACCAATGATTGCATGTGTGAATGAGCTAGTGTGACGTCGGGTCTGTGACGTAGGGAGGATACCGGTACGGGTTGTTTCCCCGTTGCTAGGGTTTTTGCACTGGATCAGTATCCTGATGCATTGGGTGCATATATATTACCCAGAACTAAATGCTGGCCATCCAAAGTCCCTCGCACAAGTATGTATCGCCCCTGCTTATCTATCTGTTGCTTTAGTGCTATAAATGGCACTCCATGCCTAACCCTTATTGTGACCCCTCGAGCAAAGCCATAGTACGTAGTGGAAAAAACCTGTCCTCTCCATTTCTTAAGGAGCTTTACTGCTTCACTGTCCACTATGTGAGAGTCCTGTAAGAACACTATCTGTGCTTCACGGCGCTGCTGCTGCGCGTGTATCCTATGTCGCTTCTGCACAGAACCCATTCCCCGAATATTCCACGTCATTATAGTGTATTTGTTAAGTGTATGCATTGTAGCGCACCAAGTACCCGCCTATCAGCAGATACCTCTTTTGTGTAGTCGGGCCTAACCATACCTGTATCTACAATAGGACTGTCCCCCCCCTAAGCACCCCAATACTCGGTCCGGGCAAAGAACTATACCGGGCCATACAACCAAACTTAACATATAAAACTATAATAAATGCATTAAGCGCGTTCGCCATGTGGGGAGCATTGCCAGCACTTCGCATGTGGTATAACCACCTCTTCCCAGTGACTTGTAAGCATCTTCGGTTTCCTGGGCCACAATCACGCACTACTGCACAGCACTATCGCATGTATACTTAAAGAGTGTCATACTGAATCATAACACATTACAGTCACAATACAAGGCGTCATCTTAATCAGCCAAAAAACTCATCGGCCGTCTGCGGGGTCACTGTGGGGAACAGGGCCACACTTCCTTCCAAGTCCGTGTCTCGCGTACCTTCATCCGAAGAGGTCTTTGTCCATGCAGTGTGTGTAAAGGTGGCTGCTGCGAGAATCGCCTGTGAATTATTCCGATGCATTTGTTGCGATGTGAGGTACTTCTTCATGGTTTTCCTGAGTGACCGTCTATTATTTCGAGGGCCAAACCCTCCCGTACTGTTGAGGCTTTTGGTGGTGCTTTGAGAGATAGACGCCGCAGTTGTAGTCGGCTCCATCACCTCCAGCCATTCCTCCACATCACCAGGACTCTAAAAAAAGTGTGTTTTTTGGTCATGGAAGATTTTTAACTGAGCCGGGAGAAGAAGTGCTTATTTTAAGTTCAGGTCTCTCAACTTCTTCTTGACTGCCATGAATGATGATCGTTGCCTTTGCACCATGACCGTATAATCAGGGTATAGCGATATCCTGGTGTTCTCGAAATTGATCTGGGGCAGTTCACGGGCCTTTTGCAATAGTGTGTCCCTGTCTCGAAAGTTCAATAACTTGACTATGAGCGGGCATGGAGGGGCTCCCGGTTTTGGCCGCCCGGTGGGTATCCTGTGCGCTCGTTCAATGCAATATTTATCAGATAGTCCTTCAGACGCTACATGGTTTCTGAACCTTTGTTCCATGTAGCGCATTGCGTCACCTCCTTCACTCCTCTCCGGTAGGTAAATAACGTGGATATTATTCCTCCTAGCTCTCCTATCTGCGTCTGCCACTTGATCCTGCAGGGTGGCAACCTGATCCTGCAGTTGTTTTATGTTAGCGGTGTTTTGGGCCTGTTGCGGGGTCAGCTCTTTCAGTGCCATGGTGTTGTCTTTTACCTTGTCCGTGAGCTTCGTGTGGTCTGCCCGGAGCAATGTAAGTCCGGTCATGAGGGCCTCAATTTGGTGCTCGATAGCCTTCCAGGAGACTCGCACCTCCTGCAGGATCAGATCTAATTTATATGTAGGTTCGGTCATGTTAGTGGGCAGTATACAGCTGGGCGTCAGTGTGGCATCAGTGTGCTCCAGGGTGTTCGGGCCATGTTCAGGGCTGCCGCTTGCCTCCTGCTGCTTCCCCTGGTGCGCCCCATCGCATGGGTGGGTTGAAGATCCGCCCAACAACAATTAGCGGTCGCAGCCGCCTCAGTCCTGTACCAATACCTGCACAGCACAATGTTCTGGCGATTGTAGCCGTCTGCCTTCCACCTACTCAGCACCCTATGCCCACCAGGGCCACCCGGCGCCACTCGCAAGCCCGTCGTGGTGTCACTTTACGTTACGTCTCTCCTCAGCGATTCCGAGGCTGGGCCTCCCTTGCAAAAGCCCGATGCAGTAGCGAGACCGTAGGTCTTGGACAGCACAGCCCCATGACTCAGCTCACAGTCTCCCAGTACACCGACATCTACTGGCTTCACTCGCTACTTTCAGCCACTTGCTTCTAGGCACACCGCAGGAAGACTAACCTGATATCAATTAGGGCACACAGGTTAAGCCACCCCGTCTGGCCGCGTGCTAGGAGGCCCGCCACTATACTGAGTCCGTGGCTGTCCTTATTCGTCTTTTACGTGCAGCATAGATCACCTCATTCCCTTGTCACCTACTTCCAGCGTGCGTGCCGCGCTCAATCATTCCTTCGCGACTGCCGCTGTCCCTGCTGGCGTGCCGCTAATGCGAGCATTTAGTGTATGCCGTACCGCATCCCCGGGCCTCGCGTAGATGTGTCCTTCCGGCCTGCCATCCTCAGCCACTCCCAGATACTTGCTCTGCCCCAAGCGGGCCGCCGATCACAGTCCCAACAGCCCAACAGGCCTCACCCACAGGAAGCTCGCCACAACACTTCCCACCGCGGTTTCTAGGGTGGGGGGACGGCCTACGGGGTGTTGTGTGCCACGGGCTGGTGCTCCATCTCGCCCAAGGCCTGTTGCGCAGCTCCGCCGCACTCCTTGCAGCCGGTTTGCCCCAAGGCAGATTTCTTCCCGTTCACTGGTGATTCTTGGCGGGAAAGCGGCTCCAAGTCTCGGCACCGCTGCAGGCAGAATATTCACACGCCGGTAGACCCAGATAGATCGTGTGCATCAGGTAATTTACAGGATGTTGCTGCCCAGGTCTGGAGCTCGTCTAAGAGACGACCACCATGTTCGGCTGTTCGCCACGCCCCCTAGTCTGCAGTGCTTCAACTGCTGCTGTTATCTTCTCTAGGCCACGAGCTATGTCCCCACTGTAGTGGCCCATTTCCACCTGCAGGCCAAGTGTGGGCTGGCTGTGTTTGTTGGTAGCATGCTCCAGCCTATTGATGGCCCTGCTCAATGTGTCGTGTTTCTGGCCCCTTCTGCGCTCCATGCGCCTAAGATTTGCCCTTTCAGCAGACCACTCTATGGCTAAGTCTGCCATAGTGTTGTTGAGGGCATCCAGTTTTGCTTCAATCCTGGCCTGAATCTCAGCCGGTTTGTTGGTTATCATGCGGAAGTCCTGGGTCATCCTGACATTTCTTTGTCTTTGAAACTTGTTTTGCAGGCTCTGTTTTTGCAGCATTTCACGGTCTAGTGCTGCAGACATGGCCTGATTGGCTGATCCAGTGGAGGACAAATCTTTCTTCCGAGGCAAGGGCTGTTGTGTTGGCCGTGAGAGACACAAACGGGTGGACAGAGGGTCTTGTGGTGTTGTGTTCTGCTGTGCAGCTGAGGTGACAGTGGTTGTGGACTGAGAAGTGGTTGCTGCCACAGTAGATGGGACATCAGATCACCTGTGCCCACTTGTTTCCCCAACGTCCTGCCTTTCCTCCATCTGCTCAGGCTCATGGCTTCCCGCTGTGTCATGAGCAGTGTTGTCTGCTTCCAAAAAATTATAGAAAATAATACAAAAATGTGAGTCACTGTTTCAGTGGTGATCCAATGTTTATCAGCTCAAGTCATTCCCTCACTACACTGAATTTGTCCCAGACTCCATCTCCCATGATGCAACACTAGTGTTGTTTGTTGTTTGCACATGGATGTTTGCTTGTGGTTGATTAGAATGCATGCACAGTACAGGTGTTAGTGAGTATTCACACATCACATGCACATTTTTCACTTACCAGGATTTCTTGATGGCTGGGATGTATCAAGGCTCCCAAAGCCTGCTACAGCTGCCCTCTCCAGGGTAACTTCCACCATTGCTTCAGTTGCTGATGGCTCTGCTGAAGTGGATGGTTCCCCTCCTGTTCTTTTCGCCTCTTCCAGCCGTGCTGCCACCCGCTCCTATGCCCTGGAGCGAAGATCATACCAGCGCTTTTTTATGTTGTCTATGGAGCGATGTGCAACTCCGAGCGCATTTATGCGTTGCTGCATACAACGTCAGATCTTCATCTTCTCAGTCTCGGGCATTCGGTGTGAGGCACTACCGAATAGATCCTTGTGGTGGTTGCAGCATTCCTTCATTATTATCTCCAGCTCTTTCTCTGAAAATTTCAGCTTTCTCAGCCTCTCCTTGCTTCCCTTCTTGCTGTCCGTGCTGCTCATGATGTCTCTAGGGCTCAATCTGCAGTGTGTAACAGTGCTGCTGCACCTGAACATGTGCTTGACTTTTGTTCAGGAGTATCCTTGGACACCACTTCCTGTTTTGGGGTCCTTCAGCTCAAACAGAAAGTGTTTTCTTTTTTGAATGAATATCGCTATTTGCGAGTGCTTTATTGGCCTGTTTAATGCATACTTGGAAATACCGGATGCAAAATAGGTCTTTTTAACGGGACTCGCTATTTGCGAGAAATTAGCGACTCGCAAATAGCGAGAGAGCCAAATAGACTCACAATCATGTTGTCTGTGGTATTAGTAGGTACCAAATAGCGACTCGCTATTTGCGAGTCACAATTTGTTGCAAATAGCGAGTCACTATTTTCCCGGGTCGTACATCTGGCCCAAAGTGCCCAAAACAGAAGTTAAAGCAAAACTTGAAGCAAGTTATAACCAGGCAACAAATGAAACCAAGCAAACAAATTATGCCAAGTGAAAATTATAGTAAGCGAAGCCAGTGAAATAACAAAGCTCTGGATCGAGGTCCCAGCCCAGTTGACCTCTGAGCAGCGGTGTTGAACTGGTGGCTGTCGGGAGTGGGAGCGGTGTCCTGGTCTCGTGGAGCTGCCAGTAGGGAAAGTGGCGTAAATCCAGAGGTCAATGGCTACTCACTGGAGCCATGCTGAGGCCCCCATAAGTAGTCCTGGGAGGAGGGAGGGCGGAGAGTGGAAACAGAAACAGGCGAGGAAAATGTTGTGAACAGGAGGGGTAAACAACTGGGCTATGCCCTTAGATGGCCCACCACAAAGTGCTCAAAACAAAAGTTAATGCAAAAGTTGATGCAAATTATAACCAAGCAACAAATGAAACCATGCAAACAAATTATAGCAAGGGAACCCAGTGAAATAACAAAGCTCTGGTTCGAGGTCCCACCTCAGTGGGCGTGTCGAAGTGGCAGCTGTCATGGGAGCGGTGTCCTGGACTCCTGGAGCTGGCAGCAGGGGAAGTGGCGCAATGATCGGAGGAGATCAAGGGCTACTCATGCTGTAGCCTCAGTAAGTAGCCCTTGGAGGTGGGAGGGGCTGTCGGGGCGCAATTACCAAGGTCAAGGGCTTGGTTTGTACCTTGGTAGTATCATGGTAGTTGAAACAAAAACAATTCAAAACATTTTTAAATTAGGAGAAGAGTGGTGGAGTACAAGGATAGAATGACAAACACATAAAAGGTCAGGATAAGTAGCTTCTGCTCACTGCGTGCCTTAAACTATAATCTAAGGGTGGAAATGACACAGAATGGGTAAAACCCTTTGATACATATGGCCCATGGTCTCTCTGCCCTCTTTTAAAAATTACCTCAAACTGCAGATATTTAGGTACCCTGTGGAAAGCCCACTTCAGGAGACCTCACGTTAGCGTGAACCTAATAAATGATTTTGATCATTTCATCAGAAGATGTTTACATGTGCTTGCATGGAAATAAGACACAAAGTGCAGTTTTTCCCTACAGCTTGTTTTATTCAAATTGGTGTATTTCTTTCAGCCAAATCAATCAACTATTCCTCATAGTATTTCCAGATCTCAAATTGATAAAGAGAAAAGACTGTAGAGAGTATCTCTCCTGTAATCACAATAATTGAGTGCAGACAGAATCTACTCTCGTTGTCAGCAACGTAAACTTTCGATTTATTTACTGCTCCGATTTTACTGAGCTGTACATTTCAGGTCACTACGACCCTCAAAACCAATCTTTCTAGTGTCTTACATTTACAGATGGCAGCTGTAAAATATGTTGTCCTTGAAGCAATACCTTATTCAGTGCCTTAGAAGAATATCTCATTACATTTCAGTTCAACCTCACTCTAAATCTCAAATTCTCTCTCATAGGAGGGTCTTTCTTCTTTAATGGTGTGCTTTCCTATTTCTCGCCTTCTGCAGAGAGCTCACTTTTTATGTAGACGTACTTCAAGTGAGTACTGACTTTAAGGAAATCATTGACCCGGCCAGGTTAATCAGTCGGTATCCAGGACATATAATCAGTTCCTTCGAGGCGACATGCCTGTGCCATCAGGTTGTTTGACTCATGGGCCTAATAATCCATGTAAAAGATTATTTTTGTTTTATATAGCGCTAACTCGACCCAAAGGTATCAGAGAGCTTTATATATACATGGACACCAGTTGTGTTACAGACGGACACATTCATTTTTGTTAGGCACGGGAAGATTAGGCGATTTGCCCAGAATCACAGGATGTTGAGCGTCCCTGCCGAGACTCGAACCCAGTTTCTCAGCTTCAGGTCGACCGCTCTAGCCGTTATCGACATACTGTCCCCGGGGCTCACACCACTAGCTCCACAATCCCTGATTAAGCCACTCATTCATTCATTGTGCATAGCGCTAACCCTCCGGAGCTCAATACCAAAGCTGCCATTCCTTGAATCCGGAAAGCAGGGAACCCATCCATGTCCTCCTGTCTACATGTGACTGCAAAGCAGCAGTGGATGGCTTAAGCAATACCTGACCCTACATCTAATAAATAAATATTAATCAATAATCATGTACCTGCTAGCCAATAAAACACAGACTTGGGAACGGAAACGTTGTGTTGTTATTTTCAGTTCATAAAATGCCTTTACTTTTCAGACAGATGCAGCTAAAGGCCGTGACCGTCGTCTACACGTCGACCAAAGTTTGCAAAAGAAACACTGAAAGTGCCTGAGCAGTGCCGGGTCATTTGGAGGTGATACAACCACAACCACAGCCTACTACGAGCTCCACTGTAGGAAGCAGAAGACAGGGCACCAACCGCCTCTTGCTTTACTCCTAGAATCTAGAACTACTTCCATGCCCAGAGCCGAAAAGCTCACTGAAACCAACACCCTTCAAGTCATACTTGATCTACGTGTAATGGACCCGCCTGGTAATCGACTTATTCCGCTTGCGTCCCATCCCTCGCTCCCCATCCCTCGCTCCTCTCCTATGTGCTCGCATTATTTTGAGAAGGCACTAAGTCTGCTTTCCAGAGGGCAGAGCCGCCGCTGGCTCCACCATCAGGCACACCTGTCAGCAGTGGAGTACCCCCACAGATGGCAGTGGGCTGGCCGCCCACTTGATGGCTGCCCATTGAGATTATATAAATCCACATCCACACATTCGTCTTGTCTGCTCCCCTCTGTCCCTTTTAATTTACAAAGGTCAAAGCCACCACAGGCTCCTTCACTGGAAACACCTTGTTGGCAGAAGATGGACCACTAAAGATGGCGGCAGACTTGCCATCCAGTGTATGGCAGACAGCTATGGTCGTGGTGTACCTAAAGGATATAAGTGCATGACTCAAGGTATTTTCAGTAACACCACTGGTACAGCAGGCACATCTCTCACCATATCTAACTGCCATGGCACACAATGTTTTGTTTCAATAGGGTCGGTTGTTTGTTACACTGAATCTCTTTGAATCACTGATGAGAAAACAAAGCCACACCACTCAAGTGTTTTATTCTATCTACAGACCTCATGACTGATTTAGAGTTTAGCGGAGGGGTTACTCAGTCACAAATGTGATGGATATCCCGTCTGCCTTATTACAAGTGCATTATATCCAATTTATAAAAGAATGAGTGTCAGAGCCCAAAGCTCTGCTCAGACGCCCACGGCCGGTGCTATTAGAAGTCCGAGTCTGTGTCTGTCTGTAATGCAACTGGTGCTCATGTAAAGCGTTCTGATACCTTGGGGTCGAGTTTGCACTATATAAAACTCTCCCCAAAGAAGTCTGCACACTGAATGTGTAGTCTTGAACCCATCTGGTGCATCTTTAATCCACTGCCAAACACACACTAGCCCTCTCTCTCTCTCTCGCGGGTTCCTGCTTCTTCCCTTTGTGACGGAATGTACATCAAATCAGGTGTAAGGATAAGCGGTGTAATAACTGGTGTACCACGGGAGATTGCTTGGGGAAGAGCATTATCTGAAATATATTTATGATTTTTGTATATTTATTAAACCTGGTAGAAATGAATGAATCAGACTGCAAGGCAGCGAAGACTGGCACACTGCACCATAGCAGCCAGACATACAGTTTCATTCTGGCCTTTTCCTTAACAACACTGGAAGATATATTCTTTGTTTGCTTCAAACGAACCAAGTGGAATGATATATGATGGTAAAACATGGGGAATTTGGGGGGGCAGCCGAACTCTGTGAGGTCAGCCCCCCGGGCAGATTGGAAGGGGGGTAGGGGCGAGCCGAACAGCGGCCATTTTGTTGATTGGGCTGCATTGGGAATAGCCCAATTGCAGCCCAAAGGGTGGTTATAGCCCAATGGATATATCTGGGGGTTTGGCGTGCTCCCAGCCACCATTTTAGGTTTGGTGACCTGGGGGCTGGGAGCATAGGGCAGTTAGCGTTCTTTGTGAGGTATTTGTGTGGCAGGTTAGCTATTCTGCATGGAGTATGGCCGCTGAAGATTACCGCTTCCTGGAGCCAGTTTGTTTGTTGAGCGAAGCCTCGAGGAGCGTGCGCCCAGTGAGGCACGCATCGGCAAGGGTGGCCGCCGCTGTCGCGGCCTGCTCACCCCTCAAGCGGGCTAAGAAGGGGCAGGTGATTGGAGGGGGCCATGCCTATGGGGAGAGCACGGCCCCTTTGGTGGTGCCAGCGTTGCGGTCCAGCGGGAGGGTGAAAACTGTGGCGGGGCGGGGCCCGGGGGGGGAGTGTGTCACGTATTCCCCGGCTGGGTCTCCAAAGGCTAGGGCCGCTCCTATGTCCGGAGGGCGGCCCCACGTTTGAGAAATGAGCCAGAGCCTCCCACTGTAGTAGAGGCTCAGGCGGGGATTAAGAAGGGCGGGGCTTACAGGAAGAGCGGTTTGCCACGTGGTGCCCCGGGCATGAGTGGGCCACGGGGGAGGGGCGGGAGGGCTGCCCTAGGGACGGCAAAGGCAGTGGAAAGGGAGGAGGGTGGTTGTGGGAGTAAGAAAAGGGTAGCGAGTTCAGCTGCATTTGCAGTAGGAGGATTGCAATTCAAGGGGGCTACGGTGTTGGGTGAGCAGGCAAGAAATAGGGGTCCAAATATAGAGAGTTCAGAGGGGGGCATGGGGATGCTGGCACGACTCACCCCTATTGGGCAGGGGGGCAGGAAGGAGAGGGGGTGGGGGCATGAGGGGGAGTAGAAGTTTTCCTGGGGATGGAGGAGGTTCGGGGGGGAAAGGGGAGGGTGGTACCTGGGTATTGGAGGATGAGGGGGATTGTTTGTCTGAGGGGCTGGAATCAGACGGGGCTGGCCGGGACTGGGAGGGTCTGGATATTTTCACCTCCTGGAATGAGGCAGTGCGGGTTTAGATAGGGTAGGCCAATTAGATGCATACATGTCGCAAGGGGGGTCGGTGGGTTTGGGGGCAGAGGGGCAAAGGCAATCGGGGGGGCCAGGGGAGGTGAGGAGTGGGGTTTGGGTGGGGAATCCTTGGGAGCTGGGGTTCGGGCACGGCGGTCTTGGAAAATGCGAAGAGGATAGTGTGTTTTGGATGTGGGATTGGGCACAGATGATGCAGGTAAGGCATCAGTGAGCACGGGGACGATGTTAAGATGAAAAGTGATGCAGATATACTAACGGCAGTCAAGTCAGATAAGTTAGAGAGCAAAGTGTTAAAAATAAAATGGCTGTATTATATGGGAGTAACCAAACCTTTGGGCGCGCACTTAATGCTGGCTACAATAGAGTGGATTTGGAAGGGTGAGAGTGTCGAGATGCTCAAATTTCTCCACAGGGAAGTACGTGCGAAGGAGGGATCGAAAGAGGAGGAGTATGAATTGGCCAAGCGGCTGAGGGTGCCTCTCACAATTGAGAATTGGACAGCGGCCTTTTTGATTTATGCAAGTGTTTACTGTGAAAAATACCGTGGTGCGTGGTGCTGTTTAAGTACATGTGATCAGGAAGGCCCAGATCACAGGGGGTGGATACGCATGGACTCAATATGGTGAAGAATTTAGGGCACGCATGGCATGGGACACTGAGGCAAAATGGGGGGAATTAGACATAGATTTGTGGCAACATACGATGGGGACAAGACTATTTTCAAGGCCAGCGGCTATTTTCAGGGGCGACCCACCCGGGGAAGGGGTGGGAGGTACAGGCAGAGGACAGACAGGATCAGGGAGGGCCTGCTGGGATTTTAATAAGGGAATGTGCACTCAGGAGTTTTGTAGATTTTGGCATGGCTGCTCGAAATGTGGAGGCAGACACGCCTTGGTTAATTGTTTCGGGGGTGGGCAGGGTCAGCAAGGGGGTCAGCAGTGGCAGCAAGGGGGGGGTTTAATACAGGCAGCAGCAGCCTTTCGCAGGCGGGCGGGGGGCTAAGTGGCCTGGGCCAAAGGACTCATACGCCGGTTAGGGCAGACAAATTAGCAGCAGCCTTACGGGGTTACGGCAACCGGGAAGCTGCAGAACGATTGCAGGCAGGTTTTCAGGAGGGCTTTAGACTAGGGTATGGGGGACCTAGGACGCGAAGGTGGGCGGACAATTTACAATCTGCAAAAGAGCACCCTTGGATAGTGTAGGAAAAATTGGACAAAGAGGTGCGCGAGGGCAGCATGGCGAGCCCATTTGACGATTGGCCATTGGAAAATTTGATTGTGTCTCCCATAGGAGTGGTCCCAAAAAAGGAACATGGGCAATTCCGTTTAATTCAGCATTTGTCGTGGCCAGAAAAGAGTTCCGTGAACAATTTCATTGGTGAAAGGGAGGCTACGGTTTCTTATTTGTCAGTTCATGTGGCCATGTCACTGGTAGTGACCGCGGGCGCAACGGCGATGATGGCAAAGTGTGACATAAAATCAGCTTTCCGCTTGCTTCCAGTCCACCCGGATGATTGGGATCTTCTGGGCATCCATTTCAATGGTAAATGGTACGTGGATAAAGCATTACCGATGGGCTGTTCTATGTCTTGCGCACTGTTTGAGTGCTTTAGCACGTTTCTTCAGTGGTTGTTTTCAGAGCAGATGGGTCACGAGCTGGTAACACACTACCTGGATGACTTTTTTTTTGTGGGCACCTCAGACTCCATGGACTGCCAGGTTGCTCCCGGCAGATTCAAAGAGATCATGAGGAAACTTGGAGTGCCTTTGGCACCGGAGAAGACAATGGAGCCCTGCACGGCTCTTTCCTTTTTGGATATTGAGTTGGATTCTCAACTTCCCAAGGATAAAAAGCAGCAAATGTTGGGGCTGCTGGCCACAAATTTGGCAACGGGCAAAGTTACAGTAAGGGAGATTAAGGTGCTGCTGGGTCATCTCAACTTTGCTTGCAGAGTAGTGAGAGTAGGGAGGACGTTTTGCAGACGACTGGGCAGGGCACTTGCAGGGCAGAGACCTCCACACCATCATGTGCGCCTGTCTGCGGGAGTGAGGGAAGATTTGCGGATGTGGCAGTTTTTCCTACAGGATTTCAATGGCATTCCTTTGATGTGGGAGGGGGACATGGTGTGGGATTTCCAAATTGTTTCTGATGCAGCGGGTCACAAGGGCTTTGGACTCTATTGGCAAGGAAAATGGTGTGCTGAACAGTGGCCTGCTTAGTGGGTTGGGGGTAGGAGTATTGCATTTTTGGAGTTCTTTCCCCTGGTTGTGGCAGTCACACTATGGGGGGAACAATTGTCACACAGGAAGGTGACTTTCAGGATTGATAACATGGCGGTTGTGGAAATTGTAAACCGCCAGTCTGCCAGGTATGAACAGGTTTTGAAGTTATTTAGGGTGTTCGTTTTGGGATGTTTATGTCATTATATCGCCTTTATAGCTTTGCATGTGCCAGGAGTGTACAATGACATAGCGGATGCTTTATCTCGTTCACAGTGGGCGAGATTCCGTGGGCTAGCCAAGGACGCAGACACAACTCCGACCCCTATGCCACAGCGGTTGTGGTACGTAGGCAACACAGGATGTTGCAGCTGGTTTTAGGGTCCCGGGCACAACCCACGGGGATGGCATACAGGCTAGCTTGGGAAGAATTTCTGCTCTCTGGAGCGCGGCGGCGGACTTCGTTAGAGCATAGAAGGGAAGATGTGATACAGTTTATGCTGGATTTGATTGACAAAGGGCTTTCAAGGGTGATGATTGCAGGGAAGCTAGCAGGAATTGCATTTGTAGGTAAGCTGTTATGGGGTTATGCGCCATTCATGGGGAAATCGGCTCACGGATGTTGGAGTGGTGGGCTCAGGAGCAAGGCCGGGTAGGCAGGTCGAGGAATCCTCTGTCTTGGGCTCTGCTGGGTAGGGTGATAGAGGTTTTGCCAGGGATATGTACAGACAGTTATGAGTCATGCCTTTTTCCACAATGATGGTTTGGATGTTTTTTGGGGCGTTTAGAGTATCAGAATTGTTAGGTAAAAAAGTTGGGGTGGGATCGAATGGGGGTATGTGGTAACGAGTCAGGATAGAGTTTGCATATGGCTGCGAAAATCTAAAACTGATCAGAGGGTCGTGGGAAAATGGGTGTCCCTCCAGGCTTCCGATCCACAGTTGACTTGCCCTTGCAGGTGGGAAGCAAAGTGGAGGGCACTAGCTGACGGTCAGGCTGGATTGTTTTTTGTACATTCAAATGGTTGGAGACCCACAGCGTTTCAATTATTAGCAGTTTTGCGGAAAGCGCTGGTAGAGTTGGGGATTGATGGCAGGGGTTTTGGGACTCATTCTTTCAGGATTGGGGCGGCATCGGAAGCAAGTAGCAGGGGATCGGGCGGGGGGACATTATGAGGTTGGGGAGATGGTCCTCAGATTGTTACAAACGATATGTTTGCAGCGCAGCAGGGTGGGATGTAGCGCGGTTCTGTTTCTTTCCCCTGTTCATTTAATTTTTCTCGTTTCAGGTTTGGTGATTGGACCCCTCGGCAGGGAGATATCAATTTGGATAGTGGGACATTGATTTGTGAAGTGGGCACTGGTCCAGGCCCATGCCAGTTACTTTGGAGAACATTTGGGTTTCAATAAAGATTTGTTTAAAGTTTCTTGGAGGGGAAGGGGGGCATGCGCTGGAAAGAGCTGGTGCAGGTTTTGAATGGCGTGTTGGTGGCTGGTAGGTGCCCCAACATTTTGTTGCTACATCTGGGTGAGAACGACATGGTCAGGGAAACAGGGCTAGTGTTAATGAGGAGCATGAAGCGGGACCTGGCCTTGATAAAACGTCAGTGGTCTGGATGTTCTGCCATTTGGACAGAATTTGTTCCCTGTAGAGTTTGGAGAGGAGCTGTTAATCCTGGGACAGTGCCCAAGGCGCGGAGGAAACTCAATACAGAAATGGAGCTTTTTGTAGGGAACTTGGTTTTGCGAGGATTGCTCATAGAGACATCAGATTTGACACAGCGGAGTTCTTCAGGGGTGATGGAGTTCACTTGTCATGGATGGGCATGGATTTGTATTTGTTGGAAATCAGAGTCCTGGCTAGGATGTTGAATGTTCAGAGGCGCTAAAGGGGCATTGCTATGAGGTCAGGGGGGCAGGAAAATGGGGAGGCGGTGTTTCCGCCTACTCTCCCGCCTTTTCCTGGGTAGCGGGGTTGTTAAAAGTTGGCCAAGATTGGCAGAAGATTTTAATTAAGTGTTGGTAGTTTGTGAGCAGGGGAAGGGAAAGAGTAGGCAGGTAGGTTAAGTTTAGACTAGATGTTTGGTCGTTACAGCTACACAAAGGCAGGTAGGGGTTTGGGTCATTGGAGGGCAGGATTTGTAAATTAAATTAAATGCAATATTTTGTAATATGGTTGTTATGTAATGTTATTATTGTTATCGGCAGGGTGGGGATTTGATGTGGGGATCGTAGGGGTGTGGGGGGAACAGGGGATCAGTTATTTTATGTAAAGTGAGGTTTTAGTTTTTTAAGGCAGTTGCCAGTGTTGATCATTGTGATATGCACCTGTTTCAATAAAGCGGCCTTTTACACACACACGAAATTGGTCTCGGTTTGGCTTGTCCCCCTCCCTCCCAATATTTTAATTGCTGCTTTCAAAGGGAATGCTTGTAATTACTAGACAAAATCTGCAAGAGAGGAAAAAGGAAAAGCCATCTTGCCAATTAAATATTTCACTCTGTTTAGTTGTCAAACATTTTTATTAGACCTTGTTTACTTTTTGTTGCAGATAGGAAGGGCTCTGGGGAACTCATAGTTCTAATGAGGCAAGAGAAGAACGAAACCCACTGAATTACCTTGGTGTTCATGCACTTATCCAGACAGGTATACCAGCGATTTGTAAACAATGCAAGAAATGCCTAGTTCTGAAATGGTGTATCATAAAAGATAGTGACACCAATTAAAACAGCCGAGCCCACAAAGCATGATGGAGCTGCTAAACTCCACCCGTCATGAATGAGACATGTATGATTCTCTCGCTGCTCCAATCACAAAGCCTACCATTACACACCTCAGACTGTGTCCTTGCTTTTTACATCACCAAAATGTCTGACATGATTACCAAAAGTTACTTCAATTCACCAAACCTTAAAGAGGGTCTTGGCTTTAGTCCCGGATTAATGATTGATTTAAAACAATGAAAATTCTGTTTGTTAAAATATATTGGATAAAATGTGAATATGAACAGGCAAATGGGCAGAACATTCCCTTTTGAAGCCCCCAGTAGGCCTGCTGCTTGTCAGATTTAGTTGACATTGTAAGTTATCACATGAAGTCAAGAGGCCTTAAATTCTAGCTGCCAATTTTCATATCCTTTCCAGTGTTTATTTAAAAAACAAAAACAAAAAAATAAGTGCCAGGGCTCTCGTCAGGGGGTTGCTGCATCTTGCATCACATATTGACCCTGTTATGCTAACGATGATACTAAGAACACAACGACTAGCCGCCACACTCCTGTAAGTGTGATAACTCGGACTATTTCAAGCCCTCAGCGCTATAAGAAGGCTTGGGCGGCAGTTAATAGTCATTTTCGATGTATATTAAATTAATATTTAAGTGTTGTTTAGTCATCTCTGAATTAGACTATCACAAGCTCTGGTGTTGACAATTAAGTGCAGTTGCTGAGCACCAGAAACCACCAGCTCAAATAAAGCACTAACAGTGGCTATCTTGTGAAACAATAAGTGCTGGGGCTCTTGTCAGGAGGCAAATTGCACCAGCCCATTGCTCTTATTAGCGCTGCCTATGACAGAACTAACTATGAAATCCTACAACTGGGGAGAAGATGTGTCGTAACAGCTAGAGCTGCTGACTTTGGAGCTGGGAAACTATGGTTTGGGTCTCAGCATAAGCTCAACAACCTGTGATTCTGGGCAAATCACTTAATCTGCCCGTGCCTACAGAAAATGAATGTGTTAACTGGTGCTCTGATACCGTTGGATCGAGTTCGCACCATAACTGCTGGTGTTCACGATTAGCTCCCAGTGCCAAGCACCAAAAAACACTGGCCCAAATTAAGCACTGCCCCAGGGCCATTATTAGTTCCCGGAGGGGGGGCTATGCCCCCCTCCTTTTCCTTGTAAGCGACTGTGCCCCGGGGAGGTGGAGGTTGCTGGGGCCGAAAACTGCCCAGGGAGGGAGGCCATGGGATCCCCCTCCCCCTTTTCTTTTTATTGGCCTGTCCCCAGGGCCTAAATCAGCCCAGAAGGGGATGGCGTGCCCCCCCAATTTTTAACTTGCCTGTGCTCTGGGGGGGGGGGGCGGTCTCCGGGGACTAAAACAGCCCTGGGAGGGGGGCCCCATGCCCCCTCTCCCTTTTCAACACTGGCCCAGCTGAGTTAGTGGTCCCTGGGGCCATAATCAGCATACAGGAGCAACATTTTGTTTTACATTTTTGCTATGGATCCGCAGATCTACCACAAAATCGGGGTAAATTAAATTACTCTAACACCCTACCTAGGGGCTCAGGGTGTTCCTACCCTGCCACCTATTGTTTTCCCATCTTGCCCCCTTATGTATTATTTTTTACTCTTTCCTTGGGACTCGGACTGAGTCTGAGCCCCAAGATGACACACGCCTAGTTGAAGTGTTGGCAGCCAATCAGATCTCAGCATGAGACCTGTCGGATCTGTGGAGGGTCGGCAATCCTAGATATGTATCAATAATTTTTCTATAATAACTCCAAAACTACTGAACACATTTACACACCAAAGTACAAAACAGCTCTTTCTGGACCTAGAGCTTCTGCCAAATGTGGTGTAATCCCGTTCAGCAGTTCAGGCTATAGGCATTTTCAAAATACCTCTGGGAAATTGCATGGGGAAACGCATTTTGGGACCCCCCTTCTTCTCAGCCCCCACTTGACATTTCACCCCAAAACTTTACATTATCCACAGAACCACTCACATACCCACCCACACTCTTATACAGCCTCTCATACACCCAATCACACACCCACTCACACACATGCAACCACTCACATACCCATTCACAAGTACTCACACAACCACTCACTCATCCATAGAGACACACACACACCCACTCACTCATACAGGCACTTTCACAACCAGTCACTCACCCGTACAGCTACTCATACAACCAGTCACTCACCCATACATCCAGTCACAGCAAACTCCCCTGTACAGCTACTCACACACCCACTTATTCACCCATACAGCCATTTACACGCCCACTCACTCACCCATACAGCCTCTCAACATGCCACACACCCATACAACCACTCACACACCCACATAACCACTTACATACCCATCCATACAAGCACGCCCACATCTGCACATTCACCCAAAGAGCCATTCACTCAGACACTTATTCTCCAATTCAGCCACACACAAATATCAACTCACTTTACCAAACACTCACCCATACAGATACTTACACTCCCAGTCACTCACTTATACAGCCATTCAGACACCCACTCACTCACCCATGCAATCATTCTCATACCCACTCACTCATGCATACAGCCACTCACTCACCCATACAGCCACTGACATATCTACTCATTCACCAATACAGCCACTCACACAGCCAACAACTATTCACACACCCACTTATACAGCCACTCACGCAAGAACTCACACACAGATATACACACAGTTACACAGCCACTCACATACCATATGTTAGAAGTAGTTTCACTCATTAGTAGTACACCTAGTATATCATTAAAACTTTTGTAGTAGCTTAGTATATATGTTTAACAATCTTAAACTCTTAGAAAAAATACACTCACTGGATGATGTCATCAGTGATGTCATTTGACATGTCAGCAGTGATGTCACTGACCATGTAATGAGTGATGGAGTATGTGAGGTCATAAGCAGTGCATTGCGGGGAGTAAGTTATATTTAGCTCAGGTAACTATAACTGCTGAAATTTGAGCCAAACTATAGCACCCCTGTAACCTTTGTTTTTTTCAGGGAATATATATATATAAATATATTTATATGTTAAGCAAAAGAAGACATGGAGCACTACCAGGGTATGTAGACGATGTTTAATCTCAGCAAACACATTTCGGCATAATGCCCTTTTCAATGCAGTTGATTAAAGTGAAGTCGGCACACAATATTCAGTTTTAAAGTCAAGGGAATCACTCCCCATTGGTAGAAGTCGCGAATGGGCAGTGAATGCAGCTGTCTATCCAATTTTGTATTCAGTTGGCTGCCATACTAGTGTGACAGTGTTGAATAAGTACACAGATGGTGGGACCTGTATTTTAATTTCTTGTTTGATATTCAACACAATGCCTAGTATGCTTTTGTTTTCCATCCATTCGACATACAGGAACAAGTTCTCATAAGTCACACAAGTGGCCAATGCCAAGGTATATACTCCCACTTTGGCTGCAACTATCATCCAAAATATTGTGTTGCTTCACTAGCAAAGCCCCTAATCGCAGCCGCTGCACTGGGGATTAATCCGCTGGCGTCAACTAATGTACAGAGATCTATGATTATAAGTTATTCAAAACCTTTTGATTCGATGGGGAAAACCCAGCTGTGGCAGTTCTGGCAGTCAGAATACGTCTTCCAAATCATGTCCATCAACTGCTGCCACCCGGAAGACTCGTGCTTCTGTAAAGGTGAGGGTGGACTCACTTGTCATATGATAGTGTTGAATAAATCCACAGATGGTGATCCCGATATTTTCATTTCATGTTTGACATTCAGCACAATGCCCATTATGCTTTTGTTTTCCTCCAATGTATATACACCTCAGTGAATATATATATTTATACATATATAAATGTATATATAATTATATATATATATATTATAAATATATAAATGTATATATAATTCAGTGGAAAAAAAAAATATATATATACATATATCCCAATGTCAACAGCTCCTTCTGGACAGCTGGCCCCTTGGAAAGTGGCGTACACGCCAGCGGAGCGGCTGGCAATCAATAAGTTACAAAATCCCAAGTACGTACGCTCTCAGACTAACAAATGACAAATCCAAATATGATCGCGACCAGGTTTATTCCACAACGCGTTTCGACTGCGTCCGCAGCCTTGCTCACGTGAAAACCGTGCAAATACAAAACATCGTGCACCTGTATGCAACGGACATGACATCTGGTGCAACAGAGTCGAAACAGGACTACGTGCGTGAAAACAGCCGCCATCTTGTGAGTACCAGCACGTAATGATTCATGTGGAGAAAACATAGTGAAACACAGAAGCAGTGTAAGTTAGCCTGGAGACAGAGTGCTTTTCTACAAATAAGAATAGAAAGTAAATACCTATATGTAAAGCAAGCTAATAGTATTAGTGTTAGGAGGCCAGATTCCAATTCACAGAAAAAGTAAAAAGGCACAATGGCTAGTGATAGAGGTATTATCTGCCTGATAACGTTGCTGGCGCTTGACGTGAATGGATGTGCTTATATAAGCATCAACATGACAGTAGCGCAAAATTATCTAATGTCACTGTATCTTAGTCAGTGCAAATGCAGCGCATGGACAAATGACCATGCTCCTGATACGGTAATCTCGAGAAAGACCCAAATAGGTATCTGCAGTAAACACTCTCAAACAAATAGAGGGAAAAAGGGGGCTGATCAATAATAATCTATCTTATTATTATTAAAGGTCCAGCATACATGCCCATCAATCAGTGAAAACAAAGAGGTATGCAGTTCCTAAAGTTAGCGCAAGGTGTGTTAGAATCACTAAAAGATACCAGGGTGATACTGTGAAAATTATGAAATGGGCAGGAGTGAAGGTTACTCCTTCTGGAAAAGAAGACCCTCACACACCCAACAAGCGGGTGTCTTGCTTCATCACCGGGTCTTTGCTCCTTATCGGGCCGGCGGTGCAATGCCCGATCAGGCACCCAATGGGGCCTTCCTATCGGAGATCTTTATTTCCAACGCCGATGAGTGAGGTGTGTGGGGGGGGGGAGTTAATTTTAATAGTTGGTGTAGGTGCATGTGAGGTGAAAGGTGAGTGTACTAAAACAGGGGTAGGTGATCCACTTCAAACAATTTTAATAAAGCATGGTCACCATCCTGATTAAAATCAAAATAATCCGCACATCTCTCACCTTTAGGTGTGTGAGAAAACGTGCTAAAAGGATCAAAGGGTCAACATGTTTCTTGCCTTGTATTATATTAAATGGCAATTCTTCAGGACCAATGAAAAAGATACGGCTACCTGCACCTTTTTGGTGGTGGCCACAACCTCTAAGAGGTATCAATGGTGGATACACGTACAGCACCCTAAAAATGTGTGGTACCACGAGTAAAAAAACACAACCTGCGGAAGAAAAAGGAAAATTACAAGTAAAAGCATTATAATAAAAACCAATCCGAGACATCAGGTTAACTTTAGACAATAGGTGATGTCAAAAATGAAACCGTGACATGCGTCGATTGTGAGCAATTGTTTGTAGGACTTACTTAGGGCTATCAGCAGCAAATTAATTATAAACCAACTCAAAGACCAGCCCAGGAAAGGCTGCGTCAAATTATCAAGAGTAGTGTCGCAAAACTCACCCTCGTAGGCTGTGATGAATACGAGGCCAGGGTGGGAGAGCACTAAATTTTAGTGTCCTAGAATAAGGAAGGCAGATAAAACAACAAACAGGTAAGGAGAAAAGTAGAACAAACATTGTAAGGTATTGAAACCTATGTTGCATTAAACCTCATGGTATATTGGGGTACAGAGGAAACATTCTGCAACTGAGACCCCACAATGGCATAAGCAACTCGAGTGGTGAAAAAATGCAATGTCACTAAAGGGTTAAAAATGCACTTGACTGTGTTGATTGCCCGTGGACCAAAGGGTACATGAGGGACTGGGTTGAGTCGCTCAAGTACCTAACAGCGACCGACAAGAGAGTAGTAATGCTGTAACACAAGCCCCACAGGGATAATGACCCTTAACTGGAGGCAAATCCCACAGCATTCTTTGTGACCTAATAGTTGGTTTCTTAGGTCTAGTGTGTATTAGTAAATCTTTCAGATTACTAGTGCGTTTGAATGCGAACCTGGGAATTTCTAAATCCAAGTCACCAGTATTGAGAATCCCCCAGTGTTTTTTAATGATCCTGTTGGAATCAGGGGTAAAAGTGGTGACACACGTAATGGATTGATCAGGTTCCTTGATGTTAATGTCTAACAAGCTCTCTCTGTTATTGTTTCTTGCTCATTTGCGAGCTCGTGACACTACTTGTGTGGGATAGTCTCGCTTGATCAGATCATTCATGAGGGTCGCGGACTCTTTCTGGTAGTCTGCTACAGAGCTGCAGTTCCTTCTGATACGCAAAAATTGCCCAAAGGGCAAATTTTCCCTGAACGACTTTGGATGATAACTGCTGAATAAGAGGAGGCGTTTCCTATCTGTAGGTTTACGGTACAGACTCGTAGTGATCTTGTCTCCTTCAAGTCGGACAAGTAGATCCGGGAAGGGAACTTCTGTGCCAGAGATAGTATGGGTAAATCTCAGATAGGGGTTTAAGGTGTTGATCCAAGTACAAAATTCTGTAAATTTCGTATAGTCTCCTCTCCACAGGATCAGGATGTCGTCAATAAATCTTTTCCAGAGCAGTACATTCGCCGAGTAGGGATTGGTAGAATGATGGATTTCCCTAGCTTCGAAAGCCGACATGTACATACATGCTAGACTTGGCGCGAATGTACTGCCCATGGAAGTACCTTGGGTTTGATGGTACAATTGTGTGTTGTACTCAAAGAAGTTTTGAGTAAGGGCCAGGCTAGCGCATTCCATTATAAATGGTACAGGTGTAGTGGGAATACGCTCACTGCTACTCAGAACATCCTCGATGACCTGGAGAGTGGCTTGTTGGGGTATGTTGGTATATAACGCCTCAACATCCAATGTCAGCAAAAGGTTTATCTCCTGTGGGTGTTGGATACCCTCCAGGAGGCGGAGAACGTCAGTGGTGTCTCGGATGTACGAAGGAGTAGTTCTGACCAGGGGCTGGATGAAATGGTCAACAAACTGCGACAAAGGTCCCAGAATGGATCCTATGCCTGACACGATAGGTCGTCCAGGCACTGGAGATGTCCCTTTATGAATTTTGGGAAGGCAATAAAAGAAGGGGATCACTGGTTCCTTTGCTATGAGGAAGTTAGCTTCTTTCTTAGAGATCCAGCCTTCTAACTCAGCTGTGGAGACCATAGAGTCTATCGTCCTGGTCAACTGTGGGGTAGGGTCTTCCTTAATGGGCGTGTAATATCTTGTGTTGTTAAGTTGTCTACGACATTCGATATCGTAGTCAACTGAGGACATGATGACAGTCGCCCCACCCTTATCTGCTTGTTTTATTACAATAGTGTTGTCATTAGCCAGATCTCTTATAGCCAACGACTCACTAGTAGACAAGTTCTGGAAGGGCACTCGATTGGTATCCATATTAAGATCGTTTAGGACTGCCTTCTCAAAAGCCATTACTTCCGGCGGGACCATACTCCTTGTGGGCGTGAAGGTTGATGGTCTATGGAGCCCTGAGTCATAGCCACTAGGCGGCGGATGATCTTGAAACAACGCCTTTAGCCTAATCTTGCGAAATACATTCTGGACCTCACAAGTGTCACGAAATCTGTCTGTCTTAGGTGTAGGGACGTAGCCCAGACCTTTCTGGAGCACTCTTTCTTCCACAGGAGTAAGAACTCTGGTGGATAGATTGATCATCAATCTCTCTTGTCCCTGGTTTGGCTCCTGGTTTCCACTGTTCTGGGAGGTTGTTCCTGCCATTGCACTCTTTTTTGTTGTCGCCCTCTTCTGCGCCCTCTTCCTCTGCCCCAGCCTCTGTCTAAAAAAGGTTGTTCAGCCCTAGGTGGGAAGAAGGGCGGGGGAGGGCCTTGATGGTACATAGGATATTGCCAAAAGGGGGGTCCCTGATAAGGAGGCATGTTAAATGCCGGATAGCCTGGTGGCTGGAAATTCCCATTTCATCATTTTCACAGTATCACCCTGGTATCTTTCAGTGATTCTAACACACCTTGCGCTAACTTTAGGAACTGCATACCTCTTTGTCATCTGCAGTAAACAAGCACGAATTGTCATAGAGGATATGGTCGAAAGGTATAGGCATAGTGCTCAATGTGAACCAATTGCAACATGCAAATTATGAAGAAAAGTTATATGTCCACTAATAGCGGACAACCAACAGCACACTTATCCTGTTACTCTCTGTTCCCAATCTCCAAGGTGTCCAGTCGCATATTAAGTGCCCAAAGATATCATAGTGGTGATAAAGGGACATCGAAGAAAAGGTTAGGCAACCTGTGTAGTGGGTAGGTACCTTCCTTCTCTCCTGCAAAAGAAACATAATACATGAAATTAGAATTTTAAAATGAATGACAATTTCCAATACAGCTAATGATTGAGGAAAGACTTATGTTTTCACTCACGTAGTCCTGTTTCGACTCTGTTGCACCAGATGTCATGTCCGTTGCATATAGGCGCACGATGTTTTGTATTTGCACGGTTTTCACGTGAGCAAGGCTGCAGACGCAGTCGAAACGCGTTGTGGAATAAACCTGGTCACGATCATTTTGGATTTGTCGTTTGTTAGCCTGAGAGCGTACGTACTTGGGATTTTTGTAACATATATACATATATATATATATTCACTAAAAAAACCATAGGTTTCACACACGTTATAGTTAGGAATTATCATTTAAAAAACCTTGCAAATTCACTGAAAGAACCATAGGTTTCACACATGTTCTAGTTAGCTAGACATTTCACTCGTAAAAAACCATTGAAATTCCACCGTTATAATTAGTTCAGCTAACTATAACTCGTGCGATCGCAATCCACTGCTGATGACGTCACATATTACATCACTGTATTCACTAAGATACTGTTAATAAGTCAGTTACAAAATTAATTTTACAAAAAAACCCATCCATTTAGACACTTATTTACCCATTTATTCTTCCATTAACCTTTACATATACATATATAAAAAATATTTATTTTTCAGAAGGACACGTATTCACTGGATGATGTCATCAGTGATGTCATTTGAGATGTCATCAGTGATGTCATGAGTGATGTCACTGACCATGTCATGAGTGATGTAATATGTGACGTCATCAGCAGTGGATTGCGATCGTGCGAATTATAGTTAGCTGAACTAACTATAACGGGGGAATTTCAATGGTTTTTTACAAGTGAAATGTCCAGCTAACTAACTAGCAAGGTTTTTTAAATGCTAATTCCTAACTATAACGTGTGTGAAACCTATGGTTTTTTTAAGTGAATTTGCAAGGTTTTTTAAATGCTAAGTTATGTATGTATTATTATATTTTTTATATATTTATTTTACAATAAACTACCTATGTATATAGTTATAGATTGACTGTATCCTGTAATATGGAATGGTTCGTTTAAAATGTTTTTTTTTTTTTTTAAGGTTTTGACATGTAACCACCAATCAGAATTACGCACGCGCACGTTAGGGTGCGCGCACCGTGCGCGCACATAGATATTTATGTACTTTTAACTGCAATTTTCTCAGGAACTACTGAACAGATTGACACCATATATGCAAAAGGCACATGCCTGACCTGAGAACTACCTCTTTGCCAAATTTCAAGTAATTCTTTTCAGCCGTTCGGGCTGTTCCTTCGACTAAAGGTCCTATTGAAAATGCATGGGGAAAATGTGTTTTGGGACCCCCCTTTTTTCTCAGCCCCCGCTTGACGAATCACGCCGAGACTTTCAGGGTAGGAGCTGAGCGGAGCGCGCCATTAGTTTTGAAAATTTCGCAAGGATTTCAGATTTCTTATGGGAACTCAGTCCTAACTATAACTATCTACTGGCAACCGCCAGTAGATAAAAAAAAAAAAAAAATATATATATATATATATATATATATATATATATATATATATATATATTCACTGAAAAAGACGTAGACGATCACAGGGACATTATAGTTCAGAAATAGAATAAAAAAGACTGTATAAATTAACTGGAAAAAAACAAAGGTTACAGGGACGTTATAGTTAGGCTCAGATTTCACCCGTACAAAAACATAGACATTCAGCAGTTATAGTTACCCGAGCTTACTATAACTTACGCCCCATAATGTACTGCTTATGACCTCACATATTACATCACTCATGATTTCGTGCCAAGTGGAGCTGGTATTAAAAGAGCACCGATACCTTTTGCAGTAGTAGGCTGTATCTAAAAGCATAGAGATATCCTTAGTAGAGATACCCTTGGTAGTAGTAGGCCATACCCATGTTTAAAGGACTACTTGACTGGATGTGTGACTAGACTGTATCAGTACTTGGCTGCATATCTAAATAGATAGATACATACATTCTTTATTGTGCAATTATTTAAAATCATTACAGTAAAACCATAAGTTTATTTGTGCATGTCAGTGCGTTATCAAAAGTTACAAGGACTATGAGAACATCAACACTGGGCTGGGGGTAAAAATTACTAAAATTCAGAAAAATATTATTGATATGGTCGCACTTGTTGCCCCTAGATGAATATCAAGCATAGCCCCCAATCCATCTGCAATGTAACATGGTGAATCACTGGTTAAAATGCAGTTACTAAATAGTTGCTCAGTTGCAGATCAATTACCTACACAACATTTTCCAGAGGTGCCATCTTGTAGGATTTCGATGTAGCCAAGGTGACGCTGTTATCAAAATCTGAAATTCAGAAAAATATGTTTAAAACGGTCATTAATCTGTTCAATAATATATTAATCTGAAGTGCAAGTGTTAAAGTGCATAAAGCAACTAAAGTGCACTTGTTGCTTCTAGATGGATTATGAAAATGACCCACAGGCCACCTGTAGTGTGACATGGCAAAACCCTAGTTAAAATACAGTTACTAAAAAGGTCCTTAGTAGCAGATCATTTAACTAAACAACATTTTCCAGAGGTGTAGTCTCATGAGATTTCTATATGGCCAAGGGGACGCTGGTGTTAAGAAGCATCACAAAGAACAAGGGGGCACTTTTTTATTACAGTTAGTCTTTCATTGACGCTGGGGTTAAACAGGAGGAAAGTTGTCGGGCTCTTCTGTTAAATAGGGCATCTTTGGCAGTCTTTTAAGGCAAAATGTCAGGTTCTCCTAAGGGTGATGCCAGTGAATGTCAGGAATTGAGCTGCCAGCTGTGAAGACTCACCTTTCAGGCATGATTCGACAGCTCCACAACATGTTCTAACGCACGCCATATTGGAAGCATTCAAAAATTCCTGAGATGGAGCAGCTTTTCACATGTCTAAAGAATATGAGTTGATGATTCTTCCTGCTTTGCATTGAGTCTGCAGCATCTGTCCTACTCCTCCCGGGTTCTTTGGCCATACCCACATGATTTTAATGGAATTAAACCTAGTCACAGTGACAATAGGCCCTGTGTTAGAGCCAGGTTAAAACGCAGAACTCCTGGCTCATATAAGGCAGATACCCAGCTGCTGTTGGACCAGATTCTGAATTGTCTTTATGTCCTGATCCCTGGAGATAACTTTTGCTTGCTTAGTTATTAATCTGATGGCTATTGGTATTGGAAAGCTACTAGACCAAATCTCTCATGCCACTAAGTAATCCAATTCAGAGCTGAGATATTTATGCCAATTATTCCGGGGATTCTTTAGTGTTTCCCAGATTATGCTTTTTAGCATGTTTTCATTAGCTTGTTTCAGCTTTCATGCAGTATATTACAAATTTGGCTTTAAGTGCCCAGTGCTGCAAGATCAACCAAAACTACCCTCGTATTTGAGCATGTGCCGTGCAATTCAGAAGGTAAAAAGCTCTTCGATAGCACATTGATTGAGCCCTGTCAAACCAGTTTGCCGGTACCATTCTTTCTCTGAAGGAGACTGCGCAGTCTGTTATTGTTGGGAGTCATTTACTGCCTATCAACCTTAACAGTGGTCTTAGGTCACGGTTCACCAATGACTTCCGTAATTTCAGGAAGGCCCATTCCATAGAGTTGGCTGCTGCTTGTTGCGCCTGAATGTGGGCTAAAATGTCGCCCCTGTGGTCCAGCCATACTTCAAGATATTTATACGCTTCCACAACTTCTGCAGGACTCCCCTCAATGGACCAGGACCCTCTTTTTTCATTTTGGATGAAATTATCAGGACTTTTGTTTTTGTTGTGTTTATCTTCTGGCTCTTGCTTCGGCAGTAGGCTGCCAGTGCACTGAGGAGGCGTTGAAACCCGATAGATGTCAGGTTGAGGAGCACAGTGTCATCTGTGAATTGTATCAATTGTATTCTGCAACCGCAGTCCGTGCAGGTAACAGCAGTGGGGTGGTGGGGCCAGGTAAGGGGGGATTTTGAGGGACGATCCAGAGGGAAAATTCATTATTTATTTAATTTTCCCCCTGCATCGTCCCTTGAAATCCCCTCTTACCCGGCCCATCGCCCCACCGCTGTTACCTGCACGGACCGCAGCTGGTATTCTGGTGCCTGCCATTTTTGGTGGAAAGGCCTTTGTTGTATGCAGGTAGATTGGCAGGTCTCCCAGATACAGATTGAACAGTAATGGTGCCAGGATGCATCCTTGTTTTATTCCTTTATCTGTCTTGAGCTTTGCTGTGGTGGCCCATCCTGTGCTGACTTTTATTTTGTCCCACTTGTGTGAATAAAGAGTAATAATGGGTTTTAATAGATTGGTAGGAATTCCCCAAGTGCTCAGTATTATCGGAGCCTCGATCTTTAGACACTATCGAATGCATCTTTATTTGTTTCTTATATGTGACTATTTTGCATGCTTTCCACTTATCACAGGTCCAAAAACCTTCTAAGTGTAACCACGTCTTCTGGTTCATTCTAAAATGACTGTGTATCAATTTATCCCTCAGATTCGGTGCTCATCTATACGTGATTTGGGGATGACTTCCCATTATTTCAGTGGCTGTGGGATCTAGTTGTAAAATCCCCCAGTTTTTTTGTAGGATTTTCTGAAGTCTTTTTGATTCAGCAGAGAAGGTTGTTATGACTCTAATGGTGGTGGTTACTTCTTTCTTTTCCGTATGGTAGAGAATATCTGATGGTTTTCTTCCTTTTAACTTTTCGAGACTCTTTTTGATTATTTCTTTGGGATATCCTCTCTTTTTTAATCTACTTTCTGCTTGTTGGCTCTGTAAACGTTTGATCGATTAACAATTTCTGTAGATTCTTAAAAAATCCCCATAGGGAATGCTTCACTTAAGATTATCTTTGTGAAAGCTCTATGCATGCAAGATGGCATTCATGGCTGTTTCTTTTCAATGTAGAGTTGTTTGCACCGTATTGTTGTCCATGAAAAATTCAGTACCTAGAAAATTCACTCTGTTGTTACTGATTTCATAGGTCAATTTGAGATTTTCAGAGTTGCTATTTAGTATATTAAAGTAGTTTGCAAATATCTTGTTCTGGCCCATCCCATATTATCAAGAGATCGTCGATGAAACGCATCCTCAATATTATTTTTCCGTGTATTTGTCATGACTTGGAGCCCATGCAAATTTCTCTTCCCATTACCAAATACGCATAACTGGGTGGAAAGGAAAATCCCATGGGCGTTCCATGTTCTTGTTTGTAGATTGTTTTATTGAATAAAAAGATTTTATAATTCAAACACATAGAAATCATTTCGAAAAGCATTTTGGTTGTGCTAAAAAAACTGAATATTTATTTTACCTAAAAAATATTGGCAAGCTTTCAAGCCTACTTGATGTTCAATGCTTGTATACAAGGATGTCACATCCATTGTTATCAATTTGTACGATGACTGACATGGAATTCCATCCAACATTTTTAAAAGATTCGATGTATCTCTCAGGTATGAGTTTAAATCCTTCACCAAGGGGGCCAGGAAGTGATCAATATAGTTGGAGACTGATTCCAAGATAGATTCTTTAGCCGATACTATAGGCCTTTCCGGTGGGTGTTTTTTGTCCTGATGTATCTTGGGTAAAAAATAAATTGTTGCCATAACCAGATGTTCTGTTAGGTATTTTGCTTCTTCTTCATCTATATTTTTCTGTTAGCGTTTGCTGAATTTGTTTAAGAGGGTTCGTTTTTAGGCAGCTGTAGCATTTGTCATCCGTAAGTTGCCTTAGGGCTTCTTTGACATAATCTGTTTTATTCATGATAATGATTTTGCCTCCTTTGTCTGCTGATTTTATTTCAATTGAATCATCCTCTTGTAGATTTCTTTAGGCTGCCTTTTGATTCATTGCCAAATTATTTTTATACTTTGTTTGCTCTATTTTATATAGATCTTGAATAATGTAAAATTGAATAATACAGAGATTTAGATTTTTTGCCACTTTCTTCGGCCCCCAACGATGGGAACTCATTTTCAATCTCCCTTAGACCATCATCCGTTAATCCATTTTCCATTCCCATCAAGTTCACTAATGTTGGTCTATCTTCTACCAACAGACTACTCGATGGTTTCATTTTTGATCTTATTTTGTCCTTTTCTTTTGCTTCAGCATATATTTTGGCTAGTTTGATTATTTTTAGAGCTAGATTCTTGTTTGTGGTAAATTGATATGTACATTTAGATAAAAGCTTAATCTTTTCTTAAGTAATGCCTCTTCTTGTTCTGTTATTATTTTGACAGATAAATTGATGTTATTCAGTCCCATTGTTATTTCTGGTTCCTTCCCCTTGTGTCCATTCTTGTTCTGTCTCCTCTGGCCTCTTCTTGTGCATTTTGATTTCCTCTCCTTTGTCCACGCCCCCTTCCTTTTGCATTCCCTGGGAATTGTGTTTTGTCCCTTTGTTGTTGCTGGAATGCAAGTTCATATCCGCAAAAAAGGCATAGTTTGTTTGTTTTCAACATTTGTTGATGGTGAGCCTCCTTCATTTTCACTCAGATCTGTGTCTGTGAGGGATTCATGACTTGAATATGGTTTTGATGAGGAGTCTATTTCATCTTTTTTACGCTCTGAGTCATACTTTCTTGAGAAAGTAAAAATCCTTCCTTCCTCATAATCCTGTTTGTCTCTCTGGAATTTTTCTTGTTTCAGCTGTTTGACCTTTTCTTCATGTTTGTCAATTGTATCTGTGATGTCTTCCTTTAACCTTTTAAGCTCTGTTGTTAAATCCATTTTCTCCAAATCCATTTCCAGTTCTTTCAATTCTTTTTGGATCTCACTCAGTGCTTTTTCAAAGTGTTTTATTACGACTACCAATAAACCCATTGAGGCTCTTAGAATGTGCTCACCCTACTCTTGTAACAATTCACTGCTTGTGTCTTGGTGGCTTGGCATTAGTGAGATTCTTAGCCCCGTAGGTATTCTTTGTACTTCAATATATTTTTTCCGCGTTATCAATTCCCACCACTTGTCTATTTCTTTCCTTGATAGTCGTTCCCATTTCCTTAGGCTATTTCTGCCATCCATTTATTTATTGGATTGTGTTAACTCTCCTGCATGATTTTGTGTTTGCCCCTGAGCACCTTCAAATAATTTCAGCATTTCTTTTTGTCTCCCTTTTCTCCATAATACTCAATATTGCTTCCTATTTCTTAGTTACTTGCCGAGTTCTATCAGTTTTATTGCTGACATCCTGTGTTTAATTTTTCTTCATTCCTTACATATTCATTGAAAACGGCGACACTGATTCTATCGTTTTCGTTTGGGAATCATGCTTTTAGTATGTGGTTATATTTCTATTTTGCTTACAAAACTCGTTGTTGTTCTAGAACATTGATTGATATTTATGAATTTGAACCACTTGAAAATTCAGCCAATGATAAATGATTCAGCATGCGTTTTTGTGGTGCGCGATTTGATTTTGGACTTTGTTTTCACCCTTTAACATATGTTTGTTCACTGTACACAATTTCGAGATTTGTTGGTGTTTTTTAACAATGATTGATGTTTCTTTTAAAATGCTTAAACCGCTCGGAAATGCTAGCAATCTTACTTGATTCATGCATGCATCTTTTACCAGCGCAAGTTTCGATCTCAACTTTCCTCTTGCACTTCATGCATATGTTTTTTAATGTGTGCGATTCAATTTCAACTTTCACAGTTTACCAAATCTTCTACCATTTCATTTATATCATTGTGTATATACTTGGATTAGTTTCCGTTCCCTTTCGTTCAGAACAAACACAAAAGAAAAGGGGGGGCCAATCGGCCCCCACGCAGGCATGGCGGGGCCCGGCCCCTCCCATATCCCGACCCCTTCGTGGTGGCTGGTCCCCCCCCCCCCCTCCCCTTGCCCCGGAAGTAGTTGTGTGCTTCCGGGCTGGGGGGGGGGGCGGGGCCGCGATCACGAAGGGGTTAAGAGCCTGGGGGGCGCGGGAGGCGGCCTCTTTGTGCCCGCGCTCCCCAGGCTCGCTCCTCGCCCCACCGTGGGGCTCTTAATTTTCCTCTTTGTGCCCGCGCTCCCCAGGCTCGCTCCTCGCCCCACCGTGGGGCTCTTAATTTTCTCCTCTTCTTGTTGCAGGTGTGCCGCGTAGCAGGAGCGTTACGGAGGTGGAGGACTGCGGTGATCTGTGTGCCGCGTAGCAGGAGCGTTACGGAGGTGGAGGACTGCGGTGATCTCGTGGGACGACGGAAGCGGAGTGTAAAAGATTTTGTCGATCGTTTCGCGTCCAGGAAGTGTGTTGCGGGCTCGTCTGGAGGCCGCTTGGGCACTGTGGGGACGTCGGCGTCTTTCGGCATCAGGACACGAGGTATTTTGTGGGCCGACCGGGGGGGGCCGCAGAGCGCCTTCGCAAAGGCACAGGGAAAGCTGGGTGGAAAAAGTGTACAGTTGCGTAGAAGCCTGTGTAACGAGCACTGACGAAGCAGGGCCCAGAAGTACTCGTTTGTTTCATAAAAACTTTAAGGATAAAGGCACCGATTGCGGGGTGGGAGCGGCTCGGGTATCCTCGTGCAGGTCAGGAAACACGCTCACAATAGTCATTTCATTGTTTTGTTAGCTTCCGCGCCCCTGAAGCACGGCCGCGTGTGTGCAAAAGTTCGAGATTGAGAAGCAACGCTTTATACCTGGCAGAACGAAGGCCAAGCTAAGCAGGGACAGCTAGGGCAGAGGGCGGATGGGTGACTAAGAGGGTTTTTGTCATGATTGAACGTTTTTGTTGCATTAAGGAAGGGCTAGGGTGGTTTTGAAAGCAATTTAAATACAAGTTACTGCTTTTACAATCTAGCAGGTTTATTGCCCGACGTGTATATTGTTTAAGAGTGGTGAATGATCTTCGTGTGGGAGGACTGGTGCTAGATAAGGGGCTAGCTTATAATTTCAACACTTATTTACAAAAACTGAAAAGAGGTACATGATCTGAGGTGTGTGCATAGCAAAGCGGGCAGTGTCAAGCCAAACAGGGCAATTTTTCATTTTGCCCCTTTTTTCAGATAAGGAAGTGACCCATTTACAATTAAATTGGGTATATATCGGTTGGTCTGTTTTACAGGGGTGGTTGGTCTGGCCTCAAGGCGCACGTGTACAATTTTAATTGGTCTACGGGAAGAAGTGCTCAACCTCCTTCAAGCTGCCACATTTGGAAATTAAACGTATTTTCTGTTACAGGTCAACAAACTTAGGTGTATTCCAGCTTGGGCGCCTTTCAACTGGGTCAGGTACGGAGCACGGTGTGCTCATAAGTATGTTTGCAAGAAGGGGGCACGCAAATGCTAGCATGGGGTGGATGCTGCTGAAAATGATGCGCAAAATGTCGGCAATGGAGAAACGACTGGGGAAAGTTGACAAACTGGGTAGGACGGTAGCGGAATTGGGAGCGAAGGTAGGAGCGCACGCCGGCCCATCGGGGAGACCTAAGCGAACTATAGTGCCGCCCAAACCAAGGGGCGAATTTGCGACACCGCCCAAGCGGGCGAGATCTAAGAAGGTGGGGGGTCGTCCACAGTATCCAACTCCCATGGTACCGCCGGCGGCACCTGTCCCTACACCTCAGGCACCTGTCCCGCAACCTCAGGCACCCTTGGACATCCCGGCACCGGTACCCCGGCTACCAGTGGCTTTGCCAGTAGCGCCGGCCATCCCGATGGCACCTTTAGCACCATTGGTGCCACCGCCCACCCCGGTTCCCGTGGGGGGCGCGGTACCGAGTGGGGTCCCTTCTCTCCTGCCCGCGTCTGGTCCAATGCCAGCAGATTTAGCAGCCCAGGTAGCAGTCGTTCTCCCCTGGTTAGGTAAGGGCGCGTTGCCGGACATCACGATCCTCACGGCGGAACAACGAACGTTAGTTGCGCAAATATTATTGGCTAGTGGTCAGGGCAGCACGCCACTCCCTCCAGTTTCTCCCCAAATAGGTCCAGCGAACACCGGGGGCCCAGCCAAGACCGTGGAGGTGGCGTCATCCAACGACAATGGTAAGGAGGTGGCCCTGCCGCTATTGGGCGAGGGCGCGATGCCTTCCAGGGGGGAGTGCCTGGCGCAACATGTGTCACAAAGTGTGAAAGAGTTGATTTGGGCTGATAAATATGTGAATATCTTTTCATTGTTGATAGACAGCAGGGAATGGGAATATGCGAAATCACAGAAAGATATGATGTTGCCTAGTGAATGGAGATCAAAATTGTACAAATTTAGGGTTGAGGAAACCATCCTCAATTGGGTGAGGGCCTTTGCCGTGTACAGTGCAGTAATTGGGGAACGTTTTCCAGGGATGCAATCAGTCATGAGCTGCTACCAGAGTAGGATCACAATGTACCATGATAATCATGTGGGGGAGGTCTGGAAAGAGTACGATATAGCCTTCAGAAAAGCTAGGGAGTTCAACAAATCTTTGGCATGGGACAAGGTAGATTCTATTTCTTGGCATTCTCAATTCGAGAAGGGGCAGGGGGCGTCCACTAGCTCTGCCTGGAACAAAAGTTACTCTCCCAGGCCACAACAGCAATTTCAGCAGCCCTTTCGGCCAGCGCAGGGCGGGGAGACAAACCAAAAGGCTAGAAGCGGTGGAAGTGCAAAAGGGGTGTGTTGGGACTTCAACAAACGGGCATGCAACAGGGCACCGGGCACTTGTAAGTTCAGGCACGCGTGCAACATATGCGGCCATCCTTCCCACCCAGAAGCGACATGCAGGAACAAGGGCAGTGGGCCTGGGAATAGGGGAAGGAAGAAACCAGAGTAACAAGATCCACCCCATTATAGCACATTCCCCCATTCTTTTGTCGGCTATGATCCCTTGGCTTAACAGGTACCCCAATCACACTTCTGCGAGATTATTGCAAGAGGGGTTCACTCATGGTTTCCGAATTCCAGCTGGGGGTTATGTCGGGACACCGCAGTGCAGGAATCAGCTGTCAGTACTATCCAATCCCACGCTGGTGGCTAGCAAAATAGAAAAAGAGTTGCGCTTGGGTAGGGTAGCGGGTCCCTTTCATGTCATTCCTACTAAGAATTTTGTATGCTCCCCTTTGGGCATAGTTCCAAAAAAGGAGAAGGGCGAGTATAGGCTTATCCACAACTTATCTGCACCTAGGGGCCTATCCTTGAATGATGCTATTGATGAATCAATTTGCAGCATTAAATATGCATCTTTTGATCAGGCGGCGGACATGCTGAGGGACTTAGGCGCGGGAGCACTTATGGCCAAATCAGATATTGAATCAGCCTTTAGACTACTCCCTGTTCACCCTGAGGATCAGCGCCTCTTAGGTTTCTCTTTTGAGGGGAAGTACTACATGGATAGGTGTATGCCCATGGGCTGTTCCATTTCATGTGCATATTTCGAACAGTTCAGCTCCTTCCTGGAATGGGCCCTAAGGCAATCTACAGGGCACCAGTGTGTCATGCATTATCTGGATGACTTTCTTTTCCTGGGTCCGGCGGGATCACGGGAGTGTGCATCAGCATTGCAGGAATTTTGCGCGCTCATGCGCTCTTTCGGGGTACCCCTGGCGCGGGAGAAGACGGTCGGGCCAGTGACATGCTTGGAATTCCTAGGAATTGAACTGGATTCAGTGGAGGGTTGCTTTAGATTACCAATGGAGAAGATACAAAGATTCAAGAATACCCTAGGGTCATGCATACAGGCTAAGAAGGTTACTTTGCAAATGTTACAGCAGACAGTGGGTCAGTTAAACTTTGCATTGAGAGTAATACCCATGGCGCGCCCTTTTTCACGCTCTATTGCACAGGCCATGAAAGGTCTTCGGGAGAAACATCACCGGACACGGCTATCTGCAGAGGTTCGCCAGGATATGCGGATATGGATTGCATTCCTGGAGGGTTTCAATGGCAGAGTGCTGTGGGGTGCACCCACGTTGTCCTCGGAGGACTTGGGTTTATGGACTGATGCTGCAGGAAGCGTAGGTTTTGGTGCAATCCTTGGTAGGAAATGGGTGGCACAGAAGTGGCCCGCCTGGTGGGAGGAGAGCGGGCTGACGATGAACATTGGTTTCCTCGAGCTCTTCCCAATCTGGGTGGCACTGAAAGTGTGGCCTCAGGATATGGCTAACCGATCAGTAATCTTCTGGTCAGACAATATGACAGTGGTGGAATGTATCAACCAGCAAGCTGCAAGGTGTCCATTCATATTGCGCCTGATGAAGGAGATAGTGCTGTGCTGCATGACATTAAACATACTTTTCAGGGCAAAACATGTCCCAGGGGTGTTGAACAATGCAGCTGATGCTCTTTCTCGCTTTAAGATGCAGGTGTTCAGGGATCACCTGCCGGACGCAGAGACCACCCCGGCCTCTTTCCCGTCGACTCTCTGGCAGATTGGTGCCCCCAACTACATGACCTCGTGGCAGCCAGCCTAGCACCCAAGACAAGGAAAGCTTATGAAGGGGCGTTCAGGTCTTACTGTCACTTTCTGGGCCAGGGCTGGGAGAGCGGGTGGTTTGTGGAAGCTAACTTTAATAACTACATGAGCGCGTTACACAGGGAAGGGCGCACGGCAGCAGCAGCCGGCAGGCACAAGGCTGCAATCTCCTTTTTTGCACGCGCGAAAGGGGTGAAGGATCCCACGAACAGTTTCTTAGTGCAGAGGGCATTGAAGGGATGGCGGCGCATGCAGGCACCGGCCACAGATACTAGGAAACCGATAGGTTTCGAGCGCTTGTCAGCAGTGCTCCTCGCGCTGCCCGCAACATGTAGCTCCGCGGCCGAGGTATGTCTGTTTAAAGCGGCATTTTCCTTAGCCTTTTATGGGGCATTCAGGGTAAGCGAACTGGTGGCGGCCAACAAATGCGATAGGGTAGGCGGCCTTCAGCTACATGATGTCAGCATGAGGGGTGACACAATGTGGATTACCATCAGGAAATCAAAGACTGATCAAGAAGCTAGGGGCCAAACCTTGGCGTTACATCGGGCACGGAACAATCTCTGCTGCCCGGTGGCACTGGTGGAGGAGCTCTTGAGACAGCGGGCGCAGGAATGTAGGGGGCCACTGCTGCTGCATGGGGACGGAACACCTTTGACTAAGTTTCAGTTCCAGAGGGTGCTAGCCATGAGTATGGCCAGGGCTGGTTATAACCACAAAGAGTTTGGGACGCACTCCTTTCGGATAGGGGCAGCCACAGAAGCAACTGCCAGGGGGTTGAACTCAACCAGTATACAAAGGATTGGGAGATGGTCCTCTAATAGGTACAAAGGTTACGTGCGGTTGCACATGTTGTGAGAACTGTTGCCATTTTGAGTCTTAACACTTGTCCTTTTTCGTCTGGTTATTTACAGTTTCACGGGCCTGCCACGCAGGACGGAAACTTCCTATGGATCATCTCGTCAACTCAGCAACATCAAGGAATTGCCCGGAGGACACAAAGAAGACAAGGGTGGTTTGGGTAGTAGGACATTCATTTGTGAAGCGCGCTAACACAATTTTTCTTGCAGGTTCGGGTAGACGGAGGGCGGAGAGTGGGCGGTGCACGGTCTCCTTCCACGGCAGGGGGGGGCTTCGCCTTAGTCAGTTCAGGGATTATATGTCGGATTTACTAAAACGACATACTGCACCTCCCTCGGCGGTGATCATTCATCTGGGGGGGAATGATCTGGCAGGCCTGGGTAGGAGGGTCCTCCTGGAAGAGATTATAGCAGCAGCAGGGTGGCTGGCAAAGCGGTTACCGGGGTCGGTGATTGTATGGTCGCAATTGATACCAAGAATGCAATGGAGAGGCGGGGACTCTGTTAGCGCACTGAATCACTCAGTAAAAAGGATTAACAACAAGCTGGACAGGTTATTTAGAACCCCGGTCTTACAGACCATACCTCATGGGTGCATCTGGGGGGAGCACTTCTACCTGCGGGACGGGGTCCATTTAAATGAGGCAGGGAATGCTCTTTTTATAAGGAATATCCTGGCGTGGGTTGAGGTCTTTGGAGGTGGGTTATGACCTTTCTATAGGTAGGGGTGCGGGGGGGGGCCAGATAGTCGGTCAACTATGCTGGCCTGTGGCGTTAAGGTCATAATCGGTGAGCAGCATTTTAAGGTCCTTAGGGGGGGGGCGGGCCCATTCACGAAAGGGGCCGCCCATCGGGAGGGGCCATTGGTCTCTCCCAGAACTTCAGGGGCAGGATATGATATCCATTACTTAGAAGGGTGCGGGGGAGGGAGTCCACGCTTTCCTCAGGCTGGTAGCCACCCCTCACAGACACTATGACGTCATCAAGGTGCGCAAGTGTGGGCCCTCCTGTTATGGTTTAATGGAGTTCAGAGCGCACGGGGTGAAACGTACCCTGGGTTGCGCATGCGCATCTCGAACGTGAGAGCGTAGCTGTAAAGGATCTGACACCGGTTAGCGACCTTGCCGTCCGACTTAATTATTAGAGTGCTTAATTTTCAGGATGTTTAGATTCGGTTAGGAAACACGCTGTACTAGATATTTGTTAAGGTTAGCCCATCTTACAATGTAAATAATGGATGTAATCTAATGTTCTGAAATGTGCATTCTATAATTGTCAAAAATTGTTTATTTCATAAAAATTTTTCATTTGATTTCATATTTTAATAAATACGGCCGGGGGTCCCTTGACCCCTGCCTTCCAAAGACCCATGTGTTGACCTGCTGAATTAAGTAAATGCAATTTGTGTGGTAGGGGGGGGGTGGCCGGTAGTCCCAGACCATGAGAAAAGGGGGGGCCAATCGGCCCCCACGCAGGCATGGTGGGGCCCGGCCCCTCCCATATCCCGACCCCTTCGTGGTGGCTGGTCCCCCCCCCCCTCCCCTTGCCCCGGAAGTAGTTGTGTGCTTCCGGGCCGGGGGGGGGTGGGGCGGGGCCGCGATCACGAAGGGGTTAAGAGCCTGGGGGGCGCGGGAGGCGGGCTCTTTGTGCCCGCGCTCCCCAGGCTCGCTCCTCGCCCCACCGTGGGGCTCTTAATTTTCCCCACCCTCCGTCCCCTTGGTTAGCGAATTGGGTGATGTCTATGGTAGGTATATTGTTTACTGTTGTCGCTTGATCATAAGAATGGCATAATTGCTGCCCCGGGCGTTCCCCTGCTCGCAGGTGGGATATGCAGTTATATATGCTTGCGGTTTCTCTGGCGTGTTAACTTATTTCTCTCCTTAGGCCTTGTTTCCCGTCTCTAGGAGAAGGTGCAAATGTAAATGTGGTGTGCTTTGCTGTGGTTTTCAACTAATTCTCTCATTAGGCCCTTTTTCCCGTTTTACAGGAAATGTACAAATGTTGAGGTTGTTTTATGTTGCTGTGGTTTGTATTAACTTTTCCTTAGCGCCCCTTTTTTCCTTTTAGAATAGCAATGTCGTATTTATTATGTGGGTCTGGCGGTAAGGTCATAATCGGTGAGCAGCATTTTAAGGTCCTTAGGGGGGGGGCGGGCCCATTCACGAAAGGGGCCGCCCATCGGGAGGGGCCATTGGTCTCTCCCAGAACTTCAGGGGCAGGATATGATATCCATTACTTAGAAGGGTGCGGGGGAGGGAGTCCACGCTTTCCTCAGGCTGGTAGCCACCCCTCACAGACACTATGACGTCATCAAGGTGCGCAAGTGTGGGCCCTCCTGTTATGGTTTAATGGAGTTCAGAGCGCACGGGGTGAAACGTACCCTGGGTTGCGCATGCGCATCTCGAACGTGAGAGCGTAGCTGTAAAGGATCTGACACCGGTTAGCGACCTTGCCGTCCGACTTAATTATTAGAGTGCTTAATTTTCAGGATGTTTAGATTCGGTTAGGAAACACGCTGTACTAGATATTTGTTAAGGTTAGCCCATCTTACAATGTAAATAATGGATGTAATCTAATGTTCTGAAATGTGCATTCTATAATTGTCAAAAATTGTTTATTTCATAAAAATTTTTCATTTGATTTCATATTTTAATAAATACGGCCGGGGGTCCCTTGACCCCTGCCTTCCAAAGACCCATGTGTTGACCTGCTGAATTAAGTAAATGCAATTTGTGTGGTAAGGGGGGGGGTGGCCGGTAGTCCCAGACCATGTGACGCTTTTCTGATTACGAACTCCTGAACTACCACGTTGCATGCATTTCACTTTTTCACCACCTGTGCCTTCCTGGTGTCCTCGTGGTGACAGCTACCCTTCGGTTTCCACCTCCCGCTGTTTCTGCCTTTTGGATTTCAGGATTAGTTGGGGATTACGATCTACTTCCTTTCCTTTTTTGAAACCTCAACGTTGTGTGGCAGCTGCCTCCGTCCGTGAGTTAAACTCCAGCTTTCCACTTTTCTCGCTCGAATTGGACAGATAGGCACTCTTCTTTGTACGGAGGTGTGTATCTCTCCCCCAGCAGAGAGTGGCCAGAATATCCTCACTTTTTTCTGGCTGGACGGCACAGAATGAATGGGAGCGCACAATCAGGCAAGTTTCTTTACTTTTTTTTATTTTTGTATTAGCATATGGGTATATAAGTAACGACCCAACACGTTTCGGTCTGCCTTCTGACCTTGATCACGGGTTCTTCTCCCATCATCATTGTCAGTGCATTTATTTCCTGTCACCACCAATTTTTCCTCATTTCCTGTTACCACAAAGGATTCTGGTTATGGTAGTCCACATTGAATAAAACGTTTAAGAGCAAAAAGTGCAATTCGTGCTGATGTGCAAATCATGCAATTCAAAAGTACCTGTTATTGTGACTGTGCAAAGACTGCTTATAATTTAATATGAAAAGGTGCAAAATTTGTCAAAACTTTGGGAGGAATCAATCACATTAACTTTCAAACAATTATTTTTGTGCAATTATGTTTAACAATTTTTATCTGTAATATGTTCATTTTGAATCAGAGCATGTTCATAATCAGAGCATGTTCATTTATGCCCTGATATATATATATATATATATCGCAGAATACTCCTTCTCATTGCGCCATTTCCATACGCGCGAAGAATGAGCACGAACCACTGGAGTTTGTCACACTGCAATGTTTATTCTTGTTCCCAAACGAATGCAGCAGCCATGACACGTTTCGTCCCTCCCAGGAAACTTGATCACATGACGCGCTTCAAACTACAACAGTTTTTTAAATACAATTGACTTTTTTTCTTTCTTTTGCATTTTCACCATCACGTGATTGTGACTTAAAGTGACCTGTGCCTATGTACAACAGTTGAACCCATGAAAATGAAAGAGGTAATGGTTATCCTCAAAACATTCAACCTAGTCCTTTGTAAACTGCACTATTGCAGGAATTTTATGTTTTTAGTTCAGGCCTCATTGCTGACAATACATGTTATTAATAGATCCATGAATAAATAAATAAATAAATAACTTTATAAATGTATAAATTGCAAGTTACAATAAAATGTATAAATATGTAGTTTATAATATATATATATATATATATATATATATATATATATATATATAAATACATATATATTACCTACTGGCGGTCGCCAGTAGGTAGTTATAGTTAGGACCACGTTTCCATAGGAAAACCTCAACATTCTATTTTGAATAACTTTGGCGCCGGTTGACGAATCCTCGCGAATTTCTCAAAATAGGTGGGGCGCTACGCTCCGCTCCTACCCTGAAAGTCTCGGGGGGATCCGTCAAGCGGGGGCTGAGATAAAAGGGGGGTCCCAAAACGCGTTTTTCCCATGCATTTTTCCATAGGACCTTTAGAACGAGCTACAGCCCGAACGGCTGAACAGAATTACTCAAAATTTGGCAGAGAGGTAGTCCCTAGGTCAAGGAAGTGCCTTTTGTAGGTTTGGTGTAAATCTGTTCAGTAGATTCTGAGAAAATAGCCTTTAAATCAATATATATATCTGAGCCCGCTTACGGTACGCTTACCGTACGCTTACGGTAAGCGTACGGTGGCGTAAACATTCGAATCGGTCGAAACCAGGAAGCGGCGGCCGCCATTTTGTGTATTTCACTCTGAAAAAAAAGAGTGAAAACAAGGAAAGGGGGCAATGAGGAGAGTTACAGACCCCCTAACATTTGTAAGGGGGTCAAAGAAGGACAGAAAAGTACAAAAAAAACATTTATTGATTTTAAAAAAAATCACGGGGTACGCGTACGGTAAGCTTACGGTAAGCGTACGGTAAAAAAAAATAAAAATAAATAAATGAAAAGCAGATTTAAGAGTTTAGATATTAGGGAGCTCTAAAAAGAGCTGTTGTGTTTATGAAGTCATTTTTTTAGTGGTACCTACAAGTAAGTACCGATGCAGAGTCTAAGGTTCAAGAGGAAGACTCTGTTCCCTTCATCATTGAAGTGCACACCATCTCCTCTATAAATGTCTTGCATGTCATAACGCAAGTTGTTGTGGTAAATGGCACCCATACCATAGTCACGGAGGAAAGCAGAAACAGATTTGTTGACGTGCTTTCTTGCTTTGTCAATCTGTGGACAGAAATGATTGGACCAGTTCCATTTTTGCCTTTGGCATATGTTGGAAAACACAAAGGCAGTTTTAGGGAAAAGTGTAAACAGTTGTGCAAAGGTGTCCTTCATAAGCATTTCCAGACCTACCCCAGTCAAAGTGCCTAGGTCATTGCCACCACAGTGCACTATTATGAGGTCAGGGTGTTGGATTTGAATGAAGGATTTCACCAATGGCATCAATTGGTGCCACTTTAACCCTCTCTTTAATCCATTTAATGTCTACATTTGGCAAAGCAAGGTCTCTCACCATACCTGTTTTCTCTGCAAACTTTTCACTCCAGAAGACATAGCTGTGCCCTACAATCCACACTGTGAACATCTTCAAAGGAGAACTGGATGCACTCAGGAGGTGTCTTTCAGTAGAATGGCAATATGAAAAGAAAGACAGTTTGGAAATGGAGGCATACATATTTTTTTCAAAACAAAAAGAACTGATTGGCTGTTTCATACCATTCTAGAATAAAAACTAGGCTGTATGTGTAAATTAATAGAAGCATGTTTTGTATTGGTAAAAACAAATGTGTAACCAAAGAACAGTTCTATGGATTTGCTGTTAGGTTTGAAAAGTCAAGCACTCTTGCTCTGTGGAATTGAAACATTGTTTGGCGAACTTCTGACCTAACTCAACACAGCAGTGTTCCATGAGCTGTTGCTATGGTAGCAGGCAGAAGTCAAGTTGGGGGAAGGGTACTAGGCAGAAGTCAAGTTGGGGGAAGGGTACTTTTGGAAAAGGGTTGGTTTTCAACCAATAGAAATGTGTGATTACATTTGAAAACAAGCATTTGCAATGCAAATTGGTCTCGCATTTGTGAGAGTTAGAGGTATTGGCGATGTAAATTACCATGTCTTTTGCCCATGTGTTTTGGATTGGAGTGGATGTATGTGCTGTGGAGTGGAATTATGTGGGTTTGTTAGACACATTTAGACCACAGGTCCTCCACAACTATGCTGCTTGATGCATTGTGCTAGAAGACCTGCCTTTCTTAGGGTGGAACTGTCAAGGCATAATTTTTATATTTGCAACTACCATGTATTGCATGGAGGCCGGGAGCATGTTAAAGAAATGTCCACTCGCAGGAAGAAAACTGTCAGCTCGTCTGGAGCAATTGTTTTTACAGAAACAAACACCACTTGTGGTGTTTGTATCTCTTAAACACAAAAAAAAACAACATAGCTACTATAAGATGGCAGCCTTCCTTGCTGTTCATCAGTTCCTTACTGCATTACAAGGAGATCAAAAAATGATTATAACCAGACATAATTTACAGTTTCATAATGTAAATCGGCAGGTAGAGTTTACTAGTGATTTAGATGCTAATAAACACTGCTTTCCTTGTAAATGAATACATTAATGGTGAAAAACTCAGCAATGGACTATTCTGCTGGCTAATAGATTTATTTTCTTATCGGAACTATCTCTGCTAGGCGATTTGGGCTGTGTAAGTCACATGTCAGCCTTTGCTTTTGTCTGGAAACCTTGATATGCAAGTATAGTCCTGTCTGCCCCTCTGCAAGCAGAGTAAAGTCTTTCTAGAAATAACGGAGCAGGGTTTCTGAAGCGGCAGAGATGAGTAAGCATGGCAGTCACAATGAAACATAGGTCTTCAAAGGTGCTGCTGCATGTCAAGTTCTCTTTTAAACATCAGTCTGTTGTAAAATGCAAGATTGTCCATATTAAAGACAGTCGACAGACTACGGATAACATCGCTTTGTCACAGGATAATTTCGAACGCTGATCGAGAAACTGATGGATAATTATTGTACAGAATTCAGTATAATACAAATTTTCAGGTGGGCACGTTATGTTATGTGCTAAATACTTTTCAGGTGGTGAACAAGCTCCATATTATTCTGTGGAACAAGCCAGGCTACTAATATTACCCTAGATTCTGCCCTAGTTTATTGAAATAAGTGTATGTTACTACGTATTGCATTACATATAATACTGCAAAACACACGTTACAGCAGCACATCATACACTATCTTTACACGGTCGTACCTAGTACAATAGGAGTGTTCTTTTTAGTGTGAACCGTGGATAACATGCTCTAAAAATGGCATCCCTTCTATGCCACCTTCCCGTTTCTTTTGCTACTCGCTGTTTAAAGGCCAGAGCTCTGCCTTCAGACCATAAGGCGTTCAAAACTTGGAAACGCTGCCATTTTTGGTGCCCTTGTCACCTGTAGATAAACTCAACATGCAGAGAGCGGCGGGCTCTAGACAAGCGATAACACACAGCCTCCACATGAAAACCAGAAATTTTGTGATACCTACTTGGGCCGCGTGTTAGTGTCTGTGTGTCCGGAGGCTGCAGACGGAAGGCGCTTCTAGGCAGCAACTCACTGTGGCCTGCAAGGGCTGGTTGTGGCAATACAGGGAGTCGAGGCTGCGATTTCGGGACGATTTACCACCCGGCTCACAGTCTCACACGCTATTCTGAAAGTTTAGTGCGGGGCCGCCCAGTGATACCGTCCTGGTGGCCTCTTGGCGTTGAAATTGGGCTGCATAGATAGGGGCAAAAATAATAATACCGCTGTGGTAGCGTGGGGGCAGCCCGGTGCCAACTACCTGCAGCAGCAGCTCTAGGAGCTGCGCAAGTACTGAATTTGCGGCGTAGCCCGCAAACCGTACATCTTGAAGTCGGCCACCTGCCTTACTTGAATCTTTGAGAATGTTCTAATGAAACATGCATCGCTTGCTGGAAGGGTGGGAGACGCTTCTGGTGTCTGCCTAACATGTTACAAGCACTGAACTTTCTACTTAACAGGCAGGGCACGAAGGAGTTAATCCCGAACAGGGAGTGTGTGCACTTTGCTGTTTGCTGCCTCCCACTTCCTAAATCCCCTCTCTCCTCCCTCAAAAATGAAAGAATAACATCGGTTCACATCACCGAAATCGCACAGGGTCAACAGTCCAGTTTAGATCATGTTTGAAGCGTAGCCCGTTCTCAAAAACAGAAAATATTGCTCAACTAAGAACATCACATGACAAATTGGACAGGAAACAAATGAGAGCCAAGCCAGCCCAGAGAGAGTGAACTCGCAGCAGCACGGTGAGCACGCAGCAACACTACTGCCCTCCTTGCGTTTCACTTTGTGTAATGTGCAAGCCAGAAGTCACTCGTGAAGCCAGTGAACCAGCGCAAGCTGTAAACACTGCTCTGCCTCGTGCGCACCAGCCCCCTGCAGCTGCAAATGTAAATAAAAAAGAATACATGCGGACTGCAATTCGGACTTCACCGTCTCTTCAACTGCACCGACGCCGCTTTCACAGCCACACGTGGGCCACTCTGCATCGGACTTTAAGCCATGCCCCCAACCAGGCACGGCCGCCTACTTCCTCTTGGGACGTTGTCTTCCTGCACGGCCCCGCCTATGTCCAAGGAGTCCACCCGACTTCTGACTCGGGTTGCGGCGTTTTTTGTTGTTGACGCTGCGTTTTCCATAAACAACAAAAATTGCGGGGTAGGCTCCCGCTTCCATGGTATCAATGTCCTGCCTTCTTGGGACAGAGTGCCTACCTTTCCCCGCCCACAACGCATGGCTACGATGTAAGGCAAACGAGAGTGCGGGTGGGCGGGCGTTAACAAGGCACGAACAATGGAAGTGGGGGGGCAGGAGAGAAGGCTCGGACAGCGGGAGGGGTGGCACGGGCACAAAGTAGTGCTTCCAAAACACGCAGTAAAGGGGCCAATAGCCGTGGAAGGAGACATGGCCGTCATAAGGCGGGACTAGAAGCCTCTAACCCAATCAGAAGGCAGCATTTACAAAAGAAAAAGCCACAAGCCAATGAAAAAGTGGGCGGGGGAGTGGGCGGGGCTTCCCTCACCTATAGTGTATACTGCATGCCTCGCAAAGCGAGCAGCGCATGCGCTGCACCGCTAGGCGAGACCTAAAAAGGGGGAAGCACTGAGATTTGAAACTTACAAGTATATGTGTGGAAAAATAGAGGGAAAGTTTGCCATTATCTGGTTCTGCTGAGAGGAGAGAGGTGAACACAACAGAGATCCTGGCTCTGATAATCTGCTGTTTGAGTATCACATTTCTTTTACAACTAACTAATTTTAAAGGTGAGTTTACAGTTTGAGAGGGGATGTATGTGGTAACTTAAGAAATGAATAATAGAAATGGAAATTGTTTTTGTTGTAGTTACACATGGTGGTTTCATAATGTGTCAGTCTGTAAAAGTGATTTTCACTTGCCCCGAAAAAAAAAAGAGCAGTAAGTGTGCTTTCAAATTGGCAAAGAAATTTCGTTTTGGGACTAATGTGAAAACATGACTCTGTGTGGAAATAGGAATTACAGGCAGAGATTTATTGCGTATTGCTCTGGTGATTTCACAGTTGCATTAGATGGAAAGGGGGAGCCATTTTGTTGTGCAGAAGCAGACTCTTAGCACACACCCAGCTGCTTACCCTGTGGAATCATGCACAGTATTCACAAGCGAGTGGGGTTTGAGGTTTCAGTCAGTAATGCAAATACATTCAGCATCACTAAGGCTGGTTGCCCTTGCTGGAGTGTAGGCAGTCACCGAGAATACACATGGTGGTGGTCTGAAAAAGCAGTTTGGACATGTGCATTTAAATAAATCAAAAAAAGTGGTTTCATAATTTTAATGCAATATATTCTGAAAACAGCAAAAATAAGGCAAAAATATTTTTGGGAAAAAAATGTAAATATGTGTACTGTATTATAAATTGTTTTTAAAATATTAATACTTTTTTCTTTTTTTTCAGATTGATATAGAAAATTTTCGAAAACTACAAACATTTTTAAAACTATTTTTTAAAAAAACAAATGAATAAATATTTTTTCAGTGAGTATGGTAAGTCAATAATAATAATTGTAGTCTCTCAAGGACAATGTAATGTGATAAATGATTTTTAGTGTTTTTAAAAAAAAAAAAAAAAAAAGTACGCGCACCGTACGCGTACGGTAAAAAAAAAATAAAAAAAAGTTTTTAAAAACATATGTAAAAAAAAGATGAAAGATAAGGTTGGCTCTTAAAAGAACCGTTGTGTTCATGCAGGGACAGAGGAAAGGAAGCATGGGAAAATTATTCAAAGCGACAAATGTGCTGATCTATTTTGTTGTTCACTAGGGAAACACTGGTCTCCCTATGGCAAATTAGATCTTTACAAAATGTGCAATGAATATCAACCTTCCGAAATCGAGGGTTCATTTCCAGAGGGCCAGCAAAAGGAGATTCTCCCCCCACAGATGAAGGGCTCACCTGACCTGCAGAAGAAGGAGTCAGCCCTGCAGATGATGGTTCAGGCTGAGCTACTGTGGATGTACTGGCTCGTCTTTCTGAAGAGTTACCTCCAAAAAGATGACCATGTGTCCTTCTGTGTACATCCTGGAGGTGTCTCTTCATGGTGTGATTCCCAAAGGAATACTTCCTGTTAGGATTACCTCTAGAAAGTACACGCTTACACAGCTTACAAGTCACTAAGGGTGCATTTACCTTTTGCTGGCCTTCAGGAAAAGTAAAATAATCCCATACATAAGAGGGCTTTTGTTTCCTCGATCTCTGCCTCAAGACAGTGCTGCTAGTGCTAGCCTCACTCTCAGAAGAGCTCTGCTGTTCTGCCATCGTATCCCAAAGACAAACCAGCTCCTTCTCCCAAGGGATCACAAGCAGAAATGAGGGGAATGGGTGTGGTGTAGGAGAGTTCTAGAACTGAAAGTAGTTTCAACCAATCAAAAGTTGTGTTTCATGATCACATGACCTACCGTACGCTTACGGTACGCTTACGGTACGCTTACGGCAAAAAGTACGCATGCGCGTAAAAAAGACACGCGCTTGCGCGCATGCGCATAACAGTCACTACCCGACACTTCCGCGTAACGTGCGCGTGTGGCGTAAGCGCGCACGCGTCCCACGCGCAGTACGCGCGGCTACGCAAAGTGCGTAACTATACGCAAGCAGCGTAGATAGATTACGGACGTTGCGTAAACCGTACGCTTACCGTGAGCTTACGGTACGCGTACTAAAAAAATATTTTTTTTAAAAAAAAAGTACTGCAAATAAATTTTACATGTTTATTTTAAAAAATATATTTAAAAAAACATATTAAAGAATTTTAAAAATTTAATCATAGTCTTTATAAAAGGTAAGATAATTAAATTAAAAATATGTTAGAAAAAAATAAATAAATAAATAATTAGCATTTAAAAAACCTTGCAAATTCACTGAAAAAACCATGGGTTTCACACACGTTATAGTTAGGAATTAGCATTTAAAAAACCTTAGAAATTCAGTGAAAAAACCATAGGTTTCACACACGTTATAGTTAGGAATTAGCATTTAAAAAACCTTAGAAATTCAGTGAAAAAACCATAGGTTTCACACATGTTATAGTTAGCTGGACATTTTACTCGTAAAAAACCAATGAAATTGCCCCGTTATAGTTAGTTCAGCTAACTATAACTCGCGCGCCCGCAATGCACTGCTGATGACGTCACATATTACATCACTCATGACATGGTCAGTGACATCACTCATGACATCACTGATGACATCTCAAATGACATCACTGATGACATCACTGATGACATCATCCTTGTGATAGAGTGGTAGACCTCCTCTCACCCTAATATAACCTTTGACACACACATTCAAAAATAGAGACTAAAATTTTCAAAACAATGGACATACCAATACCAGTTACAACAACCTCTTCAGTAATTCTAAGATCCACATACACATCCACTCATTCACCAACAGTCCAATACAGTCACTCATACATGTACTCACTCATCATATGTACTCATACACCTATACATCCTGTTACACAATGCCACTCATGCATAGAGTTACTCACACACATAGTCACTCGTGCTAATAAAGAATCAAACATACATTTACTTGCATATACAGTTATACACACACCACCATACTTACTTCTACGGAAACTTACACATACTTAGTCTTTTAAACAATCACTTATAGAAACACATACTTATTCATACAGGAACTCTTCCAATCTCTCACCCTTGCATATACTCACATATATACACCAATAGTCACATATACTAGTTTTAAACATATGTAGTTACTCATAAAGACACTATTGAGACAGTCATTCACTCACTAACACACCCATACACACACTCATCCACCCATGCAGTCCTGCACACATGGTCTGTTCAACACATACAAACAGTGAGTCACTCATTCATGCACCTATGCACTACGTAATACCCCCCACCGAACCATGCAGACACTCAGACTGATACTCAAAAAACCAACTAATAACCTATATAGACACCCATGTAGCTACTCACCAACCCATGCAGCCACTTATACACAAAGTGAGAGACTGATACAGATATATACATATTTAAACATTACTCACTAAGCCATGTATTCACTAAGATACACTTAATCAGTCAGTTAAACAATCAATTTTTCAAAAACAAATCATCCATTTAGACACTTATATACCCATTTATTCTTCCATCGACCTTGAGATATACATATATAAAACATATTTAATTTTCAGAAAAACACACATTCACTGGATGATGTCATCAGTGATGTCATCAGTGATGTCATTTGAGATGTCATCAGTGATGTCATGAGTGATGTCACTGACCATGTCATAAGTGATGTAATATGTGACGTCATCAGCAGTGCATTGCGGGCGCGCGAGTTATAGTTAGCTGAACTAACTATAACGGGGCAATTTCATTGGTTTTTTACGAGTAAAATGTCCAGCTAACTATAACATGTGTGAAACCTATGGTTTTTTCACTGAATATATATATATATACAATTCAACTACAATAAATAAATAAATACATAAATGTTTCATTTTAGCTTGCTGATTTGGTTCAATCTCGATATAAATACCTCAAACCTTTTAAAGTACATGGACTAGATATGCCCGCATATAAGCCCTTAGACTAGGGAAGCCCCTCATGAGCCTATTACATTGCGATTCCTCTGCTGTTGCTATATGTGAATATATCAGAAAAAAGAGAGTGACATGTGCTATTCTAAAAAAGATTATTTTGTGTAAAACTGTATGAATTAGGTGAGTTAAAATTAGGAATGAGTGGGCGACTTTGCTCGGTTTTATTGGAAACCCTCATAATTAAAAGAAAGAAATTGAGTTTTCTGTGTTTTGGTCATTCCTGAGATTTCTTAAGATTTTTAATATTTAGTTAGTTATACAGACTGGCGTGCAATTCCTCTGAGTTATTCAACCCCTTGGGGTGTTTGGTGTTAAGATTTAAAATGTACTGCATTTCTAATTTGCGAAGGGCCTTTTCTCGATCACCTCCCCTTTTGTTGATGGGAATCGAATCTATAAAATAATATTTAAGATTCTTGGGGTTGGCATCATGGTTTTCATTGAAATGATGGGCCCCTGGATATGATTGATCATTGTTTTTAATGGCTCTTATGTGCTGGAGCACCCTTTTGTGCCCCTGTAAGATGGTACTACCTATATATTTTAGTTTACAAGGGTCATCCAGCACATAGACCACATGGTCCGTTTTACAATTTAACGCTTTGTCTATAGTTCTGTCTTTCCCGCCAAATGGAGTCGTATAACTTGTCATTGATACTCCATGTTGGCAGGCTTTGCAAATTTTGCACTTAAAAAATCCCAGTCTTTGACCCAACCATGTACTTTTTACTGGTGGGCCGCATGGGTCATTTTTGACTAAGACATCTTCCATTGATGTGCCCCTGCTGTATGTTATTGCAGGTCATTTAGGGACTGAATCACCAATTACCAGGTCTTGATGAATGAGGTGCCAATTTTTCTTAATTGTATTTCTAACTGCACCTTCATGTTGATTACATTTTAGAATAAATCTAAATTTGTCTGGTGTGTCGACTTCGTCACTCATAATGGGTTTCTGTTTGAGAAGAGTCTCCCTAGATTCTTGATTACTTTTTTTAAGGACAGCGATTAAACATTTTCTACTATAACCCCTCTCTTTAAATCTGGTTATGCATTCAGCTTGTGCCTTCTGTAAATCATTCTCGTTGCTGCAAATACGTTTTAAAGGTAGCAGCTCTCCGTAAGGTATGCTTTGTACCAGATGCCCTGGATGTGAACTGCTGGCATGCAATATGGCATTGCCAGCTGTTGGCTTCCTATGGAGTCTTGTTTCAAGTTTGTCCTGGTTTGTATACACTTCAACATCCCAAAAGTTTACATTGGTTTTACTGATGCAAGCAGTAAAAAGTAAATTTAGTTGGTTCTTATTAATTTGTGTAATGAACATTTCTGCATCTGTTTGAGTGTCCTGCCAGACCAAAAACAAATCATCTATGTATCTCTACCATACCTTTACATTATTGGTCATGGCATTGATGTTCCTTCATGAGAACCAGCTCCTCCCACCAGCCCATGTGGAGACATGCGTAGCTGGGGGAGAAGCTGGCTCCCATGGCAACACCCCTTGCTTGCTGGAAAAAGGCATTCTGAAACATAAAGATGTTATTGGTTAAACAACTTTCCACCATATTGATCAACATAGTATGTTCTGCATGTTCAGGCCCCCTCCTTGATAGATAATATTGCAAGGCTCTGAGGCCGTCTTTGTGCCTAATTGATGTATACAATGAAGTTACATCCAGTGTAATCAACAAATAGTCATCACTCCATGTAAAATCCATCATTTTAGCTAAAAAGTCCCCTGTATCTTTTATATTGGATGTCAGTTTCTGAACATATTCCTGTAGGAAGAAATCTATGTAAATAGAGGTTTTTTCAAAGAGGCTGTTCCTGGCTGAGATAATCGGCCTGCCAGGTGGATTTACCTCACCCTTGTGAATCTTGGGGATGAAGTACAATATAGGTGTGACCGGGTTTTCGTTTCACGGGTATTTGTATTCATCCGTTGATATCAAACCTGTGTTATTCTAGGCCACTAATTTCATTTTGTCAGTTCCATGTACTGCGTTTAGAATTTGTCTATTGCTGTGACAATAACAAGAATTATCATTAAGTTGCCTCATTGCCTCCTTGATGTAATCCTCTCTTTTCCATAGGACTACATTCCCGCCTTTGTCGGCATTTCTAATGACTATTTCACTGTTGTTTTTCAATTTAGTCATAAGTTGATGGTATTGTAGTTCCCTTTTGTTTGTTTTTTGTTATTTCTTTCTTTGTGAGTTTTGTAGTTCAGATATTTTAGACCACTCACAACTTGTTCCTGGAATACATCAATAGTGTCCTTTAGCATCATATGATAGAATGTGGACGGTGTATGACTCGGTTTGTATATGTTGGTGGGTGATCTCATTGTTTCCATGTTTTGACTTGAACTCCCATCTTCATTGATCAGTTCGTATAGCACCTGAACCAACTGTTTGTCTGAGTCATCGTTGTGCGTTGCAGCTGCTGTCTCTTCCTGTGCTTGTGTGCTGCTTGCATCATTAGTTTTGTGTGTGGCAATGGGCTTGGACAATTTAGATTGTGCATAATATTTTTTTAGTTTTAATTTTCTAACTTCTTTTGTAGATGTCAACCCGAGTTGTTGCATACTTGAAAGAGCTTTCAGGGCAATAGGAGAGCCCTAGGGCTCAGAGTTCCTCCGCTTTAGTTAAGACAATGTCAGTTAAAATGATAACTGTTTTACTGTTTTCAGCCATTGAGTTGTTTGGTTTTATATATATGTGTATACATATATGTGTTTGTGCTGACAATAAAATACTGAGCGCAGCAGACAAGTCGTCGACTTTCCTTTCTTCAAAGGAACTCTTTTCTTGATATATATATATATATATATATATATATATATATATATATATATATATATATATATACATACATATGTTCAATGAAAAAACCAAAGGTTTCACACATGTTATAGTTAGCTGGACATTTCACTCGTAAAAAACCAATGAAATTCCCCCGTTATAGTTAGTTCAGCTAACTATAACTCGCGCGCCCGCAATGCACTACTGATGACGTCACATATTACATCACTCATGACATGGTCAGTGACATCACTCATGACATCACTGATGACATCTCAAATGACATCACTGATGACATCATCCAGTGAATGTGTGTTTTTCTGAAAATTAAATATGTTTTATATATGTATATCTCAAGGTTATACAATCAATTTTTCAGAAACAAATCATCAATTTAGACACTTATATACTCATTTATTCTTCCATCGACCTTGAGATATACATATATAAAACATATTTAATTTTCAGAAAAACACACATTCACTGGATGATGTCATCAGTGATGTCATTTGAGATGTCATCAGTGATGTCATGAGTGATGTCACTGACCATGTCATGAGTGATGTAATATGTGACGTCATCAGTAGTGCATTGCGGGCGCGCGAGTTATAGTTAGCTGAACTAACTATAACGGGGGAATTTCATTGGTTTTTTACGAGTGAAATGTCCAGCTAACTATAACATGTGTGAAACCTTTGGTTTTTTCATTGAATTTCTAAGGTTTTTTAAATGCTAATTCCTAACTATAACGTGTGTGAAACCCATGGTTTTTTCAGTGAATTTCAAAGGTTTTTTAAATGCTAATTCCTATCTATAATGTTTTTGAAACCTTTGGTTTTTTCAGTGAATTTGTACGGTTTTTTATGTGCTAATTTTTGTATTATTGAATTAATGATATTTATTTTTGTATTATTTAATTAATGATATTTATTTTAATATTATCTGTATTTATTTATTTATTTATTTTTTAAATTTCAATTAGGGTAAAAAAATTTTTTATTATTAATTTTTTTAATTATTTTTTGTCCACTTTTTTTTTTTGATATAAATTCTTGGGGTGCGCGCTCTGAGCGCGCTCCTAGTACTATTTCGTAAGTTTTTTATGAATTCCGTCGTACGTTATTTACGTACACAAATATACGTCATAGTGCGCGCTGGGAGCGCGCACCCAGTACGTATGTGTGCGTACGTACGTACGCATGCGTGCATGCGTCCTACGCGCTCTACGCGGTTTACTTCCGCATACGCTAAAATTACGCGCAATAACGGTCACGTATACGCGTGTTCAACGTATGCGCGCTAGGTACGCGCATATGACGTATGCACATGCGCTCTTACGCGTTCGCGAATACGTAATCACGAGGTGCGCGCTCGGAGCTTGCGCAGTGCGCGCACCTCGGGTTTATGCATAATAAAACAATATTTCTTATTGGTTATCATTACTTTCAGTTTCTAATTGTTTCAACACCACACCCAATCCCCTCATGGCAAGTCATGTGATCAAGAATCATCACTTTTGATTGGTTTGAAGTACTTTCAGTTCCAGATTCTTCCCAAACCACACCTACTCCCCTCATTATTAGTTCTGATTCCTTTGGAGAAGGAGCTATTCTGTTGTTGAGAGACAATGGCTGAACAGCAACCAACTTCAGACAGTGACCAGGACACTCTTGAGAAGCAGAGGAACAGGAAGCAGAAAGACAGCTTTATATGGCAGTTTTTCACTTTTCCAGAAGGTCGGAAAAAGGTAAATGCACCGAAAGTTACATGTGTACTTTGTAATAAAGTCTTATCTCGTGGGAATCCTAACAAGAAATATTCTTTTAGCATTCACACTATGTTGAGACATGTTAACAAAATGCATCCAGTAACTTTTCGTCGAGCTTCTGGAGAAAACCCTCCACCTGCTCAGCCGACGACATCAGCAGCAGCTCAGCCGAGCACATCTTCGGCAGCTCAGGGGAGCACTTCAGCTGCGATGGTGCCTTCACCTGTTTCTACACCTCTTGTTGGTCCACCTTGTTTGGCGAGGTTGTCTACACGGTGCACTGATTGCGGTTCTCTTATTTCTGTGGGGGAGACCAGTCTTGATCTCCTTCAGAGAAAATTTGATGCGCATCCGTGCACTAGGCCATAGATGTTTTTTCTTTTTTTGCGTTTTTCTCTTCCTGTTTCCCTCCATTAACTCAAGGGCTCTTTTAAGAGCCACTTATAAACTAAACCCCCCAAATTTTTTTTTGAGATATTTTTTTTTGAATTTTTTTTTGAGGTGCGCGCACCCTGCGCGCACCCAAGGTTTTTTAAAAATTGTTTTTTTTTTTTTTAAATTAATATACAAAAAGAGGTGAAGAAATGGAACCACACAGAGTCATGCCATCATTTTGAGCACATAACACAGGCTGCCCCTTTCATGGGCTGCATTTCTTTCAGAACAACAACTTCAGAAATTAAATCTCTGCCCACAATTCCTGTGCGCACACAGACTCATGCTATGTTTTTTTGAACAAAACAGTGTCCCTGAATAGTACCAAATTACTGTTACAGCCTGATACATTTCCCTTATTATTTACAGAAGCAGAAAACTGCAGGGATGTATGTAACAGTGCATGTGTGCTAAAGGATAATTTGTGTAAACACAACAGGCTGCCCCTTCCATGGGACTGCATTTCTTACTGAACAACATCTTCACAAATTAAATCTCTGCCCACAATTCCTGTGTGCACACAGAGTCATGCCATCATTTTAGGCACATAACACAGGCTGCCCCTTTCATGGGACTGCATTTCTTACTGAACAACATCTTCACAAATTAAATCTCTGCCCACAATTTCTGTGCGCACACAGACTCATGCTATGTTTTTTGGAACAAAACAGTGTCTCTGAATAGTACCAAATTACTGTTACAGCCTGATACATTTCCCTTATTATTTACAGAAGCAGAAAACAGCACATTTCCTAACTGCTCCTTAAGACCATGTCCATATGTTACAGAGTGAGTGATTAAACAAGATCAATTTAAATGAGGCCTTGGTGACGTTCAATGTGTTTGCATTACACAGTGCTATCTGAAACAGCACACAGAGCTGTGTACTACACATGAGAGTGTTGGAGAAGCTGCTGCGTGTGTGCCAAGAGTGTGTTTCTGAACACTGTGGATTGTCTGGTGCTTGACAGATGAGCAAAGAGACTTCCAGAACTGCATGAAGACTGCAGGGATGTATGTAACAGTGCATGTGTGCATGCTTTTTTCAAATGTGCTGCCATTTTCCTCTCTTTTTTTTCAAAGTGATTTCTGCTAAATGCTAACCATCACAATTAAAAAGAAGCTGTCCTTTTCTTTCAACTGCAAGTCTTACTTTTCAACAGCAACACAAATTAAATCTCTGCCCACAATTCTTCTCTGCACACAGACTCATGGTTTGATGGTAGTCACAAAACAGTATTCCTCATTGTTACCAGTACACATTATCTTATGTTGAAAACATACTCCATAATATTTTACATATTCAAAACAGTTAAATATCTTGCAAAACTGAAAATGTATATCACAACTGTAAACAATAATCATAATTTTTTTTTATATATCAAAATTAACCACAAACACCCCCTCTCAAACTCATAACTCACCTTTAAAATTAGTTAGTTGTGAAAGAAATGTAGCAGTCACACAGCAGTTTATCAGACCAGAATCACTGAGCTCCACACCTCTCGCCTCTCAGCAGAACCAGTTAATGGCACAGTTTCCCTGTCTTTTTTCACACATATACATGTTAATTTTCAATCTCAGTACTTCCCACATTTTTTCAAATGAAATCACACATTTCTATTGGATGAAAACTTCAACCCCTTTCCAAATGTACCCTTCCCCCAACTTAACTTCTGCCTGCTACCATAGCAACAGGTCATAGAACACAGGTGTGAGCAGAGAGGTCAGAAGTTCAACAGACAATGTTTCATTTCCAAAGAGCAAGAGTGCTTGACTTTTCAAACCTAACAGCAAATCCAAACTAATGTTCTTTTTTCACACTTTTTTCTGAACCAATGCAATACATGCTTTTTAAAATTTAAACATACAGCCTAGTTTTTAGTGTAGAATGGTTTGAAACAGCCAATGAGTTCTTTTTATAAAAAAAGTATGTGTGCCTCCATTTCCAAACTGTCTTTCATTTCTTTTTGCCATTCTACTGAAAGACACCTCCTGAGTGCATCCAGATCTCCTTGGAAGATGTTCACAGTGTGGATTGTAGGACACAGCTATGTCTTCTGGAGTGAAAAATTTGCAGAAAAAAGAGGTATGGTGAGAGACCTTGCTTTGCCAAATGTAGACATTAAATGGATTGGTCAGAGAGGGTTAAAGTGGCACCAATTAATGCCTTTGGTGAAAACCTTTCTACATCTCCCACAGCCTAACCTTATTATTGTGCACTGTGGTGGAAATGGCCTAGGCACTTTAACTGGGGTAGGTCTGGAAATGCTTATTAAGGACACCTTTGTGCAATTGATGACGCTTTTTCCACAAACTGCCTTCGTATATTCTAACATATGCCAAAGGCAAAAGTGGAACTGGTCCAACCAATTTTGTCCGCAGATTGACAAAGCAAGGAAGCACGTCAACAAATCTATTTCTGCTTTCCTCAGAGACTATGGTATGGGTTCTATATACCACAACAACTTGCGTTACAACATGCAAGACATTTATAGAGGAGATGGTGTACACTTCACTGATGAAGGCAACAGAGTCTTCCTCTTGAACTTTAGACTCTGCATCAGTACTTACTTGTAGGTACCAAAAAACAAACAATAAACACAAGGGCTCTTTTTAGAGCCACCTTATATCTAAACACTTAAATGCGATTTTTTTTGATTTTTTTAATAAAGTTTTTTTTCGGGTGCGCGCACTCGGCGATATTTTTTAACAAAATCCAAATCTTTTTTTTTGCCCTACAAGGTCCTACTGTGACCCCCTTACAATGCCTACTGGGTTAATTTCTCCACACTCTGCCCCCTTTTCAAGTTCTCCCCCTTTGTTTATCACCCCCTCTTTATGCGATAGACAAAATGGCGGCCGCCGCTTCCTGATTTCCACCGATTCGAATGTTTACTAAGATCTAACAACCAATCAGAATTGCGCTCGCGCACGGCAAGGTGCGCGCACCCAGCGCGCACGCTGCGCGCTTACAGATATATATATTGATTTAAATACTATTTTCTCAGGAAATACTGAACAGATTTACACCAGACCTGCAAAAGGCACTTCATGGACCTTATGGCTACCTCTCTGCCAAATTTCACATAATTCTGTTCAGCCGTTCGGGCTGTAGCTGTGTCTAAAGGTCCTATGGAAAAATGCATGGGGAAAACGCGTTTTGGGACCCCCCTTTTTTCTCGGCCCCCGCTTGCCGAATCAGACTTTCAGGGTAGGAGCGGAGCGTAGCGCCCCACCTATTTTGAAATAGGATTTGCGGATTTCCTATAGAAACGTGGTCCTAACTATAACTACCTACTGGCGAACGCCAGTAGGTAATATACATATATTATCTATATATATATATATATATACATATATTATCTATATATCATGTTCTCTGTAGGGTCCCGCGATTCCTCCCTGCCACACACGGACCACAAAGTGGGTGCTATTTTCTATATATTTATTCCAATGTCGCCATAGCGCGTCTCAACTCCTCAAGAGTCTTGATATAGATATATATATATATATATATCCAAGTAAATCCTGCTAGCACTAAGGATCGAAGCAGGCACCGACAACAGGAAACTCGAAAGGGTGTTTATTCGGCAGAGATGTACGCTGGACGACGCGTTTCGGTGGACACAGCCACCTTGATCACATAGCGCGCTGCTGCCATTACAAGGCCTTTATGTACCACTGGTTGACTCGTGGTTGACAGTGGCCACAAAAAACATACTGGTATGTATGCAACAATGGAAAGTGAAGAAGTAAACACGTTTCAACTATATCAAATCATGACATGAAACAAAGTAACTCATCATTGTGTGACAATTATAACAACTACATCAAACACTCAAATACTAATAACGTTATTATGCTGTGGGAGTGATGTCCCCAATGAAATAACCGAAGTAAAATTAAATTAAATTGGAAACACAACAATATATCTGTAAATGTACAAATTAACAGCATGACTAATCATAGCACAGAGCGATGTAATTAAACAACATATATACATTGCAATCAATCATTGTCACGCTCTGCCTAAACAATAAATATATGAACACAAGTTAGGAGAACCCACAGATGGGCACTATTTCAATTAGGGAGTTAGGATGTGGAGTGTACTAGCTAGCTGTGGAACTTTCTTGGTTGGGCAAGTGTCCAATCTGAACAAAAAGGCCTCCCAGGAAAGACTGAACACACCTGTTTGGGTTCTCAATGTGGGTCTACTATAAAATATAGTGAAAGTACAATGGAGTGCTTCACATGTGTTGTGACGTACAACCAAATCAAGTGAGAGGACTTAAATCAAAAGAAAAAGTAAAAGCAATGGCCGGCAGAAAATTCTGCATGTGGCTGAAAACACTTGAATTTCACTGAAAGGACCCAGAGAACCCTCCCAATGAATTATGTGAGAGTGGAAGTCTATAAATGGATGTACAATTCCTTGTCCGAGTTCAGACCATGAGGGATCTTGCTGTTAAGCAAGCCGATGTAGCGGGACTGTAGTCTGTTCAGTTTTAACTCCCTGTTGCCACCCCTGATGTTCTTGGGAACTGAATCGATAACATAATACAGCAGATCACTACTATTGCCCCCATGTGTTTCATTGATGGGTCGTGCAACTGGGTATGTTTTGTCATCCTTTGTGATGGCACGGAGGTGTTAAAGGATACTGACGTGTACCATATGTTTGTTATTGCCCACGTATTCTTTGGGACAAGAGCACTGAAGCACATACACTGCAAAGTCACTCCTGCAGTTAAAGGAGTGATGTATTTTGAGATTGGTATTACTGAATGGGCTACATATCTCACTTATGTTGAGGATAATAGTACATGCCGTGCATTTGTGGCATTTATGAAAACCAGGTGCTGATGCCAACCGAGAGTCTGATTTGGTTGTCTCCGGGCTGCTGTTACACAACTCCCCCCTCATGGATTTGGCCCTCCTGAAGCAAAGGAGTGTTTTTTTTGGCACTGTGGGTCCAATTATCGGGTCAATGCATATCAAACTCCAGTGAGAATGGAGAATGTTCCTTACTCTTTGATGGTACGCATTGTAACCCGTGATCATTCTTACTGTACCCTGAGTTTTGGATCTGGTCTTTTTCCCTTTGAACAGCAATGCCTCTCTTGAAATGGACTGCACTTTGGTTTGTGTGGTCCTCAGTAGCTCTTGGCTATAGCCCCTTGCTCGGAATCTGAGGTCTAGCTCAGCCTGAACTTCCCTCAATAAATGCATTTCGCTGCAATTTCCCTTCATGCGCAGGTTTTCAGCATAAGAAATACTTCCTTAATTTTAGTGGATGAAAACTCTGCGCATGAATTATGGAATTGCCAGCCATTTCCTTGTGGAAGGTCTTGGTGTGGATTCTATTGTTCTGCACATAGACCTTCAAGTCTAGAAACTCGACCTCACTTTTACTTATGTTACTGGTAAAAGCTAAATTCAGGTCATTGATATTAAGTCTTTCTACAAATGCTCTGGCTGAGTCAATGGATCCTCTCCAAAGCACGAAAAGGTCATCAATATAACGTGACCAAAGGACAATGTTATCAGTCCATTCTTCCGCAAAATCTGAGGTGAGCACCTGCTGCTCCCACCAGCCCATATGCAGGTTTGCATAGCTGGGGGAGAAGCAGGTGCCCATCGCAGTGCCATCCATCATTTCAAGCAACATCAGTGTGTTGATAGCACTGATCGATCTGACACCCAAAAAGTGTTTAGCAGCCCTTATTCATGACTTGGCTGGTGTACAGGGATGAGACGTCTAAGGCTATGAAGACATAGGATTCATCCCAGGCAGTGTCATAAATCTTTTTTAGAAAATCCCCTGTATCAAGAATAAAAGATGGCAGGTTCCTAAAATGCTCCTGGAGAAAATGGTCAATGTATTTAGAGGTCGTTTCAAATAGCTCCCCTATGGCTGATATGATGGGTCTCCCAGGTAGGTTGGTGGCATGTGTGTGTATGTTCAGGATGAGATACAGCGGGGGTAGCAGGGTGTTCAACTTTGAGATATTTAAATTCATCATAATTGTGTAGCCCCATGCCTCACATCTAGACAATTGATTATGAAACCTCTCCTTGATCACATTGTAACTGTTAGGGGACACTCTACTGTAGCATTGAGTATCATTGATCAGGAAATACGCTTGAGATACGCTTGAGCCTTATATAAAGACAAAGGCCACAATACAATATTGCCCCCCTTATTGGATTGCGACACCACAGTGTCATTTCTGGCAGAGATCTTGCGCATGACTGCATAATACTCAAGCAGCTGGCCTGCATTCTCTATACGAAATTGATTGCTGGATTCAACAGCCAGTCTCTTCAGGTCCATGGTGACTAGTTCAGGAAATATGTCCTAGCCATCCCCAGGCATGACGGGTGTGAACACTGAATTCGACTTGAAGGGTGAGTGCACTCTACACCCTAGGTCAACCCCAAAGTCGGCATCCAAAGGTCTGATGCCAATATCACTCTCTCTTTCAAGTTGATCCAAGTTTTGGAGTAGTTACAAATCCGCTACTTGCAAACTGCCAGATACATTTGTAGGCTTATTCCGGACTTCAGTTCCTGGGGTGTGGGAATGAAAATACTTCTGTAATTTCAGTTTCCTGACAAACTTGAACAAGTCAATTTTAGTATGCACAAAATTAAAATAGTTGATTTGCAAAATAAAAGACCCAAAGAGAGAATTACTTTTTCTTTGTTGTCAAGTTCCATGTGAGAGAGATTGTTGATTGTTTTGGCATTCACCATGTTCATTTCTTGGGGCAGGTCTATCTTTGCGCAGGCGGCTGCTCGGTGCTTCCTCCTTCTGTTTTTGCCTCTGCCTCTTCCTCTGACATTGCCAATTTTGTATTTTTTTAGCGGCTGAGGTCTGAGGTTTAGGGTCCGGTCTAGCCGTAAAAAATGTAACTCATCTGTAATGGATGTTGGCTCCCCGCTAGGGCCCTCCTCTGGGTCAGTTTCCACCTCGGAGCTCAAGTCAGAGTTGGTGGCAGCCATCTGTTTTTGTGTCCCTGGAAGTGATTTATCCGACAGCTGCTGACGTCTTAGATCATCGAATCTGCGCACAAACATATAAATCTGCCCCTTTTGCAGTCCAACGTGTCCCTAAGGAACTTAGTGGCTCTACGTGTCTTAATAGTTTGCTCGTGTTTCTGTAGTCTAGTTCCCATGTCCTTTTCAAATTTAACGATTTCCTCCTTGTCAGGGTGTTGGTTAATTTCACTTTGCAATGTCTCAATCGCAGACAAAATGTTCTCTCTATCACTCTGGGCATATTTTATTAGGATCTGTAACATTCTTTGAGATGATTCTGAATTATTGTCTGCCCATTCCTTGAGCATGTCTTTGTCGGGATTCTCATACGTAGGCACAATTAGTATGCGCAATCCTCTTGGAATCCTGCCAACCTCGAGGTACTTAGAGAGCGATCTATGCTCCCACCACTTGGTGATTTCGCTACGACGTAGCTTTTCAAGTTCCTTCAATTTGTTGTGAATGCTCGCTTCAGGTGTCTCTTGTCTCGCTCTTGTGACGCTAGATTGTCCCCCGCGGTATTTACTGCTTCATCAAACATTTTATCAGCGGCTTTCCCCGCTCATTCAGCATTCCGATGTCATAACTGCCCATCACGAAAATCTCCTCCCAGTTTCCAAAGCTGTGATGCTTACACAGCTACCTCTCCTTCTCCCCAGCCATATACTGCACAAGGTATGCCAAACCCACTTATATGTACTCCGGGCGCTCTCCGGCTCATCGGTTACGGGTTCCGTGAATGGCAGCCACTGGCGTGCTTGCAATCGGCTTGACGGGGGGCTTCACACTGTAGTTTCACTAAAAGTCCAAAAAAGATGCTGGTGAGCGTGATGCGCCTGAACGAGGAGGTGTCGGTGAGATGAGCCTGCATGCTCATAATTATATCCAAGTAAATACCACTAGGACAAAGGATCGAAGCAGGCACCTACAATAGGAAACTGGAAAGGGTGTTTATTCGGTAGAGATGTACGCTTACGATGTGTTTCGGTGGACACAGCCACCTTGATCATATATATATTCACTGAAAAAAACAGAGGTTTCAGGGGCGTTATAGTTAGTTGGACATTTCAGTCATACAAAACCAGTGAAATTCCCCCGTTATAGTTAGTTCAGCTAACTATAACTCGCACCCCCGCAATGCACTGCTGATGACGTCACATATTACATCACTCATGAAATGGTCAGTGACATCACTGATGACATCACTGATCAATCAATCAATCAATCAATCAATCAATGACACTTATAGAGCGCGCTACATACCCGTAGGGTCTCAAGGCGCTGGGGGGGGGGGTGCCGCTACTGCTCAAACAGCCAGGTCTTCAGCTTCTTCCTGAAGGAGAGGTGGTCTTGGGTCAGGCGCAGGTCGGTCGGGAGGGAGTTCCAGGTCTTGGCGGCCAGGTAGGAGAAGGACCTTCCTCCTGTAGTCGCTCTTCGGATACGGGGGACGGCGGCGAGGGCGTGGTTGGCTGATCGGAGGTGGCGTTTGGGAGCGTAGAAGTTGATCCGGCTGTTGAGGTAGCTCGGGCCTTGGTCGTGTAGGGCTTTGTGTGCGTGGGTGAGGAGGCGGAAGGTGATTCTTTTGTTGACGGGGAGCCAGTGAAGGTCTCTCAGGTGTCCGGTGATGTGGCTAGTTCTTGGGATGTCGAGGATGAGTCTGGCTTAGGCATTCTGGATCCGCTGGAGTCTCTTCTGGATCTTGGCGGTGGTACCGGCTTAGAGGGCGTTGCCGTAGTCCAGTCGGCTGGTGACGAGGGCCTGGGTGACGGTCTTCCTGGTCTCGGTGGGGATCCACCAGAAGATCTTCCGTAGCATGCGTAGGATGTTGAAGCACGCCGAGGAGACGTTGTTGACTTGCCTGGTCATGGAGAGGGAGGAGTCCAGGATGAAGCCCAGGTTGCGTGCATGGTCTGTCGGTTTGGGTGCGGCGCCCAGGGCGGGAGGCCACCAGGAGTTGTCCCAGGCGGAGGGTGAAGAGCCCAGGATGAGGACCTCCGTCTTGTCAGAGTTCAGTTTCAGGCGGCTGGTCGCCATCCACTCGGCTACCTCTTTCATCCCTTCGTGCAGGTTGGCTCTGGCGGAGGCAGGGTCGTTGGTCAGGGAGAGGATCAGCTGGGTGTCGTCGGCGTAGGAGATTATGCTGAGGTTGTGTTTGCGTACGATGGCCGCGAGGGGGCTCATGTAGACGTTGAAGAGGGTGGGGCTCAGAGATGATCCTTGAGGGACGCCGCAGATGACTTCGGAGGCCTCTGACTTGTACGGTGGTAGGCGGACTCTCTGTGTTCTTCCGTCGAGGAAGGAGATGATCCATTCCAGCGCCTTGTCCTGGATTCCGATGTTGCTGAGGCGCTGTACTAGGGTGCGGTGGCAGACCGTGTCGAATGCCGCGGAGAGGTCTAGGAGGATGAGGGCCGCTGTTTCTCCATTGTCCATCAGGGCTCGGATGTCATCGGTGGCGGCGATGAGGGCGGTCTCGGTGCTGTGATTGGCTTGGAAGCCGGACTGTGAGGGGTCGAGGGATCCGTTCGTCTCGAGGAAGGCGGCCATCTGCTTTTTGACGGTCTTCTCGATGACTTTCGCAGGGAACGGGAGGAGCGAGATGGGGCGATAGTTCTTGAGTTCGGTGGGGTCCGCTGTTGGTTTCTTGAGCAGAGCGGTGAGTTCGGCGTGTTTCCAGCTCTCAGGGAAGGTGGCGGTGTCGAAGGATGTGTTGATGATGTCTCGCAGGTGGGGTGCGATGACAGCGTCGGCCTTGTTGAAGACGTGGTGAGGGCAGGGGTCGGTCGGTGATCCGGAGTGGATGGAGTTCATCGTGCGGATGGTGTCTTCGGTGCTGATCGGGGTCCAGGCGTGGAGGGTGGTGGTGGGGGGTGGTTGTTCGGTCATGGTGTGCGTTGGTTGGTTGTTGAAGCTGTTGTGTATGTCCGCGATCTTGTTGTGGAAGTATGAAGCGAGGGAGTTACAGAGGTCTTGCGATGGGGTGATGTCGTTGTTTCCTGTGCTGGGGTTGGAAAGCTCTTTCACGATGTTGAAGAGTTCCTTGCAGTTGTGTGCGTTGTTGTCCAACCGGTCCTTGAATGCTGTTTTCTTGACGGCGCGGATCAGCTGGTGGTGCTTCCGGGTGGCAAGCTTCAAGGAGGTCCTGTTGTCCGGTGTAGGTTCCCTTCTCCAGACTTTCTCGAGGGCTCGGCAGTTCTTCTTGGAGCTCTTGAGTTCGTCGGTGAACCACGGGGCTTTCTTGCTGCCGGGTCTGCTGGGCGGGGTCCTCAGAGGGGCGAGTTCGTCCGCGCAGTTGCTGATCCACTTCGTGAGGTTGTCGGCGGCCTGGCTGGGGTTCGCTGAGCTGGCAGGAGGGTGCTGGCTCAGGGAGGTGGCGAGCTGGTCTGCTGTGATCTTGTTCCAGCTTCTGCGGGCGGCCTGTTGCTGGTGGTGGTGGGTCGTCGTTCTCTTGAAGGTGAAGTGGATGCAGCTGTGGTCCGTCCATTGAAGCTCTGTGGCGTGGCTGAAGGCGATGTCTGTGCTGGAAGAGAAGACTGCGTCGAGTGTGTGTCCGGCGAGGTGGGTGGGGGTGGACACCAGTTGCTTGAGTCCAAGATTGGCGAGGTTGTCGAGCAGGGTGCTGGTGTTGCGGTCGTTGTTGTTCTCCAGGTGGAAATTGAGGTCCCCCAGGAGGATGTAGTCAGCGGAGGGGAGGGCATGCGGGCTGACGAAGTCGGCGATGTCCTCGCTGAATTGTGTGCGTGGTCCAGGGGGTCGGTAGATCAGGGTGCCTCTGAGGGTGGTGTTCGGGTTGGTGTGGATCTGGAAATGCAGGTGTTCGGCGCTGGTCAGGGTGTTGTCGGTGTTGGTCGTGAGACGGATGGTGTTCCTGTGGATGATGGCGATGCCTCCTCCCATCTGGTTGGCGTTGCGATCCCTCCGGATGATCTTGTAGTCCTCTGGGATAGCGATGGCGATGTCGGGAGCTGAAGAGGCGTTCATCCAGGTCTCCGTGAGGAAGGCCACGTCAGGGGCTGTGGCGTCTAGAAGGTTCCAGAGTTCGATGGCGTGTCTGTGGACGGAGCGGGTGTTGAGCAGGATGCACTTGAGGTGGGTGCTGCTGGTGTTCGACTTGGCGGGTGCTGGAGCGAGGCAGGTCAGGATGCAGGTGAACTTGCAGGCGTGGCAGCTGAAGGGTCCGTGGGTGCGTCGTGGTGTGGCTTGATGGCATTCTGGGAGTCGGCCGGTGTTGAGTGCGATGAGGGTGGCGGCGGAGTACGTCAGGCGGGTCGGTCGGGGTCTTCGGGGGCCAGGGGTCCTGGCGCTGGTCGCGATCCGGTCGCGGACGGGCGCAGACGGGCTTACCTTTGGCGCGCCTTCGGCGCACAATCGGCGCGCCCGCTGCGCGTGACCGCTGCGCGTTCGCACGGTCGCCATTTAAGGCGAAGTGCGCGGGTGGGCGGAGCAGCTGGGAGGCGGGAGCGGGGAGGGTTACAGAAGAGAAAAAAGGGGCGGGGACAAGCGGCGGTGGCGGGAAGGGAGAGCGGAGGGCGGCGAGGTAGGCGGACAACCAGGAAGGAAGACGTAAACACAGGAACAGCAAAATATTTAAAAACAGGCACAAATGGGGGCAAAAAACAGGGAAAAAACAACACTTGGCAGCAGTAGCAGGAGAGCCGGCAGCCGATCACGGAGCACGCCGGGGGGGCGTGGTCAGCGGCAGTGGCAGCGAGGCAGCAGGGCAAGGGGCACACGCAGCAGCTGGTGGCCGTGCGGCGCGGGGGTGTCCCACAAGTGGGTCACACTCACCTGCGTCGCACGGTCGCCATTTAAGGCCAAGTGCGCGGGTGGGCGGAGCAGCTGGGAGGCGGGAGCGGGGAGGGTTACAGAAGAGAAAAAAGGGGCGGGGACAAGCGGCGGTGGCGGGAAGGGAGAGCGGAGGGCGGCGAGGTAGGCGGACAACCAGGAAGGAAGACGTAAACACAGGAACAGCAAAATATTTAAAAACAGGCACAAATGGGGGCAAAAAACAGGGAAAAAACAACACTTGGCAGCAGTAGCAGGAGAGCCGGCAGCCGATCACGGAGCACGCCAGGGGGGCGTGGTCAGCGGCAGCGGCAGCGAGGCAGCAGGGCAAGGGGCACACGCAGCAGCTGGTGGCCGTGCGGCGCGGGGGTGTCCCACAAGACATCATCCATTGACTGTGTGTTTCTGTAAAGTTTAAATATGTTTAATATATATAGGGAAAGGCGTATTGAAGAATGAGTGGGTGTATAAGTGTCTGAATGGATGATTTAGTAGGTGTGTGACTGACTCTATAAGTGAGTGATTAAACATATCTTACTGAATGCATGTGTTAGTGACTAAACTGTGTGAATGTCTGTATCCGTCTGTCTGTTGGTGTGTAAGCGACTGCTTGGGTTTGTGAATAGCTACATGAGTGTCTATATGAGTTATTGATTGCTTGTCTGAGTATCTGTATGGGTGCCTGAGTGTTTGTGTGGGTGGAGTGTGTGTGACTGCATAGATGTGTGAGTGGGTGATTCACTGGGTGCATGGTTTCAAGAGTGCATCTGTGATGGACTGTATGGCTGGGTGAGTGTGTGTATGGGTGTGTTAGTGAGTGAATTTATACCTCAGTGGTACATGTGTGAGCCACTACATATGTGAAAGGCAGTATATATGTGTGTTAGAGTATTTAAATGGCTATAAGTGAGAGTGTGTGATTGTGAGAGTGGCTGTATAGATGAGTGTGTGCTTGTATCAGTGATTGTATAAGAGCATAAGAATGTGCTAGTATTTGTATTAGTAAGTGAGCTGGTATGTGTATAACTGTATAGGTGAGTAAATGGGAGTGTGATTAATTATTTGCATGACTGACTAGGTGTGTGAGTACCTCTATGGATGAGTGGCGGTGTGTGAGTGTCTATATAGGTGTATAAGTGCATATGATAGTCCTGTACTGAGTGACAGTAAGGGTGAGTGAGTGTATGTGTGTGTAGACCTAAGAATCAGTGAGTGGGAATGTAGTTTTTGGTGTTGGAGTGTCTATGGTTTTGAGAATGGCAGTCTGTAATTTAGAGTGGGTGTATCAAAAGTTATATTAGGGTGTGAGAAGATGCATGAATTATCACGTGGATGATGTCATCAGTGATGTCATCAGTGATGTCATTTGAGATGTCATCAGTGATGTCATCAGTGGTGTCACTGACCATGCCATCAGTGATGTAATATGTGACATCATCAGCAGTGCATTGCGGGGGCGCGAGTTATAGTTAGCTGAACTAACTATAATGAGGGAATTTCACTGGTTTTGTACAACTGAAATGTCCAACTAACTCTAACATCCCTGAAACCTATGTTTTTTTCAGTGAATTACTAAGATTTTTTAAATGCTAATTTCTAACTATAACTTGCCTGAAAGCTTTGGTTTTTTCAGTGAATTTCAAAGGTTTTTTAAATGCTAATTTCTTACTATAACGTGCCTGAAACCTATGTTTTTTAAGTGAATTTCTAAGGTTTTTTAAATGCTAGTTTCTAACTATGCCTACAGAGGTAGAACATGTGAAGAAAGAAGAAACAAGCATTGGCATAGCCAATAGGTCTCGCCTTTGGGGCCTTGTAAGTGTTTAGCCAGAGCTATTGACTTTGCCAATGTCTTTAAGCTGTGCTGTAGAGAAGTGTGGCTGCTGTGCAGCATGCTGAAAAGTTTTAATAAAATAGTGTCAGAAGCATTTTTGTTACCTTATATATGACCAAGATGGCATTATGTACAACTTGAACGACCATAATAAAAAAAGTATTTACAATAAAAAATGTCCTCAGTTTTCTTTTGTTCTTGCAATGCTGGCAACTTGTTTCTGACTATTCCAATGGTTGTTTGTTAAAGCTTTTTTTTGAGGAGGCATAAACAATCGGAGGGTGAAGGTTGCGAACTAGTACCTGTATTATAACACTAGCAGTGGCCAGACGCTAGGGGAGAATCAACAGATGCCAGATTCTGAGAGCAGGCTGAGGTGGTGCTGAGTGATGTTGAGGTGGTAGTGGTGGTGGTGGTGGTGACTGGTGCGTAGACAATGCTGAGGTGATGCTGAATGATACTTAGGTCTTGCTGAGTGATGATGATGTGGTGGTGTACTAGTGCAAAGGCGATGCTGAGTGATACTGATGTGGTGCAGAGTGATGCTGTGGTGGCGCTGAGTGATGCTGTGGTGGTGCTGAGTGATGCTGTGGTGGCTCTGATTGATGCTGTGGTGGCTCTGAGTGATGCTGTGGTGGCGCTGAGTGATATTGTTGTATTCCTGAGGGATGCTGTGGTGGTGCTGAGTGATGCTGTGGTGGTGCTGAGTGATGCTGTGGTAGTGCTGAGTGATGCTGTAGTTGAGTGATGCTGTGGTGGCACTGAGTGATGCTGTTGTGGTCCTGAGTGATGCTGTGGTGATCCTGAGTGATGCTGTGGTGGTCCTGAGTGATGCTTTGGTGGCGCTGAGTGATGCTGCGGTGGCCCTGAGTGATGCTGCGGTGGCCCTGAGTGATGCTGCGGTGACCCTAAGTGATGCTGTGGTGGCCCTGAGTGATGCTGTGGTGACGCTAAGTGATGCTGTGGTGGCACTGAGTGATGCTGTGTTGGCGCTGAGTGATGCTGTGGTGGCGCTGAGTGATGCTGTGGTGGCGCTGAGTGATGCTGTTGTGGCTCTGAGTGATGCTGTGGTGGTATGGCCTCCCTGGACCACAAACACAGTGGCACAGTCACAGAGACATTGTCTACACAGGATATTCTGACTGGCACCCGACACCCAATCTGAATGGCCCTTAAATATGGAACTATTCTTACTGGTTGCAAAGGTGACCATTCAATGTAGCCTTCGTTCAGCAATCTGATTGGCCACTCTTCTACTTATTAGAAAAACACTCTTTGTTAGGACCATTCTGATTGCATGGTAGCAGCCAATTAGAAGAGCTGTTAAACTTCACTGCCTGTGACACAGACATGGGTCTGTATTGTTGCAGAAGCAGTGGGCTGCCGTGTAACAAAGCTGTTGGTCTGGACTTCTATTTGGTCCATAAAAGCAAAATCAGCAGGGGTTTAAGTAGGAAGAAAAATGTGTGTATAGGGGGTCTCCAAAATGGGCGTGGCTTGTAGAATTCGGGGTGTGGCTTAACACAAAAAACTGCATTGTATGAAACACATCGTGAAAATAGCGAACACTATCAGGGAATGCAAGAGTAAATGAAACATGTGAAATCTAAAGGGGAACTAAACTTCTGATGTGAATTACTGTAACGTGCTTTACTTTCATGTTTCAGAACTAGATCAGTGTTTTTAATCACTGCCGGGTCTGAGAGACCCGGAGGGACCCAGCCCACTTAAAGCTTTGAAAAGCAAGATCATAAACAACAACCGGCAAAGCTACCAAGTCTAGCGGTGGCTTCCAGCCTTTTTGCTTTGAAAATACTTCATTTGTGTAGTCGTGCTTTCTTTGTAATACTTTACTGTTCAAGATCTGCATGACTACCACCAATAAGCATTGACAAAGGCAGTAGGCGTGGGCTAGTTAAAGTGAATGTATTGTGTGATTCGTGTTGTTGCAGTGTGGAATATGGAAACAGTAAGCAGCTGGAACTCAGAAATTGAGTGAGGGTGGGAGTGGGGGCGGGGGCTAGGGTGGGCGAAGCCAATGACAGTGTGTGCCTGGTCTGCCAGCACATATGCATTCATTACACAAACCGTGGGTGAAAGAAATTGATAAGGATAACGTTCATAAGGAAAATATGGAGAGAAAATCTATTCTACCTGTGCTAATTGGTCAAATAATACTTAATAGCGAGGGAACCTTCTGCAAGCATCTGTGTGTGTGTCCAGTATGCCATAAGATATGCGTGAGGCTGGTAAGGATGCTCATGTAAGTAATGGACTGCTGGAGAGATCTGTGCGTAATCCCTGCTCACTGAGTCATAAAGGAAGTCAGAAGCATAAACTACCCATTGCAAAGCACTGCGTCTAACGCTTGGTTCACCAGCGAGTATTTTATGCAGGATAGTTTGGTGGCGCCAACGGACAGTGTTAATTACAGTGTCTTATGTTACACACGTTGAGTCCGGGTAAAGTAGCTCTGTGGGTTGTGCACTTGCTGCAAACATGTCGCCGGCCACAGCTTGCAGGGCATGTGCGCGAGTGGTGCGCGCGCAGCAGTAATCACACCATATGGCACCTCTGCTCAAGTGCGCGCCTGCGCACATGCACTGCAAGCTGTGGCCGGCGGTAGCATTTTTTGAAGCCCTTACTTTAAGTCTCGCCAGACCAGCGCAAGCGTTGGGTCATGCGAGACCTAAAAACCCACAGAAAGAAGCAAAAGAAATGCAGAAAGAAACAACAGAAGTCCACAAAGACGAAGAAAAGTGCAGAAGGAAGCAAGACATGTGCAGAAAGAACCAACAGAGGAGCAGAAAGAGGCCTTGTTGCAAAATCATCCTGTGCCCACAACTTTTTCAGACGGCTACTGGTGGTAACTGACTCTGACTAACCAAGCCTAGAGCCAGTGCTATGCTAGAAGACACTTAGAGTACAGTGAAAACACCTACATACACTAGGAAACACTATGCGTTAGGGTACCCCTGTGATTAGCATGACCTCCTCTGTAAGGCCCTACTACATAATAGGGCAGGGGGACTAAAACTACCTCTAAGTCAGAGGTGCAGAAATATGCTACTTTAACTAGTAGTCACGTTTGCAGAGTGGTGGAGAAAGGGTGCTGGGCGTCCAACGAACGCTCAGGAATTCCGCTGCGTAGGACTTGCAGGAGGTACCAGGAGGGATTCTTGGCCCCCAAACTCCCTCAGGACTAAATTGGACTTCATCGCCTATCCCGTAGTCTGCCACGAGGCACGTTTACAGAGTGGTAGAGAAAGGGGGCCATGGACTCTGAAGACGTCTTAGCAATCCCACTGTGTGGGACTTACTGGAGGTAACAAGAGGACATCCTTGGGGGCCATCCTCCCAAACTATTACCTCCAGTCTGTCCCACACAGCAGCATTGGTAAGTACTCGTACCAGGCCATGCCCACTTTGCCCACCACTCTACAAACGTGCTCTCTGGCACGTTCTTGGATGGGGATTGAAGTCCCCTTCACTGCTGGGGGTCCTTTAGGGGCCAACTAGCCTCTAACTTTACCTCTAGTAAGCCCCACGCAGTGGGATTGGTGAGAGGTAGACAAAGACCATGCCCCCTTTCTCCACCACTATGCAAATGCGCCCCCTGGCGCATTGTGAGTTGGGGGATTAAGTCCCCTTGAATCCTGAGGGTCCCTGGGGTCCAAATAGCCCACCAGGTACCTCCAGTAAGCGCCACAGAGCTGCGTTGCAGAGAGGTGTAAAAAGGGGCATGGCCTGGACCACCTCTCTGCAACGCAGGCCTCTGGCACTACTGGAGGCACCTGGTGGGCTAGTTGGCCCCCAGGGGCCCTCAGGATTGAAGGAGAATTAATTCCCCGACTTAAAACACGCCACAGGGTGTTTTTGCACACATGTCACCTCAGGCCCTCCCCCTCCCTTCACCACCGTGCAAACGCGCCCCGTGGCACGTTTTAAGTTGGGGGATTAAGTCCCCTTGAATCCTGAGGGTCCCTGGGGTCCAACTAGCCCACCAGGTACCTCCAGTAAGCGGCACAGAGCTGCATTGCAGAGAGGTGTAAAAAGGGGCGTTGCCTGGACCACCTCTCTGCAACGCAGGTCTGTGGTGCTTATTGGAGGTACCTGGTGGGCTAGTTGGCCCCCAGGGACCACCAATATTGAAGGGGAATTAATTCCCCATTGTAAAAAGCGCCACAGGGTTAATATTTATTGTTACAAAAAACATCTACATTTAACTGTTTTACACAACTGAACTTAAGCAAATCAAGACTCTAAAATACTAATTAGTTTGTGCCTCACAGATCGTTAAAATATGGTTTACTTTACCTTATTTATATTTCCCTAGGCTAGTCAAGCAGCAAACTGCATTAAGTGCTTGGAGATAGTTTCGATACATGCCCGACTGGCTCTTCGCCACCCAAGTGTTGATCACTACCCAAAGATTGCCTTTATTCACACCACCCTCCCCTTTTGAGGACTATGGATGATGACGAACATTTTCTACTCCAGAAGTTACCAATGGCCACTTTACTGCGATCAGGATTTCAACGACCACCCAATTTCGTATCTTTCGACATGTATTCAGAAGCTTTACAGAAGGGACAGCTTTCAACTTAAGATTCAGACCTCTTTATCAACTCTCAGGGGGCCGCTGCAACCTGGCACTTCACAAGTGCTCCGATATTGTCAAGATCATCAACGATCTAGGAGTGGCCAAATAACACGGTTGGAGCTGACTGGCAAATTCAACACGGCCAACCAATAGTGACCAAGACTGAGCGATTAGGATAACCCACAGGCAGTCATCGTCACGAGGCCAACGACTCAAAGACAGGATGGCAAATAAAGGGTTTAATATTTGGTTAAAATTGATCCCTTCCCAAACATTATACATTAGATTTTTTTTTACTTCAAATTTTTAAATCGCAACCCATCATTTAAAACTAAGTGAGTTATCAAACTAAAATTTTAATTCAAGTTATTTTATCTTTGAAGTTAACTGATTTACACTTACTTTAAGCTTAAAATAAACAAGCTTAAACATACCTGCCAGCTCACTTTTGAAGACAGGTTTTCTACTATAAGGCGATTTTCAGTCCTTACAGGTGGAGCAGATCTAAAGAATAGAAACCATGCAATCAACAATTGAAAATACCCTGTTATTTGGATGGCAGCACGTGGAAGAGGAGAAGCGCTGAGAAGGCACAATTAAATAACAGAACAGCAAAGGCACAGGAAAAAAATCTCGAGGCAGATAAAGGCGTCAGGTCCATATGTGGAATAAACATTGTCAAAGCCGGCTATGACACTCACCTCCGATCACCACCACGCGGACGACGACTGCTACTGCTAAAACGGTTGTATCTTCCTCCTCCTCCTGCTCGCCCACCTCTCATGCCACCGCCACCTCTGGAGTGCACTCTGGCATGTTCAAGTGTAACTCTGCAATAAAGGATAAACAAGGTTTCACTCAGCCTGAAGGACTTCAAACGGCACAAGACCTCGTTACAGTAAACAACTGAATTATATTTACAGCGTGTACTACACTGGCACTGGGACTAAAGTTGCGTGATCGTCTCGGCTATATCGTCCATTGAGTCACTTGAATGCTATGCGACAAAATCCACCCCGGCACCAAGAGCCTCAAATATTCTACAAAAACCACGGCATAATATTTGCTTATGCATACATACTTACAAAAAGCAATATATTTAAAGATTACTTTGTCACCGGCCTAAAAGACTTAAGAGTTACTAGCATCACGCGGGTTTGGTTTCTACAAATCATTAGTTTTTCAGAAAAGTATCACGACTGAGTGCCAATTCCCGCAGGCTTCTCAAGACGAAAGTCCAGCAGTGATAGATGCTACTCTTGGTCACCAGCTATAGGTGCAAAGAACAAAGCGTTTAATGAAAGCCCCGGGGGGTGGCGGACCCCGGGGCTGTGGAGGCCTACCTGGGCCCCCGCAATTTCAATTTTGCATGCTCCCGGGACATGGCCCACCCGGGGGCTAAATAATAACGAAGCGCGGGAGCCCTCGCTTCGTTTTTTAAAATGTTTGTGCTGAAATTTGCGCTAGGTGCGTGACTCTCGCCTATTTTTTGTTTTTTTTTAAATCTTTTTTTTGGCCCTGGGGGTCCTTGTGGGACCCCCGAGCAGGTCTAGGGGGTCAAGGTGTGTCTACCCTGCCCCCTTTGTTTCCCTGTTTTCTTGTGACTCAGTTCTAACGAGTCACAAGATGGCTGCCAACACTTCCTGGTTTGGAGTGTTGACAGCCCATTAGAATAAAGCTTGTGGTCGGGAGGGTCCGCGGATCCACCGCGCCTCTATATATCGAAACTTTTCTTTTTTGATTTTCTCAGCAACTACTGAACGGATTTACACCTTTAAAAAAAAAAGGGTGCTTTCTGAAGAAAGCACTACCTTTTTGCCAAATTTGATGTAATTCTGTTCAGCAGTTCGAGCTGTAGCCGTGTCTAAAGTTTCCTATGGGAAATCCGTTTTTTTTAGCTCTTTTTTGAAAACTTCTCTGGAACTACTGAACGGATTTACACCATTTAACAAAAAGAGTTCTTTCTGAACCAAGGGACAAATTTGGTGTAATTGCGTTCAGCAGTTCGGGCTGTAGCCGTGTCTAAAGTTTTCTATGGAAAATAACATGGAGAAACACGTTTTGGGACCCCCTTTTTTCTCGACCCCGCTAACCGAATCACCCTGAAACTTTCAGGATAGGAGCGAAATTTTCAAAACTCGTGGCCCGCTCCGGTCTGCTCCTATCCTGAAAGTCTCGGGGTGATTCGTCAAGCGGGGGCCGAGAAAAAATGGGGGTCCCAAAGCGTGTTTTCCCCATGCAATTTTCCAAAGGGACCGTTAGTCGCAGCTACAGCCCGAACTGCTGAACGGAATTACAGCAAATTGGGCAGAAAGGTAGACCTTGGTTCAGAGTCGTGTAAATCCGTTCAGTAGTTCCTGAGAAAATGAAAATTACATATATATCTATGGCCGTGCTGGATCCGCGCACCCTGCCGTGCACGAGCTGTATTCTAATTGACTGTCAACACTCCAAATCAGGAAGTGTTGGCAGCCATCTTGTGCCTCGATAGAACCGAGGCACAAGAAACCTAATAAAAAAACGCACAAAACGTGAAAAGGGGGCCGGGTAGAAACACCCTGACCCCCTAGTCATGCTCAGGGAGTCCCACAAGGACCCTCAAGAGCCCAAATTATTATTATTATTTTTTTAAATCAGCAAAATCCGCGCTTCAATGCTAATTAGCCCTCGGGGGGGCAAATCCCCGGGAGCATGATAAAAATAAAGTGTGGGGGGGCCCAATCCCCCCCACACTGCCACGGGGACCGCCACCCCCGGGGCAAAGTATGAATAATTGCGGGGGGCACATGGCCACCCGCAGCCCCGGGGACCGCCACCCCAGAGGCTTAATAGTTTAATGTGGGGGACTCTAAGGCCTTCCCGAACCCCCCCGGGGCTTGACTTTATTAACATTGCGGGGGCCACACAGCCCCCCCGCAACCCCGGGGACCGTCACCCCTGGGGCTTTTTTAAAATAAATAAATACCCTGTGTGGGGGGCTCAAGCCCCCCCCACACGCCCCGGAGCCACCACCTCCCTGGGGCACTAAAGATTCAAATTGGGGGGTCTGTAACGGACGCCCCAGCCCCGGGGACCTCCACCCCCGGGGCTTTGTAAAAGATGGGAGGGGGCCCCCCTCCTGGAGCCTTTTTGTGGCCCTGGGGACCGCCCACTGCAGGACCCCCCAGGGCCGGCTCCTGCAGTGTCCCACCCCCGGGACACTGTAGTTTGCTATGGCAGTGCTCTCTCTCTTCCAAATAGCAAAGCAAATTGCTTTTCCACAGGGGGAGCTGCATCTTAGCAGCTCCCCCCTAGTAGAAGGCAGGCGGGTGTGGGTGCTCCCCAAGAGATCTTGTTTTTTGTTTTCAAGATACAATTTAACTTGCCAATATATTTGTTGTATATGCTATGTATGCTATTTTGTCTCTAAATTGGTGTTTTCTTATTGAGAATTTAATGCTTATATTACACTTGCAAGGCTGTTTTCTTTTAGGTGTAAAACAGAGCATTCTCAACATTATAGATCAAATGTATTTTGTTTTCTGAGAATATTCTCCTTGGTTAAATCATGGTGCATTTATAAATGTGTTTTTTAGGTTTTTACTCTGCACATCTTATGTCAAACAATTTCAATGCTTCCATGTAAAAGTGCCTTCTGATTTGTGTGACACTCTGTGAATGCGAGGTCACTAGAGATTGTATTTTGCATTTAAAATGCCGTTCTCTTGAAGTTGTGCCTTCTAAATAAATCTGTTAAACCTTTTGGCTTAGTTTTCATGACTCACCCATGTTTCCTTCATTTTAGAGTGAGCGTTCCTGCACACCCCGCCTCAAGTTAAGGTGCCCCCTTGTCCCCTAAATTACTCCCTTGAACATTTGGCGAAGTTGCCCCCTAGCCCTCCTGGCCCCCAGAATGCTCCCTGTAACATTTGGTGACCCCGACATGATGAGCAGTGCCGGATGACAGGAGGATACCACTGGGACACCGGACGCAGACTAACCTTTTTGCCTCTTTCCTGACTGGGCCACAGAGAACAGCGCTCTGGTAAGTTATTGCTGCCTGATGTGCTGTGTCTCTTGGGAACAGTTTTAGAGGAGCGCCTGGGGGACATCTGTGTTTGTTGTTTCAGTTTTCCTGTCTAGTTGGTCTCGCTTATTAAAAGAACATTCCCAAGCTGAGGAAATGTGTGCGTAGTGAACTGAGCCATAAGGGTGATGTTAGGAAGTTGTTTGAATTATGTGTTTTTCTTTTTACAAATAGACATACGTTGTTAATGTGCCTCTCTGAAAGCAGGGAGGGGCCCCTGTCTAGTTACAAGGACTGACAGGGAAGGGAAGATTGCGTCTGGTGTCTTTCAGTGTTCAATTGTGGGTTTGTTGTAAATATATATACCAGGTTGACCAGCGTAGTACCCTGAGGCGGAAGCCGGGGTGTTTGCTAGTGCTGCTAGACTTGTGTGTTTTTGTAATTCTTTTTAAATTGCACTGTGTTCGTGTGTTTTAAAGACCTAAACACTTACTTTGAGTCAGCGGCTTGGCTCGTTTTGCAGTAATTGCGCCGAGGGGGAAGTCCTAAATCCCTTGTCAGCGTCACTGCACCCACGTGACTCGGGGCCACGCCCACCCACGTAGCCACGCCCACCCCAGGAAGCAGATAAGCGCCGTGCCCGCCCTAAGCCGGTGTTGACCAGCGTAGTACCCTGAGGTGGAAGCCGGGGTGTTTGCTAGTGCTGCTAGACTTGTGTGTTTTTGTAATTCTTTTTAAATTGCACTGTGTTCGTGTGTTTTAAAGACCTAAACACTTACTTTGAGTCAGCGGCTTGGCTCGTTTTGCAGTAATTGCGCCGAGGGGGAAGTCCTAAATCCCTTGTCAGCGTCACTGCACCCACGTGACTCGGGGCCACGCCCACCCACGTAGCCACGCCCACCCCAGGAAGCAGATAAGCGCCGTGCCCGCCCTAAGCCGGTGTTGACCAGCGTAGTACCCTGAGGCGGAAGCCGGGGTGTTTGCTAGTGCTGCTAGACTTGTGTGTTTTTGTAATTCTTTTAAATTGCACTGTGTTCGTGTGTTTTAAAGACCTAAACACTTACTTTGAGTCAGCGGCTTGGCTCGTTTTGCAGTAATTGCGCCGAGGGGGAAGTCCTAAATCCCTTGTCAGCGTCACTGCACCCACGTGACTCGGGGCCACGCCCACCCACGTAGCCACGCCCACCCCAGGAAGCAGATAAGCGCCGTGCCCGCCCTAAGCCGGTGTTGACCAGCGTAGTACCCTGAGGCGGAAGCCGGGGTGTTTGCTAGTGCTGCTAGACTTGTGTGTTTTTGTAATTCTTTTTAAATTGCACTGTGTTCGTGTGTTTTAAAGACCTAAACACTTACTTTGAGTCAGCGGCTTGGCTCGTTTTGCAGTAATTGCGCCGAGGGGGAAGTCCTAAATCCCTTGTCAGCGTCACTGCACCCATGTGACTCGGGGCCACGCCCACCCACGTAGCCACGCCCACTCCTCTATCCCCTCTTATCATGCTCACTACTTGACAGCGCAGCGGTCGAGCGCAGCGGGCACACCATCAGCACGCCGAAGACACGCCAAAGACTAGCCCGTCTGTGCCCGTCCGTGTCAGGACGGGGCACGAGGCCGAGGCTCACTGTCCCACTGCACCTCCCAGATTGGTAAGAACCTCCTCCGCTTTGAGAGCGCTGCGCCCTACCCCTAAGCCGAACTGCTCTCTGTCCAACCTTCACAAAGTCGGAACCCATGTTTGCTCCGAGTGTAAACTATCCATTGACGTTCTTCAACCCTACTCAGACCCACCTAGGAGACACAGGAAATGTAAAATTTTACGTAAAAATGTACAGCCAACATACGTATTGTACAGCACAAACTGTAGATCACTGCCCAAGCATAAACATGAAATTTTTAATCTCCTCACTGAAGAATGTCCTAGCGCCGTCTTCCTAACCGAGACATGGCTACATGACAGCGCCGGCCCAGATATTGCCATTGCCCTCCCTGACAACTATGCCATTGTCAGACTTGACAGGGAAAAACAGGTAGGGGGCGGGATAGCCATCATTTTTAACAGGGATTTCAAATGTACTTTGGAATCTGTACAAATTCCAGACTGTGAAGCGGGTCTTTTTAAAATTACCTTGAACCCCAATTTCACAATGTCAGGCCTTCTGATCTATCGTCCACCAGGAAACCCCTCTCAATGGGTATCTAACTTTGCAAATCTTATTACCCCCTACTACATGTCATCTAGCAATTTCTCTCTGCTGGGTGATTTTAATTTACACCTGGAAGATCCCACCATCCCCTCATGCTATAATTTTCTGGAAGATCTAGCTGCACTGAACTTATCTATTATCAACTCCAGCCCTACTCATATAGCTGGCCATCTGTTGGACCCCATAATATCTAATGTCAGTGAACTCACGCACATCGCCACCGTACCTTCTGGCTGGTCCGACCATCATCTCATTAGCTTTAGCATTTCTTCTCCACCCTCCCCTAGTGTGAAACAAAATACTATTGTCACTAATAGAAGGAACTGGAAGTCAGTCGACATCGATGCTTTAAATGCGGTACTCAAACAAAACCCTCCTAGCCCTAACTCCAACATCGACCACGTAGCAATGGAGACCCAACATTGGCTAACAAATGCAGCAAATAGCTGCCTGCCTTCTATTCACACCAAAGGGAGTAGGCATCGTCCCCCGGCCCCATGGTTTAACGACAGCCTTAAATCCGAAAAATCAAAATGCAAAGCATTAGAACGTCAATGGCGTAAAAAGTACGACCCTAATGCCAAAAAATGCTATCATGATGCCAGAAACCACTATCATGCGGCGTGTATAAAGGCAAGAGCTGCCTTTGTCCTAAAAACAATTACCGAAGCAACTAACATGCCCAAAACTCTTTTCTCTAAAGTCAAGGAATTGGCGGGCGCATATACTACAGCCGCCGCTCCCCCTCTAAGCGCTCAACATTGTCAGGCGTTAGCTTGCTTCTTTACAGAGAAAATTGACAAAATCATCTCAGATATCAATACTAAAATATCTGACGTTGATCCACCCCCTCCATCTAACTCTATCCTGCCTCAATCCACTGCTTTAGGCAGAAACCTGCTGGAATCCTGGCCGAGTCTCTCATTAGAGAATCTCAAAGGAATCCTCAAATCAGTTAAATCAGGCTCTCCTAGGGATCCCATCCCTATTAATATTATAAAAAAACTGGATGACCAGTCCTTGAATATCATAGCCAACCTCCTTAACTTGTCCCTCGACCTTGCCACTGTCCCGGCCTTATGGAAGCACGCTATGGTGACACCCCTCCTGAAAAAACCTAATGCTAACCCAGAAATACTGGCCAATTATAGGCCTATATCTCTGCTTCCTGCTTTTTCAAAGTGCCTCGAGAGACACGTGCACTCCACGTTAGCCATTTTTGCAGAGGAGAACTCCTTACTCCATCCTTCGCAATCTGGTTTCAGGGCTGGTTTCTCGACGGAGACCGCCCTGTTAGGTGTCACTGAAAATATCAGGAAACTTCTTGACCAAGGCCAGACGGTAGCACTTGTGCTATTGGATCTAAGTGCGGCGTTCGATACCATCTCCCACGAAACGCTTATTAGAGAACTGCACACAAATGGTATAAGAGGAAAGGCTCTGGAGTGGATTAAATCCTTCCTGGCAAACAGAACCTTTCAGATCGCATCAGCACAGGCCGAGTCAGACACCTTACCTGCAGATCATGGAGTGCCGCAGGGGTCCATCTTGAGCCCTCTGTTTTTTAACATCTATCTCAAACCTCTGGTAGAACTTGTTGAAAAGCTAGGGCTAACGCTTATGAACTACGCCGATGACACCCAAATCATTTTTTCCCTGTCGAATTCTTGTCCCCACTCCCCGTCGTTACTCAAGGAAGGATTACTAAAAATATTGAACTGGATGACAGCAAACCAGTTAAAACTGAACGGCGACAAGACGGAAATTCTGATTTTGGGAAAAGACAAAGATCTCTGGAACCCCGCGCATTGGCCAGAACAGATGGGCATCCTTCCTACCCCGGTGTCCCATGCTCGAAATCTGGGCTTTGTATTAGACAACGCCTTATCCATGGACAAGCAGGCCAGTAAAGTTACTGGTTTGTGTCTCACCATAGCTAGATGGTTGAGGAAAATCCTGTGGATGCTGCCTATGTCAACACAGAAGACCGTAGTCAATGCCCTTATTACATCAAGGCTTGACTACGGCAACATCCTATATTTAGGCGCTAACAAATCTGTCATTGGACGACTACAAGTAGCGCAAAACGCTGCGGTCAGACTCCTGTGTAAGATTCCTAGGAACGCTGGAGTCTCGAACCATCGCCGGGACCTTCATTGGCTCAGGATAGAGAACAGAGTCCGTTTCAAGGCCTTGAACTACATGTTCAAAATAAAAACAGGAGGAGCCCCAAAATACCTCCAATCCCTTGCTTGTCTCTACACGCCAAAGAGAAACCTCCGGTCCCAGACAGCAGCATGCTTCTGTATACCAAGGTTTAAACGTGCAAGATCAGGGGGCAGATCTTTTGCCTACCTTGGACCCTCCTTGTGGAACACGCTTCCACTAGGCATTCGGAAGGAAGATAACTATTATAGCTTTAGAAAGCTTGTAAAGACCTGGCTGTACGAACAATAAACACCTTAAATCTCCCTCCGTTTCTGTCTCTTGTTCTAGCTGTGTCTAGGCGCCGGGAAACCCTTCTTGGGTAGCTGTTGCGCCCTATAAATTGACAAAATAAATAAATAAATATATATATAAGGTATACCTCTGTCCAGTTGTAAGGATCGACAGGGAAGAGATTACTCTCAGTCAATAGTCCTGAGAAAGAAGCTGAAATGCGGGGTTGCATGGCCAACAAGTTACGGTTTTCGCTTGAGTTACGGTTACCTCTTGTATAAGAAAAGGGACAAAGTGGTTTTCCCTGGGATGTATTAGATATTATATTTTCGCTAGCTTAAGCATTGGTTTTTTTAGAGCTTACATTATGGCTTTTTTATTATCATATAAATATATTTTGTGCAGCGGAGATAGAGTTTACACCTGTGCAGGAAAGCAAGGAGTTTGCATGATGCAAATGTCAGCTTTTTGCAGGCTCAGGAGCGGTTCCGAGTCCCGGATAAGATGTGCCACTCTACGTCTTGTGACTGGCACATGAGGATTTATGATAAACAGTTCTCAAACTTCCTCGGCTTTTGCGAGGGACTGTCAGCATATATTTCTTTTATTACCAAAGACAGTCAACATGAGTATTGTGTTATTATGGTTTGTGAACAAAACGCCTTCCAATGTGGTTTTCTGTTCTCTTCCTGTGTTAAAATAAAACGTAAAGACGCTTATTTTTTGCTATGTTATTTTAAGACATCCTTCTGTACTCATTTAGGCCAGCAGAGGAGAATGCGCAAATAGTTCTGTGGGTTTATATATATAAATAGACGTGTACATAATATGCTTCACATTTTGTATAATTGAAGTGCGCTTATTTTATGGTCAAATCTCTTTTTATTGTGGTCTTTTTTTGCATGCATTTTGGTTGTCTTTTTAAGCATCTGTGCCTGGCGCAACAACCTTTTATGTATTTAGTGAGATCAATAATAAGTAGAATTGTAACTGTTTTTAGGTCTCGCTGAGAAAGCGAAAGCTGTCTCTTTGAGACATTTTGTAAGTGGGTTTTTGAAAGTGCTTCCCCTGGCATAGAGCTACAGTGCACGAGGCGTGCACGCGCGCAAAGCAGCCATATGGCTTTACGTCGCTCTCCCTCGTAGCCCCTCTCCGCCCCCTTCCCTGCTGCTATTTCACACCAGTTTATCTCACTTCGCCACGACGCCCGCTTCATGGGATGTGGCGATTTATTACAACTGTGGCCGCACCACTGTGCCCGCCCCCACACCCCCTCCCACTCCCTCCTCGTCAGCTTCAGCGCGCGCTTGTTCCAATATGCCAGTGGAAACAAAGTGACAGCAATCTCCGTTGGACGCAGACTCTTACACTGAAAAAGTACATCAGAGAGTTTGTATGACGAGCCCTTTTCACTCTACGCTGTGCCTTTCTTTTAGCATTGTACAGGGAACAGCTGGTAGTCCACTGCAGATAGTATGACATGCAGTAATAACTGATGGACTTCCCAGCCGTCATTTTATGGATAGCATCTACATAATGCCTACCGGGCAAAGCGAAAAAATGGCTCTGAAAATCTTAGCATTACACCCATTTTCTTGTTGAATCGCTTGCAGAAATTGTCACTTAAAGCGTCACGCGGGAGGCAGGCCAATGTCACCCAACAGCACACTGTAAACCTAGAAATATCACACATATCCACCCTGAAAACGTGTCAGTTATGACCTCATACACTCTCTCGGGCAATGCGGCTTGCCGCCATGTGATGACAAAGCGGTCAGCCAGCCATACTTTAAAGTAAACAAGCCCTCCTATTCACGGCAGACTGTTGTGGAGAAAGAATATTGGGCAGTACAGTGTTACGGAAGTCGGCCGAACTGCGTACGTTTTATCCCAGCCATCTGGACAAGGGACACTCACTGCATTTATGAGGGTTGTAAACTACCACAGGAGCGAATGCAAATAACGACCCAAGAGAACACGGCTAGTGCGCAGTCTATTTTTTGTGTGTGCAGATTTATATAGCGTTATCTCGACCCGAAGGTATTGGAGCGCTTTACACGAGCCCCAGTTACGTTACACAAGGACACATTCATTATTTGGTAGACACAGGGAGATTAAGTGATTTGCCCAGAATCACAGGATGTTGAACAGAATGCAGAGATCACGGCCCTCGCACCGGAGGGACTCGCTGTGTGCACTCACAGATGCACACAGCTTGCACGCTTAACTTTCAACAACAATGCAAACATTTGCTCTAAATGACACTATGAACGGTGCTGCTGGCTAACAAGTGAGGCTTGGCTCAAAATATATCCCACGACACACACACCGCCACTCAGCAGCGATGCAAAACATGTACTGCACTGCCCCTCCCAACCTGAAACTAAAGAACCTCTGTATTGCAGGCATATTCGGGTCACAGCCAGGGGAATCACAGTGAAGTATTGCAGCTGGTTCACTTTACTTTTATTATCAAGGACACACAAGGGACGTCACACACACAAGCAAACCACACACACAGATACATCTGGTATGAAGTCTGAACGTGAGGAACTGCACGGATTAGAAGTGGGGGTGAAACAACAAATACCAGCATTTGAGCCAGAAACACGGGAGAGGCGGGTTGGTGGGGATTCTGCTCCACTCTGCATGGGTAACTGCTCATTACATCCCTCCCGGCTGCAGCCCCCACGCGCAGCCTCTGTATTCTGCACTGTAGGCTGGTCATAACACTCGCCATATCTTCATCCGCGCAGACCATCTTTGCTCTGTTGTACACTTGGCAATCACCTGCCATTGTTACTCATCATAGTAGCACCACTACCAGCGGCCGGTATGGGAGTAGGGCAGTGCCCGCTGTTGTAAAGTGGATATGGTGCTACTGTGTGCTAGTCCGCATAACCCCTCAACCCCCTAACTATTCTATTGTTGATTTACCAGTTACGATGGGAGTGATGACCCGTGTGGTGGCTTCACCAGACGGACACCAGCAGCATCGGATTCAGGACAAACTCAGGGCCAATTATTTTTTTTTTATATGTCACGAACTTGAGTGAAAGGTGTGTATTTATGTTGCATTGAGTAGAGTACATAACTACACTCAACATAATACCACTCAGTACCACATAATTACACATCACATAATTACACTGTATTCAGTACAACATAAATACACTCCACATACCACTCAGTACTACATAATTGCACGCCACTTAATTACTCTCTACTTAATGCAACATAAATACACTCCACACAATTCCAATTTGTGCCACATAATTACATTGTACTCAATGCAACATAAATACACACCTTTCCCTCAAGTTCGTGCTATATAAAAATAAAACAACAAAAAAAAAACAATTGCAATGCAATTGGTCTCACATTACTGAATCTTGGAGCTTCTAAGGTTGCATTATTATTAGCAATGCCAACAGCTCAAACTTTTAATAATACGAGACCTATTGCATTACAAATGCTTGTTTATATATGAAAGCTGTTGCCTTTTTGTGAATAAATAATTATATAGTTACCCCTTGCCCCACCCCTAGGCCCTGTCTGACCCATGTGGCGCAGCAGCACATTTAATTAGCACAGGTCACTTTCAGATAACTGACCACGTAGTGCACAACAATATATCCCGAATTGTTTAAATATTTCCTCACATTTATATTTTGAAGTATGTACTCGGCGACAGGAGGTTGCGTCTGGCGTCTCCCACTTTGTGCCACATATACGTGTGTATGGGACTGCGTCTGGCAGCTCACATTTATTATGAATTTTGATTACCTATTTGGTGTAAACTGTATTGTTTGAACGTTTAATTCTGCCAGCACCTTTCAACATCTTCCTCTTCATTGTAAAAAGTGTCCTTTGTTCTCCGCCTTTTTTAGTTACATGCAGTGTACTTTAATAGCTATACTCTATTTCCTTCTCTCGGTCTGCATTTTGCATCTCTCCCTATCTTATCTGGCTTATATGCCTTTATAATCTCTTTCTCTCACAGTGGTAACACAGGTTTTCACTACTGTTTAGCGAGATCTTATATGTATCTCTCTTGTGCACTGCAGTGATAGGTGATCAGCAGGAACATCTGGGTATGTGCCAGGCACACCCACTTTAACTGAGACAGGTTCAATTAGAGACCACACAACTGGTGCGCGGTGCATCCAGTGAATACTGTGTCTAGCTTCCAAGTAGCTGCCTTCACAATTCTTAGTTACGTATTTTTTAGCACGGTTTTAAATAGACTCCCCTATTTTAACTCATTACACACTGAATAAAGTACATTCAGTTCCTTGATAGTCACAACTCACGCTTCTCATCTCACCTTTCTGGCGTGCTTGCACCCATGGTAAAGGATCTTCCCACTTGAATATTCAGTCAAGTGGTAGTAAGAGGGGGAGGAATTCTTTTGCATGCATTTCTCGCCACAACAGACAGCCACCTTTTTTATGTTCTCTGGTTGCTATTATGCCCAAGACTTGGCACAGCATCAAATGATAGGCCAGCCACACAGGTCGACCTGGTCAGCTAGATTCACACTGAAGATTACACCAAATATTGCAGTACTGAGCAACTAAGTACGAAATAATTTACTCCTACCTGCGTCCAAATTCAGCAGCAACCGAAGCAGGCACAAGCAGTAGCCCGAATGCTAGAGCAGATCCAGTAAGTACTGCCACAGAGCGCACACAGTTGGTGTTGGAAAACGAGGCAGCATCTGTGAGGCCTGCACAAAAACATGACTACATTTGTCCTGCACTGGGAACCAAACACCCAATTGTAGCGCCTGACTCTCAGAGGGTAGCGTTGCAGAGCAGTCTGAGGCTTACTCAAGGGAGGTGGTGTGGGCTAGTAATCGCCATTTGCAGGTGCACAAAAATAACACTCAATAATTGATTGTCCAGTCTGTACTTTGCTTTATAAAAGTAAGAGTACATTTATTAAACACACACACCACTCAATACTATGCACCAATTTACAAATATACATAAGCTGTTGGAATTACTTTGTGACATTGCATAACATCTCCACCCCTCCCGAAGGGGGGGTTGGGTCTAGTACCACCACTCCCATGTATGCACATCAACTTGCCCCCAATGCAGTTAGTTGAACATAACCTGGAGCGAGGGCCCTGCGCACTGGCACCATCCCAGTGGCGACCCACTCCATTACCTCAACAAGCATTAAAAAGGGGTAAACCTGCCTTGGTGACACATGACCCTGACTGAGCATCTCCTACTGACCATAAAGTATGCACCTCTATATCTTAAGGGCTAGCAGTCTGGCGTCTTCACCTAAGCGCAGCAGCAAGAATCCATGTTTACGCACACTTTAGAATGACAGTACTCATCACCTTGGTTGACCATTTGAATGCACTGCAATTACAGCCTCTAAAGGCATCACAGATTAAATCACAGGGTTACGCATATACAGCCAGACACCCTAGCAGGACTGTCTGACAACATAACCCCACTTGGTTTATGACATCACCTTACACAAGCTCATCACGTTAAACTTCAGTCCCTCTGAAAGAAATAACTATTAGTAAATGCATTTCGGTGCAGTTACACCACTTCACCTCCAGGGGATGCCCTTCTCCAGACATCCCCAACTCAGCCCTTTCCTCCGTGATGCACTTCGTAGGACACCCTCAACTGCAGAACATAAGTTCCAGCCCAGAAGGTGATAGACGCTGGCTGAGTCCTTGAGGGGTTATTCTTTCAGGTGCCCCATGAAACTTATGGGGGGACGGTTCTCCGTTAGGCTGGGGGGGCTGCGGTTCTCCTGCAGCCCCCATGCACTGTCTTCCACTCATGAGGATGACCCCCTCCTCTGGGGGCCACCAGGAGCCAAAAACGATGTTCTCCCCATGCCTTGCAAGGCATTATGGGGCGCTTAGAGCTCCTTCCTGTGAGTACTAGATGAGCGGCTCTCCCGCTGTGCCGGGGAGAGCCGCGCTGGCGATGCTGGCGGCTTCGCCGCTTCTTCTCCCTTTGGTGGGGGGCCCGGTCCCACCCGGACCCCCAGGTGCTGCGAGGCGACTCGGGGAGCCCACCCCCAGCCGCTCCTTCTGTTTTCTGGGGCCCGGTCCCACCCGGGCCCCTCTGGCCTCCGTTCTTCCTGCTCGGGGTCCCGGTCTCACCCGGGACCCCCGCATGCCTCCTTGAGGGAGGGCAGCCCGGGGAGCCCACCCCCGGCTGCCCCCGCCGGCTCCCCGCACGGCCAGCAGCCTTGCGTGCTGCTGCGGGAGCCGGCACGACTCTTCTCGTCTGCCCGCTCCAGCGGGCAGACACGCTGCCTTCCCAACGGAGCGGTTCTTCGGGGGGAGTGCAACGGCACTTCCCCCCACCTCCTCCACACTCGGGGCCCGGGTCCCGGGCCCCCGAACATCTTCGGGTGGGCGTGACGGTGCTCCCCCCTCGCTCCGTATCGGTGGGGGCCAGGGTGGGCTCCTAGCCCCCTGCCTAGGGCCATCTTCATAGGGAGCGCGACGGCGCTCCCCATCCACCGTTTTCGGCGGGGGCCAGGGTGGGCTCCTGGCACCCCGCGGGGGTACCTTCACGGGGTGTGTGACGGCGCACCCCGACTTTTCTTCCTTGGGGGGGCAGCCCCCGGGACCTGACCCTCCCCGGGGGCAGTTGCCAGACCGGCGACGGAGCCCCACGTGCTTCGTCGTCGGTCCCATCAAAGGTCAAAGGTCGTGTACCTTCTGGGGGGCATATCTCAGCCCCCAGGGGTCCGATCTTCTCCATTTTCGCGTCCTCTTGTTCCTGGTGGCGCCCCCCAGCCACTGGGCACACTCTCCTTCCTCCTCCGGGTCTCCAAGGGGGTGCCTTCTGCCTCCCTGTGCCAGCCCTTTGCCCGGCTCTGGTTCTGGGCCCCTCTTCTCCCTGCGCAGAGGCCACTGCTCCTGCGCACCGGTCCTGGGCTCTACTTCTGGTGCTGTTAGGGTCCGGGGGCAGTCAGGGGGTCTCTCCTTCCAACTGCCCATTGCACCAGTCTCCAGCACCTTCAGCCTCCGCCGACCACACCCCAGAGAGAGCTTCTCTTCCTGTGCAAGCACTTTTTAAAAGTTGAGTTGGGGGCTGGCAGGAAGTCCCTGTTGGTCCTATCAAACAGCGACACATCACTTTCCTGCCCCTGCTCCCTCCTTCTTGTCCAGCCTCTGGGTTTGTTCAAAATGGCGTCGTCCAGTGTCTCTGAAACCCAACTCCTTCCACGCTGCCTTCCCTCCTTGGTGCAGCCTGGTGCCTGGCACCCAGCGACAGCAGTTGATGGATTGGCCTGCAGCCCCTCCCATCTTCCTTTCGTGGAGAGGAGGCCCTAGCTTGTGGAAGAAAGGTTATCAATCCATCCAGCTGAGGTCAGCCCTCAGCCTGGGTCTGGTTCTCTCTGGCTCAGAGGACTATGACAGTTCTGGATGACCCAAAAGCAGTACAAATATGACTTTGGACTCTGCAGAATACTTCTTTTCACATTTGCTACAGTGAACTTAAGTGCGTGTCTGGAATCTGTAGGCCTAATTAAAGTTAAACTAGCCCCTGGCTCCACATTCCCACAGGAAGTGAAAACACAGTAAATCACACTGACTTTCCCTGGCATGTCTCTTCCATCCTGAGTTCACTGTGGGTGAGTCCCAACTTATGAGGCTCCCCCACAGTAAAAGCTCCACAATAAGGTGCTCAAAAAGCGAAAAATCCGGGCGGTCCATAGTGTCAGAACCACCTTCTAACAGTTGGGGTTAGTTCATAGGAAAGATTTTGAAATTGTGTCTCGTGGCCAAGAAAGTTAGTGACACTAGACTTAGAGCAACTTAAATGTCGGAGCAGATGGTGAACATTAGACAGAAGATTGGAATTAGCAAGTTAAGATTGTTCTCTTCCAATTTCTTGTGCACGGAAGTGCACAGAAGAGGGAAGATAAAATGATGGAGTGGAATGCACGCTAGCTACACCCATGGTTTGACGTCAAATGCTGCTAGGTCTCCTCAGCCTTTCATCGTTCCAAGTTGGATAAAATGAGTACCATTGAGTTAGGGGTACAATAAAGATTTGCTATTTTGCGCCCCAATACCATTCTGAGTGAACGTGCGCTTTACAAAAACGCCATATTATTTTAAAATAAGCTATATTTTACGTACAATTAAAGACAACACGTGTCTGGATATTACATGGTGTTGAAGGGTTAATAGATTTTTTCTTGGGCTGCCTTTAGAAGTAGCATTCCTGGCCGACCACAGATTCTGGGCGTAGAGCCAGACAGGAAAGAGACTTCCTGTGGTTGGCAACAAACATGAGATTTAGAAGAAAGAATATGTATGTGTAAGAATACGTTGGGCTGTGGAAGTGAACAAGAGAAATAAGTTGCCTAGAATCACACAATTTGGTAACGGGGGAAGCCAAGATTGAATACCGTGTTTCAGGTTTCCCTTTGTGCAGTTTAGTGAAGGAATATGTATGTGTTTATGTGTAGCTGTGTGAGAGGAGGTAAGGAATAAGTTGTGGGATATGCACAGCTGTGTGCAGCCTTCGAAATATGAAACAACCAGAGATCCTTAGGAATAGATTAACACAGGTAGCCACCACACCAACTTCCTTCACACATGCCCCAGTGCTGGGAATATACAAAAGAATAAATAATATTTGCAGATATATAGTAGATTTCAATATTAAAGGACGGTATGCATGGAGTAAGCAGTGCTCAGTATCGCAATGTTGTCAGAATAATAGGTGTGGATTTAAAGAGGCCTTCCAAAAGTAGAGTTGCAGACTTTAGAGGTGGTTGCATATATTTTGCAGTTCGACCACTACGAGTTTTTATCTCCCTTAAAAGTTTCTATCTTCTGGGAACTATTAGAGTACAGTGTTTGGGTTCTTCTTTCGCTTTCTTATTTAATCATTGATTAGAGGTTTTGGATCATTATTATTATTAGGGTCTTCTCTGTGTCTCCGAGAAGTGTATTGGATTTCCTGTCTCGGGATGTTGACTTACATAGGCTCAATGCTATTGTTTTCATCACCTCGTGTCTGGTTAGAAATAAAATATAAATAGGAAAGATTTATAATGCCACAGGCTCAGGCCTACTACATTTTCCCACACATTTGGAGTACAGCTGGACCATGTGCCCATTATGACGTTAAAGCAGCAACAACTTTCAGCAATGCCAGAACAGGACTGCTTAAAAATAAAATAGGCAAAATAAGCGCCACAATTGAGGAAAATAAATAAATGAATAAATTAAGAGAAAACAAAAATAGTTTATTGCCCATGGATCACTCTGTTTTAACTCACAAATATTACAATGTTCTGACAACCACCTAACGCCCCATATACTTCTCACTGAACAATTAATATATGTGTAAGTCACATCAACTCGACCTAACAGTGACATTGAAATTATGAAAGTAGACATATATTTGTGTAAGTTAACACGCACTACGAAGTTTCTTTCTATTCAGGTATTCAGGCAGAAGGAGAAGGGCCCCATCATTCCTGAGTCCAAAGAGGAAGAGGACAGGTGATCAGCCGCAACAGGAACACTGCCATCTTCACAAGCAGATGTATCTATATATATATATATATAATAGCACTAGGTATATTGCGTTCTTGAAGGGTTGTGACTATTTGAATGGCGCAAGGAGGAGTGCTGTTTTATGTGTGTATCTAAAAGAAATAATGTGTATGTATATTAATGTTTTTCATTCCTAGGTTCTTCAGAATTTGAGAGAATATTGTTGTAACAAATTACATTGTACGGTGGAATGTGCTAAAATACATTCTAATGCAGTGCATTCGCCAGGGACTAAAAAGGGTAGGAGTAATAGGAAAAGTAGTAATGTTGTGTTTATATTATGTTTATGAATTGATCATTAGTAATGAGTATATGCCAATACAGAAGGATACTGTGCATTGAATAACAGTGCTTCGTATTATAATGTTTCATGGATACAAGGTGTACAGATTTAATATGTCTTTTAATATATTGGTGCAATATTTCAGGGTGTTTCAAAACAGGTTTCAAGGTATAAGGCATTGGCACAAAGGGGTGTGGAATTTAATGAAATATCTACTTGTTCATGGGGCAAGTTGCTTCTTAAATATACTTGTCCTGTAACAAAATCCACTTGTCAGTTTTGTGCCATGTAATGCAGTGACAAATTATGGCAGCAATGTCATTATATAAGAGCTCTGAAATAGCCTCTTTGATTATGCTAGGGCTCCTTCCATAGTAGGCTTTGAATACTAACAATTCCCTTATTTTGCCACGTTGCCGCAGATCTACATACTGGGGCTGAAGGTAATGGTAAGCAACAGTTCTGGCTCACAAAAAAAAGTGGCTGGAGGAAAAGTGAACTTGCAATCACTCAGATTTTCGCTTGAGCAAATCTTCACCTGCATATTTGCTCATGCTTAACTGCAGTTCACAAATATTTGCTAGGAGTACTATTTCTTGGCATACTTCTGTAGTCTTGTGAATTCACAAAAGTTGTATATCTGCACATAATCCAAGGACATGGGTGCACTTTATTTAATAATTAGGACCCTAATTAGGTCTGGTGTTAACCATGACCTTTTATGTTTAATTAAATGTTGTCTCTCTCCCTCTCTCGGCTAGCTTCACTGTGAGTGACTTCATTCTGTTCTTTCACAAGGAGCATATCGACACACAGTTGTTTTATTCAGTGCCAGAAACTACTGTGCAATGTGTGATTTTTGAGACCAAAACAAATTTTGCTTTTGCCAATGTTTGTTATAATGGTGAGGCCCCAGCATCTCCCACATCAATGAGGTTTCACAAAAATATTGCCAAAACAAGTTGTGCATTGACAAAGCCAAAAGGCTGACCAACAATTTAATTGGCTTTACCAATGCTTGTTTATTTTTATGTTGCAAAAAAATGGTACCTGCCTTATTCCAGTAGTTTAGCAAAAGGTTTTTGCTTTTTTTTTTTGAACATTTTATTTTGAAAGCAAAGAATTATCAGTCTTGCTTTCAAACTTCTGCAAATATTTGCATCTAATCAGAGAGCATTCTGAGAGCAGTATACATATCCTCACATTGCTAAATATTGAAAACATGTGTACACATTTTTATACTCTAACCACTGTCAGTAGTGCAGTCTGAGCTACAACATTTACTTAGAGCGCTCACCCTAATAATAAAGCCTTTGCATTAATGAACAATAAATACAAGTTGGAACAGCATTAACACATGGACACAAATATTACCTTTATTGCAGACTATGCCTTTCCCTGATCCATAAATGGCAGCCAAAGGGTTTGTGCTGTAGGGGTTGGCCCTACTCGACAAAATACACATGAAAACTTGTTGCCCTTGACCTCAAACAATATGTCGTGGGGGTGGGGCTATGGGAATTCCACATCTCTGGGCACAGTTTGACAACTATGAGTATTTTGATTCCTAAAGGTGTTACTATGATAGAGATTTTCATCTGTGTTTGCTGTTGGGACAAGCTATGGTACAATGTTTTAATTCTTCTTTTGCTTTTGGAGATAATGAATTTCTTTTTAAAGTCTTGCACAGGGATGCCAATATAATTTTTAGGTTCTTTCCTTCATTTGGAGGTTCCTCCTTACCTCAGCTGGCCAACAAATGCAGCATGCACCATTCATAGCTCAACTATTGCAAGACCTGTTGCTTCCAAAGTTTCAATTGTAGAATGTGCTGCACACGCCTCCCCCAAGGACTATGTATCACTTGGTAAAAATGTATTGATGCAGATGTACAAAAAGGAATATCATTAACTGATTGTGAGTACACAATGGTTCAAATTGCTTCTACTCCACTTGATATATATTATTGAAAGGGGTGAAAGAAAAGGAAGAAGGGAACAGGGGAGGATGTATGCCAACAGAGAAGGGATATGAATAGGTCCAAATGGAAAGATATTGCTTGCTCCCATGGCCTGTCTTTTTCATGGTTCATCACTTGTAGGACGTGATAGGAAGACCAGACTGTTTTCCTAATGCTGTATTTCCACTGCCCCAGGCGACTTCATTCCCCCACATTAAATGGACTTCATCAACATACCCCCCTACTCAAACTACAAGTACGTGTTGGTTATTGTGTGCATGATCAGCAAATGGACTGAGGCATGCCAATACAAGAACAGCAATGCACAAACTTTTGCCAAATGCCTCCTGAAACAGTTCATACCGCGCCTTCAAGTACCTATGCTTTTAGGTTCTGACAATGGACCGGCGTTCATCTCACATGTGATTGAGGGGTTGTGCAAGGGGCAAGGAGCCACACAGAAACTGCATGTGTTCCATGGAAACTACCAAGTGGGAATGGTATCCCAAGCTCATCCTGAAGGGTTGCACGTGCTACACAGAAGAGAAAGGAAGAGTGTGTAAAGCGGGCCCCAAGGATACATCACCTAAAGAACGTCTGGAAACATCAACGCCCCAACCCCTCAGTCTACAAGTTGTGACAACTAGATATCTTTACCTTTTCATCACTTTATTTTCTTCATATTGAATGTGCCTAAATAATAGAAGTGCTTGCAAACCTCTCAAATTACTTGAAGACAGGCACCTACGCTTACTTTTTCTGTTTACAGGTATCATCTCTGAGGCTCTACATTATTACTCAGCAGACTTTTATGAAAAGAGTAAAAGTACAGGAGAAGATAAGACATTCCTCCAACTAGTCACACTAGCCACACGTACCAACGATTGGAACAATGCCTCAAGACTTTCAGAACAATTAGAGAAAATGATCATGGCTGCTACTAGCAGCATTGACCCCCATTGCTGCTATTATAATGACTATTGTACAACATTGAATAAATAGCCATTGATAAAGACGGACAGGGGGGCAGTTGACAGGGCAGGATGTTATGTTTGCACCCACCGGCCTCCCACACAGAAAGCAGCATGTGTTACAATGTCATACCATCCTCTAAATACGTGGGCTGTGTCCTAATGTACAATATGCTCTTCAGTCAGCACACCAAGTACGTAGCCGTTGCACCTCCTGAGAAAAGCATAATTTGCAAAGGGAGAGCAAGGATAGAACAGGGAATGTGCATAACTTAGCACTTATAGAAGTTGAAGAAATAACAACAACAGGACTACACTAAATGCAGCCTGCTGCCATTATAAAATACCTCAAAGACTTGAAAGGTATGCTGTAAGGATTTTGTTCAAGAATGAACAAGAGGAGGTAATGAGGGAGGGTCTATTTTTATCATAGGGTACCCCAGGTACCGTTCTGCCCACATCTGAGGTATGAGACCCTTATCCTTGCCCTGCCAGCCTAATCTGTAGACCTTTTATTAAATTGACCAGAGTTCTGCACCCATCTTTACTGAACAGTAGGATCTAGGCTCTTCTGACTAGAAATCACAGACAGCTTCTCTTTGCGAGGCCTCCTGCTCCAAACCATAGAGCCCCCACCCTACCCGTGTGCGCAAAGTTCACTGGCGCAGAGTTCACTGTCTCTCTATTCTGTCGACATAGCACATCACATCCTGGGTCTGTACATGAGAATAGAGAAGTTCCCACCACAGCCGCGTCAAGCTGGGGTAATGAATGTGGCAACCAAGACATATATCTATATAGATATATATAATTTATTCCTTTGCATTACATATTTTCTGCTTGCCCTATGCAATTTACGACGAGCGCTTGGCCTGAGAATATAACCTTTCACCTAGTCTATGTTCCGCATTTAGTAGAATAAGCGTGACAATGTCTGATAAATGTGCGCACCATGCTATAAGTGACGTAGGTAGGACTGGCGTGAGATGATGTGTAGGCACTTCTCACTGCCTTAAAAAGTATAATAAGGGTGCCCGCGGGGTTCTCATCGGACTACCCCACCCATCTGTTGGTAGAAGGCAGGCGGGTGTAGGTGCTCCTCAAGAGCTCTTGTTTTTTGTTTTTAAGATACTATTTAACTTGCCAATATATTTGCTGTATATGCTATGTATGATATTTTGTCTCTAAATTGGTGTTTTCTTGTTGAGAATTTAATGCTTATATTACACTTGGAGGGCTGTTTTCTTTTAGGTGTAAAACGTGAGTATTCTCAACATTATAGATCAAATGTATTTTGTATTCTGAGAATATACTCCTTGGTTAAATCATGCTTTTCATAATGCATTTATAAATGTGTCTTTTAGGTTTTTACTCTGCACAACTTATGTCAAACAATTTCAATGCTTCCATGTAAAAGTGCCTTCTGATTTGTGTGACACTCTGTGAATGCGAGGTCACTATAGATTGTATTTTGCATTTAAAATGCCTTTCTCTTGAAGTTGTGCCTTCTAAATAAATCTGTTAAACCTTTTGGCTTAGTTTCCATTACTCACACATCTTTTTTCTTCATTTTAGAGTGAGCGTTCCTGCACACCCCGCCTCAAGTTAGGGTGCCCCCTTGTCCCCCAAATTGCTCCCTCGAACATTTAGCGAAGGGGCCCTGTCAGGCTGCGACCAACCATGGGCCAGCCGCCACACATCTGGGACCATGGCAGCCGCCAGCCACGAGATATCGGCACTGTCAAGAAAGGGTTAACATCAGCCTCACGCCTTCTCCTTTACAGGACGACGCGGAAGGCGTCGGACGGGAGGACCAATCACAAACAAGGGAGGTGTGGAAAAGCAGCCTCTCGCCGGTGGACGGGGCGGACACGGAAGTGGAGGAGAGAGAAGCCGCGGACACCAAGCAGGAAGACGCCGAAACGAACGCCAAGCAGGAAGACGCCGAAGCGGAGGGAGAAGAACACGAAGGACTAGCAGAGGAGAAGACCGGAAGCGTCCATCCCTCCAGCAAGACCGCTGAAGAGACGGAGGTGTGGAGTGAGGACTGGTGGACGCCCCCGGGACACGCGCAATTGCCGCCGTAGCTCTGGAGAGCTGTGGCTTCGGCGGTGAGTACTCAATCACCGGGGCACTGCACATAAGGACCAAAGGGAAACGGGGAGGGAAAGGGGGTGAGGGCGAGTTCATGTCTGTGGTATTATAAATAGGGGAGGGTACGGTTAGAATGTGTGAGCATCCACAAGCCCAGCGTTCAGACGTTTAGGATCCTAATAGATCCACTAACTCTCGCCAAGGTTGGTTTTTTTTTTGAGAGCAGGAACGCTACCCACCCAAAGGGCCTGATTGAGCCGACAACCAGCGCCCTTATCAAGAGGGTCGTGACAGCCATTAATTTCCCTTATTCCTCTAACCTTGCACTACCCTCCCACATCCCTCCCTCACCATAGAAAACAACATATAGCACGATCACGAGGTAAGGTGAAGGGTAGTCCGGCACAGAAACAAACAGGCCAAGTTACTTACCGCCACTTTGTTTTTTTTCTCGAGTATCCTGGGGAGCCACCTTTCAGTCAGAAGACATCATCGTCCTTGAACAGCGAATCTCAGCCTACAGCAACTTAACCATCCGTCCTCCCTCCTTGAACTGGCCTTGAGACCCTGGACTACTCGGGACTTTGCGTTTACCATCTCAATTGCCGCCCTTTAAATTCACCATGATGATAAAAGAACTGCCATTATACATCCCATAAGGCCTCCTAGTTTTAATTTCTGACCCTCCCTCCCACAGGCCCCCTAGCCCCCCTGGCTGCCAAAACGCTCCCTGTAACAAAACATAATCACCACAAGGGCTCAACAGTGGGGAAGAGCTAGTGGTACACCTATAAAGAGAACAGGCTAAGACTGGGCATCAGAGAAGACTTAAAGATTGGGTAAAGAAGTAGAAAAAGAAGGATTAGGTGCCAGATTCAATGGGGACTATAAGGGATTGTGAGGGTGAATTTATTGGTGATTCTGGGATATATATTTGCCACACATTGAGCATTCAAGCTGAACTTCGGCAATATTGAAATACCCGGCAGGATTCAAACCCACTGGGGTAAGGACATGCAGAACTATCGCATCCATAATGCTGTATAAACTTCATTGCCCACTGGGGAAAGGATGCTTTTTTGACTAATGGATGAACTCTGCAATGTTTGTCATAAGAATACTATAACTTACCTGTGAATAAGGGCTTTGTTAGCCCGAGCCGCGGCAGGAACTAAAAAGTTAATAAATTGATTGAATTCACCGGATGTGTTTCACCCGACGCCAATCAAGTTGTTTGAAAAGGGAGTGCGTCTCCGAGCTTAAGGCAAAACTGATAGTGATATATATATATATATATATATATATATATATATATATATATATATATATATATATATATATATGTTACCTACTGCCAGTTGCCGAAAGTGTGTCTTTTGCCCTGCATTTATCTTTTGCAATGTTTGACGAATCCTCTACTTTATTTGCAATATTTATTTGCATAAAAGGAGATGCAAACAATAAATACATTAAATTATTACAAATGTGTTAATTAACTAAAACATTATTGATAAACCATATGAAATTCACTTATAAAAACATTTTTGACCAGTGGCTACAAATTACATAAATAGTTAATCCACTTCTATGTTACATTCATAAAACATTCAGAGTTAAAACAATGCAATGCCCCCTAAACCTAGCAGCACGCCCTTTGACCAATAGCAACAAACATATGCAACAGTGGCTTGATCTTGCAAATCACTGAAGTGCTTCTCTCTGTGTGACAATAGCCCATAAGTACTTAGCCAGAACCAAGCAGACTAGATGGCTGTCAAGTTGCTGGAATTGGTTTAATGCTTGTTTATACTGTCTAAAATTCATTGAGCACAGATATGGAGTCAATATTGATTTTCTTTTTGGGAATAAAATGAACAAAAAAAGAGTAAATGATGAGCTGATTGTTCTGAAACCCCATCATGCGGCCAGTAAGACAAATATTTAAATGTGTGGTCGGGAAGCTCCCCTTGAGTGGGATAAAATGATAACAATATCTAACCAAAGAAAAATGATGCTGCAATTTGCAAATAAAGGTTAGAAAGGATTGAGCATCACATCCTGATTTGGGTGCCCTATAATAAAGAGCTACACTAAATTTATTTTTGTTAGCCTCCTGTCTTATAGCAGCGCCATTTTCTAACTTTAGTTTTAGGAAAAGTAACACAAACTAACGGAGTGTCAGACAGTTCGCACAGGCGAAAACTTGCCAATGTGAATCTCACTTATCTCAGGCCACATTATCGCTTTGGCATGATACAGTTTAAGACAATCCCTTAATACTGCTTGATTTAAGATCAACGTCTCACTCTTCCAAATAGAAAGCCACAGTAACGGGGGAAATTTGACTGCATCACTAATATAAGAGAATACCAACTCATTATGACATATGAAATTGGAACACCTTAGTCTCAAGGAAAGTAGCCTTTTAGCAAAGGCGTCTTCTATGCATTGTAAATAATCTATTTTATGTTATGCCCCACACTGCCGCCCATAAGTGGCTTTGGCCTTAGCTTTTGAGGAATAAATATGTAGCATTTGAGGAATAGGTTTATTCCCGATCTTCTTTGAAAATGTAAAGAAGGCTGCAACATCTCTCTCCAGGTGCATGGCTCTATTGCTTACCATTTGCTTCCATGAAGAACTCCCATCAAATAAAACCCCAAGGCAAGTAAAGGAGTCAACCACCTCCATTCTACGCTGGACAAGATAAAAAACGGGGCCCTTCTTTAACGGTGAACCTGCGATTAATACAAATGATTTTGACTGGTTGACACGCAGGTCCAGGGAAAGCATGAACCTAGCAAATTCCTCTATGAGACTTTGTAGTGCTCCTTGAGTACGCGCCATGAGCACTGCATCGTCTGCATAGAGGAGAATCAGGAGATTACCCCCTTCCATATACGGTACATCCTTAGTGCATTTTCCTAGGGCATTCTCCACCCTATTGGTGTACAGGGGAAACAATAATGGAGCGAGCATGCATCATTGTCTCACTCCACACTTGGTGCAAAGGGCTTAGTGCATTTCCCAGCTCTGCCAAACCTAACACTAGTTGTTGCCCCTACATAAAGCTGCATACCTAATAAAATTGATGGTTGCGGTATCAATTCCCCTGGAGATTATGATATCCCATGACTTACTATGAGCCACACAATGGTATACGGCTGATAGGTTCATGAACGCCATGTACTTATGACCCTTTTTTGCAATTTTGTATTGAGCAACCACCATTACCACCAGTTAGAAAACTATTAAAACTATCAATCTTTGGAGAACTCTGAAAGTGCCAGAATCACTAGAAAGGTTTTCACCAGTTGCCCTATCATATTGAGTATTCTAGGTGGTAGAATCCTTAGAAAACACTTGTACCAGGGTAGTAGAGGGAAATGGAGATCAAGCTGGCAGCTTTGGAATTCCAAGATGTCTGCCAACCCGCCCATTTATGTTACACCCTAGTTGATCTTTCAAATCACGATTGAAATCTGAAGCGCACACTGATTCTAAAATGCACACTTCCCCTGAAGAATTTCCAGAGTTCGATGCTACTGAGAACTGTCTCCGTCGGTTAGAGTTAGTTATGGTAGAAGCGTCGAAGTTGCCGATTATTGTTGCTTCGGAAGAGCTGTGGAGCCATTCCCCGAGGTCTGTAGTCTACGCGCATGTTCAGAGTTTAAAAGGGAAGCGTCTTGCATTTCAACAAGACATCTTCCAGTCTGTCAAATGCGTTATCACGTTTTCAGTAAGGTTATTCTTATGTCAAAAGAGAAAGAAATTCTCTAAATACATTGTATTGAGTAACCTAAAGCAGGAAGTGAAAGCAAAATATGATTACCAAGTCAGATAGAAAAGAAGAGAAAATCTTACCTGTGGCTGACAAGAGGTCCTTCAACCAGAACAGCTGATTTGGTTATCGTTTCAAGCTCAGTCATGCAAGTACTTCCACTGGAAGTAAAAGACACAAGATTATTTTTACAATATATAGTTTGTTGAGAAATATTAAATAATTAAAAAGACATTTCAATACAACATAGAAGAGAAGCTGTTGTCAGGAATTGTCTGGTTGTGACTAAATTATAAAACAGTAAAGATTAACTTGTGATATGTGTTGAGTAGAAGAGTTACATATGCATGAAAACTAAGACCTGTGTTGAATTACAGTTCAACCACCGCAAGGGGCCAGAACATTTTTACAACTGAATAGACACCATCACACACATGAGGCTCTAGAAGTGAAACCACAATTCCTGGCTGTCCTCTCTCCCCATCCTCTTCTCCCCTTAGTACATATCTGCAGGAGGTGGTAATAAAGCTTTTGCAGGGGTGTTCTGAGATCGACATTGGGAACTAGCCTCATTCTGATCCTGTGTAATCCGGCAATAACCACAGAGCCCTGACAGAAAGATGTCTTCAAAGTGTGTTACCCAGCCCAATTCCTCAATATGGAAGTCAACAGAATGTCCTCCGTCTTCCTGGATAAAGGGTGCATTTACCACTTTCCAGAAGCCTCACAATTTTTTACACCTGAGGCTTTCCCCAATTCCAACCAGGCTTCCTCCCGTATTGATTTTAATGTATTCTCTCTAACCACCTTGTAGCTAGCACTTAGGCTCCGAATCAGATGGACATCTCTTGGGATCATATGCAGGATTTTACGAAGAGTCGACAAAGCTTTGGTACACAAACAGTCGAACCAACACTTGAGGGGGGGTTTAGAAGAAAATGACCTTGTCAGATAAAGTTTGACCTTGTCTAGTAATGAGATGAAATGGGTTTTAACCCGAAGATGATCCAAACTTGGATCTAAACAGGCCATAACCTCTGATTGTTAATGATGTAATATCAAAGGGAGAAAATTCTCCTTATCTGCTTTATCCCAGTTCAAGGTGTTTTCCTTGCTAAAAGGGGTTTGGGAGTAATGTCTGGATAGATCTTCTGTCTATCTTCCCATTTTAATTTGCAGGCAAGGACAACATGATCGCCAAGTCCCAAGAATTCTGTCTGGGTATTTGTCGCTCTTGCACTAAGGGCGGTTGTTACAATTATGAAGTCTAGTGTTGACCCCTGGTCAGAACTCCCAAATGTTACCTCCAAAGCACCGGTTGTGGGGTTTATGGTGTTAACAATCGTGAGATTCCATACCACCATAAGCCTAGTCCATGGCATTCCATAGGTGTCATACTTAAAATAGAATTAAAGCTCCTCACCCAGATGACATCCAGTGGTTTATGATGATGAGTAATAATTTTACCAATTGCATGTTCCAAAAAATCAACCACTAGTGACATATCCTCATCAAAACAATTAATTTAAAAAATGATTAAAATTACATCAGAATACGTATTCCCCTCGCATAACAAGGCATGAAAATAGGGTGAGGTATCAAAGAATTTCATAATGTTAACATTAATAGTATTGCCTAAAAGGGTCAAAATGCAACCGTTAGCTCTGCCTGAGGTAGCTGGTAATGCTGGTGTTTGGTAGGAGCGGTAGCTATCTAGGAAGACTGGACCCACCTCCCACGTCTCCTTGATGCAAAGGATCTCACGTTTATTTACCTCCCTCAGCCAATCTGGATTAGCCTTTTTTGTTCTTAAATTCTGCTATGTTTCAGGTAGCTAACTTAAGACCTCCTTCCTCTACTCTCGCTATACCTCATTGCCCCTAGTTCAGGCTCATCATTATCCAACCAGGGAGTAGCTTTTAAGGTAGTCAATCACTATCCTCCAAGCTCTCCAACAGAGTGTATCTATTACTAAGGGGATCTCACCACCTTTCATCTGTGCATTGCTTTGAGGGTAAGAAGGACTCTGGAATCTAGCTATGCCCCTCCAGTCCTTGCAGTAAGACGGGGTTTATAGAAATGGGATAAAGGTCGGGCAATGATATGGGATCTTAGCGATGGTACAAATCGAAGTTGATTTAACAGATACCCCACTAAATCAGGACTATCCAAGTTAACTACAATGCAATCTTCCATTATGTTATTTGTGGTGAGGCCCACCCATCGGACTCTCCGTGCCATTAGGATATACCTATGTAACTGTGGAATCCCTGTGTAAACTTAGCTAGCCAGTGTAACGCTTTCACCATAAGTTGTTCCATTGACTCCACCCGGCTTTGTCTCAACTATGGGGCAGTTGTCAAAATAAGAACATATGGGGAAGCTTCTGGTGGCAAATTTAGTGTCTGGATCTTTTGATGTCTCCCTTCATTTATACCGTCACCTTGTTCCCCTGTTCTCATTAAGGTTTTACCTTCATTGGAATTTTAGCTCTCTCTCTTCGTCGGGAGTGAGCAAGATTAGGTGCAGCACGGGTTTTATATACAATGAGAGTGAGATCTTGTGGTGGTGGGAAGCAAGATGGCGGCCGCCTGAGGCCGTAGAAGCACTCTCGCTGAGGAAACCATGAAATTGGACCCCAAAGGCAAGGGGAAGGAATACAAAATACTGCAGTTACTTACAGGGTTGCAATGCCCTTCGATTCAGTGCCTGCTGCTGGCGGAGCTCGCTCGGGGCTTGGAGGCTGCCCAGGTGCAGCGTTGGTCCAGGAGTGTTGGTCGGTGCTCGGCCGATTCATTGCGGCAGCTCTCATCCATTCAGGCTGTGGTCTTTGTCAAAGGGGGGCCGCGGCAGGAGAGAGGGGCCCCAAAACATCTGGAGGAGTGAAGGGGAATCGGACCCTGCAGGCAGCAGGGCAAAAGCGAGGCAAGAGACGAGGCAGACACCGCTTCCAGTGAAGCTGGCTGTGGGGAGCGAATCACTGCTGGAAAAGGGAAGAGGCACGGCTTCCTCGGGTCGATGTAGCCCGGCACCACAGTGTTGGAGCTGCTCCGCGTGCCAGGAGAGAAACGCACAGAGGCAGAGGCGGCAGGACCTACAGCAAGAAGGTACCAGGTGCCAGACAGGGCAGACAGTGCATCTCAGCCAGCGGGCCCGGAGGGGCAGACACTGACAGGAGTAGAAACCTTATGTACCCCCATAGAGGGAGACTCGGCTATTATAGAGCCAGATAAAATACCTGGAACATGTCAACAGGAGGACTTTGGAAGTCAGACAATGCCTTTATACTCGTACAATGTGAGGGGGGAGTTCAGCAGTTGGGGGAGACCCACTGTCTCAACCAAGTCCCAAGGGTCCTCCATCCGCTAAAATCGCTCAGCAAGCAGGTACTCTGGATCAGACCCAGGCTCAGGATACCATGCAGCTAAACACAGAAGTCGAGGTGGATCCCAGTGACTGTTTCTTCTCTCTCTCTCGGACGGACCAGACTGGTCCGCAGATGGGTCAGGATCCTCTATAGGCTCAAGCGAGAATGATAGCCTGGTGACCCCCCCTTTACGACAGCACGGAGGGTAGGGGAGAAAAGAATGGGACATGCCATGCAAAGGACCACAAGTTTGAAATGGGATTGCTCCCTAACGGATTCCCCTGCCAACATTCAAACGATTACCCCTCTGGGTACCCCAGGCACGACCCCCTCCCACATTAGAAACAGTAGTTCAATCAATTATTCAGCACCAGAAAGAGACTAGGGCAAATGCAGGCAAAGCCCAGAACGTAGCAAAGAAGATACAGGGCCCAGTCAGGAAACTGACTAAGACGTGCAGTACTATAGGGGAGCGTCTGACAGAGCTTGAAACGCGGGTCAACAACGCTGAATCAGAGGTGGCTCGTAAGCTTATACAGACTAAAGCGCAAGAAAAGCAAATTGTAGACATTCAATGGAAACTGGAGGAACATGAAAACTGGCAGTGATGTAATAACCTGAGAGTTCTGGGAATCCCTGAAGGAAAAGAAGGCTCAGACATTAAAAACTACATCTTAGACCTCTTTCGGCAAGCCTTCACAGAACTTTCTGAATGCCATTGGTAGCAAGAGGTCTAGCGAGTTCACAGGACTCCTTTTTCCTTAAGACAACCAGTTAGGGAAGGGTCCAAACCAAGGGCAGTCCTCTTTTGTGGGGGGAATTTTCTCCTAAGGCAGACAATATTTGTAAAGGCCAGACCAGACCAGGCTAAGAGGAATGTTGTAGATGTCTCGTTTTTTGTCAGACCTGACTTTTGTCAGACTACTGTTGAAAGAAGGTGGCAACTCCGTCAGCTAATTAAACCTTTCCAGGACAAGAGGGCCTTTTTGAATAACCCGTCGTCTTTGAAAGTGGTCTGGCAGGGTGAAACTCAATTTTTTACATCAGAAATAAAAGCCAATACATTTTTGATAGGGCTGAAACCAGAGTATCACAGTGGGACAGGCTAAACCAGGCCAAAGGAAATTATCCCTACATAATGCTAGATTCCAACCCTTTATATCTTTCTTTTTTATTTTATTTTTTTCTTATCTTTTTACATAGGATCATTCTGGTCTAGTTAGATTTGAGAATCCCCTTGCCTGGGTAATTAAATCCTAGTATTCCCGTTAGCTCACGGTTTCAGCGAATCGCTCTCCATCGATACACAGACCGATGTGCAGTCTGGATTCTTCCCGAAAAGGGGGAGGAGAGAGGGAGGGAGGGGGGAGAGGAGTTTTGTGGTGTGGTGGGCAGGGGGGACACAGCTGGGGGGCACAAGGGTTTTTTGGGGGGCTTAAGGGGAAGAAACCCCCTAAAAAAAAAAAGTTCAGAGAAGGAACTAAAAAGATACTGAAGCAAAACTGTGAAATAATTGTAAGGAAAGGCGATGGTATAGAAAGTCCCCTACCAAGGTATGTTAAAAAGTATGGGAGTTAAAATCAAGAAGGTCAATTCACTAAGATCAAATGGGCAGGCTCACTATCTGTTCAGTTAATGTAGGGGGCCTAATGTACAGAAGTAAGCGCTTAAGGATAACGGTGATTATAAAAACCATAGCTACAGACATAGTCTGCCTCCAAGAGACACATATGTTCTGGTACAAAAGGGGGCTGATTGTGGCTAAGAGATATCTCTACTGGCTGGCTCTTCCCAAAGCTTGAATATTGGAGGGGTGGCCATAAAAGAATAAGTTAGGACTGGCAATACGAAAATCTATTGATACATGGGGAAGATGGGCCCTGGTAGAACTAGAGATGGGTATTCCGATAGGCACGGTGTATGGCTCAAATCAAGATAATCCAAAAGTATTAGAGGATTTGGAGCTTGACCTAGCATTCTGGCCCACGCCCCTGATTATGTGTGGGGATATTAATATTCACTTAGCAGCAGGGAGGATAGCGAGTAGGCGATACCAAGGAAGAAAGCCCAGGGTCTATAGAGCTTTATCTTCGCTTAAGACAAGCCACAGACTGACTGATGTTTGTGGCTCTAAGTTTCCCTCAGACCCCGGGTATACCTTTTACTCATGCCCTCATAGAAAATATGTCAGTTTGGACTATTTTCTAATATCTAGACAGATTTTGGCTGGGGCAGGGATAAATAAACTGCTGAAACTGATGTTGGATCATAACCCTCTGATCCTCAAGGTAAATGTTCAACAAATTCAAAAGCAACAGGGTCAATGGACATTCCATAAAAAATTACACGTAGACCCAAACTTTGTTAGCCATATAAAAAAATGGATAAAGGACTATTTTAATATCAATAGATACAGTGTATCACAGAATATGGTATGAGATGCCTTTAAGGCCAGGGTAAGGGGAGCTTCGTCTCTCATAGTAGAAAACAACAGGATTTGGAGAATAAGAGGCTACTAACAAAACTACTGAGTTGGAAAAAGAACATCTTGCAAGGATAATACGGGGAGTGGATAAAGCTCCAACTCAGCTAGAAATTATGCTGATCAAGGCAGAGAAAAATGCAGACTATACTCAGAAAATTGTGGCAGAGTATCAGACTCACAGGACAGAGAGCTATGAGTTTGGGGAATCAAAAGGGAGGCTCTTAGCCTTAAGGACAGGACAAGAAATTTTTTAAAAGCCAGTTAGCCTCAATAATAAGTGAGGGGATCACATACACAGATCCTGAGGATGTAATTGGAGTTTTCCGTAAATTTTATCAGGATCTCTATAAAGCGGGGGGGGGGCAGGTGCTATCAGATATCCCACAGCACTGGCCCCAACATGAAGAAGGAAGGAAGTTAGACAGTGCCATTAGAGGGAAGCTGGAGTCTGAGTTTGAAATGGAAGAGGTGCAAAAGCTTTACAGCAACTTGCCTCAGGAAAGGCAGCGGGCCCGGATAAGATCCTATTGGAGTTTTATAAAACTTTTCAAGTTGAATTAGCCCCCTTGCTGTTGGATTTATTTTTGGAGTGCAATATACTGGATGCCCACCAGACTCTTGGAAGGTCTCAAATATCATAATTTTTCCAAAGAAAAATAAGTCTCCTGAGAACCCTACCTTATATAGGCCCAAATCTTTAATAAATACAGACGCAAAAATATATTCCAAAATCTTGGCAATCTGCCTGGGGGGGGGGGTCATAACTAGTCTTGTCTCGCCATGACCGCATGGTTTTATACTCGGACGAGACACAACGGACCACATAAGACGAGCCCTGGCACTGTTTGATATTGCCAAAGAAACTAATGTGTGGCTGGCAATGATCCTCCTGGATGCGTAAAAGGCATTTGATTGGGTGGCATGGCAATATTTATGGGGATTCCTGGTAGCTAAAGGATTCAGCCCAAGGGCAATAACAGCAGTTAAGGCAATGTATGTTGACCCTTATGCCAGACTTCAACTTATGGACAAGGAGACAGATATTACAACAGTAGCAAGAGGAACAATTTAGGGATGCCCGTGCCCCCCGATATTGTTTGCCCTATATATTGATCCCTTTATATTGCAGATTTTAAAGAAGCAAGCAAACACTCCAGCTCTTACCAGGGGGTTTGAAACCAAAGTATTGGCATACGCTGATGATATCGCTGTAATAACACCTAATCCTGAAATTGCTATAAAAGAGCTAGAATCTTTGGCCGCAGCATATGGACAGGAGCCAGGGTATCTGTTGAATAAAACCAAGACACAGATAATATGCACTGACAACATCGCTTTTCAGGATTCTCGGCGAGTATCCACTGTCACATATCTGGGGGTTAGGATCTAAAGGTAGAAATGATTGCCTAAATTAATTTTGACTCGATGATTAGTAAAATGGCATCTGATTTGAGACAAATGAACTCACTACATTTTACCATCATTGGGAGGAATAATGTCCTTAAGACGGTAATGTTACCTAAGAGACTATACTTATTTTGGGCCCTCCCACTTGAAATAGATGGATCGATAATGAAGTCACTGGATTCTATTTTTTCGTAACTTTATTTGGAAGTATGGCAAGATCAGAAGATCCCTGAAATGTCTTACCCTGCCTCAGATTAGAGGAGGATGGGCTGCCCCTAATCTTACCTTTTACTGTTGGGCTGCATTACAGCAACAAATGAACGTACTCCTCTTTGAAAAAGGCTTTAGAGAGTGGCCCAAAGGGATGGAGGACCGCCCTACAATATATGAATTGGCACTTGGAGAGGGGGGAAGGTCTCTGCTTCATTGCCAACTTGAACCCAGCTACTTTAAGAAGGTGCGATTTAAGATCATCATTAATGTCTGGAAGACCTGGGGGGAAATCTGAAAATTCATGATCGTCTCTTTTCCCTTCCGACCTTCTATGACACAATGGGGGAACAATGGGAGCGGCTCAGTTTGAGGATAGCTGGAGATATTCACGCAGCGGAGCAGTTGCTCTCTTTTTCAGAACTACAGAGAATCTATGGAATTCCTGATAGGCAATATTTTAAATGTCCTCAAATAAAAGGGCTTTTGAACAAATGCAGGCAGGGGATGTCGATGACAAAGATTCCGTTGCTTGAAACACTGGTTGCAGCAGATTGTAAGATAAAACATTTATATGGTATCATGATGGATAAAGTGCCTGACTACATTGAAAAAACTGAGACATAGTGGACTAGAAAATTGGAGAACGATGACATCGATATAGATATGCCATTAAAACTAGCAAAAAAACTCTCCTGTCTGCTAACCTAAAGGCGAAGCACTCTAAGACGGTTTTTAATTTATATTTTACTCCTGCTAAATTATTTAACTCGAAAAAAGGGGGAACGATAAGTGTCCCAGATGTAGAATTGGCCCAGCGGAGATGGTACACATGTTTTACTGCTGTGTTAAGCTATTACCATCAATAAGGGATATAAAAAAAAAATTGTAAAAGATACTTGGTAGGAGGGTCAACACCACTCCTCCGCTAATGCTATTAGGACATGACAACAGTTCAGGCCTGGATTACAACCAGACCTGTTTTGTATTTATTGCTATCACGGTTGTCAGACTACTGATAGCAACCAGGTGGAAAGACCCTGAATTCCCAATGTTTCAAGCCAGGATGGCCCGCTTAATTGCCGTTTATAATTTAGAATGAACATTATATGTGATTGTGATTTTAAGAAAATGGAAGAACACTTTAATTAATTGTTATAATTATTTATTTTGTGTATAGGAAAGGCAACTGCTTTTACTCCTAAATTGTTATAAATATAAGCCCTGATTGGGTAAGAGACTAATCACGTTATTTTTGGCATCGCTGTACATGTACTATGTAAGATCTATTTTTATATTTATTCCGCAATCCTTCTCTGATCAATAAAAAAAGAGAGAGAGTAAGATCTTGCCCGGAGCCAGGATGGGCTATCAATAAAACAGAGACATCTCTCTCACAGGCCCAATTTGTTGGATCTCTTCTGTGGTTATTTACTTTGTATTGTGTTCCCTAGGTTCCTATGGGGATTGGTTAAATATGGACCCTTCAAATTCTCACCCTGACTATCTGACTCGCTAGGATTTACAGTGGTGGGTCGATTGTTATCAGAACTGCTCTTAGTGGGCCAGCTATTATATATTTGGGCAAGACCTTGATCTATGAGATCCAGTCTATGCAGAAATGGCTGTAATTGCGACACAAAAAAACTTTCCAGTCAGTGCCAAATAGAAATAGCATCTGTATCCTGCATGGAAACTCAGTTTCAGCCACCTTTTTCATTCTTTTGGCTTTAGGTGCAGTAATTTGCTTGGGATCCCCTCTTTTTTGCAGGCTCCCTAGAGTTACTAGGGATACATATAGGCAATGTAGCATGAGCGATATGATTGACAGATTATATCAGTCTCTTTGTTCAGGACATTAGCTGCCCTCACCAGGAAGGAATCAAGGGCATTTATGATTTCCCCCTAAGTATCAGGTTGCTTTTCCCTTTTCTTTCCCATCTGTCTTGTCTGTTTCATTTGTCAGACAGTGGATGTTAGGGGGGTGGCCCAGCCCAGCCCAGCCTCTTCCGGGCTATGACAGGCACAGACGGGCCCGTCCTTGGCCCTGCCTTTGCCCACGCATTCCTCACTGCAGGAACACGTTGCGCTTAAGAGCGTGTCAGACAGGCAGCGCATGCAAGGGCTGGTGGGAATGTAGTCCTCCAGTGGTGCAGTGCGGGAGTCTCGGCACGGCTCACCCCCTCCTCCTTTGATGCTGATTGTGTTGTGACTACCCACAGCACAGGAACTTATCACGCTTAAGAGCTGGTCACGCAGGCAGCAGATGCAGGGGCTGGTGAGGAATGTAGTCCCCCAGTGGTGCAATGCAGGATTCTCGGCACAGTTCGCCCCCTCATTCTGTGATGCTGATGGTGTTGTGGCTACACACGCCGCAGGAACTCGTCATGCTTAAGAGCGCGTCAGACAGACAGAAGATGCAGGGGCTGGAGGGGAATGTAGTACTCCAGCGGTGCAAAGTGGGAGTCTGGGCACGGCTCGCTCCCTCCTTCTGTGATGCTGCTGGTGTAGTAGCTAGTCTTGTTGTGCATGGAAAGTTTCACTGTGATCCGTCAAGCGTGTGTTAAGAAAAAGAAGGGGGGGGGGGGTTAAAAAAAAATATGATTTCCCATAGGAGCTTTTAACAAGACTACACAGCGGGATTGCTCAGACATCGTTGGAGGCCCACCCCCTTTCTCAACCACTCTGCAAATGCGCCTTCTGGCTCACTACCGGTAGGGAGATTAAGGCCCCTCCGCTGCTGGGGGTCATTGGGGGCCAATAACCCCTATTGTTGCAACCAGTTAGTCACACACAGGGGGATTGCTGAGACCTCATCGGAGTCCCGGTCCCCTCTTTCAACCACTCTGCAAACGCACATTTTGGCGCATTACTGGTTGGGGATGATGTCTCCTTGGCTGCTGAGAGTCGTAGGGGGCCAAGAACCCCTATTGTTGCCACAAGTAAGTTCCCCATAGCGGGATTGCTCAGACCCTGTCGGAGGCCCTGCTCCCTTTTTCAACACTCTGCAAACATGCATCCTAACTTACTACTGGTCGGGGATGAATTTCCTTTGGCTGATGAGGGTCATTGAGAGTCAAGAACCCCTATTGTTTCCACAAGTAAATCACCCACAGAAGGATTGCTCAGACCTCATTAGAGGCCCCGCCTCTATCTCAACCACTCTGAAAATGCACCTCCTGGCGCACTACTGGTTCTAGGATGTAGTCCCCTTGGCTGCTGAGGGTCATTGGGGGCCAAGAAATGCTATTGTTGCCATAAGTAAGTCCCCCACATTGAGATTGCTCAGACCTTGTTGGAGGCCCTGCCCCCTTTCTCAATCACTCTGCAAACACGCCTCCTGGCGCACTACTGGTTGGAGGATGAAGTCCCCTTTGCTGCTGAGGGTGGTTGGGGGCCAAGAACCCCTATTGTTGCCACAAGTAATCCCCCCACAGCATACTGCTCTTGGGGGATGTAGTCTGGGGGTGAGCACTGGTAAAGTCCACTCCACCGTCAGTTGGCAGAGTTTTTGCCAAAGTCTTCGTACCAAGTGGAGTGGCAAAAAAAGCCACACACTTCACCGGCAGAGTGGAGTTTACCGTCCACCCCTATCAGAGACTCACACACCCACTCAAAGGCCCACTCAGACGCTTATATAACCCCTTACAGCACCACTCATACTCTGTATGCTTCCACCCCCATGGCCCAATTACTAATTTGGTTGATTTATTAGTCGAGTTTATCACAACTTTGCATATGTCTCATTAACCCTTTATTACACTAGGTGACTTCAATGTTTGGGTAGATGTCGCTACCAACTTTCAAGCCATGGGCCTTATTCACTCTATGGCAGTTGGTGGATAGAGCAATTTGTCTAAGGCCTTCAGATGTATCAACTTCATGCCTGTTCCTGTGCACCATTGGGCTAAGCTGTACCCATTGGCTTTCTCTAATGCTCTTGCTAATATTAAACATTTTTGTCCTAGTGCCTCTGTTGATAATCAATTTAATGCTTACAATGAGTGGGTAGTATCAGTGCTCGACAGTGCCCTTCCAAAAATGAAAACTGGACGACATGTACGTACTTCAGCACGTTGGTACAATAAGGCTTTAGAAAATGCCAAGCTTGACTGTAAAATCATGGAAAAACATTTTATGTACACTAATTTCATGAAGCCAAAGCAGAACTCAAGGTAGTGCTTAAAGCTTATAAGAAACTCATAACGTCCTCCAAAGCTGACTATCTTCCTAAGAAAATACTGGTGGCACCTAATGTGATGAAAATGTTTTTTCTGATAGACGCATTCTGTCAAATCCAGCCTGTCTCTATACCCCATCATTATGCGATAATATACCTCTTTTTTAGGATACAGTATCTAAAATAGTCAATAGCCAAGGCCAATCTACTCCTGATTATTTCTCATGTGGTTACCCTACATCAGATTCAGATTTCATCCCTGAGTCCTCCCATGAGATCAAGGAAGGAATACCTTTACTTTCTGACTTTAGAAAAAATGATCTAGACTGTTTGAAACTGTCTAAGTCTATCTCTTCATGATTGTTGCTTGATGCTCTACCCCCTGGGATTTGGCTACAGGTGTCAAATTTTGTAACCAATTCATAGGATCCATTTTTAATCTTTCTTTATCCTCTGGTATTGTTCCTTCACAGTGGAAAAGGTCATGGTGGTTCCCCTGCTAAAAGAACTCTATAGTTGATCCTTCCAATCTGAGAAACCTTTGTCCAATAACACTTCTGTCATTTCCAGCAAAGATAGAAAAACATTTTATCTTATTATTTGTAATGTAACTATTTGTTTGACCCTGTGCATGGGATCAAATCGACCCTTATTTTGGTTATGTATAACTTTCGAATGGTGGTCAATAAGGGCTTCTTTGTTGCTTATTGAATCTCTAGGCTGTCTTCGACATAGTCACTCATAAAATCTTGATTTCCAGACTTACAGAACTCACCACATAGAGCACAGCTCTGAGTTTGTATAGCTCTTTTCTTGAGACCAGATGTCAAGCAGTGTTTCTTCCTCTAGTTCATGCAGAATTTTGAACTGTTGGTCAGGGTATATCACAGGGCTCCACGCTTAGTACTACTTTAATTAATGTTTCTCTTAAACTACTCACTGAGCTGATCCACAATCATGGAGTTAACCTCATAAACTATGCAGATGACACCCAGCTAAATATTTCTGTTGGCCAATGTTTACCAGCTCTTTTTGAGGCACTCCATACCTGCATGTGTAACATCACTGCTTGGCCCGCTCAGAATTTTCTTAAATTTAATAGAGACAAAACAGAGATTCTCTGCTGCTCCGCAAATAGGATCCCACTCTTCCTTTCAGATTTTTGGAATCTGCCAAGTGAGGCTACTTTTTTAGCCTCCTCACCAGTGAGAAATTTGCTATTTCATTTTGATGAGGATTTCTCAATTACCAGTCAGGTTAATAAACTCACCCCCACATGTTTTTCCTTGCTGAAGACTTTACTGAGGATTTTCCCATGTCTTCCAGGGCACACGTGGCCCCTGGTGGTATAGGATGCCATTGAATTTGGGGACCTCTCAATTTTAGGGATCACCTGAATATCTACCCAAACACCTGTATAGGATCAAGACAGCTGCAGGCAGGCTGGCGGCAGCCCTCCCTTGCCATTCCTCGGCCTCAGAAGCCTTGTACACATTACACTGGCTACCTGTTCATGGAAGGATCATTTTCAAATGTCTTTGGATGGAGCACTATCTTCAAAATAAATTCTTACGGTACTATCCTAAACGCATTATTCTGATGATAATTTGCTTGTTCTCCCCAAGTTTAAGCGAAATTGTGCAAGGGAATATCCTTTTCAGTCCAATCCTGTCATTCATAGAAATATATTCACTGCTCTTTTCTGTCCATCAATGAACTGTTGCCATTTAAGAAACATCTAAAGACATGGCTTTATGCTCTCTAATCTGCTTCTATATCGATTTCATTGTGTTATATAGCAGTTGCTAAGACCATGACAGATTTTCTAGTATCAGGTGCACTCTACAGATGAATACATAAATCATCTATCTATCTATCTATCTATCTATCTATCTATCTATCTATCTATCTATCTATCTATCTATCTATCTATCTATCTATCTATCTATCTATCTATCTATCTATCTATCTATCTATCTATCTATCTATCTATCTATCTATCTATCTATCTACTTCTTTCATAAAACAAAGCTGCATTGGTAGTTCTATTTTTATGGCCAAGGTTGTGTCTGTGTAATAAGAGACTAAACGTGTTTGTTATTAAAAGAGAACAAACATACCTGTTCCTGGCAGTTGTAAAATGAAAATAGAAAAACGTTGTGATAAATTGTGCCTAAGTTTATTAGATGCTATTTCACGGCCTGGGCAGCATATGATGATTAGAGAATGTTGGAGCATTAAACCACTCTATTAATTGTGGTGTAATATAACTGCTTATGGGATAAATAAAAATACCAAAATAAAAGCAGCACAGTAGTTGTGAATTTTGTATCCAGCTTGTTGAGTAAGTATCCAAAGAACTTCACTGCGGTTGATGGCATTGTTCATTTGTGAAGCATGTTGCTCATGGACATTTAAATAGATTGTTCTACATTATTTACTTATCTCCTGCATAAGGGTGGTACTGTTATACAGCATTTGAACATACTTCCTGTAAGGGATTAAGGGCCTGATTTAGACCTTGGCAGACGGGTTACTTCATCACAATGGTGACGGATATCCTGTACACCAACATATAAATCTCAGAGTAGTCCATCCGCCAAGATCTAAATCAGGCCCTTAGTCTGTAATGTTTGGTTTGTACTCTTACTTACCTGTTTGAGTGTCTCAGTGGAACATCACTACTCCTACTGATATAATGTTTGTAAATAATTTGCCAGAGGTTAGGTTAAATTACCGAAGGTTGATATGCTGTGTTTGAGCAATCGAGCACCTCCTGGTGGCCAGGGCCTGCTTAGGTAAACTTTCTGCCAAGGAAGGTGAAAGAATTTCATGACTGGTGAAGGCATATACATTGGCTTGGGTTGAATAGAAACCTCTGCTCCCTGGTTATTTAGAGCGTCAGTGAGTGCTTACAGTTTCTCACTATGTGATCAGCCAGAGTGACTTAATCCTCAGTTTATGTATGTAAAGAAATAAAAGAAAATGTAAACGAATTTGTACGTTATAGAGTAACCTTAATCGGATTCGGCCATGTTTTCTTGCTCAGGCTAAAATTGCACACAAAAAGGGCTGGTCGCTGATGGTGAGGCACCTTGTGTTTTGGCTCTTGAGGTGGGAAATACATTGAATAACATGCTCAACTGAAAAGTGTGTAAATTTGTGCTACTGTTTAAGGGTGTTCTCATGAGTTCAGATAGGTCCCTGTTCCTAATCTTTGGGTGAAACATATCATATGGCCAATACTTCAAATTTGTGTGTATTAGAGCCCCTCCAACCATAATTTCAAGCAAAGCCGTGTTCGATTGACTCTGTGGTTCACAGACTATTTATTTTTCTTTTTGTCAATAACCCCTAACAGACTCTTGAGATGTGAAATAAGATTTCTTTGACATGATTTGCACTAGTGTTGAGTTTGTGAGAGATGTCACTTGAGTATTGATGGGGTGGAACGTATTAGCCTCCATCCACCAAGGTCACACCGTCTTACTCTGGTCCATGAATGAGAGAGTGAACAGTTATAGCAAGGAGGCCCTCCTTCTTGAACTTGATGCAATGTCCTGCTTGGTTACTATCAAAAATATAAAGGTATAATGAGGTGATGATTTTATTTGTAATTAATGTGTTGTAATTTGCTATGTTGTATATTTAATTATACATGAATAAATATTGATGGGTTGATCTGATTCACTCAGTTTGAGAGAACTACAGGTTTTAATGTTTCATGAGTCTGGGTTCACCCAACCCAGCAGTCGGGGAACTGGCTTGCCTCCCCCACTAAACACACTTTACGGGTCGGTTTGGTCGTTGAGAGGTCAGTTCAGACTTGACTATGCCTCTGATCACACTGAGGAGGGAAACCTATTTATGTCTCTTTGACCAAGAGGTTTCATCCATTTGGGACTGTCCAGACCATCCTAGATACTCTGCCCTTATCCCCAGGTCAGAGTTTAGGATTTATTTATTTGTGATTCTGACCTGGGGATCTGCATCGGGATAGCCACAGTTACTATTTGTAATTTCTTGAATTAAAATGAAGCTATATTTTCAAAATAGAAGAAATGGTTATAGAAATCTTTTTACAGAATATTCTTTATTATTTACTGAATTTACAAGCTAAAACACCTTATTCTTTACAGCAAAGTGAAGGTGATTTGGTGTGTCAGCATTAGGATCTCAACATACACCACAAATGAAGAACTCTGAAGTAATTGTTTATTAAGGAAGTGATGTGGTCCTCTCTCCTGTACACTTCTAGCACTGTCTCTACTTCGAGTGACTGAACTACTGGCCAGTCTCCTACATTCGGAGATCCAGAAGAAGGGCAAATTGGAGTTTTAAAGAGGAATAATATGATGAGTTGGGCAGTGGGTCCATGTGAGATTCATCCCTCTCTTCCGGAATACAGAAAAATAGGGTGCTCCAAAAGACATGCCCTTGCCAGCGGTAAAGTGTTGGATCATGTGCCAAATACAAGCCCTTGTCTATTAGTAGTTGCCCATGTATCATGTTTCAGTATGATCTATTGCCAAAAGATACATCTAGTTCACATCTATAGACCCCATGGGCCCTTTGCACATGCGAGAGCACACCTAAGAGCTCCTGTTCACCAATGATTCAAATATCAGGGTGAATTCGCCTGTCCCCTTGATCTGGTCAGACCATCGTCTACTAAAGTTCCACCTAAAAGCAGCTCCAACATGCAAAGGCACTTCATCGAGTCAGAAATTAAGCAGATCTTGGAGAAAAGTAAACCAAGCCTCCCTTTCCTTACACTATAGTCCGCCTATACTGTCCAGCAGGGCATAGAAAAAGCACTAGACACTTTCGAGGAATCAATCATATTAGCCTTAGACAAAATAGCATCAGTAACAAAAAACTGTAGCAAATTCAATCACAAAGTGAGAACCTCACCTTGGTTCACTGACTCCCTGAAAAAAGAAAAAGTAGCTAGTAGGAAAGTCAAACGCAAATGGAGCGTAACATAAATCATGGCGGACAGACAAGCCTATAAGCCTTAAGCATAAGCAATACTTAAATAACATCAAAGAAGCCTGGAAAGCGCATGTCATAAATAGAATTGAAAATGCAGCCAATTCTCACAATGAGTTATATAAAATTCTAAAAGAATTTACAAACCACACATCCTGTCAGACAACGATTCCTGCCTCACAAGACAAGGTAGAGAAACTATCCAGCTTTTTTGAGGAAACAATTGATAAAATATATAACACCTTTCCCAAAAGTAGGGCAGAAGAGTAAATATAGACAATGACAATACAAAAATCATCCACTCAGCACAACTAGATGAGTTCACAACACTAACCCAGGAGGAGGATCACCAGAAGACCTAGCTCCACCCCATATTCTGTCTATCCTATCCCCAGTCCTCCTTAATTTTTTCAATTTTTTTTTATTTTTACAGAGTTTTATATAGTGCGTACTTGACCCGAAGTATCGGGTATCAGAGCACTTTACATCACACCAGTTGTGTTACACAAGGACACACTCATTTTTGTTAGGCACGGGGAGATTAAGTGATTTGCCCAGAATCATAGGATGTTCAGCATCATTGCCTAGCCTCGAACCCTGTTCCCCAGATTCGAGGTCGACCGCCCTAGCCGTTAGTCCAACTCCTCTCCCCAAATGTATGTGTGTAGATGCCTCACATACCATCTAAATATGTCTTTAAACATGGAGACTTTGCCAACAAAATGGAAATCAGCAAGGGTCAAACGAATACTTAAATAGCCAAGAGAAGACCCGAACAAACTAGGCAGTTTCTGACCAATATCCTTGCTTCCATAATTTGGGAAAGCTATGGAATCATTGGTAAACAAACAACTTACCACATATTTAGAAAGCAGGCAACTATTCAACCCCTACCAGTCAGGTTTTTGGGTAGGACATAGCACTGAAACCGCTGTTGTAGAAATAGTAGACAACATAAGACTTTTACTAGATAAGAGACAGGCAGCAATGCTGATCTTAATGGATTTATCGGCTGCTTTCAACACCATTTATCATACAATCTTAATACAAAGGCTAGAGGTGATTGGGGTCACAGGGAAATCCCTCTATTGGTTAAGGACTACTTGAGTGGACGGACAATCTCTGTTCAACTAGAATCGTATATATCCTGCGAAAAAGCTGTCGACAAAGGAGTCCCTCAGGGGTCTGCACTTAGTCCCATGCTGTTTAACATATACGTTGCTCCGCTGGCAAGGGTAATCAGATAATATGGATTCGATGTGGTCTCTTATGCAGATGATACCCTATTAGTAATAACCATGGGGCCTAATCCAGCTGACACCAAAATCATATAAAAAACTGCATGAATCATATAACAAACCAGATGCAGACAAACTGCCTACAACTTAATTTACAGAGGTTATCTTATTTGAGAAAGCACAGGAATCCTGGTCAGATGACTGGTGGGCAGCCAATCTTGGCCCCTGTCCCTCCCCAAAAACAACAGTACGAAACCTAGGTATAATAATCGATAATAAACTGTGGATGAAGGACCAGGTACACCATATTCTGGGTACCTGCAATAGGGACTGATCTTAAGTCACCTAGGGCCATATGTATCGAAAAAGAGTTTTGCAATTATCAGATTGTGACTTTTAGCGAATCGCAATGAGAGAATCGCAATATGCAATGTATGTAGGATTTGCAAAATTTTTGCGGATCCTACATATTCCTTATTTGCGAATTGCAAATTGAGATTCGCAAATAATGAATACCCTCCCATTCATTCCTATGGGCTAGGAGGCCCATAGGAATGAATAGGAAGACAGTTTCAATTTGCAATTACCAATTAGAGAACTGCAAACTGAGAATGCAATTTCAGGGTTGCAAGGGTGCCAAAAGGACACCCTGTTGCACCCCTGAAATATGCATGTTTGCACATTTTGCGCACATATTTCTGGTGTTTCGAGAATTGCATTTAAGGAATCGCAATTTGCAATTCCTTAATTGCATTCACAAAATAAAGAATCGCAAATTTTGCAATTCTCTAATTTGCGATGGCCTTAATGGCATCCATAAATGAGGAACTATATACTAGGCTCCAGGTGTTGCAAAACACTGCAGCATGACTGGTACTACATCTCCCTTCTCGATGTCCATCCACCCCATGCTAAAAATATTACACTGTTTAACAATAAGGAAAAGAACATCAGTCAGTCAGAAAAACTTTATTCGTTTTTTGCTTTTAAACCATAAAAGTTGCATTGACATAAAACAGTTTCAAAAAAGTGCACCAATTAAGATAACAACCAATACAACAATAAAATTACATGTAATGAATGGATAGAAAAAGCCTGAGGAGATACTCTTTACACATCCATATAACTCCTAGATTTAACAGTGGCTTTTAAAAACCCTACTATAAAAAATATACAGTCCTCTTTCAATAATTGAAGGTACACCAGGGCCGGTCGAGCCTGTCTAAAATTCATTCTTTTTAAAATAGGAACCAGAAAGCGTTTACGCGGAATTTCATATATTTTACATAAAAACAGGGAGTTCAACGTATCCTGCGGAGATTGTCCATCGCAGCCGCAGGGCACTATATCTTGACCTCTATTAAAACCCTTGGGTCTGGCAAGCAAAAGATGAAAAATGTTCAACCGGAACCTGGTTAACAAAAATTTTTCATGTGTGGACAGAGACCCCATGAGATAGGGTTCCGTCATGGGGGTTGTTTTGAGCATTATATACGTCCGCACACTAGGTTTTAGCACCTCCTTAGCTTCCCTTTCCATTTTCCTCAGTGACAAAAAGGCTAATTTGGTTGAATCCACATCTTTCTTTGTAATGACATCAGGGTTGGCAAATAAGTCCCCCCGCCCTAACTCATCAAGATTTTTTTTAATCTCAGCCAAGAAATACGAGCCGAGTTGTCCAGAGTCATGCATTCTCTTAGGATCAGGTGGGTGAGAGGAAGATCTTTGTTTAACCAACATTTGAGCCAGAAAATCAGAGGTCGCAGGGCAAGTGCATCACTTAAATAGGGAACCCCCAGTTCCTCGTGAACCGCTAAATTAGATGAGCCACGGGGAACACATAGTAAGCGTTTCAAAAAATAATTCTCCGCTATCTGTAAGGTTTCTGCAATAGTGTATCCCCAAATTTCACTGCCATAAGTAGCTATGGCCAGACTTTTGGCCTGATACACTTGCAACATAGCTCCTGTTGGCTTCTTCCCTATTTTGGATGCAAAATTAAAAATTGCTGAATTAACCCTGGCCAGATCCCCTTTTTTCTTCTGTAATAGGGGGCCCCATTTGAGCTGGTCAACAAAGAGGACCCCTAAGTAAGAAAATACATTTGTGCGGGGGATCTTGGAATCACCTACACTAAACTGGAAGTTCTTTTTCCCCAGTTGCCCCACTTGCATGACATACGACTTGGAATTGTTAATTGCCAAATCCCGGTCAGTGATGAATCTGGAAAAGGCAGTTAAAAGCGATTGCACACCCAATTCAGTCCTGGATATGAAGACGGCGTCGTCCGCATATAACAGGACGGGAATCCCTCGCCGTCCTACACTTGGGTAATCAGCTCCCGTTGCCCTAAGTACACTGTCCAATTCATTAATATAAAAATTAAATAAAAAAGGGGCCAGAATACAGCCCTGCTGGACACCCTTTTTGATATTAAAATCCCTTGTGACCTGCAGATCCTGTGAGAACCTGACATTAGCTTCCGTTGAGATGTGCAGATCCTCCAGAAAATTTACAATACTGTTCTCCACTCCCATTATCCTCATGGACTGCCATAGCTTGTTCCTGTTGACACAGTCAAACGCAGATGACAAGTCCATGAAGGCAAGGTGAATTGTCCCAGTACGAGCAACAGTATATTTACTCAGTATCATAAATAAATTAAGACACTGAGCAACGGTGGAACGACCCAATCGAAAACCATACTGGACTTCCGACAAAATCTTATTGTCCTCCGCCCAAGTTGATAGTCTCTGTAAAAGGACTCGTCCCACCACTTTAACCACTGAGTCAATAAGCGAAATTGGTCTATAGCAGTGGGTACTATCTCTATCGCCCTTGGGCCCTTGGGCCCTGGGGACAGCCATTCTTTGCTGCAGCATTAAAAACTGCCAAAAAACCAGTATCGGCGCCCAGAAGGAGGGGTCTGACTTAAATATGTCTGGGGGGATCCCGTCAGGACCAGGCGCTTTGCCAGCAGATAATCCTGTGATACCTTCCAGATGTCACCCTTCTCAAATGTTAATTCTGGGTCCTTCCTATCCTGGGAGTTCCTGCAGCTAAGTTCAGACAGGCAATCAAACATAGTTTTAAAATGAAGTACCCACTCCTCCTCAGTGATGTGTGAGCCAAGGCCCCCCCCCCCCTTCATGGTCAAACAGGGGCCTGTTCACAACACTCCAAAACCTCGAGCTATTTCGGAGGGTGCTGGAATCAATCAATTCCTTCCACGCTTCTTCCTTCAGTGCTCCCCTCCTCTTGGCAAGGGCTACCTTGTATTCCCTGCGACAGTTGGAGACTTCCGATTGAATTCTAGGTTTTGATGACAGGACTTCCCTCAGCCTCTTGGCTGCTTTAGAGCAATGAGAGTCAAACCATCTAGGACCAGACAAGGTTTGACCTCTGGCTGGGGCGCATAATAGTTCAGCCACTTTATGCGAAATAGAGTCGAATGCACCAAGGATAACTTTTGGAAGAGACCACTCCGTTGTACATAGCGACAGTTCATCAGCACATACTTTTTTAACCTTGTTATAAAATATTTCTGGGGATACCTGAGACCATTTTAATCTGCGCTTCCCATCTGTTGATCTCAGTACGCCCTTACTTGGAGCATCCCTACATTTTGCTGAGAGTGGGCCTGTCATGTGAAGAGTTAAGGGGTTATGATCACTAAATTCACTTTCTGCAATGTTAAAATTATTAATAAAAAATTGTAAAGAGGGTGAAATTGAAATAAAATCAATAAAATATCCCCTCCCATGTCCTTTGAAAGTGGGCACAGTAAAGTTAGTGCGCGGGTCAGTTAGGATCATAGTAGCCACCAAGTCTAGTTCATTTGTCATGGTATTCAACAACTCACCTTGAGCGGTATGCTCAAAGTGAAAACCCTTCATACGTGGACAACCCAACTCAGAAATACACGTAGTTGTTGGCTCACCACAAGGATGTAAATTAAAATCGCCAGAGACCAAAAGGTTATGAAGACTTGGGCCTAGGGATTGTTTTATGGTTACTCCCAGGGCAACTATATGACTAGCCTCATGCGTGGAAGAGAAAGAATTGTTAAAGTTAACAATTCCCCAACTGATGTCCCCCCTTCGGGCCGATAATGCCAAATTTCCTGGATGTGTGGTGGCCATCACCTGCAGCTTACAATCAATAGCCACGGAAATGTATGTGACTAGTCCGCCCTTAGGTCTCCCACTCACAGAGGGTCTAGCTGGAACGAAAAAGGCCTTGTAGCCCTCCAGGAACAGGTCGCAATCCACCGACCACGTTTCCTGGAGGCTAATTACCATAAATTGCTTAACATAAGGCACCCACCGTGGATCCTTTAGCTTAGTTGGCAACCCTGCTATATTCCAGGATAGGAAATTATTCGAACTCGGCACTGGGAGCTCGACGACTACCTCCCCTAAAGCCTGAAGAGGTACGACCGGCTTAGACCCAATAAATATGGCATCCCGCAGGAAAAGAACATGTTTTAAGCTCATCTGTCTCACACAAAAAAAACTACATGGGAACGGGCCACAGTACTCAATCGTTGCGTGCCAACAACAAAACTCTGGTCCCGAGGAAAACTTCTATTGACCTCCTTCAGGGCTAGAACTGCCAAAAATGGCGGCAGATCTTTTCCTCACTTAGCCCCTCAACTGTGGAACCAGCTTCCTACACACCTCTGGGCCATTACTGACCACAGAATATTTAAAAAGGGCTAAAAATCTGGATGTTCTAAAGTACGTCTAACTCTGTGGTAAACATTTTTCTAACGCTTTTGTTAACAACGCCATGAGACCCTGACAGGGTGATATGTCGGCGCCCTATAAAAGCCCATAACATCTTATTGCGCATTACTGTTTACTGGTTTTGAGATACCACAGTGGAGAATCCTGGTGATACATCGATGTCCTTTACTCAATTCTCCACGAATCACACTGGAACAAGATCGAATCGGCAAGAAGAACCTTGGTCATGCACTTGTCCAAAATATATTTCACTGAAGCGTTCTCAAGATCTACTTGAAGGTGCTCCATGTATCTCCTGAAATGCACTAGCACAAATCTTACTGAATAAGGTGAAAGGAGTGCGTAGCATCAAATTGGATCTAAGGGTCCCCAAACCAGGCGACTAGACAAAGAATGAGTTATGTGCGCTCCAGTAATTGGCATAGGTGTTACTGAAACTTGTAAAATGTGCAGACAGAACAGTATGCAGAACTCAAAAAAGCAACATTGTTAAGTTGTTTTGTCTGCATGTGCGGCCCTTTATGCGAACAGAAGGCCCACACAACTCAGGGTGCTGTGAGATATCATATTCTCTCTCTCAAGACCAGGAGTGCTTGAGCACCTGTGCACATTTTTGAGTGTGAACCCTGCTACGCTGTCTGTGCCTGGGTCATGAACTTCAGATTTGAAGTTGAATGATCACCCTACAAAGAATGGGTATTACATGCAGCCCCAACTCCTGGGGGTGATATGCACGTGCTGATGAGGCATTTTTATTGATGTTGATGCTTCACAACCTTGGAGCATGTTAAGACTCAAAGGAAGGCTAACGTTTGCACTGACCGGGGCTACCACACAATTGAGGCAATGATATATGTGTACTAGCTGCAAGAATAGGCACACAGTCGCTATTACAAAAGCCAGTCTTACAGCTACTTCTTTATTACCAATCTGCAGCCATTGTATGGTGAAAGGTCCCAAGACTGCACACATGGAGTAATCTGGACTGATACGTAACGTTCTGTGCACTTTGTAGGTTGCTCCTAAGCCATTGTTTGTGAGTTTGGCAGATTGCGTTCTGTTCATTACTATCTCGCAGACTTTTTGCTGGTTTCCTCACACGTCTCGACATGGTGGAAGGGTAGGGTTGAAGACTATGGTGTGCACACATCTGAGCAGGTTATTGGACTTATTCCCAGCTGCCCATTCCAGATTAATTGTTTATATACATATTTGGCCATAATAGCACCCCCAACACCGAGCCATGACAAGTAAATAAGGCTCCCATTTTGTACGATTTATTTGATATTTTCACCTGTATTTGTCATTTGTTTGTCATGTTGTCACTACCCACCTTTATGTTTTGTTCCATGAAAAAAGAAAGTTGCAACAGTATTTTCACACTTGAACTATACCAAAAATGTACCCTCACTGATAGATATCTATTGCCAGAAATAACACCACATGTTTTAAATATTATATAAAACCTGGTTAATTACAACATGTAGCGTTTTTATTTGATAAAGTATCGGCTTTCGTTGAACCCTATTTACAAATCCAGTGTACCCCTATTTCAGGTAAGATGGAGATTACTGTTGTTCATCAGACCAAAGTGTAAAGCGAGAGGAGTTCACCAATCAAACACCTGGCACACATCTACACGCAGGGCCCTACACAGGCATTTCGCATCCAGCTTTGGAAACAGGACCTCAGCCCAAGAGCCCCCATCAAGCAATGCAGCACCGGTCGACGAGGAGCATAAGGCCTATGATGAAGCATGACACTCAGCAGAGTGTGTGAGGGCTCTAATTCCAAAAAAGAACCACCCACCTGGTTCCACAAACAACCTGACCTCTTAGAACACCTTAGATATGTTATCCCCCCTTTTCCCTCCAGTACTAAATTTGCTGACCAGCCTCATCTCATGCATTTATCCCAAGTGAAATCTCAATGACTCATTGTGAGACTCTCCAAGACCCCATCTGAAAAAACACAGCTGATCTCTGAACTCTCTAGCCTTAACCCCTCCAAGTAAGTGGCAAGTATGTTCCTTTTTAGATCCTGCCATCAGCCCCTCTACATTTACTACTAAGTAGTAAACATACTTGTTAGGAGATGTGTAGGGGGGGATTTACACTCGGAAGTTTGTGAATAGCATTTTGTAGTACTTTAGCAGAGCTACTGCAGTACTACTGAACATACTATAAAATGCAGTTTCTGACTAGGTCTCATAGACCACATAGAGACATGAAGGGTCAACTGGGTTCAGGAGCAGATGCATCAATTTTTAACAGTCCATCAACAATTTGCAACCTCATGGAGAACCCCTGTTTCTTTCAATTGGAGGACGATCTGAGTATCAGCTGCCTACATCTGTTAACCAACACTGCGAGTGCACATATGCGGGCAGCACAACGCACCTCTGCTTTTGGATACATTTCCAGCACCCAAAAGGGCAGTGGAAAGCTCTACGAAAAGTTCAATACCAAATTGACTCCTGTGAGTGTGATTTCAACCACTTTGGTATAGAAATACCTGCTGCCCTGGTGTAAGCCTACAAAAATGGTTGTCATTCACTGACATAGCACGGAAGATAAATCTATTTTTTTTTACAATGCTGTAAAGGAAAACAGAGAAACAGCAATAGGGATAATCCACCCTACATGCAATAATACAGTGAAAAATGCCTAATGTGCAAACTGTGTTTAAATTCACAGGCAAGGAAGGATGTTGGTGCACTAAAATAATTAGTATCTTCTGCTGAAGAGAGGAGGGAATTAAGCTCTTCTATCCTGCCAATTTAACACTCTGCATGATTGCATGACTCCGGCCCTATCCAATTAATGTTCGTTGTGTTGCTGTAGCACTGGAGATGGGTTCCCACTCCCTCAGTTACCTGAGGCTACAGCACTTTGACTGACTTAGCTTAGTACTAGATGCTGTGAATTATCGTTTCAGGGTTTGATCTATATTATACATTTAAGTGTGCCTCCTTTGCAGCCAAAGGGTTCTTGACCTCATGTTAGGCAATGAAACACTGCCCACTCCATAACCAAAACTCATACCTTTTCACAATGTGGGCCAACAAAGCCTTCCAACCCATTCATCGCTTTAATATTCATGGTTAAAATACATAAATTATACATTGGGAGCAGATTATCCTTTAGTTTACTGTGTGCTGTCTTGCAATGCTCGACTGTATCTGGGTTGAATTTATCAACAGTCCTTTGCGTTGTAAGAGATGCATGTGTCACATCTGATGCATGATCAATGCATTATTCCAAATAGAATGCAAATGCAGCCAGTACATTCCTCCTTGTGGGAACGCTACACATAAATATTACTTTCATTCATATTAGGATAGCTGTGAATATCCCTAGTGCTCAGATCACATCCAAACCTTGGCATATAGTTACCCACGGCTTGATAAGTAGACTAGGTATGTGTGCAGTGTTAAGGTGCCTCCACTCTGGTGGTAAATTTTCTTTACCCACATTGGGTGTTAGAAATTTCACAATCGACGTGGGCATTTGGCAGACGTTTTGGCAGGCAACGGCATCCAAAGATATTGGTGCGCTTTACATTAGCTATTGTATCAAGTAGAGGGATGAAGAGCTCAGTGTTTAGAGAGGTCCTGCGCCTATGCTCCTCCTTGAAATTAATAGACTAACCATCGAGGTAGGAGTTGGCCATTTATCAGTGACATTGTCTGGTCTAAGAAGTTCATCTCTTTGTCCGAAACAGAGCGTGTAAAGTTCAGAAAAGGGTGGAATGAGTTGATCCATTTACAGTAGGAGTTGCAAGTCTCCTTCTCTCCATGCCAAAGGATGATAATGTCCCCGATGTAAAGTCGCAATGTCTTGATGTTGGTCATGTAGGGATTATTGTTATAGACGTAGATGTGTTCAAATTCAGCCATATAAAGGCATGCCAAGCTCGGGCCAAAGGTGCTGCTCATCGAAGTCCCCTGGATCTGGTGATAGAAATATTGCATTCACCTAAACGGTGTATACAGATCAAAAGATCGCCGATAAGGAGCCCCCTGGCCCATCAGGCATTGCGGCGCCGGCCAGACGAGGAGCGCCCAATAATGAAGCATCACACCCCAAATGGTGTGTGTGAGGGAATTTAGAACTGGCCAGTTTTGTGATTTCTCCACCTTGTGATTACTTTGCTTATGAGGAACTACTTCTACCTTGATGGTTAGCGCTTTATATAAGCACCAGTTCCTTTACATAAGAACACATTCATTTTTGTAGGCACAGGGAGATTACATGATTTGGCCAGAATCAAGGATGTTAAGCCGAAACTTGAACCTGGTTTCCCAGCCCTACAGTCGGCAACTGTGGCCCTTATACCACATCCTCTACCAAGAGGATGCCCGATAGTATCCCTAGCCTCGACTTCAGTTCACATCTTGTGATTAGGGCCAAATCACTAAATCTTTCTGTGGCAGCCCGCATTTGCTGTTGGTTTCCTGTCCACCTCCCGCCGGTCCCTGCTTGTCCCGCCGAACTCCAGTTGCACAGATTCCCTCCTCCCCCAACTCTGCTTTTCACATTTTATTTTTGTGCAGTTTTATATAGCGCCAACACCACCTGAAGGTATTGGAGCGCTGTACATTAACAGTAGTTACTTTTCACGAAAACATCGTTAACTTAGACAAATCACATAATCTCCCTGTGAAAAGCCGCAATTCCCCATCCATCTCCTGCCCGCCGCTGCATGCCCACACTAAACCCTGTTGCACAGAATCCCTCTTCTCCCAGATCCCCTCCTCCCCTGACTCTGCTGTTCACATTTGTTTTGTTTGTGCAGTTTTATGCAGCGCCAACACCACCCAAAGGTATTGGGGCACTTTACATAAGCACCAGTGACTTTTTAGGTCGAGCGCTGTCTCTTCTTACATCCCGCCCATTGCTTTTCATTTGTTTATTTCAGTGTCCTTTAAAAATTCTTGCTTCCAAATGGTTAATCTTTCCTATTTCCTTCCTTTTCGTTGATTGTTCACTCCCACGGAGCAGCGCCCCATTACTTGTAGCCTTTCACTTGTGTGCATTTAGTTGGAGAGGTGTGCCGCAGTGACCAGGGCGGCTGACTCCAGGGCGCAGGGCTCACAGTTCGATCCCTGGCGGCAGCACAGTTCAGCACCATGTGAGTCTGGGCAATAGCTCACTTATTCTCCCCAACGGCCCCCAGCACCTTGGGACCATCAGGGGTGAGTAGTTTGCGCTTTACAAATACCGGATTTAGATTGAGATTTTAGGCTTATTTCTTCGCACTATTTATTTCGGCATGGGAAGGCTCTAGGTTCTCACAGCTGCTCCCCCTGCCATTCGATCTTGAGTGCGATTGAAAACAGGCCTGTACATCTTGTCGCCTTTCTTTTATCAGCATGGCACCCGCTTTCATGTTTCACCATTGCACCCCTTTGATTTGATCAGCACAGCACCGCACAGCTGGTCATCGGCACTGCAAGGACTCCAGTATGTGAAGCCTCGATCCCCGGGAGCCTACACGCATGCGCCTCATGTTTTTTTCTTCCCCTGTCGTCGGCATCTTTGTTGTTTCCCGTACTCTGCTTACTCTGTTGTTGTATGTTGCCTCCTCCTTGCTTGTTTAATGGTATGTATTATCCTGACCTGATGCCTAGCCTCCCCTTGCCACACAATTTAAGGTAATTCCCACAGGATGCACAGACCTGTTCTTTCTTTCCGCTACCAGTTTCCTTTCTATGCTCTCTGTCACCCCACCCCCTTCAAGGAGGGCACATGATAGTGACCACACCGTCATCCGCTCCACTCAACACGTATGCACAGACATCACCCAATGATTACACTGACACATTAGTTATGGGTGAAGAACTGCTGCAGGTTTATTTCATACAACATAAGTATGACGATAGAGTGGGTTATCTTACGGGCGATCCAGGGCAAGCAGCCCCTCGCTGCTCCGCCCACCTGCGAGCCAGCACGCACGGTGGGTCGAGGCCCGGCAGTGCGGCACATTTTTCAGATCCTCCTTTGGATCACGTGATCTGTCTAATACACCCGCCCCTTTTAACGGGGGTGGAGCGTGTTATGGCACACCCCCGGTTGGTCAGGCCCCCCAACCGCCTGAAGGACTAACGGGGCGCCGTCGCGGTCTTCCCAGAACCTCCTTCGGCTCCCGGACCTTGGCTCGGGCACCCTTACTGTGCCGGACAGGGGTACCCTTACTGTACCGACTGTCGCAGAGGTACCCTTACTGTACCCCTCTGCCTCCAGATCACCCTGTAACTCCGCCTGCAACACAAGAAAAAACATTATAACATTCCAGTTGCGTGCTGCCTACGCCGCGCAGGGTAAGCGGAAAGGGTGGGAACTCGCGCGGCCCAGGCGTGTACCCCAGGAAGCAGAGGGCGATCTGCGGGGGCGGAAGGCATATATAGGGCCTAGCCCCGCCCAGCACCAGTGGCCCGCCTCCCCCAGCATATGCCTATTGGGGCCTCCCCTCCCCTCCCCAAGGCGCGGCCTCTCGGGAGAGATGGAACAGGGGGGGGGGAGGCTCCGAAGGGTGGCCACTAGAGAGCTGCCCTGCTGAAGTCCCCCTGCGCGGGACGCGGGCAGCGGCATAGTGACCACACCGTCATCCGCTCCACTCAACACGTATGCACAGACCTCACCCAATGATTACACTGACACATTAGTTATGGGTGAAGAACTGCTGCAGGTTTATTTCATACAACATAAGTATGACGATAGAGTGGGTTATCTTACGGGCGATCCAGGGCAAGCAGCCCCTCGCTGCTCCGCCCGCCTGTGAGCCAGCACGCACGGTGGGTCGATGCCCGGCAGTGCGGCACATTTTTCAGATCCTCCTTTAGATCACGTGATCTGTCTAATACACCCGCCCCTTTTAACGGGGGTGGAGCGTGTTATGGCACACCCCCGGTTGGTCAGGCCCCCCAACCGCCCGAAGGACTAACGGGGCGCCGTCGCGGTCTTTCCAGAACCTCCTTCGGCTCCCGGACCTTGACTCGGGCACCCTTACTGTGCCGGACAGGGGTACCCTTACTGTACCGACTGTCGCAGAGGTACCCTTACTGTCCCCTCTGCCTCCAGATCACCCTGTAACTCCGCCTGCAACACAAGAAAAAACATTATAACATTCCAGTTGCGCGCTGCCTACGCCGCGCAGGGTAAGCGGAAAGGGTGGGAACTCGCGCGGCCCAGGCGTGTACCCCAGGAAGCAGAGGGCGATCTGCGGGGGCGGAAGGCATATATAGGGCCTAGCCTCGCCCAGCACCAGTGGCCCGCCTCCCCCAGCATATGCCTATTGGGGCCTCCCCTCCCCAAGGCGCGGCCTCTCGGGAGAGATGGAACAGGGGGGGGGGGGGAGGCTCCGAAGGGTGGCCACTAGAGAGCTGCCCTGCTGATGTCCCCCTGCGCGGGACGCGGGCAGCGGCATAGTGACCACACCGTCATCCGCTCCACTCAACACGTATGCACAGACATCACCCAATGATTACACTGACACATTAGTTATGGGTGAAGAACTGCTGCAGGTTTATTTCATACAACATAAGTATGACGATAGAGTGGGTTATCTTACGGGCGATCCAGGGCAAACAGCCCCTCGCTGCTCCGCCCGCCTTGCGTGCCAGCACGCACGGTGGGTCGATGCCCGGCATTGCGGCACATTTTCCAGATCCTCCTTTGGATCACGTGATCTGTCTAATACTCCCGCCCCTTTTAACGGGGGAGGAGCATGTTATGGCACACCCCCGGTTGGTCAGGCCCCCCAACCGCCCGAAGGACTAACGGGGCGCCGTCGCGGTCTTCCCAGATCCTCCTTCGGCTCCCAGACCTTGGCTCGGGCACCCTTACTGTGCCGGACAGGGGTACCCTTACTGTACCGACTGTCGCAGAGGTACCCTTACTGTACCCTTCTGCCTCCAGATCGCCCTGTAACTCCGCCTGCAACACAAGAAAAAACATTATAACATTTCAGTTGCGCGCTGCCTACGCCGCGCAGGATAAGCGGAAAGGGTGGGAACTCGCGCGGCCCAGGCGTGTACCCCAGGAAGCAGAGGGCGATCTGCGGGGGCGGAAGGCATATATAGGGCCTACCCCCGCCCAGCACCAGTGGCCCGCCTCCCCCAGCATATGCCTATTGGGGCCTCCCCTCCCCAAGGTGCGGCCTCTCGGGAGAGATGGAACGGGGGGGGGGAGGCTCCGAAGGGTGGCCACTAGAGAGCTGCCCTGCTGATGTCCCCCTGCGTGGGACGCGGGCAGCGGCATAGTGACCACACCGTCATCCGCTCCACTCAACACGTATGCACAGACATCACCCAATGATTACACTGACACATTAGTTATGAGTGAAGAACTGCTGCAGGTTTATTTCATACAACATAAGTATGACGATAGAGTGGGTTATCTTACGGGCGATCCAGGGCAAGCATCCCCTCGCTGCTCCGCCCGCCTTGCGAGCCAGCACGCACGGTGGGTCGATGCCCGGCAGTGCGGCACATTTTTCAGATCCTCCTTTGGATCACGTGATCTGTCTAATACACCGCCACTTTTAACGGGGGTGGAGCGTGTTATGGCACACCCCCGGTTGGTCAGGCCCCCCAACCGCCCGAAGGACTAACGGGGCGCCGTTGCGGTCTTCCCAGAACCTCCTTCGGCTCCCGGACCTTGGCTCGGGCACCCTTACTGTGCCGGACAGGGGTACCCTTACTGTACCGACTGTCGCAGAAGTACCCTTACTGTACCCCTCTGCCTCCAGATCACCCTGTAACTCCGCCTGCAACACAAGAAAAAACATTATAACATTCCAGTTGCGCGCTGCCTACGCCGCGCAGGGTAAGCGGAAAGGGTGGGAACTCGCGCGGCCCAGGCGTGTACCCCAGGAAGCAGAGGGCGATCTGCGGGGGCGGAAGGCATATATAGGGCCTAGCCCCGCCCAGCACCAGTGGCCCGCCTCCCCCAGCATATGCCTATTGGGGCCTCCCCAAGGCGCGGCCTCTCAGGAGAGATGGAACAGGGGGGGGGGGAGGCTCCGAAGGGTGGCCACTAGAGAGCTGACCTGCTGAAGTCCCCCTGCGCGGGACGCGGGCAGCGGCATAGTGACCACACCGTCATCCGCTCCACTCAACACGTATGCACAGACCTCACCCAATGATTACACTGACACATTAGTTATGGGTGAAGAACTGCTGCAGGTTTATTTCATACAACATAAGTATGACGATAGAGTGGGTTATCTTACGGGCGATCCAGGGCAAGCAGCCCCTCGCTGCTCCGCCCACCTTGCGAGCCAGCACGCACGGTGGGTCGATGCCCGGCAGTGCAGCACATTTTTCAGATCCTCCTTTGGATCACGTGATCTGTCTAATACACCCACCCCTTTTAACGGGGGTGGAGCGTGTTATGGCACACCCCCGGTTGGTCAGGCCCCCCAACCGCCCGAAGGACTAACGGGGCGCCGTCGCGGTCTTCCCAGAACCTCCTTCGGCTCCCGGACCTTGGCTCGGGCACCCTTAGTGTGCCGGACAGGGGTACCCTTACTGTACCGACTGTCGCAGAGGTACCCTTACTGTACCCCTCTGCCTCCAGATCACCCTGTAACTCCGCCTGCAACACAAGAAAAAACATTATAACATTCCAGTTGCGCGCTGCCTACGCCGCGCAGGGTAAGCGGAAAGGGTGGGAACTCGCGCGGCCCAGGCGTGTACCCCAGGAAGCAGAGGGCGATCTGCGGGGGCGGAAGGCATATATAGGGCCTAGCCCGCCCAGCACCAGTGGCCCGCCTCCCCCAGCATATGCCTATTGGGGCCTCCCCTCCCCAAGGCGCGGCCTCTCGGGAGAGATGGAACGGGGGGGGGGGAGAGGCTCCGAAGGGTGGCCACTAGAGAGCTGCCCTGCTGATGTCCCCCTGCGTGGGACGCGGGCAGCGGCATAGTGACCACACCGTCATCCGCTCCACTCAACACGTATGCACAGACATCACCCAATGATTACACTGACACATTAGTTATGGGTGAAGAACTGCTGCAGGTTTATTTCATACAACATAAGTATGACGATAGAGTGGGTTATCTTACGGGCGATCCAGGGCAAGCAGCCCCTCGCTGCTCCGCCCGCCTTGCGTGCCAGCACGCACGGTGGGTCGATGCCCGGCAGTGCGGCACATTTTTCAGATCCTCCTTTGGATCACGTGATCTGTCTAATACTCCCGCCCCTTTTAACGGGGGCGGAGCGTGTTATGGCACACCTCCGGTTGGTCAGGCCCCCCAACCGCCCGAAGGACTAAAGGGGCGCCGTCGCGGTCTTCCCAGAACCTCATTTGGCTCCCAGACCTTGGCTCGGGCACCCTTACTGTGCCGGACAGGGGTACCCTTACTGTACCGACTGTCGCAGAGGTACCCTTACTGTACCCTTCTGCCTCCAGATCGCCCTGTAACTCCGCCTGCAACACAAGAAAAAACATTATAACATTTCAGTTGCGCGCTGCCTATGCCGCGCAGGATAAGCGGAAAGGGTGGGAACTCGCGCGGCCCAGGCGTGTACCCCAGGAAGCAGAGGGCGATCTGCGGGGGCGGAAGGCATATATAGGGCCTAGCCCCGCCCAGCACCAGTGGCCCGCCTCCCCCAGCATATGCCTATTGGGGCCTCCCCTCCCCAAGGTGCGGCCTCTCGGGAGAGATGGAACAGGGAGGGGGGGAGGCTCCGAAGGGTGGCCACTAGAGAGCTGCCCTGCTGATGTCCCCCTGCGTGGGACGCGGGCAGCGGCATAGTGACCACACCGTCATCCGCTCCACTCAACACGTATGCACAGACATCACCCAATGATTACACTGACACATTAGTTATGGGTGAAGAACTGCTGCAGGTTTATTTCATACAGCATAAGTATGACGATAGAGTGGGTTATCTTACGGGTGATCCAGGGCAAGCAGCCCCTCGCTGCTCCGCCCGCCTGTGAGCCAGCACGCACGGTGGGTCGATGCCCGGCAGTGCGGCACATTTTTCAGATCCTCCTTTGGATCACGTGATCTGTCTAATACACCCGCCCCTTTTAACGGGGGTGGAGCGTGTTATGGCACACCCCCGGTTGGTCAGGCCCCCCAACCGCCCGAAGGACTAACGGGGCGCCGTCGCGGTCTTTCCAGAACCTCCTTCGGCTTCCGGACCTTGACTCGGGCACCCTTACTGTGCCGGACAGGGGTACCCTTACTGTACCGACTGTCGCAGAGGTACCCTTACTGTACCCCTCTGCCTCCAGATCACCCTGTAACTCCGCCTGCAACACAAGAAAAAACATTATAACATTCCAGTTGCGCGCTGCCTACGCCGCGCAGGGTAAGCGGAAAGGGTGGGAACTCGCGCGGCCCAGGCGTGTACCCCAGGAAGCAGAGGGCGATCTGCGGGGGCGGAAGGCATATATAGGGCCTAGCCCCGCCCAGCACCAGTGGCCCGCCTCCCCCAGCATATGCCTATTGGGGCCTCCCCTCCCCAAGGCGCGGCCTCTCGGGAGAGATGGAACAGGGGGGGGGGGAGGCTCCGAAGGGTGGCCCCTAGAGAGCTGCCCTGCTGATGTCCCCCTGCGCGGGATGCAGGCAGCGGCATAGTGACCACACCGTCATCCGCTCCACTCAACACGTATGCACAGACATCACCCAATGATTACACTGACACATTAGTTATGGGTGAAGAACTGCTGCAGGTTTATTTCATACAACATAAGTATGACGATAGAGTGGGTTATCTTACGGGCGATCCAGGGCAAGCAGCCCCTCGCTGCTCCGCCCGCCTTGCGTGCCAGCACGCACGGTGGGTCGATGCCCGGCAGTGCGGCACATTTTTCAGATCCTCCTTTGGATCACGTGATCTGTCTAATACTCCTGCCCCTTTTAACGGGGGCGGAGCGTGTTATGGCACACCCCCGGTTGGTCAGGCCCCCCAACCGCCCGAAGGACTAACGGGGCGCCGTCGCGGTCTTCCCAGAACCTCCTTCGGCTCCCAGACCTTGGCTCGGGCACCCTTACTGTGCCGGACAGGGGTACCCTTACTGTACCGACTGTCGCAGAGGTACCCTTACTGTACCCTTCTGCCTCCAGATCGCCCTGTAACTCCGCCTGCAACACAAGAAAAAACATTATAACATTTCAGTTGCGCGCTGCCTACGCCGCGCAGGATAAGCGGAAAGGGTGGGAACTCGCGCGGCCCAGGCATGTACCCCAGGAAGCAGAGGGCGATCTGCGGGGGCGGAAGGCATATATAGGGCCTAGCCCCGCCCAGCACCAGTGGCCCGCCTCCCCCAGCATATGCCTATTGGGGCCTCCCCTCCCCAAGGTGCGGCCTCTCGGGAGAGATGGAACGGGGGGGGGAGGCTCCGAAGGGTGGCCACTAGAGAGCTGCCCTGCTGATGTCCCCCTGCGTGGGACGCGGGCAGCGGCATAGTGACCACACCGTCATCCGCTCCACTCAACACGTATGCACAGACATCACCCAATGATTACACTGACACATTAGTTATGGGTGAAGAACTGCTGCAGGTTTATTTCATACAACATAAGTATGACGATAGAGTGGGTTATCTTACGGGCGATCCAGGGCAAGCATCCCCTCGCTGCTCCGCCCGCCTTGCGAGCCAGCACGCACGGTGGGTCGATGCCCGGCAGTGCGGCACATTTTTCAGATCCTCCTTTGGATCACGTGATCTGTCTAATACACCCGCCCCTTTTAACGGGGGTGGAGCGTGTTATGGCACACCCCCGGTTGGTCAGGCCCCCCAACCGCCCGAAGGACTAACGGGGCGCCGTTGCGGTCTTCCCAGAACCTCCTTCGGCTCCCGGACCTTGGCTCGGGCACCCTTACTGTGCCGGACAGGGGTACCCTTACTGTACCGACTGTCGCAGAGGTACCCTTACTGTACCCCTCTGCCTCCAGATCACCCTGTAACTCCGCCTGCAACACAAGAAAAAACATTATAACATTCCAGTTGCGCGCTGCCTACGCCGCGCAGGGTAAGCGGAAAGGGTGGGAACTCGCGCGGCCCAGGCGTGTACCCCAGGAAGCAGAGGGCGATCTGCGGGGGCGGAAGGCATATATAGGGCCTAGCCCCGCCCAGCACCAGTGGCCCGCCTCCCCCAGCATATGCCTATTGGGGCCTCCCCTCCCCAAGGCGCGGCCTCTCAGGAGAGATGTAACAGGGGGGGGGGAGGCTCCGAAGGGTGGCCACTAGAGAGCTGACCTGCTGAAGTCCCCCTGCGTGGGACGCGGGCAGCGGCATAGTGACCACACCGTCATCCGCTCCGCTCAACACGTATGCACAGACCTCACCCAATGATTACACTGACACATTAGTTATGGGTGAAGAACTGCTGCAGGTTTATTTCATACAACATAAGTATGACGATAGAGTGGGTTATCTTACGGGCGATCCAGGGCAAGCAGCCCCTCGCTGCTCCGCCCACCTTGCGAGCCAGCACGCACGGTGGGTCGATGCCCGGCAGTGCGGCACATTTTTCAGATCCTCCTTTGGATCACGTGATCTGTCTAATACACCCGCCCCTTTTAACGGGGGTGGAGCGTGTTATGGCACACCCACGGTTGGTCAGGCCCCCCAACCGCCCGAAGGACTAACGGGGCGCCGTCGCGGTCTTCCCAGAACCTCCTTCGGCTCCCGGACCTTGGCTCGGGCACCCTTACTGTGCCGGACAGGGGTACCCTTACTGTACCGACTGTCGCAGAGGTACCCTTACTGTACCCCTCTGCCTCCAGATCACCCTGTAACTCCGCCTGCAACACAAGAAAAAACATTATAACATTCCAGTTGCGCGCTGCCTACGCCGCGCAGGGTAAGCGGAAAGGGTGGGAACTCGCGCGGCCCAGGCGTGTACCCCAGGAAGCAGAGGGCGATCTGCGGGGGCTGAAGGCATATATAGGGCCTAGCCCCGCCCAGCACCAGTGGCCCGCCTCCCCCAGCATATGCCTATTGGGGCCTCCCCTCCCCAAGGCGCGGCCTCTCGGGAGAGATGGAACAGGGGGGGGGGAGGCTCCGAAGGGTGGCCACTAGAGAGCTGCCCTGCTGATGTCCCCCTGCGCGGGACGCGGGCAGCGGCATAGTGACCGCACCGTCATCCGCTCCACTCAACACGTATGCACAGACATCACCCAATGATTACACTGACACATTAGTTATGGGTGAAGAACTGCTGCAGGTTTATTTCATACAACATAAGTATGACGATAGAGTGGGTTATCTTACGGGCGATCCAGGGCAAGCAGCCCCTCGCTGCTCCGCCCGCCTTGCGTGCCAGCACGCACGGTGGGTCGATGCCCGGCAGTGCGGCACATTTTTCAGATCCTCCTTTGGATCACGTGATCTGTCTAATACTCCCGCCCCTTTTAACGGGGGCGGAGCGTGTTATGGCACACCTCCGGTTGGTCAGGCCCTCCAACCGCCCGAAGGACTAAAGGGGCGCCGTCGCGGTCTTCCCAGAACCTCCTTTGGCTCCCAGACCTTGGCTCGGGCACCCTTACTGTGCCGGACAGGGGTACCCTTACTGTACCGACTGTCGCAGAGGTACCCTTACTGTACCCTTCTGCCTCCAGATCGCCCTGTAACTCCGCCTGCAACACAAGAAAAAACATTATAACATTTCAATTGCGCGCTGCCTACGCCGCGCAGGATAAGCGGAAAGGGTGGGAACTCGCGCGGCCCAGGCGTGTACCCCAGGAAGCAGAGGGCGATCTGCGGGGGCGGAAGGCATATATAGGGCCAAGCCCCGCCCAGCACCAGTGGCCCGCCTCCCCCAGCATATGCCTATTGGGGCCTCCCCTCCCCAAGGTGCGGCCTCTCGGGAGAGATGGAACAGGGGGGGGGGGGAGGCTCCGAAGGGTGGCCACTAGAGAGCTGCCCTGCTGATGTCCCCCTGCGTGGGACGCGGGCAGCGGCATAGTGACCACACCGTCATCCGCTCCACTCAACACGTATGCACAGACATCACCCAATGATTACACTGACACATTAGTTATGGGTGAAGAACTGCTGCAGGTTTATTTCATACAACATAAGTATGACGATAGAGTGGGTTATCTTACGGGCGATCCAGGGCAAGCAGCCCCTCGCTGCTCCGCCCACCTTGCGAGCCAGCACGCACGGTGGGTCGATGCCCTGCAGTGCGGCACATTTTTCAGATCCTCCTTTGGATCACGTGATCTGTCTAATACACCCGCCCCTTTTAACGGGGGTGGAGCGTGTTATGGCACACCCCCGGTTGGTCAGGCCCCCCAACCGCCCGAAGGACTAATGGTGCGCCGTCGCGGTCTTCCCAGAACCTTCTTCGGCTCCCGGACCTTGGCTCGGGCACCCTTACTGTGCCGGACAGGGGTACCCTTACTGTACCGACTGTCTCAGAGGTACCCTTACTGTACCCCTCTGCCTCCAGATCACCCTGTAACTCCGCCTGCAACACAAGAAAAAACATTATAACATTCCAGTTGCGCGCTGCCTACGTTGCGCAGGGTAAGCGGAAAGGGTGGGAACTCGCGCGGCCCAGGCGTGTACCCCAGGAAGCAGAGGGCGATCTGCGGGGGCGGAAGGCATATATAGGGCCTAGCCCCGCCCAGCACCAGTGGCCCGCCTCCCCAGCATATGCCTATTGGGGCCTCCCCTCCCCAAGGCGCGGCCTCTCGGGAGAGATGGAACAGGGGGGGGGGGGGGGAGGCTCCGAAGGGTGGCCACTAGAGAGCTGCCCTGCTGATGTCCCCCTGCGTGGGACACAGGCAGCGGCTTAGTGACCACACCGTCATCCGCTCCACTCAACACGTATGCACAGACATGACCCAATGATTACACTGACACATTAGTTATGGGTGAAGAACTGCTGCAGGTTTATTTCATACAACATAAGTATGACGATAGAGTGGGTTATCTTACGGGCGATCCAGGGCAAGCAGCCCCTCGCATGCTCCGCCCGCCTTGCGTGCTAGCACGCACGGTGGGTCGATGCCCGGCAGTGCGGCACATTTTTCAGATCCTCCTTTGGATCACGTGATCTGTCTAATACTCCTGCCCCTTTTAACGGGGGCGGAGCGTGTTATGGCACACCCCCGGTTGGTCAGGCCCCCCAACCGCCCGAAGGACTAACGGGGCGCCGTCGCGGTCTTCCCAGAACCTCCTTCGGCTCCCAGACCTTGGCTCGGGCACCCTTACTGTGCCGGACAGGGGTACCCTTACTGTACCAACTGTCGCAGAGGTACCCTTACTGTACCCTTCTGCCTCCAGATCGCCCTGTAACTCCGCCTGCAACACAAGAAAAAACATTATAACATTTCAGTTGCGCGCTGCCTACGCCGCGCAGGATAAGCGGAAAGGATGGGAACTCGCGCGGCCCAGGCATGTACCCCAGGAAGCAGAGGGCGATCTGCGGGGGCGGAAGGCATATATAGGGCCTAGCCCCGCCCAGCACCAGTGGCCCGCCTCCCCCAGCATATGCCTATTGGGGCCTCCCCTCCCCAAGGTGCGGCCTCTCGGGAGAGATGGAACGGGGGGGGGGGAGGCTCCGAAGGGTGGCCACTAGAGAGCTGCCCTGCTGATGTCCCCCTGCGTGGGACGCGGGCAGCGGCATAGTGACCACACCGTCATCCGCTCCACTCAACACGTATGCACAGACATCACCCAATGATTACACTGACACATTAGTTATGGGTGAAGAACTGCTGCAGGTTTATTTCATACAACATAAGTATGACGATAGAGTGGGTTATCTTACGGGCGATCCAGGGCAAGCATCCCCTCGCTGCTCCGCCCGCCTTGCGAGCCAGCACGCACGGTGGGTCGATGCCCGGCAGTGCGGCACATTTTTCAGATCCTCCTTTGGATCACGTGATCTGTCTAATACACCCGCCCCTTTTAACGGGGGTGGAGCGTGTTATGGCACACCCCCGGTTGGTCAGGCCCCCCAACCGCCCGAAGGACTAACGGGGCGCCGTTGCGGTCTTCCCAGAACCTCCTTCGGCTCCCGGACCTTGGCTCGGGCACCCTTACTGTGCCGGACAGGGGTACCCTTACTGTACCGACTGTCGCAGAGGTACCCTTACTGTACCCCTCTGCCTCCAGATCACCCTGTAACTCCGCCTGCAACACAAGAAAAAACATTATAACATTCCAGTTGCGCGCTGCCTACGCCGCGCAGGGTAAGCGGAAAGGGTGGGAACTCGCGTGGCCCAGGCGTGTACCCCAGGAAGCAGAGGGCGATCTGCGGGGGCGGAAGGCATATATAGGGCCTAGCCCCGCCCAGCACCAGTGGCCCGCCTCCCCCAGCATATGCCTATTGGGGCCTCCCCTCCCCAAGGCGCGGCCTCTCAGGAGAGATGGAACAGGGGGGGGGAGGCTCCGAAGGGTGGCCACTAGAGAGCTGACCTGCTGAAGTCCCCCTGCGCGGGACGCGGGCAGCGGCATAGTGACCACACCGTCATCCGCTCCACTCAACACGTATGCACAGACCTCACCCAATGATTACACTGACACATTAGTTATGGGTGAAGAACTGCTGCAGGTTTATTTCATACAACATAAGTATGACGATAGAGTGGGTTATCTTACGGGCGATCCAGGGCAAGCAGCCCCTCGCTGCTCCGCCCACCTTGCGAGCCAGCACGCACGGTGGGTCGATGCCCGGCAGTGCGGCACATTTTTCAGATCCTCCTTTGGATCACATGATCTGTCTAATACACCCGCCCCTTTTAACGGGGGTGGAGCGTGTTATGGCACACCCCCGGTTGGTCAGGCCCCCCAACCGCCCGAAGGACTAACGGGGCGCCGTCGCGGTCTTCCCAGAACCTCCTTCGGCTCCCGGACCTTGGCTCGGGCACCCTTACTGTGCCGGACAGGGGTACCCTTACTGTACCGACTGTCGCAGAGGTACCCTTACTGTACCCCTCTGCCTCCAGATCACCCTGTAACTCCGCCTGCAACACAAGAAAAAACATTATAACATTCCAGTTGCGCGCTGCCTACGCCGCGCAGGGTAAGCGGAAAGGGTGGGAACTCGCGCGGCCCAGGCGTGTACCCCAGGAAGCAGCGGGCGATCTGCGGGGGCGGAAGGCATATATAGGGCCTAGCCCCGCCCAGCACCAGTGGCCCGCCTCCCCCAGCATATGCCTATTGGGGCCTCCCCTCCCCAAGGCGCGGCCTCTCGGGAGAGATGGAACAGGGGGGGGGGGAGGCTCCGAAGGGTGGCCACTAGAGAGCTGCCCTGCTGATGTCCCCCTGCGCGGGACGCGGGCAGCGGCATAGTGACCGCACCGTCATCCGCTCCACTCAACACGTATGCACAGACATCACCCAATGATTACACTGACACATTAGTTATGGGTGAAGAACTGCTGCAGGTTTATTTCATACAACATAAGTATGACGATAGAGTGGGTTATCTTACGGGCGATCCAGGGCAAGCAGCCCCTCGCTGCTCCGCCCGCCTTGCGTGCCAGCACGCACGGTGGGTCGATGCCCGGCAGTGCGGCACATTTTTCAGATCCTCCTTTGGATCACGTGATCTGTCTAATACTCCCGCCCCTTTTAACGGGGGCGGAGCGTGTTATGGCACACCTCCGGTTGGTCAGGCCCCCCAACCGCCCGAAGGACTAAAGGGGCGCCGTCGCGGTCTTCCCAGAACCTCCTTTGGCTCCCAGACCTTGGCTCGGGCACCCTTACTGTGCCGGACAGGGGTACCCTTACTGTACCGACTGTCGCAGAGGTACCCTTACTGTACCCTTCTGCCTCCAGATCGCCCTGTAACTCCGCCTGCAACACAAGAAAAAACATTATAACATTTCAGTTGCGCGCTGCCTACGCCGCGCAGGATAAGCGGAAAGGGTGGGAACTCGCGCGGCCCAGGCGTGTACCCCAGGAAGCAGAGGGCGATCTGCGGGGGCGGAAGGCATATATAGGGCCTAGCCCCGCCCAGCACCAGTGGCCCGCCTCCCCCAGCATATGCCTATTGGGGCCTCCCCTCCCCAAGGTGCGGCCTCTCGGGAGAGATGGAACAGGGGGGGGGGGGAGGCTCCGAAGGGTGGCCACTAGAGAGCTGCCCTGCTGATGTCCCCCTGCGTGGGACGCGGGCAGCGGCATAGTGACCACACCGTCATCCGCTCCACTCAACACGTATGCACAGACATCACCCAATGATTACACTGACACATTAGTTATGGGTGAAGAACTGCTGCAGGTTTATTTCATACAACATAAGTATGACGATAGAGTGGGTTATCTTACGGGCGATCCAGGGCAAGCAGCCCCTCGCTGCTCCGCCCACCTTGCGAGCCAGCACGCACGGTGGGTCGATGCCCGGCAGTGCGGCACATTTTTCAGATCCTCCTTTGGATCACGTGATCTGTCTAATACACCCGCCCCTTTTAACGGGGGTGGAGCGTGTTATGGCACACCCCCGGTTGGTCAGGCCCCCCAACCGCCCGAAGGACTAACGGTGCGCCGTCGCGGTCTTCCCAGAACCTTCTTCGGCTCCCGGACCTTGGCTCGGGCACCCTTACTGTGCCGGACAGGGGTACCCTTACTGTACCGACTGTCTCAGAGGTACCCTTACTGTACCCCTCTGCCTCCAGATCACCCTGTAACTCCGCCTGCAACACAAGAAAAAACATTATAACATTCCAGTTGCGCGCTGCCTACGCCGCGCAGGGTAAGCGGAAAGGGTGGGAACTCACGCGGCCCAGGCGTGTACCCCAGGAAGCAGAGGGCGATCTGCAGGGGCGGAAGGCATATTTAGGGCCTAGCCCCGCCCAGCACCAGTGGCCCGCCTCCCCAGCATATGCCTATTGGGGCCTCCCCTCCCCAAGGCGCGGCCTCTCGGGAGAGATGGAACAGGGGGGGGGGGGAGGCTCCGAAGGGTGGCCACTAGAGAGCTGCCCTGCTGATGTCCCCCTGCGTGGGACACAGGCAGCGGCATAGTGACCACACCGTCATCCGCTCCACTCAACACGTATGCACAGACATCACCCAATGATTACACTGACACATTAGTTATGGGTGAAGAACTGCTGCAGGTTTATTTCATACAACATAAGTATGACGATAGAGTGGGTTATCTTACGGGTGATCCAGGGCAAGCAGCCCCTCGCATGCTCCGCCCGCCTTGCGTGCCAGCACGCACGGTGGGTCGATGCCCGGCAGTGCGGCACATTTTTCAGATCCTCCTTTGGATCACGTGATCTGTCTAATACTCCCGCCCCTTTTAACGGGGCGGAGCGTGTTATGGCACACCCCCGGTTGGTCTGGCTCCCCAACCGCCCGAAGGACTAACGGGGTGCCGTCGCGGTCTTCCCAGAACCTCCTTCGGCTCCCAGACCTTGGCTCGGGCACCGTTACTGTGCCGGACAGGGGTACCCTTACCGTACCGACTGTCGCAGAGGTACCCTTACTGTACCCTTCTGCCTCCAGATCGCCCTGTAACTCCGCCTGCAACACAAGAAAAAACATTATAACATTTCAATTGCGCGCTGCCTACGCCGCGCAGGATAAGCGGAAAGGGTGGGAACTCGCGCGGCCCAGGCGTGTACCCCAGGAAGCAGAGGGCGATCTGCGGGGGCGGAAGGCATATATAGGGCCTAGCCCCGCCCAACACCAGTGGCCCGCCTCCCCCAGCATATGCCTATTGGGGCCTCCCCTCCCCAATGTGCGGCCTCTCGGGAGAGATGGAACAGGAGGGGGGGGGGAGGCTCCGAAGGGTGGCCACTAGAGAGCTGCCCTGCTGATGTCCCCCTGCGCGGGACGCGGGCAGCGGCATAGTGACCACACCGTCATCCGCTCCACTCAACACGTATGCACAGACATCACCCAATGATTACACTGACACATTAGTTATGGGTGAAGAACTGCTGCAGGTTTATTTCATACAACATAAGTATGACGATAGAGTGGGTTATCTTACGGGCGATCCAGGGCATGCAGCCCCTCGCTGCTCCGCCCGCCTGCGAGCCAGCACGCACGGTGGGTCGATGCCCGGCAGTGCGGCACATTTTTCAGATCCTCCTTTGGATCACGTGATCTGTCTAATACACCTGCCCCTTTTAACGGGGGTGGAGCGTGTTATGGCACACCCCCGGTTGGTCAGGCCCCCCAACCGCCCGAAGGACTAACGGGGCGCCGTCGCGGTCTTCCCAGAACCTCCTTCGGCTCCCGGACCTTGGCTCGGGCACCCTTACTGTGCCGGTCAGGGGTACCCTTACTGTACCGACTGTCGCAGAGGTACCCTTACTGTACCCCTCTGCCTCCAGATCACCCTGTAACTCCGCCTGCAACACAAGAAAAAACGTTATACCATTCCAGTTGCGCGCTGCCTACGCTGCGCAGGGTAAGCGGAAAGGGTGGGAACTCGCGCGGCCCAGGCGTGTACCCCAGGAAGCAGAGGGCGATCTGCGGGGGCGGAAGGCATATATAGGGCCTAGCCCCGCCCAGCACCAGTGGCCCGCCTCCCCCAGCATATGCCTATTGGGGCCTCCCCTCCCCAAGGCGCGGCCTCTCTGGAGAGATGGAACAGGGGGGGGGGGAGGCTCCGAAGGGTGGCCACTAGAGAGCTGCCCTGCTGATGTCCCCCTGCGTGGGACGCGGGCAGCGGCATAGTGACCACACCGTCGTCCGCTCCACTCAACACGTATGCACAGACATCACCCAATGATTACACTGACACATTAGTTATGGGTGAAGAACTGCTGCAGGTTTATTTCATACAACATAAGTATGACGATAGAGTGGGTTATCTTACCGGCGATCCAGGGCAAGCAGCCCCTCGCTGCTCCGCCCGCCTTGCGAGCCAGCACGCACGGTGGGTCGATGCCCGGCAGTGCGGCACATTTTTCAGATCCTCCTTTGGATCACATGATCTGTCTAATACTCCCACCCCTTTTAACGGGGCGGAGCGTTTTATGGCACACCCCCGGTTGGTCAGGCCCCCCAACCGCCCGAAGGACTAACGGGGCGCCGTCGCGGTCTTCCCAGAACCTCCTTCGGCTCCCGGACCTTGGCTCGGGCAGCCTTACTGTGCCGGACAGGGGTACCCTTACTGTACCGACTGTCGCAGAGGTACCCTTACTGTACCCCTCTGCCTCCAGATCACCCTGTAACTCCGCCTGCAACACAAGAAAAAACATTATAACATTCCAGTTGCGCGCTGCCTACGCCGCGCAGGGTAAGCGGAAAGGGTGGGAACTCACGCGGCCCAGGCGTGTACCCCAGGAAGCAGAGGGCGATCTGCGGGGGCTGAAGGCATATATAGGGCCTAGCCCCGCCCAGCACCAGTGGCCCGCCTCCCCCAGCATATGCCTATTGGGGCCTCCCCTCCCCAAGGCGCGGCCTCTCGGGAGAGATGGAACAGGGGGGGGGAGGCTCCGAAGGGTAGCCACTAGAGAGCTGCCCTGCTGATGTCCCCCTGCGCGGGACGCGGGCAGCGGCATAGTGACCACACCGTCATCCGCTCCACTCAACACGTATGCACAGACATCACCCAATGATTACACTGACACATTAGGTATGGGTGAAGAACTGCTGCAGGTTTATTTCATACAACATAAGTATGACGATAGAGTGGGTTATCTTACGGGCGATCCAGGGCAAGCAGCCCCTCGCTGCTCCGCCCGCCTTGCGAGCCAGCACGCACGGTGGGTCGATGCCCGGCAGTGCGGCACATTTTTCAGATCCTCCTTTGGATCACGTGATCTGTCTAATACTCCCACCCCTTTTAACGGGGGCGGAGCGTGTTATGGCACACCCCCGGTTGGTCAGGCCCCCACCGCCCGAAGGACTAACGGGGCGCCGTCGTGAGGTTCTGGACTTTTCAGAGTCCAGAGGTGTCAGGGAAACAACACCCATAGACCCCTGAGTTCCTCCTGTCTCGGTGCACAAATAAACAGAGACACGGGCTTCTCGATGGTGGCGTCAAAGACCAAGGTTTATTTACTGCAGGGACACAGAAGTTATAGGAACCACACAGAGGCAGAATCTACGAGACTGTTCGAATTGCATTAAGTGGGTTGTTCCTTAAATACACGGAAAATGTCTTTAGGCAACATTACACGAATATTTCTCATGCCCAACCAGGTATCCCAAATAAACAGTAAATAGACATCAAACAATAATTAGTCGTAGGTTTTCGGTATTCGATCAGGTCCCCTTGTCAGTTTTCCATTCTTTACCCGATCTTCCCCATCATAAAAATCGTAACCTCCCCATTGTAAAAGTCCAGAAGGAGAGGAGCAGAGCCAGGTGCAAAGGATTGAAAAGTAGGATAAGAGGTGTTTATGGATCATAAACGGGCATGGCTACCGTCTTCGGCCTTTCAGTCAGGACAATGGACACGAGAACCAGTATAGCAGGACTGGCCTCAGGCAAGGGAGGCAGCTTGATTCTGCCTAGTCATGCAGCGTCAGCCTTTCTCGGGGCTCGAGCTTACGTGTCCTTAACAAGGTGACTCTGTCGGGGTCATTGCCCGTTCATTGACTATGTGAGGGCAAGAAACAAAATGGATGCCGTAACTAAAATGGATGCCATGACTTTACAACAGAATGCCCTATTTCTCAGTGAATTCATGCTAGTTGCGTAGCGAAAACACTGTCATGTATGTAATGGATCATTTGCGGTTCATTGGTACCAAAATCGTGTCAGTACTACGATACCGATTTCACGGGTTCGGATCGCTACAGAACCTCAGACCGTCCTTTTGCCCTTACATAGGCAATAACTTACTCTATGTCGGAGTCCATTTCTATGTTCATCAGGTCACTGATATGTTGTTGAAGCATTACTCTATCCCGTGGCGTATCTCTAAAAACAGGTGGTCTTCTTACGCATGTTGAAATGCAGAGATTACATAAGGCAGGACCACACTGAACAATGAGACAGCACGAAAATAAAAATACCAACGCAACACCAGTGACTATCAGAACCTTCCATCCCCATGCAGACAACAGGCTCCAGAACCATCCCATTAATGACCAGTCACCTTCCTCTACATGAATAGAGTCAGAGATTTTGTGTAACTTAGAGATGGCCTTGTATACCGTTGGCGCATTATCTGGGATAAAAACACAACAACTCGATTGGATCATTTTACATACTCCACCTCGATCTGCAAGTAACACATCAAGAACCATACGGTTCTGTAACGTCATGAGGCGATCCGCTAGAAGCTCAGCTGTCAGGTTACTAAGGGCACCCGCAGTTTCGGTGATAGTGGATTCAACTACCCGTGTTAGTTGACGTAAGTTTCTACTGTTAACCATAGGCCCCCAGAACGGAAGGAAACCTTTGAAGAAGTCTCCTGCTTCTTGGCCAGCAGTATCTTCTTTACAGAAAACACCTCTCACAACTCTAGTTTTGTGATAGTCCGGTGCAGCAGTGTATGTCGGAGGTAGCAGTTGAGCGATATAACATGAGCCTGAGAAGTCAGCAGGCAGCCATGTGTATGCTCTGTCTTGGCAAACAAAATAGGTACCCTTAGCAGCTAAGAATGCAGGGGAAGACTGTGACGGGAAAACATATGTTTCGATACAGTCACTCTTTCCTAGTCGAGCTTTCGGATTCCTCCCATTTCCTTGCAAACAGACCTGACCTTGGTGGGGTACGACCCAGATCGGAGTCGAGCTTTTACGTTTGTTCTCACCCAGAGTAATGCCATATTCCGTAACATTCCAACCCATGCAAACTCGCAATTCATCCTTGGGAATGAACGGAGTGTTATTGACATCTCTAACCATGTCAGTGATTCCTTTTACCAAGGCTCTATTGGCAGAGTTATACCGAGTGGAACGTGGAGGTCGTGGAGGATAGGTCTCTAGGGTATAAGCGAACATGGTCTGAAATGCCCAGAATGATCCATTATAACTAAAGGGCAGAACCAGATAAGGGATGCCCTTGTCCATGGTATGTGGTATCAAGCCACACACCCAGCAGTTTGTTGTGTTAACTACTAGTTGATGTTGGTGCAAGAGCTGAATGAAAGTGTTATTTATAAACTCAGAGCGTCGAGCTTGCTCGTGGGCAGGAAAAGGATGGAAAGAATGAAGAGAAACAACAGTCAGAGAAACAGGAACATGGGGAGATACTGTAGATGTAACAGGTGTAAAGATCAACTGAATACTAAAAATAATTCCGCCTACCAAAGTTATTAAAACAATTAGAAGTGTCAAAGTACATTGCATTAGAAAACATTTGATATATAATATGTCATATAGCTTTGTCTTGTGCACATTTATGACATTAACCCGTCGCAGTTCAGGAAGCTCCATCTTCTACAACCGTTCGCAACGGATGGTTTGTACCTGTTAAAAACTTGCCTCTGTTTACCCTGGGAGTTCCCAAGATAGACAGAAGAAATCGACCTTATGTCTGATTCCCTGCAAATTAAAACAAGGCACACGTTACGACCCTACGGTAACCCAGATGGCAAGGTGAGAGAAACAATAAAAACAAAAAGATAAAAATTTAGAGCAAACTTCCTGACTGAATGGAATGCAGTAAGATCAAAACAGTTTTCAAACAGAAAGGTAATTATGCAATGTCATTAGTTCATAACATGAGAACGTAGATTATATCTGTACTTTCCGGGTCTTGTCTGATCTTGAAATAGCTGGTCTACAGGTGCGGAAATGTTCGACTCCACAGGTGACAAATGTTCACTTTGTACAATACTCGGTCCAAGATTCAAAGGAGCGGTTCCTGCTGAGGTGTCAGAGTTCTGTGTTTCAGTTCGTGGGTGGTCCGTTATATACTCTGCATCACTGAAAGGGATGTGCCTAGGAACAGGTTCTGTCTCGGATACGCCAAATCCCAGTTGTCATAGGGGAGTGGGAGAGGGACACGTTTCGTATGGCTAGCGTGCACCCAATTCTTCCTTCCAGCTAGGCGTACAGCAGTTCTTGTTGTGAGGAGTACCTGGAACGGACCCACGAATCTTGGCTGGAGGTTCCAAGTTCGTTCAAAGTTCCGTACTACAACTTGGTCGCCTGGTTTCAACGTGTGGCCTGGACTCTCTTGCAGTTTAGGCAAGGATTCGAATACCTGTTGATGAATAAGGCTTAATTTAGCAGTCAGATCATAGAGATAATCAATCAACATTGGGTATTCAATCTGTTTGAATTCCTTTGGCCTAGGGACTCCCCAAACATTAGCAGGACGACCGAACACAATCTCATATGGGCTAAGCCCTACTCGAGAGTGTACAGTCGCTCTGGTGGACAATAGAGCTAAAGGCAGTGCATCTGGCCAAGATAGACCAGAGGAAGCTTGAATTTTAGCAAGTTTCAGTTTCAGGGTGCCATTGTACCCTTCAACCAAACCCGCTGACTGTGGGTGATTCGCACTGTGAAATTTTTGGGTAATACCCAAACCCGTACACACACTCTTCATAACTTTCCCTACAAACTCACTTCCATTGTCCGACCAAACAATCCGTGGCATACCATACCTGGTGAAGTACTCTTTAAGGAGGATTTTGGCAGTGGACATAGCAGTGTTATCCTTTAACGGATATGCCTCAATCCATCTTGAAAAGGCACAGACCACCACTAGGACATATTTAAGATTATTACACCTGTCCATGTGGATAAAATCCAATTGAATCACTTCAAAGGGACAAGAAGGGGGAGCAAAATGACCAATTGGGGTTGGGGTTCCCTTGCCAGGATTATGCATCAGGCATATCATGCAGTTTTTCACCACTCTTTCCGCACACTTAGTAATTCCATCGTTCTTCCATACTGGAGCTAACATTTTACAGATCCCTTTCGAACTGATGTGCGCCGCTCCATGCACCATCGTGACTACTGCGAGCACATACGCATCAGGTAACATCCAACGCTGCTGTTCAGACAAATCAACCCAACATCCACTTGAATCCATTTTAACCGTTTTCTCCTTCCATTCATTCTTCTCATTTTCAGTTGCTTCATTCTGGATTGCTTTCACACTTTCAATCGTATTCTCACACATCCCTGACTCAGCAATCCATCTTGCAGACGTTGCAACGTACATTCGGCTCGTCATGTTCTTGGCCGTTTCTCTAGCGACCTCATCAGCAAACGCATTCCCACGGCCAACATCATCCGTAATCTTTCGATGTGCACTGCACTTCACAATCGCAACTTCATTCGGTAGGGTCAGGGATTCCAATAGATCGCTGACTGACTGTCCATGTTGGATCTTAGTTCCATGAGACGTGAGAAAACCTCTTTCTCTCCAGAGACGTCCAAAGCTATGTGCTACGCCGAAGGCGTATTGGCTATCAGTAAACACATTCACTCTCTTTCCCTCAGCTAAAACACACGCTCTTGTTAATGCAATTAATTCTGCAGCTTGGGCAGAATTCTGACTTACTCTTGCAGTCTCAACAATCGTACTCAAAGTCGTAACTGCATATGCGGCCGTCACATCACCATTCTGTAGTTTAAAACACGACCCATCGACATATAAAGTGCCGTCTGGATCTAGTAACGGAGTATCTTTCAAATCAATCTGACCTTTTGTCTCTTCCTCAGTTCTAAAACAGCAATCATGGGGCTCTGAATCACTCGACTCTAGAGTAGTCGGCAACAGCGTTGCTGGATTCAATATGTTGCATCGCTTAATCTGAATGTGGTTTGCCAAAAGCGTCAGCTCATAGCCTGATAGTCTAGCACTGGTGAGGTGCTGAGTTTTCGTTCGATTCATGAGTGTATCCACAGCATGTGGAACCATGACTACTAACATGTTGTTCATGACTAGTCCAGCAGACTGTCGAATAGACACTGCAGCTGCTGCTGTAGCTCTCAAACAACTTGGCAATGCTCTGGCTACCGGATCTAATGTAGATGAGAAATATGCACAAGGCCGCTGTTTGTCACCAAATTGTTGCGTTAAAACACTCAAAGCACAACCTTCTCTTTCATGGACATATAGTGTAAACGGCTTACTGTAGTCAGGAGTACCCAACACAGGAGCTGAACACAGCGCATCACGTAAGTTAGAGAAGCTCTGTTGACATTCGTCGGACCATGGCAAAGGGCTCGGAACACCTTTTCCAGTCAGGGCTACCAATGGTTTTGCCATGAGAGAAAAATTTGGGATCCATTGCCTACAGTATGACGTAATACCCAAAAACGCACGCACTTCTCTCTGTGTGCTTGGTACAGTCATCTGCGAAATTGCTTTGATTCTCTCTGGGGTCAACCTTCTTCCCTCCTTTGACAAAAGATGACCTAAGTAGGTCACTTCTTGGCAACAATATTGCAGTTTAGAAGGTGACACCTTGTGATGTAAGTCTGACAAATGACGTAATTGAGAAATTGTCGCTGCTTTGCAAGTTTCATTGTCATCAGCAGCCAGTAAAAGATCGTCTACGTACTGGATCAGAGCAACATCAGGAGGAAGTACAAGAGCATCTAATTGACTCTTCAATGCTTGGCTGTAAATTGAAGGGCTCTCACAATAACCTTGTGGAGCGCGTTTGAATCTGAAACTGCGACCTCCTAAGGAGAAACCAAAAATGTCTCTACTTTCCTCGGCTATCGGAATGCTGAAAAATGCATTTTTCAAATCGATCACTGTAAACCATGAGGCTGAGGCAGGAATCAACGTTAATAATGCAGTGATATCTGGTACCACAGGAAACTGTGGAATCACTATTTTGTTAATTTCTCTGAGGTCAATCACAAACCGGTAGATTGGAGGTTTGGAAGGGTCAGTACGTTTCAAAATCGGTAGAACAGGACTATTGCAGACATTTCCTCTAGTTTCCTCAATCACATCTTTCTGTATCAAGTCTTTCACAATCAGCAAGAGCGCACGTTCCCCTTCATTCGAAATCCGACACTGTGGGATTCGTGGGAATTTAACATTCGCTTTCAGACTTACCACATAAGGGGGAATTTCCAAGAGGCCTACATCGTTAGGACCAGTTGCCCAAAGAGTATCAGGGAGAGAACGCAGCTCCGGTGGGAGCTTATCCATCGACATATACATTGGAGAGATTACTCTTTTGCCTAATGTGAGCTGTACTCCCGAAGGAGAACAGTACAGTGTCGCATGTAGGCGTTTCAACAGATCTAAACCAAGCAAATTCTCATTACAACCGGTTGTAAGAATAAGGGGTGCTTCTAGTTCACATGGCCCAACAGATATTGATAAAGGACTAGAAACAGGATTGTGAACAGGGGCGCCTGAAAAACCTACTGAAGTGTTCGTTAAGCCAGACAAAGGTGCGCCAGGGAGTTTCGCATGCATAATTGAACTTTTTGCCGCACCAGTATCCAACAGAAACGGTTCGACCACGCCTGATGTAACTACTGCGACATAAGGTCCACTCTGATCAACTGGAACTGATACTACTCCCTCTCTTTGCCTGTGGCTGTCCTAGTACTCGCTTCTCTGAATCTCTTCATTATGATCATAATAATCTTCAACATGATACTGTGGAGATCTACCTGGTTGCGCAGATTGTGCATTTCGCTGATCGAAATAATTCGATTGGCGATCAGCCTGTGGTGTCATTGTACCACGTCCTCTACCCCTAGGAGTTTGCATAAACCCAACATTAACTCTCTGAGCTGGGACACCACTAGTCTGTGCGTGCAGTACCGGACACTCATTCTTATAATGACCCTCCTTTTTACAATAGGCACACTGATTCCATGCTAACTGTTGTCGGGAAAAACCATAATTAAATCTTTGGGACGTCCCTTGCTGGAATTGTGGCTGCTGCTGAAACTGGGGTCGCTGCTGTGAATCGGACTGATTCGAGCGAGGCGGATACGCCTGTTGCAAAAGAACTTTAGTCTTTAAATCTTTTGTTTTCTTTTCTGACTTTTCCTTCTCTTCCTTCTCTCTATTCTCGTAATACTGAGCAGTTGCAAGTATCTGTGCTGTCGTCGACATTGCCCATGCACTTTCAGAATCCTTTAACTTGTTACTAAGTTCAGGTAATAAATTAAACACGAACTTGTCGACAAACAATCTCTGGCCTCCCTCAGTACTCATATCTTGTCCACTGTGGTCTACGAAGGTCTCTTCAAATCTAGTGAAAAAGTCAGAGACGCTTTCGTCCTTCTTTTGCTTGCATGCCGATAGTTTATCCCAATTAACTCGTAACGCTGGCATCAGCGTTTTCATCAGATTAATTATTCTGCCAGGTAGGGCAGCAATCAGAGGTTCAGGTTTAGCACCGCCAACTTGTTGCGCATCTGCTGCTACAATAGCTGGCCAATCACCTCCTAAGGCGACTGGGTGGTTCTCTTGCCGAATCTTGGCCCAAATAGGCTGTGGCACTACATTACCAAATAACATTTCAATGTCTGCCAAATTCATGACGCACGCCTGAACTGTCTGCGTTAACTCTTTGTAATAACCAGCAGGATTTTTACGTGGGTCTGGCAACGCTTGTTTTACTGCTAATACTTCAGCCCGTTTCCAAGGGATGTGTATCCACACTCTCTGGAATTGTGCCGGGGCAGCTGCAATACCATTAGCCGCATCAGCTTGAACTGCATCACGCCATATCGGTGGAACTTCCCTCATCGGATATTGACCTCGTTTTTTCCTAGTAGTAATCGGTGAACCATCAGGGTCCCTTGTCGCTCGAAGAGGGGAATCATCCCTATAAGCTAAAATCAGTTCTATCGCTCCCCTTACTTCTGAACCTATCACCATTCCTGCGGCGAACTTCTGTTGAATATTTATCAGATCAGAGGGGACGGAATCTAAGTCATCATCTTCCCATTCTTCACGCACAAGAGAACACATCACGTCAAAAACATAACGTTGAGTTGGTTCATTCCATTGCATAAAGGTATCTAACACTCTTTGTGCATCATACTTCACAGCTTTCGACATCCACCTAAGAGCTGTCGAATCTAACATGTCTCGTTCCTGAGGACCAGGAAGCTGGCTACGTCTCTGTATAGAGTCAGAAACGGGGGTCCCAATTAAAGACCTGTAGAGAGGAGTTAAGATATTAGTTACAGAGTCGGTTATTTTCCGACGAACGGAAAGCGGAGCCAGAATGTTCATAGGGTTCGGGGATAGGGCAGCTGGAGCAGATGAAATAGTAAGGGTGGGAGTAGCAGGTAAAGCAGTTTGCGTAACGACAGGCAAAGGCGGAGCAGGCGACCCAGGAAGAGGGGGTGCCAAAGGAACATTAACTACGGGAAGGACAGGAGCTGGAATCAAAGGAAGTGGAGCAACTATTCCAGGCTGACCAGCAGCTGGTTGTACAACAGGTAGTAACTGTGGTACTGTAATACCCTGTGCATACGGTGGAGGTGAATTCAACAGGTAAGACAACAGAGGAACCTTTTCATGATCCTCCATCGGCTTAGTAGGACAAGATGGCAATACAGGGTAACATTTATCAATTGCCAAATTATATTTTCTATTCGCCATCTCCATTGCTTTCTCAGTCTCGTTGACATGCAGCTGCCTAGCAGACTCCATTAAAGTCAACCCTTTCTCTTTCTGTTCTTTCTTCGTCTTCCTAATTTCTCTCTGTTTGGCTTCTTTGCGCCATACGCGAAAAGAATCAAACATTGCCGGCCGGGCTTTTCTCTTAAACAACTTCATTTCTAGATTGTCTAGTATTTCGGTTTCGAAGCTACCATGCGGTGGCCAACTAAGGACACCATCTTTTCTGGTGTAACGGACCCATACTTCATTATACGTAATAGGACCCACACCATGTTTACAATAGAGCTCATATGTAGGAGTTCCAATCGGAGGAACCGAACACGAATCCTCCAACCGGGAATCCCCGTTGCAACGTAACCAGGACAGGAAACAATTACTACTGGTAGTCATGACAAACAAAGACAAATTCCAACCAAAATGCGCAAAGAACTTAGGCCTACCAAAATGAACTATTACCAAAACAAAGATTATCTAAACAAGAGCAACCAATGATAATCTACAAATTAAACCAGAGCAACAAAGAACAACCAAACTGAGCGTAACCCACTTAATACTTAACTGAAATGTGGAAGACGTCACCAAGGAGAACCCGTCTACGTCTCGCCGTACTAAGGTCTGCACCTCGGGTCCAAGACAGGGCGACAGTCAGGGCAGCGGTCCTCTGTAGCCGTCTGGGAACGGGAACCCTCGTGGAAGAGATCGTCGGGCCACTTTTACGACATGCAGGGATTGATGAAGCGGGGTACCTCCCTCCGGAATCTTCACACGAAACTTCTCAAACTTTTCAGGCTTTGGACCGGTACCGGATGACGTCGCCCCACATTGGGCGCCAATTTGAGGTTCTGGACTTTTAAGAGTCCAGAGGTGTCAGGGAAACAACACCCAAAGACCCCTGAGTTCCTCCTGTCTCGGTGCACAAATAAACAGAGACACGGGCTTCTCGATGGTGGCGTCAAAGACCAAGGTTTATTTACTGCAGGGACACAGAAGTCATAGGAACCACACAGAGGCAGAATCTACGAGACTGTTCGAATTGCATTAAGTGGGTTGTTCCTTAAATACACGGAAAATGTCTTTAGGCAACATTACACGAATATTTCTCATGCCCAACCCGGTATCCCAAATAAACAGTAAATAGACATCAAACAATAATTAGTCGTAGGTTTTCGGTATTCGATCAGGTCCCCTTGTCAGTTTTCCATTCTTTACCTGATCCTCCCCATCATAAAAATCGTAACCTCCCATTGTAAAAGTCCAGAAGGAGAGGAGCAGAGCCAGGTGCAAAGGATTGAAAAGTAGGATAAGAGGTGTTTATGGATCATAAACGGGCATGGCTACCGTCTTCGGCCTTTCAGTCAGGACAATAGACACGAGAACCAGTATAGCAGGACTGGCCTCAGGCAAGGGAGGCAGCTTGATTCTGCCTAGTCATGCAGCGTCAGCCTTTCTCGGGGCTCGAGCTTACGTGTCCTTAACAAGGTGACTCTGTCGGGGTCATTGCCTGTTCATTGACTATGTGAGGGCAAGAAACAAAATGGATGCCGTAACTAAAATGGATGCCATGACTTTACAACAGAATGCCCTATTTCTCAGTGAATTCATGCTAGTTGCGTAGCGAAAACACTGTCATGTATGTAATGGATCATTTGCGGTTCATTGGTACCAAAATCGTGTCAGTACTACGATACCGATTTCACGGGTTCGGATCGCTACAGAACCTCAGTCGCGGTCTTCCCAGAACCTCCTTCGGCTCCCAGACCTTTGCTCGGGCACCCTTACTGTGCCGGACAGGGGTACCCTTACTGTACCGACTGTCACAGAGGTACCCTTACTGTACCCTTCTGCCTCCAGATCTCCCTGTAACTCCGCCTGCAACACAAGAAAAAACATTATAACATTTCAGTTGCGAGCTGCCTACGCCGCGCAGGATAAGCGGAAAGGGTGGGAACTCGCGTGGCCCAGGCGTGTACCCCAGGAAGCAGAGGGCGATCTGCGGGGGCGGAAGGCATATATAGGGCCTAGCCCCGCCCAGCACCAGTGGCCCGCCTCCCCCAGCATATGCCTATTGGGGCCTCCCCTCCCCAAGGTGCGGCCTCTCGGGAGAGATGGAACAGGGGGGGGAGGCTCCGAAGGGTGGCCACTAGAGAGCTGCCCTGCTGATGTCCCCCTGCGTGGGACGCGGGCAGCGGCATAGTGACCACACCGTCATCCGCTCCACTCAACACGTATGCACAGACATCACCCAATGATTACACTGACACATTAGTTATGGGTGAAGAACTGCTGCAGGTTTATTTCATACAACATAAGTATGACAATAGAGTGGGTTATCTTACGGGCGATCCAGGGCAAGCAGCCCCTCGCTGCTCCGCCCGCCTTGCGAGCCAGCACGCATGGTGGGTCGATGCCCGGCAGTGCGGCACATTTTTCAGATCCTCCTTTGGATCACGTGATCTGTCTAATACTCCCACCCCTTTTAACGGGGGCGGAGCATTTTATGGTACACCCCCGGTTGGTCAGGCCCCCCAACCGCCCGAAGGACTAACGGGGCGCCGTCGCGGTCTTCCCAGAACCTCCTTCGGCTCCCGGACCTTGGCTCGGGCACCCTTACTGTGCCGGACAGGGGTACCCTTACTGTACCGACTGTCACAGAGGTACCCTTACTGTACCCTTCTGCCTCCAGATCGCCCTGTAACTCCGCCACAGCTCTGGGAAGGCTCCCGTCGCTGCCAGAGCCCCTCCTTTCCCCCTTCGCTGTTAGTGATGCACTGCCCCTGCGAGCGCCTCTTGCACATCCAGCAAGAACATGTCCATCCCTACCCTGGACAGGTGTACCCCATCAGCCTCATAGAACCCCTCCACCTTCTCTTGGATCAACGCATCTCTGATGGAACCCAAGCCCCTGTGCTCCATGAATTTCTGCATTGACCTGTTGACCCTCCTGCGCGACCTATTTACTGCAGACGGGGACCTGGCTCCCCTCCAAGTCCTGCGGGGGACAATCTCCGACCACCAGAGTTCACACGAACCCAGTGCCTGACTGATGGCTGCCAAGTCAGCTTGCATGGCCTGTAGCAGAGCCCTCCTCCCCCTGGCAACAAGGTCATTCCCCCCAAGGTGCAAGATGAGGACCGACGGCTGGGCCCCCCCGGCCGCCAGGCGCTGTTCGATTGTGCCCCGTGCTTCGCTCCATTTCATCCCCGGGGAACCCAACCATACGAACTGTGTGTTAACGAAACTCTGCGACCAGTTCCTGTGAGCTGCCCAGCGTTCCAGCCTTGTGATGTAAGAGTGTCCCATCAACCATACCTGGTGGCCTGCCAAATGAAACGATGAAGCAGCTTTAGGCAGTTGTATATTTATTTGCACACAAACCTCTTGGGGTATACACGTTATGGAACACTCTGTAATGTACATATACTGTGCACCTATATTTCGCCCCACGCCTGCAAGAATGCCGCGGCCTCAAGGCCGGATATATCTTTTGAAACAGTCGGAGCTCCAACGCCCCACACCCTTAACGCCCTCAGGACCCATGCCGGCCTTAGCTGCAGAGGTGGCGGCGCCAATTCGGAAAGAGTGGGAGGAGAATCTGCGCCCACTCCCTGCCAAACCCCCCTTGGCAAGGGCGGCCCCCAAGATGCGGTCAAACTGAAACCTGGTGAGGGGGGGCCCCGTCCGCATGTAGCAGGAAGGGCCCCGGGGCCGCAGGGCGCATGCCCAAGTACTCTCTGACTGTATGGACCGGGCAATACCTGGTGTCCCCCAGTGCTAGTAAGACTACTGTCGTCCCCCTCCCCGCCTGGTCCGTCTTGGATTTCCGGATGCGGAACTCCAGTGCTACATTGAGACAGACATCTGCTATTCCCAGCGCTGCCCCAGACAAGTCGACCTTGGATTTCGCCACCAGTTCGCTAACCCTGAAGGCCCCAAAGAAGGCCAGGCAGAATGCCGTTGCGAAGAGCCTAGCTTCGAACGGGGAGTGAGTAACCAGGGGCACTGCGTCTAGAATGTGCTGCAGGTCAACAAATTCAATGGGTGCCCTAGTGTCCGGTTATCTGATCTCCTCCCTGGCCCACCCCTTCAGGGCTGCCCTGATCTTGAACGACCCCGTTGGGTCAACACCCCCATCTAGCCTGGTATCGTGGCGCACGACAGCCAGGTGACCACATGTCCATGAGTAGCTTTTGCCGTTCTCTTTGGCCCACACTACGAAGCTCTCTACTTGTTCCTCGCTCCCCAAGGCTTGTCCCCCTGCGCCTCCAATACTGCTCTAAATGTCGCTAGCTGGGAGCTGTACTTCTTCTGTGATGCCGGCGCCAGGGACCTCTCCCCCATCTTCCTCAGTCGTTCCCCCACCGTAGCAGGTGCCAAAGGGGTGCTGGGATCGGTGTCATCTCCGCCCTTGCCCGCGGCCATGCCTCTCGGAACCGAAGCCACTGAAAGCGAGAAAGAACGTCAGCTGCCACATTCTTGACACCCGCGATGTGCCGCGCCCTAAACTCGATGTTGTTGCGCAGTCCTGCCTTCACTAATTCCCTAAGCAGGCTTAAAACTAGCGGGCAAGAGGCGGTAAGGCCGTTTATTGCGTGCACCACCGCCATGTTGTCCAACCAGAACACCACTTTCCTGACGCTTAGCGTTGCCCGCCATAAGTGTAAGGCTACAAGGATGGGGAAGAGTTCCAACACTGCAATATTGCTCGTTACTTTCTTTTTTCGCTATGCATTCGGCCACCTCATTGCACACCACTCCTCGCCCAGCATTACGCCAAAGCCTTTCCTCCCTGAAGCGTCTGAGAACAGGCAAAGCTCCTGGCTAGCTATCCAAGGGGCCCTCCAAATCACCGTACCATTGAAATCGGTGAGAAATTCCGCCCACGTCGCTAGATCCGCCTTCAAACCTGAACCCAACCTTACAAAGTGGTGCTTCTGTACTACCGTGGCCGTGGCCCCCGCCAGCCTCCGTGAGAATACCCTGCCAGCTGGTATTGCTCTAGCTGCGAAGTTCAACTTGCCCACCAGGCTCTGGACAGCCCCAAGGGTCGCTTTGTCCTTGCCCAGCAGCGCCTGGATGTCCTGCTGCAAGCCCAGAACGTTATGAGCGGGAAGCCTCGATTCACCTTTAACCGTGTCATGCTCCACACCCAAAAAGGTCAGGACCTGCGCCGGCCCCTCGGTCTTACCTGGGGCAAGGGGAACCCCTAGGTACTCAGCCATATCCTCAAAGCGCCGCAACCCTGCCGCACACTCTCCTGTTCCTGCAGGGCCAAAAAACAAAAAATCGTCTAGGTAATGGGTCACCTGCGTGATCCCATGGAGGTCCGCCAATGCCCACTGAAGGAACGAGCTGATGGCTTCGAAGTAGGCACAAGAGACTGCGCACCCCATTGGCATGCAGCAGTCGTAAAAGAACTGCCCCGCCCACTTGAAACCCAGCAGGTGCTGGCTGGAGGGGTGAACCGGCAGCAGGCGGAATGCAGACTCAATGTCCGCCTTGGCCAGCCACGCCCCTTTTCCAGCTCTTCGTATCATGTCAATGGCCATGTCCAGTGAGCAGTACGACACAGAACATGCCCCTTCATCTAACCAGTGGTTCACTGAATTGCCCTCCGGGTATGATAGATGGTGGATCAAGCAATAGGCGCCCTGCTGTTTCTTTGGTACCACCCCCAGCGGTGAAACCATGAAGTGGTCTAGGGGAGGGCTGCTGAACGGCCCCGCCACCCTCCCCGCTGACAACTCCTTTTGTATTTTTTGGGCTACCACCCCGGGCAGGTCCCTGGCTGACTTTAAGTTCAATGCGTCCCTGTACGCCAGTGGCCCCTCGTATGGTATCTTAAAACCATCGAGGAACCCTCCTGCTAGCAAGGCTCTGTCTTGTACTAATGGATAGCGCCTGATGAGTGGAATGAAATTATCCATGATGATGGGGGATGGGCTCTTGGAGGCCTCGGGGCGCTGCGCGGGGGCCCAGGTGCGCGTGCGGTGGAGGTGAGGGGCCATTGGGGGGGGAGCACCGGCCCTTGTGGCCTCATTGGCGTTGCGTATCTGCTCTGTTGTGTTGGGTGGGTTGAGGGGCGCCCTGGCTAGACGTGCAGGAGTTCGCTGGATGCTGTGCACCACACTTGCTGCAGCTGTGTGTAAATTTGCATGCCCTGCCCCAGGTGCAGTTGCCCCCGTTGTATAGCCGGCGCGTGCCTGAATTGAAGCGCCTGGAGCCCTGCCTCTGCCCTCTCCCCCAGCCCCCCCGAAAGGACTGCTTGGAGGGGCACCTGGGAAACTGATCCTTTCTCCTGCTTTCTGTCTCCCCTTGCCCTTTGTACGACTGCTCCTTCCCCTCCTGGGTGGGCCGGCACATGTGTTGAACCCAGAGTTGGATCTCCTTCTGATCCCACCCCAGGTCCAGGCATATGGCCATTCTCTTCCGGAAGTCTTGATCATAATAAAATCAGCCCAACCCCCCAGAACGCCTCGCCTCTTCCTGAATTGTACTGGCATATTGCATGAGGGCCTCACTCTGGTCTGGGAATTTCTGTACAACCACTGCCGCTAAGATGTTGAATGCTGCCGTCCAGTTCTCAATTGTCCTATCCGGCCAGCGTTGGTGTCTGACCTTTTCCTCCTCCTTCCGACCCATCTTTCTAGTGTCCATGCCTGCCGAACCGTGCATAAGTAGTGTAAGGATATCTATGTACTCCCGCCTCCATATCCCCTCCTTCGCGGCCTGTGGTACCAGCCACGCCAGGGAACAACGGCCAGATGCCAGTGGTGCCTGGGTGACAAGGGGTCTAGGAACCTCCCCTGCGCCCACCCCTGGCGGGACAGCTGACCCTGGGGCCACGGCGGGCTGGGCCGGCGGCGCCGCCCTGCTCCCTGCGCTGGGGTCGAGAGCAACGTTAGCGGTGGCCGGACCACTTGCAGGAGGGGTGGGTGTGGGAACCGGTGCTCCACCAGGAAGTACGACCAGTGTTGTAGTTGTGGGGGGGCCAGCATTCCCTGTGGGTGCCAGCACCGGGACCCCCCCAGACTCACCAGTAAGTGTTTCCAAAGCCGCGGTCTGGCCTGCCCCAACTTGGAGCACAGGAGCTTGTGCTGCCGCGGTGACCGCCGCTGGAGTCACCTGTGGCGGGGCAGATAAAGCGTCCAATCGACCCTGGAATACAGTCATGAGGCTCAGCATGTGATCCATGGCCTTACCCATTTGCGCCATGTCCTTGATGCCCGTGGCGGAGTCATGCACCCCCGATGTTCCAGCAGCCGGCACGGTGCTGCGTGGCACCGCCCCCTGCCGTTTCTTTGTTGGAGGGGCCTCAGGCATGTCTTTGTTTGTGGGCTTGCGTACCCGGGTGGACCTCCAGGGCTCCGCCCCCGAAAAGTCAGGGTTACCCTCGGAAGGGGGCGATGCAACAACCACGCCCGAGTCGTCCTGCCTGCAAGCTTCGATAAAACCCTGAACCCACGCCGGCCGCTTCTCTCTAGCGATCGCCATGAATTCTGCCCACATCCCGTCTTGCGACGCGCTCGTCTGCGTCTCGTCAATCGATGTTTCCTGGGAAAACAGTGGACTCGGGGTCCCAATATCATCCATGTGCGCTTTGCTCTAACCCTTGCAGTCACAACTTGCACTTGTGCCCCTTCGCGCCTTTCCCGTGGTCCCTCGCTCCTTATACTTGCAAGCTGTCCCCCCGGCGATCCGTTGGGAGAGAGAGAAACGTCGTTAGCCTGGTGCAGCGCCCCCCACCCAGGGCTCTAGTTTGCCCCGTGTTTTCCTATGCCTCACCCCCCAACAATCTCGTGGTACTGTCATTTGCACCCATACAATGGGTACTCTAGGACGAACTGACAGTGCAGCATACATGTGCTAAAAGCGTCCTAAGCACTTAAGGAGGCAGAACAACATGACACCGTTCATGCCGTTAATAACATCGGTCGAAAAGCAGCCCGACCACACAAGGGACCCTAACCCCCAATCTTCTCTTAGGAAGACGGCGCTTCCCGAACATGCACATGCCCGTGTTCCCAAGCACACTCTGGCACAGGAGGCGCCGTTAAACCTCGGCTCGCGAGCCCTCAGAAGAAACTATTTGGCCCGTTAAAGGCGCGCTTCCCCCCCCCCGACACAGGAGAGCGGGCGAAAAAGCAGAGCTAACCCCCGACCACCATGCCATCCCTACTGGCAGGCAGTACCGAAATTGAAGGGCCCCTTCAAGGATGCTTGGTGTGAACAATCAGAAGCTCCGAATCGATCTCTAGGCAAATTGACCCTTCCTGCAACATAATCAACATTCTAATAATGTAAGCTTTGTGCGGTGTGTACGCATTTCAGATGAACGCTCGTAGCTCACTGTTGCATATTAGGAGCTTAAATTATAATTTGCAAGTAACAAGGATGCCTCTTCCGAAAACAGCAACCCGCTGACCCACGTACATCACAGGCACTCTGTAAACTACTCTGCACACGCGCTTTGCTGCAGCACAATGACCCTCTGCACGAAATCCACCTAAGTCAAAAACTCAACTATACAATAAATCCCGCTCGCTCTCCAGGAAGATAATGAGTCACACGAGTTATCTTGGAAGGGCCTAATGAAGACTGCTGGCCGCGCGAGCGGGGCGTTAACTTTAAATTGAGGAGCCCTTTTCCTGGCAATTTTCAAGGCAGACGTCAGACCGATAAACGGGTCCACATCCCAACAACCAAGCAAGCAAGCAGAAGTCTGGAGATGCCGAGAGCTGAACCCGGGGCCCCTTACATGCAAAGCACGAGCTCTCCCTGAGCTCCATCCACCGAATCTCGCTCTCGTCCCCACAAAAACTCACCGGGAACCGGGATCGTCACAAACCGACGCAAGCAAAGGAGGAGCGGCTGGCAAAGGCGTTCTTAACCCGCCAGGCCCGCTCTGTGCCGGCGGCGAACACGTCATGACACGCGCTCTGTCTGGATGCCCTGAGCATATCCAGCTGTGGCCGCGCACCTGACTTGTTGCTGCGCCCGCCCTTGCGACGCTGTTCTGCGACTACTGCGACCCCTTGGCCTATGGCGGCGCTTACTTAGCGTCCCTGCATCTGCCCCTGGGAGCAACGCCTGTCCCCGAAACCAGCCCACCACCCTGCCGCCCCCGACCTTGTGCTACCACCTCCACCCCCCCCGTGGTGTCCGACCACAGGGCCCCTGTACTACCCGGGCTTAACCCAGGAACGGGGCCGGGGGGAGGCAAGAGCATGGACATACCGTAGCAATGCTGGCACGACGACGACGGCGACGCTGTTGACCGGCAGGAACTCGAGGAAGCAGACCGGCAGGAACTCGCGTGGCCCAGGCGTGTACCCCAGGAAGCAGAGGGCGATCTGCGGGGGCGGAAGGCATATATAAGGCCTAGCCCCGCCCAGCACCAGTGGCCCGCCTCCCCCAGCATATGCCTATTGGGGCCTCCCCTCCCCAAGGCGCGGCCTCTCGGGAGAGATGGAACAGGGGGGGGGGAGGCTCCGACGGGTGGCCACTAGAGAGCTGCCCTGCTGATGTCCCCCTGCGTGGGACGCGGGCAGCGACATTCCACCTTGCCTCCTAGGCGTTAATGACAGTTGGCCTCTCGCACAGAGGTATCCACCTCTTTCTTATGCCCAAGCATCAGCAGCCGCCTCCTCCTTCAAGCCCCAAGACACCAGAATTCTACCTGATAGGATGTGGCCATAAAAAGTGTTTGTCAAAACTCAGAAAGTTCGTTCAGAAATAGAGCGTTCCCGTCACGGTCCGGTCCTGCTGCGTCTGCTGTCCCATCTTTCTCCTTCCGCCAGCGGCTGTTCTCTCTCTGCTTCTTAAAATGGAGGGAAAACTACTGAAAAGAACCTGGGTGAGTGCTGCTTAATTAACCGCGCTTGCAAGCAAACAACACAATAGTTTTAACTTTATTCAACTTTGTTTAGAATACCACAGTATCAGTGACTGATTTTTTTTCTATTAGTAGATAAGCAAATATTGTACTTTTTATTTTTATCTGCTTCTCAGGTAGATTGTTTCCAGTACAGCAAAAATAAGGATTACTTTAATAATTAACTAATTAGTTGATGATGTTAAAGGGAAACTTAACCTCAGGTTTGATTCATTAAAGGAGACCCCAAGGAAAATGTCACTACTTTGGTTGTTGCGTGTATTTTATGGACAGTGTATGACCAGCAGTAAAACAAGAGAGCTCCATTAAAGATAATCTTTAACTTAAACCATTGGCCCAAATTAAAAAGAAAAAACACTAAATTTAAGAGTCAAATTGCATGGATTTTTCTCATTAGGCAATGTACTTCAAATCATAAGAGATTGGTGGTATGCAATACAAAATGTAATCTGACAACTCTTTGTGCATGAAACAACATTAAAACCCCAATAATTAATTGGCGCTTGCTGTAAAAATACAAAATCTATTTCATGATGAAAATCTGTGTCGTGAATAATGTTAATGCACCGCTTTTTAGCAAGTGAAAAACTAGTTTAAAAAATGCAGCTTTCTGAGTTTATTTCCTATATGAGCTCCACTCTCTTCTCTGACCAACACCTTGAACCTTTGCTGTAGTAGGTAAAGCCAGGATAGAAGTGGGGGGTTGACTGAGTCCTCCCATTATATTTAGAAGGGGCTCCATCCCATTTAGACCAAGGGCCAGGAAGGATGGAAGTGTTTGTTGTGTCACCCTGTGGCACGTCACAGCGGCCGCTCATGTTTTTTGGTCTATGGTATGTCACAAAGTTGAAATGAGACTTGTCCCAACCAGAGGTGGTCTCTGAAGCTCCTAAATTTTGCCCCACCCCGTCTCCACAGTAGATTTATTTATCTGCAGAGCCCCGATTTGGGGAAATAATTATTGAGGAGAGGCAGTAGAGCAGATGGTCCTTCAGTTTTACGCTTTCTCTTTAATGTAATTGCAAATAATAGTTGTTCGGGGCTTGTGGAATGAATGTGCTAGAGGAATCAGAAGCCCTTCCGAGAATGCCTGATACATCTGCTGCAGTGAGACACTAGTTGTGTAAGTCAAAGAAGATCTTTGATCAGACAAATATTGTGGCCAGGGCACAGAACACTGCTTTACTGCAGGATCATTTGTAGACTATATTTTAAGGATGCTTCCTCTCTCTCACTGTCTGTAGCCTTCTCACTCTCTGTCGCCCACCTCCCCTCTCTCTCTCCACTTTGACTGTCTTTTTCTTTCACTATCACATCACCATCCCGTCCTGTCTCTTCATTCTGCTCTTCCTCTTTCTCCTCCCCTTCTCTTTTTCTCCTGCTGCTTTCCCCATCTCTCCTTCTCTTCTTCCTTCATTCCTACCCTACATCTGGTACCTCTGGTGAGGTACTACGGTTCCTCAACAAAGGGGGTGATCTTGGACTAAGCAAGACCAGTTAATTTAGGAGGGAATGTGAATAAATGTTAGTTAGATAGCAGATCAGATATATAGGTTTGTTGTAATTAGCTTCTGATGTATGTACCTTGACAGTGCTAAAGTGCCTGTGCTCTCTCCTTTCAACATGCAAACATTGGCTTACGCCCAATTGGTATATTTAATTTACTTGTAAGTCTCTAGTAAAGTGGTACTGATGGAGCAAGAATTCAAGAAAACGAAACTTGCTCGGTCAAATCCCTCATTAACAATACTAATTATTAGAAATAGTAAAGAAAATGAAATTAATAAATACGCACACCATTTACATATGGGGAAAGAGCTTTACGCATGCTAAATTAATGAAAATAGAATGCAACGCGACTAAAACACGCTTTAAACTGGAAAACACGTTTGCGCATGTGCGAATTAGAATTACATAGCTAGTAACATGACTAACCCGTTTGAGAGGGAAAACTCTCACGCTTGCAGAGAAATTACTAACATTAGGTCTTGAGGCACTGTGTGCCTGGCATATGTTTGCCTGAATTTAAAGAGAGCTGTCGCTGCTAATGCTTTTGCTTAACGAAGGAGAAAATAACATGGGATAGTGTAGAAGTGTGTGGTAAACAGTGAAAATCACTTATTTGAGAAATTAACATCTGTTTATGATTCCTTTATTAATAGTGTACGTTTGGGCCACATGTGGCACACTAGAGAAAAAGATGGTGACGAAAATGGAGGCGAGCTAGACATGCGCAGCGTAATAGTGATGTGACCTGCTGACCGTGTCACTGACAGGCTGCCAATAGCCAAGGACAATCAGCATGTGAAACCTCTTCTCGACTGTGGAACTGTATTGAAATGTGTTTTGATTTGTAACATTAAATACATGAGAAAGGAAGTGAGATAGAATATTAAATGACTTAAAGGGTATGAGGTTGTTAGACAAAAGACTTTATTAAGAAATTAAACATGTCAGCGTGAGGTGATGACAACTTCCCTTGGCCTGCCCAATCAGACTTCGTATTTCATCAAGATTTGTAACTTTTGAGGGTGGAACATGAAAAAATGAAGACTATAACTGGAGTGACTTAAAATTTAAGATTGAGATTCAGGCGTGTTGGAGAGATCGACTTTGAGCGAGAGAGAGCGGCGAGAGCTGCTCCTGATAAGGAAAGGAGAAACCAGACTGGGAAGATTCATACCTGAATGACAACCTGATTAGATTGAAGATTCCAGAAGAATATCGAGGAGTGTGAGAGAGGGATGCGCCCGGTGCGTTGTGTCTGTAGAGAAGTGTAGTAAGTATTATCCTGTCCTGAGCCTGTCCTACAGTATTTGTCTTCTGAATCTTAATCATGAGACCTCCACCAGCCAAATTTGCATACCTTTTGCAAATGTATGATTTATTATGCCTTTTGTCTCTTCATATATCCACTCTTAATGTATTGTTTTGTTGAATGAGTCTTTGAAATAAATGTATATTGCTAAATGAATTTTTTCTCTCGCATGAAAATTTGATGGTGTTTACACTGTGAATTTGTATTAATGAGCACTTAAATATGACTGATATTTAGATAAACTTTATTGAATCTTCCGGAGTCTGTGGTTATTTCACTAAGATCTGTTAATTAGTTAGTTAATTGTTAATATCACCATCAACTACTCAACTAATGATCCTGTCACAGTTGAATATCCTCAGGATCGGTTTGTAGCTGAGAATGGTCCACCTCTTGATAGCCTCAAGCCAGAAGAGCCGTGAAGGCACTGGACAGTGAGGTGATCAAGTGAGGGAAGGAAAGGAAGGGAACTGCTGGGAGGGAGACCTGAGAAGACAAGAAAACATAATCAAAAACATTGATCTTTCATACCATGCTAGAAGATCCTTTCCAACAATCTAGCACTTTCGATATAGATACATATATATTTATAAACACATGTAATGTACCTGTAAAGAAAAAACCCACAAGGAAATGTGAGGTTCCTATGGAATTCATTCAACTATGTTTCCATGCGAGGAGGGGGTGCGCTGTAACAAGACACATGAAACCATCTGCATCAATATACATCAATTACACCAACATCGTATTTCATGAAAACACATTCTATACCGTAACACACATACCCTTCTAAGACTCCTAACTGCTTCACAGGGAAACAAGGGTAGTCCGTACCTCTCACGTGAACCCCTGTTAATTAGAGTCAAGAAAACAGCACCCCAATAAATCAGAATGAGATCACGTAGATAGGAACATCAATAACGTAAATAGCGAGGAACATTAAATTCATGCTCCTGTTTTTTCCACTTGAATATATCTATAGATCGATATGTACATCAGACGCTAAGATCCAAAGCATCAAAGAACTTCAAAGTCTCGATCAGTAACCATAAAACAATAGAATCCTAAGGAAAGTTCACCAGGTCTCTGTTTTCTCTAGTCGAGAGAACCGTTGCAGAGGAAACGAGAAACAGAGAGACAAGCTTCTCTCAAGGGGGCCGAGAGAGAATACAAATGCGCAAACCCTACCACAAGGGGTAAGACCAAAGCGGGCGTCTGGGGAATAAGAACTGAACTAAAGCAGGACGGAAAAACCACGGTGAGCGGTGCGGAACACCCCAACCTCACCGGAGCAGGAATCACGGCGTCACAACAAAGCATTTCTGACACGGTATCTTAGTCCGTCCTTATTTTCTAGGCGTTTCGTAAGCACGTCACGTCGTGTACTAGAGGCTCATGGGGGTTGTAGTTTCTGTTCCTTCTGTGTTCCCCGCAACGTTGCAGGAATAGATTACGTTATGCGCTGCAGATCCTAACTGTTATGACGCGCTCAAGTGATTCATAACAGATCCATCGACCAAAGCAAGAGTGTTGATCTGTGAAGATTAGTTAGACAATACATTTCTCAAGAATTGATTTAAGTCTGCAGTGAGCTAATTGATCAAGATCAAAGTGGAATTACAAAATATGACCCCCAGCGGAGCAGCCAGGAAAATCTGATTGTGTATATGGACCCATTGAGTTTTTCTTTTGATTGTGAGGTGTTCGTCCCTGGCTTTCCGCTGGTTCAGCTTTTCTGGTAGCAGAGCGATGGTTATTATTGATTAGTTTGGTGACTATTGATTATTGAATAATGATTTCTGAATATTAACTATATGTTTAACACCAAGAGTTAGTGTTGTGTTGTATGTTTTCTAGACGTACAGGTACAGAGATACCTGAAAATCCCGGGAACGGAATTTAGAAGAGTGTGGTAAAGAAATCACACTGCAGAAGGTTACTCGTCTGTTGTCATAATACCTAAAAGCTACGCAGGGCTGTAGGTGTTATATTAGGGACTATATCGTATAAAAGTAGAGTGTGAGTGACAGCAAAGGGCCCACCTGTGAAACTTTGGCCTTACCCAAAGGAGGAGTATCCCTAGAGAAGTAGCAGGTCCTCCCCGAGCTTAAGTGAAGGGTAAACAGTGTTTTTTACTCATAGTGAAAGGAAGTATTTTCTCTTTGAAGCGAGTGAAGAATCTATCTTTGGTTTAGCAGAGTAGCGATGTTTTTATGTTGTTACTAATAGAAATTTTAAAGAAAAATTAAGAAAATACATTGTCGTATTACCTTGTGCAGGAAGGGTCAGTAGCAGAAGTCATACTGACATCACAAAGAGCCGTGCTGGCTTTGGACAGACGAGTGGGGGTGTTGTAAGCCTTGATTGGTCAATAAACAAGAACTGTGCTAGTATTGGTTGTGGAAAAAGAAATGTAGTGAGACCTCATTGGACTGTTGGTGTGAGTCGCGCTGGTATAGTACGAGTGTTAACAAACGGGTATCGTGAAAATACGGAAGAGTTTTGGGGATTTTTTACCAACTGAATTAATTAGTCACAAGAACGAGAGAATGAAGTTGATTAATAAGATCAAGAATTTCTTTACAAAGGACAAGCGCATAGTAACTTGGGAGGGAATTCTTACGCCACCTCCTAATACGCCAGCTTCTTACATGATGATGGAAAGTGGATATGATACGTGTGTATGGTTGGAAAATTGGGTGGAGTATACGAAAGATGAGGGTGTTTTAGCTTTTCCAGAACATGGTACATTTAATGCAAGGATTCTTCAGAATTTGAGAAACAGGATGAATTTGTTAGAACCAAATCCTAGGTTAACACAGTATGAGACGTTGGAAAAATGGGAAGTTGAGGCAAGAGAAATACAGAGCAGGCAGAAGAATAAATATAGGATTTTTACCCAGATACTCATTTGACACCGAGGAGATCAAATGAAAAGATAAAGAAGGGCTGTAGTAACGGAGGGTTTATATCCAGTATTGATGGCTGAGGATCAAGAAGGGAGTAAATGTAAGGAAAAAACAAAACACATAGGTGTGACATGAATAGGGTGTGATGAATCTGATGATGAGTTGTTGGAAGATATACCAGTCAAAAGACCTCCTCCTTATCAAGAAAGTGCCCCGATGATGGGAACTCCATTGGTTCAGCAAGTTTTATATGATCATACAGTCATCCGAGTGTCACAGGAAAAGGAAAGGGATGCATTGAATAAAACAAAAGAAGAGATAATTCAGAAAATAAATCAGTTGGGTTTGAATGCTGAAGCATTGACAGTACCAGAAACTATTGGTCCTATTATTCCATTGTATGGTGACAAACCACAAAATGTGACACTTTCACAGAATGGCATTAGAAAAGAGATAGTGATGTTAGAAGATCAAACTAGTGAGAGTGATTTGAATGTTTCATTATTAAATCTCCCGAATCTTGAGATTGTGACCGAAACCCCAAAAAGAATTTCACCCATAGATGCAAGGAGGAAAGTAACAACTGTTACCCCAGTGACAGGGAATTCTACTGGATTTTCACTTGAAGATCTAGAAGAATGGGCAAAAGGATTAGAAAAGAAGAAACCCTAACAAAAAACTATAGATGTAGGCAAGTTGAGAGTGGATTTGGAGCAAATGATTATTGGTACAATAAGTCCTGACAGATTAGGTTCATATGGAGATGAAGAATTGTTGTTTTTGTGTAAACGTATAACCTGGAGAACAAAGAATCTTCATGAGAAGATAGTGGAAGCAGCTTTAGAATTTGGAATAGATGTGGAAAAGTCCCAAATTTTACAAAAACCCTATAGATCAGAATTTACTAAAAAAGATTTGAGTTTGAATACGTTAGGAAGGAGATTGAAAATAAAGAAACTAATGCACATTTTAAAGAAATGGGGGGATGTAGATCGATGGAGAAGTAGATGGACAAAAAAGAGAGATGAAGCAGCTGCAAAAGAAGCATCCACATTTCCATTGAGAGAAGTAGAAAAGGTTGAAAGGATGTGTCCGATGAGAGAAGTTCCTGGTGGTGGATATGGAGTAGACAGGATATTTTATCTTTTACGAATGACTTCCCTAGATTGAGAGAAAAACCAATTGAATGCTATAAGCAGGTAGAGAGATTTGTAAAGGTTTCAAAGGTGTTGTTGAAAAATTTGGATGGCCTGTTTGACATAGTGGTACCAACTGGTTTGTGGACAGAATGTAAAATTACAGTTGATTGGCCAACTCAAGAGTATCCGAGAGACGCAAAGACAGGTGCACCTTCAGAGGATGTGATGAAAAAATATAATCAAGTGATTACCTTTCTGAAAGGTAAAATTCCCCCTAAAGAAACAGATTGGGTTAAAATAGATAGAACAACTCAAGAACCAAAGGAGTCAGTACATGCATACTATGAAAGATTACAACAGGTGTTTAAGCAGTATAGTGGATTTGAAAATATTGGTGATAAAGATATGGGACATTTTGTATATAGGTGTGTGTATGGATTAAGGTCAGAGATTAGTCAGATGATTCAGCAGCATATGCTTTGCTGGCAGAGCAAGCCGATTGATGATATTTTGAAGTATGCAAAGTACTGCAGAGATGACATTGATGCAAAGCACAAAACGTTAAAAGACAAAATGATGTGGGCACAAGTGAAGTCAGCAGAACACCAAGAGGCAGCTTCTGGGTCACAAACTGATAACCAGATGAATGGGCAGAATCAGAATAGTCAAGTGTCAAATGGAAATAAGGGAAAAGGACGAATGAGTAGAGAAGCGAAAAAGAAATATCCTTGTCATGGATGCGGAAAGCTTGGACATTGAAAGAACGAGTGTAGAAATATTCAACAGAAGTAAATCAAATTTTAAATCCACAGATGCAGAATGAGGTGGTTGTGAATCAACAACAACAGCAACAGGTAGTTACTGCTCAGTTGCAGGTACCACATGCCCCTATGCCCAACAATGTGAACGCTCAGGTGCAGAGGTACAGTGTGAACACCAGATTTCGTGGAGAAAGTGGTAAGAATACACAGACGGTTCAACAATATTGGATGAAAAGTAATGCTAGTGATTCGGAAATGTCCCAATGACGGTGCCTGAGGGAGGAGGAAGAGTGCGTGCTTGGCGCATCCTTGGTGGTAGATCAGTCAGGCCCATTTGTTGATGGAAAGGTTGAAGGAAACAACATCACTTTTCTAGTGGATACTGGCGCTACCTGTTCTACTTTGAGAGCAGCAGAAATTCCAAACCTACCCCTCTCTGGAGAAACTATCCATGTTGTAAGAGTCACAAATAAACAAATAAGGACCCCAGTCACAAAACCAATAGAAGTAAATATTGGTAATTTCAGAGACATGCATCCGTTTGTGGTTTGTGATTCAAGTCCAGTGAATTTGTTAGGTAGGGACTTATTGTGTAAGATGAACTGTACCATCTTCTGTGCGCCTGATGATGTTGCTTTTCAAACACCTGATGAAGACGTGGCCTTTAAGATGATGCTAGCGAAATAGGGAACAGAAGTGGATGAGATGTTTTCACTTCTTACTGAAAATGATTTGCCTAATGAATTGAGAACCACAGTGAGTTCAGATGTGTGGGATTTTACAGGAAAAGAAATTGGTCTAATGGCAAAGGTAGACCCAATTCAAATTGTGGTGAAAGAAGGTGCGATATATCCAAACACACCACAGTACAGAATGAGACCTTAAGTACAAGCAGGAGTTGCCCCAGTAATTGATCAAATGATTGAGCATGGTATTCTAAAAGAAATATTGAGCAGTCCTTGTAATTCGCCAATCATAGGACTTAAAACCCTAGTGGAAAATCTAGAATAGTGCAAGATTTTAGGAAAATCAATAAAATAGTACTACCTTGTTGTCCAGTAGTACCAAATCCAGTGGTGATTCTTTATCAGATACCGTGGGATGCCCATTGGTACACTGTTTTGATTTGTGCCAAGCATTTTTCTCAATTCCATTGCATCATGATAGCCAATATTTATTTGCATTCCGGATCGGAGACCTTGTTTTGGCATTGTGCCGAGTCCCTCAAGGGTGCCCAGAGAGTCCCTTGATTTTTAGTCAGATCCTGAAAAAAATGTTTGGAGACTTTGGTTATGCCAGGAAATTCGGCCTTGGTTCAGTATATTGATGACTTATTGGTGGCATCAAAGGCACGCGTAGCTTGTGTCATTGACACAATAGCTTTACTGAACTATTTAGCAGAAGGAGGACACAAGGTTTCACCAGAAAAATTACAGTTTTGCCGGCAAGAAGTTCAATATTTAGGACACAAGATAGAAAGAGGACTCAGAAAAGTGACGCCAGAAAGAATAAAAGTGATTCGACAAATATGTTTCCCTAAAACAAAGAAAGAAGGGCGAATGTTTTTAGGAGTGGTTAGATATTGTCGCCAATGGATCAGTGGATTCTCACTGCTTGCAAAACCTTTGATAAGATTGACACAAAAGGATGTGATGAATCCGATCAAGTGGGATGATGAAAGTGAAGAAGCATTTGTAAAACTGAAAAGTTGTTTGTGTCAAGCACCAGCATTGGGAATGCCAGATTATATGAAAGAGTTTGCTTTGTTCTGTTGTGAAAGAGAAGATTGTGCACTTTCAGTGTTAACACAGAGACACAGATTGTCCCGACGTCCAGTAGCATACTTTTCTGCTACTCTGGATCCAATGGCTGCAGCATTACCTGGCTGCTTAAAAGCAGTAGCTGCTACTTGTATGAGTCTGGAACAGAGTGAATCAATTGTGATGGGACATCCTACGAAGAAGTATGTGCTACATTTAGTCGAGATCCTTTTAACAAGGACTCGTACACAGCATTTGACCCCTAGTCGGCTGACTAAGTATGAAAGAGTGATATTGGGTGCTGAAAATGTAAGTGTGACAAGATGCACCATGATGAATCCAGCAACTTTGTTGCCTGATTCATACTGCGAAGAAGTGAAAGAGGAAGTTGACCATGATTGTTTGGATGTGACTGAAATGTGTACAAAGCCCAGGCCTGACATCCTTGACATCCCCTTGGAAGAGTGAGACTATGTAATGTTTGTTGATGGGTCATGCTTGAGAAGGGAAAATGGAGAATTGAGTTCTGCCTATGCTGTATGTAATGTCTGGTACTCTAGAAGCTTCTTGTTTAAGAGGAGTCAAGTCTGCAACAATAGCCGAATTGTTCGCTCTAAACAAAGCATGTAAAATTGGGAAGAAATTGAGAGTAACCATATTTACGGATAGTCAATATGGTTTTGGGATTCTGCACCACGACTTTGGCCAGTTGTGGCTTCAGAGGAGATTTCTGACTTCTTCAGGATCCCCCATCTGAAATGGGAAAAATGTCAAAGAACTATTGGAAGCATTGCAATTGCCAAAAGAAATTGCCATGGTCAAATGTGCCGCACATAAGTCAGGAAATGATTAGGTGACACTGGGTAATCGGTACGCAGACCAAATTGTACAATTTTGTGCTCGACATACAATGTCTTTGAACAGAGGGTTGGAAAAAGAAGTTACCAATTGCCAACTAATGTTTTCTTCGGCTTTTGAAACATGGGATGAAGTTAGACAGTTACAGGATGAGGCAGACGCAAAAGAAAAGGAACACTGGATCAAATCAGGTTGCACAAGAAGAGCAGATGATGAAGTGTGGGTGTATCCAGATGGTAGGCCAATAATGCCGGATAGCTTGTTGTCACAAATGGCTTGGGTATATCATGGAACTACACACATTGGGATGGACGCCATGATTAGACATTTCAGACAGACATGGTATAATCCCAAGTTTAGGGTAGTTGCAGAGAGTCTCTGCCAGAGGTGTTTGATCTGCCAACAGCAAAACCCAGGTAGGAAGACGATTGTCAGTTGGGGAAAAATTGGAAGAGCGGCGGAACCATTCACAAGATTGCAACTTGACTTCATTGAGTTGCCACCATGCAATGGTTTGAGGTATGTCCTTGTCATTGAATGTCTGTTTTCTCGATGGGTAGAAGCCTATCTCATGAAGAGAAATGACAGCCTCACAGTTGCCAAACTACTGTTGAGAGTGCTCATACCTAGATTTGGATTTCCAGTCACTTTGGAATCAGATAGAGGACCTCATTTTAATAATGAGGTAATCAAATTAATTTGTACAGCTTTCAAAATTGAGCAGAAATTACATTGTGCCTATCGACCAGAAGCCTCTGGAGTGGTTGAGCAGCTCAATGGCCCAATACAATCCAGGTTAGATAAAGTGTGTGCACCCACTTCACTCAAAATGGCCTGACGCTTTGCCCCTTGTATTGATGAGCCTTAGGAGCATTCCTGATCGAAGAACAGGACTGAGTCCACATGAGATCCTCATGGGAAGAGCAGTGAGACAAGCATTTGTACCTGGAAACAAATTGATGAATATAACTGATGATCTAGTGTTGGACTATTGTAAAGGAATAGCTGATCCAGTACGTTCTGTGTCTCACCAGGTTGGAGAAGATGCAACAACAGCACAGCCGAATCAAGCTCATGATTTGTGTCCTGGAGACTGGGTCATGGTAAAGAAGCACATGAGGAAATAGTGTTTGGAACCCAGGTGGAAAGGACCTCATCAAATCATATTGGTCACGACAACAGCAGTGAAGTGTGCTGGCTTACCAAATTGGATCCATGCCAGTCATACCCAGAAAGTCCCAAGTCCACCTGAACGACAAGAGCAGCAACTGGTAGAACAAAGAAAAGAATTAGAAGCTGAGAGTTGTGATGTCCAAGAAACCAGAGAAACAGACTCTGAAGAACGCATTGATGATGAACAACCAAGTACTAGTCAAGTAGAGTGGGCACCAGTTAATGGGACTGAAGATACTGCTGTAGAGATTGAGGAAGAGCTTGACAGACCAGAACAAAGTGAGCAAAGAATAAAATAATCCTGTACAGAAAATCTAGATCAAACTCAGCCAGAAGAAGAAAAAGAAAGACCGTGTGGTCCAGAACAGATACAAACCACAGAAGGAGAAGAAGCAGAACATTCAGAACAAGCCCAACCAAAAGAAAGAGAAAGTAAAAGGACACTTGAAATAGGTGAAGAAGGTGAAAAGGCAGTTCTGACAAAAAGAGTTAGAAAGGGAGATCACTGGCCGAGTGGAGTAAAAAGACTGAGATACTTTCTAAGAAGAAAAACAGGGAAAGAATTAGAGCAAGTGAATGAGGTGTCAAGTCAGGTAGAACAAGAACAATCAAGAAGAAGATCATTAAGTTTGTCAAAAAGAGTGAGGGTTTCAAGTAGAAAATACAAGGCTCCAGAGTGGATGTACATCATCCTTGAAGATTTTGAAAATCTTTATCTAAATGAAGAACCAAAAACTGACACTGATGGAGGGTCTGATGAAAGGAAATTGAGACCACCTTAAAGAAAAGACTTTTCCACAAAGGGTGGATTTTTTGAGAAATATATCAAACAAAGAGAAGAAAGGATTCCAAAGATTAGGACTAAATTTAAGCTTAAAGCTTTTGAAGTGTGGGATCACACAAAGATTGTACTTTTTATTTTTTAGAAAGAAAATAAACAAATAATTTTAGATACTTAAAAAGTGGCAGAAGCAAAAGTGACTGAACATCGGAAATCTAGTTTAAAACAGAGATGTGTTAAGTGTTGTTTATGTAGTATTACAATACTAATATTGATGTGGTTACTGTTAACTATTGTGATACCTGTTCGAATGGTGACTAGTAATCAAAATAACACAAATACTAGTGAAAGAATGAATGCAGTCACTAAGAAAACTACTATTATAGATTTAGAACAAATGGATAAAAGCATGTATTATCATGACAAATCAAATAGTGATTCGTCATTAAATGTATTTACTAAACTCCTTTACCAATACGTTGACACGATGGATGTGAGTGGCTGTTATGTCGGCATGAAACTACCTACTTCAGTCTCAGAAGGTATGACATATCACCATCTTCCATTAACTTATGGTGTGACCTGTAGTGTTGTGACTAGTTTGTTCTATGTTACTGGTAAGTTGCAATATTATGGATTAATATGGATTTAGTCTTTCCAGAAATCCCTATTAGAAGAAACATGAATCCTATGCTTAGTACTAAAAATGCAGAAATCATGGGTGAATTTTTCCAAACAATGAATCCCATTGATATAACACATGCTCATAGAAATAATTTAGCATGTCTTTTGTGTCATGAACAGAAAGATTTTCTAAATTTAGTAAAAGACAAGATTTCCAACAGAAAGCTGTTGAGCAGAAGTCACATGTACCACTATGGACTACTCAGGAAGGGGACTATAAAAAAGATGATACCTATACTGCAATGTCCCTAGACTTGTCAAAATTGGGGAAATTCTGTCTACATAGTCTAAACACTGAGTATAACAGTATTTTCATTGGTACTAGTGAATGTGAACATCCCTTCCTAATCATTGGGGGATGGGGACTGAAAGGGGGAACTGATCCTATTTTCCCAGGTATCTATTACGTGTGCGGTAAAAATGCCTATTATAGGTTGCCCGCACAATGGTATGGTAGTTACTACTTTGGCATTGTATTCCCGAAGGTATACCACATAACTAAAAACAATAAAATGAATGTAATAAGCAAAGGACTAACAAGAAGTAAAAGTGCAAGTTTTTCAGAAATAGTAGGTGACATATTTGGTGCACTGATACCATCAGTTGGTGTTGTATTGAACTCACATAAAATACATCAATTGTCCACAGTAGTTGATCGTTTATCAACAGATACTGCTGGAGGGTTCTTAATGATTAATAGCGAAATGGTTGCAAGCAGATCTAAGGTTTTGCAAAATAGACTTGCCCTTGATATTCTATTGGCAAAAGAAGGTGGAGCCTGTGGCATGTTGAAAGTCCAACACTGCTGTACATATATTCCAGACAAAAGTAAAGGTATTGAGGGATATAATAAAGAATATTACAAAGCTTCATAAGCATTTGACCCAACTGGAGGTTGATGGTGTATGGGAAAGACTCAGTAAAAGTATTTCCACTATAGGTAGTTGCTTTTCCACTTTTGGAAGTAGCTTATTAGGTAAAATACTAATTCCCGCAATCTCAATAGCATTAGTAATTGCAATGACAATAATGACATATAAGTGTTGCAAAGGGAGAATGAAAACAAGATGAAAGAACTAAACATGAAAAAGAAAAATGAAGGGTGTATAGACTCTAATGTAGACGCCAAGAATAGATAAAGTTGGCACTTGGTAATGATGGGTATTTTATGATGGCTCTAAAATGCCATCAGAGGGTGGATTGATGGAGCAAGGATTCAAGAAAACAAAACTTGCTCGGAGAAATCCCTCATTAACAATACTAATTATTAGAAATAGTAAAGAAAACAAAATTAATATACACGCACAACATTTACATACAGGGAAAAGAGCTTTACGCATGCTAAATTAATGAAAATAGAATGCAATGTGACTAAAACACGCTTTAAACTGGAAAACACATTTGCTCATATGTGCGAATTAGAACTACATAGATAGTAACGTGACTAACCCGTTTGAGAGGGCAAACTCTCACTCATGCGTAGAAATTACTAACATTAGGTCTTGAGGCACCGCGTACCTGGCACATGTTTGCCTGAATTTAAAGAGAGCTGTCGCTGCTAATGCTTTTGCATAACGAAGGAGAAAATAACATAGGATAGAGTAGAAGTAGGTGGTGAACAGTGAAAATCACTTATTTGAGAAATTAGCATCTGCTTATGATTCCTTTATTAATAGTGTACATTTGGGCCACATGTGGCATACAAGAGAAAAAGATGGTGACGAAAATGGAGGCGAGCTAGACACGCGCAGTGTAATAGTGATGTGACCCGCTGACCGTGTCACTGACAGGCTGCCAAGAGCCAAGGACAACCACTGTGTGAAACCTCTTCTCGACTGTGGAACTGTATTGAAATGTGTTTTGATTTGTAACATTAAATACATGACAAAGGAAGTGAGACAGAATATTAAATGAGCTAAAGGGGATGGGTTTGTTAGACAAAAGAGTTTATTAAGAAATTAAATATGTCAGGGTGAGGTGATGACAACTCCCCTGGCCCTGCCCAATCAGAGTTCGTATTTCATCAAGATTTGTAACTTTTGAGGGTGGGACATGTAGGAATAAAGACTATAACTGGAGTGACTTAAAATTTAAGATTGAGATTCAGGCGCATTGGAGAGATCGACTTTGAGAGATAGAGAGAGAGGCGAGAGCTGCTGCTGATGAGGAAAGGAGAAACCAGACTGGGAAGATTCATACCTGAATGACAACCTAATTAGATTCAAGATTCCGGAATAATATCGAGGAGGGAGGGAGTGTGAGAGAGGGATGCGCCCCGGTGCATCGGGTCTGTAGAGAAGTGTAGTAAGTATTATCCTGTCCTGAGCCTGTCCTATAGTCTATGTCTTGTGAATCTTAAACAGGAGACCTCCAGCAGCCCTTTCTGGCCAGAGAGTTGGTTTTCCGTTACCACCATCAGGTAATTATTATTATGTCTCAAATTTGCATACCTTTTGCAAATGTATGATTTATTGTGCCGTTTGTCTCTTCATCTATCCACTCCTAATGCATTGTTTTGTTGAATGAGTCTGTTAATTGAATGTATATTGCTAAATGAATTTTTTCTCTCCCATGAAAATTTGATGGTGTTTGCACTGTGAATTTGTATTAATGAGCGTTCAATTATGACATAGTTATGAGATATAGATAAACTTTATTAAATCTTACCCGGAGTCTGTGATTATTTCACTAAGATCTGTTAATTAGTCTGTTAATTGTTAATATCACCATCAACTACTCAACTAATCCTCCATCGACCAAAGGAAGAGTGTTGATCTGTGAAGATTAGTTAGACACTTAATCATTTCTCAAGAATTGATTTAAGTCTGCATTGAGCTAACTGATCAAGATCAAAGTGGAATTACAAAATTTGACCCCCAGCGGTGCAGCCAGGAAAATCTGATTGTGTATATGGCCCCATTGAGTTTTTCATTTGATTGTGAGGTGTTCGTCCCTGGCTTTCCACTGGATCAGTACTACATTTACCAAGTGCCTGAAAATTGAATGCCACCTGTGGGCACAACAGTGTACCCAGCAACTCTCTGATTTAACTGCTTGCCAGCTAAAGCAGTGATCACTTTTAATCTATCCAAGCAGATCTGGTTATTTATTTAACCTTTTAATACCTTCTTTTACAAATCTTTTCTTTTTTTCAAATAGTCTGATACAAGACAAACACTTATTCATTCAAGGGTGAATATACAATACTAATACAAACAACAACATGTATATACATTAAACATTCCTACATGTGAAACAAAACACATTTTTGTACACCAATCTTAATTGACGAAACAAGGCAACCTCTTCCGATTACATTCCTTTCACCATAGAAGAAGGATGCCCAACATTGTGAACAACAATGAAAACAGCCAGGGTTAAATTTGGGGTTTATATTTCCCTCTGGCTGTGAATAGCCACCATATGGCTCTTCCTCAATGTAATTCCAATATGCCGACGCGTTTTGAGACCCTTGTCAACTCCAGGGGCTCTCATCAGGTCTTTGTGTTTGGATGGAATGGTGTACAGATGAACAGCAAGATAGTGGCTTTTTCTGCAATGAAGCTAATTTCCGTTCTGACTCAAAACTAATAAATAATGGTATGGTATGCTGCCAAGTGAAAGATATGTGTGCAGTCACACACAGAGTTTGACTATGAAAGTTTGAAGTTCATTAATGCAGCTAGGGTTACCCAGGGCACTTTTATTCACTTATCTTTCTTGGTAAGGTAAACACTACGACAATCAGTGAAGGAAGTGTTCACTTGCCATTATTTCTGCTGAATGATATCCACCAAATTTCTGAGTATTAAATATCCTCTTTTCAAAATATGTTATACAAAATATGGTTCTACAATATCATGAAATGAATTATGTACAGGAATGTATAGCTTTACTATTCTTAACTCCACTTGTGCAGAACTTGAAGATAGATAAATATTAGTGCTTTTCACGAGTGGTGGGGAGAAATTACAACTTCACAACACCAATGAATGTTAGTTGAGGAGCTTTATTCGCCACAGCCCAAACAGTACCAGGAAATCAACAACGACTGCTCAGAACCCCCAGCAAATCCCCCAAACATTCTAAACTTCACACAACACTGAATTGTAGGTGATGTTAAAGACACATCACTACAGCATCTCCCCCGCTTCACCTACAAACTTAACTGCAGTGACAATAAAAACTATTCCTACAAGCTAAAATCCTAACTGTCCCCTAAATAACTCTTTTACAACTGCATATTAACACTTTTCTATAAGTCTTCATTTTTTTTAATCATGTGCAGAAACATAGAACACAAGATGCATCATAAACATTTGAGAATGGAATAATCAATGCATGACTTTAAACATCACAAAATCTTAGAGGTCTCCTAATACCTCTCTTGTTACTGCTCTTAAACACAGTGCTGTGATTCTCAACTCTTTGCTGAGATGTGTCAAATGCTGAACATGACATATACCATAGAATTTTTGATTCAGATCACTAAGTTTCACCACTCTGTCAACATTCATGTCCATTTGTTCAGATGACGTTCCCAGACATAGCCTCTTCTCTAACTGGTCCTCTAAATTTCGACACCCCTTTCATCATGTGAGCCAGATCTTTGCTGCACACTCACTTCCCATTTTTATCCTACTAGTAAACTCTTTAACCCTAACTCTTTCATCATAATCACATTTCATTTTGACACTTTTTAACTTTTGATTGAATTTTGTTGTCCATTACTCAAACATGATATTACTGAGTGTGCAATTTCCTCAACCACTTTGGACACAGGAACTCACCCTTTCAAAATTTCAAAAGGACTCTTGCCCATGACTCCATTTGGACAAGAACGATGAGACCACAACATACTTTACACTGCTTCCAATAAATCAACTTTGTTCTGAACCACCTATTGAACACGCTCTACTAATGTGCAAATCATTTTCTCAACTAATCCAATTGCCTATTGATGTTAAAGTGCAATCCTTCTATGTCTAATATTGCCAAGACTCAAACCCAGTTCCCCAGATTCGAGGTCGGACGCCCTAGACGTTAGGCCAACTCCTCTCCCCAAGATTTCCTTAAATCTTGATTACAGCTCTAGTATTTGGATCTTCTATGAATTTGACTTCCTGCAACTTGCTGCAATAGTCTACAATCACAATGGCATACCTAAACATCGGTGGCAATGCTTTAAAAGGTCCAATGGAATCAACTGCTAGCTTAGAACATGGACCATCAGGCAGTACATTGGGTTGCAACGGAGCTGATTAAGTTCTCATTCCCTTATCATTGATGGCACAAATAACACATGCTCTGACCATTATGACAATATTCGTATCTATCTCCGGCCACCAATAACTGGCACTTATCTTTCTCTTTGTGATGTTATGTCCTAAATGTCATTCATTACCAGCCAGCATTATTCTTTCTTGCAAACCAACAGGAGGTATAAATTTGTCACCACGCATCAACATTTAATTTTCCTCTGAAGACAAATCATCCGCTATTTTAACAAATGGCTGCACACTCACAGGCAATAACTTTCTTTTGGCCAATCCTCCTCAATAGATTTTCTTACCAACTTCAGCCCTAACATTTTTAACTCCTGGGATGTATTCAATTTGTACAATATACTGTAACGATCTGGCACTCAATCATGCACCCCTTGATTACTCCTCCACTGAAAATGTTCATTAAAGGCTTGTGATCGGTCGTTAACATGAACTTTCTTCCCCAAATATAGCATTTAAAACATTCAACAGCCCAACAACATGCCAATAGATCTTTCGCTTTTCATTGTCCCTTAGTGCCCTGGATGGAAACCCAATGGTCTTTTCACTTCCTTTTCCATGTGGGCAAGTGTAGCTCCCAAACCATAATTGCTTGCATCCACAGAAATGATGCATTATTTAGTGGAATCAAATGGTGCGAATACTTCAGCAGAAACTATTTAATTTTTTAAAGACAAAAATTCAGTTTGACATTTTTCTTCCCACACAAACGTTCTTTCCTTCTTAAGGAGACCCCCTAAAGGTGACTGTTTTTGTTGAAAACTTAATTGATGAATTATTATTAATTAGTATTAAACTCACATACTCCTAAGAAAGGAGCAACTTGTTCACGATAGGGTAGGTGCCTTTGTGATTGCTTCAACTGACCTTGAACGGGGTTCAACCCCTTGTTCAGAATTAATTTGCTGTAATTTTTCAATACTCTTCTTCTCAAATTCACATTTACTCACTTTTTTAACAATCCCTCCTTTTTCAAATCTTTGAAAAACAATGTTCATCAACTTGTCATATTACTATTAGTTTTTAGCCACAACCAAAATGTCATCTTGGACTATAACGACTTCATTGACATCATGGAGAACACTTTCCATGATGCACTAAAAATAGAAGCAGCAAACACCAAACCAAATGGCATTCTCCTAAATTAAAAAGTACCCCCTGGAGAAACAAATACTGTAAGGTGCCTTGAAGAAACATCTAGCTCATCATACAGATGCCAGATCGATCTTAATATATAATCTAGCACCATCAAACATGGTTATAATATCATCAATCCGAGGAAGTGGATGACAATCCACCCATATCACTTTGATCAAACTGCTAAAATCGACACATACCCTCACTTGACCATTTTTATGTCGTCCTATAGCCAACGGTGAAAGCCACAAAAAAGACTCCACTGGCTCACTCACACCATCTTCACACATTTGTTTCAGAACATCTACCAACTCTTCCCTGACACTAAATGGCACATCTCTTAATTTATGTTTGACAGGACTTGCCCCATTTACGACACAAATGTTATGCTTGAACCCCTTTCCCTAACTTGTCACTAAAAGCAAACTTTTAAGTTTCTGTCCAAGCATTACCATGTACCTGTGTTGACTGCATTTCACTCTCTTCTGCAACCAAAGACACTTGAACCTTTCTTCCCAGCATCAAAATCCTTGCAAATAACCCCTGATGGTACCAACCAAGAATATTCAAATCTTTCTACATTACATACAATTTCCCTAAAACTTCTGTCCTTTTAAAACTCATAAGGGCACTCAAAATAACCTGCAGGTTAATTTTTCCGCCCATCATATGACATTCCACATCTGTCTGGGGGAAGCTTTTGCTTATCAAACCACTTTTCATGAAACAGCTCATTTGTTATTGTCATCCCTGCTCCGGAATCAATTAACAAATTCAACACTTTCCCATCAACTCTGACATTACATTGTTCATCTCAAACACATCGCTAATCTCCCTCTCCAGTATAGAATTAACTTTAACCCTACTGGTTTGACAAACCTTGGCATAATGCCGCATGTTACCACAATTCCTACAGTCGGCTTTTTTTGCATGACATGGTCGACTATTGGCTGAATGATTTGGTTATCCACATCTGACACAAATCTTCCTCTGCTTTAAAAAAAAATAAACTCTCTGCATCTTTCTTCTTGGCCATTTTCTTGCTTTGCCTGCCTTGTTTATAATTCCCAGAGCAACCCCACTCTGTTATTTTCGTGCCAATTCTTTACAAGATTTTGTTCTATAGTTTTTACAATCTCTATTGTGTCTGTTAGAAAAGGATTCATCAGTGTAAGTAATTTCTCTTGAACTTTTTCATCCCAACATCTCACCACAATCTGGTCATGAATTAACTGCGCAGTCAGCATCAAGTATGGGAACAGTGCCACATAGCAATCAATTGATTTATCCTGATGCTGTCCTCTAGTAAAATAAAATGTCTGTTGACAATGAAACTAGGTTGCACATTAAAAAAATGTTCAATTTTTTTTTACAGCAGCTAATTGATACTCAGCTATACCTTCTTCATCTTCCACCAATTCATATGGTGGAAGATGTTGATAAATAGATTGCACTTCAAAAGCCGAAATAGTGTTCTAAAAGGAACCTTTCCCTTTCAGGGCAATATCTATTCACACCCCTGTACCAAGATACTTGCTAGATGCTCTAAACCAAGTTTCAGATGCTGCAAGTTGATCCCCAGGTGTTTGGAGAAAAGGAGGAGGAGCATTAACACTCTGCATGGCTTACTAACAAATGTACTCACTGACGACTTACTCATGCAACAATGTATATGGACCACAACTCAACCAACCAATGTTAATTAATCCACCAATGACCTATAGTGTTACACCATACACTTTATGCAAAACCTCTGAAGGGTGTTCATCGTAACATTGGATTGTGTGCGTATCGCAATGTAAACCTTGACACACAGACCTGGATTGTGTGCATGTCACAGTGTAGACTTTGGAAACAACTGGTATACCAATGATACACAGTTTGAGATGAGAGTGTGTCACAGCATATCATCTATTTGCTGCACACAAAATGAGACTCAAAGCCAATACAAGGAAAATACATGACACGCAGAATTGGTTTGTGTGCGTGTCACAGTGGTGTAAATCTTGAAGATACCAAGGATGAAAAACTGACACAATAACCCTTTTAAGTCACCTCTTTGCACCTTCTAAACTCAACGTTGAAACATGACCTCAATATAAAATTCTGATCTTGGCACATTATATATTACTGAATCTGTGTCCAAACTCTATCCAAATGGCGTTGACGTGACTGTGACCCATTCACCCTATGAACACATTAGGCTGAGGGCCTAATCAAAGATAACAGGCAGAGTTTTATTTGTGATGGCGTGCACACCACAAGGACAACCCCAAACGCCTGTGCCTGCCTCTTGATCTATCGCACGAGTATTTGCTCGTGACACCAGCCCTCCAAAAGCTGCTGCACAAAAATGTACAAAAAGTACCATACTGTGAGTCCCACAAAAGAAAACTTAGTCATACTTGAATGCGCTGCGCAAACTGACATGCCCGAAAATGATTCAACCGTTGAATTCTTCTATATCTTTCTCACACAATGAGCACCTCTCAGGTGGCTCAAAGATCACGTGGATGGTGGGTTATGGTGAGCCAACTCGTCACCAAATTGTGGTGGGGACAAATTACAACTTCATAACACCAATGAACGTTAGTTGAGAAGCTTTATTCGCCACATCCAAAACAGCATCAGGAAACCAACCGCCCATTCTCGGAACACCCAGAAAACCCCCAACATTCCAAACATCACAGAGCAATGAAATGTAGGTGATGTTAAAGACACATCACCACATCACTCTAAGTTACTCATCTTCAGGAGTGAATGTCCTGAAGAAGTACAACTTAGTGGGAAGTGCATTTAGCAAGAAGAATGTCTTCTGGACACCAGAGGATGATGTATTATTGGAGGTGGTGCTATCTGAATAAGCAACAGCTGAATTTGGTAATTTAAGAGCACCATTATATTTTCAAAGCTATCATTCTGAAGCCATAAGGAAGCAACCCAAACAATATTACGAACTGTGCTGTCAACAACAGAACCTGAATAGCATCATCCTGATCGTTGTAGGGCAATTGATACCTGTGCTGAGTCTGTTCTGCTCACCCATAAAATACAACATGGGAGGCTACTGAATTGGGATAAAAACCAATATTAAGGATTGGGGAGTGCTCATCGAGTGTAACACACTGAATGTGACACACTTGCAGACAAAGCCACAGTAACTTCAGAAGGTCTTGTGACAGCAACATTAAGCACTGCCAGAAACTTCAGTGGTGGAGAAACTGCAGCACTTCTCAAATTCAATGATTTCAAATCACTCTGATGCTATCTAAGATTAGTAGAATTGTCGCTATCTAAAAAAATCCTTGATAAGGAAAATAAGCCTTCTTGCATCATATATAAATTCTTTCCTTCTATGGGCTGTTAAGTCCCTGCTCAGTTGGTACTAATAATGCCTGTAGGGTTCAGAGTTGAACCTGTATTTGAACCAAGTCACCCCATGGCTGTCACTGCACAGGCCATGATTTAGCCTGTCCCCACAACAGTCGCCTCTGAATCTGACACCAGACTATGTCTGGGCGATAATTCCGTTCCGCTCGCGGAAATTGCGAAAATTTGACATTTTCGCATTCCGCGGAGAGTGTGAAAATGTCAAAATTTCCGCAATCCGCATCTTACCGGAGCGCTGTAAAAAAATACATTCTCGCGTGCGCGCGATCGCCTTACCTGAATCCCCGAGTTCGCCGACAAGTTTTCCCGATCCGGTCGCGTTCTCCACGAGATGTTGGATTGTTGGTAGCCATTTGCGCTGTCTCGCGACAGTTCGCGCCCGCATTAACGTCATTTGTCGCGCGATCACGTCATTCGTCGCGCGATCACGTCTTTCTTCTCGCGATCATGCACCGCGAGAGTATGAGATGATTGAGATCTCGAATATGTCATTCTCCACCGCAAGCGAGAGCGTGAGGACGCGGGCACGTCATATCGAACGTGAGCGGGCGGGACAAGTGAAAACAAGATGGCCGTGCCTGTGAGCAACCGCATGGGTAAGTTGGCGAGCCGCGATCACGCAGAAAATACCGCGAACAGGCGGGAAAAAAACTTCTGCGTCTTCGCGATATTTCCGCGTGTTTGCGGAGATTTTTAACATTTTCATGATTGTTTGCGAAAGTGAATTTCACAAATTCCACACACCCCTACACCAGACACACTCCACTACAGTTTGGTGAAGTTCACTGCGAGCCTGGTAGAAGGGGTTTGAAAGATTAGCATGCTCTCATGATCTGGTATCGTTAATCTGAAAATCATGGTGGAAATGTTTTAAGGAGGAAGACTGCTCAAAAGTATGCGAGAGCTCAAGTCATGGGTCTTCCTATAAAAGAGTGCCATACTGCAGCACTAAGCACTTCAGCAGCATTTTCTATCAAGAACATTCATCACCTTTGCATCAGAGATGACTTACCTGAATTCCCAAATGTGTAGAAAAACTTAGTAACAAATTGAATTTTCAGAAAAAGGCATTGATTAGAAACACTTTGTAACATATTCTCTGGAAAGACATTAGTTATTCCTTGCCAAACTTTGAAAGTGAAATTGGAGTGCATAACAAAAGCTATTGGACACAAAGGAGTAACAGCATCACAGGTATAATCTGAGCATCTTGCACTTTGAAGGAAGTACTCTGAAGGAAGAGTAGACAGCGGGATGTAGACAAGTAATGTTGGTCAGTTGTGCTGGAACAATTTTCAAAGTGGGGGTGCTGCCATAAATGTTACATCAGTGAAGTCACAGGTATTGTAAAAAATCCAAGTGTCACGTTGGAATAAGTACAGCAAACAAGCCATGCCCCCTCAGCAGGAGAGTAATAGGGTGTGGTATGTAGCTGGTAGATCATTTGGAGTGTACTGTCACAGATATATGACTGAAACATGGTGTGGTAATATAATGTCATTTTAAGATCACATTTTCCATTGAAATGGCCACATAATTCATACTGTTATGCAGTTTTACTGGTAAAACTATAATGTGCACCAATGGTAATTTGGAGATATTGGGTTTCAGCAAATAGTCCATGTAAAGTGTTGTAATTTCCCTATTAAAATCTTTGTATCCAAAACCCATCAGAAATGCAAAACATTTTCTGCTTTCTATTTATTTTCAAATTTTATGTAATTTGTTTACAGTTGCAAACCAACATCTGCAGTCTTTCCTTTCCCACTCCCTGTACTCTAGCAAGATGGTCAGGGAGATCACTTTAATTTGGCAGAAGATATAGCCTGACACACCTTACACCCCATCTTCTCCTTCAGTCACAAGGTAAATATCAGCCACATCACTCCACTCACATGGACAGACCACTCCATTGTCCACTTCCACATTGTTATGCTAGGGAGTTTAGCAGCCCCTCAAGCCACTGCGGAAGAAAGTTACACAAACGGAATGGCTCAACACCCAGACCCCTTCAATGACCTCATCAATGACACAAACAACTTCCACAACTAGATCACTATCTGCGCCAATACCCTGGCACCCTTAAAAAACTCAGAACCCAAAACATCCAACAAACAAGCTAACTTGTTAAACACTGACCTCAGAGAATCCAAAATAGTTTGCAAACAACTCAAAATGAATTGGAGAGCCACTCAAGGAACCACCACAAGAAACACCTGCAAGGCCACACTTAGACTATCACCATAAAGTAAAAGAGACCAAGAAAAAGGCCCTGACCCTGAGAATCGAATTTAGCTCCAACAACGGCAAATAACTTTTCACCATCAAGGGATTCACCAACCCAACAGCCACAACCCAAACCATCACTCCTGCACAAGAACTCTGCAACAATCTCTCCAACTTCTTCCATGAAAAAAATAGCCAATATCTGCAGCGACTTCGAACCCCAGCCACCCTCCATCGACCCTCCACATCCTCCTTATGTTATGCCAAATATTCAAGCGGCTGCCACTGAACACCATCATGCAGGCCCTAATCACAAGCAGATTGGACTATGCAACTCACAATATGATGGCATCCCAACTCATCCTCTTCACACACTTTAAACCATCCTAAACAAAACTGCCAGACTCATCATCGACCTCCTGTGCCACACCAACACCATACCACTCCTCAAAAAGCTCCACTGGCTACCCATTCAGAAGCACTGCCAGTTCAAACTTCTCACACATGCCGACACTCATCTACTCAGTGCCTGGATACCATCATGGGTGACAAGCAGCGCTCTACAATTCCACCTTACATTACATTTGACCTTTGTCTTTGAATGCACCGCAAATGTGTCAAGATAAAAACATAATTTAAAGGCAGCTTGTTCACCTTCTGAACTCTAGCATAGTTATATTGGGGGTTCTGCAGCACCTCCCAGCACCCCTACTTCCAGCGCCTAAGAGGTTGGTGGAAGAACCTGGTAAATAAGAGTAGATGTATGCATCCTTTACTCTTTAGTTTTGCTCACACAGCTAGCAGGGTCCCCTTAACAGACAACAAGACCCTTTTAGCAGATTCAGAAGATCATAAGCAGTCTCCTCTTTTCCTATTCACTTTCACCTGAGTTTCTTCAAATCCCCCCTGAGTGCATAAGTCTTGAGAGTGATGCAGCGCGACTAAAACAAACCCTTTACAAACATCACCCAACCCACGAAAACTCTCACACCACTAATTTATCGGTGGTACCCATAACACCGAAAACACACATTCACTCAGTTTTCCGGATAGGTGACGAGCTGGCGAGCTGCAAGACACACGGGGTACCTTTTTACTATTATTTCCCGAAATAGTAACTATATACATTATATACATTTAACTCTAGCGTTTTCCGATTTAAACATCAAGGTACTCCGTTATTTTAGGTCATTAGACCAACTAATAGGAATCTGTTGAAAGCGATTAAGTCCAGCTCAACCACAATTAAGCCTTTAACTTTTATAGATCATAACTTTAATTCTAATAACCACAGACTCAGTTTGAGTTAGCATGACATTTTATCTAGATTCATTGAATACATTGAATAAGTAAAAGTTTATTAGACACATTATAATCATTAATTTCTTAAGTGTTTCAAGTAAAGATTCAAATAGAAACAGAAAATACTCATTACCCTTGGCCTCAGTGCGATGACGAGAATGGTTCACCAGGGCATGAACCGCAGATCACAGGATAGGTTCCCAAACTGACTGTCCCTCTAACCTCCTTGGACGTATTCCCTCCCAGGATAGAATCCCGCGACGGTCTCGTTCCTTTCTCCCATCAAAGTTCGAAGTTCAGATTTTGTCAAAGTCTTTTTCAGCATCAGGGAGAAAATCGTCTCAACAGACAGCGTGTCGTGTTGAATAGAAAGTAAGCAAGTGCCACAGCGTCATCATAAGCACCAATTTTTATACCCTTTCACTAACTTGCTATACCTAGATTTGAAACTTTTTAGGGGCTGGGAGTAATTTCCATTGGTCCATTGGAGGGGTGGTGATGGTCACCTCATTGTCCTCAGTTCTGTAAATTGCATATTCATGTCCGTCCTCGTGACTTGTCATGTTCTAACAATTGTAACCACTGCTTTTATTAATAATGGAATCATCTTCTGCATTCCGAGTTTTCCCATCCGTTCACATGCTCTTGTATAAACAATCTTGACATCCACTCTTGTCCTAGGCCAGTGCGACCTGACATCTCTCACTCCAGGCATAGACCACACTCGTGACTGTAACTTCCATTCTGCTCATGCACGGGGACCATCTTGATCACTCGTGATCACGTCTCTCAGCAGTGGCCATTTTCTCAGCGAGGCCTAGCAGGCCTGAACGTAAATAATGTGAAAACAACATAGCAGAAATTAGACATAGAAAATAAGCCCTTCTGTTTACCACCCATCATTCTAATGACCCGTGTTAGGTGTTACCTAGCATAAGCAACATTTAAAACCATTTTACTCACCATATGCATTTATTGCCAGAATATATTTAACTACACATGAAATACATGCAATTGTACTTCTATTTTCTACAAAAAGCACAAAGTTATGTTAATTTAATTTCACATCTGTAAGTTAATTAGATATTTGCATATGCCAGTTAGTTTTCCCGCGTGTAATGTCTAATTAAAGGTGCATTAATTGATTAATGCATTTGTCAAGAATTCCTGTCATACAAGGGAAACACGCCCTTATGTAAACAGGAGAGCTGTTACATAACTCAAGGGAAACACGCCCTTATGTAAACAGGAGAGCTGTTACATAACTCAAGGGAAACACGCCCTTATGTAAACAGGAGAGCTGTTACATAACTCAAGGGAAACACGCCCTTATGTAAACAGGAGAGCTGTTACATAACTCAAGGAAAACACGCCCTATAAAGGGAGGAACCGGGAGGTACAAGGCTGTCGGATATTGTGTTTACACCGACGTACCTGCTTCGTGAAGAGCAGTGTTCCGGAGTGGTGCTCCAGTAAGGCAAGAACGGAGGTAGGTCGAGTCGTTACTCCCTGGGCCGTGTCTTGCCCCATCGTCACCTGTGAAGGACCCGGAAGCTCTACCGGTCAACCATTGAGCTTCGCTTTTTGACTCGGCTGAGTCCAAGTGCAGTGGCGCTTTTGCTGGTTGGAGTCGTAACTCCCAGCCCGACCAGAGACACAGGGACTGCCAGCTGTAACGCACACCAGGAGGTGTTTGCCGCGTTACAGACTCGGAAGTCCACAGGATCGATCGAGCGGCTGCTCTCGGTTCAGTCTTCTTGCTTGTGATTGGGGTATCGGTGACGCATCACCAGGAGGTGACTCCGCGTCCCGGTGCAGTCTGAGGAAGAGGTTGAGCGGCTGCTCCCTTCAGGTAGAGACCCCGGCTGGGTGTTTCCCTGACTCCTCGATTCTCCCCAACACTCTTCGTGCCCCTCACAGCCTACCGATTGGCATTGTCGGCCATTTCATTTCTGCCCTCTGTTGGCATACGCCGGGATCGGCGTATATGCAGAGGACGGTTAGGACCATCCGTGCTGTGGGCTGGTAACGTACTTAGCCTGGAGGATTCCAGTGACTATAACTTTTGTTTGTTCTTTGTATTTTATTTGCCTTCATTAAAAGAACTAACCCTTCACAAGTGGTTGCGTCCTCATTGTCGTGTCTGTTAAACGATCCTGAGACATTCAGGGCGTTACAAAATATCCGACCTTAATAACACTAACTGTCTCCCGGTCGATAACAGACATGGCAACACTTGATGATGTGCTGGCTGCTTTATTGGCCATGCAAGTTGAAGTGGCTGCCTCTAGGCAAGAAACAGCCGATGTAAAAGCCAGACTGGATGCTATCCAATTGGACCCGCTCACGCCCAGCACCTCCCTCACGAACCAGACCCCTGCGGTAGTAGTGGAAATGCCGGTAGCCATCCCCTTGGCAACACCAGAGAGGTACAGTGGGGATCCTAACACAGTGCAGGTATTCCTCACACAAGTGGCGCTACATTTATCGTGCAAACCAAAGGCGTTCCCCACGAGTCAGGCTCGTGTGGCTTTCCTTATATCCTATTTGGCTGGAAACGCGGCACAATGGGCCGTACCTCTGGTGAGCAGGGACGACCCCCTCTTATGTGATTGGGGTGCTTTTCGCGAGGAATTCCTGAAGGTATTCGACAGAAGGGCTGACTCGTACACGGCGGACCGTGAAATGCTTGAGTTGAGACAGGGATCCAACGACCTGGTGCAGTATCTCAACGCGTTCCGAAGGCTGGTTGCGGAAACCAAGTGGCCTGTTGCTAAACAGACGGCGCTCTTCCATCAAGGGCTGTGCGATGAGCTCAAGGACGCCGTGGCTCATATTGACCCTCAACCCAAGACATGTGAGGGCCTTATCAACCTGGTATTACGGCTGGAACATAGGCTAAGTGAAAGAAAGGGGGATCATGGGAGAAAAGGAAAATCCCTTCCATCCTATGTGACGGTGGGAAGTCCTGAAACTTCCACCGCATCCAAGGGAGAACCCATGGACATCAGGGCAATACGAGCGAGCCTCACAGCCACGGAGAAAGAGTCACGCCGTAAACAAGGATTGTGCCTATATTGTGGCAAAAAAGGCCACTACGTACGTGAATGCCCTGCCAAACCGAAGACGTCACGTTATCGGGCCAACCGGTCGGTAACAGCCGTGGTGGACATACCGGCGGAAAACTAGAGGACTCCAAGACCAGAGAAGGGGCATCTCGGAGTCACTCATCCATCCCTTCACTTTCCAACTCGGTCACTAAGGGACAACGACACCTGTTTATCACGGTGCACGTGGGAGTGCATGACCAGTGGATACCCGTTGTGGCCATGGTGGATTCAGGGGCCACTGGCATGTTTATGGACCACAACGAGGCATGCAGGCTAGGGCTAGTGCTTCTTCCCAAAGCAGTACCCGAAGACGTCTATGCGGTAGACGGAAGGCGATTGGTGACGGGGCCCATCGGACAGCACACGGGGGTCCTTCCGATGAGATATGGGAGGAACCATTTGGAACAAATCGATTTTAACATCATCCGAGCGCCCCAATATGGCGTCATATTGGGATTGCCGTGGCTACAGAAACACAACCCCTTTGTGGATTGGCCAACACATCGCATCGAAATGACGTCACCGTATTGCATCCTGCATTGTGGAATAAGAACGGAATCCCTTGACGCAGATGAGAGCGGGAGTCAGACGGTGGCTACAGCGGCAGAAAAAGATGTGGCTCTCCCCCAGGCTTATCACAGTTTTGAGGATGTATTTGATGAGGTGAAGGCGGAAGTGCTACCACCACATAGACAGTTTGACTGCCAGATCGACCTGGTGCCAGGGGCCAGCGTTCCCAGCGGCAGGCTGTATGCCCTGACGGAGCCTGAAAACGTGCATCTCCGGGGGTACCTGGATAAACTCCTCAAGCTAGGATTCATCCGCCCGTCCAAGTCTCCGGCCGCCTCGCCACTCTTCTTCATCCCGAAGGCTAATGGGGAGCTGAGAGCCTGTGTGGACTTTAGGGCATTGAATGCGATAACCATAAAAAATCGGTACCCCTTGCCTCTCATCAGTGTACTTCTGGAACAGGTCAAGAAAGCTCGTATCTACACCAAGTTGGATTTGAAAGGGGCATACCATCTGGTGCGCATGAGGGACGGAGACGAGTGGAAGACCGCCTTTAAGACCAGGTTCGGCCTTTTTGAGTACCTCGTCATGCCCTTCGGTCTGTGCAACGCCCCGGCAGCCTTTCAGTACTTTTTGAATGAGGTATTCAGAGAGGAGTTGGATATCTACGTGGTCGTATATATCGACGACATCCTCATCTATTCGTCCAGTGTGGAGGAGCACGTACACCACATCAAAGCTGTGCTCCAAAAGCTGAGGGAAAACATGCTGTTTTGTAAACTCAGCAAGTGTGACTTCCACGTCACATCCGTGGAATTCCTCGGAGTGATGCTGAGTCCAGAGGGACAGGAGATGGCAGAACGAAAGATCAAGGCGGTGAAAGAATGGCCGGTGCCCCAAAGCGTGAAGGACGTCCAAAGTTTCATTGGCTTCGCCAACTTTTACAGGCGGTTTATAGATGGATTTTCAGGAGTGGTGGCCCCAATCACACAGCTACTGAGGAAGTCCAAGGAGTTTGTCTGGTCCCCTGAAGCGAACAAAGCCTTTGAGGCCCTGAAAAGCGCCTTTGGTAAGGCGCCGGTGTTGGCTCACCCCGATCCGGATCTCCCCTACGTGGTGGAAGCGGACGCGTCGGATGTGGCGCTGGGGGCTATCTTGTCCCAACGCAACCACGACACAGGGGTGCTTCATCCCGTTGCGTACATGTCCCGCAAACTCAACGACGCCGAACGCAACTACCATATTGCGGAAAAGGAGCTTCTCGCAATCAAGGACGCCTTCACCGAATGGAGGCATTGGTTGATGGGGGCAAGACATGTGGTATCGGTGTACACGGACCATCGGAACCTACAGTTCATGACGGCCACTAGACACCTTTCTCCCAGGCAGCTGCGGTGGATGATCTTCTTTGCGGGGTTCAACTTCCGCATCACATATCGGCCGGGGACGGAAAACCGGAAGGCGGACGCCCTGTCCCGTCAATCTGCAGTTAAGGAACCATTGCCTGCAACCGAGCGTTCCATCATTTCCCCGAGGATGGTATTGGGGGTTATCCAACCGGATACTTTCCTGAGGGGAATAAAGAGAGGGATCAGGTCATTCGCATGGCGGAGGTGGCTCCTCAGTCACAGAGAATGGCAGCTGAAGGACGGGATACCCCTGAAGGGCAGGTGCCTATTGATACCCACGCCTAGGCTAAGGAAACAAGCATTCATCTGGTGCCATGACTCTCCATGCGCAGGTCATTTGGGCTTTGAAAAAACGGTGGCTAGCATGGGACGGCATTTCTGGTGGCCAACCATGAGAGTGGATGTCAGGAGGTGGGGACAGGAGTGTCCTACGTGTGCTACCATGAAGGCCGACCATGGCCGAACCCAAGGGCTCTTACATCCACTTCCGACCCCGGATAGACCATGGGATAGCATATCACTGGACTTCGTGGTGGGCCTACCGGTAGACCAGGGGATGACGGCAATACTGGTGGTGGTGGATTACTTGACGAAAATGGGGCACTTCATCCCCTGCAAGAGAGTCCCTACGGCCGGGGAATTGGCGTCACTACTCCTAAAGAATGTGGTACGACTGCATGGATTACCTGGGGTGATCGTGTCGGACCGGGGGTCGCAGTTTACTGCGCAATTCTGGAAGACTTGGTGCACTGCGCTGCATGTTAAGACCGCCCTGTCCACCAGCTACCACCCTCAAACGGACGGCCAAACCGAGCGCCTGAACCAAACGCTCAAACAGTATCTGCGATGTTTTGTGGACCAGGGCAGGGAAGAATGGGTCGACTTGCTATGGGTTGCAGAGATAGCCTATAACAACGCCACTCACAGCTCCACACAGTCATCTCCGTTCTATAGCAACTATGGCCAACATCCCAGGTTCTTGCCATTTCTACATCCGTTCAGAGAGGACAGGATTCCCGCCACAGCGGACAGGGTGGCACACATAAAAGACACGTTGATGCACTCAAGGGCTGTCCTAATAGAGGCCAAGAGAAGATACAAGGCTGCGGCAGATAGGAAGAGAAGGCCCGGGCCACTGTACCGCACTGGAGACTACGTCTGGATATCCACAAGAAACATGAGGTTTCGAAAGAACAGTGTGTTCCATCCCAAGTACATGGGCCCCTATCGAATTACCAAGTGTATGGGTCCCGTGAACGTGAAGGTGTGCTTGCCCCAGTCATTGCGGATACACCCTGTCTTTCATGTATCATTGCTCAAACCAGCACCCTCCAAGCCGTCTGGGACACCTAGGCCGGTATGCGTGGAGTCGGAGGTGGAGTATGAAGTGTCGGGCATACGGGCGTCCAAATGGCGCAGGGGGAAGCTGTGGTACCTGGTTGCGTGGAAAGGCTATGGCCCGGAGGAGCATTCATGGGAACCGGCTGAAGGGGTTCATGCTCCGCGCTTGGTCTCCTTGTTCCATCGGCGTTTTCCTGCCAGCGCTGGACCCGTGGGGAGCCGCTGAGAGGGAGGATGTACTGTCAAGAATTCCTGTCATACAAGGGAAACACGCCCTTATGTAAACAGGAGAGCTGTTACATAACTCAAGGGAAACACGCCCTTATGTAAACAGGAGAGCTGTTACATAACTCAAGGGAAACACGCCCTTATGTAAACAGGAGAGCTGTTACATAACTCAAGGGAAACACGCCCTTATGTAAACAGGAGAGCTGTTACATAACTCAAGGAAAACACGCCCTATAAAGGGAGGAACCGGGAGGTACAAGGCTGTCGGATATTGTGTTTACACCGACGTACCTGCTTCGTGAAGAGCAGTGTTCCGGAGTGGTGCTCCAGTAAGGCAAGAACGGAGGTAGGTCGAGTCGTTACTCCCTGGGCCGTGTCTTGCCCCATCGTCACCTGTGAAGGACCCGGAAGCTCTACCGGTCAACCATTGAGCTTCGCTTTTTGACTCGGCTGAGTCCAAGTGCAGTGGCGCTTTTGCTGGTTGGAGTCGTAACTCCCAGCCCGACCAGAGACACAGGGACTGCCAGCTGTAACGCACACCAGGAGGTGTTTGCCGCGTTACAGACTCGGAAGTCCACAGGATCGATCGAGCGGCTGCTCTCGGTTCAGTCTTCTTGCTTGTGATTGGGGTATCGGTGACGCATCACCAGGAGGTGACTCCGCGTCCCGGTGCAGTCTGAGGAAGAGGTTGAGCGGCTGCTCCCTTCAGGTAGAGACCCCGGCTGGGTGTTTCCCTGACTCCTCGATTCTCCCCAACACTCTTCGTGCCCCTCACAGCCTACCGATTGGCATTGTCGGCCATTTCATTTCTGCCCTCTGTTGGCATACGCCGGGATCGGCGTATATGCAGAGGACGGTTAGGACCATCCGTGCTGTGGGCTGGTAACGTACTTAGCCTGGAGGATTCCAGTGACTATAACTTTTGTTTGTTCTTTGTATTTTATTTGCCTTCATTAAAAGAACTAACCCTTCACAAGTGGTTGCGTCCTCATTGTCGTGTCTGTTAAACGATCCTGAGACATTCAGGGCGTTACAGCATTCAGTCAAACAACTAGTAAAATAAGGTTATGAGGTCATTAACTTCAAAGGGGGTACAAAAATGTTTGTATTTTCCACTGCTCCATTAAGGGTGACTGGAGAAGAAAAAGCGGGTTGGAGTGTTTGTCATATACTGCTGCTGGCAAAATACCAGGTTTTTTATACAAATACGCCTGCACCTATCTTTGAAATGTGTGCCTCCACCTCATAAGCAAATGACACACCTGCCATGCAAGTGATTCAATACCTGTAATGTCACAAAATAGACCAAGCTACTGCATTAGTATTAAAACCTCAAGTTCAATGGCTGCCAGTCCTATGTCTTCAAAATATACAGATGGTATATTCAGACAAACAGATTGGTGTTTGAATCACAATATGAATGGCACTTCGTAGTGGAGACTATCCACCAAGCTGTGCACCACAATTGGTGTGCGTCTGGTTGGATTACAGACCATCTTTATGGTTACAGCAACTCATTGTCTATTTGGACAATTGTTTTGATTGGCTTTCTTGCTTGGACTGCTATTCTAGCTCCATACAGTTGTGATACTCTGACAGCCTTTTCATGTACAGGTTTTCTCTTTGTGGTGCAGCTCCGAATGTGCTTTGTAATAACCCGGATATGCCAGTGCAACATTGCATGTACATCGATCAAATCAATGTATTCTGACCCCTGGAGAAGGTTAGACTAGGTGGCTAGGTCGCTTGCTCTGTCCCTAAGGGTGTGCAAAATTTGCTTTTGTGTATTTATGAGAAATATTGGCACAATTACGCATAATCCATCGAAATACAAATCTGTGATTTTGGACTATATTTTACAGGAAATGCATGTTCGTTCCAAATTTTGATGTGAGGAAGCATACAACTAGTGCAAAAACAGCCGCTCCCGTCTGGTGCTCAAATTTATTCTCAGTACATATTTACTAGGGTGGGCGGAATTTGCGAAATTCACTTTCGCAAATTATCGCGAAAATGTTAAAAATCTCCGCCAACACGCGGAAATATCGCAAAGATGCTGAAGTTCTTTTCCTGCCCGTTCGCGGTATTTTCTGTGTGGTCGCGACTCGCCAACTTACCCATGAGGTTGCTTGTGGGCGCGGCCATCTTGTTTTCACCTGTCTCGCGGTGCATGATCGCCAGAAGAAAGACGTGATCGCGCGACGAATGACGTTAGTGCGGGCGCGAACTGTCGCGAGACAGCGCAAATGGCTACCAACAATCCAACATCTCGTGGAGAACGCAACCGGATCGGGAAAACTTGTCGGCGAACGCGGGGATTCAGGTAAGGCGATCGCGCGCACGCGAGAATGTATTATTTTACAGCGCGAGCAAGCAAAAAATTTCCGGTAAAATGCGGATTGCGGAAATTTTGACATTTTTGCGCTCTCTGCAGAACGCAAAAATGTCAAATTATCGCAATTTCCGCGAGCGGAACGGAATTTTAGCCCAGGCCTAATATTTACTGCAAATACGCGTAATTACTTACACAAAGTCATGTAATGGCATAATGTTGGGAATTTCGCTTAACAGGCGTAAAGTGACCCCCCTGAATCACGCAAATTGTGCCGCGTCATTTACATTTCACATAGGCCTACAAACCATATGGAGCTCATATTAAAATACTGATCCAGCCCTGTTGAAGCAGACTTGAAAGTTGAGTAAATGTGATGCCATTCTTTGGTAAGGTCGGGAACTTGAATTTCCTCCCCATATCGCCTTAAAGAAATCACGCAGCCTCTCCCTTAAAGAAATCCCGCTCCGGGTTCATTAGGCAGCTATCATTTAACTCATCTCCCGCCGTGAACTCGTGACCTTTCTTCTGTGCCACAAAGCTGCCCGAGGGAGCAGATGACGCTGTGCTACAAACATATGACAGATCAGGCATCTCTGGTTCCAGTCGCTAATCAACATCATGGGCGTATTGTTGGAGTCAAGCCCATGATTCTTACTTTAAACCACTGCAATTCCATTTGCATTCGCAGAGACATAAAAAACATGTCTTCTTTGCCTGTCTTCGTGTTCTCATTTTCATACTTCCGCGTTAGGGCTTTAACAGCGCTGCTTTTGAGGCTTTCAGCAGATCACATTAAGTCATTGTTGTGGTGAAGCCAAAACGCAAGCATATGCCTTGTAAATATATATGAGCTGGCCGCACGTACTGGAACATGTCAAAAGTAAGTACCTAAAATCCTGAATATTTTATCAGGAATTAACAAAAATTGCAGACCCATCCAGCTGTCTGCTGGCTCCTGCTCCCGTCATTAGATGCTTGCTGTCTCTCATGGCTGCCAGTAACACTCCAGAGGATTACGTGATCTCTTTTTAGTGCTACGGATTAATGAACAAGCATTGGCAAAGCCCAAGATGTCTGGCGTTTTTCTAAAACTGTAGTAGCAATGTCGCTCACAAACGTGCCCTCATCACCATTTCTCTTTCGCACATATAGTGTCAAATACACAATACATAAAACACGTAGTTGGGTAGGAGTGATAGTAGTACTAGTGGAGATGGCTGTGGTAGTGGCACTATGATGAGTTGATGGTGGTGATGATGGTGGCAGTAAAGGTTTCATTGGCGGTAGTGATGGCAGCGAAAATAGTGGGGATGCTGGTAGTAGTAGCAGCTGTGGTTATCGTGGTAGTAGTGGTGGTGATGGAAGTGATAGTAATATTGGTGGTGAAGGTGTTGGTAGAGGGGTTGATTGTATTAGTATTAGTGGTGATGATAGTTGTGTTAATAGTTATGATCAATCAATCAATCAATCAAAGACATTTCTAGAGCGCACTACATACCCGTAGGGTCTCAAGGCGCTGGGGGTAGGGGGGGTGCCGCTACTGCTCGAACAGCCAGGTCTTCAGCTTCTTCCTGAAGGAGAGGTGGTCTTGGGTCAGGCGCAGGTCGGTCGGGAGGGAGTTCCAGGTCTTGGCGGCCAGGTAGGAGAAGGACCTTCCTCCTGTAGTCGCTCTTCGGATGCGGGGGACCGCGGCGAGGGCGTGGTTGGCTGAACGGAGGTGGCGTTTGGGAGCGTAGAAGTTGATTCGGCTGTTGAGGTAGCTCGGGCCTTGGTCGTGTAGGGCTTTGTGTGCGTGGGTGAGGAGGCGGAAGGTGATTCTTTTGTTGACGGGGAGCCAGTGTAGGTCTCTCAGATGTCCGGAGATGTGGCTGGTTCGTGGGATGTCGAGGATGAGTCTGGCTGAGGCGTTCTGGATCCGCTGGAGTCTCTTCTGGAGCTTGGCGGTGGTACCGGCGTAGAGGGCGTTGCCGTAGTCCAGTCGGCTAGTGACGAGGGCCTGGGTGACGGTCTTCCTGGTCTCGGTGGGGATCCACCAGAAGATCTTCCGTAGCATGCGTAGGATGTTGAAGCACGCCGAGGAGACGTTGTTGACTTGTCTGGTCATGGAGAGGGAGGAGTCCAGGATGAAGCCCAGGTTGCGTGCATGGTCTGTCGGTTTGGGTGCGGTGCCCAGGGCGGGAGGCCACCAGGAGTCGTCCCAGGCGGAGGGTGAAGAGCCCAGGATGAGGACCTCCGTCTTGTCTGAGTTCAGTTTCAGGCAGCTGGTCGTCATCCACTCGGCTACCTCTTTCATCCCTTCATGCAGGTTGGCTCTTGCGGCGGCGGGGTCGTTGGTCAGGGAGAGGATCAGCTGGGTGTCGTCGGCGTAGGAGATTATGCTGAGGTTGTGTTGGCGTGCGATGGCCGCGAGGGGGCTCATGTAGACGTTGAAGAGGGTGGGGCTCAGCGAGGATCCTTGGGGGACGCCGCAGATGACTTCGGTGGCCTCTGACTTGTACGGTGGTAGGCGGACTCTCTGTGTTCTTCCGTCGAGGAAGGAGTTCCTTGCAGTTGTGTGCGTTGTTGTCCAGCCGGTCCTTGAATGCAGTTTTCTTGGCGGCGCGGATCAGCTGGTGGTGCTTCCGGGTGGCAAGCTTGAAGGAGGTCCTGTTGTCCGGTGTAGGTTCCCTTCTCCAGACTTTCTCGAGGGCTCGGCAGTTCTTCTTGGAGCTCTTGAGTTCGTCGGTGAACCATGGGGCTTTCTTGCTGCCGGGTCTGCTGGGCAGGGTCCTCAGCGGGGCGAGCTCGTCCGCGCAGTTGCTGATCCACTTCGTGATGATGATTATAGTGGTGTTAGACTTGGGGGTCTCTAGTTGGCACAGGTATGCACTTGTGACAAATAGGGACCCTCGCCTCTAGTCAGGGTAAGGGGGTACACTCCTAAAATAACCCCTGCTCACCCCCTTGGTAGCTTGGCACGAGCAGACAGTCTTATCTGAGAGGCAGTGTGTAAAGCATTAGTGAACACATACAGTAACCAAGTGACAACACTACTGATGGACACCACACAGGGTTTATATAAAAAATAAGTGTTCTTTATATAGATTTACCACAAGACCATTAAACGACAAAAATACACAATACTGTGACTTTAGATAGTAGAATTTTGCTTAGTTCTCTTAAGTTCTTAAATGCGACACTTTAAGTCAATGTACCTTTTAGATGCGACACACAGGGCAACGAAAGTGTTGCAACGATGTTGATGCGATGAAGTTTTTGGTACAAAGAAATAAAGACGTGAAGATCTTCCAGATGCGGCACGCTTCTCCGATGTTGCGAGAAGACTCAACGCTTCAGCTGCAGCGGCGTCACCCTTTACGCGATGCGACGACAGCGGCCTTGGCAGCGACATACTTCTCCGACGTTTACGAGACGCTTCCGCTCGATGCGATGTTGCAGCGGCGACACCCCTTTACATGATGCGACGACAGCAGCTCCGACGGCGGCACGCTTCTCCGTGGATGCGAGGCGGTTTTCTTGATGCGGTGCAATGCGACAACTACGATGGCGACACGCTTCTTCCTCGATGCGAGACTCTTCTCTTGATGCGGTGCAATGCGTCAGCTACGATGGCTTGGATGGTGACACGCTTCTTCGGCATTGCGGGACACTTCCTGGATGATCCGAGACGCTTCCGCTCGATGCGATGCTGCAGCGCGACTCACTTTACGAGATGCGGCGACAACAGCTCCGACGGCAGCACGCTTCTCCTTCTTGAGTCGCGCTTCCAGCTCCTTGAGATACGCAGTCCCTCAGAGGGCCCAACAACAGCAGCAGGCACTTCCAAAGAACTCTGGGGAGCTGGGGGGTGAAGTCTGTTGTTCCTGAGACTTCAGCAGGAGGCAAGCTCTTTTCCAAACCCTTGGAGATCCTTCACAAGTTGAGCAAAAGTACACACAAAGTTCCTTTCTCCTCTCTTTGGCAGTAAGGCAACCACTGCAGGCCAATCCCCCAGGTTCAGGGATAGTTTCCTCCTCAGCTTCTTCTGATTCCTCCCTCAGCAGAGGTTCTTCTTGTTACCCAAAGTGATCTAAATTCTTGGGAAAAGGGTCCCAATATTTATACCCAGAAATCCTTTGTCTTCTGAAGGCAGAGGGGCCTTTTCCCAGTCCAAACCAGTTCCTGAGCACTCTGTTTACCAGACTTCTCCTTTCCTTTCACAGTGCAGGGCAGAAACATTAGACGCCCCACAGGAGATGGAGCCAGCATTGTGGAAGGCAAGTACAGCCCTAGAGCACTTTGTTGACAGGATTCCTTCTCTTCATTCACTGTGCAGGGCAGAGACATCAGCCGCTCCCCAGGGGCTGGAGCCAGCATTGTGGAAGGCAGGCACAGCCCTATTCAGGTCCCAGGTGCAACTCCTCCCACCCATCTAGATGCAGATCTCTCTATTCACCACTGGGGCACCTCACCCTGTCTCCTGGAATTCCCCAGCCCTGTCACTCAAACTCCAAACAAAGGAATACACAGCCTAGGAGAGGCAGGTTTGAATGGTTAGACAAGAAAATGCCTACTTTCTAAAAGTGGCATTTTCAAACACAGAATGTTAAAACCAACTTCACTAAAAGATTTATTTTATCATCCTGAGTTCAGGCATATTAAATTCTAATTCCTACCATGTTCTCTGAGTCAGTTAGGATTATAAGATGTAATAACCACTGTCACGGTTACGCAGAAGTTCAATCTAGCCAAATGTACTTAACCTGTGCCATATTTAGGTCAATGTGTAAAAGGTTAACATGCTGAATTGTATTCTTGAACATTGAATTTTAATCACTACACGTTGTTTGTATATACCGTTTTTTAATCATTGGCATAAAGCTGAGTTCCATTTTGTTTACATTGGCATTAAGCTGCTTTCCGTGTCACGTGCAGAAGAGACAATTGGTACACACAAAACTGTACACGCGACAAGCCAAAAACAAGCTCACGCGGCTCACGTGACAGGTCAGGTTTGCCTTCTGCATTTGCACGTGCCTGAACTAGAATCTTCCTTACGCGGGTGCCGAAGGTATTTAAAGCACTCGCGCGAGCATCCTAATGCTTAGTCTCATCATTAGACTTCCTTACCTGCACTCCTGCAATTCCCGGACGATACCTTGGACTTCCTCGAAGAGAGACTCGGCTTGTTTCTTCTCCTGTGTTCCAGTCCACAAGGTGGCGCTCTCGACCTACCGATCCACGAAAGAACGCGCTTCACATCTCGATCCTGCAAAACAAAAGAAGGTCCAGATAAGTGAACTTAAAAAGAAACAACAATCAATGTAAACGACGCACCGGTGAGTCGTATCGTTAGATTAACATTCGTTTGTTCATGCAAAAGACTTGTCAAGTTATTTAGGAAATATTAAGACATTGCATAAAAGGACTGCAGACTTTCTTGTAAACAAAGACATTGGTAAACAAAGACAAGTGGTAAGAAGTAATTACCACGAAACAAAGGTAATCATCGGAGCAATTGGACTACAAGTTACTTACTCCGTTTATGGACATAGTGTTAAAGATTTGTTGTGCTGTACTTCTTTACAGGGCAAGAAGCACTTGTGCAGAGAAGAGAGTATTACTATAGCGGCAGTCTAATAATAATGCACTAGGTAAATCTGCTATTAGGACGATGTGATTAGATTTGCATGTTTGCCACATAATATATTTGTCTAACCAATATCATTTGATATCTTGTAGATTTTGCATGAATATATGTTGCCTGATTGAAGAGTGTCATAAGCGGTTAAGCCAGACAGAAAAAGGCGCCATAAGAAGTGCAAGACAGCGAGGTGCACTCCAGATTTCTCTTGTCTCTTTGTTATTCCACTTCCCCTTTCCCTTTGGGAACCTTTTCACACTGCTGAATTATTTAAGTTCGGTTGTTGGACCGGTTCTTAGGGGGAATTGGGTTCGTTCATCTCTCAAGAGAAGGTTCAGGAGTTCAGGTGAGTGATAGTCGTGACAGAAGACTAAGCCACCACTTCTCTGAGAGATCAACGAAATGGATGTGGTAGACAATACGTCAGAATTATCCCAATTAGTTAGGCATTTACAAATAGAAATGCAGCATTTAAAACAGGAAAACGATGCTCTTAGGGAAGAATTAGTTAAAACAAAACAAGGTTTTATGCAATGGAGAGATCCAAAGGGCCCTGAAAAACGTCCGGTATTATCCCCGCCCAAGTTTGGAAACACTACCTTTGCCTCAACAAATCCAACGGCTCACAATACTGATTCTAACCTTCAAGTTACTGTAGTCACTCCAACCCCGGTCCCTCTTGCCAACCCAGAACGATTTTCAGGAGATTCTACGCGATTTGCTGCTTTCATTAATCAATGTCAATTGCATTTTCTTTGCAAACCCCAGATTTTTAATACTGATTCCACCAAAACTGCATTTATTATCTCTTATTTGGGAGGAGTAGCAGCAGATTGGGCTATTCCCTTGGTAGACTCAAACAGTCCTCTCTTACAAAATTATGATGATTTTAAGGACGCCATGTCTCGACTTTTTGCTCGTCATGTTTTTGTGCAGACGAGTGACAATGAGTTACTTAACCTTCGTCAAGGCTCAAAAGATCTACTTAGTTACATTACTACCTTTAACAGGCTACTTTCTGAGACCCGTTGGCTTGAGGAAAAGCGCACCTCATTGTTTTACCGCGGGTTAAGAGAGGAATTAAAAGACTCTCTGGCTCATATAGTTGACTTACCGAATGATTACGGAGATTTTGTTGACTTGGTGGTCAAATTAGAGCATAGGTTAAATGAGAGAAAGGGAGAAAAACCCAAAATGGATTTTAGACTTAAAACAGACAATAGATCCCTGTTTTCAAGAACTGAAAAAAAGGGATAATAAGGAGAAAGATGACAAGACAGGGGATCCAGAACCTATGCAAATAGGGGGAATCAGAGGACCACTTACTCTTGAAGAAAAAGAAAGACGAAGAAAAGAAAAATTATGCCTGTATTGTGGCAAGGGCGGACATTTCGCCAGAGAATGCACGATTAAACCCAAGAAAAAGAAAGACATTGCTCAGGCTGATCAAAAAGAATCGGAAAACTGAATTCCTCAAAGAAAGAAGAGATCGTTTCTTTGAGAGAACCAAAAACCGAGATCTCTAGAAATGTCATGAATACAGAGGCTAGGGTTGCTAGACACATTATGATTCTTATGACAATAGTTGTTGCAATACAACAAAGACATGTTTTACCAGTCCTAGTAGATTCTGGAGCTACTGGGAATTTTTTTGATATAAACCTGGCTAAATCATTAAATATTTCCAACATAAGTAAAGAAGTACCTGAACCTGTCAGAGCCGTCGATGGCTCGGCCTTATCTTCTGGTCTTATCCGGTCACATACTGTGCCCCTAACTCTTGTTAGTGAAAATGGACACACTGAACAGGTAATGTTTGATTTAATTGACACTCCAGCTTTTGGAATAATCCTTGGCATTCCTTGGCTTGAGAAACATAATCCCAAGATTGATTGGGTTAAGAGAACAGTAAGTCTTGATTCCATGTTTTGTAGAACACATTGCTATTTAGAAGCTAAAGATCCCATTTTTCCCTTACATTGTGCTTCTACACTCAGTCCTGAGAGTAGTTTACCAAACATATACCAAGATTACGCAGATGTGTTCGATCCAGTGCAAGCAACGCAGCTTCCCCCTCACAGGGTATATGACTGCAGGATAGACCTAATTCCAGGAATGCCTCTTCCGTGCAGTCGTGTCTATGCCCTCACTGAACCAGAAAACAAGTATTTGAAAGAGTACCTTAATGACCTTTTAGAAAAAGGTTTTATTCGACATTCTTCCTCCCCGGTCTCCTCTCCTCTCTTTTTCGTGGCCAAGAAATCTGGAGATTTGAGGGCTTGTATTGATTATAGAAGTATCAACAAGGCCACCATTAAAAATCGATACCCATTGCCATTAATTCCTGTATTGTTAGATCAGGTCAAGGGTTCTTCCATTTACACCAAACTGGACTTACGTGGCGCTTATCACCTGATTCGTATGCGCAAAGGTGATGAGTGGAAAACTGCATTCCGTACTAAATTCGGCCTCTATGAATACACTGTTATGCCGTTTGGGTTATGCAATGCCCCGGCGGCATTCCAGTATTTCATCAATTAAGTTTTCCACGATCTTTTGGACGTTTTTGTTATCGTCTATATCGATGACATTTTGATTTTTTCCAAGAATGAAGAGGAACATGTATTACATGTTAGGACTGTCCTACAAAGGTTGAGGGAGCACTCTTTGTTTGCCAAATTAGAGAAATGTGTTTTTCATGCCCACACTGTAGATTTCTTAGGCTACGTACTCTCACCTAAAGGTATAGAAATGGATCCAAAAAAGGTAGAAGCCATCACAAATTGGCCAATTCCAACCTCAGTAAAAGAAGTTCAAAAGGTGTTAGGTTTTGCTAATTTTTACCGGAGGTTTATAGCCCATTTTTCAAGAATTGTATCTCCTATAACACAATTACTAAAAAAGGGACAAACCTTCCAGTGGTCTCAAAAAGCTAATGAAGCCTTTCTAGAATTAAAAAGAGCTTTTACCTCGGCTCCTGTATTAAGTCACCCTGATCCTGACCAACCTTTTTTCGTTGATGCTGATGCCTCTCAAACTGCAGTAGGAGGAGTATTAATGCAAAAGAACCCAAACACTGGACACCTTCATCCCTTAGCTTATTTTTCACGAAAATTATTGCCAGCAGAACAAAATTACACAATAGCTGAGCGAGAATTGTTGGCCATAAAGGATGTTTTTGCTGAGTGGAGACATCACCTTTTGGGAGCTAAACACACGGTTATAATTTTTACTGACCATAAACATTTTCAATTTTTCACATCTATCAAAGCATTAACACCTAGGCAAATGAGATGGTTGCTTTTCTTTAGTGAGTTCGATTTTTTAATCACCTATCGACCAGGGCAAAAGCAGTTGTTATCTGATACCCTCTCTCGTTCAGGAGTTCAGGTGAGTGATAGTCGTGACACAAACTGCACCTTCTGGCCTATGGTGAACAGGTAGCCTTGCAATAGTGAAAAACGAAAATGGCTGTAATTCACTATTAGCACATGTCACACACACCAGGGCATGTCCTACCTTATCCTTACAATGCACCCTGCCCTTGGGCCTACCATAGGGGTGTCTGATATGAAGAACAGGGAAGGTTTAGGGACTGGCAAGTGGGTGCACTTGTCCAGTCAGCATGACAGTACCAGACTGCATTCAGGCTCTGCAATGGCAGACCTTAGACACACTTTTGCATGCTGCTTCTGTGGGTGGCACAACCAGTGCTGCAAGCCCACCAGCAGTATTTGGATTACAAGCCCTGGGCACTCCTGGTGCACTGTACTAGGGTCTGACAGGTAAACCAAACCAACCAATCATGGAATCACAAATCATACATCAATTTACAATAGGGAGCACTAGCACTGTGGCACTGGACAGCATTGGCACAGTGCCCTGAGCAACTAACACCAGCTAAAACGTATGAGGCAACAGCAAAAATTGGATGGGAGACTCACGCCAATGTGCCAGGTCTAAAAAGTGGTTATAGTGGTAATGGTGGAGGTAGTGGTAGCAGTGGTGGTAGTAGTGTTTATCGTGGTGATGATAATGATCTTGGTATTACATATTATTATTTTTGATGGTGTCAGTAGTGGTTGTGAGGATGGCATTGTTTATTGTGGTATTGGTGGCCTCAGTGGTAGTGGGAATAGCAGTACTGCTGATATTGGTGATAGTAGTAGTAGTGGTGTTGATTGTGGTGTTGATGATCATACTATCAGCAGTTCTGGTAGTAATGTTGGTGGTGTTGGTGACAGAGAAGATAGCACCAATAATAGTTATAGTAGGAGTAATGGTGGCAATAGCAGAGATTGTGGTGATGGTGCTAATAGTGGCGATGGTAATGGTGATGTGGTGGTAGTGGTGATGCTGGTGATAGTGATAGAGGTGCTATTAGTAGTAATTGTAAAGGTGGAAGTTATGGTGATGGTGGCAATGGTGGTGATAGTGGTGGTGGTAAAGCTTAGGATAGTGGTTCCGAGCTAAGGCTTAAAGCTGTGGTAGTAGTGTTAAAAATGGTGGTAGTAGTGATGATGGTGCTGATGGTAGCAACGGTTTTGAGATTTGTGGTTGTAATTATGGCAGGGTGGTAGAAATGGTGGAGATTAGGGTGATGGTGGTAGTAGTGGATTCTGGTGGTGATGGTAGGAGTGTTGGCTGTAGAAAGGGTGGAACGGGTAATGGTGGTAGTGGGTACGCTGATAGCAGTGGTAATGGTGGTGATAAGTGATAGCACCAGTGCTCTAAATGGGCCAAGGTCTGCCAGAGCGAGGCTTTGGCAAAATAAAAAATAGACACTGAACCGGGGCCCTATGGGGCCTCTATTTCTGTCATTCACCAGCTGAAGAAAAAAACACACCCCATCTTTATGCCTGTATATGCTGGTGCTGCCTCGCAATGTCGCCAGAAGTCCCATTTGTGACACAGGGGCTAGGAGACAGATGCTACTTACCATTGGTGACTGAGTGTCTAAAGCCTCATTTCATTTGAACAGACTAACTAGTGAACCGCAGCCTACTTAGAATTTACCTTGTCAAGTTTTATATTGCTTTTATCCCTGGTTAAAGGCTTTTATATAAACGGTTAAATGTGATATCGCCCAGTGAGACTCCATTTGTTTATTTGTCAACCACAGGATGATATTTCACATGTATCTATTCTATACGTCATGCCTTGAGTAAAGGCTTCCTAAGCCACACCCATTTGCGGGCCTCGCCACTTTTCTCATCCCACTTAAAGCACTGGGTAGCATTGGTGAGGGTGCTGGTGCCCATACTGTACTATCACTCTGCCTTTAACATTTAAACAACAATACTGCAGCTCCAGAAAGCGGCAATGCTGATATAGACATAACAACACATAAACACGCTATCATTATTAGAAGCCACATTAGCAGGGCCTAAAAGAAAGTCAATCTGCAACTGGCCATGCAATGCTCCTGTCCAAGATCACACATGGAAGGCAGAATGGGACTCAGGCCCAGTGCAACAATTAATACATAAATAAAACTACAGAGCAGACAGAACGTAATCGCGTAAGGAGACAGATGTATACAAACCCTACTTTAAACGTTTAAACTGGAACAGTGCACCTACAGAATGTGGGCTATGTTTATATATGCCCCGAGGAATCTAAGTAAATACCTCTTTATGCTTATTTATTTAAAAGCAAAAGTACACCATGGTCTTGAATGGAGTGCCTTTGCGATTGCCCAGGTACAGGGGCAGACAAAGAAGACGTATATACACACTCCTTGTAACATCTGAGCAATCCTGCATCTCACAAATTCTACAGGAAACCTGCACGTGGCCACATACCACTCCTGTCCAAGTTCACACTTACCTCAAAGGCAATTGCTTGTTAAAAAACAATTGGGGGGACAAAAGCTTGTAGAATAAGTGTGTGATACATTTATTAATGTGATTACTATTGCCTGGATTTAACTACTTGTACACTAAGCTGTACCTACTTATGGAGTGAGGAATAAAAGTGTAAGATAAATACATTATTATTGTCCCCCATGCTTGGTAAAAAGTAAGATACATTTACCTGAGGAAGGTTTATGCACAGTGTAATGGACACCAAAGATAGAAGGGCGATTATTTTTGATGTGAAAAATAATAAAATTCTTAACCACGATAATAGCATATTCTCGTTAAAAGGGAATCTACAAGTGCATGCATGCAGGTACATGAATTTATCTTGATTAATATTAATCAAAATATTGGCATATAATCTGTGGTTGCGTTTTACTACCTATAAAATTCCACTACAGTTAAAGACAACACATGTAGCACGAAATAAAAAGCGCTAGTATTTTTTTATTAACAAATCATAGATTGCTGTTATCTAAGCAATTACCATGGACTCAAACAAAGTGCAGTTAAATCAAATGGGAAAAAAGTTTTTATAAAGTATAGTTAGTTCAAATGGGGAAAAAAAGTTTTTAGGAAAAAGATAAAAACAAAAAGTTCACACTAAGAAAGCATTGGAAATGTAACAAAAACATTATATCACTACATGCTACCATGAGTGTATCTACAGTGTCAAAGAAGCACGGTCCAGCAGAAAATAGGCCTGCACTTGTGCCATTACCTGATGAAAATGTAATCTACAGGCACCCATATGCTGCTCTTCTGCAATGAGAAACAAAAAGTGAGCCTCCTCCAAGAGCCTGACAGAATGGGGAGAACTCCCTGCAGTACACAAAATATCTTTTTTTGACACGGTGACCACTCTGTGAATAAGCAGTCCAACAGATAGAATGTTATGAAGCTGCTCTGTAAAAGAAATAAACAAGCATTGGCAATGCAAGCAGGTCTGACCTAGAAGAAAAGTATTTCTCCAATCACTGGAGAGATTAGGCACTCATTAACACACTTTGTACGCGCTCTGTCGCTCATTATTTTAAAACATTGATGCATTCGTTCACCCACTCATTCATTTTGGCATTGACACACTTACGCAGTCACAGTAAAACATGCCTATTTAATAAGCATTTCTAAGATATGTAAAATAATTTAAAAAAATGAAAAGCAAAAGTGACACTGCCTAAACATGTTGGTTGTACACTTGCAATAAAAACTTGTTAACAAGATAAGTTAAAAGAATAAAAAAGAAAAGTGCCACTGCCTAAACATGGTGGCTGAATACTTGCAATAAACAATGTTAAACATTACAGATAGCAGTGAGCTGCCATCCTGGAATGTTACTGTGCAGAGGGTATCACAGTCTTAAAGGTCCAACATGGCAGTCTTGTTTAGAAGGAATATCTCATTAATCTTGGAATAGTAAATCCTTACACAATACAATGCCAAAATGACCACTCAGTAAACATTGCACCGAGTGACCCTCTCATTGTACTTAATGTATCCAAAATAATTCACGTGTTGAGTCCACTTGAGCTGGTGATATAAGGATTCACTACAGACAGTACCAGTCCAAGATGCCTGCCTGGTGTACAAGTAGTGTCCATCTTGGATGCGACACACAACAGCTTAAATAAACAGCAGGTGATCATCCGAGTAGCACTGTCTGGAGAGCTGTCTTGAAAATAGAAATAAATACAAAAGGAGAAAATAATAAATTAAAGGAGTCCTATAAAAGAGGAAGATTGAAAGCTAAACAAGTGGCATACTCACCGTGCATTGAGGCACACTTATGTTTAGTCAGATGGGATCCGCAATATGTTTTCACACTCAATAGAACCTAAGGCTGCAGTGGGATGGCTTGCCTCCCCACTATGAAAGCTTTCAAAAGCAGCACCAGAATCCGCCCAATGGCTGAAGAGTGCTGACCCAAAGCTCCTCTGTAGCCTGGCAGTACCCCAGAGTGGACGTGATATTTACTGCACCTGTTAAAAACGGATACACTGGGGTTTCCAGTTTGAAGAGGAGGTAGATAAATAGCACATATCAAGTGTTTAGCCCTAAAAAGTGGGCATGACATCCAGATTGTATTGCTTTGCCCACTAAAATCTGCATATCTTGGTATTCAGCAGAACTTTTCTCCTCAGTAAATTAGAGGTTAACAATCTGTGATGGGGGAATGGTACAGTATGGGGACAAATAAAAATGTGCATGTACCACCACTCACTTCTGTTAATTTAAACAATAAGTGACAATATGAGGGTTGAGTCTGCATGAGCAGCATATGCTAGTCTAGTGCATGCACTCTAGTTTGCCAGGCACTATTGTTTACAAAAAGAGGCTTGGAGCCCCCCCATTGGCTTTAGTGTCACTGTTCTTTGCTGCCTCCTAATTGAACAGAGCAGGCCAGGCATCACTTCCTGTTTCTTCTCTGGTGCATGGACCACACACAGATTGAGACTTCTTAATTAGTGTCTCTGTTAAACTGTTTTGCTAATATTTCTTCTTTCCTCTCCTACCCACCACTTCTGTGTTGCTCGCCCTTGTCACCCTCACCTCTCCCTGTCGTCCTTGCTTGCACCCACACCCACCCCTTTCTCCCGTCTTTTTATTGTTGCTTCTCCTGTCATCTTTAACCATTGTTATGATGGCGTTTGGTTTCAAATGGATACTTAAAGGAGAGCAGATGCCGCGTGCGATAAACCTGGTATATTAATGCATGCACGTGATCACCCAGCGGAAATTCCGTAGCGCCTCTGCTGCAGAGACCTTTACTAGCACAGCGAGGAAACTCACGAAACCTTTGTCCAAAAAAAGCTTTTCAGCTTCCAAATAAAAAGGACCATAAACAATGGGTACAAATTAAAATCAGCGTGCCATTTAAGGGCTCAAGACTTGTGGGAAATTGACCGGGAGACTTCCCCGCCATTGTAGCAGATTTTTGTTGGTGTTGGGTTGCACCTTTCAGAAATTGGTGTTAAGTTTATATTTCATAATATTACATTTGTCTAAGGGGCGGATTACGAGTTTGTCCATTCATCAGACGGCTGAACCTGTGTTAGCGGTCGCGGTCCACCCGCCACAGGCCAACCTCACAATCACCGGGGATCATGGATCACGAGGCAGTGGCGTGGCGGTGAGAGACCCCAATATGCTGAAAATTGCATATCACAGGCATGAATGAGCTTTTGCATGCTTCTAAGATTTAGAAAACTAGTACAGATTTTGATTGAGTAAAAATATAATTGCATGAAAGAAGCTTCATAGAGCATTTAACAAAAGCACTCAATGATTCATAGATTGTTCTGCTTCTTGTTTCGGTTTAGTGGAGATTCCATCCCTTAATATCCCTTAATATCTGTGCTAATGAACAAGAAAGAACATATCACCAGACACAGAAATCAGGGGAGAAACAGGGAAGGGAGTGAGAGAATGTCAAAACTGGAGCCACACTCCAAGGTTCCATGTGTTTCAAGGGTCGACTCCACTCTTTCAGGATGTTACTATAACAGATGGATCTGACCCAGTGAGTCTGTCGTTTGGACTGAATCCTCACACTACAACCCAAAAATGCAGAACAGAGGAAAACTGTGAGGTCAGCTTTTAAAGGGTTTTATCTATAGAACCTCTGAACTAATCTGGATGCATGATCAAAATTTGCTGGCTCCCATGTTCTTTCTGATACATCAGATGCCTCCCAGGCCACAAGGTATTGTAATGGGCCTCAGAAGACAGAGGAATCTATAATGTCCTCCAATTCATACACAGGTGACCCTGCAATCAAAACTGAAGAGGTTTTCTGGCTATATCTGCTAGTATGACTTGAGACACATGGAATACTTGGTGGATATGCTAATGCAAAGAAAGTGCTAACTATACAGACTCCCCTTCTTACTTGGTGATTGCGAATGGACCAACAAATCGAGGGGAAACGTTCAAGTGAGATCCTGGGATGGTCAGAAATTTGGTGGACAACCAGACCTACTTACCCACATCATAATCCGATGCTTTTCATTACAAATGTTGACGAGCATCCTTTTGTATGTTATGAAGATTTTGTAGTAGAGTAGTTACAGAAGTGACTGATAACAAAGTCACTCTCTGGGGAAACATCTGTGGATGTCTCTCATATGAACACAAGAATTAGAGAAGAATGCAAGGAATGTTTGCAGGCAAATCCAGTTAATGCAATCCATCGGTACTAAGTGCTACGATAGGCCATAAAAACAGCACTGGTATTGTTTAAGTAATTGGTTTAACTGTTCCATATGACCATCGGTTTACGAATGGTAACTCATAGATTAGAAGTTCTTGGTACTAATTCTTTAATCAATTCCTTCCCAACAAAGTGATGTGAACTGTGTTCCTCTGTTGGTAAAAAATTACTTCAGGCAGATCATGCACATGAAAGATTTGAATTATGAAGATGGCTGCTAGTTCCACAGTTGATGGTAGTTTTTTTAATGGAATAAAATGTTCCATCTTTATGAAGTAGTCTACTGCTACCAAGATTATTGTATAGAGCTGTGATGGAGCTAACACTAAAGTTCATAGAGATCATGTTCCATGGATGCCAACTGAAGGTCTATGTTATGCTTTGGTTTCTACACAAATAGAACACCTGTGTACATAGTCCTTTATAGTGGTACTCATAGCAGGCCTCCAAAAATCTTTTTGAAACTACTTTTGTCATTTATTCTGACCAGGGTGGACAGCTACTGAAAGGTCATGAGACCAATTTACACATTGAGATTGCACTTCTTTGCTGGGAAGATATAGGGGTTCATTATGATATACCAGGCCTTTTGTGCGGTTTCTTCTAGCCATTGCTATACTGGAATTTAGTTTTTACACTTGCCTGAAGAGCTCATTGATGTCATTAGTGGGTGTTGCATCACTCACTACGTCCTGACTGCCTTGTTTGAGAGTTAGCAACCCAGTGTGAGTCAATTAGGGTCTATGTCTCTTTCCAAAAATAGAGGTAAACTGTACCATAAATGGAGTCCAGATGGATAATAGGGGACAATGATTCAAAATAAATAGATGTAGACTACATCAACTTATCTTTAGTATTTAATTCAATTCTTTTATTAACATTTGGATCTCTAATGAGGTCCACAGTAAAATAAAACAAGATATACAAATTTTTAGTTGTGAATATCAATGTAATTTTTTTTTATAATTACATATTTAAGTCCATTACCGCCATCAGATAAATGGAGTGTAATTTATTTTTATTTAACTGTTAGAACTGGGGGTCTCTAATTGGCTGAGGTAGGTACCTTAGTCCAAATAGGAACCCTTGCTTCTAGTCGGGGAAAGGAGGGACACCCTCTTAGATAACCCCTGCTCACCCCTCGGTAGTTTGGCACGAGCAGCCAGGCTTATCTCCAAGGCAAGGTGTAACCACACTCCCAGTAACACAGTGATAACACCACGAATGGACACAACACTGTTTTTTATAAAAATAGCAGTATCTTTAGCAAAAGGAATACGATGAGACCAAAAAGTTAGAAATCCAACATATGCGTATTCGTAATCTTTCACTTTGCCGGTTATTAGGCCAGCAATCACTTATAGGTTCTTGCGTTATTAACGAGCAATTCACAATGATCTATTGCAGTCCTAATGCAATGCTATGCAGTTCGTAACGCAGTTTGTAATGTAGTAATAACACAGTCCTTAATGCACGTACTAATGCAGTTCGTAACGCAGGAATAATGTGATTCATAATGCAAGAATAATGCGAATCGTAATGCAAGAATCAGGCAGTTCGTAATGTAAGAATAATGCGATTCGTAATGCAAGAATCAGGCAGTTTGTAATGTACGAGTAATGCAGTACGCTAATCTGCGTGGTCAACTCGGGTGCCCACTAGGCCCCAACACCAGAGACAACGGTCATATGCTTAAAGGGTGGCCCCGGTACTGCTGGGCAGGTACGGGCCGCTCAGGGACTCAGCGCGTCTAACGTGGTGCAGCGGGAGAGAGCTAGGAGCACTCCTGTACTCCTCCTGCACGCCTCCCCAGGCCACACCCACTTGCAGGGCCCTGACCGGAGTCCAAACCTTACCTGGGGGGGTGCGCTGCTTTGCTCTCTCTCTCTCCCCGCTCATCAGATGTCCTGCTGGGCGGCCCCGATGACGGTGCAGCTCCGTTGTTAGGCGACGCTGTAGTCGGACGGGTTACGGCGCTGCCTTCTCCTTCGTTGACGATATTGGGCAGATTCCTCTCGGTGAACAACGATCCCTTTCACCTTGCAGCTTTCTTAGCTTCAAGAAATCCTTTAGCACGTTGCAGCTCGGGCCGGCGGCGGTGATCATTATTCACAGCCTCAGTTACGATGACGACTTGGGCCACAAACAGCAATACAGCAGTGGGGACGATGTTTCCCTCTGTGGGGGCAATGCGATCACGGGGCATCTCATACACAGTACCACGAACCACACGGCAGTCTTCCAGAAATCCTGTAGCACGTTGCGGCTCGGGCCGGCGGTGGTGATTCTTATTCACAGCCTCCGTTACGATGACGGCTCGGGCGACAAACAGCAATACAGCAGCGTGGACAATGTTTCACGCTGCAGGGGCAATGCGATCACGGGGCACCTTGTAAACAGTACCACGGACCACACGGCAGTCTTCTAGAAATCCTGTAGCACGTTGCGGCTAGGGTCGGAGGCGGTGATTCTTACTCACAGCCTCAGTTACGATGACGTCTCGGGCCACAAACAGCAATACAGCAGAGTGGACAATGTTTCACGCTGCGGGGGCAATGCGATCACGGGGCACCTCGTAAACAGTTCAACGGACCACACGGAAGTCTAAGGCGTACAAAAGAACCACGTACCAAGCGTTGCAGAGACACGGTTGGAAACGTTTATGTTCCTGAGTTTCTACAACAGGGGACCAGCTCTCCTCGGGCCCTTGGAGACACGCTACTTCAGGACACAGCACACAGCAAAGTCCTCACAAGCAGGGAAACACAGCACACAGCAAAGTCCCTTGGCCTCTCCTTAGTCAAATCAGCAAACTGCAGGCCAGCCCCAGAACACACAGCAAGGGCAGTCCTTCTCTTCAGTCTCTTCAGCTGTTCTTCTTTGGCAGAGGTTCCTCTTGATCACAAAGTAGGTTCAATCCTTTTTCAGTCTGGATTTCAGTCTTGAGTTCAGGGGTTTCAGCTCTCACATTTATACCCCTAAATGCCTTTGAAGTCTTTGTGTTCAGGGGGCTCTGAGCCCAGTCCAAACCAGACCTGGGTGTCTTCCTGCCAGTGCACACCCTCGTCCTTTGATTGTGGGGGTCTGGGGCCCAGACGCTCAGCTCAGCAGGAGGTGGAGCAATCCTTTTGTGGCAGCAACACAGCCCTCTTCACATCCAGGGGGCTACTCCACCCCCTACATCAAATGCAGACCAGCTTGTTGCTGTCTCACCTTCTCCTCCCTGGGGTCAGGACACTTCACAGACCCTGTCACATTCAAACCCAGATGGTCAATACACAAACAGGCAGAGGCACACATGATGGTTTAAGACAAGAAACCAGCCACTCTTGAAAATGTGGTTTCTAAGCACACAATTTAAAAACCATCTTCACAAAAAGATGTGTTATTAAATTCTGAGTTCAGGCACATTAAACTCCATCTCTCCATCTTATGCCTATAGGAAGATATGCTGGAAACATGGGACAAAGCATTGCCCATTCTGTCCAATGAGCAAGACGGCCTTTCAACAGTGAAAAAAGAATTTGGAAGTATTTCACTGTCAGGACATGGTACACACCTCAGTACATGTCCTAACTTTCACATAAACTGCACCCTGCCCAGGGGGGTACCTTGGGCCTACTATGGGGGTGTCTGATGTGCATAAAAAGGGAAGGTAAGGCCTGGCAAGTGGGTGCACTTGTCAGGACAACAAGGCAGTTAACAAACTGCGCGCAGGCACTGTAATGGCAGCAATCTATTTTTAGGGCTACTTGTGTGGGTGGCGCAATTAGTGCTGCAGGCCCACTAGTAGCATTTGCATGCAGGCCCACTAGTAGCATTTGCATTACCAGCCCTCGCACACATAGTGCACTTTACTAGTGACTTTACAAAGTGCCCAAAGCATCTGAGTTGGCAACATAATGTCGGAAAAAGGTCTAGGAGGAAGGCAAAAAGTTTAAGGAACTTTAGCCAAAAAGGACCAAGTCCAACATTAACATTTATATAAATGGACAATTTATAAAATAGTACAGATTTTATGCAAATAATTCATACCCAATAGTAGCAAACGTTATGTGCAAATTATTCCAAAGGAAGTAAAATCAATGGCAGTATAGTCAAAATTAGGATATCCAAAGATGACTACAACAAAATAAGGCGGGATATACACATTTTAGTCATGAGAAAATCAACATAATAATATTACACTTACATATTTATATCCTTTGCTATCATCAAATAAATCAAAATGAATACTCACCTAATTTATCATTATTGAAACTTCCAAAACTGGGAAATTCATGAGAGTAAACAATTTGTGCAAATAGTTCAAAACCAATAGCAGTCATAGTGAGGTCTTCAAACAGCCCCAAAATGCACACTCTTGTAAAACTATCACCCTGGACCAGATAGTAAATAGGCATACATACAGAATTGCATTTTAATTGACACATACTAAAAAAACTGAATTTTATATTAAAAAAACAACTCCGCCCTAGGAGCGAATGTTATGTGCAAAATTATACCAGAGAAGATAAAAGCACTAGCAGCCATATTAAAAATCTACATATAAACCCTATGTTTAAATTCTTGTTAGTATAGGTTGCCTTAGGCCGGAAACAAGAACAGGATTTCTGTTAAAATCTCCCATAGCTCAAGCAACAAGTACCTCCTTTCTAAACTATGATCCAAATAAAAGATTTAAACCTCTACAGAGCAGACCTGTATGTTCATTCTTCCAATATAGCATTATACAAAGAGGTTAACATAGGTGAAAAAACTCTTTAAAATATTTTTGTACATAATATTTCATTCTTTGGATTAAAAAGAAACTTGCGTGCTGCCACTCCGGTTTTAATATTGTTCTGTATAAACATTGGCTGTAGCAGCCAAAGACAATGAGATAACAAGGCTGGGCAAAAAAAACATGATTAAGGTTCGGAATAACCAAATTGCTTATATTACAATGTTTCCCTGTTCTGGTGGGACTAGACCAATTTGCCGTTAGATATTTTATTGGAAGTAAATTCATACGAAATAAAATCAACAAATGGCGAATACCATGATCCAAATTCCATGTTAACTGTTGGATTGCTTGATGCAGATATTACCTCTGGCCTTTTCTTTGTCCTACAGTACTCGAGATCCCTCTGGAAGTCAATAATACAACTAGTACTTTAAAAAAAAGTTTTAAGTTCTAAGAGTGGGAGAGAGATTATAAACTCTTCCTGTGTGTTAAAATGGTTCAACGCAAGAGTAAAATCACAGGAGAAGTAGTATTTATCTGTTTATGCACATACAATTTCCTGATTCAAGCAACTCTTTATTGTATTTGATTCACTATTCTTCAGCTGATAGCCCCGAATCACTCTAATCCTTGAATACATTAGCTTATTAGGCCAAGTTCCAACCTAATAGTTGTGGTTGGGACCAATGTATTGAATTTACATAATTTGCGCAAGATCTGGAATTCTATCTTGTCAAGGAAACTCCATTTTCCTACTTGGACAGATTCAATAGCATAAGGTAGTGTAGGAGAGACTTTCACTTTACAAACAGATATAAAATTCACGTAGCCCATGAGGCAGCTTTTGAGGAACAGTGTTCAATGTGTGATTTGTCCCTTGTGTTGCCAGCTATTAGTTTCCACAGGTAAAGATAAGAATCTACAATCTCAAGTTTCTCTAGGCCAATTCTACTTGCAAATGTCATATTCCTGCAGCTTTTTCTACTTTTTTTAAATCAAACTTTTACTCGTGGAGACATTTATCTTCAAGAAATGAACCTCTGTATCTTTCTGAAGAGACAACAGTTTCTTATTCAACCCAATAGCAGTTAAATCCAAGATTGCAACATCATCTGAGTACATCAGACAAGAGAAAAGACGACCACCTATCTTAGGCGCTTCAGCCATCTGAGGAGGAAAGCCATTTGGCAGGTCTGCTATGTACAAGGAGAAGCGTTGTGGGGCCAACAAGCAGCTTTGCTTCAGGCCATTTTCTGTAGGTATCACTGCAGATAGGCATTGATCCCCCCAGTAGCACCTGACACCACAAATGAGAATGGAAAGCGATAATGAATGATAAAAGGCAGGCATTCCCATTTTTTGTATTTTTTTCATAATGTTGGACGGTCTACTTTCTCAAAGGCCGTTGAAAAATCCATAAATTCCACATAGACATTTGACCCTCGATTAAAACATACTTCTTCTCTATCAATTTCAACATAAAGATATTATACAAAGCGCAGTGTTTTTTTTTCTAAATCCTGCTTGTTCAATGGGAAGGATTTCTCCTCTACCACCCAATCCATAAAATGATCCAAAATACTAAGTGCAAATACTTTCCCTACTGCATCCAATAAAGCTATTAGGCGGTAATTACCCGGAAGGTGTCTAGGCCCCTTTTTAAAAAGTAGGACGAAAATACCATCAGACCGGGAGGGGGAGTCTTCCCCTGCTGATAGCAGTAAGAAAAAAGGGGGGTAAGATAAGTAGCCCACAACATAGGCTCTTTCCTAATTATTGATGGGAATTTCATCGGGACCCATTGCTCAAGAGGCTCTCATTCTCTTAATGAGTCCTAAAATCTCACTCCTTAAAAAAGCATAGCAAGACTCGAGCGATTTCGATATTTCGGTTATGAAGGAAGATGTCCAAACTGAATTGGAGGTAGCTTAATAGAGTTCTTCGAGATAAGAACTCCAGACTTCTTCTTTTATGGGAATTGGGAAAGATTTTACCTTAGACCCACCGCTATCCGAAATTATTTCTCAATACCTTTTACCATCATTCCTTGAGGCCGCCTCTTTTAATTGGACCCAATTATGATCTTCCTTTCCTTGCTTTAGAAAATGTTTTTTCCTTGATCTTTTCCTCTTTAATAAATTAATTAATTTACTTTGATCGAGAGAGAAATTCTGGAATTGGGCCCACACTTATTTATTTATTTACAGATTTAAAAATATTACCGGGTTTGGGTAAGGTCACCGCCGAGATGGTGAATGATTGGCTTTGCAGCAGAAACTAATGTATTTATGCAGAGACCATGAGATACCAATGGGTCTAGCTGCGGAGACTGCCTATTATTGCTTGTGCTGATCTCCTATTAGTATTGTCAGTGTCTCTTTTAATTTTTAGAATGCTTTAGTATTCCAGTGAATTATACCATTTGATTTTTTTAAACTTACAGATTTATTTTTAAAATTCCATGAGCCTACCTCTGTTATGGTCACATTGATTTTATTGGTGATCAACAAATGATCGCTGTAAGAGTTTTCTAGAACTTCCATATGAAACGGCATATTTAAGGTGTCAGCTGAAACTATTATGTAATCGACAACATACCCACCGGAAGACAGTTTATGCGTAACTTTTGCTGAGATATCATCTCCTATTTTCCCATTAGCAGTTATTAGATCTATGTTTCTCAAGCCTTCTGGTAGAATTAGGCCTCTTTTATCAACCCTACTAATATTTGGGAATATAGCTGAGGGAATTTTTAGAGCTTCCTCTTTCGAGGCATTTGAGAACAGCCTTACAATATGAGTAGAAACTTTGGCATTCAAATCGCCAACCAATACTAAATCTAAATGTGTGCCCTAACCCGCACATGGACCGCTGGCCATATTACGAGATTACGAGTTGTAAAAATACAATTCGTAACACAGTCAGCTGTCCTTTGACCTTTCCCATGGCGGTTCCTTGAAAACAGACACCGCAATGGGAATGGGCAAAAAGTTCCAGCACGGCATGGCCAGTGACGTCCATGCTGTGCTGGAACGGCGAGAAAACAGACAGGGGGGGCACATGTTGTGCCCCCCTGAATGTATCCCCATGGTGGGGGGACATGGGAGCCCTGTAAGGCCCCCTTTATTCCTGCACCGCCAGCCTTTTCGTGACAGGGCTCCACCATGGAAAGGCTAGCGGTCCAGGAACTCAAAATATGCTGAATGGGCCTGCACCAGTCCTTGTTCAGCATAATGCATTATGGTGCTCCTGTGACACCTGTCACAGCCAGCGTTCCACCGCCGATACGATTTACAAAGTCGTAATCGGTAAAACGCTGGACTGCCACTCCTGCACCACTGCGAGTCTGGTGGTCGCAAGACCGCCAGGTTCGTAATCAGGCCCTTACATTTTAAAAGTAGCACTGTCAAAGCTGACTAACCTGGCAGATGCCTGTGGAGTGCGGTATTTATGATAAACATATGCTACTGATGAATGTGTATGGACCTAGTATAAGTTATTGTGACACCTTTGACGAGATACTATACATCGGTCAAAGACTTGCTGTCCAAAATATACTGTGGTGAGAAGATTTTATACTAGTGCTTGTCTCCATGACAGAAGACATAATTCCTAAAACTAAGTCAGAATGACTGTAAAGAAACTCCAATATAAGTATGAAATTACTAGAGCTGGAAGATGTATGACAGGTAGCGTAGGGAGAGGAACATGGATTCTCATTTTACTGTATCATATATGGCGTACTTCCCAGAATTGAGTTTTGGGTGTGTTCTTGACCTATACTGCAGTGGAGTTAAGGGATACAATACCTCCCTCACACACTCTCTGACCATTTACCTGTTAAACTCTACCTTGCGTTACCGACTGCACTGTCTGGTGAAAGATCCTGAACATTCCCTATGGAGAGGCTGAGGGACCTAGAGATATAGTCATGGTTATCAAAGAATACTTTAACTTAAATCTTGGTGTGGTCTCCTAATACGCCATGATTTTAAACGTTTCCAAGGTGCTTCTGAAAGGAATACGTTAGGCTGCGATTTTGAAATCCCAGAGGACAGAGACCTCACACACACTCTCCTTAAATAATACATTGCTGTGACTCTCACGGTCCCTGGCTCACCCAGGTAAAAAAAAATGAAAACTGGGGCAAGTGGAGTCCCTATGTCTCCTCCCACCCTACCCTGCCCCCTATATATTTGTTTTTAAATATTTTTATTTTTTTGGACTGGAGACCTAGACCAGAGTCTTAAAATGATTGCACAACATCTTTATTGATGTTTTGGCAAACAATCTTATTTTATCTTTTGATCTGTTGGGCCTGCAGATCCTCCACGGCCTGAAATACACATACAATTTTTCATAAACTACTGAACAGATTTACACCAAATTGCAAAAAACTTGTTTTCTGCATTAAGATCTAGCTTTCTGCCAAATTTGGTGTAATTTCGTAGAGCCTTTTTTTGCTGTATTGTAGTTCAGTTTTCCTATGGATAATTGCATAGGGAAAATACATTTTGGACCCCACCCCCCCTTTTTCCTTGGCCCCTGCATGACAGATCACCCTAAAGCTTTCCAGCTAGAAGCTGAAGTGGATGACACTTTTTATTGAAATCTTTTGTCAAGATTCATCAAATGCCGTTCATTCTTTACTTGCACATTCAAAACGCTTGTGACACTCTAGGACTACATTGATCTGTTATCTAAACTGTATCCTTGAGTATGTCTGCTTGTACACCATCACCTCCAGCTTCTAATGGGTTATGTGAGCTGTCAAATACTTTTCTACCTTCTGTAGCTAAATTGTGTAATAGAATCTGTTGCTTGCACAGAGGGGGCATTGTGTGCCTTCAATAGCAACAAGGTAAGATTAAACATTTTTACCCATTGTTTTCATGGTAAAGACAGGATTAGGTGTGTCAAGATCAGTATAACATGATCCAGTGATGTATTTGTGTCACGAGTCCGATAACGGACTGCGGACTTTGTTGCCCTTCGATTCTGACCCAGTTGTTTCACCCTTTGCGCAGGAAGGACAAGAGCCCTTTAAGGGAATCTCTCAGGCGGAATCCCCGGGGGTGTGGCCCACGACGTCATACCAAGCAGACTATCGGAGGAGCAGCGGGCGCAAACAAGAGGGCCGTCCTTCTTTCAGGAGACGGAAGCGGGTTTCCCCGGAGCAGGAGAGGTTGTGGCGTGGACAGAGAAGAACAGCGGAGGTGGAATAGCAGTGAGAAGAAGCAGAGCCGAAGAAGAGACTGAAGCAAGTACTGCTGTGGCGTGCAGAGACAACAAGCCGGGAGGCCAACAGGACTACGTTTCGCCCAGCCACCCCCCTGGAGGAGGGTGGCTTACTAAGGTACGGGCGACGCTACAGGGGCTTACGGGACACGGGAGGGGGAAGGACGTTGTATAGAGGGAGGAGGGAGGTCACGTCGGGGCTCACTCGGTGCCGGTCAAAGGTGACTTCTCCCCTCACTCCCCTTCCCTGAGAGAGAAACGCCAGTTTTTCCCTGCGACTCACTCCGGTCTATTTCTTTTGTTGCTTTATCCCCATCCACCCACGCCATTTCCATCAACGTTGGGGAGGTGACGTACCGAATATCCAACCCCAAGTCCAGGGAAAGACCTGGTGAAGACGGAACCTTCTTCAACCAGGAGTTCGGACCCCTGAAACACCACAGACTTTGACTTCATTTTTGTGCTCTTGACAAATTGAATTTTGGAATAAAACAAAAATTGCTGAACTTTATCCCTCTCTCTTACAAACTTTCATTGGTCTGGCCAGCCTCCCTCTGGGAAAGATTCCGGATTGCGACAGTATTATAATGTAATGATTGCACCACAATAAATGCAAAGGCCACTCCAAAAACTAGAAACAAGAAATGCAAACAGAATAGAACAGAACAGAAAAAGCAAATTAGGAGCTAAAAATTATTTAAATACCATACTTGTAGTAAGAACAGTTGAACATCTTCGCCCTGATTCATAAAGTGTACTTTGTAGTTGGAAGAAGTTGGGTTACTGATTTAGGGGTGTGAAACCCTATTCAAGCAGCAATCAAAAGCATTGTCAGGGTGAGGCACAAGTAAACCCCACATTAACCTGTGCTCATCCCTCTGGTAGTTCGGCACAGAGCGGTCAGGCTTAACTTAGAGGCAATGTGTAAAGAATTTATCTAGTACTTCAAACAGTAATAAAGTGACAGCACAAGAAAAATCCCACACCAGTTTAGACAAATATAGTGAATATTTTAATGAATAAAACAAGACCCAAACAACAAAAATCCAATTAGTAGAACCGGAGATATGCAGGTTTAAAGACTTCAGTAATTATAGCACCAAAAAGCATAACACGCCAACTGTGAATATCTCCTTTGTACTGGACCGGGACAAAGTCACGAGTTCAGGCCGACTGCAATGGAGTGCAAACTGGCTACAGGGACCTGGTTAGGCCCGCTGAATAGAAGTACCTTAAGTCCTGGTTGCGAAGTGTTGCGAGGTGCTGTGCCGAGTATGTGTTACGCAGACCAGGCAATGCGTAGGTTCTCAGGTGCTATGGAGCTGAGATGCAAGGTCCTGCATTGTCATCAAGGATGCTGTCGACGAGAGTTTTTGATCTGAAGGCCGGGCTCGAGGAAGTGTCGCAAGAACCTGCATTGTCAACGAGGCTGCAGTTGATGAGAGAATTGCACTACGAGGGCCTGCATTGGGAAAGCTTTGCACAGGCGGTGTTTCCGATGCAGGCTGCGAGGGCAATGCAGAGTTCTTTGCATCTGGAGAACCCTCCCAACAGAGGCGATATGTCAGTTGTGCTAAGGGTTGCACCGTGGAGCAGAGAAAATGCATTGGTTTTGCTGGATCCACAGATAAACTGGCAGAGCAACTTCAGGACCACTTGCAAGGGTCCACGACTGGGGTGGCACAACTTCGCAGAGTAGGACTCACAGATGGCAGAGTACAGGTGTTGGGTTCAAGGTTGTTGGAGTTTTCTGTCCCTGAAGCTCTAGTCAGGAGGTAGCCAACAAGCCATTGGAGTCACATGGGGGTCCTGGGTTCAACAGAAGCATGTCCAGTCCTTCTCACCCAGGCAAGAGGGCAGCTTGTCAGCACAGCAGGGCAGCAGTCCAGCAGAATTGCAGTCCTTTCTACAGAATGGCAGAGTATCCACTTGTCCAGAAGTGCACTGAAGGCTTGGTGTCTGAGTTCCGCTATTTATACCTGGGCCCTCCTTTGAAGTTGGAGAAGCTTCTAGAGGTTTCTCTTTATAGTCCCCAGGTATCCTGCCTTCACTGTCCTGGCTCCAGACTAACTACGGAAGTATGCAGCCCTTTGTGTGGCGGCAGGACACAGCCTATTCATGTTTAAGTAGGGCTGTGCCCAACTCCGCCCTCCCATCCTACCAATGATGGCCCATCCACGCATTTCTAAGTTCTCTATTGTGTGTGGTTGTCTAGGAGGAATACACAAAGCCCAACTGCCAGCTACACCCAGACATTTGATAGAGGGACAGGTTGAAGGCACTAGATGGCTAAGGAATGAAAATGTCAGCTTTCTAAAAGGGTCTGTTTTCAAAATTGTAATTTAAAATCCGACCATGAGAGGGTATTTTCCATTACAATTCTAAAGACACCAAACACGAACTGGTAACCTGCTACCATTTGGAAATAGAATTTAATAAATAAAATAAGGTAACTCTAATGTTACTTTATAGGAGAGGTAGGCCTACTACAAGGACATGTTAAACTGAAAATTACATGTCCTACTTTTTAAATACATTGTACCCTACCATGTGGGCTGGTTAGGGCCTACCTTAGGGGTGATTTAGATCCATTAAAAAGGAAGGTTTGGGGCTGGCAAAAAGTTTATTTTCCCAGGTCGAAATGACAGTTTAAAACTACACACAAGGCCTGCAATGGCAATCCTGAAACATGTCTGAAGGGATACTTAAGTGGGTTTCACACCCTGTGCTGCAGGCCCATTAATTGCATTTAATTTACAGGCTATGGGTACATGTAGTACAATTTTACTTGAGTAATGGAGGCACCTCACATCCTATTAAACAGGAATCAATGCTACAAATATCCTGAGCATGTCCCGCATGCACCCCCACAAGTTTCTATCTGGATTATGACACACTACAAAAACAGGTGTTTTAAAGGTAGTTCAGTTAGCATTTAGGGATAGTGAAAACGTCCTACAATTCAGAGATTGGTGACCTCTTCATCTCTGCAGCGTTGCCTCTGGACACTGAGTGAGCGGTGAACCAGCAAGATCCACAGCAGTTGAAGTTGGTGGTGGTTCTGCTTAGCACCAATGAGATAGCCCTCTAGGGAGCAAGCAGAACCTTTACCACCGCCCAGAGATAGATGCCACCTTCAAGAGTGTCTCTGCAGCGCTGCCTCTGGTGATGCAGCAAGCTCTAGAGTAGTAGATATTGATGGTGGTTCTGCCTTGCACAAATTAGAAACCCTCTGGGGAACAAGGAGAAAGCTTACCATGCCCACAGCTGCGGGTGCAAAAACGTATCCTCCAGAAAGTCATGTGAATCTCACATGCCCAGGAGTTGACACCCTAAGAGGATGTCCCAGAAGAAGCGCCTAGAGGTGTTACGCTGGATGCGCTAATGGGGGGGTGCACAAAAGCAGAGCATTGCACTGATCCTCCTGCAGTTCGCCAAAAGTATAAATTAGACTTTCTCAAGATTCAAGACTACCTCACAAGACTTACATGTTTGATTCTGTCAGAAGGCAGTATGTTGGGCAAGGAAGTGGTGACTGCTCAAACCTGTGCCTGTGTAGGTGTAGGCCACTGCAAGCGTTACTATTACAAACAAGGCTGGTTAAATAAGGATTTTCAGCTCAATTTACAAAAACTTCATCAAAAACTTATAATTTCTGATCTGCCTCACAAAGTTAACAGGCCTCACAAACTCTTATTCACACATCTCATATAGCCTAAGGTAAGCATCAGGGGGGAGTGGGGGAGAAACTAAAACAGGAAAGGGGAGGAGGAGGTGCATACTAAATAAATATTATAACACATTGTTTACTCACTTTCCATTATGCCTCCCTTTTTCACATTCAGCAAAATCCATCAAATCGTTCAAAGACGTTTCACAACACTAAACAAACTGTTTACGGACCTTAGCTGTAGGGCTAAAAAAAAATACATGAACTTTCACAGTACAGAGAGAGGTGAACATATCTAGGCGTAAGGATAGAAAAAAAACAAGCTTAATATACTTCTCAAACAATGATGCTGCGCGTGGGCACTATAACTAAATGTAAACGCTTGTATGAAAATAAAAAGGTCAACGGAAGGGTTAATGGATAAAACCAATAAAATAAACTCCTGTTGGCAATTAAGAGAAATGTTCTGCAGACCTGAGCACTTAACAAATTGAACGACCTCTCAAGTGAGGGGATTAGTTTGGCATCTCCAAAGGCTTCATGTTGAACCTTTGAAAAATAATGATGCCATTAATATTGAAAAGGTTTGAGCATTATTTCAGAGGATTGAAAATAATCATGCGTTGCCTACAAACGTCTATTAAGTCTAGCAAAGCAGATAAGTGGCTTTTGAACCCATGCCCGATCCCCATATGTGCGATTTTACGCCTATGAGGTGTTAATCAAGCAAAATGTTTCCATAGAGGTAGCTCAAGAAATCTGTGAGACTCTCTGGTGTTTGAGTTTCATTGGATTACGCCTGTGTGTTGCCACCCTCGATTACCAAATCAAGTGTATATATATACACACACACACACCATAGTACTCTAGGTTATAAGCCAGGACCTGGCAACTAGCAGATGTGAGCAGCCATGTATTAATATAGCCCTATAGCCTGCTGCCAAGGGCTATAACATTTGTTAAAGGGCCCTGAACCTGAGTTATGTGGTTCTGGGCTACAACCAAGATTCAGGGCATTTAACAGCCATTATAGACCACAACAGTAGGTATGTAATGATATTAGAGTATCCCACCCACTAAGAGTAGAATATTTCAAATTAAAAAGAGAGAAACAGAAAGTTAACATTGGAACAGAAGGTCAATGCCAGCCATTTTGGCAATGAGCCACTCTGTTGTCTTCAACTGAGTGCCCAACATTCCAATGTTCTAATAAAGCTAAATAGCCCACCGTAGCGGCCTACACTGGCCATTAAAGGCCCGCTCCAGCGTTAAAGGCTTCGCCCGGGCCGTTAATGTCCGGTATAGCACAGCTAAGGCGAGCTATAAAGCTATTAGAACATTCAGCCCCATGAGGGCAGAACGTTTTAATTAGAAAAACAGAGGCCTCTTGGAGCCCGACGGGGTTGAAATCCCCCTCGGCTCCAAAGCCTTTGTTCACAGCTCTTGCTGTGAATGTTCTACAGTTAACAGTCGCAAGCAGGGCTATCGCTGTTAGTTGTTGAACGTTCACAGGAAGAGCTGTGAAAGGGGGTTGAAGTCAGCCCCTTGTTCTCCCCAGCTTGCCTGAACTGCTATTTGTAGTTCAGCCAAGCAAGGAAAACTGAGCAGCATTCACCCCTCTCCAATTTTGAAGCCCTAGTGACACTGAGCTACAGGAGGAAGGAAGGGTGAAAGCTGATGTATGTTCTCCTGCATAGCTTCTACCTTTCGCTTCCCTATGTTTTCGAGAGGCAGGTGAAAAAGAAAGGCAGAGGCTGTGTATTTGGTCATTGAAATGTTGAGAGGATCGGGCCTATACCAGTTCAGATAGGCCGCTGCTGCTCAATGGTCTTCGATGGAGCTCTCAACATTACGAAGTTCCTATTAAGAATATAAAATCTGATTCTGATCTGGAAGTACAGCCCAAGGAGAAAGTACGATTAAAAGGACAGATATGTATACTGTCTTCACTGAAGGCCTCATGTTCTAGCAATCATGAGGGATTGAGTGCAAATTTATATCCCAACCCCAAAGTGAGGAACAGTATGTGATGTTATGGCCAAAGCTGCTGACGTTGGAACTGGAGAACAAGGTCAGACTAAACTATAGGGCAATCAGTCAGTGCCAGAAGGGCTGATATGATAGGTCAGTGTGTGGGCCGTTTTTTGCCGATTTATCATCAATACCTTTCCTTCCCCTCATGCTCAGCCTAATTAGTGAGGCACGTTTTCACCAAAGCTTTATGTCTACGGAGCCAAAAGGAATGATCGCATCACGTTAAATCTATGCTGATCAATCTCCAACGGTTGCCAATGGAAGCCAGGACTATTTACAAGACTGTCTGCATCACCAATAAAGCTCTGCACACATCCACTCACCTCAGCTCGAAACCTTCTCAGCCTGATGATACTCCAGCTAAGCTTCAGACTTTATTCTCTCTTAGAATCCCTCCCCCTGCCAAGCTGAAGTCACACCATCCTCAGCGCTCAATACTTAGGAGTAGTTGTTTACTTCACCCCACTATATTTACACCCATTCTTTCCCAAGCTGCCAACCTACTTGCAAGCTACAGCACCCAGTTGCCCCCAACCTCCTCTACTCTTACAACCACCTGAACCCTAAACTCCAACCAGCACAGAATTCCAATTATGTCCTCCACCCAATTAAAAAACCTACCACATGCTATCAGAAAAAAAACATTATCCCTATAATAACCAAAATTCCTAAGACCCCTTGCACAAAATCAATTACCTCATTTCTACATGCCATGATTCACAACTGTAGATCTGCAGTGAGCACAAACTGGAAATCTCCGACACCATCTTTCAACACAATCTTGACCTCTTAATCCTTACGGAGACCTGATTAAACGGCACTACCTAACCCACTTTTTATCTTTTACTTCCTTCAAACGACTCCATCATCAGAAAGAATGAATAGGCAGAGTCGAGAAGGTACCGCAGCCATTTGCAGATACTCACTTCAATGCAAGGAAATACCAAATGGTTTTTGTCTACTTTTCAATGTCTCACCGTAGACCTACACCTTTAACATAATTATTTTTTCAGAATAAATGTAACTTACCATCCACCACGTAGTAACATGGACTTTGTTGAGGAATGTATTGACCTGGTAACTGACCAAACTACCGAAAGCGATGAAATGATCTTTCTGGGAGTATTCAATCTTCACTGTAGCACCACAGAAGACTCTGCAGTGAACCACTGTGCCTCCACTCTCCTCAACAATGATTTGATCCAGCATAACCCTCAACCAACACACACTAAAGGCACTATACTAGACCTAATAATCTTCAAAGAAGACATGCTTTCAGTGAATTATCCCATCTCGGTAGATGGGTCTGATCATGCCCTTATTCCCTTCACCGTGTGACTCTCACATAACCGTGATAATGGTTCAACCAAAAAGAGCAACTAGCTGGTTTTGAGACACCAGTAACATACACATCAATACTCTTAGCAACACTGCTCAGAAGATACTATCCTCCATCTACCCCACAGCAAATGTGAATGACTTGACTTCCCACAGCTTTAAATGCCTTTCTGATATGCTTGAGGTTGTAGCTTCACTCCAAAGCAAAGCGAAATGACCTAGACCATCAGCACCATAGTTCAGCAAGGCCTTTTATGAGGAAAAGAAAGCCTTTTTAGAATCTTACCTGCTGGACTGAGCCAAGAACCAACTGAAGCACACCTTTAGTCTGATCAAAACCACCAACGTCCACTCCATGCTCACCTCCATCAAATTTGAAGACCCACCATAAAAACAGAGGAGCCTCTACAGTTCTTTGACTCCAAAGTTCAACTGCTTCTACATCATAACGTTCACCTTACCGCTTCCCTGGTGTGCAAATCCAAGGAGACTTGGCAACTATTTAATACCATTACAGAGGAAGACTTAACTCAATATTATCATAAAAACAAAACCCTCCAAATAGTTTGTAGACATAATCCCAAGCAACATTGCCAAAGACAAATCAAGTGAATCTCTCTCTCAGCCAAGGAACATTTCCTATTTGCATCAAAACTGGAAAAGTCACCCCTCTCCTCAAATAACCCTGTGCAGATACTTAGGACCTCAACAACTATTGCCCAATCTCGAAAATACCTGTCCTCTGAATAATCTTTGAAAGATGTGTAGCTGAGCAGCCCACCAAACACATCAGAAACAGCGACTTCGTAGATGAATTCCAATCTGGTTCAATCAGGCTTCAGCACAGAAACTGGTCTGTTACAGGTGGTAGATGATGCTTTTCGATCCCAGCAGAGTCAAGCCATCCATTCATGCGTCTTAGGTCCATAATTGAGTATCTTTGAATTAAGAAGTTGATTTCGGTGACTGTAAGACCTGTCCTCGGCAGCTCTCTGGCCCATCCTCTCTCTCATCCTGTGCTGTCTCCTTTTTTGTGCTTTTTTGAAATCCTGTGTTCTCACATTCTCTTACATCATGTTGTTTCTGTCCTTTGTCCTGTCCTGTAGTTTGTCTTATCTGCTGATTTCCTCCCTTGTATTTTCTCCCATTACCCGGCTTCTGTGATCGTACGCTCTCCAATTTAATCCTCTTCCTTTCCAGCACTCTCTAATCTTATACTCAACAAATATGTTCATCCTGCCCCTCCATTCTCTTTGTGCTTCAGTATGTGTCCCTCCATCCTCTTTGTGCTTTAGCATGTGATCCCTTCCATCTTGTTTTATGCTGTTTTCTTCCTACTATAGGTTTTTCTCCACCCCATGCCAAATGACATTATCTCCCCTCTCAAATCCTCTGCTGACATATTCTGCTCCTACCTATTATGCGCATTCTTCTGTGCCATTTCCCAATACCTTGGGCAGAGCCAGAATTATTGGCTTTGCCAATGCTTGTTTAGCTATGTGATTCTCTAATGGGGCCCATTTTGATTTTGGTGCCCAGGCATGTTTTCTATAATACTCCGACCTTGCTGGGGAACCAAGTTAGAGTCTGCTCAACAGCCTCTGATTCTGAGCAAACCACCTAATGACCCAGTGCTTTAAAAATATAAATCTCTATAGAATTAATTAACATGATTTGGGGAGTGGGTTTCACATCTGTATGTGTACATTAAATAAGAAATATCATGAAAGCGGAGCAAACAAACAGCTTGGAACTTGTGTCAAACAAGGATGAATGTGTTAATTTTTTTTTTGTTTCAGTGCTGACTTTCCGGTTGAAAACTAGATGGGACATGCAGCATTCTCCTCTCCTTCCCCGACTGCTGCAGGACATGCAAAGGCAAGCTTTAGCGCCCAGAAGCAGTGACCTTTAAACATTTACTTATCAGCTAAATGTGAAGTGTCAGATAAAGGACACGGAAAAAGAACCTGAAAAAAGAACGCTATTTTTCATCATGTTCCACCAGTCGCGTCCACTGTTCTCGGTCAAATGAGGTATTATAGTGTGTTCGTGACGTCTTCAGATGGCGGACACAATATCACTATAGCCATAAAAAGATAAAAATGAGTCAGCTTTCCGTGTATTCTGGAAGAACTAAGGCAGTGGAAACTAATGCAATATTTGTTTCTAGGGATAAAAATAGCCATCACATTTTTTAATGCTGTGCATATTCTGGCTTTATCAAGATGGGCGCAAGTAAACTTTCACCTCTGCTATGTTTACTCTTAGGCAGTCGTACTTTATGCATGGACAACAGCTGCTACCCAGGCCTTGTGAGCGCTTGTGAGGCTTTGGAAGTTCACTGTGGGATTTGCAGTTTGAGAGTGTGAATTTGTGTGGAGACATGCATGTGAGATTTTTGGCTATGCGCTCTGCCCTTGACTTCCCCTGGCCTCAGGTATCACGAAAGCAGAAGCAGGAACCTTCTGTAGTTGTCAGTCTTTCTCTACTGTCAGAGAACACTAAGCTAGTACTTTGGATCAACAGCATACGCAACACGACTGCCCAAGTCAATGCCGTCACTCCCTCATGCTTCCAATCCCTGAAGATGCTGAGAAAGATTTTCAAATAGATCCCAATCAGCACCCCGAAATCCGTCATGCATGCCCTGGTCATGAGCAAGCTGGACTACGGGAACACCCTCTAAGCAGGGATCAACAAAATACTCACCAGAAGGCTGCAGACCACTCAGAACTCGGCCGTCAGAATCACTCTCAACCACCCACACGGAACTCACATCACACCACACCTGAAGGAGCACCACTGGCACCCCATTCACAAACAAGCACAATTCAAACTCATCACCCACACTTTGAAGGCACTACATAATACTGGCCCAGCAAACCACAACAATCACATCTTCTTTCACAAACCTTCCAGACACCTCTGCTGATCTGGACTCCTACTTACATAAATCCCACCCATATGGAAAACCAGATCTCGTACATCGCTTCTTAAGTGTGGATTGACCTGCCACTACACATAAGAGCTTCCTCCTCACTTCTTAAATTTCACAAGAAGCTGAGCACCCGGTTTTTCAAGTTGTCCCACTAGGTCCTAGGTGTGCCTAGACTCACAGCTGCTTAGCACCAGGTGATAGTGCGCTCTACAAATCTCCAAAACATAGCTTAACAGGAGCAATGTTGTGTTATGTTTTGTTATGTTATGTTTACTTGAAGATTGAGCAACACATGAGTGAGAGTATGGAGGGGCTGGAGATGAGAGGCTGGGATGGCCGAGCCAGGGGCCTAAAGAAATAGCCAGGTTTTCAGTTTTTTGCAGAAGTCAAGGACTGAGGCGGCGGCTCTGTTGCGCAGGGGGAAGATTTTCCAAGCCTTGGGAGCCAGGTCTGAGAATGTATGCCCACCAGATCTGACTCTGCGGATTTTGGGGATGTGGGTGAGCAGGCATCCGGCCTAAGGTTGGTTTCTGGCTGGGGTGTGGAAGTTAATTAGGATATTGAGGTAAGAGGGGTCTAGGTTGTTTAGGGCTTTGCACGTGTGTGAGGAGCTGAGGAGAGCACTTTTGTGGATGAGGAACCAGTGGAGTCTTCAAGATGAGAGGTGATGTGTGTGTGGGATGGGAGTCTGAGTGATTCTTGCTGCTGTGTTTTGCATGACCTGTAGTCTTGTGGTGACACAAACATGGAGGGCGTTCCCATAGTCCAATTTGCTGGTGAAAAGAGTCTGAGGGACAGTTCTGCATGTGTTGCACTCTTCTCTCACTGCCTCCTCCAGGAGAAAGAGGAATGAGATATGAGAGAAAATATTGACTCCGTATGTTGCTATTCTGACCAGCATCTTTGCTGGGTGCTGACATCTGCAGGGCAAAGGGAGTATATAAAAGTAATAGGAAAGATCTTATAAGCCTGCCTTCAATGTTCTATATCAATACTTTTTTTTTTAAACACTATCTTCAAAAGTCTATGCATCATGCATAATGTGCAGCACAGATGGAAAACAACAGCATAATATGGTAACGCCGCGTGGCATATACATTGTTTCCAGTCTTTTCGGATAGTGATTCTATAAAAAGGCGCAGGACCACCTTGTTCCATTGTTTAAATTGCCAGGGCTCTGCTTACAGAATCAGCTTATCAGTCAAATTTCTATGTTTCTGTCCCCATATCATCTGTATCATGATCGCAGTGTAGGAGGCATGGTTACAAAGGCAACCAAATCATTGGTTGTGCCTTGGCCGGAATGAGCGCCCTAAAGTTATCTGACTCTTTATTACAGTAGATGAGGGCCTGGATCCAATCACTTACAGTCAGGAGGCGGGGGGGAAGCTCTACCCCATCTCATCATGGGTAATCGTTTTGCCAGTACAAGTTCCAGTGCCGTCTATGTCCTGACCGGTGCTGGTATCTCTTTCACATACCACAATAAGGCTGTCATAGGGTCGGGTTTGATCCTCTGCTCACACATTTTGCCCAGCTGAAGAAATACACTGTGCTAGTAAGCTTGTATCCTGGGGTACCACAAAGCTATTTTTTTTTCTGGTACCACTCCCGATGGGGTTTATTAACTTTACTTTGCAGGCACTACACTGGGAATCATTGTACTGCAGAACACAAAGCTAAGTTTGTAAAATCTGCCGCCTCAGCGTGACATCTATGTCATCTAGTATCTTCACTGTACCGATATACCAGTGACAGTCTATAGTATAATGTTAAAATTATCTGAACATTGTAAATAAAACTGTGATTGGCTGACCTTTGCCATAGCTGCTCTGTGATTAGCTGGTTGTTGTTTGCTTGTTTTTGCATGGTTTGTGTATAGTTTGATATGGTCATATATGTGCCTAAAGTTCTTAAAGTTCCTATTACAGAAGGTAAAAAGATTCCTCCTGAAGATTCCCCTGCATATGAGATGGTAGAAGACGTGGGCTTTCATATGTGCACATTGCTAAAAGATTGGCATGAGATCACATCCTGTGATAAGAACATGCAATTTCCTCTAGAGGGTACCTTTAAGCTCCTTATGGATATGAGAGGAAGTCCCATTACCACGCACAGAGACTTTTTTGCCTGTGGTATGCTAATGTCCTTTCAAGCACTCCAGGACCTCTACGGCTAGACAGCCTGACTTGCCTGACATATGGGTCACTCAAAGCGACACTACAACAATACTGGAATGTCTGGGTACCCGAACCAGCCCAGGACCCATTACTACATGCACTGGCCTTGTTGGGACATGGTAGGCGTCTGGTGACAGGGTTATACCAAGCCTTCGCACTGGACCCCGTTACGACACTAACACATCTGCAGGCCTCCTGGGAAGATTCCGTGGGTCAAGTATTCCATGACTCAGACTGGCTAAAGACGCTAGAATGCCCCATCAGGGTCTCCTGGAACGCCCATTTAAAAAAATACAACTCCGCACCCTACATAGCTGTTACTTAATCCCCCGATATCCTGGTTACTGGTGAGACTCAGTGGATCTGCTCCACATGTTCTGGACGTGTGGAGCACTGAGGACTTACTGGAACATGGTATTGTTGGATATTTCCTGGGCCACAGGCCAGGAGCGACTTGATTCAGCACAACACTGCCAATTCGGCCTGTTTCCCCGCCCTAAAAACAAAAAGGCTATGACCTGCTCCAAGGATCTTGCTATGCTCCTGTCCGAAAGGGTGATGGTGCTGAAATGGAAATTAACACTGCCCTGCCCATCCCACACTGGCATGCTGAGGTAACCTGATGGGCACAAGCAGAGAAACAAAGCCAATGGAAATACTCCCTGGCAACACAGTGGGACATGATCCTACAAGACTTTACGTCAGAAGCTAAAAGCGAAACCCAACCACCTTTGCACCCCAACATCAGCCCACATCCCTTCAGACATATGCCTTCCCCAACATATGATGCCCCTGCCTCTCTCCCCTACCTAGTAACACTAAGGTTGTGGAGTGAGTTTAGTACTTTTCTTTATTTTTATTGATGTTTCAGGAAAGTACATCGTTTTTATGCACAGCACCAAAACTAAAAAGACATTTCTTACCGTACACCCCAACATTCGAACCTGGCATACTGGCCCAATACTGAATCCCCTTACACATGTTCACTGTCTTCCACATGTGCCAAGCATCCTTTTCACATTCAGATTCCTCAATTAAGTCCCAGTTTGGTGTTATATCCCATAAGGGTATACAAAAGCCCCTCATTTTTTAGTCAGATCCTAAAGAAAGATTTGGAAAATCAGCAGCTGGCATGTAACTCAGTGAGGGTGTAGTTGTTGGACAACCTGGTGCTCACTTCAAAGACAAGAAAGGATTGCAACAATTGGACTCTGAAGTCATCTTGCTGACAATGGGCATAGTTCCGAGATATTAAATTTTGACCTACAAAAATGCAGGACTGTTTGAAAGAAGTGATCTGTCTTGGTCATCATATTGATATAGGGTTGAGAAAGATCTCAAACGAACATTTTTTCTGCAATCCTATAAATGACTCCTCCAATTACCCAGAGGAAAGTAAGGGTGTTGGGTATCTACTGTTGTCAGTGGATTTCAAACTGATTGCAAAGCCTTTTTTAAGGCTTACTGATAGTGGCCTAGTGGATCCAGTCTCATTCGATGATCAATGCATGAGAGCCTTTCAAGAATTCAGAGGCAAACTCTGCAGCACACCTACTATAGGAATGCCAAATCATGAGAATGATTTATTTTTGTACTGTCTGGGAAGGGAAGGGTGTGCACTCTTAGTTCTAGTCCATAAGAATGGTTAAGTAAAGGGGTCCGTCACTGACATCTCTGCTGCATTTGATCCAGTAACTGCAGCTTTTCCTGATTGTGTATAGCAGCTCTTTGCCTTGCAAACTAACAGAAAAAAGGGTTCATGAGAGGTTGCACACTTATTGTGTTGGTCTCTCATTCACTTGAAATTTTGCTGACTCATACATGAACTCAGCACATGACAAACAGCCGCTTGACAAAATATGAACAAACAATATTTGTAGCTATCATTTTAATCAGAAGATGCAATACTCTGAATCCTACAACTTTGCTGCTGACTCTAAACAATTATGAAGATGACGAGGAATCTGACCATCTTTGCATTGATGTAACAGAATTGTGTATCAAACTAAGACCAGACATAAAGACATCCCACTTGAATTGACAGATCTAACTTTGTTTGTGATAGTTCTTGTCTGAGTGACCACCGTAGAATACTAAGAGCAGCTTATGCAGTCTGTTCTATTTCTGAAATTGTCAAAGCATCATTCTTGTGGAATGTAACTTCAGCACAAGTGGCAGCAAGTATGGGTAATATTGCACTGGCAAGAACATGCTGTCTGGATAAGGAACTCAATGTGACAATCTACACAGAAAGCCAGTATGGGTTTGGAGTTTTACATGATTTTGGGCAATCATGGCCCCAAAGGGGTTTTCTGACATTCTCAGGTACTCCAATCAGGAATGGGACATACATTATATATCTGCTAGAGGCTCTACAGCAACCTAAAGATATATCTGTTACAAAGTATATTGCTCATAAGTGACACGGACATGGTCTCTATGGGCAATTGCTATACCAATGAGGTTGCCAAGTACTGTGCTCTTGATACTGTGACAATCAATTCAAAAGAGCCCAAAAAGCAAGAAAAATGTAAATATAACATCAAAACTGATGAAACTGACAATGTAAACGGTTTCTTCTTGAATTCAGTACATAAAACAATGAGTGAACTGAGAGAGCTTCAGGAGGACATACCAGAGGAAGAAATGAAAAAGTGTGAGAAAGCTGGTTGTAAGAAAGATTACAATGATGTATGGGTAGCTACTGAACACCAATATGTACCTTCTGATTCTATTTTGCCAGACGTGGCCAGGTTGATCCATGGTGAAACTCATGTATGAAGAAAAGCAATGGTTAAAGTTTCAGAAAGTATTTTTATAATGCACATTTTCAAGCTGTAGCTGAACATCTGTGTCAAAGATATATTATTTGTCAGAGAATCAATCAGAGAAAGCACTATTTGTAACCACGAGTCATACAGACATGTCAGAGGTACCATTCACTAGATTACTAGCAGATTATATTGAGATGCCTGTTTACAATAGACTTGGGTATATTTTAGTAATAGGTTATTTGTTTTCCAGTTGGGTGGGAGCGTATCCAACATGGAGATGTGACAGCATTCTTTGGCCAAATTACTATTAAGGGAGTTGATCCCTAGATTCGGTATGCCTTCTTCTATTGAGACAGATGGAGGAACTCATTTTAAAAATGAGATCCTACAATTGTTATGTACAGATCTACAAACTGGACAAAAGTTCCATTGCAGTTACAGACCAGAAGCATCGGGTTTGGTTGTGAAAATGGATTGGACTATCAAATCTTACCTAGGTACAGTATGTGCCTCGACAAACTTAAAATGGCCTGATGCACTTCCAGTTGTATTAGTGAACATTAGAAGCACTTCAAATAAAAAAAACTGGCCATTCTCCACATTTATGAGAGCTATGAGAATACCTTGGGTATCTTCAGCAGCACTTATAAATATAAATGATGACATTGTGTTGGATGTCTGCAAAGGTCTGGCTGATGTGGTGAAACTGGTCTCTTATCAGGTGAATCTGGAAACACCATCAACAAAAGACGTTCTGTTTCATCCACTGCAACCTGGTGACTGGGTTCTTGTGAAGAAGTGTGCTCACTACTACTCGAATACTGGTAATTCTTGTGGCTAACACTGCTGTGAAGTGTGCTGGTATCCCACAGTGGATCCATGCAGCTCACACAAAGAGAGTGAAGAACACAGATGAAGAAGTAGTGACAACAACCACTAATTCACAGTTTCAAGTTCAAGTTCGCTGTGTGGACCCTTAGGGGGAAGAAGAATAAGTGTTTTGGGCTGCAGCTGTGCTTGCAGACTGCGTCTATGTTTCAGAATGTAGACATTTCTGGAGATCGTGAGATGCCTGTGGAATTGGATCAATTGAGATCTGGCTCCCCGCTGTCTGGTTTATGGTCTTTTGTACTCTGCATCTCAACCAAATTAAAGGCTGAAGAATTCACTCTGATGTAATGACGTTTTTTCCTGAATACACTTCTTAACAATGGCAACCAGTGGAACCTGTAAATCTAGGTGTGGACCATGAACTCAAAGTGGTTGCTTATAAATTCTTCGTGAACCTTGAGCTACTTTACTAGCATTTGTGACTGCACATTACTACCTGTTCTTTAAGGATCCTTCGTCTGCTATTAATATATTGCTGCCGCCAGCTTCTGAAAAGAAATATGCAAGAGGAACAAATCTGGAAGTAGTCATGTGCATGTTGCATAGCTTATAAGTATCATCGTAAGGACTGTGGATGTTGTAAATGAATTCTTTGTTCTACAACTTTTGAAAGATGGAGCTTCCTACGTTTTTGTACTTGTGAGCAAACTGTGTATGAAGCATATGGAACTTACTTTCTGATGCACAAAAGCAACTTGTGTCCATTTGAATTATGCAGCGTTCTTCCACACGGACAGGAACTTTCCATGACGTCCTGCAAATTTGCACCAATGACTGAGATCTGCTTTACTGCTGCATACCTGTGCCACCAACATCGACAAAGCCAACAGCCACGGTCTGAATTATCGCTACCTGCGTCATTAGTGTCGACATCATCGCGCTGGAAAATGTCATTGCAGTGGACGACGCTAACACCACAACGTGGAGCATCATTTTGGATCGGGTTCACTGATATGCATATTGTGTCTCATCGCCTCCTAGCCAATATTATATCTCGGAACCTCCATTGCTGAATTGTGTTGAGGAGAACACGTGAAACATTAATATTTATTTAGGCATTTACGTTGCTGTGCCAATAATTTACTGATCTAACCAAGGGAATTTTATGATAAAGTTACTATGTTATGTTAGGCAATAGATGAAGTATCAGACAATTCAAAGAAGTAATTGTGACTGTAAAAGAAAATGGAGAAGTTGATGGGGATCCTTTGACGATGCCAGAGGCTGAAATATCAGTGCGTGGTAAGCAATTAACAGTTTTGATGGATTCTAGTTCTCCATACACCGTGGTTGGGGAGCAACATTAGAACAGATGTTTGGCTGGGGACAACAATAAGTTGTTGCCTACTGATATCAATCCAGTGGGGTATGGTGGAGAAATGCTTGATGCTTTGAGGATCCAATATGAGGATAAACTGTGGACAATGTCTAGTTTGCTAGGCATGGGGACAATTTATTAGGGTGGCCACCAAAAGGATGTGAACATCACCCTCAAACCTAATTTCCTAGGGCCTATTCTATTGGTTTCTAAAAATGGTAGTTCACAAATTTCTAGAGTTGTTTGAGAGAGAACTGGGAATGCAGGATAGGTCTGAAGATAAAATAAAATTAAAAGGCTGTACTGTGTTTGTTCAGTTAGGAAGGCACAAATTTTGATTATAGACCCCCTTGGAACAGAACTTCAAAAGTTGTTAGATTCAGGGATCATAGAGGAGATTGCATCCTCTGAGTGATTGGCTCCAGTGGTTCTTATACCCAAGGATGGTTGTAAGACTGTAATAAGCATATTTGGGTAGATCGGCAACCTCTTCGCAATATCACAGAAACTTTATTGACGCAGCACTTAAGGGAGCTAAGTTTGTTTAGTATCATGGATTTAGCTTCAACGTATCACCAAGTGCCTCTCCGTGCTGATTCTATGCACCAATCCGCTAGGTGAGCACAGGTTTTTGAGAATGCCTTTTGGGATGGCTTCCTCTGCCGCATGTTTTCATAGAGTGTACTGGACAGGATATCTCAAGTTCTTTTCTTTCAAGGAGACATATTGGTGAAGGATAAAGTGTAGCAAGCATCCATCTTGGGCACTTTCCTGTGGTCATTTAGCCCTCTTACATTCCTAGTGAGTTACGTTATTGGAATCCTTGCATGTTCTCATAGTTAATTCTGTTCCTATCATTGTACCGTGCCTGAGTGCCCATGAAATCATCTTTGGTAAAAAGGTGCCCCTATTCATTAACATGTTTAATTTCCCTCCCTGTCCCATCCACATTGCAGACCCCAACTTTTGGGTAATTCATGTCTCCCCTACCACATCCTCATTACCCCAAAAACAGTGAACTAAAAGAGTGGCGCATGCATGGGGCAGACTGCGCCGTGGTCAATGTCCACTGTAGACTGGAGTGGTGATCGCAGTAGGTCATCTAGTCGTGGTGTTCGCCAATCAGTTCAGCCTAATCCCCACTGTTATAGTATAGGGGGTTTCTATGTCCCCTGGAGCACTGCCTATATCTGCCAGTATCCCTGGATTTATAGATACTCTTCAACTATTAAACTGTGAGTGATGCATGTAAAGAAAAATGTAAACTGAACACGAATACTTTAATTTGCTCATGAATACCTACAGAACAGTCCCTAAGCAGGTTCCAAGAAATACTGAATTTCAAATGATAAACCAACATATCAACTTTTAACCTATGGTGCAATTGAGAATAGAAGACAGTGATGAGTAATAGATCTTAGGCGCCATCATGTCTCCATGCGGTGCCGAATGCTTCAAGTCCTAATTCGAGGGCATCTCAGGTAAGGAGTGTCTTCTCTGTCCTCGTCCACTCCCATTGCTGCTGCATCACTATTGACATCGATAGCTGCTAAAATGTGACACTGCCACTTGCAGGATAATGTAGTATCTTTTAAAAGGCATCCATATTTGAGCCCAGGTAGCACCTATATCTATACTTAGTAGTGGAAATGATATACTTTCACTGTATCTGTATAAAACCAAGTCTCTGTGTTTTTGGCTTGAAGCTGCAATGGCCGCATCTAAGGCATATCAAGAGATAAGCACTTTAATGTATGTTCATCAGCACTTCCCATGAATTGGTAATATACAAACCTCAAGCTTTGTAACTATGCATCTATGATGAAGCTAGCTTAATTTTTTTTTGATCTGTGCCACTGAAAATGTAATTAAAATACATAAATATTCTATGCTTCCTATAATTGGCAGTACTCTTTGTACTTGCTAAGGACTCCTAATAAACTATTCACGATCATATATGCATATCATATGCAACCATTAGCTTGACATAAGTAGTCTCCCTGTTCCTTCACAGGCTCCAATCCCAAGTTTAAATGAAAACAATTGTTAAAGCCATTAGCAGTGCTTAAACTAATATGTTGAAAATAGTGCAAAGTCTGGTTCTCAGCATGACTTGGTTTTCAGAATATTTCTCTGTATTAGCAAACCGACCTCCAACAAACTCCCAAGGAAGACGTTGCTACTTGCAAATCAAAATCCTTAATCCAGCTAGCGAGGTCCTGCAGCAACAATGTAGCATGATTGCCTGGCAAGTATGCAGGGTGAAACAAAGAAGTAATATCCAGGCCTCACCTTTCCAAACCAAGGCCCTGATTTAACTTGGGCAGGCCGTTGTTCCACCAGGGCTGCTGCCCTGGTGAAGGTTCCAACTGCCGAATTTATAAATGACCACCAAGCTGCCAGTCATTTCTAAAGCATTGGCAGGCACCTCCATGGCGGCGGTTCCTGACAATGCAGTCTGCTGTTTGGTACAGGGCTGCATCAGCATGACACACCCCTGCACCAAACAGCGCTGTTTTTTTTATTTTCTAAACAAAATCCCAGAACAAGATTTTCTTTTTGAAAATAGGAAAAATAATGCCCCCTTCGCCATGTGAGTCATCTCCCATGGGGTAGGAAACATTATTTGGTTTTTACTGTCCCTCACCTCCAGGGTTTTGTCCCGGTGAGGGACAGTAAAAAAAAAATGGCTACATGTCCACCCATTCAGCTTGGGCAGGAGGACATGTACCCATTTCTCCAACAGCCCTTACTCTGTCAGGCTGTGGGAGCGAATTGGCTATGGAGGTGACAGAGTAGTAACCACTGTAGCCAAACCGAAGGTCCACCCGCATTTAAATCAAGCGTGTGGACCTTCATGTTGTCGGTATATATAAATCCACCACCGTTGTGATGGCATATACTACTGCCAACATTTAAATCGGGCCCAATTTGAGAGGGCAAGGACTACTGAAAAAAGTACTTTGCCATTGAAGTGCTGCCACGCAGTGCATTCACAGCACATGCAATACCACATGTGAAACCACAGCCAACCTTTACTTCTCTGAAATGAATTTAGCCCGAGCAGGTTTGGAGGACTGTGCCACCATGCCTGGCAAGCCGTAGTTGGTTAGCCATGTCTCCTGACATTTAATCCCCCAAATGCAAGTATGAGGTTCTTAAGGGCTAAGAGTTTAGACAAGGGATCAACCTATTGATGCTTCAATTAAGAGATTAAGTAGGGACAGTATATGTCTCTTATAGACTCAGTCCAAGGCTAGGAATAAAACACCTCAAAATAAAGATAGAGGGACCCAACAACGAAGGGAAAGGGTACCAACAATGACCAAAGTCTTGAAAAGAGTCCCCTTCGGGTAAATCTTATGCACAACACTTCACTTTACCTCATACAACCTTTATACACCAGATAGACGAAAAATGAACAAAGAGGAAATGTAATCACACAAATAAAAACAAATAATAAAAAAGCAAATTTATTCACAACATCATTTGGAGCACAGTATACAATATATTTTATCTAGTTGTTGTCATCCCTCCTAATGTTAAAAAACAGTAATATTCATCAACATACAACAACCTCCATTACATCAGTTAAAAATAAACTAAATTAATATACACAATTGGGAACACAGCGAAGGAAAAATGATTCCTATTATTAAGAAAACACTACATCAGTTAGACACAGATCAATTTGTGATTACTGAAATCATTATTCCAACTATTTCATTCAGTACAATTGTCTCCTCAGACTTAATGTGGTTTTCTTTTCAAAGAGCATCGACGCGTTTCGGTGGGAAATCAATATACAGCCAGCACCTTCTTCAAGAAGACAACATATATTCCCAACAACACTTATTAAAATCTGAAAGTCCAGGGCAGAAAGGCCTCCAAACGTGACTGTAAACAGAGGGCAGAATGTCCTTCAAACGCGACTGTAAGCAAATGTTTAGACAGCCAATCTCTCCTATGAAGGTGTACTGCTTGATTTTCCCGGCTTTCTGGTGCTGCAGGGCGGTCCATATGACTTCAGTCTATTTCCATCTAAGTCTCAAGTCTGGAGTAGTGAGTAGAGCCTGTTTGTTAGACACTTCGACACAATTCCGTGCTTCTACCCATAGCCTAGGGCCTATACACATAGCCTAGGGGATAGATTCGTTAGTATTGAGGATAACTTGCCCTATGGTGAGGGTATTTCGTAGAGTTGTACTGAATCCAGGCCTGGTAGGCCTCAAACGGGAGAGACTCCATCTTTCTTTCTGCTCCGGCAGCCCGGGACCTTCCCAGAGGGAGGGGGATGTTTTAGTTATAAAGTGTTATTCGCTCGGAGAGAACTGGTTCGGGCCGGCCCTTATCGAAGGATTGTATTTTTCTTCATGCCGAAGACACTACAACAGGCCGGCCGGCTGGGAAAGTGTCCTTGGTACGGGGAGGTACAGGAATTTGGTGGGCGGCAGGTCTTGAGCTGGAAATTTCCATGAGGGAATGCACGTCCATATTAGTGAAAGTCTGAGTGAGATAAGACACTTGCTTCTAGACCGTAGGCGGCATCTGGCCGTTAGCAGAAAAGCTATTGCTTATTTCAGGGAAGACTGATGGCAAACTCAAATCCAAAGAGAAGGGAGTAGTCAAGGAGGACAAGGTTCTAGTGACTCGGAGAGGGAGAAGGAAGCAGACCCACAACTGCCGAGGGGTAACTTCCAGGCTAAACCGAGGCATAGACGAGAAGGGGACCCAGATGTCCATCGAGCACAGCCTACACAGATATAAGGTGCAGTCGATCCCTTTTTCTTCTTTGAAGTATATAACTTAACCTTTCACTTTCCTTGCAGGTTCCATATGTATGGTATGTTCTATAACTATGCCTGTGCCATTTGAATAAAGTATTTAGCTTGTTGTACGTTAGCATGTGTTGTGTACTTTTGTATAGGAGAACAGTCTATTCTTTAGTCGGAGTTACTTCAAAGTGAACAGAGACTAATCCTGATCAGGTAAGGGGTAACTGGATGAGGGGAAAGACAAGCCCCTCGAACTAAGAGAACAGGTTGTGCTCAACTGGTAGTCTTTGTGTGATCGGATATGTGGTAATCCTAACTCCCCTGTCGTGTACTATAATTATAATAGGATAAGCTCGTGCTAAGGCTGCCGAATGGGTAGGAGATTCTGGGTCTAACAACGGCCGCGAGACTTTGAGTGTCGCTGCCGAATGGGTAGGAGGTTCTGGGTCTAACAAAGGCCGCGAGACTTTGAGTGTCGCTGCCGAATGGGTAGGAGGTTCTGGGTCTAACAAAGGCCGCGAGACTTTGAGTGTCGCTGCCGAATGGGTAGGAGGTTCTGGGTCTAACAAAGGCCGCGAGACTTTGAGTGTCGCTGCCGAATGGGTAGGAGGTTCTGGGTCTAACACAGGCCGCGAGACTTTGAGTGTCGCTGCCGAATGGGTAGGAGGTTCTGGGTCTAACACAGGCCGCGAGACTTTGAGTGTCGCTACCGAATGGGTAGGAGGTTCTGGGTCTAACAAAGGCCGCGAGACTTTGAGTGTCGCTGCCGAATGGGTAGGAGGTTCTGGGTCTAACAAAGGCCGCGAGACTTTGAGTGTCGCTGCCGAATGGGTAGGAGGTTCTGGGTCTAACACAGGCCGCGAGACTTTGAGTGTCGCTGCCGAATGGGTAGGAGATTCTGGGTCTAACAAGGACCGCGAGACTTTGAGTGTCGCTGCCGAATGGGTAGGAGGTTCTGGGTCTAACACAGGCCGCGAGACTTTGAGTGTCGCTGCCGAATGGGTAGGAGGTTCTGGGTCTAACAAGGACCGCGAGACTTTGAGTGTCGCTGCCGAATGGGTAGGAGGTTCTGGGTCTAACAAGGGCCGCGAGACTGTGGGTGTCGCTGCCGAATGGGTAGGAGATTTTGGGTCTGAGATTGCGAGGCTGTGAGGCCTCCATATATAATTATAATAGGAATTCCCTGTCCTTAGGTGGTACGTATATATGTGGTTATTTAGGTGTAAAAAGGCCCTAGGGAGGGGGTAACGTTCTGCATTTGGGTTAGAAGGGCTCTATAGAGCAGGTTCCACCCGATCTAAAAACCCAAGCAGAACATTTGGCGTCACGAACTGTTTACGAAACCTGTGTGCGTTGTGTTTGTCTTGTGTTTGCTTTCAGCGTGTGCGTGGTTTTCTTTTTTGTATATTTGCGTGTATAGTTTTTTTTCTCTTTCTTTCTCTCTTCCTTTCTTTTCTCTGCGTCTCTTTTTCTTTCTTTTTCGCGATGTTTTCTAGGAAATCTAAAGCTACTCTTAAATTGTCCGTTGATATTCCCGGATGGGATTCAACGCCTTATGGTGCCTTGGCCCGAGAGTGGGCTGATTCTACTGGTTTGAGTGAAAATTGGACCTCTTCTTTGGAGTCGGCGGAACCGGCTGACGTGATTACTTGTTTGCAGACGGCACCTGTCTTGAAGGGAGAGGAGGTTCCCGCTTTAGGGCGCAGAGGTTGGGTTATTCTATCTGCGTATCGGATTTTGCATGAGAAGTTGCTGAAATTGCAGATCGCTCTTAAGGATGCGGATTCGCACTTTGTTGAGGTTCAAAATTCCAATACTTTATTGCGCTGTCAAAACAAGTTGCTTTCCGACAAAATTGACACTTACCAAACGGTTGCTGAACGGGCGGCTGTGCGGATTGCTCGTTACAAATACAAACACAGGCGTGGTCGAGTTTCGTCGCGTAAGGTGCGTCTGGCCGTGGCAAAGGCTGGACTGGATTGGAATCCTGATGAATGGGATGGTAATATCTGGGACTCGGCTACGTCTTGTTCCTCGGGTGAGGACTGTGCTGTGCATGAGTTTTCTCGTTCCCGTCATGACAGTAAGTCTACTTCCCGCACCTCTGATGGTGCACCCCGTGATTGCGCTCGTCCTTCGGGCGGCATCGATGCTTCTTACACTGATTGTCCCTCTACTAGTACTACTCGGGCTCCTTCTGATGCTCGTCCTGTGGTTGCTGCGCATCCGGTTTTTCGTCGGAAGTTGCAGCAGTCTCCCAATGCTCCGCAGGGTGTTTCTTTAGACTGCTTGGAGGATTTTACCCAACAAGAAATTAGTGATATTTTGCAGCGCTTTCGGCAGCGGACTGGTGAGGCTTTGCTCACTTGGATGGTGCGCCTTTATGAACTAGGCGCTGCTGGTATTATGTTGGATACTGGCGATTGTTTGAAGTTTTGTTCTTTGAGTTTAGATTCTTCTGTACAAGATCATTTTCGTAACTATAATGGTGGTGGTCAGATTTCTTTGCTCCAATTGGCGACTGAGGGCTGTAATTTGAAGTATCCTACTGAATCTGACTGGCCTGTCAATGACAAGCCGTGGTATACCCTGCGTGATGCTGCGCAACGTCTTAAGGAGGAGGTGATGAAAACGGCTATTTTTCTGGGCACTGCTGACAGGTTGCTTGATGGGATGTTGACTTCTTCTGTGCGGAATCGTATCATTCGCTCTTCTCCTGTTGCCTACAAGCAGGTCATGATGACTTTGTTGATTAACCAGACTGGTAATGTTCTATCTACGGTGTTGGAGTCGGTACGCCAACTCGGTGAGTTGGGTGAGTGGTTTAAACCTGAACGTCAGTCCCGGCCTGACACTCGTACTCCTGGTGAATATAAATTTACTAGACGTGACATCTTTACTGGTCTTTTGGCTGATGGTGTGCGTCGGGAAGACATTGATGGTGAGACTACTGCCCGTTTGTGGGAGATGTTTCGCAAACGGGGCTTGGATCGGAAGGAGGGTGCCCGGCGTGTTCGAACGACTGAGTGTGATCATGGTTGTTCTGATGGTAGCGGTGATGATGATCGCCGTGGGCGCTCTGATCGTCGTGATGATCGGCGTCCTGTACGTGATCTGTCCCCCCGTCGAGAGCGGGACAGGGAGAGAGAGGGGGAAAGGGAAAGGGGGAGAAATGATTATGCCTACAACAGACGTAGAGATGATAGGGATCACTCCCCTGAGCTGAGAAGAAGGGAGGATAGACACAGTTTTAACGATCGAAATTTGCAGTGCAGTGCAGAGGACAGGAATCCATTTCGCAATAGAGATGGATATGAACAGGAAGCACTGATACCTAAAAAACGTGAGAGTCTTTATCCTGATTTGTCCTGGTACACAGAATGCAATAAGAATGACTAGGAAATAGGTCAAGCTCCGGTACACAGATGGGCTCACAGAGATAATAGACCCTATGTAGATATTGAAATTTATTGGAGACATCGTAATATCCAAAGGGCCCGAGCATTAGTTGATACAGGAGCGGAGGCCACTCTTATTCATGGAAAATCGAGGAAATTTACAGGGCAGCCTTTTACTATTACTGGATTAGGAGGAAAAGAAACCCCCGCAGTTCAAACTTTGCTTGAAATGAGAATAGGTAGAATTCCTAGAAAGGAATATTCTGTATTAGTGGTGCCACTCCTAGAATTCATAATTGGAATTGATATTTTGAAAGGAATGACGTTGCATCTTGATGATGGGTGTTACCAATTTGGAACGACGCATTATATCTCGTCCAGACCTATACGGGTTGGTCGTTTAAGGATGCCCCCCATACAAGTTCCCCAGGCGACAAAGGTGGTTTGTCAGAAGCAGTATCGTATTCCGGGTGGTCATGAAGAGATTAGTACCACCATTCAGGAGTTGGTTAATGCAGGTGTTATAACTCCAGTTACTTCTGCTTGGAATAATCCTGTTTGGCCGGTGCGTAAAAGTGATAATTCTTGGCGCATGACTGTTGATTATCGAGAATTGAACAAACACACGCCCTCTTTGACGGCTGCAGTACCGGATGTTATTACTCTGATTGAAAGAATCCAAACACACCCAGGTACATGGTATGCGTCCCTTGATATTGCTAATGCTTTCTTTTCTATTCCAATTGCCCCTGAGTGTCAGGAACAGTTCAGTTTTACGTGGAACGGGCGTCAGATGACGTTCAGAAGTCTTCCTCAGGGCTATGTGCATAGCCCTACGATCTGTCACCGGCTGGTGGCAGAACACTTGACTGAGGTACCAGTTCATCCCAAAATTCAGATATGTCATTATATTGATGATGTGCTGATTCAAGGCGAAACACAAGAGGATGTTCAGATACAATTAGATAAAGTCATTGAATGTCTGCGTGAGAAAGGTTGGGAGATCAATCCGGACAAATTACAGGGTCCATCCCAAGCTGTAAAATTTTTAGGTATTAATTGGCATGAGGGACACCGTGAGGTGATCCCTCAGGTAAAACAGAAGATTCTTGATTTTTCGGTTCCGAGGAATAGGAAGGAAGCCCAAAGCTTTATTGGTCTATTTGGTTTTTGGCGCCAGCATATTCCTCATCTGAGTCAAATATTGGCCCCATTGTATCGTGTTACACGTAAGAAGAATGCATTCGAATGGGGTAAACAACAGCAAGATGCATTTAGCCTAGCAAAAGAGGCGATTCAACATGCTATGGATCTTTGGCCTGTATGTGATGGTGATGTGGATTTGAATGTGTCTGTGCAAGGCCCTTATGCAAACTGGAGTCTGTGGCAGAAACAGGGTAGGTGCAAAGTACCATTAGGATTCTGGACCAAAAAGCTACCTGATGCTGGTGAGCGTTACACACCTTTTGAGAAACAGCTACTTGCTTGTTATTGGGCTTTGGTGGATACCGAGCAATTAACATTGGGACATGACATATTCTTGCGTCCTGAAATTCCTATTATGCAGTGGGTTTTGAGTTCACCAAAAACTCATCGAATTGGGCATGCTCAGGAGGCGAGTGTGATTAAATGGAAATGGTACATACAAGACAGGGCACGTGTGGGTCCGAAAGGAGTTGCGTCCTTACATGAGCAGGTGGCGCAAGTACCATCGACTGAGACTGAGAGTGAGTGTTCTGTACCTTTAGAACAGGAGTCTCCTGTCAAGTGGGGTAAACCTTTTGATGATTTGTCCGTCGAGGACAGGAACCATGTGTGGTTCACAGATGGGTCAGCAAAATTTATTGGAAATACACGGCACTGGAAGGCGGTGTCTTATAATCCGATCACACAGAGACTATTGAGCACAACTGGTGAAGGAAAAAGTAGTCAATTCGCAGAGCTATATGCTGTTTATCAAGTCCTGAAACAGGAGTTACCTGGCGTATGCCATATTTTCACTGACTCCTGGTCTACTGCAAATGGACTGGCTGTTTGGTTACCAACCTGGCATTCTCGTAATTGGAAATTACACTCTAAAGAGTTATGGGGAAAGGAGTTATGGCAAGAAATTTGGGAAATGCTCCCACAGAGTACTGTTACCATCTTCCATGTGGATGCTCACACCCCGATAGACTCCCTTGACAAATTTTTTCATAACATTGCAGATGAGAAATCTAAAATTGCCGAGGCAGTGGTGGACAGACAAGATCCTGACATTGCGGGATTGGCGAAATGGGCACACCAGAAGGCAGGACACTTTGGAGAGAAGGCCACTAGCAGGTGGGCTGCTGACAGAGGAATCTATATTCCCCTAGATCTAATTAAAGATGTTATTCTACATTGTCCCGTCTGTCAACATATCAGGCAGCGTAAAGTACCCCAAATTGTTAGAGGCCATTTACATCGCGGGAAATTGCCCGCTCAAATCTGGCAGATTGATTACATCGGACCCCTTCCCATGAGTAGAAATTGTCAATATGTTTGCACAATTGTCGATACATATAGTGGGTTGCTGGTAGCTTTTCCATGTAAGCAAGCCACCCAATTGAACACCATAAAAACATTGGAATTAATTATGATGTATTATGGTGTGCCATTCCAAATTCAATCTGATAATGCATCCCATTTTCGTGGAAGATTGGTACAGGAATTCTGTGTGGAACATCACATTGAGTGGATCTTTCATATACCCTATTACCCGCAGGCCTCAGGCCTGGTGGAAAGATTGAATGGTCTGCTAAAGGACCAGTTGCGCAAACTAACAGATGACAAGTATAAAAATTGGCGAGACTTTTTACCTCAAGCATTATTGATCTTGAATAATCGTCCTTTTTTAAATGCTGAATCTCCACTTATGCGTTTGTTCCCCCCACAGGTTGAAACAATGCCTAATATAATAAATGAAACTGTGATGTATTGGGAAATTACTTCCGGAGCTCTAGCTCCATGCAGAGCGACCCCAGGGTCGGCAGGCTTGGACTTGCATGCTATGGATGACACCGTTTTAAAAAGCAAAAATCGGGTCATCATTTCTACCGGTGTTGGTATTCATATACCACCGGGAAATTTTGGATTGATCGCCCCTAGATCGGGGTTGGCTGTAAAAGGCATCCAGGTACTTGGAGGTGTAATTGATAGTGATTATCAGGGAGAAATTAAAATACTTCTGCTAAATAGCAGTGAGGATGACCTACTGATACACCGCACCGACCGAGTGGCTCAATTACTCATTATGCCTGTTTTCAGTGGTGGAATAATAAAAGGCACTGCCCCAACTTTGCTAACTGTACGAGGCCAGAAAGGCTTTGGCTCTACGGATAATCCTGGAGCCAAGATTTGGGTGCAATCGCCTAAGAATCCCCCTGAACAAGCAGAGGTTATTGCCACCGGTCAGGATAACACCATTTTGGTTATGAGGCCAGGGAAAGATAGCTGGGAAGCTGTCCCAGCTGATAAATGTTATTTACGAGAATGATTAATGCCCGTGTTTGGTTCTTTTTCAGATCATTCTTTGGATTGTTGTTGCGGGATGTGTCGGTACTGGACACCCTTCGGTCTACTTCGGAGAGAAAGGAGGGATCCCATTAACCCGGGATGAATTGGGAACCAGAGTGTTGCGTTCCTTCAATGCGTGGGACTCGTCATCGAACTTTTGGACACTGCTGGCGAAAAGAGTGACTGATGCCCCTCACTTCTGTTTGACACCGATGAGATCTGTACATGACATTCTGGCGACATGCCTAGTTGCTGTCCCCGCTTCGCTGGAAACCTTAACGAGCATTTTTAACGTTTCAAAAGCTCGTTCGAATATTATTCTGGGTGATTTTGCTACCCATGCATATTGTCCTTTATGTACTGAACTGCCGAATGAACAACTTCCTATCCAATCCCAAATAACTACGTATAACATCACACAGGGTGACCTGTGCTTTTTCCTCACATGTAATCCAAATGCAATCTCTGAATGTCTACGTCTCAAGTTAAGAGGTGCTGTTTCATTCACACCCCATGAGCGAACTTTGTGCCTCCAGAGGACACCGACCTCATGTGCTTCCATACAAAATAATATGACTTGTAATAGTTTGGTAGTTACTCCTAGTCACTATCGCGCAATGTTGCTACCTGCCGGATGGCTTTTCTCATGTGGTAATACTTCCTGGCCCTATGTCCCTGCAAATATTTCCGGAGGTCCGTGTGCCATTACTAGACTTAGTCTGCTTATGTTTTCCTCACATCCGAATGCCAACTCTCGTGTGCTCCGAGATGCAGTTATGTTACAAGAGGATTGTGACTCATCTGTGTATTTATATTCCAAGTCTGAATACCTTAGTCTAGCTGTCTCAATTATTGGTGTCCCTGCTTTGGCGGTTTATAATGCTAAATCCATTGGAAAAATGGCTTGCTGGATGGTTAAGTCTATTAATCATACTTCCACAGTCCTATCTGACTTACTATTAGATGCCCAGGGTGAACGTAGGGCTATCTTGCAAAACAGAGCAGCCATTGATTATCTTTTACTTAAGCATGGACATGGCTGTTCAGATTTTGAAGGCCTCTGTTGTTTTAACTTATCTGATCATACACAATCCATTCGTGCACACATAGATAAATTGCATGATCTAACTAACGAAGTTAAGAAACACATTGATCAGGGTTGGTTTGACTGGCTCTTCAACTGGTTGCCAGACCTGAAGATGCTACGTCAAGCATTAGGTGGCATTTTGATTACTATTGCTGTTTTGATTTCTATCTGTTGTCTTATTCAATGTATTCCTTCACTGCTTCAATTCTGCACATCTGGTACTAGACACAGATCGGTTAGTTTTGTTTCTTATTACTCTTCCACAGATGTTAGCTCCGTTTAGTATATGTAAATAGACTAAAGTCAAGGGTGGAATGTACTGCTTGATTTTCCCGGCTTTCTGGTGCTGCAGGGCGGTCCATATGACTTCAGTCTATTTCCATCTAAGTCTCAAGTCTGGAGTAGTGAGTAGAGCCTGTTTGTTAGACACTTCGACACAATTCCGTGCTTCTACCCATAGCCTAGGGCCTATACACATAGCCTAGGGGATAGATTCGTTAGTATTGAGGATAACTTGCCCTATGGTGAGGGTATTTCGTAGAGTTGTACTGAATCCAGGCCTGGTAGGCCTCAAACGGGAGAGACTCCATCTTTCTTTCTGCTCCGGCAGCCCGGGACCTTCCCAGAGGGAGGGGGATGTTTTAGTTATAAAGTGTTATTCGCTCGGAGAGAACTGGTTCGGGCCGGCCCTTATCGAAGGATTGTATTTTTCTTCATGCCGAAGACACTACAACAGGCCGGCCGGCTGGGAAAGTGTCCTTGGTACGGGGAGGTACAGGAATTTGGTGGGCGGCAGGTCTTGAGCTGGAAATTTCCATGAGGGAATGCACGTCCATATTAGTGAAAGTCTGAGTGAGATAAGACACTTGCTTCTAGACCGTAGGCGGCATCTGGCCGTTAGCAGAAAAGCTATTGCTTATTTCAGGGAAGACTGATGGCAAACTCAAATCCAAAGAGAAGGGAGTAGTCAAGGAGGACAAGGTTCTAGTGACTCGGAGAGGGAGAAGGAAGCAGACCCACAACTGCCGAGGGGTAACTTCCAGGCTAAACCGAGGCATAGACGAGAAGGGGACCCAGATGTCCATCGAGCACAGCCTACACAGATATAAGGTGCAGTCGATCCCTTTTTCTTCTTTGAAGTATATAACTTAACCTTTCACTTTCCTTGCAGGTTCCATATGTATGGTATGTTCTATAACTATGCCTGTGCCATTTGAATAAAGTATTTAGCTTGTTGTACGTTAGCATGTGTTGTGTACTTTTGTATAGGAGAACAGTCTATTCTTTAGTCGGAGTTACTTCAAAGTGAACAGAGACTAATCCTGATCAGGTAAGGGGTAACTGGATGAGGGGAAAGACAAGCCCCTCGAACTAAGAGAACAGGTTGTGCTCAACTGGTAGTCTTTGTGTGATCGGATATGTGGTAATCCTAACTCCCCTGTCGTGTACTATAATTATAATAGGATAAGCTCGTGCTAAGGCTGCCGAATGGGTAGGAGATTCTGGGTCTAACAACGGCCGCGAGACTTTGAGTGTCGCTGCCGAATGGGTAGGAGGTTCTGGGTCTAACAAAGGCCGCGAGACTTTGAGTGTCGCTGCCGAATGGGTAGGAGGTTCTGGGTCTAACAAAGGCCGCGAGACTTTGAGTGTCGCTGCCGAATGGGTAGGAGGTTCTGGGTCTAACAAAGGCCGCGAGACTTTGAGTGTCGCTGCCGAATGGGTAGGAGGTTCTGGGTCTAACACAGGCCGCGAGACTTTGAGTGTCGCTGCCGAATGGGTAGGAGGTTCTGGGTCTAACACAGGCCGCGAGACTTTGAGTGTCGCTACCGAATGGGTAGGAGGTTCTGGGTCTAACAAAGGCCGCGAGACTTTGAGTGTCGCTGCCGAATGGGTAGGAGGTTCTGGGTCTAACAAAGGCCGCGAGACTTTGAGTGTCGCTGCCGAATGGGTAGGAGGTTCTGGGTCTAACACAGGCCGCGAGACTTTGAGTGTCGCTGCCGAATGGGTAGGAGATTCTGGGTCTAACAAGGACCGCGAGACTTTGAGTGTCGCTGCCGAATGGGTAGGAGGTTCTGGGTCTAACACAGGCCGCGAGACTTTGAGTGTCGCTGCCGAATGGGTAGGAGGTTCTGGGTCTAACAAGGACCGCGAGACTTTGAGTGTCGCTGCCGAATGGGTAGGAGGTTCTGGGTCTAACAAGGGCCGCGAGACTGTGGGTGTCGCTGCCGAATGGGTAGGAGATTTTGGGTCTGAGATTGCGAGGCTGTGAGGCCTCCATATATAATTATAATAGGAATTCCCTGTCCTTAGGTGGTACGTATATATGTGGTTATTTAGGTGTAAAAAGGCCCTAGGGAGGGGGTAACGTTCTGCATTTGGGTTAGAAGGGCTCTATAGAGCAGGTTCCACCCGATCTAAAAACCCAAGCAGAACAGAAGGCCACAAACACCACTATATAGGCACTAGTTAGTGATGTTCAGCCGCCCCAGGCCCGGCGAGGAGGTTCCCTTTTGGAGATAATCTCTTATTCCGACCCAGAAATTAAAGATTCTCCTCAAACATATTCTTAATTTCGATCAGCGCGGTCAGTCGAATCCCACGTTACATTAAACACAGTCCACACCGGGATCTATCTCGGGTCGTCATTAATCACGGGGTCAACGCCTCCGGAGATATGCAATTTTTATTATTTGTTTTTATTTGTGTGATTACATTTCCTCTTTGTTCATTTTTCATCTAGCTGGTGTATAAAAGTTGTATGAGGTAAAGTGAAGTGTTGTGCATAAGAATAAAACACACCAATATTCTAAAGTTGTCAACCTGTATGTATGTATTCAAACATAATGTTATTACAGAAAACAAAAAGTAGTTAGTTAAGTAATCCAAAGAATTAGCATGATGCCCAAAATCACTAAATAAATTGCCATAGGGTCCGTCTCTAAGGAAAGTCAAAAAGCATATGCACTTCTTCAAAATAACAAATCTATTATAATGTTGAAGTCAAAGGAGGCATAAGCATTTCATAGCACAATATTACGCAGAAGGGTTGGATTAAAAATGTTTCATTCATTACAACCAATCAAGCTATTAGTGGGTACAACACCCCTAGTAACTCTTACTTTCTAGGGCATCTTATTGGTTAACACTATACATATTTAATTAAGAAGAATAAATCATAGATTATGAAACACAGAAACAGAATAGCTTGTTCGATGCCATCAGAGCTTTGCTAAGTAACCTAGAAATGTGTAACAGAAACAACATCCTTCAGAGGGGAAGAACAAATGTTATAATTGTATTAGTACAGACCATTTATATGGCTGTATTTTGTTTTTCAATAATTTTTGGAGGATTTTATGTAACGAGTAGAATACAGAAGTAATAAAAGACAATAAAACAGCAGCGTTGTGATTTGCGTGATTTGGTGTGCGCCTATATAGTAGTGAATCGCACAGAAGGGGCGAGGCACTTGACATACCTTACGAATGAAGAGATAGAAAGTGACTGTGTGAGACGAAGATGCTAGTAACAGTGCTGGTCCGGGACCAGCCAGCTGACTGATGATACACCTCTGTAAATGTAAGAAACGAAAACAATAAGCAGGAGAGCAAGAGAAGAGAAGGCAAAGATGCTAGAAGGTTAGCAGTAAAGGAGGGGATCCAGATGATGAAGTAAGAAGAGGAATGGCCAAGTGGGGAATTGGAAAAGAAGGGGTGAGCTCTTATGGTGCAGTGCAGTTAGAGGCTGTATTTTATGAAAGAGAGAAATACACATGCATGTGGAACTTTTGTGCACCCAAAATAAACATGCACTTTTCTGCAGCATTTCATGAATGTTTGTCAGTGGAGTCTGTTGTGGCCTAGTTATGCTAACTGAATCCTGTCTAAATTAATAATTAATTTTTAGCAAAGTTAAACTAGTTTACAATTTCAGTTGTGTCATTAACCCCTTCGCTGCGGCAGGAATTCCGCCGCGGCGCCGGGGGGGGGTTTGGGGGCAGCGCGGTAGCGCTGTGCTCGTGACGGAACCGCTCCATCACGAGCCACGGTTGAGCTGTGCTCATGACGGAGTGGGTCCGTCACGTCTCCGCCCACTGCGCTAATCGCCCGCACAGGCGGGGAATTAGCGCCACGTGGGCGGAGCGGCGGCCAACGGCCGCAGCATGACGGAACCACTCCGTCATGAGCACAGCGCAACCGTGGCTCATGACGGAGTGGTTCCGTCATGAGCAGGGAAGGGGTTAAGGGTGAAAGCAGTGCTTGATTTGTAAACAAAACAAAAGTGCCTGGCCTCTCATCAGGAGGCCACTGCAGCTTGCTGCACCCATGGCCCCTGCCAGCGCTGCCAATGATAGTAACAACAGAACAACTAACCATCACACTTCTACAAGTGTGACAATTCAGACTATTTCATGCCTCCTACGCTATAAGAATGGCTTGGGTGGCAGGTAATGGTCATTTTTTATGTATATTGAATTAATATTTACCTGTTGTTGTGGTCATCTCTAAATTATCTATAGAGCGCCACCTTGTGGCACACTGTCACAAGCACCGGTGTTGACAATTAAATGCCGGCACTGAGCACTGAAAACCACCGGCTCAGATTAAGCACTGAGTGAAAGGCTGTGTGATGTTAATTCCACTATCCCAAACAATTTGGCGATTTAAATTATTGTAGATTATGATAGTTTGAGTATTTACTAAACTTTCATATTTGCGATTGTCAGCAGGTTCAGGGTAGAAGGTGGTATTTTTTTGTTAGATCTCTTTTCCAAGACCCACATTTACATATTTTTTTATCATAATATACAAAAGTTTAGGGTTAGAAAATACTTTTGTAATTTAGCTTATCTTTATAAAGGCATTTGATCAATCTTATTCCTCTATCCTCAACTCCTACGAAAACTAGAGGAAATGATGCTCTGCCCCACACCCCCTGCTCCACTTACACCTGGATCTTTCGGGTGTAACCAAGATCTGCTAAAAATTGTTAAAAATGCATTCACAACTCTTTGTAAATGCCTACTAAGTTATACCTGAGTTATTGTTAAATTTGATTTGTAGAGCGCTTAATACCGGAAGGTCTCTAAGCGCTTCAAGAAGATCAACGTCGGTTCCAGGGAGAGTGTTATTTAGTTGGGCCCAAGCTTTTGTAAAAAGAATGGTTTTCAGTTTTTTTCTGAAAGGGAGAAGGCGGCTTTCCGCGCGGAGCTAGCTAGGCAGCCTGTTCCAGAGTGTGGGTAGGAGGACGGAAAATGCTCGGCCACCTTTGGTGACGTAGTTGAAGCGTGGGCATTTTAAAAGGCACTCCATGGAGGACCTTAGCGAGTGGCCTGGGACGTATTTCTCTAGTCGTTGTTTGATGTAGATGGGTCCCAGACCGTGAAGCGCCTTGTGAGCAATGCAGAGGCCCTTAAACTTGGCCCTCTGCTTTATGGGCAGCCAGTGAAGTCGTTGCAGAAGGGGTGATGCTCGCGTGCACCTGGGTAGTTTGAAAATTAGCCTGGCGGCGTCATTCATCACTATCTGTAGTTTGCCCACTAGTGAGTCTGGCAAACCGATGTAGAGCGAGTTACCATAGTCGAGGCGAGCCAAGATCATGGCAACTACAACTGTTCTCATGGTTGAAAAGGAGAGGATAGGGGAGAGTCTCCTCAATAACCTGAGTAGGCCCACGCAAGTTCCAAACAAAGTGAAAACTTGATTGGCCAGTGAAAGCTTGGCGTCCACTTTGATTCCCAAACTTTTAACCACTGGAGCTGGGGCTGGAGCATCACCCAGCTCATGAGGCCAGTAGAGGGCGTTCCAAGGGTCGTGGTCATCGGTCACGTCCAAGACCTCGGTTTTGTCTGGATTAATCTTGAGTGAATTGGCCGTCATCCAGTTGACCGTAAATCGCAGAACATCTTTTGCCCGGGAGTGGGCTTGTGGGGTGTTTTCTATTTGCAGAATAATTTGTGTATCGTCCGCATAATTGAAAACTTGGCAGTCAATTGCCGCAAGGGCATTTATCAGAGGTCTGAGATATATGTTGAATAGGAGGAGTGAAAGAGCCGACCCCTGTGGGACTCCACAGGGAATAGGCCCCCTCTCTGAGACCCAGTTGCCCATGTGAATTCTTTGGGTGTGGTTGGTCAGGAATGAGGTGAACCATTGTAGGATAGATCCCCCCCCAATTCCAATTTTTCCTAATCTTTCCAGGAGTAGGGCGCAGTTGACCGTGTCAAATGCTGCCAACAGGTCTAGGAGAATTAGGACACATGGCTTCTTATTGTCAGCTGTCATCTTGATATCATCAAGCACTGATAGCATCACCAATTCTGTGCTATGGTGTGCTCGGAAACCAGCCTGCCTGTCCCCTAGGAGGTGGTGGTCCTCCATGAACCTGGATAGGGTTTGCAGGACATATTGCTCTAAGATTTTGGCCAGGAATGGGAGTTGGGAAATGGGTCTGTAGTTTTTCATATTGGAAGTATCCGCGCCAGTCTTCTTGAGCAGGGGGATTATTCTGGCTTCCTTAAAGAATCTTGGAACCATCCCAGTCTCCAGAGAGAGGTTAAACAAGGCGAGGATTTCTTCCTCAATCTCTGGGAGAGCTAACTTAAAAATCCTTGGGCGGCAGGCATCAGCAGGTGAGCCAGATTTGATTTTTGTGGAAGTGCGTCGGAGGGTTTCGATGTCGAGAGTTTGGAAGGAAGAGAGCACTTCTACCCTCTTTTCCTGGGTTACCTCCTCTTCATTGGGGGATTGCTTGAAAGGGGAATTGTCAATCTCAATCAGGATGTCCTGAATTTTTGGGGAAAAGTATGATAAGGATTGATTGCACTGTTCTTGGTTGGATGGTGACACCAGTGACTGTTTTTGGCTTAGTTCTTTCAGGATTTTAAACGTTTCTTTTTGTTTGTTGGTTGCTACTAGGATCCTGTTTTCACAGTATTCCGCTTTCCTGATGAGCAATGCCTTTTTGTAGGTAGCGACTTTAGCTCTATACTCTACCAGGGCCTGTGGCTCATAGTCTTTACGCCACTGTCGTTCGTAGTGTCGAAGTGAACGTTTGAAAGCCCTATGCTCTTTCGTGAACCACGGTGCGCCCTTGCCTTTGATACCAGCTTTTATTTTTTTAACTGGGGCTAGTTTATTGATGGCAGAAAGAAGCCGGCTGGAGATGGCTTCGGTCCAATCATCAATATCAGCTGTCTCCGGCCTCCTGACGGGGCTGTCTCTGAGGGTACTTACTAGTGATGGGCCCTCGATTTTTGACCAGCTACGAACATATTTCCAGTCCTGGGGGGGGGTTGAGTATTGCGCCTAGCAAGGGGGAGTAGAAGGTTGCTACAGTGGTGGTCTGACCATGCAATGGGGTGGTATCCCTTAGTGTCACCAGAGGGAGGGTAGACCAAACCAGGTCTAGGGTATGTCCTAACTCATGCGTGGGGGTTGTTACTAGCTGAGTAAGCCCAGGAGCGGTGTGCGTCTCCTCTAGCTGTCGGGCCTGTGCCTCTCTAAGTTGTTGGTCCCAGTGGTAGTTGAAGTCTCCTACCACAAGGAGTTGTTGGAAGCGTGAACGGAGGTTGGAAACACATTCGGTCATGAGGTCTACGAAACGAGGGGGGCATTTAGGTGGGCGATATGCTACGGTGATTACTAAACTGGATGAGTGGTGACAGACTTTAATTGTTAGAATATCTGCTCCTTCTAGGTTTTCTCCAGACACCTTTTCAATGGTTAGGTGACTTTTTACAGAAACGCCACCCACCTCCTCTTTTTCCCACTGGCCTGTTATGCCAGAAGGCGTAATAGCCATCGGGTAGTGCTACCGATATGGTAGGACCCGAGTCTTCATCCAGCCACGTTTCGGTCAAAGCTAGAATGTCTGGGGCATCATCTTGTAGAAGCGTGAGGATCTCAATGGCATGTTTCTGTAGTGAGCGTGTATTCAGGACCGAGAGTTCCAGGGTGTCAATGCTGCTAGGATTAAGGTGGCCCGGATTGTGTACTGGGGTGGCGCTAAGTGTCTCTCCCCCATGTGGGATGAGGAGACCTTCTCTCTTGAGTGAAGCTTCTGTCTCAGATTTTAAGGGGCAGGGTATGAGATTAAGGAATCTAAGTTCATCACTCGTGTATGTCCGAGATTGGCCAGGGGTCCTGGCCCTGGGACCGGTCGGGCGCGGACGGGTGCAGACGGGCTTGCCTTCGGCGCGCCTGCTGCACGCGTCCACTCCAGCGTGCGATTATATTCCTCCCATGACCCCTCCCCGCCAATCAGCCCTGCTGACCAGCAGCTGACACCCTCATGGTCGCAAGACCCCGTGAGAGCGTGCGAGAAATGGAGGGCAGGACTGGCCAAGTGGGAGCTCCGGTGAGCAAGTGAGTAGCGTGGCAATTTGCAAGGTTAAATGCACTCAAATGGTTTTAAAAATTAAAATGCGGATAAGACCAAGTTAAAAACAGCTTAAAACATACAGCATGCACTGCCTGGGCTAGCGCGTCTTCTTTGACTGCGCCTCCGCTCCAGCGTGCGATTATATTCCTCCTGTGACCCCTGGCCCCTCCCCGCCAATCAGCCCTGCTGAGCAGCAGCTGACACCCTCACGGTCGCTAGACCACGTGAGAGCGTGTGGGAAATGGAGGGCAGGACCGGCCAAGTGGGAGCTCTGGTGAGCAAGTGAGAAGCACAACAATTTCCAAGGTTAAATACACTCAAATGGTTTTAAAAATTAAAATGCGGATAAGACCAAGTTAAAAACAGCTTAAAACATACAGCATGCACTGCCTGGGCTAGCGCGTCTTCTTCTTGAGTGTTTGCTCACCACATTTGCATAAGATTTTCCTGACCGCTTCCCTTATGTATCTCTGCTCTGTATGTGGGAATGCCATTTCGTGAAAGAAGGCCTGTAAGTCACCACGATATACATTATTGTTTCGCTGACTGCCGTCGGTTCTTAACCCTTCATCAATTGCTGAAACATGCACAACTGCAAGATACACATTTTTCCGTTTCCACATTTGTCTCTCTTAGAACTGGAAAATTCCTTTACCAAAAGGGTCCCAAATTTCTCCCCCTCTGACCTGGGAGTCTCCTAAGACAGTAAAGTCTTGTTCAAAATGTTCTACAATTTAAAAAACTAAAATATTGTTTTAATTAAGTCGAGTTTCCTCTGGAAAACTCTTTCCATCATCTGTGTTTTTGTATGCTTTTTGAACCCAGACTGTCTTCGGTTTCCCGTTTTCCGTTTTGTGAGCAGCTCTTAACCTCAATCAAGACGAAGCAGCAAAGGTGCAATAAAAGGTTTTTTTTTTTTACTTTCCGGAGATTTCAATAATTGCACCACTACTAGTGGCATAGTAACAGAATGAACGATAGTAGTAGTATCAGCTTTAGTGGTAGTAGTTACAACAGTAGGAGGAGCACCAGTAAAATAATTCAGAGCTTTAACAGGGGATGGAGGGTGCCTGAATTCCTCATTAGAACAAAAGCATTGGGATACTTTGGGTTATTGCAGGTCATTGTCAAAGCTGACCAGGGGCCATATTATAAAATGCGGCGCATTTTCTTCCTTAACTCCAGATGCACCTTTCAAAAGGTGCGTTTGGCACTAACAAGGAGTGTGCTCCGTATTAGACTGAATGCGCTGTCCTCATGGCAGCCGTGAAGTCGTGCTGCCCTGGAGCAGCCACTCCATGTTTCTCTGTGTAGGTGGCATCTCGCCTGCAAGGGATGTCTGGAGGGTGCTACTGCACCCCCCTGCAAGGAGATATCTGGGGGGTCCACAGGACCCCCTTTAGCCCCTCCAGAGGGCTGCCATCACGGTCTTTGACAATGCACCACCTTTTAGGTAGCGCACTATCCGTGCACCTCCTGACATCTTCTTTGCCTCTGCACCCATGTCTATAATACAGCACAGGCACAGAGGCAAAGGGATTTCCTTGTTTGCATGGGGCCACCCCCCCCATGCAAATGAAGGAACACTCTCTGGTGGTATCGCTGGCGCTATATGTGTACCAGTGCTATCTTTATCACAGAAAGGACCGCACAAGCAACTGTGTCTGTTTCTGTAATACCAAAGTGCCCCAGGGACGTGCAAAGCGGGCACACGTCATTGCACCCCCGGGGCACTTTCCATAATACGGCCCCAGGTGTGTCTTTAACTCCTTTCAAAGACTTCATAAAGTTAGTTTTGAGCCTCAGATGCGACTGGAGAGAGTAGCTAGAGAGTTGAACTTTGAAATCATTAGTCCCATTAAAGTGGTAGGACAGAGCCCTCTAAAGGTGGGTTGTGGAATGTCACTTTCTGCTCTGGTCAGTTTGACAAGATAGACTGGCACGTGAAACAGAGAATTTTTAATTGAGATCCTGCTTTGACTAGGAATCAAGCCAAAGATGTGTGGTTGGAGTGATGCGGATTGAAGATGAGATTACAAAAATTCAGAGTTATTTTAATCTAGGATTTGAAGTTTGAAGGTTAGTTTGTCATCCATCTAGATACCCAGACCTTTTAGTGCCGATTTGGTGAGTTGAAAGGGGCCTAGTGCGGCTGACCACCAGGCAGGGGCCAAATATGGTGCTCGTTCCCCACTACCATTACTTCTGATTTCCTCCAATTCAATTTCAGTCAAATAAGTCCCATCCAATCCTCCAAAGCCAAGAGACAATTCCTTAACTGCCTAGAGTTATTACCCTGATCAAGATACAGCAAAATTACATTCTGAATGTCATCCACATAAGGGATCACAGGAAGGTCAAATGATCCACAGTAATTGCCCATGAGGGAACATAAATTTGAAAAAGGGTAGGACTAGCATAGCATTCTTGAGAACGAGTTGGTCCTTTAGGAAAGAAGCATACCACTCCAAGGCCTAGTTATTGATCTCAGAGACGAGTAGCCCCCATAGTAGTGAGTTATGGGACACCGTATCAAAGGAGGCACTCAACTCGAGCAGGATGATTGCTGCAGAACCACCTTCACCAAAGGTCTTTCTTCGTTCTTCAGATACCACTAGCAAAGCAGACTCAGTACTATTATGAGGTCAGAATCCCAACTGAGAAGAATAGAACTCGTTGTGGGATACAAGGTAGGTGGAACATTGACGATTAATAGGTTTTTCTAGAATTTCAGCAGGAAAACAGAGAAGAGATATGGAGAAATACTTTTCAAGTTAGACCATATCCAAACAGGGCTTTTTCAGGAATGGAGTGGCTACTGCATGTTTCCACAAAGCAGGAACCTGAGCCATCGCAATTGAAAGATTAAGAAGTTTGACAAGAGCCTTTTGAAGGTGTTGGGAGTGCTTTAAGCAGACAGAAAATATGCGTGGGAAAGCATTAGGTTTTACTGGGTGTGTTCCTGTACCCTCTATTACTTGGAATCGTGATGGTTAGTATCCCCCATGGAGATCCATATGACTCAGAACGGAGCTCACAGTGTTGCTCTATGTTTATGCTGGGTCAAAAATTACTCAGATGAATAACATTCAAGAGAGGAGGTACCCAAATTGCCTTGTCCTAAAAACCCTCTTTTTTGACAGTTTTTATTAGGTTTTATATAAGATAATAACACAGAAACAGTACAATGTAAGCGCTGTACTCTTGATCCAGCCACCGCCCCCACTTCACCCCCACAGTCATTATTTGTGGATTAGTACATCTAGTCAAGATTGTAGCCTTAGTCCTGTATATGTCCGGATTTCATTATCAAGGCTTTTAGTATTATAGTGCCTGGTCGTGATAATGATACCGCTGTATTCCGCCCACACACCCCATAAGTTTACATACTACTGAGGACCCCCTGGCTTTCTAAACCTGCTCCTCACTTACCATGCACCAGTCCATTCCTCTTTTCCACTCTGCAATTGAAGGTGGTGCCTCTGCCTTCCAGTGGTGCGTGATATCTCTTGTGGCCACTGTAAGGCCCATCAAGAGCAGTGTCAATTTGTACCGGCTCATATCAATATCATCAGTGATATGCAAAAGGATATGCTTCAGATTGTACAGTGTCGGCAGCCCCTAGATGTGGTCTGAGCATGTCAAAATACCCTCCCATAATGTGCACAATCTTGTGCACTCCCATGTGGTGCGCAGGAAGTCCTACATGTTTGTCTTCCACCTTAGGCATTGGAATGAGGCAATCACTCCCCTCCATCTTAGTTTGTGACATATAAGGTAAGTCCTATATATGCAGTTTAACTGGATGAGGCACAATTGTGTGGCGCTGCATGTCTTGCGGATGCCCTAGCTTCTGCCCAGTTCTCCTCAGGTAGGGCACCCAGGTCTTGTTCCCATGCAATGCAGAGCACCGCAAATGTAACAATGAACCACTCACTGCACCACAAATGTATCTGGCATGTTGCAGATCAAGGAAGGATAGACCTGAGATATTTTATGATCGCCTACATCCCCCATAAGTAATTTGACCTCTAGCGGATTACATTAAGGAAGATCATCCAAATCTACAATGTTGGGCATGAGGGTGTTTCCGCAGTGCAGGCATTGGAAATATTGACGATGTTGGAGGGTATTTTCACATTGTAGAGTCTTTAAGTGTTGTGTCCACCATCAAGTCTCCCAATGTGGAGATCCCAATGGTGTCCAATCCTTGAAGCCCCACCAGCATCACCACTTGGGGAAGTATGGTACTCTCCCAGAGAGGTGCCTGATCTGTGATTCGTTTGTCTTAGCCCTTTCCTTTTATGGCCACTTTCCACATTTGAAGGACCACCTTCGTGGCTAGGGAGAGTGTTGGTGGGATTTTCCCTCCATATAGTAACCGTTGTATAGCTGTGCCTTGGAGGGCCCATATCTCAGAAGCATTAGCTGGGCCCCCTTGAGTATCATACCACCACTTCTTATTGACCACTAGCTGAGAGGCCCTATAGAAGGTTTCAATATCTGCTGCAGCTATTCCCTCATCGGATATTGATGTAAAACATTTAGCCAGGTCTGTGCGAGGCACATCATGATTCCATAGGGAGCTCCTAAGCATAGAGTGAAGTTTTAGAAAGACAGTTTTAGGCAGTGCGTTGAGGGTAATTCTGCAGTTGGTTGAAGAGGTGAGGATGCAAAACCATTTTAAAGATAGCAGATCACCCCATTAGAGACAGTGGGAGCATGGGCCAGATTTGGAGGTCAGCTGCTAGCCTATCTAATAATAGCTGGATGTTCGTTGCCCAGGCAAGCAAAGAAACAGACATGACAAATACTCCTAAATATCTAAACCCCTGAGAGGCCACCGGTATATCAGGTGCCCATCACAAGTCATGCACCTGGCAGTGATCGGGAAGATGACCAGATGTTTTTCCAAATATGCGAAGAATCTGAAGTGCTCGCTGTCCTCACGTTTCTGGATTTGCTAACAATATTGTTGTGTAATCCAAATAAAGGGCAATTCTATTTGAGCCATTCAGCTAAGGGTTCTCTGGCAATAGCAAATAATAAGGGGGACAGCAGGCACCGTTGCTGTGTGCTCCTTTGTATGTGGAGCGGCATAGACGCCGCCGGGCCCACAGTGACACGCGTTTTTAGGTCGGTATAAAGGAGCTTTGCAAAGGTGATTTGGGACCAAAGTTGAGACGTTTAACGATAGCAAATAAGTAAGCCCAGCTGACGGAATCAAATGCCCTGTCAAATCTGCTGGTTTTATAGTAGCAGGTCCATTTAGCTGAACTGACAGTGCTATGGCATTATATACTCGCCTAATATTATGCCGGGTAGCTCATCAAGGCATGAATCCCACTTGGTCTGGATGTATCAATAATGGCATGACTTTGATCAAGCGATCGACCTGCACCTTAGCCATAATTATGACCTCTGTATTGTGAAGTGAAATGGGCCTGTCGAAAGAGCATATATCTGGGGGCTTTCCAGGCCCCACAAAAGTTGAGGGGAAGTTTGCCATGCTTGGATGTTTTCTTGGTGATGCCTGGGACACTCTTGACTGACTGATAGCCCTTGACATCCAAGTAAAATTGTAAACTTTGGGAAGTATTCTAAATACACAAGTATTTGCTTCGCTTCAATTGTGTAGATCTCTCCTCTCTTATTGGCATGTCTTCTTTCACGTCATCATTACATTTCCTACATTTTCACCTTAGGTGTTACCCCTTTTGTGAATATCCTGGGACCTTTTTCTGGTTTCAACTTAATTTACATTCTTTATCTGCCATTGATCTTTCTCTCTAAATGTTTCTATCTTATCATCTTTATCTCTACCTTGCTGTCATTAGGCAGAGGAAATCAATGAACTACCTGTTATCTTTGCTATTAGTGGGTTTGGGCTGTGCACGGTTTTACAGTAGCAGTCAATGCATGGTAACTATTCTTCTTCTTTAAGTGTGATTTGTTGGAAAGAAGAGTGACCCCCCATAGTTAACCATGAGAGCTTGAGAGAAAGATTCCAGTAAGATGTTGCTACAGTCTCTGGGAGGAGAGAGGTGCTGCAGCCCAGTAGTTGGTCTACTTCTGTTGCTAAGGTCATTGGTGATGTGATGTGGAAGTTAACTGGGGTATGATCAGAACAAGAGGGAGGCACGCAGTCAGATATATACAGAACTTCGTTTTCAGCACATGGGAGAATGTTTCCTTGGAGTGATTTTGCAATATATATATATATATATATATATATATATATATATCAATCCATCCATCCTACTGGCGGTTGCCAGTAGGTAGTTATAGTTAGGACAAAGTTTCAATAGGAAGAGCATTTTTTGTTTTGCTTATAACTTTGGCGTCGTTTGATGAATCTTCATGAAAGTTTCCAAACTAATTCTTTGTTCATATAAGCTCCTATGTTGAAAGTTTGGGGGTGATTCGTCAAGGGTGGGGGCGAGAAAAAAGGGGGGTCCCAAAATGTGTTTTCTTCATGCAATTTCCATAGGAATCTTTAGACAAGGCTACAGGTCGAACGGGTGAACGGAATTACCCCAAATTTGACAGGGAGAAGGGTCTTGGTCTGGAAAGCACGCTTTTGTTTATTTGGTGTAAATCCATTCTGTAGTTTTGGAGAAATATCGAAATTTACAGATATCGATATTTGGGAATTCTGCCATCTGATTGGCTGAGGCATTACGAGCACGAGCTTGCTGCTTATTGGCTGCGAGCGGTTGCAACTAGAAAGTGTTGGCAGCCATTTTGTGATTCTGTTGAAGCGAGTAAGGGGAAAAAAGGGCAAAAAATGTAGGAAAGAGGAAGGTATGAGCACTGTAACCTCTGTGGGGTGTTTAGGTTGTGCTATACAGGGGGTGCGAACTACTCATCCCTACCGGTCTGAAAGTGCTGGGCTACGGAAATTAAGTGAGGTATTGCCTAGAGTCTCATGCTGCTAAGCTGAGCTGCTGCGGGACTCAGGGATTAAAGCGTGAGTCCAAAGTGTGTGTCATATGCTGTGAAGTCATGTGCTCTGGCTGCTGTGCCACATCTGTCCAAGTAGTGTCAGCATGTAGTTATACCTACTCGGAGGAACTTTTGTTTCGAACATTGTAACTTGTGTATGGTGTTTAGGGGGTGTTATACAGGGAGTGCGAAGGTAAATTCGCGCGTATCAAATCAATTTGGTATTTGTAACGTGCAAACTACTCACTCCTATGGGTCTGATGGCGCTGGGGGCATAAGCTGAGCTGCTGCCGGACTCGGGGATAAAGCCGCTGAACTACTGACCCCTACCAGTCTGAAAGTGCGGGGTATGGAAATTAAGTGAGGTATTGCCTAGAGTGTCATGCTGCTAAATTGAGCTGCTGGTGAACTCGGGGATGAAACCGTGAGCCCAAACTGTGTGTCCTATGCTGTAAAGTCAAGTACTCTGGGCGCTGTGCCACACCTGTGCAAGTAGGGTCAGCAATATTTTATACATAGTAGGAGGAAGTTTTCTTTGGAACACGGTAACTTGTATATGGTGCTTAGGTGGTGTTATACAGGGAGTGCAAAGGTAAATCAATACCGTTTTTGTAAAGCGCGAACTACTCACCCCTATGGGTCTGAAGGCCCTGGAGGGCAGCGTGGAAATTATGTGAGCTATTAAGTGAGCTGTTGCTCAGAGTCACATGGTGCTGAGCTGAGCTGGTGCCGGAGCAGGGGATTAACCGTGAGCCCCGTGCTCTGAACTCATGGTTTCTGGCTGCTGCGGCACACCTGTCCAAGTAGTGTCAGCATGTGTGCATACGTACTAGGAGGAACTTTTGTTTTAAACAGTGTGACGTCTGTAGGGTGATTGGGGGTGCTACAAAGGGAGTGTGAAGTTAAATTGTGCCGTTTCCAATCAATCTGGTATTTGTAAAGTGCAAATTACTCACTCGTACGGGTCTGCAGGCGCTGGGGGCCAGCATGGAAATTAAGTGAGCTATTGCTCAGAGTCACATGTTATTGTTATTGTTAATTGTGATTTATAGAGCACTTAATACCGACAGGTATCTAAGCGCTATGAGAGGGAAGCTACAGCACCCCCGGATAAGTATGGTCCCTAACTGAGGGAATTAAGCCCAGGCTTCAATGAAAAGGAGGGTCTTCAAATCTTTCCTAAACGGTAGGAGGGCCTTCTCAGATCGAAGATGGAGTGGGAGCCTGTTCCACAATTGTGAATGCACCCTCCTTTTGTTGTGAGGTTGGTTCCCTGCGGAGGATCTTAAAGAGCGGCTTGGAACATACTTCACAAGGCGCTCTTTGATGTAACTTAGGGCTTGTCCATATTGAGCCTTATAGGCGATACAAAGTCCCTTGAATTTGGTCCTTTGCTTTATGGGGAGCCAATGAAGTTTTTGCAGTAGGGGGGCAGCTCTTGTATATCTAGGGAGTTTAAAAATCAGCCTAGCTTCGTCATCCATTACCACCTGAAGTGTGTTCAACAGGTTGTCCGGTAGCCCAATATAGAGCACGTTACCACAGCCTAACCGAGACAAGATCATGGCTGTCACTTCCGTACGCATGGTGGAAAATGAGAGGATCGGTGAAAGTTTCCTCAATTGCCTTAGTAGGCCCACGCATGTTCCAAAAACGGTGGAAACTTGATTAGACAAGGAAAGATTAGCGTCAATTTTAATACCCAGGCTTTTTACCACTGGTGCTGGAGACGGAGTGTCTCCCAGCTCCTGTGGCCAAAATTGAAGGGACCATGGGTTATTATCCGTAGTGAAGGCCAGCACCTCAGTTTTATCCGGGTTGACCTTTAATGAGTTGAGAGTCATCCAACTCACTACAAATCTCAAAATATCTTGTACACGTGCATGGGCTTGGAGGGTATTTTCGATTTGTAGGATAATTTGGGTGTTGTCAGCGTAGTTAAACACTTATCAGTCCATCCGGGCCAGGTCCATCACCAAAGGGCGCAAATAAATATTAAACAACAGTGGTGATAGCGCGGACCCTTGGGGAACTCCACAGGTTATAGACCCTCTGTCGGACACGCCATTGCCCATCTGAATTACTTGGGTGCGGTCCGTCAGGAAGGAAGCAATCCACTGATGAATCGTCCCATCAATGCCTATGTCCCGAACTCTGGTCAGAAGTTGATCATGGTTGACCGTGTCGAACGCGTTCAACAGGTCTAAAAGGACCAGGGCACACTGCTTTTTTTGATCTGCCGTGAGCCTGATTTCATCCAGTACGGACAGCATCACTAGCTCCGTGCTATAGTGGGCTCGGAAGCCAGCCTGCCTGTCTCCCAGTAGGTGATGGTCGATAATGAACCCTGATAAAGTTTTGAGAACATGTTGTTCAAGGATTTTAGCAATAAAGGGAAGTTGGGAGATAGGTCTAAAAATTTTCATGATGGAGGTATCGGCTCCCACTTTTTTGAGTAATGGAATTACTCTAGCTTCCTTAAGTTTCCTAGGGACTATCCCTGTTTCCAGAGAAAGATTAAGCAGGGAAAGGACTTCTGCCTCAATCGCTGGCAGGGCTTGTTTGAAAATCTTAGGGGGGCAGGGATCCGCCGGTGAACCCGACTTAATTTTCGATGCAGTATGAAGCAAAGAGTCTTGGTCCATTTTAGGGAAGGTGGTGATAGATTCCATTATATTCTTGTGTGATTTTGCCCTTACCAGAACCTGTGCATTGATAGGAGTATTATGAATATCCTTAACTTTGTCTGAATAAAACGTCAGGAACTTATTGCATAGTTCCCAACTGGTGGGGGCTTCTTGCATTTCCTTTTGGCTGAGCTCTTTTAAAATTTTTAAAGTTTCTTTTTGTTTATTATCGGCGGCCAGGATCCTGGATTCATAGAATTCGGCCTTTCTTTTAAGGATGGCTTTTTTGTAACTGCTAAGATTAAGCCTATATTCCAGAAATGTCCGTGGCTCGCAGGTTTTTCGCCACTGCCTTTCATATTGGCGGAGGGTCCGCTTCAACCCCCTGAGTTCTTCAGTGAACCAGGGGGCGCCCTTCCCCTTATTTCCCTTTTTTATTCTACGGGTTGGTGCCAATTTATTAATGGCCGTAGTCAATTGACTGCAAATAGAATCGCACCTAACTTCAGGATCCTCGGACCATGTTTCCCTGGGAGCCATTGCTCGTATAGTTTCACCCAAACTATTGGCCCCAATCTTATTCCAACTCTGCATCATTTTCCATCTGGGTGGGGGACGGGGGTACCAACTAGTAAGGGTTATTTGGAAAATATCCTGAGCTGTCGCTAGAGCCGGTGATAAAAGCGAGAGCTCTGTGCTCCAAAATCAGATGGTCTGGCTGCTGCGCCACAGCTGTGTGGAGAATACATTTTGGCGAGGGTCCGGGAGTTGCCGTTACCTGGCCCTAAAATAGCGAGCCTAAGTTGTCAGTTATAAGGCGGCTCTAAAAAGAGCCCTTGTGTTTATTAGATGGAGCTACATATAAGTGCAGATGCACAGCTTCAGGTTATTCAGAAAAACTCGATTTCCCTGATCACTTCTGTAGATATCAGGCATATCAAAACGTATGTTGTTGTTGTAGATCAACCCCATTCTATGGTCTCTGAGGTATGCAGACACAGCTTTGTTGACATTCTTCCTAGATTTTTCAATCTGAGGACAAAATTGGTTTGACCATTTCCACTTCTGTCTTTGGCATATATTGCAATATACAAAGTTTGAGGCAAAAGCAATATCAATTGTCGAAAGGTGTCCTTCATTAGCATTTCCAAACCTACCCCATTCAATGTGCCTAGGTCGTTTCCACCACAGTGCACAATCATGAGGTCAGGGTGTTGGAGATGCAAACAGGTTTTAACCAAAGGCAACAATTGGTGCCACTTCAATCCTCTCTGTGCAAACCATTTTATGTCCACATTTTGTAAACCTAGGTCTAAGTCAATACGCCTCTGTTCTGCATACTTCTTGCACCAGAAAACATAGCTATGTCCTACGATCCACACTAGCATTTTGAAGGTATGGCTGGAAGGTATGGAAAGATGTCTGTAGCTCATGCAGTTCCTTCGTAGATTAAGAGATATGTTTAAAGATGGGGAAAAATCTTTTTTTTCCTCACAGAAAATGATAATTGATTGGAAGATAAGAAGCACTGGGTACTAAAAACTAGGGTGCATATTAGTTGCGTGAAAAAGCATGTTTGTCATTGGTTAATAAAGAGCAGTCTAAACGCAGAGTACATACAATAGGATGAAATGTGCTAAGCTCAACCAAACGTGCTACTTGCATTTGGAAGGGTACATTTGGAACTTAAAACAATGGTGAACTTTTAAGCCGCAGGTGCTGTTAAATGTTCGAGAATATGCTGAAAAAAAACGTTACGTTTAAAAAAATCATGAACTTTTAACCTGCAGGTGTCGTAGAATGTTCTAGAAAGTGTGGTAATAAAATAGGTTGAACGTCTGACCTGTATGTGGTGCAGAATATTAAGTAGCTTTTCTTATGGAAAATTAAAAAATAACCAATGGAGATAAGTTTTAGAATGTTGAAGGAATGAAGTATTCTTATTTGTTCTTTACATGTATTTATATGTGGAGCGACAGTGAAATTGTGCCATTACAGATTCCATTCTTGATGAAAGCCGTGCATTACATGTGCTGTGTGACAAATAAAGATTTGCATGCATATGTGACATTTGAAATCTGCATACCAACTACAAAGGTGAGGTAGAAATGAACAAGGTGTGTTATGTATTCTGTAGTAGTGATTAAGTATTTGAGGTGATATTTTTAAGTTTGCAGGTATTTTTTATTTTCAAAATAATATACTGTTAGTAAAGTGTGGTGTTTCTTATTGGTTATAAAATATGCATAAAGTTTGACCTGTTGTTAAATAAGTACTTTATATATGTTTAGGAATTTGTTACAAAGAAGAAGTGTAGTTTGTCATCTTTAAAGGACTGTATGGTTTTGAAAATGAGGTACAGCGTTAATTTGGGTTTGCTAATGTATTCAGGCGAGATAAACAAAATGTCCCACGTTTGCAAATTATACTTTTTGTGGAAATAGTCGGTAAGGGGGCGGGGGTAGGAGATGTATGTGTTATTAAGTTAAAAGCGATAAAACCAAACCCAGAAATGTTATGTGGACAGATTGTGGTCTCATTTTTGACACTGAGAGGTAGATTTGAATATAAGTCGAGGTAGGTTGTTTTACTGTGAGGCCGTCTACAGTGTTTGGAGATTCCATGGAGAGGAGATGGAGATAGTAAAAGTGATACTTTCCTTTTATATGTACGCATAGTTTGAATCATTTGATCATAGGTTGAGATATAATATGAACATGGTTTCTGGTTTGCATTTGGGTATAGTTAATAGTTTTAGTAGTTTCTGACTAGTGAATAATAAAAAGGTAGATATACTAAAATATATGGTAGTAAACGTATTAATGATTGTCTGTTCTTATGAAATAGAAGTGGTTGGGGAGTGTTTCTTTAGAAGAGATGTTTATAATTGTGTGAGAGATAAAAAAGAAATGTAAATGTTCGGTATATTTTCTGTATGACTTTCTTGAAATTAGTAAACTACATGTGATTATAAGTGATACTAATTGTCAGGCTGTGTCCCTGTGCTGAATATACGTAGGTGTTTAAATGGTCCGGGTCTTACCGGTGCTCAGATTCACTATCCCTTTTGAGACACTCGTCAATTTTTTCATTCCATTTAATGTCCTTAATATACATACGGTAAAGGGACGGTATATCAAAAGTTTGGAATTACAACTTTGTTTACTCCCCCCATCCTCTGCTATACACTCTAAAGAGTGTTTAAACGACTTTAGTAACATACAGATGTGTAGCTAGTAAAGGTGGTGTAGTGCCACTGGGCCCATTTATAAACTTGCTATGGGATGGTTTATGTTTTACCTGCCAATTTGCATGTTTGAATACTTTTTGCTGTTAGCGTTCCGGCAGACACCTGTTAAAATTAAGCCCGTGCATGGGTACAGTGCCGCTACTAGGAATGCGGTATAAAAGGGGGTGGTGATGGACGGAGCATCAGAACCAATCAAACACTCACACCCAGTCAGCAGATCTGGGTTTGATCCATCACCATTCTTTAGCCCACTCTGCCACCCCAGTTCAGACATGGCCATATGCAAATCAGTCTGACCCTGTTCCTCATGGGAACAGTCCAGCCCGAACTGCCAAGCCATGCCTTCCCTGGACCGGAAACAAGCTTCCAAGGACCTCATGGGAACAGCTCAGCCTGAACTGCCAAGCCATGCCTTCCCTGGACCGGAAACAAGCTTCCTAGGACCGGTTTCTGGCATTTCAGCCATCTTCAGACAGGCTTGCTTGAATCCAGTGGCAAAGTGAGCAAGGGACTCAACGTCTGAGCATAACCTGCCAACTTATGGCAAACAAAGCGGTATAAAAGGGGGTGGTGATGGACGGAGCATCAGAACCAATCAAACACTCACACCCAGTCAACAAATCTGGGTTTGATCCATCAACATTCTTTAGCCCACTCTGCCACCCCAGTTCAGACATGGCCATATGCAAATCAGGCTGACCCTGTGCCTCATGGGAACAGTCCAGCCCGAACTGCCAAGCCATGCCTTCCCTGGACCGGAAACAAGCTTCCTAGTACCGGTTTCTGGCATTTCAGCCGTCTTCAGCCAGGCTTGCTTGAATCCAGTGGCAAAGTGAGCAAGGGACTCAACGTCTGAGCATACCCTGCCAACTTATGGCAAACAAAGTGGTATAAAAGGGGGTGGTGCTGGACGGAGCATCAGAACCAATCAAACACTCACACCCAGTCAGCAGATCTGGGTTTGATCCATCACCATTCTTTAGTCCACTCTGCCACCCCAGTTCAGACATGGCCATATGCAAATCAGTCTGACCCTGTGCCTCATGGGAAAAGTCCAGCCCGAACTGCCAAGCCATGCCTTCCCTGGACCGGAAACAGGCTTCCTAGGACCGGTTTCTGGCATTTCAGCCGTCTTTAGCCAGGCTTGCTTGAATCCAGTGGCAAAGTGAGCAAGGGACTCAACGTCTGAGCATACCCTGCCAACTTATGGCAAACAAAGCGGTATAAAAGGGGGTGGTGATGGACGGAGCATCAGAACCAATCAAACACTCACACCCAGTCAGCAGAGGTGGGTATGTTGGTGATTAAAACACAGACTTTAGTAACATGCAGATGTCTAGCTACTAAAGGTGATGTAGTACCACTGGGACCATTTATAGAGCGCCCTATGGCATGGTATATGTTTTACCTGCAAATTTGCATGTTTTAATACATTTTGCTGATGAGCGTTTCGGGAAGCATCTGCTGAAATTAAGGCTCTGTATGGATATAGTGGCGCTTCCAGGTTTGCTGGGGTTCTTTGTTTTATTGTGTAAAGTTAAGCAAGGGCGGGTGTGGAGGTGGTGTAGTGGTACTGGGACTATTTATAAACCGCCTTATGGTATGGTGTATGTTTTACTTGCAAAATTGCAGGTTTTAATACCTTTTTCTGAAGAGCGTTCCGGCAGACACCAGTTGAAATTAAGTCTATGTATGGCTATAGTGGCGCTAACGGGAGTGCTGGGGCTCGTTGTTTGATTTCGTAAGGTTAAGCAAGGGCAGGGGTGGGGTTGGGGGAGGTGGGTATGTTGCTGATTATAACACGGACATTTGTAACGTGCACATGTGTAGCTAGTAAAGGTGATGTAGTGCCACTGGGTCCATTTATAAAGTGCTCTATGGCATGGTATATGTTTTATCCAGAAATTTGCATGTTTTAATACCTTTTGTTGCTGAGCGTTCCGGCAGACACTTGTTGAAATTAAGCCCCTGTATTGTTATAGTGATTGTACCAGGGTTTGCTGGGGCTCTCTCTTTGATTTCGTAAGGTTAAGCAAGGATGGGGATGAGGGTGGTGTTGTGGCACTGGGCCAATTTATGAACCGCTTTATGGTATGGTATACGTTTTACTTGCAAATTTGCATGTTTTAATACTTTTTGGTGATGAGTGTTCCAACAGACAGCTATGCAAATCACACAACATTTCTGAGGAAAACAAATCTTTGTGCTGATAGGCACTCTTGCACTGTGGTAGAAGGCTTCCAGCATTGATGGCAAATTATGAAACTTGGTGCCATTGTAGATTTAAATGGAAGCTTGGACCATTTATTTGTTACTATGGTGCAGTCAGGGCTTTAAGTGGGAAAAAAACCTGGGGGTGCTCTAAAAGGGGCGGGTCAAATGTCTTAAAGGGGTGTGGGCTATCCAAGTAGGGGCGTGGTCTAAATCAAGATAAATAGCATTGTGTGCTTCAGAAAATACCCTCCAATTATCCTACCTTCGGAAAACACACTCTTTAAAGGATTTCCCTTCCTCCAACAACGTGGGTCACCTAGCATGATGTCTTCACTTCTCAGAAGTGAGCCAAATGAGCATGCGCACATCGATGTGTATGCTCTCACTGCAGTCCAAATAAAAAAAAAAAACAACGGACTACCTTTGCGAGGTCCGAAAATAGAGCCCCATAGAGACCCATTTCGAGGCCCCTAAAAATAAACTGCCGGTTCTCAGACCCCCACAGACCCCCCCACTTAAAGCCCTTGATGCATTTTCTGGATAGTCATCAATCACTTCTTTCTGCGAAAGAATTTGTGGAGAAAGTTCAAGAAACAGATGAAAATTTAGAAGCACAGTTAATCAATTTGATGGCATGTCAACGTGGAACAAATGAGCATTGATATCGTCGTCATGGAGAACTCAAGTGTATGTTACGGAACTTAGGTACACCAACATGGTTTGTCACACTTAGCTGTGCAGAGTATGCATGGGAAGATTTGCTTGTGTTTCTAAGAGAAGCGAATTCCAATATAAAAAATGTTGAAATAAAGACTCCTGGTGAACTGTGTTCATTGGATCCTGTAAATGTGTGCAGATATTTTAATCATAGGTTTCATGCTATGATGTCTTTTATCTGCAATAAAAAGAATCCACCTCTTGGAGAAGTTACCGATTTCTTTTGGAGAAAGGAGTACCAAGCAAGAGGTGCACCTCATATTTGGAACTGATTCTGATGAAACAGTATTGTCTTTCATCTAACAGTATGTGACATGTGAGATTCCAAGAGAAGAAGGAGATAGAAGCTTGAGACAGCAAGTTTTACGTTTCCAAACTCATCATTGTGGAAAGTAGTGCAGAAGAAAATACAAGTCTAAAGGAAAATTTTACACCAAATTTTGGTTTGGTTTTCGACTTCCAGTCATTTGTAAAGGAAGAGTAAATTAGTTTTTTTTCTTCTGTAAGGCATACATTAACTCGGAAATCTCCAAAGAATACCTACAACTTAAAAAGAACAGAAGTGTCAAAGTATATCATTGACTACAATCCAGTTATTTTAAAAATGTGGAATGCGAACATGGATATCCAGTATGTTGCAGATAACTCAATTGCTGTTGCACGTTATGTTACATCGTACATAACAAAATCAGAAAAAAAAGAGATGAAACAAATGTGGAAAGAAATTGCACAAGAGAAAAGCCTTAGCAAAACATTGTACAACTTGACTTTGAAAATGCTTTGCCACCGAGAAATTGGATCCTATGAATGTTCAGACTGCTTGTGCTCTTCAAGTTTATATTCAAAGTCACAAGGAATTATTTGGGTACGTTTAGGTCTTGCCTGCAAACGAAATAGAGTGTTGAAATAATTTGAAGAATTTGAAGAATTAGCAGCAAATGAACCAGACAGTACAGACATTCTTAAAACTAATATGTTGGACACATACTATCCGAAAAGGAGTCGACATCTGGAACAGCTATGTCTGTATGAAGTACTTCAACATTACAGCTTCAAAAGAAATGTTAAACAGAATTTAAAAGAAGGAAAATATGCAGTAGTTGGATGTCATGGTTGTTTAGTAAAACATGCAAAGGGTAATCTTCACCCGTCACCTAGCATGATGTCTTCACTTCTCAGAAGTGAGCCAAATGAGCATGCGCACATCGATGTGTATGCTCTCACTGCAGTCCAAATTAAAAAAAAAAACAACGGACTACCTTTGCGAGGTCCGAAAATAGAGCCCCATAGAGACCCATTTCGAGGCCCCTAAAAATAAACTGCCGGTTCTCAGACCCCCACAGACCCCCCCACTTAAAGCCCTGGATGCAGTGTTATGATTGCGAAGTTGTAGATAAAATTGTTAGGCTAATAATGGTAATTTTTTTGGGTGCCGTTTGGTTGATAATATCATCCTAAGTACATAGATTACAATTTTTAAAAATACTATCTATAAAGTTGTCTGCGGTGGGTTGCAGAGGGAGTGCTGTGGGTGGTGGGGTGCGGCGGAGAGATGAAAAGTATGAGGTAGTGCAGTTACATATGAATTGTAAAGGTGTATGTAAATAATTAAATAAATACTTGCTGTATGTTCTATGGCACTACCCGTCATCCTACTGCTCCCCTGCCCTGTTCCATCATGTTGCAGCACTGCCTCTGGAAGCCGTCAGTAGAACTTATGTCATTGTATGTTATTATTTTAATATATTGAACAGATGTAAAAAATAATTGAATCTATTTTTTCTTTTTCAGAAAATTCGTTTGGATTAAAATTTTAAAATGCCTAGAAGAACTGAAAAAAAAGGAAAGAGAAAAAATATTTATATTTGAACAAAAGGAAAGATTTTCAATTAGAAAAAAAATGAGAGTACTACACAAACAGTTTCTTCTTGTAAAAACACTAGACAATTTCTGCAAAAATTATTATGAGCATTTAATGAAAATAACATGACACAAAGCAAAAAGAAGAAGCAGACTTCAATTTCAAATACCAGGAAAACAAAACATGATAAAGAAACAGTATCTGTTACCTGGAGACAAAAACAATTTCAAGAAATTCGTCAGAGACTTTTTCGAAGTAGAGTGATTCAGAATTTAATGAAAACATGCTGCAAATATAAAAAGAAAGTGCTGCAATTCAAACAGAAGCAGCGTATTGAAAGTATAGTGGATACTGCTTTCAATTTAAAACAGAAGTTATTCATTGTGATTTTGAGGAGGATCAAAGTGTTGGATAAAATAATGAAGTGTTGAAAGAAAAAAGTAGAAGAAAAAGACTTGTGAACAGAACCAACTTTTGCTAAATCTTTAGTGGCCATTTGAAACATACTTCTACTAGTGAGCCTTTTTTTAATGAGGAAAGTTACTTCCAGGAAAATAGTTTACCATTTGCAGTTGATACTGGAGGTCGTTGCTACGAAGTTTTAGGATGGTTGTCCCCTTCCAAAAGAGGAAATGGTTGGTAAAAGTGCAGAAGAGTTAATAGGTGAAGCAGTGCAAGGGAAACGTATACAAGCTCCTGTGTATAAGTGGGGTTGTAGCAGTATTTGTAGTATTCAACAGGAATCTATTGATATAATGCAAAATTTGCTACGAGAATATACACAGAAAAGTATTAAACAGAAGATTAAGTTGTTACATGGACCAGATCCATGTAATGTAAGAAACTATAATGAGAAGCATGGGCATTCTCTTGCTTGCCTTTCAAGAAAAGTGTGTAAAAGTGTTTATCATCACTTGAGGATGTTAGCAGTACACCATTCAGAAATGCGGAAGTTTGTAAGGAAACTGTGCTATGTAAAAAGTCCTGCATTATGTTTAAGTGAACTGAATACAGATCTTTTACATGGTTCTTTATCAGATGTTCAAAAAAAGTGTGATGAAACTATGTTTGTGTTTGTTGTCGACGTACTCATTATAAAAGTCAAATTAGGAATGTTGATTTGGATTTGGATTTGAAAAGTGAAAAGGCAAACAATGGTAAGTGGGAAGAATTTGCAACTTACTTGTTGGTGGAAGGTCGATTTGAGTTAGGTAGTGATCAACGTATATGTAAATATTGTTACAACAAATTAGAAGAGAACAAAATACCTTCTAGAGCAGTACATAATAACTCAGAGTTAGTAGCTAGTCCGGAGGAACTGGCAGAATTGAATACATATGAGTCGGTTCTAATTCAATCTGTTCATCCTTTTCAAACTATAATTCGTATGGAGCCTAAAACAACAAACTGCCACCAACAGACTTGCACAGAGGGCTGAAAGGAAGAGTGGTGTACTTACCTTTGGATTTTAGGAAACATATTGAAACTATTGATGGAGAGAAAGAGGAAAATGAGGCAGTAGTCATTCTAGTAAATGGTGTACCAACAAAGAGTCGGAAAATATGACAAGAATTTGTGGATGTTAATAAAGTTGAAAAGGCTACCTTATATCTTATAGAGAACAATATTTATTACAAAACTGTAAATGTGGATGAACAGGTAATAAGTTTAGAAGATGAATCTGAAATTTCAAGTGGTCAAATAGAGAAAGTGGACATGTCAAGGACTGAAGAGATTTATGAACATTACACAATATGTCCTTTGCATTCAAAAGAAGTAATAGGAAGCAGCATTGAGTTATTTCAAATGCAAAAAGCACAGGAAACTCCAATGAGTGTATGGGAGAAAAGCTTGGAAGCTCGTTGTTTTCCGCAGCTGTTTCCTACTGAAGAAGGTGGACCATATGTTGACCGACCCGTACGGATTCCAGCTTCAGAACATCGGTCAACAAGATTATATTCTGAAGATCCTAGATTTCGACAGTGCATTCCATACATATTTCACCTTTTATTTGAAAGTGATCTGTCGTATGCAGTGAACCACATACTTAAAACTGGAGTTCATCAATCACTTCTTTCTGCGAAAGAATTTGTGGAGAAAGTTCAAGAAACAGATGAAAATTTAGAAGCACAGTTAATCAATTTGATGGCATGTCAACGTGGAACAAATGAGCATTGATATCGTCGTCATGGAGAACTCAAGTGTATGTTACGGAACTTAGGTACACCAACATGGTTTGTCACACTTAGCTGTGCAGAGTATGCATGGGAAGATTTGCTTGTGTTTCTAAGAGAAGCGAATTCCAATATAAAAAATGTTGAAATAAAGACTCCTGGTGAACTGTGTTCATTGGATCCTGTAAATGTGTGCAGATATTTTAATCATAGGTTTCATGCTATGATGTCTTTTATCTGCAATAAAAAGAATCCACCTCTTGGAGAAGTTACCGATTTCTTTTGGAGAAAGGAGTACCAAGCAAGAGGTGCACCTCATATTTGGAACTGATTCTGATGAAACAGTATTGTCTTTCATCTAACAGTATGTGACATGTGAGATTCCAAGAGAAGAAGGAGATAGAAGCTTGAGACAGCAAGTTTTACGTTTCCAAACTCATCATTGTGGAAAGTAGTGCAGAAGAAAATACAAGTCTAAAGGAAAATTTTACACCAAATTTTGGTTTGGTTTTCGACTTCCAGTCATTTGTAAAGGAAGAGTAAATTAGTTTTTTTTCTTCTGTAAGGCATACATTAACTCGGAAATCTCCAAAGAATACCTACAACTTAAAAAGAACAGAAGTGTCAAAGTATATCATTGACTACAATCCAGTTATTTTAAAAATGTGGAATGCGAACATGGATATCCAGTATGTTGCAGATAACTCAATTGCTGTTGCACGTTATGTTACATCGTACATAACAAAATCAGAAAAAAAAGAGATGAAACAAATGTGGAAAGAAATTGCACAAGAGAAAAGCCTTAGCAAAACATTGTACAACTTGACTTTGAAAATGCTTTGCCACCGAGAAATTGGATCCTATGAATGTTCAGACTGCTTGTGCTCTTCAAGTTTATATTCAAAGTCACAAGGAATTATTTGGGTACGTTTAGGTCTTGCCTGCAAACGAAATAGAGTGTTGAAATAATTTGAAGAATTTGAAGAATTAGCAGCAAATGAACCAGACAGTACAGACATTCTTAAAACTAATATGTTGGACACATACTATCCGAAAAGGAGTCGACATCTGGAACAGCTATGTCTGTATGAAGTACTTCAACATTACAGCTTCAAAAGAAATGTTAAACAGAATTTAAAAGAAGGAAAATATGCAGTAGTTGGATGTCATGGTTGTTTAGTAAAACATGCAAAGGGTAATCTTATAAACCACAAGAAACTCAGTTGTGAAACTCCAGATAAGCGAGAATTTGACTATTTAGCACTTCTCCAACTCTTTAAACCGTGGCGTAGTAAAAGTGAATTACTTGGAGACTTTGACTGCTACGAAGATTCTTTTAATGCATGTAAAGATAGCATTGCATGTACAACTTTCCCTACATATTTAAAAATGTTGAATGATGAAGTTGAACAGGTAAAGACTATTACAGCTGAAAAAGCTAATGAAGGTTCTCAGGATAGTCAAAGTAGTGGTCCATGTAGTCAAGATCCTCTTGGACAACCAATACTGGAAAATGAAGCAGCGATTGCTATGCATGAAGTCGAAATTGCAATGCAACAAGCACACAAGGAGAATATTTCATTGGAAAACTTAGAAGAACAAGTAAATGTTGAACAGAAAGAAATATATGTACAAGTGAGAGAACAGATAGAACATGGTTTGTAGTATGAAAAAAAAGAATGTGTGTGTTCATCTTTTAAACCTCTTTTGATGTACATCAGTGGTCAAGCTGGGACAGGTAAACGTTTTTTAATTAATGTTTTGACCAGTTATCTTCAAAAAACTACTGGTTCACATTTATGTTGTGTGGTAACAGCTCCAACTAGATTAGCTGCACACAATGTTAAAGGAGTTACTTTGCATAGATTACTGATGTTACCAGTGAGCATGATAATAAATTAGAATATCAGAAGTTGTCTGGAGAAGCTTCTTCTGAAGTGTCAAGAGTCCTGAAGAAAATACAACTTTTAATTATTGATGAGGTGAGCATGGTCTCAAACTTAATGCTTGCTTTTGTACACTTCAGAATGCAACAGGTATTAAAAACAGATTACGACGTTCTCTTTGGAGGAAAACATTTAATTGTATTTGGAGATCTGCTACAACTAACCCCTGTAGAAGGAGAACCAGCATTTAAAACTCTTCTACATGAAGATACTAAGAAATCTTTGGGAAGTATTAGAAATGTGAATCTGTGGTTACATTTTGAATATAAAGAACTCACTCAGAATATGCGACAAGCAAGAGATGAAGATTATGCAAATATTGTAAGAGATGTAAGAATTGGCGTTTTAAGCATGGTAAACAAGCTTTTCAAAGTCGTCTACTAAAGAACTTGTTTACAAATGAAAACACACCAGCAGAAGTAATGTACAAGAAAATGAAAGAAAAAAAAGTCTATAGTTTGCTTAATGCCTACAGTGGAAGAGTGTTATACATTTAATAGAGAGCTTATGAAATTGGAAAATCAAGAAATAGTTCACATTGAAGCTATTGATAAAATCGAGCATCAAGGAATAACAATTCTTCTTTCAGAAAAACTACAGACTAAATTGGATTCTTTGGAAAAGTCTGTATCAAAAACTGCTGACTTAGAAAAAAATGTAGATGTATGTTTAAACTGTTGATTAATTTTGAGGCGTAATCTGAATGTAGAAGAAGGTTTAGTGAATGCAGCAATGGGGAAAGTTGTTGATTTTGTGAAATATCAAAATAGAAATGGAATTGAATTCTTGAAAGTTAAATTTGATCAGATTACAGAGGTAAGACAGATTGCACGTTCTGCTGCACGTTTTTTGCTTGTAAAAGACTTGTATGTTCGTAGAAAACAGTTTCCCTTCTGATTAGCATATGCAATAACTATTCATAAATCTCAAGGTTTAAGTGTAGATAATGTTTTGGTAAATGTAGGAAGAACTTTGTTTAAAGAGGGAATGGTATATGTTGCATTATCTCGAGTTAGAACGTTGTCTGGTTTGTATTTAATTGATTTTGATGAGAACAAGGTTAGTGCTGATGTTAATTGTGTAAGAGAATATAATCGTTTGAGAAGGCTTTATGCTCCAAGTTTAGGTGAATGTCCTATTTATGAGAAACGTGTTGTGTGTTCAAAACGCAAACATGTTGAAGAATCAACTATGGTTGAAAAGCAGAAACAAAATCAAGAGAAAAGAAAAGATGTAAAGAAGCAGAAAATACAAACAAGTGATGATGTTGTTGGATACCAATTAGAAAATGCTTCTGGTGTCAACTGCTATGGTAATGTTATTCTAAACGTTATATTTTATCTTGAAGATGTTTATGGTGAAATTATGGAAAGTCAGGAAAAAAGATTATGTTCGGCACTTTATACTTTATTTCAAGAATTGAGAACTGATAGAAGTAAGATCCATTCTGCTTCTGGTATTCGCCAACTGTTGGATACATGTACTGTATCTTTAACGTTCAGTGCTAATATACAACAAGATGCACACAAATTTCTGATGGTTATGCTTGGAGTACTAGAAGAAGAAGGATTTCAGATTGAGAGTTTATTTGGACTCAGTTACAAATGGGAACATAAATGTGAACAGTGTTCATTAACTTCAAGCACTACAGTTGACAGAGAACGATTTCTATATTTAACAATACCTGACTGCAAATCTGTACCATTTTCCAAATTAGTTAAAGAAGCTGATCACGAGATGATCTGTTCTCGTTGTAAATCAACAATGCTATCTACATTATGCCTACAAAGATATGGAAAATATTTGATTATAATGCTGCAACGCTGTAGACCAAATGGGAGAAAAGTGGAAACCAAAATTAAAGATGTTGTTGCTAGCCAAGTATCTACTTCTGGAAGAACTTTTGCAACAGTTGCTATTGTTTTCCATGCTGGAAGTACTACCCCAAGTGGACATTATACAGTTTATTTAAAGTGTAATAATTGTTGGAGTCACTGCAACGATACACACTTGGAAATTAAACCGAGATTGCTTTATCAATTACCCAACTCATACTTGATATTTCTGAAACAAAGATTTTAGATACATCATTTGGCCTAGTGGGAAGGTGTAAAGATACTTTAAGGAATTCATACTGGATGATTTCAAAGTGAAATTTTTGATACATTATTTGGCGTATTGGGAAAATGTGAACAGAAACTACAAAGTAAAGGTAAGATTTGAAGATTAGAAATAGTATTGGATGTGTTATTTGTGTTGATTTTGTATTATATCTGCGAGAATTAGGGATATGTTTTTTTTTAACAATCTAGTTGATTGGGTTTTTTCCCTGCTGTTTATGATTAAACTACACTGACATCACTGTGAATAGTAGAGGCTGATGACAGCAAAAAAAGGGAGAAAAATTGTTTTCTGAATGCTAAATTATTTTGTATTATTTAAATACTCACTGTAATTTGTGAAATATATTACACTACATAGCAGTTTTGCAGTTTATTTTATGCAGTTGAAAAGTTAGAAAAAACAGTACTAATGACAAATGGCACAATAGTAGTTTGATATTTAAAAAAACCTTTGAAATTCACTGAAAAAACCATAGGTTTCAGGGACGTTATAGTTAGAAATTAGCATTTAAAAAACCTTAGAAATTCACTGAAAAAACATAGGTTTCAGGGACATTATAGTTAGAAATTAGCATTTAAAAAACCTTAGAAATTCACTGAAAAAAACATAGGTTTCAGAGACATTATAGTTACTTGGACATTTGACTCATATAAAACTAGAGAAATTCGTTATAGTTAGTTGTGCTAACTATAACTTGCGCGCCCGCAATGCACTGCTGATGACGTCACATATTACATCACTCATGACATGGTAAGTGACATCACTGATAACATCTCAAATGACATCACTGATGACATCATCCACGTGATAATCTGATGCACATACTGATGCCCTAATATAAACTTTGATACACCCACTCTAAAATACAGAGTACTATTTTTGAAACCATACACATAACAATGCCAGATACTACATACCACCAACTATTTCCTAGGTCTACACACACATCCAGTCACTTATACATGCAGTTACTCATCAATACAGTACTATAATATGCACTCATACACCTATACATACAGTCACACTCCGCCACTCATCAATAGAGTTACTCACACACCTAGTCAGTCATGCAAAGAATCAATCACATACCCATTTACTCATGTATACAGTTATACACACCGACTCCGTTATTTATACACACACCACATCACTTATTTATGCAGATCCTAACACATACTTACTGTCTTATACAATCACTGATACAAGCAGACACTCATTTATACACCCACTCTTCAAATAACTTACTCTCATGTATAGTCATTTATGTACTGCAACACTCACATATACTGCCTTAAAACATATGTAGTTAGTCACACATATACCACTGAGACATTCATTCACTCACCAACACACCCATACACACACTAACTCACCCATACAGCCCTTCCCAGATGCACTTTTGAATCCATACAACCAGTGAATCACCCACTCAGACATCTATGCACAGTCACACCCCCCACCCACCCACACAGACACTCAGGTACCCATACAGATACTCAGACAACAAATCAATAACCCATATATACACTCATGTAGCTACTCACCAACCCATGCAGTTGCTTACACACCAACTGAGAGACTAATACAAGACTTTCACACAGTTTAGTCACTAACCCATGCATTCAGTAACACACGTTAAATCACTCACTTATACAGTCAGTCACGCACCTACTAAATAATCCCTTCAGGCACTTGTAAATCCACTCATTCTTCAATACACCTTGGCATAGATATATATGAAAAATATTTAAACTTTACAGAATCACACATTCACTGGATGATGTCATCAGTGATGCCATTTGAGATGGCATCAGTGATGTCATCAGTGATGTCACTGACCATGTCATGAGTGATGTAATATGTGAAATCATCAGCAGTGCATTGCGGGCGCGCAAGTTATAGTTAGCTCAACTAACTATAACGGGCGAATTTCTCTGGTTTTATATGAGTCAAATTTCCAAGTAACTATAACGTCTCTGAAACCTATAGTTTTTTCCGTGAATTTCTAAGTTTTTTTAAATGCTAATTTCTAACTATAACGTCCCTGAAACCTATGTTTTTTTCAGTGAATATATATATATATCTGGGTCGACAATTTATTTGGAAGGATTGCCAAGTATGCAAACCAGTTGCGAATGTAACAATCTGCACACTGCATATCTTATCATTGTGTAATGTTGCTTCCTGCTTTGGGTTTTGATGACAGTTCACAAAATAGTGGGCCACCAAAGCAAAAAAAATCTCACAATCTGGCAGAAGCTAAAACAATGAGAGTAAGGTATGACGTTACAGCGTCTCAGAAAGCAACTCTGGACAAATGGTTTATTTGTCATTTTCACAGGCAAAACAGTTATTTCATTAGTTAAAACTTTGGCCCAACTTGATAAATTTTTACCAAATCTTCCAAAATAAGTATATCTGTAGATCGGTTTCATCCTTGAAACTTTCCATGCATATTGGCTGGGTGAAGGGCTGGGTTACCCAAAGGTTTCCCATTCCAATGCCTATTGGACTATTCGATGATTTCCACAGGAGAAACAACTGGACAGATTGACACCAATAATGGCTAGAAAGCAGCCAGCACAGAAAGCCTACATTAAAGTTCTTTTTGGAACAAGTGCAAATCATCCAGTGGCATTTTAAAATTGCTCCCAATAGCAAGGTTAAAATACATTTGTAGATTTCTGTATTTTGGATTCACACACTGCTCTGTGAACTGAAATGTTTACTGTTAGTTTGAAATCCAAGTCAGATGTGTACGGCCACTAGCCGAATGCAGTGTCCTCTGTTCCTAAGGCCAGCCTTTGCCCCAGCGGTTCATGGCATTCGACTGTGCATAGGGACAACTTTAAGCAGGCCAGGACATGGACCAGACCCTGCACCTTCATCTATCCAAAGCAACCTTGCTGTGCACACCCTTCAGCCATGCTCAGCGGGTTCTTACATTATGCCCCACCCCACATGCGTATGACCTTTGACCTTCCACAGACAGCTCCAGATGCCAGGTCTGCACTATTTACCCTTCAAGAAAAGGAGGCTTGCACGTACCAAGCTATGTATATTCTTTGACACCAAATATATGCTACTTCCGTCACTTCCGTCACTGTCTCACTCTCGAAAGATTGGTCTGCAAGTTGTTCACTTGGAAGAAACAATGTTTCTTTTCCTATTTTGTGTGTGCATCTGTGTCATCAGGTGCTGTGCATTTTAATACTTTCTTGCTTGAAGAGACTCCCAGTCTGTTGATCCAAGACACAATTTCTCCAGCAGCTGCAGACCATGCAGAAAGCAAAGGCCAACCTGCTCTCCAGGTGCTTATACAGGGTGAAAATAAATCAAATGCTGACAAGTCACCAGTATTAATGTAGGGTCACGTCGGATAACAGCCAGCGAAGTGTGCACAGAAATGACTTTATGGGAGATAGGAGGGCAGCCTGCACTGGCTGTGCTGGAAAAAAGTATTGCACACTATAATTTGACATCTTCATAGCTGTATCACTTGCAAAACAAAATTACAGAACATGTAATCACGTAAATAAGGCCAAACATTTATTACATATGTATTACACATCTGTAATATAATGACATAATTCAGAGCATCTACTCCGAATTTAGCCGTCACTGGAACTTACTTACAAAACTCGATAAATAAATACAAAAGCACCTGCTGTGGTCCGTTCTTAAAGTCACACTGACTGTACAACGGAAAATTGTGAACTGTGCAAAAGCAAAAACACAGAAAGGAGGTCTGTGAAAACTAAAATCCTGTACCTGCTGTTAATAGTATTTTTAAAAGATCATGATTCCTCAACTTAAGAAAGAAGTCGATAACGGAGAGTGATCCACACATTAAGGAAACAGTCCATACTAATGATCTTCACCAAAACTAACAGGAAACCAACGCTATTTGTGGGACCATGCCAAAAGCATGTAACACACACATACCGACACACCCACCAAAATATAATGGGTCTGATTTTGAGTTTGGAGGACAGGTTAATCGGCCCAAAATGTGACGGATAGCCCAATCTCAGTATTACAAGTGCCTCAGTATAAAATGCACTTTTAATATGACGGACAGGATATGCTTCACATTAGTGACGGAGTATTCTATCCGCCAAACTCCAAGTCAGGCCCAAAGTTCCACTAAGTGTGATTTACAACAAAAAATGAAACACACATAAACATGAGTGAATATTTAACTTCTGCTCAGTGCTAGACAACACAGACAGCCAATAATACTGAACGAAGCCACGTGATCAGGTCGTGCCCCATTATACACCACTCCTGGTCCCGACTCCTGGGGGTCTTGTCAGGTGTACTGGGAAGTCTTATTGACTTTTCTCTAAGGATCAGACTCCTGGGCCTGCTGGAGGACTTGGGGAGAGGCGCTATGAAAGATATCTTGTGGGGATGGGTTCATTACTTGGGAAAAGGGAGATCGCACAGACCTGGAACTCGAAAGCCGCCCGGACTTATTGGCCTGGCAACGGCCGATGGACTGGTGTTCCAAAATGGAGGAGCAGGTGTACACAGCCCGGGGATGCCCACACAGACATTATAGGCTATGGGGCCCCTGGTGGGAATACTTTGGGGTCAAGATCATGTAATGGTTATTTGTATACGCTCCGTGGTCAGGATGTCACAGCTGAATGTTTTCTTTTACCCATTTTGTTATTTGCGTTTGTTGACTACTTGTAAAAACACAATAAAAATATTTTCTACACAAAATTCGTACGGAGCAAAAGAAAACGGGAAGCAAGGAAGAGCTTAAATCAAAGGGTCAAGCACTAGCTAAATGGGACGCAACTAGAACACCATCTACGCATATATAACCATCATCACACTCAAGAATACGCCTCCTGCCATGACTGTAGAGACAAAGTTCCTACAAAAACTACTATGCTATGAGACTCTGGGCTGGATTTAGAGTTTGGTGGACAGGTCACTCCATCGGAAACAGGATGGATATCCCGTCTGCCGTATTACAATAGGTGTAATACGGTGGTCGGGTTATCTGACTTGTTTGTGACAGTGTAACCCGTCAGGCAAACTCTAAATCAGGCCCCCTGTCCCTAGAGGCAGTCACTAGACACACAGAATCTTAAAATATTGTTCTACAAGTCTGTGTGGAAAGTCACTCGTGCACCCAAACTACCTTCCTTTGTGCAGCACAGAATGTATGATAAGTACAGAGGCATTTCTATGACACCAATCCCTTCCCCTCAACAAAGTAGGTATCAATTGCATACATACATAGCCATAAAGAAGCACCACTTCCCTTACATCAACGTAAAGAACACATCTAACTAATTTTCCAGTTAATATGGGATGCAGTCTATACTTCACATCATGCTCAACACACCTCCGGGTTTCATGACATCCTAGAAGCCAGGTGAACCTCAGCAAGAATATATTGGCCAAGTTATGGTAAATGTGTCTGACTAAATAGGAAAGAGCATTCTATACCTTACCTTAGCAAATTATTGCTCCCAGTTAACCACCAAAGGTATAAAGATTTTGGGCCTGATTACCAGTTTCGGTGTTATTTATCACACATGATAAATAATGATACTACGGGATACGTTATTTATCGTGTGCAATAAATAACACCTATCATGAGTTTGTGGGGAATAACGTGGATTTCATTGTTTAACGCACCAAAATCACAACACAGTACAATTTTCCCTGTACAATTTCAGCAGATTTAAACTGACAAAATTTAACAACAGCTGAGGTATTTAACACATCTGGTAATTATCGGATGTGTTAAATACAACCAAACTCGTAAACAGGGGTTTACGCACAGGTCGGAATTTACTTGCCCTCTCGTAATCAAGCCCATAATCCCTAATGGCTTGGTTGATAGCACCTTACTACCAACAGGCAACCTGGAACAAAAGAGGCACCAGCAGGACACATCTAAACAAGATGCAGCTCTGAGTAGACCGCTGAAGTGTTCAAACAATGTTTACTTTTTCTTCATCAGGGAATTCATGGAAATGAAGTAGAGCCAGTGAAGCTGGCAAATGCCTTGCGGGTCCGCAAGTTGAGTGGAGAGCTGGTAGGAGTAAGACCTTGAGTTAATGTTACACTCCCCTTCATTCCTCAAGTTGCTCTTGCTTCTGGGAGGGGAGAGGGGAGGCGTCAGGTCTTAAAAAGGTATGTTCCTCACGATGATGGAGGGCCTGCGTTAGCACAAACCAAACTTCAGTGGCCTGGTTTAGGAAACCAGAATGTAGGGAATTTCCCTAGGTGGCTGTTCTAGTGCAATCCCTAATTTCTTGGTCGAATGATGGGTCTCCAGGAAATCTCGAATTCTATTAAATTTACTCTGGATCATGGTAACAACACCGCTTTGATATTACTAGGTCTGTCAGCGGCATTCAATAAAGTCTCTCACAGCACTCTTCTAAAATGTTTGTCTGAGACTGGTATGAGAGGTCTGCCATGGGATTTGGTCCATTCTTTCTTTTTGCAATAATCACAACCCACTACTTCTTGTTATAGCAAAAAAAGACCACTTTATTAGGACAGGTGAATTTTCATCAATTTAAGTAAAACAACTTTGTAGACAAATTGACATCATAAATACCTTAAATTATCTCCCAAAATGCCCTAACTTTTGAGCAAATCCCCCAAACGACTCAAACATGTCTTCCAGAATAAACCCCATGAAATTACAAACCCCATCTTCTCTCGTCCCCTCCCCTGCGTCCTGTCCTTCCTCCTCACCCCTAGGGGATGGATAAGCCAGCTCCAGACTGTCCACCCCCCAAATAAGCACCTACAGTTAAAAAAAAGTGAAAATCCACAAGCTGTCTTAGAGTGTCAAGAAAGCCGTTTAAAACAAAAAAAATTATTATTAGTTTACACAGATCAAAAAAGAGGGTGGGTCAGCAAAAGTTTGCCACGAACCCCAGGCACTGCCGCTCCGAGTGTGTTCCCGCCAAAAGGCACCCGTATAAACAACCTACCTAAGTCCCGCCCCCTCCCCTACCTACACCCATCCTAATGCATGGCCTGTTCTACCACACGAAAACACCCAGGGGGAGACCGGCTGGTGCCATGCTCCCCCTGGGTCCCCATCTCGCAATAATCACAACCCACTAATTCTTGTTATAGCGAAAAGGCCACTTTATTAAGACAACTGAATTTTCATCACTTTAAGTAAAACAACTTGACATCATAAATACCTTAAATTATCTCACAAAATACCCCAACCTTTGAGCAAATCCCCCATATCGTCCAGAATAAACCCCATGGAATTGCAAACTCCATTTTCTCTCTTCCCCTCCCCTGCATCCTGTCCTTCCCCCCACCCCCCAGGGATGGATAAGCCCGCTCCAGACTGTCCAACCCCCAAAAAAGTGCCACCCAGAAAAAACGCAGAGTATTCCTGGCCCCACCCCACAGACTGCTGAAAAGGAAAAAAACATTACAAACTTTTATTGCACCATAAATTTTCATTCCCCAATTTTGCGAGCAAATCTCTCAGTGCCAACAAATAATAGGCCTGCCCAATTTGGGATAAATGAACACCATCGTCCTGAAATAAGTGTCCTTCAGAACCTGTAATGTTGCCATGCGACAGCACTGTAATACCCATGGCTTGACAAAATACCTTCATGGCCCTGTTGAGTTTACGTCTGGCCTTTTCCACTGCGACGTGACTCCTCGCCCCTCTCCAATTTTTTCTATACATAAATTCGGTCACAATTAAACAAGTGCCCAACCATTTATTCTTGAGAACGGCGAGGTCCAGCTTCATTTGCTTTATGAGAGACAAACCTGATGATAACACTAAATCGTTTTCTCCTAAATGGATGACTAGCATATAAGGGGAACCCCGAGAAGAGCACATTTCAGTTAAAGTAGGGAACAACCCCCCCCCACCCCCCCCCCCCCACAGCATACTACTTTCACCCTTCCTGATGACTTCATGCCCAACACTGGGAAGTCCAAGAGATCTGCCATAAATTTGTTGTTCGGCAAAAATCGCTGCCCACTTTATGAAGGAATCTGTCTAGGTGTTCGTTTTTCTAGATAATGGGCCCTGCATGCAACCTAAATAGAAAAACAAATATTAGTGAATGGGAAAATGAAAAAAACACGTATTTTCTAACATAATGAGCACAACAGGATGATTTCCAGCTCCCAATTCGCCGTATGTCAGACTAAGCCCAACCCAACCTTGCAGCCTCCGTGGCTGCCCCAATACGGAAAGAATGAGTGCCAAACAGAAGAGGATCTTTTCCCAACCTAACAAGAGCCTTCTTCAATACTGCCAACAGGTGGGCGCTAGTAATCCTACTGCCATTTTCATGGCAAACAATTGCACCGTACCGGAACCAGACTGCACTTGTAAAATACTCTCACTCTCCCACTGGGCAACAGCCCACCACTCCACTACTGATGAAAGGTACCCACGTGCCCTTGCCTAATTGGTCTGTTTTAGATGCTCTCAACCAAATCCGGATCCTTTGCTGTTCCAAAACTATCTCATCGCTTCGAATGCCAGCCTGTCCTCTTAAACCCAACAACTCTGAAACCCTAAATGCACCAAAAAATAACCAAATCATGCATAACCGAAACCTAAAAAACTCCCACTCATCATAGTAACACAAAGGCAATTGTAGCAACAGCTGTTGTAATAACTCAAAAGTCACTGGTTCCCGTAGCGGAGACTTGTGACTCTGCTCCCTGCTAAGACCTTTTAAAACCTTCCTCACCAATACTCCCTCCACTGGGTCGTAACCCCACCATAGTTGGCCATAAAAGGAAATCCCTGCTAGCTTTCCTGCAATAGTGGTGTGAGATAAACCTTTGTTTATTAAATGTAGTACAAAACCCAGTATGATGTGTTCCATGTTTGACACCTTCCCAAAATGAACGTCGATGTTGCCATAACTTAGAAACTCTTTTCAAGCCTGCTGATAAATTCTTCTGGTGGAGGTAGCTACAGATTTCACCTACGAGCTCGACGATCCTCAATCCCCCCCTGGGGGATCAGAGTCTCGGTGGTGTCTGTCCCTGGCGCCAAATTGCAAAACTTCTTCCAATGGAAGGGAGACAGAGCACCTGCTATGGAGTTATTGGTACCAGGAATGTTTCTAGCCTTAAATATAATGTTCAATTGCAAACTCTTTAACATAAAGGCCAATAAAAGGCGTAAAACTCTCAAGTCTTTTGCACTCTGTTTCTTGATTAAATCCACTACAGCCAATTTGTCTAAAAATACTGATCGGTCTCTGAATTCCTCCCCCAGACAAACAATGCCACAATCAAAAGAAAGAGTTCCAGGAAGGCAATGCTACGCCCTTGCTGTAAACAGTGTGCAGGCCAACTTTCAGCACACCAACGGTCCTCCCAGAACAAGCCAAAACCATGTGCACCTGATGCATCCGAAAAAGGTTTTATCTGCCATAACATGTGGTCCTCAACAAAATACAATGAAACTCCAATGAAATCCTCAAGAAACTTCAGCCAGATATGTAGATCTTCCCTGACAGCCTAGGAAATCCAGATCCTGTGATGAGGGAGGGAGGCTCCAGACATCGATATGCCCAGACGCCTGCAAAAAGTGCTGCCTGCCCTGACCACTCTACAGGCGAAATTTAAATAACCCAACAAACGCTGGACATGTCTGAGTTCCAATTTCATCTGGTCAATGGCAGATAACATCAAGCATTTGCAATGCAATCAGTCTCACCTTTGGGACCTTATACGTATTTAGCTATGCAGCATATTAGCCTGGGTGCTGAAACATCTACTGTTCTTTAACATGGGGGGAAAATAAGCACCAAACTGCGTGACACGCCAGGTATGGGAACACATAAAGAGAACTATTGCCTTTCAGCGGGAAAATAAAAAAATAAAGTCTCTAAGCAGAAAGCAATTCTGGTATTTTACTGACCTCTGCTGGTCGTTTTCTGTTAAGACAGTTAAATGGAGGCAGTTGAACAGAAAAAAAAAAGTCCCTAAACGGAAGCAGACAAGTCCTAGGGCTGATCTCCAGAGCCCACAAAGTACATACACATATAAGTATATACTAAAGTATATACAAGAGGTCTTGAATGCTCGACCTAAAAAGGGCCTCTAATTTGTGTGCCTGTATACTGTAGCTCCTCTACCTTAAGCCTGTATTTAGGTTCTTCAGTCCTTCTCCAGCTCTGCTCCAACCCTACTGGCTGTAGCCCTATCAATACCAACTATACAGCTGCAAGCTTCAGCTCTTGTCTATTCATACCACCCCTAGTCCTGCTCAAGTCCTTGGACTCCACCCCTACTCCAGCCCTGCCAACAATAGTTGTTCTCAGTCATGTCAGCTCCAGTTCTACTCCAGTGCTAGTCTTACCCAGGTCCAAAACGTCATACTTGCAAGAAATATCCAGCAAATGGGATCCAGCAAGCTGAAAGATATGTGTGCCTCTGTGCTTTTCTTCCTGGTGCTCTCAGGTACTATACTCCAGAAGGTATCATATCTGTAATTCATTTTACTCCCACAACAGAGAGCGCAGCATCAAAACTAGTCATATATTTCTCAGAGCCTCTAAAAAATCTTTGAAGGACTGACTCGTATATCAAGCACTTGACACTTTAAGAAAACCAGTATGGCCAAATAGCATTCATTTAATGCCTCTAGCATGGCTCTGTAAAGCACACCAGGTGTGTATCTTCCACACCTTTATGAAATAGCTGCTTCTTCCAAACTGATCTAAAGCTTTCCCAGAAAAATAGAACCCTATAAGCCAATGTCTTCTGTCTTAACAACCACCTTTCAAGGGAAGTTTGAACCTTCTAAATGCTCTGCTTAGACTATGGTCTACCAGCCTGTCACTGATTTCTGTTTTAACAACCGCCTATCGAAGGCTTTCTTGATACTGATTAAAATATAGCTACATCAAATGTCATCCTACCTGAAACCAACATTCTGTTTTTAAAACTGAGGTTAAAAAAAAGCCATACCACTGGGTTCCTTCAAAAGGTAGATATCTCGCGTTTCGGCCGTGGACTTAGGAGGATGACCCCTGCTTCATCTGATATGTTATTCTGAGCTGGGGCTCTTGGTTACTCACAAGGTTGAGAAGATGAATGTCTGTTCAGAAGAAGATTGTCCACTATGAACTTTATTCTAATGTGGCTGCAAACCATGAAAGATGTAAGAGGCAAAAAAGCTGCTTCAACCTTGGGAAAAAGAGCATGACCAGTGGCAACTTGCCTTTTTGCTGCTGGAATGGGGGGAAATGATCGTCTCCTTGAACTTATTGTCTGTTATCAAAGGAGCACTCCCTGAAAGTTTAAAAATGTTTGGCTCACATAGAAGAAATTATAAAACATTTACTACAAGCTGAGAAAATTTGGGTTTAGGACATTGTATTTTTCATCTCTAGAGGATCAGGGCAAAGTGCAGAGGCTATCCGATGAAGTGAGCCTATTAAGGCAAATGTTTGTCCTACTGTGAGCAATTTTCAACAAAAATAAAGTCTCCAGGTGACCTCAAAAACAAGGCATTCAGCTGCCCTAGCTCTGTGTGGAAGCAGGTCCCAACCATGGGTGGCTGATACATTTAGATCTCTATAATAGCTTTTAAGTCAGAAGGTGAGCCGAAAGAATAAGAAAATGCATCAAAGAAGGTCCAATGATGATGTGACCTTGGGAATTGCAGTTTCCAGTGTGGTCCTATTTGCACTTTTCTGCAACGCAGCTAGGGGCTTCCGCAGTACCATAAAATCAACCAACATGAAGGTGTGGAGCCCTAGCTTGCAGCTTTGCCCCACAATGGAATGTGACTTCCCGGAAAGTGACTATCTTGTGTGGCGATAAGAGACATGGGTCTAATCAACCATCTGTTGGGTCCAATGTACAAGGATGCACTTGTATGGAAACTACTTCAGACCTTTCAGAGACTCAGCAGGGTACATTTTTATATGTATAAACCCTACTTTTTTCTGAAAAGTCAAAGACCATCACTAACATGCAGGATCTTCACAAACTGTATTCTGTAGTATGTGAAGTAGTAAGTACTACGGTAATAATACACACTTACTAAATCATGCCATTTGCAAGTCCATAGTGGGAATATCCACCTTCACAGCTCCTATATTTTCTACAGGAACATTTCTGCACATGTAAGTTTGCTGCTAAGTATTAAATGTGGGAGGGACTAGGTAGAGTGTTGGGAAAATGAGGAGTATCCACTACTAAATAGAAGGGGATTAAGGAGGGATAAATGGGTTAAGGGAGGGATATGCTACTACAAACACCCTTAAAAGTATAAGACCGTTGCTATTTACAAACTACAGTTTTAAAGTTACTACTGCCCTAAAGGTGACAAAATAGTAGTAAATTTATTCCAGCCCAGCCTTATATACAAAATAAAAACACCCTAACTAGCAAAAATATTTCTAAAAAGTTTAGAAAAGTAAGCAGCTTTTATTTCTCTGTATGCTGTTATGTGCTGTGTGCAGTTCACACACAGACTCTGAGAAATTCCGAGTTAAATGAATGGCCGTTACAAGAGCAATCGCACACGTCTATGATAGGGCGTCTGGAAAAAATTAAATCGGTAATTCTCGTTTAACTATTATGTTTGTTATTAAAATTGAAAGATTCGACAATTTAACATCTGTATTCGGGTGAGGGCTGGTAGTGCACAGACTACGGACAGATTTACTTTTTGATGTCGGGTCACTGTAGAAAAAGCACGTCACCGTACCGCAAGATTCAATAACAGTTTGAAATCTGCTCTGTGTTCACAAATAAAATGAAGGCATAGGCGATCAAAGCAGAGACCGTTAACTGCACGCACTCCCTGGCTTTGAGCTCACTCTATTATCTCCTTAAAAGGTATCATCAGGAAGGCACGTTCTAATGGTTTGGAACAGGGGTTTTACGTAATCCGTCGCTGCCAGCCCCCCTGTACAAAATGCCAGTCCTTCTCCGTGGAGTTTGGAAACCTTCGTTTTGCCAGTGCATCCATTTTCAATTAGCTTGTTTCCATGCAGTGCTCGGCGCTGCTGCTTCTCAGAAACTCTAGAAAATAAAAGGAAAAGCTCAGGGTCGCAACTTTTATTAGTTTACATTTTGGTCCGTGAGATGGACCACGTGAGATGAGCCGTCTCCATTTCAAGTGTGTCCCGGGGCTCTGGCAGCAGGAATAATAAACAAGCATTGGCAATGCAATAGGACTCGCATTGACGCGAGACCTACTGCATTGAAAACGGGAGTGCGGGAAGGCACGAGCACGACCGGGAGTGCGCAGGTGGGGTGTGGGGGGCCCCAAGAAGTCACAGACTGCGGGAGTGGGGGGTAGGAAGGGACGGGAAGAAAGTAGTCTGTGCAGTAAAGGGGCCAGTAGCCATGGAAGGATACAAATGACTGACATGGCTGTCATGGGGAGGAACTAACAAGCTTAAAACCAATATGAAGGCAGCATTTCTAACCTAAGCCAATGAAGAAGATGGGCCAGAGAGTGGGCGGAGCTTCCAAGATGCTTCCACACTATAGTGTATACTGCATGCCTCGCAAAGCGATGACAGCGCATTCGCGCTGCAACGCTAGGCAAGACCTAAAAAGGACCACATTTCTTGCACTTTGTCCGCAGGCAGCCTGGCTATCATGTCCAGTGTATCAATCTCAATGCCTAAAAAAGTTAACCTCGTGCTGGGACCTTTCTTTTTTTCTAGGTCCAAAGGGACACCCAATTTCTGCGCCATGTCTTGAAACCTTTGCAACGCTATCCTACAATGATCAGTGTGACCCGAACCAATGAACATGAAATCATCCAAGTAATGGCAGACCATAGCATGACCGCTAAACTATGTAAAACACCATTGCAAAAAAGTGCTAAACGTCTCAAATAGGGCGCAAGAAACAGAACAACCCATTGGAAGGACCTTGTCCACATTGAAAGCACCCTGGAAATACATACCCAACAGCTCAAAATAAGAGGGATGTATAGGAAAAACTAGAAACGCTGATTGAATATCGCTTTTTGCCAACTCCGCCCCTACCCCCACTGACCTCACCAAATTCAAAGCATCATCCACTGAAGCATAGGACCCACTGGCATCCGATGGAGAAATAAAGTCATTGACTGACTGTCCCTCGGGCCATAATAAGTGGTGGATTAAACGATACTCCCAACCGCCTTCGTGGGCTCTACGCCCAGTGGCGAAACAATCAAGTTCTCAAGAGGACACTGCAGGTAGGAACCAGCTATTCTGCCAGCTTGTAACTCTGAGTTGAGCTTCTGCTGCACTATCTTTGGGAGCTCTTTAGCAGATTTTAAGTTGTCTGTCCATCTCCTCTGCCTGAGCCCTTGATATCCAATTTTAAAAACAGCTCTGAACCCCCAGTACAGTTTGGAAGCCGCCTCTATATCTGGATAATAACCCAACCAGTGCGCTAAAACCCCAATTCTAATTGGAGTATGGGCCCTTTGGTGGATATTGAAATGCTGAACCCTTCCCCTGCTGAAATCGCCCTTGGTCACCAAATTTGGGACCCACGAAACATTGGGTGAGGGGATGTTTACCCCCACATTGCGAGCATTCGTGTTTGTAATGACAAAATTGTCTGTTACAAAATCCTCTATTAAAATTCCAGCAAGCTCCTGAAATCGGTGTCGGTCCTCTCCCATACCACCCTGCCCCAGCCTGGGCAGGACGAGGATGAAAGGGCCGGTAGGTGACCTGCAAACCAATTGCTATATGTGTGGTGGCCAGCGGAGTCAAGCTCCTACTCTTCTTCCTTAGAACCCTCCTTGGCCTGAATACATCAACAAACTCATGCCTCCAAATTTTATTTCTCATTTTGTCAGACAGTTGGGAACCCAAAGGCATCGTAATACCCATATAAGGAAGTTTCTTATGAATATTCTTATCTTCTTCGTCCTCCTCCTTATCAGACTCTGCTAACTCAACAACCTTCTTTATCTGAATACTAGAAGTCCCATCTGCCGGACCACTACCTGTAGCTTTATCATGCGTACCTACATTCTGCATTACCTCCCCAGGTTGACTGATCAATTCCGTATGCACAATCCCCTCCCCAACACCAATAGAACGTGTGCCGTACCCCCTATGATCAGATTGTTTCCACGTGGCCCACCACTGTGCCTTACCTGATGGTAACTGGGATGAACGCCTTTGGAAAACCCTAGGATCGTCCTGCTGTCGAGGGCCGCTTAGCCGATCGTTTTCCATTGCACGGTCTGCTCTTGACTTCTGCAATACACTAAGCATATTTGCTGCCCCGACAAACCCCTTTGAACCCCACTCTTGTGTTGTTGATCCGTCTCGCGATCAACAAAGACCCCCTCTCTCAACTCCCCCTCCTCCAAGTCATCACTGTCCTCCCCGTAATCCAATTGGTCATCATACATATCTAAAGAAGTATTACTCATACTAGGCATTTCCTAATCACCCACACCACCATCATACGACCTCAAGTTAGGCTCCAACATCCGCTTCAAATGTCCTGCCGATGAAGGAAAATCCGCACGTTATCGTCCTTGCGATTCAGGCCAATGCAAAAAAGTCACATCGTGCTCTGCTGGCAAACCTCTGGAACCTCGGGACTCTGTCATGGTTGATGAAGTTGTCTATGTCTTCAAACCGCACTGGCTTGAAGGAGCTGCTATGTCTAGCCCCCCTTCACCTCCCCGAACCGACTTGCCACCAGATGCTGCTGTGGAGGCCACCTCTGAATGTTCCACCCATACCCGCTGTCCAGCCTGAGGACCCATTACCGGATCAAAAAATGGAGGAGACTGAGTAAGAACAGGGCAATTTGTGGGTAAAACAAAAAGATCCCCAGGACCACCACTGACTGCGCTACATGGGTATGTGTGGACCTAAAACGTGCTCAACTTCAAAGCCAAAACTGTGGTCGAAAAACATGTACTCATCTGGCCCTGAGTCCTGCTGGGAGTCCACAACCACAGCGGCTGCACTAGAAAAATCATGAACCCGCAACCCAGGAGCTTTGGAAATCACTGCCTTACTCCCAGCACATGTGCACACTGAACTCACCCCACAATTAGGAAGCTGGAACCTGTCTAAGGCCGAGGAAGCCGATAAAACATCCGACTCAACAACGCCCTCCTCCCCCTGTCACTCGAATAAGTAACGAGTGAGGAGGACCAACATGGCAACTTTGTATTGGGCTCAGCGTTGTCCATCTCAAGCCCATCACGTGCACCAGACAAAGCCCTTCCAGCTGGTGAAAACCCCCGGCCCTGCCCGGCAGGGGAGGAGCTCCCCCGTATAAACAAATCGGAAGCAGGAACCTTGCCTGCTAAACTCCACCCGCTTCATTCTACCACGGGATAAAGACACAGCAAGCTTTGCCCTGGATTTGACCCCCCCCGCCCCCCGAGACAACACTCGCCTGGCCAGACGTCCTCTGGGGGACTAGATGTCCCTCACGACACGAGTCAAATGCAAAAGGTTCATGAAAGGGTTTCAATGCTTTTGCATTTGACTCGTGAGGGACATCTAGTAATGACTAGTGGAACTGCAGCTTGATGTAATAATAATTTCAATGCTTTTGCATTTGACTCGTGAGGGACATCTAGTAACGACTAGTTGAACTGCAGCTCTTTGTAGAAGTATTTTGATATTGGACACTATAATATTCACTGCCCACTGCTAATCTCGTCCCATAATGCTTTGCAGGGCCTTTGGTTGGGATTTTATTTTTGCCCATAACTGTGCTTGGGGTTGTCCTAGGAGGAAGGGACCACCAAGGAATCGTTCGCCAGCATGATATGCTCTTTGTGTTCAAGGCATCTGCTTGGTCCTCCCCCTAGGTGAGGGGGGACCCCAAAATCATCACCTCTCTCATTGCCTAATATTTTCATTCACAGTTCACTTTTGTGAATTGGTTATATGCTTTCTGGCATGTAAAATTGCTTTAGCAAAGCATTTGTGGGAATTGTTGCTGTTGCTGCTACGCTACGTGTTGTAGCACAGTTTTTGCACTGTGCTACGTGCATTTTGCATAGTGCATAGTGGTGCAAACTATGCATGCTCTGTCAGCGAAGCGTAGTACTATGCCCAGGGTTAGTGTAAATGTTCCTGGCACCGGTAAACAAGCAGCAACAGCCTCTGCTACTCCCCGTGCTGCTTTTCTTTTCGGCCGTGCAAGGCCCACCAATGCCTCCCCAGTGACACATGGCTGCAAGAGGTCCTCCCGCCCGCTGCAAACAGCACTCTTATCGCGTCGCGAACAGATGCATTATCAGCCATTATAAAAACCGCAAAGCTTACAACTCCCAGCAAAATACCTGACAGGGCAGAAAACATCAGCAAAAGTTTGGCAGTTACCCCAGGCACTGCCGCCGCGAGTGTCTCCCTGCCAAAATGCACCCATATAAATAACCTACCCAAGTCCCTCCCCCTTCCCCACCTACACCTATCCTAATGAGTGGCCTGTTCTACCACGCGAAAACACCCAGGCGGAGACCGGCTAGTGCCATGCTCCCCTGGGTCCACATTGATCACAGAGAACAGGTAGTTGGTATGGCTCCTTATTCATCTGATACTAAGATTACCAAACAGGGTATACTTCAGGGCTCCTTGTTGAGCCCAATGTTGTTTAATAGCTCCATGTCCCCTTTAGTAGTGTCAGTCAGGTCCTCCCTGAACCGGAAACAAGCATCCTAGGACCGGTTTGATGGATGGAATGCAGAACAAATCAAAACATTCACCCCCAGTCAAGAGATCTGGCTTAAATCCATCATTCTTTTGCTCAACTTGCCACCCCAGTTTAGACCTGGCCATATGCAAATCAGTCTTGGCCCTGTGCCTCTTGGGAACAGTCCAGCCCGAATTGCTAAGCCAAGTCCTCCCTGGACCAGAAACAAGCATCCTAGGACCGGTTTCGGGGTTTCATCCCTCTTCAGCCAGGATAGCTTAAATTCAGTGGCGCAGTGAGCCCGGGACCCACGTCTGGGCATTCCCGGCATATTTGGGGCGAGGAAGCAAAAGACACAATTGATGGACGGAATGCAGAACAAATCAAAATATTCACCCCCAGTCAAGAGATCTGGGTTAGAGCCATCATTCTTTTGCTCACCATGCCACCCCAGTTCAGAACTGGCCATTTGCAAATCAGTCTTGACCCTGTGCCTCATGGGAACAGTTCAGCCCGAACTGCTAAGCCAGGTCCTCCCTGGACCAGAAACAAGCATCCTAGGACACTCAGCTTCTTCTCTCACAAAATAGCAGCTCTTTCAGTATGTGTGGGTGCCATAATGAGTAGGATGAGGACCAATAATTTGCAATGTAATCCAAATAAAACAGAAGTTCTGTTGTTTAGTTCATCAACGGTTTGGAATAGACTTCAAGAGGCATTGTCTTTGGGTGGGAGAACCAGATGTTGACGGGCACAACCAGCTCAGAGGATACAAAGGTGGCAGGTAGATTCTCACAGGCTGCCCGTAGATCCTGTTCAATCTTTGTTGTTTTATCACTGAAGAAAAAAGCAAACTCCTCACAGTTTGGCTGCTGACATGGTCCTGAGGAGGGCGGAATAGGTGGGTTGTTAAATTGAAGCTTGATGAGTTCAAACTGCTTTTTTGGACGATTTCTTGTTTGGTCTAGTTGTTCTCTGAAGTAGCTAGCTTTAGAGCTTCCGATGCATTTGTTAAATGCACTTCTGAGAGATCTCAGCTGCCTAAGATGGTACATAAAGGGTGAGGATCTCCATTTACGTTCTTCTAGATTTCATCTCTCAGTATTCAGGTTCCTGTTGTACCAAGGTTTGGAGATTTTGGAAGGTATTCTTCCTTCAGTTAAAGTGGTGTTATAGCGTCTAGTATATTGGACAGCGAGTGAATGTAGTTAATATTTCTCAGATTTCTTTACCAGATTCTAGGTTTCTTCATCTGAGATTGAATGGTTCTCGCCGGTTCTGAGACGAGGAAGGAGATGCAGTGGTGGTCCGTCCAGTCACATGGGACGATAGATTCAAGTTGAGTGGAGCTGTTCTTGCAAATAACCAGATCTAAGGTAGCTCACTTGTTGTGCGTAGGGATGTCACATATTTGAGTACGGTTGATGTCTGATATGAAGGATTTGAGGTTACTGACTGACAAGTCATTTAGGTCATTCCATGAGGTTAAAGTCCCTCAGGATGATCGGGACAGTCCACATTCGTTGAAATGATTCCCATGACCTGTTGTATAAAAGGGGGATTGTTTCTTGGAGGGTGGTAGAGCCTGTGGAATTTGCAGGCCTGCTTGTTGTTGCATGAGACCTCGAACCACATGAATTCGCACAAACACAGGGAATCAGAGTGAAGTTGTCTAACTGATAAGTTGATATGATGAATGCAAGCGATGCCGCCCCCTAGCTCACCCAGTCTATCAAGCCTGATGATGTTATAGTTGAGGGGCACTAAAATATCGATTATTGGTCCAGCAGATTTGTTAAGCCAAGTTTCCGTCAGCACTACAACGCCAGTATCATCTGCAAGGATGAGGTCAGCGATGTCTGCAGTGTGGCAGACTGCACATCTGCAGTTGAGAAGCATGCATTTAAGCTGAGGTTTGGGATCATCTGAGGAAAGAGAGGTGGTGGGGACTATGGTGAGGTTGGTATTGTTTAAAGATCTAGTGTCACCCATGGGTTCTCTAGCCGGGTCAGAGTGGATAGTTTCAATTTGGCACACCATATCAGTATTCAAAGCAGATGATGTGTCATAAGAGAACAGAAGGGTTCTAATATCCAAATCTTGGAGTGGGACTTTAGCTCTGCAAGGCTGAGAGGGGTCTTTAGGGAAGGGTAGTGTTTCTCAACTTTGGAGAGTTGGAGCCCCTAGAGGTGAGGTCATAGTTGGTGTGGAATATGCAGGCAGTCTAGCCCCGGAAGTCGAGGGATGACTGTAGATGTGTGGCACAGTCTCTTAGAACCCACTAGACTTCTTATCAACCGATTGCTCCGATGTAAGGAGAAAGAGGCTATGTACAGCTGCCGTGATATAGCATCCAGCCTCGATTCCAGTCCAGTGTGGGAGCAGGTTCTTGGCCCTTGTGGACAAGGACTGGGAGGGGGGAGTCAAGTAAACTATAGGGGTGAGTAAGGAGGACGGGGAAGTAAGAGGAGGGGTGGTTTGCCTTATTAGGTTTTGAGTTTCAGGGCCAATGCGCTTAGATGATTCGGGAGCCTGTTGGCAAGTAGGAGGAGAGGTGTGATCTAACCTTGCTATAGTCTTGGGAGAGTTGCTATTTAGTATGCCAGACCCTATATAGGAGCTATTTCAGCAAGAGGTGGGGTCACTGTCCGAACTGTGAAATAGCACTGGCTGAGGACTAAGAGGGCTGCCAGCGGGGGAAGGGGGATCTTGGGAGGATGAAGGATTGTATTTAGATAAAGTGTTTTTGATGATGGGGAAGATGTTGTCAAAGATGCCCAGGTTGGGGTCAGAAAATTGTATGAGTATGGTCCCATTGTTGAAGAGGGAGACAGGGACTTCGATTATATAGGAGGGAGAGGTGGCAACTGAAAGTCTGAGCCCATTAGGGATCTTCTTGGAGGTGTTAATTTTGAGTTCCCTATTTTAAACGTTAAAGGAGGGGTAGGTCCTCCTTATCTTTTTTGGCTTTGCAGTAATGGAACCGACTTCCTGCCAAGCTCCGGGACATTCAGAATGATGCCCAGTTTTGGAAAGGTTTGAAAACATTTTTTTTGCCCTACATTAAGCATTTGGACTGTTGTTACTACCCAGTCTGCCTAGTGCCGGGATACTCATTGAGTAGCTGTGTGCTTTTTAAACTCATTCATTTGTTTGTTCTCCCTGATGAGGCTTGGGTACATTGATGGATGCCCAGGCACAGACCCCAGCTTGTTTGGTTCTAATATGTATTTGTCTTTTAATGCAAGAGAAGATTTATATGATCAGTTATGTTAGAGGAGAGAATGAGTGTAGGGCACTGCACATATCTGACAGGGTCTTCCTAGGTACATCATTGTTGCAACCCTACCCAAAAGGAACATGAGACAATTCAATGTCTAAAGAGAACCAGACAATTAGTGTCCTATGAAAATACATAAATGACCGGTGGAATCCTCAATACAGACATCCAGTGGCCCAAGGTGCATCGATCACATATCCAGGCTCCGTGTGTTTAGGTTACACATTCAGAACGGATATTTAGACATTGAATTGTCTCATTTTCCTTTTGGGTCAGGTTGCTACTATTCTCTCCTGAGGAAGACTGTCAAATAATGTTAATGGTTTGAAACATCAACTTTTATATCTTAACAAAATTTACGTTGATTGCCAGACTTTGAGAAACCGATTTAATCAATTTATTTCTGTCAAGGGTTTTACCCTGAAACGTATGTCTGTTGGTTTAAGATACTATTTTGTTATGCACATTGGATATTTTCGCACATTCTTCACTTATTTCACTTTCACTGCGCTGTCACATGTAGCACCTTTCCTCGTATTGAAATTGTCACCTATTTCATGCAGTGTATGGAATGATTAAATTAAACAATCCTATATGATCTTTTGTTGTCAGAGCAAGTTTTGAATGTTATAATCCCTGCCAATGTATTGAATATTTCTAAATGATTACCTTTGGAACTTCGTTGTATTTTTTAACCTCCATTACCCTAGCTCCATTTGATGACAAATTCTCCACCCATCTTCAACCTTAAGGTCCATGATAGCCCAACCTGAGCCCAAACTCAAATCTCTTCAGTAAAAACAAAGCCTCTTCAATTTACCCATGTAAAGAAATCCAGTGCCAAAACGTATCCAGTTTAACACGCATAAGAATATTTTCCCAAATTGGTCTTAGACCCTCTCCCCTGCCTCTGTCATTCTGCCCTTGCCAAGTTCATCCTTGACCTCCTTGCACCCAGCAACTCCTGACTGCGGTCCACACTGCATAACTGTATTTACCACTGCACTTGGAAAATTCATGCTTGAAATGGCAAAGCTCTCTTTTGCATATCCCTTTGTTATATGCCCAGCAGGTAAACCTAGATCCACTCTGCACTTTTCTTGCAGTACCCACCTGTCTCTGGGTTATAAACTAAAGGCCACCCAATAGACGTACATGTTGTTGGCCCTGCCTCAGCCGACCAAATTGTTTGCTAAAACAGTCTGTTGTCCAAATTCCTCTGCATTCTCTGCTAATTGAGCCCAAAACGCCTCATCATAGCAGACCCAGGCCCACCCCCCAAATGAAAGTTGAGCCTTCCTCACTACGTCAGTGTTCCTAAAGAGAACCACACAGAAATGTTCAAAATACACACTGGCATAAATGAGGAAAGGTGTGGTTGAATTTTCAATGGCAATTGGGACCATCAGCCTCCTCATACTCTTCTTCTTTAGAACCCCCCTTTGCCTCTACTCCCTTATGTAGGAGTTTGAAAACTTCAATATTCTTCCATTCTCATATCCGTTCTTTGGTCTGCACTATCAAGTGTGCTCTGAAAGGTTTGGTAATGCCCATGTAGGGCAGCTTTTTATGTTTAACCTCTTTACTCTTCTTTATCTTACCTCCATCAGTCTCTGTCGCCTCCAGCTTATCCCCCGCCCTATGTCCTTCTTCTTAAGGAGTTCCTCCTTAGTATCTTCTTGAGGGCCTATGCCATGGTCCTCTGAATATGTCCCCTTCACCAATCTTACTTCCTTACTTTCCAAAACCTCACTGCAATCCACTATGATTGATTGCACCAAAACCTTTGTGTCTGAAGGGAGTGAGCAGTTCCTAGTTGGAACTGCTCACTCCCTTCGGACTCATCTCCTCTGGGAGCCTGTGTGCAGGACCTCATAACTCGGCTTCCTGTCCCTCCTTTGTTAAAACCAAAACCTTTGTACCGCTTTTCACCATCATCAAACTTGTGTCTCAAGCTGGCCTCAAGGTTGGAGCCAACATAAAAGCTTACTGTCCTGATACCAGCTGAGAATCTGCCATTACCACTCTCCAGTCACATTGTCTAGTCACTGCCTCCTGCAAAACACCAACTCCTCTTTGTTTTGTTATTCGACTTGCACATGTGAAGCAAATCAGTAGGTATCACTTCTCTCTGTCCTCCAGTTCATATATCTCTGCCAGCTGTGGTTGGTGCTGGTAACAGCGGTGGGGCTGAGTGGGCGGGGAGGATTTCGAGGGATGATGATGAGGGAAAATTAAATAACTAATCCATTTTCCCTCTGCATAGTCCCTCAAAATACCCCCCACGCGGCCCCACTACCCCACCATTGTTTCCTGCACGGACCGTGGCTAATCTTTGCTTCCTCTAATCCAATTCTTCCTTATCATAGTCCAACCTCAAATTATACATCTGTGCACTTAATTTGTAGAGTGCATGGCTGCCCCAGCAACGGGCAGCCCAGCACTAAAGTAGACACCAAGGGAGGATCCCAGACAAAAGGGGACAGTTAGATTTGGGTGAATAGCCAGGTCTTCACCAACCTTCTGAAGGTTCTGAAGAGGTGTAACAGATGTGGAAGGGAGGGCGTGCCAAAGGACCAGAGCAAGATGCCCAAATGTGCGCCCGCCTGCTCTGGCTCTCTGTATCCAAAGAGATTTGGCCAGGCATAGGTCTGCCGAACACAGCGGGCGTGTGAGAACATAGTAAGAACATAGATCACTCAGGATTTTGGGGCCGGAACCCCCCAGAATTCTGTGGGTAATGCAAAGCGTTTTGAAACACACTCTCTGTTCGAAGGGGAGCCAGTGAAGCTGACAGAGGAGGCTGGAAGTGTGACATTATTTGGGAAGTGCAAAAATTGCACGTGCAGCTGCATTCTGAGCATGCTGCAATTTTTTAACCATGCCTTTATTGGCGCCCAGAAGGATCGCATAACAATCGTCTAATCTGGCAAGGACAGAGGCTTGAAGAATTAGTTGTCGGGTCTTGGCATCAAACAGACCCAGTATAGGTTTGAGACCACGCAATAGGCCAAAACATTTCACTGCCACTGATTTGGCATTGTTCCTCGAAAGTCAGGTCACTGTCCAACAGTATACCGAGGTTTTTTACCACCGGTTTAGGGGTGGGAGGAGCTCTGAGCACCTGTGGCCACCATTCATTGCTCCAAAGATGGCGATCTTTACCAACTAGAAGAATCTCGGATTTGGACGAGTTCAGCTGCAAATAATTGGTGGCCATCCACTCCGAGATTGCTGACAAATCTTGTTTGAATTTTGTCGAATCCTGGCTGGGGTTCTTAGAAAAAGCAAACACCAGCTGGGTGTCACCTGCATATGACACCAGGGAAATGCCCCGATTTTTCGGCCAGCAGGGCAAGAGGCCTCACATAGATATTGAATAAAGTTGGACTTAGTGCCGAGCCCTGGGGTACCCCACAGCACAATGGATGAGTGCGAGAGTGGAAGGGAGGGGCTGACACTTGGAAGGTCCGGTCACTCAGGAAAGATGAAAACTAAGAGACGGCCAAGCCCCTGACACCGATCTCCTCCAGGCATAAAAGCAGGATCTCATGGGAGACCGTATCAAAGGCTGCACTCAGATCTAGTAGGATCAGTGCAGAGGTTTGACCATTATCCAGGGAGGACCGTAGTAGTTCTGTAACTGCCAGCAGGGCCGACTCGGTACTATGTTTGGGCCTAAATCCATTTTGAGTGATATCGTGTATGGAGTTTGTTTGCAGGTAAGATGTAAGGAGGGAGTTAACATAGGATTCTGAGATCTTGGACAAGAAAGGAAGCAGCGAGATGGGGCAATAGTTTTCTGACAGGGAACTAGCTAGGGACGTTTTTTTTAGTAGGGGGGCTACCTTGGCATGCTTCCAAGGCATAGGTACCACCGCCGATGAGAGGGACAGATTTATCTGCTTCAGGCACTCGGGCAGGAGATACTACTGATATTTCCGGAAGGCATCGGGTTTTAAAGGGTTGGCAGGAGATCCTGATTTGACTTTACTAAACAGGGCTTCCATAGCTTGATATGTGATCGGGGGGAGCACTGTAAGTGAGGGGCGCACATCGAGTGAGAGCACCTCGGAGCTGACCAGACTGCACAGATCCGTGCCCCCAGTGGAGACCCCCGGGTTGAAGCTTCTGTAAATGCGTTCTACCTTCTCCAAAAAGAACTTGGCCAGTGCCTCATTGCACTTAAAATCCCAGCATTAGAACTCAGGACCTCACCATCCCCCAGACCACCATCACCAAATTCTGCTTATTATATATTTCTGCATATAAGTCCTTTCTATGGGAGGAGGCCACAAATAACCTTCTTCTCTCTTCTATACGCTGGTCCAACACTGCCCCACAACCAGCCACACCAATACATGTTCTAATTTCAAAGCGAGGTATCTGAGTTGTACTAGACTCTCCCATCTGACGTGCAACACCTCTTCTCTTCGCTTAATGTGAGTGCCCCAGCCCTGCCTGCCCAACTATATGCTTTTGAAATCCTACATTTGGCCTCCCCTCATTCACACTAATTACTTAATCCATAACCAACATCCTTTTGGTTGTGCTGTGCAGCCTGGGCTCTCTCCTGTGTCCATGCCACATCTACTTCTGCAAACACCGGAACCACCCTAATCCCTTCACCGTTATCATTGCCCTGCAATACCAGACTTCCAGTTCTCTGCTATTGCCTACCAAGTATGATTCTCCCCAGCCTGACCTCAAATGAATGGGAAAGCACGATACTAACCCTATCACCTGACTTCAACAGCCCCCCCACCCCTCATTCCCCCTGCCTACCAGTCCTGTTTCTGTGTCTATGACTTGGGGCTCTCCATGTGTTCTAGACAACTCAAGGTGCAGGCCCGCATCAGTGTGCTCCACCCACCACCTCTTCAGCCCACACCACCTGGCGGCCTCTAGCAGCACCGCTCGTTCCAATGGCCAAAAGCCTGGCTTGGAATCCACCGAGGACAGTACCTCAGCAGGTACAGGTACCAGTTCTGTCACTTTTTGCTTCTGCTTGGCTGCCTTTAGAGACCAGCGGAGCATGCCGGCCCTCGCGTACCCTGCCAAGATCCTTGACTCTTCCCACCTTCTGCACCCATGCTTGACAACCCTACCCAGCTAATTAACTGCAGTCTTAGGGGTTACATTTAGACTTGGGGGTAAACAGGCCAAAATGGCCACCGATGCGCCCCCTATGGGGCACCCAAGCCAGGGCTTGAACCTCAGGCTTCGGTATGTTTGTCTTCCCCGCTTCCTCAAGGGCCAAGAGTTGCTCTATTACCATTTTGCTCTGGCTAGCCATAATTACACAGAATGCAAACCTTTCAAAAGCCTAGTGCTCTACCATTCCAAATTACCAACAAATGAAAAAAAACTTCCTGAAGAAAACACTTGCCGACCCCCTTTGACCAGCAAGTCGCACTGGATAACAAAGATTAGGCAGACCTAATCACCCAGACCTTTGTCTCTAACCCCACCCCTCCTACTGTGACTTGCAATAAGCCTCTCTACCATGGTCACTGAACCCAAGTACCAGCTGGAAAAGCCCGGCGTGTTAGGGCCCAAATCACCAACCTCCCAAATCCCCATTCTGTCACATTGCTGTTGGGTTTCAGTGGCAGATGCCCTGCCATGCTTTTCTCCTGCCCTTGTTCACAATGCGAGCTACACCGGTCCTAAGCAGGAACATAGAAACATGTTCCTCATGTACAGGGAGAAAACTCCCTCCCTGTCATACACTGTGACTTTTTTACACTGATTATTTCTTTTTCAGAGATAGATGAAAAGTATGGTGAGCAGGCCTGCTCGGCATGTAACTTTGCACATGCCTTTTCCCAACAAGATAATTCAGCCAGGCATGTGGGGTTCTATACAAGGGGCAGGTGATCAGGGGTGTAGAAGTGGAAAATCACCTTAACTTCTTGATACAGATTATGATTTTCTATATTATCTGCTATTCTGGATGACAAGCCATACACCCTTCAGGCTGCTAGAGGAAGGCAGTATGGATCTTGGCCTGTGTGAAGAGGCTGATGAAGCCAGAGCAAAGACCCCAAAACATATGGAGGACTCCCTGAAACAGATGTCACAGACCTGACCTGAACACAAATATAGCCAGGATCTTTGCCTACTTCCTCAGAAGTTCAATCTCTATTGAATTATGGCCTCTGCCATAAGACTCACACTGCACTTCTCTGGTGAGGTTTCACGAGGCCAAATATGTCTGTGGTTGTGTGGGTTCCTGTATAGAGGAGGCGTGACCTAGAAGTTCCTGTCGGACTGTCCATTTTTGTGACAAGAACAATAATTATTTGCATACGGATTCTGCCTCTATCAGAATGTAAATAAGTGAGTGTGATTTCCTGGATATGAGATTAATTCAAACATTTGATTAATCACTTTTCTTAAGTGAGTCCTAAGCGCAATATTTGAACTTAAGCTGCACCTCTCTGATGAGCACCAGCCTGGGTGATACCAGCCTAAAGTTGCTAGTATTGTGGTCTAAAATAGACCTGACCTGGAAGTTTGAATTGGATTCTTCCAGTCGGAGCAGGACCTCGTCTGATTTAAATATGGTGGATTTATGTCTGGATTGACATAGTAGGAAAAAGCTAATGGGCTGCAATTCAATTCTAGTAATTACCAGAGGTTGCAATTAATTCAAAAGTTCCACTGCTCAGTTTTGTGTTTTTCACCTGGCACATTCCCTAGGACATTACTTTTCTGTAGCAGAAAATCATGGTTGTGTCTACAACAGTGTTGTGGGCGTTCCCTCAGTGGTGCTTTCAATACTGAGGGGCTTGAGGTTCCCTCAGTCCACCAAGCGTTTAAAGCAGCCAACTCTCTCTCACAAGCCTACTGGGGAGTTCACCTTACCTTCTGGCCAATCCATTAATAGTTGCAACTCGTGCATAGCACTGGGAGAAATGATGACAGATTGCTTCTTTTTAATGTCAACCTCCGTGAAATGCATTGCAAGAAGTAACATATTTTATTGACTGACACTGCACATCCAAGGTAGACGAAATAATGATCTCACCACAGAAAAATATCCATTTGTGAACTTCAATTGCAAAATATTTTCCTGGCAACTGAAGAGCGTGGGTGGGAAGTGTCCATTTTGCATTGGAAAGGTAGATCATGATTACTTTCCTGAGGGAGGGTTTCATCTGGAAAAAGCATTCGTCAAAGCATATAATATCTAGTTAAATGTGCAGACCGGCCACCGAGAGACGTGTTTCCACATTATTTGCTCCTTTTGAAACGTGATAAAAAGGTCACATTTTAATATAATGTTTTTCTGATTTCAGCCATTAGATTGCAAAACATCACTGTCCAAGCAAAAAAATAAAAACTGGGACAACACCAGTAAAGCAACATGAACCTTGAAGTAATGGGCGTTCTGGAGGAGCAGACCCCCATGATGAAGCTCAACAACATCCAAGCCCCCTCATAACTCACTGTCAGCAACCTCTTGCTGGAGTGTAGGTGTTCAAGAACTATAAGGGCAAACTTTCTCAAAATACTGTAGAGGTGTGTTATCCCGCCATCTTCTCTTTGTCCACAAGATTCCCACTGTGTTTGATTTTGGCAACAGTTTCTAGGCCTCACACCACCAAGGAGCTATAGAGGAATCACAACCAGGTCATCCTCCACTCAAAATAATTATCAACAACAAAGATCTGATATATTCGGGCTATTAATTCCATTTTCTTTTCTTGCTGAGTGGGAATAGGAGTTTACTTTCTCCTTTCACAACAATCCTATATATAGTGTATATGTTGTCCCTACTCATACTAGCCCTCTCTTTACTGATTCTTAAAAACAAACCAAACTCTGAGTAACCAGTCACCGTGTCAAAAATTAAAGTACACTGTGCTGTAACAGGTGTACACCGCAAAAAGGTACAAGAGTCTAAGTGCAAAAGATTTTGAAAAAATGTGAAAAACAAGATAGCACCTCACGTGCGCACCACCAGAGGAGCTTGCTGGTTATTGATTACCAGAAATGCTCACGTCTATCATCATAGGTTGCTATCTTGTAAAAACAAATACTGTGGGTGTCCAGAAAGACCAGTGAAACAAATGAAAATGTGTGTAAAAATCACACAAAACAACTCTGTGAGAGTAAAATTGAAATAAGTCCCACTGTCACCATCAGGATACTTTTTATTCACTACTTGTTGGCTTATTCAAATTAAAACCAAACTGCATGTTTGCAGACCATATAATGCTGGGCCGACATGTTTCATTGCCTGTACCTTGTAGTGGCAATGTCTTCAGGGCACGGGGACACTGTCCACCCTTTCTGGACCCTTATTTCAAGAACACGGTGACAAGTGACAGTCAAGGCCCCTCGTACCAGCTAGACAGCTGGTACGAGGTGGGACTTATTTCAATTTTACTCTCACAGAGATGTTTTGTGTGATTTTTATACACATTTTCATTTGTTTCACTGGTCTTTCTGGACACCCACAGTATTTGAAGTACTGGTTGAGGGGAGTGAAACCCTTCTCAAGCACCAACCACAATTCTTGTCAGGGTGAAACAAAAGGAAACCCACAATTAACCTGTGCTTATCCTTCTGGTAATTTGGCACAAAAGCAGTCAGGCTAAACTTAGAGACAATGTGTAGGGTATTTATGCAGCACTTCAAACAGTAATGAAGTGAACACACAAGACAAAGAAAATCCCACATCATTTAGAAGAATAGAGAAAACTTTAATAAATTATTTGAGACCAAAACGACAAAAATCCAATTAGATGTTCTTTTTTAAATAAAGCACTGAGAAGCAGAAAGCGTGACCCCCTGTTATCCGGTCATGGTACGCAGGGTCCAAATTACAAGTTCAGACCGACCATGATGGATTGCTGGTGGATACAGGACTGAGTTCAGTCTGCTAAGAAAGTAACTTGTGGGCATAGACCTCGAGATGCAAAGTCCATTTTGCCATACTGAGTAGGCCAGCGTCGAGGACCATCGACGAGGAGCCGGTCTGCAAGGTCCAGCGCCAAGATGTGTTGCAAAATAAGTATACAAAACAGTGATGGATGGAATGGTTGAATTAATCTCAGCCACTGGTAATCACTTGGGCCGCATCCCAAGCCATTGTTATTTTGCACAGCATGCTACCTCAGTTTAGAACCAGCTATAGGCTAATCAGTCTTCGCCCTGCTTCAATCAGAACAGTCCAGCTCAAACTGCCAAGCCAGGTACTCCCTGAACGGGAACACCAGCAACCTAGGACTGGTTTCGCCCTAGTTATAGGCTTATCAGCTGGGGACAGTTTGGTTCCTATGACACAATGTGCATGTGAACCAATTTCTGGGCATACAGAGGGCAATACAATATGCATACAAAACAATGAGTGATTGCTTGCTTGAATCAATTGCAACCAGTGGCAATCACTCTGAGCTACATCTCGTTCATCATTATTTTGTACACCATTCTACCTCAGTTTGGACCCTGCTATATGCAAATCAGTCTTGACCTTGCTCCAATCAGAACAGTCCAGCCTGTACTGCCAAGCCAGGTCCTCCCTGAACAGTAACCCAGGACAGGTTTCGCCCTTGTTATGGGCTTATCAGCCAGGTACAGCATGGCTTCAGTGACAAAGTGTGAATGGGACCCAGGGTATACACGTCCCACTTAGGGCAATACAGTAAGTATACAAACTAGTGATGGATAGAAAGCTTGAATTAATCTTAGCCACTGGTAATCACTCAAGCCGCATCCCAATGCATCATTACTTTGCATACCATGTGACCTCATTTGGACCCAGCTGTAGGCAAATCAGTCTTGACCCTTCTCCAAGCAAAACAGTCCAGCCCGAACAGCCAAACCAGGTCCTTCCTGAACAGGAACACAAGCAACCCTGGACCTGTTGCACCCTAGTTATGGGTTCATCAGCCAGGTACAGGTTGGTTCCAATGGCACAGTGTGCATGGGACCCATGTTTAGGCAGACCCATCCCACTTAGGGCGACACAATAAGTATGCAAAACAGTGATGGATGGAATGCTTGGATTAATTTCAACCACCGGTAATCACTCGGGCCACATTCCAATCCATTGTTATTTTGCACACCATGCCACCTCTGGTTGGACACAGCTATATGCAAATCAGTCTTTACCATGTTCCAAACTGAACAGTCCAGCCCGAACTGCCAAGCCAGTTCCTCCCTGAACCAGGACACAAGCAACGCAGGACTGGTTATGCCCGAGAAAGTGCAACAAGTATACCCAGATGCGGGTCCCATACTCACTGTGTCACTGGAATCAAGGCTATACCTGGCTGACGAGCTCATAATAAGGGTGAAACCGGATATATATATATCAACTTTCCAAACAGACTTCCCCACAATTCTAGGATAAGGAAAAGCATCACAGCCAGGCACCAACGAGCTTGTAAGTCTTAATATTTTCAGATATATATCATCCACCAGCAGTGTAGAAAGGAGACCAACGCGTTTCGGATGAAGGCTTCAACAGGGTCATGGAGTTCCAGTGTGTAGACAACATTTTTAAAGGGAAAATTCCCTCCAAAATCACCCCCTAGATTTAAAAGGACACACATTTGTTTTTAAATTTTTACTTTTTTGTTTTTTTACAAATCTTACATTTTTTACTGCAACACAGATGACTCTTTTCACCAATGTTTAGTGATGTGTTACCTAACCTCACATACACATCACAGCCCCAAAGTGTCAAATATCATTGTATGAAAGCAGTTTTGAATAATTCATTTACCCTGGCACTTTAATTATCTATCTATCTATCTATCTATCTATCTATCTATCTATCTATCTATCTATCTATCTATCTATCTATCTATCTATCTATCTATCTATCTATCTATCTATCCAGATAGATATATACATACTGAAAAAAACAAAAGTTACAGGGACGTTAAAGTTATGTACAGATTTCATATGCACAAATCATATAAATTCAGCAGCTATAGTTACCTGAGCTAACTGTAACTTAAGTCCCCTGAATGCATTGCTTATGACCTCACATATTACATCACTCATGACATGGTCATTGATATCACTGATGACATCACTGATACCATCTCAAATGACATGGCACAGCCATTCCCCCTTCAATTTGCATGGCCAGGCCTTGTGGGGTGGCGATCCCCAGGGCTAAAATCATCAATGGAGTGGGGCCGCATGCCCTCTTCCACTTTCTATGAGGGCCAGGCCCCAAGGCTGAGGACCCTGGGCCAAAATAAGATTGGGAGTGGGGCTGTCCCCCTTCTATCATTTGCCCAGGCCCCAGGGGATGGGGTCCTCATGGCCGAAATCAGCCTGGGAAGGAGTTGACCACATGCTCATCCCTCCCCAAAATTGTATTTGTAATAATCCTCCCGGGACCTGGACCACCCAGGTGGCATTATCAAAAACAAGCGCAGGAGCCTGCACTTGTTTTGTTTTTTAAGTGTACCACGTTGTCAGGGGTCCCACTGAGAGGGAGGCATTTTATGGTGTACTGCCGGTGAAATGACGCAATAGGGGCTGCACAAGGTGGCGGAATTCGGTGAAACCCTCACACCTTTGTTGTTGTTTTGTAACTGACCAATGACAAAGACCCGGGAGCTCCAGAAATATCCTCCAAGCACCGGTGACACCAGGAATACCCCTGGAAAAAGGGACGGCTATTATCTTTGTGTTTTTGCAATAAAAGAGAAAGCTTTGTCCTCCCTCTAAGAACTTCCCTCCCCCACCCAGTGTTTAGAGAACCTCCGTATTCGGGCCTGTACCTTGTCCAGCCACGCTCCTCCTGGAGAGTGGTGGGGTGTCGCGTGATTCCGTTGGCCTCCTGGTGTTTCCTTCTCTTCCGGGACGTTCGATTCGCCTTCCTGGTCTTGCCCACGTCTCGTCCGCTCGCCAGCCATGTTCTCCACTCCTTCGCGCTCTCACTCGGTCTCTTCCTCGGATGTGCATCCTCTTCCGCCTTCCCCTTGGCGTCGTCCGCTGATAGGATAGTAGAGGATGACGTCACCCTACGGAACTCCTCCTCCTGGATACGTCGTGGTGGGTTAAAGGGACACTCTGTTGCCTGCACACGAAGCATCAGGATGTCAGTTTCATCAATGCTCTCCCGACACACGGATTCACTGATCTGCTGTAAAATAGGAAAAAGTTTGTGGCCTCAGGCAAGGTCGCTATGGGACTCAACCACCAGGCCTAGGGGTTCACGGTATTCCTACCCGGCCCCCCTATGTATTTATTTACCTTTTTTTCTTGGGACTCGACTGAGTCCCAACACTTCCTGGTTGAAGTGTTGGCAGCCAATCAGATCTCACCATGAGTTCTGTGCTTAGGCTCCGCACAGTTATCTATATTTCTTTTTTTCTTATTTACTCCAAAACTACTGAAGGAATTTGCACCAAATTGCAAGAAAGCGCTCTTTCTAAACCAAGAGCTTGCCTTCTGCCAAATTTGGTGTGATTCCAGTCAACGGTTTGGGCAGTAGTCGTTTTCAAAATCCCTATGGGAAATTGCATGGGGAAAACGCATTTTTGGACCTTCCCTTTGTCACGTCGCCGCCCATTTGATGATACTTTCCCAAAAAACGTTTATCTACCTCAGCCTTCCTGGAAAGTTTCGCGTTGATCTGTGAAGCAGGGGTGAGATAAAAGCGCTGTCCCAAAACGCAAAACCCCTATACTGTTTCCACTGACTTCATCAGGCAGGGCTACAGGAAAAATTGTAAACGGAATGACACCAAATTCAGCAGGAAGCTACCTTTTGGTCCGCAGATTGTGCGTTTTGTAATTTGGTATAAATCCGTTCAGTAGTTTTTGAGAAAATGTATATTTTGGCAGTTGGGCTAGATAGAGTCTCGGGAGTCACACAAAATAAAAAAACTGAGCCCTGTGATTGGTCAAGAGGCTTGTTTTTCCCATGAGGCTTCATAGTCTCGCGGGAGAAAGATGATCCTGCGAGACCTGTTAGAGCGATCGTCCTGATCGGTTGTCTGTTGGAATGTTAGACGGGAAATGGCCGCCATTACTGTTTACTGTGTAAAATTGGAGGTATTGTGGAAATGAAGTAAAAAAGATATATATGGGGGCAGCAGTAAGGCATGCTTTCCCCCTAGATTTAGAGAGTAGGTGTCTAAAAGATAATTACTGTGAACAAAATAAATGTATATTGTTTTTAAGTAATGTTTACGATCTCGTGGGCTGTTGCTGGATCGTGGATAGTAAAAAGGAATAGATGAGTTCTCAATACACTCTATTAGTAAGAATACATATTGTGGCCTTTGTTTTTTAGAGGGAGTGTGTAAGAGATAAGTACTGTGATGAGAAGATGGTTAATTCTTATTTTCTTTAATGATATGAGCTTGTGATACTCTCATTGGATTGTGAAAAGTAGAAAGGAGTAGTGTTTATCAGAGTCAACTATTTATGCCTATCAGCTTGGCAAGAGTTGTGAGTAGGGGACAGCCTCTTTCCACATCCTATTATGAACACCCATTATCAGAGAGAGGGGTGTATGCAGGGCGGACAGTCCCTGGCCAGAGCATACTATGCAAACCTGTCATCCAAGGGAAAGGTCTCAGTGGAGAGGCCAGTCTCTCTACACACTCTGCACACCTGTCATCTGAGAGAGAGGTCTGACAGGAGAGGCCAGTCCATGCACACACCATAATATGGACACCCATCATCAGAGAGAGAGAGGGCTGACAGGAGAGGGCATCCCCTCCCCACACACTCGTTATCCCATACAGTACACTATGCACACCCATCATCTGACAGACGGGTCTGACAGGAGAGGGCAGTACCTCCCCACACAGTACTATGCATACTTCTAATTCAAGAGAGAGGTTTGACGGGAAAGGGTGGTCCCTCCTCACTCCCTTGCATGCACATTTATTATCCAAGTGAGGGTTCTCAGTGGTGAGGCTGGTCCCTACCATATACTACTATTGTCTTTCAGTTGTGTTGCGTTCCCGAGAGAGATTCACAAGAGGAGCGTGTAAGTTTCAGGGAATCAAGCCTGCTGCCTGGGGTTTGTTTGATTGTGCGAGCATCTCGCGAGTCTCACATGGAAAATTACTGGGCCCGCCATTAGGTGTTTTATGAACCTGCGAGAGTATGGGGAGAGGTAAAAAAATAAGGGGCAAGACTCAACAAATAGTTACTATTCTTAATACATGGTTGAAGAAATGTTGTGATGTGATTGGATGCAGAGCCAGAAATAGGTCTGTTGGTTCCTGATGCTTTGGAGGAGAAGGAAGTCCATTTGAGTTGTACTCAACAGAAGTTAATTTATTTGGAGCTAAAATAGACTTGTGAGTTCATCTCCATTTAAGAAAGAACTCCAAGTTCAAGTAATTAATTATATATTATATAAACATTGTTGTGAAGTGTCAGTAACAGGGGTGGATTCCTAATAAGGGCGGGTGGGCTGCGCCCCTACCCCTTTTGCCTCCATTATTTTTGTAATTAAATAAGTGGCTCCTACTTGCTGCAGAAATAATCATCCTGCATATTTTCTGATTAGTGTTGCCAGATTTGTAGACCAGCCCAAATTAGCAAGTCTCCAATTATGCACAAATTGTCATCAGAAACAATTTTAACGACAAATATACATTCTATTCAATATACAGATGGTGGGAGGGTGTTAACTGGGCACCTGCCTTAATGCTATTAATTTTTAAGACCAGTTCTCACTGCGACTTCTAAGAGCCCCTGCAGCTCCACTCTGCCTATTGCTTAAAGATTCAGCCCCCTCCCCCCCCCGAAATCAGCTCCAGTTTGAGCGGCAAACAGTGTGCGTCAATGCGCGCCTTGGCATCAGCAACGTGGTGAAGCACGGAGTGTCAGATCCATGCCAGGACAGTGGTAAACAGACGCACGCGGTGCTGCCACTAGGTGCGTGCGAGGTTGGGTGGCCCCTGCACGACCGTTTTCGAAGCTGGGCTGGCCTACGAACAACCGATGTGGTCAGTTTTGGTTTGGGTGTTAAAACACTCTTTACCTACGTCAACTTCCTGGCATCTATCAATATTCATCACTTCCTACAAATAGGGTGACCAACTGGCATGGGTGCAAATTCAGGACGGTGAGTGTAAAAATTCAGGACAAAAATTCAGGACGGGAGGTCAAAATTCAGGACAAAACTTCGGGACAAAAGGTACGTTTTACAGACGCATCAAAGGTGGTCGCGTAATAGTGTATAAGTAATTCCATCTATATCCAAACATTCATCCACTTGAAAACGTACGCATCTTTCCATCCATCATTTCACTCATCCATTCATCCACCCTTTCACCCTATCCATCTGTACACTCATACATACACTCTTCCACCCAACCATCTACTCATCCATCCATTTATCCACTCACCCATCCAGCCATCCTTTCACTTACTCATCCATCCACCCAGTTACTCATCATACCACCCAATCCCCTTTTCAGTCATCCATTCATCCTCCCTTTCTCTCTTCTTTGACCCTTTCACTTAGCCATCCTTCCTTTCTTCGATCCACCCATACTTCAACTCATCCACTCATGAATCCATCCATTGACCCTATCACTCATCCATCCATTCACTCAACCATCCACCCATTCACTCACCGATCAGCCACCCTTTCACTCATCCATCCATCCTTTCGCTCATTATCCATCTATTCACCCTTTCATTCATCCATTCACCCTTTCACTAATCCATCCAGCCATCCACCCATCCCTTCTCTTACTCACTCGCCCACCTTTTTCTCTTAATTATGAGCTGAGCCTTTGTCTGCAGAGTTGCAGACAGAAGAGGCCCATCAAGAATTTCGCCCTTGCTGTCTTCCTAAAGCAAGGGGTGGGGTGGGGGAGGGTTCACTATGCACCTGCACATGGGCAATCTGAAAAAGTGGAAGTCATGAGTAATGCTTGATGCACAGTGCCAGGCCATGAGGTGATTGTGACATGGTGTTTCCAGGGCTTTAAGCGGGATGAAAAAACTGGGGGTCTCTCCAAGGGGCGTGTCTGATGTAAATAATGGTGTTGCTTAAAACAACTAAGCTAAAAATCTGTGCTTAGCATTGTGTGTCACCGGACTGGTATTTTGCCTCTTCTGTCATTGCATCCAGATATATATCACAACAAGTAACGTTACACCTACAACAAGCAAGAACCATTTGCTTTGTTAATGGTTGTTAGTTTCATAAAATAAAAATGCAGCAACCATGGCTTAATTGAATATAATATTGAAACTGCACATTTCTAAAATGATGAGATGGAAAGAATTCCCTGCCCCAATCTCCACTCTGTCTATTGCTTAAAGACTCAGCACCCCCCCCAAAAAAATTTCTTACACCCCCCGCCCGAAATTTGGCTCTAGTTGCGCCTCTGACTCACTCACCTGAGGTCGGGGCAGGCGTCGAAGTCTGGACTCAGCAACTGGCCTGGGTGGCCACCAGTCGACCACAGTGGGCAGCAGCAGCAGCAGGGACACCACGTGCGTCCGACTCCAGTCCGACTCCTCATGATGGCATTGATGATATGATGCGTCCTGGCGACTCTGCGGTGCTTTCGAGGCGCACTCCTACCACACGCCTCAGCCCGTTTGGCTGGGCGGATTAGATTGTGTACATGATTCACCAGTGTCAGGATAATGCAGTTCCACCTGTTGGAAGCGGCGTTGGAGCCGGTTTCACTGCTGCTTCCGAGTAAAGCGTTTGGCTGCCAAGGACACCGTGCGTGAGCACCGCGGGGTGGACAAGTATATGTCGACACCAGAGGCTCACTAGTCACTCTACCGTATGGTGAACGTACGATGTTAATGCTCACAACCCTGTCGTGACACCAGAGGGGGATTACTGTTCCCAAATACAATTGAGATTCGAGGATCACAATTGTACAGTGACAGGACATGAGCAATAGTTTTACAGTTGTTGCGTTACAGCAAATAGGTGCGCAGATAACAGCACGGGGTTGGGCGGGTTCATGACTATATCGTGAACACCAGGTAAAGTCACAGTCAACTATTGTGCAAAGTTTGTGCTCGATCTCCATATCGCTTCTCCTGTAAAAAGGGCGGGGCAGCTCGAGTTACCTTTGGCGCATGAAGGAAGCCATCATTCCACCTGTCCAGATAAGTCTGCGGGGTGGGCTCAGGGTGCACCGCACTGCTAGGGTTTTACCTGCCAGCGTCGTGATATGCATAAAACGTAGGCATGGGCTGCTCTAATATGTATTAGAACATTGGAACGTTGGCAGCTCCATTGAAGACAATGGAGCGCTCCGGGCTAATACTGGCTGGTATAAGCCCGGAGCTCCAACATTCCAATGTTTGTCTTTGTTCACAGCTCTGGCTGTGAACAAAGACTTCAGGGAGCCGGAGGGGATTTGAATCCCCTCGCGCTCCCTGAAGGGCTTCGTTTTGTTAGAACATTCTGCCCTCTAGTGGCAGAATGTTCTAATAGCCTTATAGCCCTTCGTAGCAGGGCTATACCGCTGTTAATGTCCCGCTGCTGTTGTTAAAGTCCCTCGCCTTCGGCTCGGGCCTTTAACGCTGCAGCGGGCCATTAACAGCCGGTATAGCCCGCTACGGCGGGCTATAAGGCTATAGTACGGCCTCCTGTAGGTGTACGCACAGGACCCTGGATGTACTTGTAAAAGTATTTATTTATTACAAGTGACGGCTGATGCCTGGTAGCGCAGGTCTGCCAAAGTCATTCAATGGCATGGTGTCAGCCCCGATCCCCACACTTGACACCGCCGCACAGACACGCAGACCCGACACCGGCTGGCCCTGAACTCGCCAGCATTCACTAGACCCCAGTATGCCCCACTCCCAAAAGCGAGAGAAAGGAGAGCTATGTTTGAACCCTGCGCCCCCGCCACTGAACTCTCCGCAGGTGAGCTCCGTGCACTGAGCATGAACATTGCACTCACCGTGCTGTGGAAGACCGGCTCTCCGCCCCGGAACACAGGGCTTCGTCAGAGGGGGCTCCAGAGGTAGTGTCGTTCCCTCACGGAGGTGAGGTGATCTCGGACCTGCCTGATTCCGGAAGTGGGACTTGCCGAGGTGAGCGACTCATGTCTGCCTCGTAACGCAAGCAGCAGCCCGGCCGGCTGCCTTACAGCCTCGGCTGGCATCCACCGTTGAGCCGAAAAAGTAAGAGCTCCGTCAGGATGAGGTCACGCACCGCGACGCACGCACGCAGGGGCTGGCCAAAAAATGATTCCCAGGGCCGTCATTGGTAGCGTTTTCACGAGCTACTGGATTGACGGCCATACATTAGCCCGCGCACTCACGCGACGGACTCCTCGTGGTCGGCGCCCGCCCAGGCCACAAAATTGCACACAACCATCCAAAACTAGACCAAAAAGTAGCCCCCCGCCAGGCATGGTTTTTTCCCGCACAACTGGGAAAAAAGTCGCCCAATTGTGCGGGAAATAGCCCAATCTGGCAACATTGTTTCTGATCCTCTCTGTGCGCGAGGGTCAGGCAGCGTCAGCAGACAGGCACATGCTCTTACTGCGCATGTGCCATGTCGCAGGTTTTTCAGAGCTGGGGTGACTTCAACACTAGTTTGAATCATCGGTCAGAATGTAATGCCACTCCTCCTGCCTAACGTATTCCACCCTCGCTGACTGACTGCATCTTGGGCGCTTCAGGCTGCAGCCTGTGAATCCCAAGAGTGTGTGTCAATCATGACGGTTCACCCTTCTTCCCAGCTCGTCCCATCATTGGGTGGATCAGCAAGCCTCACTGATCCCACCCTACTGTGACGAGTTGGGAAAGCGCGGCAGTAGTAGACGCAGAGGTTAGTGACGGTGCTGGAAACAATGGGGAGCATTTTCGGTGGGGAGCAAACGATGTTTGCTGAATGAGATACGTAGAGAGAGCCGAGTAATGCTACTGCAAGTTCAGCTCAGGTCCGTGCAGCGAGATGGTCTCCAGTCCTCTGTGAAACGTGTGCAGTCTCCAAAAACTGAGGTTTTTTATCATCCTGGGTGTCGGGTTGTGGTTTTTGTGCGCCTGCAGCTGTTATGTTATGTTATGTTATGTTATTTATTCTTTTGTATAGCGCAACGGTTACTCAAAAAGAGTGTCCCGGCGCTTTTAGGTAAGGGGAACAGATTTCAGAATAACACAACACAGCTAAAAGAGGTTAAAAGATAAACAAAAAGAAAGCAAAACTACTGGCAGACCTATTGGGAAAACAGCCAGGTTTTGAGACCTCTTCTAAAATCAAGGAGAGTAGACGCCCCCCGCAAAGGGAGCGGTAGTGCATTCCACATCTGTGGGGCCAACAGACTGAAAGAGCGGCCCCCAAGGCGAGCCCTCTTCACACGCGGAACTGCCGCCAAAAGTAGAGATTCTGACCTCAACGAGCGAGTCGGATGGTAAAAGGTCAGTCTCTTTTGGAGATGTTTAGCTCCCACAGCATGGAGCGCTTTGTAGGCCAAGGTCAGAGCCTTAAAGGCAATCCGTTTGCGGATGGGTAGCCAGTGTAACGTCACCAACAACCCAGAGGCGCTGGCCCGTCTACTTAGGCCAAAGATGGCCCTGGCCGCCGCGTTCTGTGCAACTTGAAGCCTTTGTAGCAGATACTCTGGCAGGCCCAGGTAAAGAATGTTGGCATAATCCAACCTGGAGCCTATCAGAGCCTGCACCGTCAACCTCCTGTGCTCCTCGGACAAGAGAGGCAAGAACCTCCGCAGCATTTTTAACAGGCCGAAGCAAGTACCGGTTACCCCCAAGATCTGGGCTTTCATCGTCAGCCCCTTGTCCATCTTAACCCCCAAGTTTTTAGCCATGGGAGAAGAGCCGGACGGAGGGAACATGTCGATGGGCCACCAGGCCTGCCATCTAGGCTCCGTATCACACCCGAAGAAGAGTACCTCCGATTTGTCGGAATTGCACTTGAGGCTGTTCAGTTGGAACCATGCGAACACAGCCCCAAGGCAATTCTGGATACTCTCCCCGTCAAAGTCAGCCCCTCTCTCGCAAGAGAAGAGGAGCTGGGTGTCGTCGGCATACGACACGATCCGGGCACCAAATGACTCCGCCACCGCCGCCAGAGGGGTCATAAAGATGTTAAAAAGGGTCGGGCTCAATATAGAGCCCTGAGGGACCCCGACTCCCAGAGGCGGCATTACTGCGGTGTCAGATGATGTCCAGATCGTTTGCCGGCGGCCGGCCAAAAAGGAAGAAAACCATTTGAGCACCGTCCCCCGCAGACCAATCTCAAAGAGTCTTGCGAGCAGGCCCTCATGGGGGACGGTGTCGAAAGCCGCCGACAAGTCCAACAACACCAGCATGACTTTGCCCCCGGTATCCAACACCCCTTTAATGGTTTCAGAAACCTCAAGGAGCGCGGTCTCGGTGCTGCGATGTGAACGGAAGCCCGACTGGGAGTTATGTAAGATCTCATGGGACTCCAGAAAATTGGAGAGCACTGACTGAACGTGCTTCTCCAGCTAAAGGTGGCTTGGGGGGGAGGGGGGCGACTCTTGGTGAGAACAGAACAGAGTTGAAATTGGGAAAATTCTTCTGAATTGCTTCCAGTTATTTATGTTTTTTAGGCAGCAGCACAACGTGGAATACAGAATTGCTTAAGTATCACTATCCAGTTTTTCATGTGCACCACAGCAGTTTAGGTGCGTGTTGAAAGTGCATTGCTTTTTAGTACGTGACCTTTGCTTCCCACAGGTACGAATTAGGATTATAGAACTGGTGAGCAGTATTCCATATTTACTGCGTGTTCCGAACCATTCACATTCCAATTCAACACGCACTACCTGCCTTTATGTGTTTACGTTTTGGGCTTGAAAGCTGTGAATGTGAGGCCGATCTAAAGGACCTTTAGTTTTATGGAATGTGCCGCCAGTAGCAGTTACCTAGACAAACATTTTTAGGCCTGGATTAGAAATGTAAAAGTGAGTTAAATACTGTATTTGTTTCAGTCCTCAAACGTTTATTTCTAAACGTTGGGCATTATCCTCTTAAATAATTTATTCCAGAGACATTCTTCCCCACATTTCCATGTTTTAATACTGTAAGTAGTTCAAGGTAAATACTGTTTGCTTTATTAAACCTGCCGGTTTCTTTGGTGACCAGAAACAATATACAGATTGTAACAGTGCTTTAATCTAACAGTGGCTGAGAGTGCACATGATGGCTTTGTATTGTAGAAATACAACTATAAGACAAACTAATGTCCCCAAGAGTGCTGTGTTTGACTACTGAGGGAGTTTAACATAGTAATGCTCTGGTGGATGGATGAGGGGGGGGGGGGCAGTTGTGTTTGTGCACTTTTATGGATCATACTGAACTGGATGCCTCTCACACTTAATCATACAGAACCCTGCACACTGTATCAGTTGCATCTACATTTAATTCCATACTCTCTTACGGGTGTTTACCTATTCGACTGGCCTGGAATGGCAGGTGGCGGACAGAGGCTACAAACAGAGTGTGTCATCTCAGAGCAGTGGGATTGTTTTCATTCCCAAAGTTAGCCCAAGAATAGGCAGCTCACTATCTGCTGCCCTTTACCTGCCGCTGACCTCCTTGAGGATGAATTAATGACATCTTTTAAGATCAGATTAGGCAGAGGTGTGGGTGTTATAACATCAAGCAGAGCATTGGTACCATTAGCTCAAGTACAACAGCGCAAGAAACAGTTCATTTGCATAAATTACGATTCGGTGGCCAATCATATCAGGCATAGCCATTTTGGCTTACGTTTTAAATAGAACAATTTTAGCATTAAAATGCAAACTGTGTCTGATATGTACAGCTTGCACATGAAATGTTTGCATTAATCCATGTCACAGATGAGAGGTAACTACATTGAATGGCTGTTCTTTAGTACATCGCTAAACCCAACTCAGCCTGATCCCATGATGCTAGTTTGGCACATGTGTCTTTTGCTTTGTGTGGCCATTGCAAGGTAGTAATTTCAGCGACACTCCTTCCCTGGAGCCTAGGTCTGAGGGCTCATCGTGGAGAAGGAGCATCACAGTGTGGGAAGCGTGAGGATATAGGTAAAGAGTGGGAGAAGTGGAAAGAGAAACTGATGGAGGCATAAGGCGGATACCTTGACATAGAAACAAGTGAACAGCAAAAGATGGGAAAGGAGAGAAAGAAGTGGAAATAAGGATGAGAACAGAGCTAGAAAATACCTTTAAGGAAGCTTTGGACATCTGAGGAACACATAGGCAAATGTTTAGCCAGTCACTGGTTCAAGTGGTTGTTTTCTTTTACTTTGAATTTTGGTACTCATATTTTGCATTTAAATTTCAAATAATTGAATGCAAAGGAAAGAGGTATGGATGAGCTACTTACTGCTCACATCGAGCAATTTGAGAGTGAAAAGGTTAGAGAGAAAGGGAGGGAGAGTGATGGAGACAAAGCAGAAGGAGAGTAGAGAAGGAATAAAGGGAGTTATAGAAAAAGAAGGAGACATTAATGCATTGAGGGAAGGGAGACAGAAAAACAAAATGTGACTAGGTAGATGCAATGTACAGAAGAATACAATTACAGGTGACACAGGATAACATGAACTCTTTTAGGAAAGATGAAGGCAGGAACGAGAGAGGACATGTAAATGGCAAACATGAGGACGGGATGGGAAATTATACAAATTAGCCTAACATAGATGAGCAATATCTTTTTTACAGTGTTCTGTTACCTATGGGTCTGCCTTATGTAACTTCAAGTAAAGTAAAGGAAGGCTAGTTAAGTGAAGGCTAGAGAGAGGATAAAGGATATGGAGGACAAGGAGATGGAATTAGACAACTATACGTGGAGGGTTATAGAAAAAGGAAGAGAGTCATGAAGGGAAGAAAGGAAATAACAGCGCATAGAGGGCACGAAAGAAGGGATTTTATTTCCAAATACCATTCACAAAAATATTGTGCTAAAGAAATATCATAGCCAGGATATTATCTGCCAAAATATACTTGAGGTAAGTATATATAGGTAAGTATAAATTTACTATCTTTAATTCTAAACCTACATGCATTGAGAAACCCACACATAAAGTCCTATGGTGACAGTTGCACCTGCATGCTACATTCGCTCACACAGTCTAATTTTGGACTTGCTCTTAGCCACACCACTTTAAAAATTCACCAGCCGCCACTGGTCAGTAAGTGTACTAATGCTGGTAAACCTATTCTACAGCATGTTAACAGAGTGAAAAGCTGTTTGGGGTGTAGATCGCTTAATATGGCTTTTGAGGGGTAGACATTAGACTGCAGAGCGATATCACCAAGTTTTGCAGATTGTGCTGAAAAATTAAGAGTTCCAACTGTATGCACTTTTAAGTAAAGGAGGCAGTGTTTCTCAAATTATAAAACAAAGAATGTGGAAAATGTTAATACAAACCCTAGTGCTTTTATGAATGTCACTGAACATATACTTTAGCTGTATGAGATATTTGAGTGGTGATATTGCTATTTCTAGATTGAAACACTGTGCTCAGTGTTAGTAGTGTTAGAGGAATGGTTGCATTATAAACTTTTATGAAATAAGGTTAGATGGTATGTTATAATTTATTTGTGAAAACAAAATACACCGGGTAAGGGTGTAGGATTTTACTGGAGAAAGAAATAACAAGTTAGTGGTACACTCAATATAAAAATGTCAATGTGATTGTGGGTCAAAGATGTAGAAAACGTTATCGAATATAACACAAGCAGCATTATTGTCTTGTTCAAGGTTGACTACCTGAGCAGGCACAGTGAATCCAGGTTGAAAAGAGGTGGAAGACATGATGATCTCTGCAGTTCAACAGCACGAGCTAGCATTTGTGAACTCCTTTTGAAAAACTGTATGCATGATAAACCTTCCTAAGACTTTTTTGCTAGCTGGCCTCAAAACAAAAAACTACCATACCAAAGACTCTTTGCCAGGCTGGTTGTTTTATAATTGTTGACATAGTTTGTTAACTGTAGGAAGGTGGAATCTGACTGCATGGTTGCCCCCACTTTTTTCCTGGTATTTTGCTGGTTTTTGACTTAGTCTGGCTGGGATCCTGCTATTCAGGACCCCAACCTATCTGCTTTCCCCTTTAAATTGATTACATGTACTTTAGGTACACTCCAGATTGGATTCTGGGGTACCCTTATGAGCCCCTAGTATATGGTATACTATGTACCCAGCGCATAGGTACCCCAGATGCCTACCAAGGGCCTCTGTATTAGCCACCCCTGGGAAGCCAATCAAAATGACACAACAGGTCTGCTACAGAAGCCTGTGTAAGGTGGTGTATGCACCCCTTACTCAGATGTAGGTTCCTATATATATCCATATCACTGCACATCTAAACCTATCAGTCACCCTTATGGCAGGCCTTATCAATCCTGAAGGCAGGGTGCTGGGTTTTATGTGAGAGGGTGCCCATGCATGAGCAGAGCCCCTCTGCGGCCTTCGGAACCTTTATTCCGGGGTCGTTTGTGATGCAGCCAAACCATATACTCTTAAGTGCATTGTAACCTTGCGGTAAATGTTTACTTTGGAATGGCTGCATGGAAACATGTCGTGTTTGGTGTCAAACACCTTGGAATCATACCTCCACACCAGTAACTGGTGTGGGAGGTATGATTCCACCCTACTAGAGGGAGAAACATGACAGCACCGGTACACCCCTCTGTCCTGACCCTCCCATGGTGGCTCCCCAGAGTTTGTCCCTTGCTTGGGTATAAAGTAGGAACCCCTGACTACAGGACTTTAGATTTACCTTGATGAAACTCTGCTACAGAATCCCAGAACTTCTACTATCTACACGATGTTGGATGACCGAAGAATCTCCCTTGGAGTAAAGGAGTTACTCCCCTGCTAGGCAGGCACCAAAGACACATCTTTCCGGTTTGCATCTACGCAGCTCCTGAAGGACTCCGAAGACTTTGCAACACAGGAGGTGGGTTTCCAAGCTTCCCCAAGGCCGAGCCGTGCTCTCAGCAACTCTGAGATCCAAAACCCCCGTGAAAACCCAGAAAAAAGTCAAAATACAGCAACATTTTTGGGGTTTTTGAAAAAATTGGACAAAATTGATGTAGGAGAAAGCATCTGGTTTTTTCACTGCAAAATACATCAACAAAGGGTTTGTAGTGCTGAAATTCATATCTTCTCAGCTTTCAGGGACAGGCAGACATTTTTCAGAAAACCAACATTATCTATACAGATTTGACATTTTACTGGAACATAGCCTAGTTTTCATATTTTTTGTGCTTTCAACTTCCTTCCAGTTAGTGGTAGAAATGGGTAGGAAACCAATAATGGATCACAGAAAGCTATACATTCCTGCAAACTAGACAAAATTCTCAATTCATCAAGGGGTTATGTGTGTAGATCCTTCAAGTTTTGTTTATAGAAACTAACAGTTGAAAATAGAAAATATTGAAATTGAGTTGAAAAAAACAGCAATTTGTGCCAACGTTTTCACCTAACACTTTTCAAAGCAATATACCGTTACATCCGTTGGACCCTTCAGGTTGTGGGGATATATAGGACATGTAGGTTCACCAAGAACCCGAGGATTCCAGAGCCAATAACTGAGCTGCACCTTGCAATGGTTTTTCATTGTGTACATGGTATATAGCAATTCATTTGGTAAAGTACTAAGAAAACAAATATATTTCCGAAATGGGAACAAAATATAGAGTTTATAAGCATTGTTTTTTTGCACATCTCTAAAATTGTTGGTACCCATACAAGCATGTGAATTAGAGGTCATTTGTCAAAATGACTTATTTTTTTACAAATTGTCTTACATTTGGAAGGCAGAAATGCAAAGAAAGTCAATTGGCAATAACACTTGTTCTACTATTCTGTGTTCCCCTAAGTCTCTTGATAAAAACGCTACCTCACTTGTGTAGGTAGGCCTAGTCCCTGCGACAGGAAACGGCCCAAAACGCTATGTGGACACACCACATTCTTACAGTGAAAACCGACCCTTTTCATGCAAAGTACCTAACTGTGGATTTTCAACCCTACCTCAGCCGGCACCTAGGGACACCTAGCAAACCTATACATGCTGGAAAAACTAGGATGGGGTGAATTGTGTGGCTCTCACAAGGTTCTGTTACTCAGAATCCCTTGCAAATCTCAAACCTTGTAAAAAAAACACATTTTCCTCACATTTCTGTGATGGAAAGTTCTTGAATTTGCGAGGATCCACAAACCTTCATCCACCCAGCGTTCCCCAAAATCTCATGATAAAAATGGCAACAGGAAACGGCCCAAAATGCTACGTGGACACACCGCATTTTTACAGTGAAAACTGACCCTTTTTATGCAAAGTGCCTAGCTATGGATTTTGAGCCATAGCTCAGCCGGCACCTAGAAAAACCTAGCAAACGTATACATTTTTTTAAAACTAGACACCCAGGAAAATCCAGGATGGGGTGACTTGTGTGGCTCTCACGAGGTTCTGTTACCCAGAATCCCTTGCAAACCTCAAACTTTATTTAAAAAAATCATTTTCCTCACATTTCTGTGATGGAAAGTTCTGGAATCTGCGTGGATCCACAGAATTCCACCCACCCTGCATTTCCCAAAGTCTCCTGATACAAATAGTACCTCACTTGTGTGGGTAGGCCTAGTGCCCCCAGGTGTCTAGTTTTCAGAAATATATGGGTTTGGTAGGTTTCTCTAGATGGCAAAAACCCAGGTTCCCACCCTTGCAAAACCAGGTAGCATTTTGATGGGTAATTTTGATGTCTCCACAATACTTTGAGCCGTTTCCTATCGCTGGTACTTGGCCCACCCACACGACTGAGGTATCATTTTTATCAGGAGAACCTGGTGGGAACGCTGGATGGTAGGAAATTTATGGTTTTTCTGATACCAGAAGATTATGACACAGTGATGCACGGAAAATGTGTGACTATAGTCACATTTTGCGGTTGGCATGGTATTGTGAGTAAAACATGCTGAAGATTTTGTGGCATTACAAAATGTTGAATAATGTAGAATGTAGGGGTTTTCCACTTAGAGGAGGTTTATCCCACCACACATTCATCACACACTCATCACCAGATTACACACAGCGGGAATACAAGGACCAGCACTCAAATGGATAGCTTCCTTACTCTCCAGAAGAGCACAGCGAGTTAGATTCTCACCGGTCACATCAGAACCCAAGGACCACATCTGCAGAGTCCCAAAGGGATATTCACTCAGCCCCACACTTTTCAAAATATATATCACTCTTCTGGCAAACATCATCAAACCCAGGGAATCAACATCATCTCCTATGCCGACGACACCCAGCTCATTAGTTCCCTCTCAGACCACAGCTCCACCACCAAAACATACTTCAAGCAAATGCATGAACAGCGTGGCTAATTGAATGAAAGAAAAGTGCCTCAAGCAAAACACTGACAAAATTGAAATGCTGATCTTCAAGAATAAGAGCTTACATTGGGACTGCACCTGGTGGACCTCCGATCGTCACCCATCGGTCACCCATGACCTCATCAGCAGCTGACTAGACTACGGCAACACACTCTCTGCAGGCGTCACCCAGAAACTCCTCAGGAAACTACAGAACGTTCAGAACGCCGCTGCCAGACTGGTCCTCAGCATCCCCCGCCACAGCCATATCTACGAACACCTGCGAGAAACTCCACTGGCTCCCAGTCAACAAAAGAGTCACGTTCAAGCTCCTCACACATGTCTACAAAGCCCCCCACAACATCGGAACAGCATACCGAAACCACCACCTCTCACTAACGTGTTTCTTTCAGATGAACAATTTACTTACCTTCGGTAACGATATATCTGTAAGAAACATTAGTTAGTTAGATTCCTTACCTTAGAATATCCCCAGGCATCAGGCTGGATCCAGAAAGATTTTTCGGCAGCAGTACCCTTGCGCGTCGGTAGGCGTCGTCTGCGACTCCACGTCCGTCGTCGGCGTCGTGATCGCCAGGATGACATCGTCGGAGTACTTAGACGCAGCCCTTGCGCGCTGATGTCAGTTCTGTACATAGCTTTCCGTGCCAGGAACGCAGAGCCATGCAAGAAACCGACACTGGTGCCATGAAACTAGAGCCCTGAAAGGGATGACCTTAACCCTAGATATCAGTTCACAGAACGGGGAGGATGGGTGGGGCGGTAAGGAATCTAACTAACTAATGTTTCTTACAGATATATCGTTACCGAAGGTAAGTAACTTGTTCATCTGAAAGAAACACGTTAGATTCCTTACCTTAGATACCCCAGCAATACCAACCCCGGTGGTGGGTCTGCAAACCAAGATCGCACCAGGAAGTCCTGGAGAATGGAACGGCCAAAGAAGCCATCTCTCCAGACTTGGCTGTCCATGCAGTAATGCTTGGTAAACGTGTGCAGCGAGGCCCTCGTTGCTGCCTGACAAATGTCCTGCAGAGGGACTTCCTGTCCTAGGGCAGTAGTAGCCGCTGTGGCCCGAGTGGAATGGGCCCTCAGCCCCACAGGAGGATCCTTCTTAGCCAAGGAATAACAGGCCCTAATGCACAACATGACACACCGAGAGATGGTCCGCTTGTGCACCGCCCGCCCCTTCTTAGCGCCCACGTAGCCAACAAAGAGTTGGTCGTCCACCCGGAACTATTTCGCGCGGTCCAGATTGAAGCAGAGCGCATATTTTGGGTCCAGACGGTGGAGCCTCTCTTCCTCTTTCGAGGGATGCGGAAGCGGAAAGAAGGTGTGCAAGGTAATGGATTGCCCGATGTGAAAGGCAGTAACCACCTTAGGAAGAAAAGAAGGACGAGTCCTCAGAACAGCCTTGTCCGGATGGACAGAAAGGAAAGGAGGTTTAGATGAAAGGACCTGGAGCTCACTCACTCTTCTGGCAGAGGTGATGGCAACCAGGAAAGCAGTCTTAAGAGTCAGAAGACGAAGAGGGCAGTTATAAAGTGGCTCAAAGGGAGCAAACATCAGGTAAGTTAACACCAGATTCAAGTCCCACTGAGCCATCACAAATGGGACAGGAGGAAACATGTGGGTAATGCCTTTTAAGAATCTATTTACAACAGGGGACTTGAAAAGAGAAGGCTGATCAGGAAGCCTTAAGAAGGCAGAAACAGCAGAAAGATATCCCTGATGGTGCCCAGAGCAGAGCCCTGCTGGGCCAGGGAAACAAGACAGAGGAGAAGCTCAGAAAGAGGGGCGGAAAGGGGATCCACAGCCTTTGCTGTGCACCATGCCACAAATTTGTTCCACCTGCAGGCGTATACCGATTTAGTGGAGGGACGCCTGGCTGCCAGAATGACATCACAGACTTCAGGAGGCAAGTCAAATGGCATCAACTGTCGCCGCTCAATCTACACGCATGGAGGTGGAGGCTGGACAGGTTCGGGTGGAGGACCGTCCCCTGCTGCTGCGACAGAAGGTCCTCCTGAAGAGGCAGTCGAATCGGGGGATCGATTGACAGACTGAATAGCTCGGGATACCAGTTTCTTCGTGCCCAATCCGGAGCCACAAGGATGACTTAGGTCCGGTCGCGCCGAATCTTCTTCAGCACTCTGGGCAGAAGTGGTATAGGCGGAAAGGCGTATAACAGACCGCAACTCCACTTGCGACGAAAAACGTCTCAGAGCGAGTGCCACCTTGGAAATTCCAACGCGCAGAACTGATGACATTGCTCGTTCTCTTCGGTGGCGAATAGATCTAACCAAGGCTCTCCCCATTGCCGAAAGAGACCTTGCGCCATGTCCGAGTTCAGACACCATTCGTGATCCATCATGCATCGGCGGCTGAGTTTGTCTGCCATTGTGTTCAGAGAGCCCGCCAGGTGTTGAACCACCAGGGTGATGCCCTGATGTTCCAGCCATGTCCAGAGGCGCAGAGCCTCCCGACAAAGGGTTCACGACCCCACCCCACCCTGTTTGTTGCAATACCACAGGGCGGTGGTGTTGTCTGTGAACACCTGCACTACACTTCCCCGAACAGAGGGAAGGAATGCCAACAGGTTGATATGGAGCCAGGACTCCACCGGAGACCAGAGGCCTCTGATCTCCGCCTCTCCCATGTGGCCCCCCCATCCCAGGAGGTATGCATCCATCACCACTGTGTGCTCCGGTTGGGGTAGGGAGAGGGATCTGCGGTCCGTGAGCCACCACTGCAACTGTCTTGCAGTGCCCTCCGAGATCAGGACGTGTGTCGGACAGGTTGCCCTGATGTTGCACCCACTGGAACTTCAGGTCCCACTGCAGAGCCCACATCCACCACCTGGCGTGATGTACCAGCAGGATGCAGGAGGCCATCAGACCCAGCAACCGCAAAGTCAACCTGACCGAAACTCGGGATAAAGGCTTAAAGATCGGAATCAGAGCCTGAATATCCCGAACCCGCTGTTTGGGAGGATAGACCCGAAACTGCGCCGAGTCCAGAACCGCTCCAATGAAGAGGAGCTGCTGGGAGGGACTCAAATGTGACTTCGGCACGTTGATGGAGAACCCCAGCGAATGCAGGAGGTCGGCCGTAGTCTGGAGGTGGGCGACGACTGTTCGGGACGAGCCCGCCTTCAACAACCAGTCATCGAGATAGGGAAAGACTGGAACCCCTAATCTGTGCAGATGAGCTGCGACCATCGCCATCACTTTCGTGAACACCCGAGGGGGACTGGTGAGGCCGAAGGGAAGCATGGTAAACTGAAAGTGCTCGTGGCCTTCCGTGAACCGCAGGTAACGCTGGTGGGCCGGCAGGACGGGGATGTGGAAATATGCGTCTTGCAAGTCCAACGCTACCATCCAGTCTCCAGGGTCTAGGGCAGCCAGAACCTGAGCTAAAGTCAGCATCTTGAACTTCTCTTTCTGGAGGAAGGCGTTGACGCTCCTGAGGTCCAAGATAGGGCATAGGCCCCCCCTTGCCCTTCTTGGGAACCAGAAAGTAGTGGGAGTAACAACCCCGCCCTACTTCTGGGCAAGGAACGCACTCGATGGCCCCCTTGGCCAAGAGTGCCGTAACTTCCTCCTGCAGAAGTTGCAAGTGATCCCCGACATGCGGTGGTACTGCGGTGGCATGGCTGGAGGGGTCGCCTCGAAGGGGAGGGAGTAGCCCCTTCGGACAATTTGCAGCACCCACCTGTCCGACGTGATGGTACACCAGTGGAGCAGGTGATGGCGAACTCTGCCTCCCACTGGCGTGGAATGGGCCTGAAAGCTCGGACTAGGAAGGCTTTGAGGCAGATGCAGTGGGAGCAGATGTGGACTGACCGGCTCTCTGTCCCCCTGCTCCGCCACAGCAGAATCCACATCCGTGACCGCGTTGAGGCTGGTTCTGCGGCCTGTGGCTGGACGAACATGCGGGGGTGCCCCTCCCTTGGCCACGAAAGGGGCGAAAAGCGGAAGTTTGCGGGCGCGGGGTCGAGAGGCCCAAGGACTTGGCCGTAGCCCTAGAGTCCTTACAGTGCTCCAGCGCACTATCCGCTTTGTCGCCAAAAAGACGACGGTCATCGAAGGGCATATCCATGAGGGTGCTCTGGACATCTCCTAAAACGTTTGTGGACCACAGCCAGGCATGACGACGAATCGCCACAGTCGTCGCAATCGCTCTACCCAGCGAGACCGTGGTGTCAAGTCCACATCGAATGGAGTACCGTGCTGCATCCCGCCCCTCAGCAAGAGCCTGGGCGAGCCGTGTCCTGGCCTCCTCCGGACACTGGGGCAGCACATCCGCCATCATATTCCACAAGGAGTGGGTGTAACTGTCCAAAAGGCACGCGGTATTAATGGACCACAACCCCAAACTGAGGGAGGAAAACAGTTTCTTCCCAAACTGCTCCAACCTTTAGGAGCGGATGGGAAGGCGGTCTGGGACGTAGAGGCCTGGATAACCAGACTCTCAGGGGTGGGGTGTACCGACAGAAAGCTGGGGTCGCCCGGAGCAGGGCAGTGGCGCCGGACCACGTTCTGATCCACCCGAGAGACTGTGGAGGGCTTGGACCAAGAACGTCAGTGAGGGCCTAATTGAATTGCAGTAGAGACTCCGAAAAGCTTACTGGTGGTTGAAGCACCTTAGTGAGAAGGTTAGTCCTCACGGCCGTTGCAGGGAGCTCCAGGTGAAGGGCTTTGGCAGCCCTGGGCAGCACCACAGAATAAGTCGCACCCTCCTCCGTAGCCACGGAAGGAGGAGAGATGAAGCCAGTGTCAGGCGAAGTGTCGAGACCACTGGCATCCCCCAGCTCATCTGCCCAGTCCTGACTTAACTGGCACTGCTGTGCCAGAGGGTCCTCAGACCCCTCCCTGTCCTCCCCTTCATCCATCTCCTGGTATACAGGCAGAAAGGACGGAGCCGGGTTATAGATGAAATGCTCATCCATCGGAGACGGTGCCGGACCCGGACTGGGGCTGAAACTAGGGACGGCGTTGTCCGAAGACGGCGCAGGGGGTGGCACCAGAGAGGTCGGCGCCGGCGGAGGGGTCGTAAGGTCACCCGGCATCGACCGGGATCCAGGCCTGGATCCCATGGGGACCTGCGGCGTCGGGACCGAAGTCGACAACGGCGCCGGGGCCGAAACCGCTGGCTCGCTAGGCCCCCCAGTCGGACCTGCGGGGCCCGGAGACGCACTGGCAGGCCTCGACGGCAGAGCGAGACCCCTCATGGCCATGAGGAAGTCCCAAATCTCGCCCGGAGTCGCGTGAGGCCCAGGGACCGGAGGGTATGGGGCCGGACGTGACTCCTGCGGCTCTGGCGGAGCCGCGTGTGTGGTGCCACCCAAACCCTCGGCTGAGTCGCGCGACCGGCGAGGGGAGTCAGAAGAATGGTGTCGCTTCTTCGACTTCTTTTTACTGTGCCTCGACTTACCTGAATGCGAGGACTTCAATCCCGACGAACGGGGATGACTTCAGCTCCGCGACCTGTCCCTTGACCTCCTCTGCCGGAGCTCGAGGAGCTTGCGGGACCGCTCCCGCCTAGCCTTCGAGGTCAAGGCCCGGCAGTCGGGGCACGACTTGTCATCATGGTCGGCCCCAAGGCAGTAGAGACACCGATGGTGGGCGTCGGTAACCGACATCAGTCGGTGACAGACGTCACACGGCTTGAACCCGGGCATCCCTACCGGCACCAGGAGTCGAAGTTGACTCGAAAAGGGAGACAAAAATGTCCAAAACATTCGTCAAAAAGTGACTAAGGGTATGCTCTTCCCGGATCTGCGCTTACTGGCGCGGAAAAAAGAAGAACTGATGTCGGCGCGCGAGGGCGGCGTCTAAGTACTCCGACGATGTCATCCCAGCGATCACAACGCCGACGACGGACGTGGAGTCACAGACGACGCCTACCGACGCGCAAGGGTACTGCTGACGAAAAATCTTTCCGGATCCAGCCTGACGCCTGGGGATATTCTAAGGTAAGGAATCTAACTAACGTGTTTCTTTCAGTTAGACACCACCACTCCACCGAGCTTGCACTTGCCACCGTCCCTCGGATCTTCAAGACCAAGACCGGAGGAAGATCCCTTTCCTACCTCACTGCTAAAAGCTGGAACACCCTGCCTCTCCACCTCAGACTATCCCTGTCGCTGACCCAATTCAGGAAGGATCTCAAGACCTGGCTCTCTGACTGAACCTCAGGGCCAGCTGAACCTGCAGCCCACACACCCATAACGCATTGAGACCCTCGCAGGTGAGAAGTCATGCTTAACAAACACTGATTGATTGATCTTGGACCCATATCCACCCCAACTGACCATGCTAGGAGTGTAGGCCTCATCCTAGACACAAATCTCACCATGAAGACCCAGGTCAACGCCGTCACCTCCTCATGCTCCCACATCCTCTTCATGTTATGTAAGATTTTCAAACGGCTCCCACAGGACACCAGATGTACTATCATGCAGGCCCTCAGCCCAAGAAGACTGGATTGTGGCAAAGCACTCTACACCGGCATCCCATCCTATCTCCTTCACAGACTTCAAACCATCCAAAATGCCACCGCCTGACTTGTCCTAGACCTCCCATGCAGAACCCAGACCACACCACTCAGAGAGCTCCACTGGCTCCCCATCCAGAAACACTGCCAGTTCAAACTTCTCACACACTGTCTCAAGTCACTACACAACACAGGACCCGCATGCCTCAATCACCGGCTTCACTTCCACTAACCCACCAGACAACTTCACTCAGCATCACTTTTACTCGCACACACACCCTGCATAATTCTCCTACTAAACCGCCAAATCCTGGAACTACTTCCCCCAACACATTAGGGCCTCCTCCTCACTTCTTGAATTCCACAATTGGCTATTCAATTAGTCATCTTACGGAACCATTGAGACAGCCTGTATTCAGGTTAAGCCTCACCACATGCCTAGACTCGCAGACTCAGTGCTTGGATACCCTCACCGGTGACAAGCAGTGCTCTACAAATCCACCTTACATTGCATTATCTCACTCTGATGTAGGCATGGCTCTAAGGTTGTATGCGATTGTGCCCATCTCAGGAATGTGTGTAGTGTAGTTTATTAAACTACAGAGGGTTGTTCATAGGACCTGATAGAATCTGTCTTTACAGTGGCAAATATTTACATGTCAACCTCTTGGCTTAATGTTGTGGGCTACATTAAGTCTTAATGAGGATAATCCCATTAGGGTGTATAGAACATTGTCCACAGCTCTAGCGTGTTGAATTACTTCAAGCCCACAAACTCTAAAGGACGGTGTCACAATGAACGTTTGATGTTATGAGTGATGTTGTCAGTTATTTCATTTGAGTTGGCATCAGTGATGTCCTCAATAATGTAATTGACCATATCATAAGAGATGCAAATGTAATACCCTAAGCAGTGCATGGTGAGGCACAAGTTATAGTTAGTTTAGTAGTAATAACTGGTGAATTTCAGGTTTTTTATATTCGAAAATTGGATTCTCTGAATAGTTTTTTAAGCTCCATGTCTGGCTAGAAATCATTATAGTCTATCTTTTTGTTTTGAATGCTTCCTGGCTATGCGATGTTTCCAAGTTAATGTCAGGAATTCATGAAACAGGAAGTGTGAAGTCACTAGATTGACTCAACACTTATGATACATATATGCAGGGCAACGTCTGTGGCAGACTGACTTGTGGTGGCTAGATCATCAGAGCAGGCGGTAGTGTGTGATTCGGCATGTAGGCCAAGGGTGCCGGCCTTCCAGGTCAACTTAGGCAGAGACGCATTGAGGTCCAGTATTGTCATGTATGTGGGTCTGAGCACTTTCAGTTGCGCAGCTTGCACACTTCTGTGCTAGTTCCTTACCTGGCAATTGTCCCACTCCTTTTTAGGTCGAGCCCTGAGCCAGTGTGCAAGCGCTGCTCTAGGGTAGATCTGTGGTAGTAGAAAATGGGAGAGAAGCCACGCTCACTCCCCCGCCCATCTTTTTCATTGACTTGTGTCTTTGTCCTTCATAAATGCTGCCTTTGATTGGTTTATAGGCTTGTTAGTCCCTCCTTATGATGGCCATGTCGTAATTTGTATCCATCCAAGACTGCTGGCCCCTTTACTTCGAGGGTTGCATGGTACATGTTATTCAGATTGTGAGCACTATTTCCTGTGCCTTCTCCCACACCTCCTTCGTCCGTTCCTTCTCGCCGCCCCGCCCACCCACACTCCCGTTGTTCTTGCCTCCTTGCGCCATGCCCCCCCACCCGCTCGCACTCCCGTTTGCAATGCAATAGGTCTCGCGTAAATGCGAGTCCAATTGGATTGCTAATGCTTTTTTTGTATGAGCGTTAACTGGAGCGAGTGTGCCTCAAGTACGTAGGTACAGTTCGGGCAATGAGTACATCAAAGTCCATATGGGGTAAAAGGTTGCTTTATTGTAAAGCATGCAGCTTACATCATTTTACAATAAATCTGATAAGGCCTAACTAATACAAATCAAGTCTAACACCCCCTGCCACCCATAATTGATTCGCCACAAACTTTTCCCCATATTGAACCTCGTCCCTAGCCCCTTCGTTTCGCCACATGCCTACCTCCTGCCTCATTCCTCGGTCATCTGTTTTCCCTCTGTCCTAAGCTACTCTGACTGCCCCAATCCTTCCCGCCTGCCTCAATCTCGTCCAAATCTGCCTGTCCAAGTAACTATCAAAAACAATACAAATTTCCTAAAACCTACCTAACCAATTGGCAAGCTAAAGTTAACCAATCTAAAGGGAGGGTGGGAGGGACAAGGAAATGCTTCCCCTACATCGTACCTTGACTGAAGAACGCAGCGTTCGAATCGTCGAGTTCTAAGGCATGCGCCTCACCCGCCCAATCCGCTGCTGCCTTGGAACGTACCAATGGCCGAAGCTGCCCGGGTGTGGACATTCTTTGAATGCCACCCCCAGGAGCCCCCATCGGACAATGAGTACATCGAAGTCCGTATGGAGTAAAAGTTTGCTTTATTGAACAGGCATGCGGCTTACGTCATTTTACAATAAATTTGATAAGACCTAACTAATACAAATCAATTCTAGCACCCCCTGCCGCCCCTAATTGATTCTCCACAAACTTTTCCTCATATTGAACCTCGTCCCATACCCCTTTATTTCGCCACCTGCCTACCTCCTGCCTCATTCCTCGGTCATCTGTTTTCCCTCTGTCCTAAGCTACTCTGACTGCCCCAACCCTTCCTGCCTGCCTCAATCTCGTCCAAATCTGCTACCAGGAAAAAACTGTGTACAGGAATAAGATGCACAAAAATCCCAAAACCAACTTAGGAACAACACGTTTTAATTTGATCAACATGAAGAATTTTTTGTTCACACTGTCGCTTAAACAGTTATATCAAACATTACAACCAGCTATTAGAAAGTGGTTCCAAAAATAGTGGAGAAGAGCTGCCGTTAAACAGCTATCTTTTTAACACCAAGTATTCAATCCCAGCATATCAGATAACCTCTCTTCAATAGTTAGCAAATATAATTAATTCGCTATGAATGAAAGATGAATCCCATCTGGACGGAAAAATTGGAAATCATCTTTTGTTATATCCACATGAGCCAGCCCAATTTATCCCATTAATACTGCAAAAACTATGAAGTTCTCTGTTTTCTTTTCGTTTGGCTCTGTCTACTGCTGTGAATTTCTCAGCTCCCCTCCAAACCCTTCTGGGCGCAACAGCAGTCAAGATCAGTTTTGTAGTTGGCATGATGGGACTCTTCATTTTAAATCCAATTTCATCGCAATCAGCAGCCCAAGACCTGATAGCTAGACAATATCGTTTTCGCCCAAATGAATAAGTAAAATGTTTGGACATTATCTAGTAAGAATGGCATCAATTGACCCCATTTCATGGCACCTTTGCCCCACCAATCGATCTTCATATCGTCAAAGCTAAAGCCATGGTTCTGTCCATAATGATTTCTTTCGGGTTGCTTTGCTGTCCATTTTATAAATGAATGTCCAACGATCCAGATGCTTGCCATGGGCATAGATGGGCTCAACAGACTACCTAAAAAGAGAAAAAGTTTAGAAACACAATAAAAATTTATAAATCCTGTAACTCTCTAACATATTTCAAACAACAATTGGAAGACCAGAGGCCCAAACTTTTTAATTGCTTCAAAGAGAAACCCCTTTTTACTGCCCTTGAAGGGGCACCTATTCTGAAGGAATAAGTACCGAAATCATTAGGATTATAACCTAAAAGGCTTAATGCTTTTCCTAAAACTGATAAAATCAGTGATGCTTTAAAAGAAAAGCGGTCCAGATGTTTGAAAAAAAAGATGGGCAAAGAACCACTAACGGATCTAAATTCAAACCAAGCTTTCACCTGGCAAAGCGTGGCCGCTCAGCTTCCGCAATACCACTGTAGCTCCTCTCCCCTTTTGATCTGTCTTTGGTTTTTCTAACAGGATTCGTAAAGACAGTCTTGTTATCAACACATTTGAAACTTTTAGCCCTTCATACTCTGCTCTTCCCAGTAACTCTGAGATCCTGAATGCTCCAAAAAATAACCAAACCATATATAACTTAAACAATAAGAATTCAAATTTTGAATAAAAAATTTGTGGTAAGACTTGAATGATATTGCCTAATAAGTTTAAAAGATATGGATTTTCTCACAAACTAACAGCGCTTCTTCATTTTTGCCCAACCTTAGAAAGTTCTCCTAACTAGTTCTCCCGCTGATGGTTTGTAGCCCCAAAAGCACTTACTATAGAAGGCAAGACCTGCAAGTTTGCCAGCAATTGTAGTGGCAGAAATCTTCCGTTCTATGTCGGCCATTATAAACCGAAGAACACCGTCTCGACGATTTTCCCAACCTAATTCATTGCGGACTCTAAAAGAAGTGCCTAATTCAAAAAATTCAGACCATGCTCTTTTGTAAGCCTATCTTGTACTATGAGTTAGATAGTTTTCTACAAGATGCTGTAGATGCTGTATTTTTAATCTGCTAGATCCCATACCTCCTGTGGAATCTGGGTTTTCACTGGGTCTGCTTCGGGCACCAAATCACGGAATCTTAGCCACTGTGAACGAGATAACTCATCTGCTATATTATTATCTGTTCCTGGTACGTGTGTGTCCTTAAAAATGATATTGTACATCAGGCAACCTAGCATGAACCCTTGCAATAGTTTAAGAAGGAGTCTGTCTTTAGCCTTTTGACCATTTACCAGGACAACCACAGATTTATTGTCAATATGAAAAATAACAGTTTTATTTGATAATTTCTTGCCCCAAACTGCTAATGCCACTAGCAGAGGGAAGAATTAAAAAAAGGCTATGCTTCTTTTCTCAGAAATCCATTTTGATGGCTAACTTTCAGCATACCATTTACCTTCCCAAAAGAGCCCAAAACCATGGCTCTTGACACGTCAGAATGTTTTTTAATTGACCTTGGAATATCCTCATCAAGAGATCAAATCATAACTCCGTTGAAAGTCCTCAAAAACATTATCCAGACTTCGAAATCAGCTCTCATGGCAGCTGAAACTCTAATTCTGTGATGAGGCAAGGTAACCCCTGACATGGCAAAACCTAACCTTCTACCAGCTTTCACAACTCTGCAAGCAACGTTTAAATGCCCTAGAAGACATTGCGTTTCATAAAGAGTTAACCTATGTGATAACCTGGCGTGTTCTAGCATCTCCCCAGTCTCCATCACCTTCTTAACAGGTAGTCTTGCCTTCATCTTGACTGTGTCTATTTCGATACCTAGGAAGATCAGACAACTTGAAGGGCCTTCAGTCTTTTCATCTGCCAGAGGAACACCTAAATGTTTTGCTAATGACTTAAAAAACTGAAGAGCTCTGCTACATTGCTGAGTGCCATCTGTACCAATAAAAAGGAAGTCATCAAGGTAATGTGTTATTTGAACGTGACCTGACTTGAAAATGAAACACCATTGAATAAAAAAGCTAAAATCTTCAAAAAGATTGCAAGTGACTGCACATCCCATCGGTAAAACTTTGTCTACAAAAAATTGATCTTCAAAATGAATACCCAACAAAGAGAAATCCAGCGGGTGCACAGTTAACAATACAAAAGCCGACTCAATGTCACACTTCGCCAATTCAGCCTTCAATCCTGCCTTCCTTACCAGCTCTAGCGCTACATCAATTGATGCAAATTGAACGATGGTATCTTCCTTAGCTATGAAGTCATTAACTGATAAACCTTGAGGCCATGACAAATGCTGAATCTTGCAAAATTCACCTGGTGTCTTTTTAGGTACAACTCCTATGATACTATAAGATCTGGTAGTGGCCATGTAGAGAATGGACCTGCTATCCTTCCTTCTGCAATTTCTGCCCTCAGCTTTTGTTTAATAACTTGTGGGCATTTTCTAGTCGATTTTATTGTTTTTTGCATATCTACGGCAATGGGGTCCCTGATAACCCAGACGTAGGCCTTCTTTAAACCCCCATTCTAACTTGGCTGCTTTGTCCCTTAAAGGATAGAATTGGAGCCAGAGGAATAACTTCTGTATATTAATTGGGGTAGGAGCCCTTGTAATTAGGCTGGAATGAATTTCCTTTTACTCTGCCTTGCCTAAAATTACTCCAGTTTGACTGCTTCCCAAAACATTGCAAAATGGCATGCTTTAAAAAAAAAAAATGGTATTAACATTCATCGATATATGGTATACAAGGCAGAGGAATCAGGTACAATACATTCAGTAAAGGCAATAATGAGTAATTGTCTATGCCAGAGCGCCATGGGTACAAACTATGGGGTGGAGGGATCATTCGGGTTAATGCTAAGCGGAGGATTGCAGATATGTCCTCTGGAGGAGTTCTAAGGGTCCCATATCTTGGACCACTTTTTGTGGCAGCCATGGGCTGTGGAGACTGTCTTTTCTCTATACATACACCAGTCTAGGTCCTCCTTCCAGGTTTCCACTTTAGGTACCTGTGCCGCTCCCCACAGCCGTGCTATATTCCGCTTTACCTGCATAAGCCCTAGTGTGGCCCATTGCGTGTGATGACTATTTAAATCAGTGGGCTCCCATATGTTTAAGAGGCATCTTCGTGCATCTGGGCGTATGACAATTGAGAGCACTTCGCCCAACACATCGTGGATCCTGCGCCAGTATGATTGTATGTATTCGCATTCCCATGTTAAGTGTGGAAATGTTCCTTCCTGCACACATTCTCTCCTACAATCCCCTCTGTCCGCTCTACCTATGCGGACCAGATTAGGCCCTGTGATGTATGCTCTGTGTAGAATTTTAAGTTGAACTAGACTGAGTCTGGCCGAGATTGCCACTACTCGTGGTGAGGACAATGCACCCTAGCAGTCTTCGTCCTCTAGTTCGATACCATCTCTCACCCATTTCTCACATAGTGGCCCGAGTGGGTCTGTCATATAGTTGATCAGTTTTTTATAGGTCAGTGAGATGGCTTTTTCGGGTAGGTGCCCGTCTAACAATCTATCTTCTAATGGAAAGGGTAACGGAGGGGAGGAGCCTGCCGGGAAGTGGGATTTCAGTGCATGACGAATTTGCGTGTATCTAAAACGTTCTGACTTAGCCAAGTCACGCTGCTGCTGCAAAGAGGTAAAGGATTTCACTTCGCCCTTCTCCCACATGTCTTTGATCCATGAGATTCTGATAAGGTCCCACTATTCAAATCCCTTCGATTTCCATAAGCCGCCCAGTTGCTCGAAGTTCCAAAGTGGGGTTGCCAGAGTGAGTTTACGCTCCCAGCCCAGATTTTTGTTAACTGCGTGCCAGATTCAGACAGAGGGGTCAGTTGGTCCGGTCAAGGGGTATCGTTTGAGTTTGGAATATAGTGCCCTATTATAGTTCCCACCCGGCAGAGTCCATCTATCCATGGCATATCCGGGGTCATCCAGCCGACCATAGGTGCCCTGATTAATGGCTGCAAGGTGCGCTGCCCAATAGTATCTTTTGATATTCGGGGGGCTGATGCCCCATCATACCAGTTGAGTGTGAGTTTGGTCAAAGCAATGCGAGGTTTCCCGTCCCACAACAGGTCTCTCTGTAGGCTCTTGACCTCTCTAAAGTACTCTGGTGGGACCGGGTCTAGGGTGTTCTGCAAGGCGTACAGGTAGCGAGGCAGTGACATCGTCTTGAAAAGGGCCGCTTTGCCCAGCAGTGAGATCGTGAGGGTTTTCCAGCTAGCTATGTCGCGTTTAAGCCTCTGTAATGGTGGGAGAAGGTTTTGAGTAAAGCGAAGTTTGTGATCTAATGTAATAGAAAAACCTAGATACTTGAAGCCCACCGTATTTATCCGGATCGGGCTGCTAATTGGTGTGGTGGGAGGGTCCCCACTAAGGACATATAGGAGGGATTCATTCCGGTTGATGGAGAATCCAGAATACCTACCAAAGATTGATTTGATGTCCAAAATACATATTAATGACTTCCTTGGGGAGGCCAGGTATAAGAGGATGTCGTCGGCATAACGAGAGATGCTGTTCTCCCACTCGGGGGACCAACGCAGGCCTCGTATCTCTGGGTCTGGCAAGTGGTTCGAGGGCGAGGGCGAACAGGAGAGGAGAGAGCGGGCATCCCTGTCGAGTACCCCGGCTCAGAGTGAATGGGACTGACTTCTTGTTATTAACCACGACTTGTGCGTGCGGCACCGAATATAAGACCCGCACCCATTGGATAATTTTGGGGCCAATGCCCAATTTTGTGAGTACTGCAAATAGGTAAGGCCATTCGATGGTGTTGAACGCCATGGTTGCGTCAAAAGACACCACCAGGGCATCTTCCCGGATAGAAGTTACTCTAACCAGCACCCCGTGCAACCTGCGCAAGTTCAGCGCAGTATTGCGGTGCGGCATAAAACCTGACTGATCAGGATGGATTAGTCCTCCAGTTACTTTGATCAGACGGTTCGCAAGGAGTTTGGCCAGTATTTTGGGCTCAGCGTTTAAAAGGGAGATTGGTCTATAAAACGCACAGTCAGTTTTAGGCCTACCCTCTTTGTGAATAGTGACCAACGTGGCTATTCTCTGATCCTGTGGTAGGGCCCCCAACTCTTTGCTCTCTTCGAACATGACTTTTAGATACAGGGCTAATTTGTCGGGTTTGAGTTTGTAGAGCTCAATGGGTATGCCGTTTGGGCCCAGGGCTTTCCCAGAATGAAGTGTTCTTATGGCCTGCGCAATTTCATCATTTGTTAAGGCACTGTCCAAGAAGTGCTGGTCTTCACCTGACAGGGTTGGGAGTGCAATGTCCCGTAGCAAGTCATGTGAGTCCTCCTCCGTGTATGGTGAGCTAGTTGTATACACTGTCTTGAAATGGGTGGCAAAGTGATTGGCAATTGCTTGAGGGTCAGTAATGGAATCATTGTCTGCACCTATTAGTTCTGGCACCAATCGACTCGCAAATTCCTTCTTGTTGAGCCAGGCGATTGGTTTCCCTGCCTTGTCACCCAAGTCGTACACTCTCCCCAGCTTTTCCCTCCCAAGGCATTTGGCCCCGTCAGTTACTAGAGCTTTATATTCATCTTGTTTGAGATGTAGTGTGTGGAGTTTTGCTTGTGTGACCTCATCTTCTAAGTAGTCCTCTAACCTGCTGATTTCTACCTCCATTTCCACAATAGCTTTCTGTCTCTCTTTTTTCACGCCAGCTATGGGTGACAGCGCTTGTCCCCGAATTACGGATTTGAACGCCTCCCATAGAGTTTGGGAAGAATCTACTGATTCATCATTTTCTTGGAAATAGTAGTCAATAGCCGTTGATAATGCTTTCGGGAATCTAGTGTGTCGGAGATGCCATGGGTTGATGGGGGCGACACTCCCCACCCTTGCCTGGCCGAGTACTATCTGGATCCAAACCGGGGAGTGATCCGAGATTCCCCTTGCTAGGTGCTTGACTTCGCGGATGTATGCAGCCTGCGAAGCCAGAATTAGGACATAATCAATGCGGGAGAGGCTATGATGGGCCCCGGAGTGGAAAGTATGTTTGATTTTCTCTGGGTGGTATGTTCTCCACCCATCAACAAGCCCCAGTGCTGTAGAAAATCGGGCAACCACCTGTGGGAGGACCCAAGCTCACGCGGTGGGTGTCTATCTAATGTGCCTGAGACAACTGGGTTAAAGTCCCCCCCAACCACCAGGAGACCTTCCGGTAGTGAGAGTAGAAGAGTGCCTATATCTTTAAATGTAGTGTTCTGGAGGCCAGGCGGTATGTAAACGGACAGCAGTGTGAGCGTGTAGCCCTCCCAGGAACCCGTGACCCCTATATATCTGCCTCTGTCGTCAGTACAGGTTGAGCTCATGGCCAGAGGAAAGGAGTTTTTCACCAGAATGCCTATGCCCTGTGAGCTAGTTGTGAATCCTTCATTGGCTAGTAGCTTGTAGCCCCACCTGTTGAGCGCCTTACAGGAGTTCCCCACCAGGTGCGTTTCTTGAAGCATAATAACATCAGGGGCATGGCATTTAATGTATTGCAGTACAACACTACTTTTGATTTTATCTCTAAGCCAATTGACGTTCCAGCTCAATATTTTAACACTTCTCTCCCATTGCGTACTCATTGGACCCAAAATAAGGTATGAGTTCCTCTGTGTAAAGATCAGCATTCACCATCGATGTAACTCCAACAACGTGTAACAATTGTACAGTTTCAACTCAACACCCCCACGCCCTGTCCCATCCCCCATTCCCCATTGAAAGAAAAAGGGAGGCAAACAATAGAAGAAAAACCCCCATGAACTTCCCTTCCCTCCCTGCTACCCTGCTGCGTAGGCTCAAAACTACCCACATCCCCAACTAGCAGAGCGCCTGTCGCCCCAAATAACTTGTCAACTACTACAGGGGTGTGGGGTGGCCCCGCTTAAAGCCTCCCAGAGCCCAACTCCAGCCCTAACTAGGAAAGAGGCTTTGTTACATATCATTGGTCCCGCAGTGTCCAGCACACTTAGAGTCCGCTACCCATTATTAAAGAGCAAATAATATACATTACAAAATGTAGCGAAGAGTCCCAAAGTTTGTCGCTGGTCAAGAGGAGGTCATTCTCCGCCAGTCACAGATACAGCCGGACTCATGGATCTCGATCTCCAGGATCGCAGGCCTCTCTTGTCGGGTTCTGCTCTGCCGTCTTGGGAGCTTGGCGGGCTCACCCGGGAATCCCTCCAGCTACTAGCATTCACTGGCCTTGTCCTCCGTGCAGCCCCCTCCTCTAGCCAATTTTGCACATCCGATGGGGTAGTGAAGAACCATGATTTTCCGTTTACCATAACTTTGAGTTTTGCTGGAAAAAACATCATGTATTTGATGCCCTTGTCTCTGAGGGCCTGTTTCACTCCATCGAAGGAGTGGCGTTCTTGCTGGACCTTGAGGGTAAAGTTAGGGAAGAACCGGATAGTTGCATTTTCGTACTTGAGATCCCCATGTAGGCGGGCCGCCTGTAGTATTGTGTCATGATCTCTGTAGTTGCGGATTTTGGCTATGATTTTCCTGGGGGCTGCCCCCGGTTTTGGCAGGGGCATTGGGGCACTATGCGACCGTTCCACAGTGAAAAAGGCGGAGAGCCGTTTAGGTTTGAGATGGTTTAGTATTAGGTCTTCGAGGAAGAGGTCCACACTCAGTCCCTCTGCACCTTCCGGAACCCGGACCACCGGGACGTTGTTACCGGGGGCTCGCCCTTCCTGGTCCTCCATCTTAAGAGCCACCTGACGATGTTGGTGAACCAATTGTTGGACTCTTTCTTCCAGTTTCCGAGTTTTGTTCTGGAGCTCTGTGACATTGACTTCCGTCTGTGTTACGCGTTCTGACGTTTTATTCATGTCTGCCCTAAGCAGATTCATTTCAATGGAGACTTTATCAATCTTTGTTTCAAGTGTAGTTCCCAGTACTTGGATCGCAGCCATTATGGAGCTTAATGATGGTTCAGGGTCATTTGTAGTGCCACTTGCGGCTCCGTCCTCCGGTGTTTGCTGTTTGGGAACTGTGTATTTATCGAGTTTATTAGTTTGCACAGGAGGACCTCCCTTGGACTTCATCGTGACGCGGAGTCAAGCGACTGCTTATCAGGAGTGGCTCGATCACTTGATGATCAGTAGATTGTGCACCGGCGCAACACAAGCTTGGCGGCAGGATGGGCCAGTGGCCTGTGCACAGCATATGCTGTAGTGTGGAAGTCGTCGTCGTCTGGACTCCTTCTATATAGCAACCACTGAAGGCGCCCGAGTTACATGAGGTTCCACTAGGCCCAATAGTATTGGGCGAGTGATACAGCTGGGATATTAACGACCTGCCTTCTGGCACCGACTGTAGCATGATTAGGGGGGATACCGTACTCCCAAAGCCTCCGATTAACTGCTAGTGCAAGCACAGTTCATGGGGCCTCCTTCGTCCAGCCGCTTCAGTATAGTCATACAGTCCCAGAGGGCTATCCCCATGTTGCGCGCATACAGAGTGGTGCCAGGTGTCAGGCCGATGTTGGAGCCTCTCACGCCTCAATGTTCAGGGCTCTGCCTCATGGCAGTGCGGTATCTAGTTTGTCACTGGATGTTGCTTAGTCAAGGAATCTGCCCCCCGGTGGAGGGGGCGAAGGTCTCCAATTCAGGGTCCAGTGGCAGCAAGATCACATGGGCCCCAGCGCAAGGCCACACCACCTGTGCAAATAAGGAGGGCCCGCCACCCTCACAGTACGACTCCAGGGAGAGACGCCACGAGCACCACCGGCTCGCTACTTTTAGAGTCGCGGCTTGACAGTATGTGATTAGTTCCTGGGAGGGGGGGGGTCTTCAGCCGGGTGGGGCGGGATGTCTGGACTGCAGGAGTTTAACAGGCGATATTTATTGAGGTGGAGTGCAGCACCGGACACTGCCGGTGTCCGCTGCGAGTCTATGCCTCCAAGGGTGTGCTGCACAAGATGGCTACCCGGTCTCCTGCCTTGCGCTGGATTCTGTAAATAGAAAACAAGGGAACCCTACTCACTACGGAACCAGGGTGATTGAACAATACAAGAAAACAAAGGTTCCTGTGGAATGGTATACATATATATAGATACTGGAATCGCAATAATAAAGGGTTAGAGTAATGTCAGAAAGAAAAGACCAAAAACACCAAAGATCTAATTGAACACATATATATATGTTACTCAAATAATATACAAAAAGATGAGCAGTTGTGCGAAGTGTCCCAAGTGCTGCAAGAACCTAAAAGTTACGTGACATAGTGTGACAATATTTACAAGGTTTCAAGGATTCTTTCTACAGAAAACGACCATCTCTGAATTTGTACAAAATATACAGCGACTTTATACAATAATAAGTGCTGAATCAGTGGTTCGCTTTCATCATTACTGTTGATGGCGTTTCGACCCTTTCTAGAGTATAGGGTCTCATCAGGACCTATGTATATAGGGACATCTAGGGAAAGGAAGAATAAAAATAGTATGAGGTGAGCATATGGCCCGTATACCAACACGCTTTTCGATATATTGGATCATGAAGGCAAGAAGAGGTGGTGAAGCTACCTGAATTTTAAATCACTCAGCTGAGTGAAGAGAAATGTGCCAACTGTGGTTAATAGTGGTTAATGTGAAAGAAAGATACTCACAGGGATACCCAGCCAGGTTCTGGTATTGTGAGGGACAGAGAAAAATAGATAAAGATTAGAAAGTAAATGGGCTACTACTTAGAGAAACTACAGGAGTGGCGCAAATGAGAGATTTACCCCTGGTGAGGGTCTGGGCTGGCGAGCAAGGGATGATGTAGTGCTGATACAGAGGATGAAACTCAGCGTGTGTAGGCCGGTGTCAGTGATGGAACTCTGGGGAAAAGCGTGGTAGTCAGGACCTGTGTGGCGGGGCACACACAAAGGGTGTAGCATACTTGGGGTTGTATCTTGCGAATTTGAGCAATGGAAACAGCTAGATTGGAAGTGTACGATTAAAGTCTTACTAGGGCGTGGCTCGTGGTTCATAGACGATAAAGTGTTGAGAGCCGAATTACGGCAGGAAGTCTGCTTCTCTATGGAGTAGTATGACGATTCCTATGTGGTGAGGAATTAGAATATTAGCATCGAGTGTAACTCATGATGCGTTCAAATTGTATTCCAGTGCTCGGCGTGTGTCTTACCTAATTAAGGATGAGGTTCCAAAGGGCAAGTGCGGTGCGTGCTTACAGCAAGACTGCAGCCGTCTGCTTGCTGGAGGTCGATGACACCGAGCGGATGCTCGTGATGTCTTAAATAGTTCTCAAAGCCGAAAACCGGAACGGTACGCAGGCATCAGGGATGATTGCCGCGACCAGGAGTTATCCGGTTTTCGGTGATGGGAGCCCAAGGAAAAGTGAAAAAAGACCTTGCGGTGTGTTACAGATAGCCGGGGGCAATAATCATTTAGAAGAAAGACGGACATAGTGTGTATCCAAGAATAATAGTAGAAGGAAACAGAGGTTGGCACAATGTATAGCAAAAGATGGTGATCACGGAATAACGTGACACGGCAGACAAGGTGTGCATCTGGGATTGCTAGTACAGGAATAGCAGATCTGGGCACATTATGTGGGTGGCTGAAAAAAAGACGATAAACATGGAATTCTGTTACACATATTGTTATCGCCCAGTTTGGCAGCAGGAACACGTAATTGTCTATGACAAGCAATATTAAAAAGGGGAGCAACATGAACATCTTAGACAAATAAGAATACGTGAAAGTCCAAGACAGCCCCGTGGGTGGTAGTCGGGCTGCACAGTTGGACAGGATCAAAAACAGGATGCAAGGGGAGGAAAGCAATTCCTTACCCCTATTCAGTGGCAGCTTTGTCTTGGAGGCGCCGGGCCCGTCCCATCAAGCCGGGGCCAGGCGGGAAGAGGAGGCAGCAATCGATGACCGGAGACAGGTGCCTCTCCCTCCCCCCCCTCCTGAGCCGCCGGCGCTCGCCATAGCTCCACTGCCGGCTGCCGGTATCTGATTGAAGTCCACAGGGAGCGGCAGACTCCCCAAGGTCCCCCCAGCGACCAGCCAGGTCACAGGCCTCCAGCGGCAGCGTGCTCATGTTCGGGCGCGGCACGTACTCGAGCACCGCCCACCTTCACCGGGCCTCGCTCGGGCACCGTCACGGAGTGCGTCGGCAGGAGAAAGGAAAGCAGGTGAGGGCAACAGTGCACGAATGGCATACCGTTCGGTGCGGTGAGGGTTCCGCAGGCTCTGTAATCACTGCAGCCTCATCTAGTGCGGATGATAGCCGGATATTTAGGGGCTTTTGTCATGGCTCTGGCGGAGCACCCTTCTTAAGCCGCCATCTTCATCGGTGCCAAGCCACGCCCGCCGCAAAATGGCATGCTTGCCTCCACATTTACAACATTCGTGCTTGTATCTTTAGGGATTCTTCTGGCAATACCCCCTGTTAAAATTCCAGCATGCTCCTGAATATGCTAATTGAGGTTTCGCCCAATTACCCACCCCTCCCGAGGTGGGTCTGCCAAGAAAAGGCCGGTTTGAAACGGCGAGCCCACTGGCTGTATGCTTAGTGGGAGGGGGCTTCTGGGGATACATCCACTGGACGCATAGCTTGTTATCCACTTCTCCCCAGGGCTTTTTGGGAATAAGGACCAGCCTAGCTCTGAATTCTTCATCGTAATGAAGCCAGGCGAAACCCCCAAATTCAGTATGAGCCTTTCTAATTGTGTCTAGATATTTAAAAATAGACACTGATCTATCTGGAAATTTTTCACAATAAACACTTGCAAAAATTAGAAAAGCTGACGTCCATGAATCTATAGTTGTGGGAAACCTTGGCCTCTTAGCTAGCTATCAAGCTTCTTCACTAGAACCCTCTTTTGGTTGAATTTCTCTGTGAAGAAGCTTAAATACGTCTACGAATTCCTCTTTCCAGATTTTCTTTTTTGTATTTTTGCTTAGATGCGAACCTAGAGGCATAGATAAACCCATATAAGGAAGTTTTTTCAAGCCTTCTGAATTCGATTTTTCTTCTTTTTCGTTCTCACCCTTTTTTATTGTTTTTAGTTTTAGCTGATTCTGACAACTCCCTTTTATTGTCGGGTGACAATTCTTTCTCAGGCAAAACTACCATTGTTTCACAATGAGAAGATACATCAGTTCCCACACCCATATCTTCAAAAACCACCTCAGATGTTTTCCCTTTCTTAAAAATTGATTTACTAGAACTATCACTAAAAAGGCTTCCACCTGTTCTTAAAGATGTGTCCCAAACTGATGTCTTCTTTCTTCTGTCCCCTTCTTCGCATCCTTTGCGCCTTGCACAGTCCATCCAGTTATCCTCTGTGTCTTTTTCCTGAAAAATACGAGCCGTGGACAGCTTTTTAGAGACCCCCCCTGTATGATTTTAAACCCCTAGAGGATACCACATCATTATTGTCCCCAATTTCCACCTCTTCTAAATCCATTGATTCGTCATCCCCCAAATCATCTTCGAATTGAACATTCTTGGATTTCCCACTACAGCCCGGCTGTACCCCGCCCCCCACTCCACCATCATAAATACTCCAATTAGCAGCCTTTTTAAAATGTGAAATTTGATGTTCTTCCAACGATGCCAGGAAAACCACATAAAAATCTTCCCTTTCGTCTTCCAATATCACGCAGGATGCTTTAGACCTGCTTGCTAGTGTTTTACTGCACTTTCTGTCCTTTTGCAGTATCATCCCAGGGTTGGCCTGCAAGTCGCCAAAACTTGCTGACACTGGAACGTCTGTAACCGCTGATGATGACAAGTCACTCCCTTTCTTTTCATCTTGAACCCACACCCAGTTTCCTGGACCCTCTTGAACCAGCCCAGCTTTGGTCGATATATCTATCTCCTTAACAACCCCAGGCTTTGACAATAAATCCTCCTTATTCTGACTAAGAATAAAAGACTGAGTTCCATTAATCGATTGCAAACTTGGTTGTCTATTTCCTACTTCTAGGGAAGCCTCACCATTTTGAATTCTGTTATGTGGTAACATTATATCACCCTTCTCACCAGAAATCATAGGGGATAAAGACCTCCTACCTGGGATATTTTGTACACTTTGTGCCATTTGCAACTTTTTGCCCAAAATTTGAATATTATTCTTGTCATTGCCTTCATTTAATGTAAAAATCTGCTTACAAACGACATTCTCTGCAGAAAAGAAACCACTAGGGGGCACTGCCACTGTACTTTTAACAATAACTTCTGCACTCTTAATAACAGAGGCACATTTAAGGGATTTCCTTCTCCCTATAAGACTGCCTCTCCACACGCGTGTGCTCGATCTGCCCCTCCCTCTCCTCAGAACTGAAGAAGCAGGCTGTCGTGTGGAGGTAAGAGGAGTTGCCTCCTTCATGCCTTCATTAATCGTTATGCTATCTGCTTTAAAATAATCATTCATGGGGGAGTTGTCACTTGAGGAGAATTAAATAAAACGCTAACCCCAACAACGAAACGCTATTCCTACCTCGCACTTCAAACCCTGACTGAAGAACGCAGCATTCGAATCGCCGCATTCTAAGGCAAGCGCCTCACCCGCCCAATCTGCTGCTGCCTTGGACCATACCATTGGCCCGAAGCTGCCCGGTGGTGGACATTCTTTGAATGCCACCTCCAGAAGCTTCCATTGTCCGAATGTTTATGCTTCGTGCGTGAATGGCGGCCTGTAGCTCGTTCGGCTGCTTGCCCCCCAGGCTGAGTGAGAGTTTGCATGCTTTTGGACAGTTGTCAGTCGTCTGGAATTAAAAAAAATGGCCTGAAGGTAGGGTGAAGAAAGTGTTCATTCTGAGTGTGGAAAAATCCTGAGGGATCCTTCGTACCACAACAAGTTTCCAGAAATCTACAGACCCATGCTTCAAGCTATTTCTGTTTCTGTAGTCGTTTATGTGGAACACATGGTAATCAAGGGCAGTGCCACACAGTGCATCTTGGGCATCTCTGAATAGGTTTCTCATCTCTGCAGGACACTTTGCGGTTGTGTAGATGCCAGAAAGCGTTTTCTTGAGAAACTCGGGTTGAGTTGCGCAGCGTATTTTCTAGAGTGTGTTTTCTAACCCTACACTTCTCTAAGTCATTTAATCTAAACTAAATAGCCCATGATAATCTGCTTATCAAGCGTGGTTACAATTCATGTTTTATTCAAGTTCTAATTACTTTACCTTCTTCTGGTGAAAGTCTTGATTGCACACAACTGCAAATTTTGAGAGCCTTGTTTACAAAATAAACAACTTTGATAGCCAAATGGAAGGAAATAGTCTTAAGTTTTATTTCCTTGGGAAGGGCAGCTCACTGGCCTTGCCACGAGAATCATTGCCACCACATTTGCAGTGATGTGGACAGGCTGTAATCTGTGGAACCAGGAGAGTTTTTAATCCCAGCCTCTCACTTGGGCAATATAGGAACTGCATTCTGCAGAACGTGAACTGGTGCTACTACCTATATACTACAAAATGTTATTCTCGAACTTCCATTCGGACCATTGTTTTCTATCTCACTTGAATATACAGCGTAGTTGTAGATGGAACCGTGGAAATTGATAGAAAACACACACCCACAAATGTGATAACACCATTGCTGTTTACAAAATACACTTCTAAAGTTAATGCAGCCCTAAAGGTCACAAAACGTGTATAAATATACTCCAGCCAGGGTTTTAAGTGGGATGAAAAAACGGGGCGGGTGGGGGGGTCTCTCCAAGGAATGGTGCCACTGTAATAAAGGGTGCAGCTTAAAAACACCCACGGTGAAAATCAGTGTTTAGCTTAGTCTGCCTCAACTGGTATTTTGCTGCTTCTGTCATTGCTTTAAGATATATAATATAAGAAACATTCAGGCACATGCATCAACCTTTATAAAATATGCGAAAATTGCGAATCGCGAAAATAGACCATTTGCGATCGCAAAGTACCCTGCAGCAATGCATGAACGCAAATATAGCGAAAGCCAATGTTTTCGCAAAATTAAAGAATCGCAAATTATTCTGATTATAAATTTGCGATTCTTTAATTGTGTCTACCAAACTGTGAATCGCAATTAAAGAATCGCAAATAAATGCATGAAAAATCGCAATTTGCGATTTTACAGAAAATCGTAAATTTGCAAGTGCAAAATGAGAAGGATCACAACCAGGTGATAATAATTAGTGCAAATCAGATACAGCTGAAAGTCAACAGAAACATACTTAACCTCTTCTGTGCCCATGACGAGATAGTCTCGTCATGGAGCACGGTCGCGCTGTGCCCATGATGAGACTATCTCGTCATGAAACCCGCCCACTAATGAAACGCCGGCACAGTAGGGGGAAAGGGCGTGGCACAGAAGGGGTTAAACACACACAGAATGAGCCTGAACATTTCACAATGGCAGGTATTTACCTGATGGTGAAGAGGATGAGGCTCCAGGCAGCAGCACACAGAAGGAGGAGAATACAGGAGCGCCTCTTCAGAGCCGCAATACTTTGCTAGGACAGACAGTAGATGTGATATACGACAAGTATAGGCTCAATGCAGCAATGAATCATGATTTAATCAATGAATTGGATCCCATTCTGCAGAGACAGACACTTAGAACCAATGCCATACCCACACATGTGCAGGTCCTATGCTTCCTGCACCTACTGGCGTCAGGCAGTTTCCAGGGGGTCATAGCAGTAGCTGGAGGTGTGTCTCAAAGCGCACTTTCTAGAATCTTCAAAGCATTCCTTGATGCCATGATGTCCCGGATCAACTCACACATTAGCTTCCCCACAACCGCACATGACCGCACCAAGACTAAACAGGAATTCTACCAGATAGCCCGCTTCCCACAAGTCTTAGGTTGCATTGATTGCACCCATGTGGCAATATGCCCCCCTGCAGGAAATTAATACATATATAGGAATAGAAAATGTTATCATTCCCATAACATACAGGTAGTATGCAACGTCAAAAACATAATAACTGACATTGTGGTGCAATACCCAGGGAGTGCACATGATTCCTATATATTGGCATACACACTCGTCTTGTCAGGGGTGAATTTGGAGAGGGACATCTGCTAGGTAAACATGTGTTATTAATGCTCACAGTCATTGTACGTATGCAAATGTAATACTGCCACTGACCCTTCGCTTACTTCCATGCAGGTGACACCGCATACGTCTTGCGTAATTTCCGAATGACGCCGTACCTCAATCCTACAACTGCCAATGAACAGAGGTATAATGCTGCGCATATATCAACGAGGAACATCATAGAGCGCACATTTGGGCTGTTGAAGAGCCACTTCAGATGCCTCCATAAAACCGGTGGCGCCTTACAATACAACCCTGAACAATGCTGCAAGATAGTAGCAGCATGTGCCATGCTACACAATATTGCCACAATGGGAGGCATAGCAATTGAGGTGTCTGAAAGCAACTCGAAGGATGACAACCAGCAAGGGCCACACCGCCGTGCAGCACATGGGGCAAGCGCAGCAGAAGGTCGAAGGAGATGCATGGAAATAACACAAAATTATTTCTGAGGTGAGTAATGATGAGGCATAATACACGGATATTGCTGTCAAAGTATGTTTATCTTAAAAAATAATGACTTGGGTGTTGAAGCACACAGCTTATGTGCCCAGTAGCACAGGAATTGCAGTAATGTAAATAAATGTCTTTAAATTAAATCATGACTTGAAAGTCCGTCAAAAGTGCTGTGTCCGTCAATGGTTACCTCACCATACCTGTATGTCAGTGTACATGGCATTCTATAGCTTCCTCCCCCGCACACCCAGGCGCCTTTGAGATGCTGCATCTTCATCCCCCATGTTGGCAGCGGAGAGGGTAGTGCTGCATGTCTTGCGCCTTCCTGCAGTGGTAACAGGCAGAGACAGACTGCTCATGCTTCCAGCATGACAGGATTTGACTCCATTGTGGCAGCTTGCATCATTTCCACAGCATTGGTCACCTGGCCCAGTGCCTTTGCCACATCCCCACTCCGATGGGACATCTCAGTTTGCATGGTCACAGACCTCCGTGCCAGCAGTGCAGTGGCTGTGGCCACCCTATTATTTGATTTTGCATAAACATTCATGCGCTGCATCAGTTGGCGATGGTGTCTTGTCTGTGACACATGTCCCTCCTGCATCACCCTAGTCGGTTCTTTCATGCAATCCGTCAGTACTGCTATATTGGCTGCCATCTTTTCATTTGTGCCTGCACTAAACGTGTGTTTTTCGTCTGCAGGTGCTGCACCCAGAGCATCTCCCTCAAGACCACCCCAGGCATCATTAGGTTGGTCCTCCAGCTGTGTAATTAGTGACCTCACTCTACGTCGCCGGCCTCGGGAAGTGCTGCTGCGAGCTGTGTTTGAGGAGTCGGCGTGGGTGTCTCTTGCGCCTGGCTGGCCACTGGTGTTACATGTGCCTCGTCCTCAGTTTCCATTGTCACCAGTGGTGGGACAGTTGCCCTGCATGTGGTAGGGAGTTATATATTAATGGGGTAACCCGGTAGACCACTGGACTCGGGTATAACTAGGTACACAAAAAACTGTCACAGTGGAAACACATTTAGAAATGTAAAAGATACATACATCTGTTAGCAATCCAAACAAATTTTACGACAACACCTGTTGCTTGCATGTATGCACATCATTTAATATCCATTTTCTCAGTCCAAACAAGGATCAGTAATTAAACACAGCACAAAAAGCATCACAGTATCAGCATTTTCAAAAGTATCTTGGTGTAAGGTACGTGATAAGTGCAGGATTTTTGGGATTAGTGCAGGGCGTAGTGAGGGAGGGAGGTTGTGAAGGATTTAAGAACATCCACAATTCAATTGAAGAACCTGACCTGCCAAATAAATGGCCACAAAACTTAAATTAGATAACACAGATTTAAGATAGCAGTTTTACATTCACTGACAATCTCCTGTGTTGATTGAAGAAATGAAAAAGTCGACGTTTCGACCCCTGTTAGAGCCAGCAAATTGGTTTGCTTGGGGTTGGGGTCTTCATCAGGACCGGGGGAAGGGCTTACACCTGGGGGCAAAGGTCAAAAATAAAGAACCATGAGGTGTGTCTATTAAGGCCCATTATAGTTAGGAGAGAACAATTGTAACAATAATTACCAGCAACAGCAGGAATAATCACGCTGGAAAAATTGGGAAGGGGCCAGTCAGTGCTCCTAGGAGGAAGGAAAAAAGGAAAAAAGACGAGGAATACTAAAACCATACTTAAAAAACGGGTGTCAATAAAACCTAAGTAACCAGAAATACTCACCCAAGGTGTAGTATTCCAATGTTCGAAAAACGAGACAAAGGAAGGCTGAATGTATCAGCATAAACACTCATCCAATAGTGTTAAGGGCTGGAAAGAAAGGGGAGGAGATGGCGTTAATGTTCTCCCACACTCGAAAACCGTTGTTAAACAAAGCGCATATAAGGTTGTTCATATCTATTTCTAAACTTTCTTTCATTATGTTAGGCAATGAGACGCTATCATACACTGAGGAATACATCACCACACTCATTCAAGACCCCTCCAACCTTTTCATTTCTTCAAATACCCCAAACATTGATGTGTCCCTTAATGAGAAAATTAACAAATTAGAGAGACTAGAGAAGAAGCTGATCCGCACTCGGCTGCACGGCCATTTTCTAACTAAGTACTTACAATCGAATGTCATACCGGTTGGGCTACAGGTTAAAAACGAACCAGCGATCTTTGTAGACCAACCAAAGTTCAAGGAGGGATTCAGCTTCGTGGCCAACAACTGTTCGCGCCACTGGATGGTCCTTGGAGTGGAGACTGCCCTTGAACAGGTGGAATTGTTGATGAAGGAGATTGCTGATTTAAAGCGGGACATTTCTACAGACAATGCTTTAACCAATGCCAAGGAGGCTCTTGAACGCCTTGAGAAAACCATCAAGGAGTTCGATGTGAATACACAAACCAAGAAATTGGATAAACTATCTAAAGACGTCCGTTTTTATGATAAGAAAGTGACCTACCCATACCTACAGGAAGACTACTATAAACAAGACCAACAAGGCCGTTTCTTCAACAGAGGGAGAGGGGGCTACCGAGGCCCACGGAGATTCACGAATTTTTCGGAGTCGTCTGGCTCCACAGGCAGTGAGGGAGAACAAGCAGGGAGCTATACAGGGTACCAACCTCAGGATTCTACCTACTATCCACCCTCTGGACCGGCTTTTTTAGAAGACCGACAATGGCGCCCACCCAGGGGAAGAAATACGAATTGGAACTGGAACAGGGGACGCGGACGCGGCCGCCTGCAACAAACCCAGGGCTGGGACAGAGCTCAACAACAGGGCATGAACACTGCCCAGAAGCAGGTACATTTCCCTCAGGAACAACATGGGGAAATTCAAACGAGACGTCGAGTCTATCGTTGGTAGGCACATCCAAAGATCCCATTATGAACCTGTCGGATCATATACTTACCGCTGATGAACACCGGATTCTCAGTAAAGGCCTGTCATATGTCCCCACAACCTATCCCAATAAATTCAACCTACAGACTGAGCTGTACCGGTTTTTTCGAAAGATACGGTTACGCTATTTCTTTCGTCAGGCTCCTGTGAGTACAACCACATCGTGTACTGGACTACGCACTCCATCGACATTTACACCTACCTCTCAGATGGTTTCACATCGGATTTTAACCTACGAGAGTACTGTACTAAAGGAGGCGCTTGGAGTATGCTCCACTAGAAAGTATGTCAAGCATAATGTCACCTCAGCGGAACGGAAGGCCTTGGACGATTTGAGGAATAACCGTTCGATTGTCATCAAACCCGCTGACAAGGGAGGAGCCATCGTACTACAGAACGTGGATAATTATAAGGAAGAACTTTACTCCCAACTGAATGATGGCATTAGCTATACCAGACTCAACATAAATCCTACGAAAAAGATCAGCACCATGATCCTTCGAATAACCCAAGAAGGCCTTGCTCAAGGCTTCCTCTCAAACCTGGAGTTTCAGTTTCTGAATCAACCTCAGCCGCGTCTTCCGACAATCTATACCTTACCTAAGGTACATAAAAACTTGGAAAGACCACCTGGCCGCCCCATAGTCTCGGGGTGTGGCTCAATCCTCGAGCCCCTGTGTAAATATATCGATTTCTTCTTGAAACCCTTGGCAGAGAAAACAGATTCTTACCTGCGGGACACGATGCAAGTCATCAATCTGATTGATGGGATGCCCTTCGATCCAACCACCCAGATTCTAGTGACAATGGACATTGTGTCTTTATACACAAGTATCCCTCAACAACATGCTTTGGAGGTGATTTTGGAATGTTTAGAGACAAGAAGCCAACCGGTGCAAGTCCCCTCGGACTTTATCATCAAATTGCTCAACATAGCAATGACGCAGAATTTCTTTTTCTTCCAAAATGACTTCTTCATGCAAACGAAAGGCGTGGCGATGGGTGCCAGCTTTGCCCCAGATCTGGCCATTTTGTATATGGACAACTTCGAACAGACTTTTGTCAGTAATATCACCAACCCATTCAGGCAAAGAATCAAATATTGGAAACGATATATCGACGACGTCCTGATGGTTTGGACGGGCAACGACCAGGATCTTGATGAGTTCTTTCTTTGGTTGAATGATAGATCGGCAGACATTCGGTTTACCATGACCAAGGACAAGTCCAGTATCGATTTCCTTGATATCACCATCAAGGTTATGGACGACTGTCTGTACACAACCTTGTTCCGAAAAACTTCGGAGAGAAACACCCTATTGAGGTATGGAAGTCACCACCCGAGAGGACTACGTGATAACCTCCCCTTCGGACAGTTTCTGAGGATCAGGAGAAACTGTTCCAGAAAAGACGATTTCTTCACGGAATCCGATGACCTCATCCTCAGACTGATTGAACGCGGCTACCCTCGGAGGCTTGTCAAGAGGGCCCGTAAGAGAGCCTGGTACAATCATAGAGACCTCCTCCTTACCCCCAAAACACGGATGGATGATCCCAACAGACTTATATGTGTCACGACCTTTAACACCAGGAGTAATGATATCCGTAAAATCATCAACAAACATTGGCACCTGGTGTCCGCAGAACTCCAGCTCACTGAACCCCCAATGCATGCCTTCAAAAAAGGCAAAAATGTCCGCGATCATGTGGTGAAATCGCTTTTGGAAACACAACCAAGGCCAACAATTGAGTCGCTTTGGCATCTTCCGGCTCCCACGGGCCATGTGAAATGTGGACAGTGCAAAGCCTGCAATTTGACTCTTGAAACAAAGACGTTCCACCATAACAACTGCACGGTGGATCTAAAGGTGCTCACCAATTGTAACACTAAGAATGTTATTTATGCAATAGTCTGCCCCTGTAACAAGATCTATATAGGCCAGACCACCCAGAAAGTGAAATGCAGGATATTGCAACACTGCAGCAGGATTAGATGTAATACACCTGGTGCACCCATGGTTGACCACTTCAATACATGTAACCATTCCCCTGAATCGCTTAGATGGCTGGTAATTGAAGCCATAACACTGGGTGTTAGGGGTGGGGACCTCACTTCAATCCTTAACATCAGGGAGTGTAAGTGGATGGACCGTTTTGACTCTGTCACATGTGGCCTGAATGAACTTGACGCAACTTTTACCCAAATATCTTTATTAAACAATGGTTAAACATCTAAGCCAGCATGGGACACACCCTTGCAAACTGTCTAGTATAAATCTTGGTGAACCGCACTACATTGGTTATCTGCAGTGTTTATATGAATACACCTCCGCTGTGGTGCCGTTTAGTGATACCATTCACCTGTGTTATTCCGTATGCTTTTTTAGCGGCAACCAACGGATATATCTGTCATGTCAATTGTTGTGGTTATTTTCCGTATCATCTACTATTGTTTAAATTAATGTATTGCTTTTTAATACTGTGATCATGGATCAAGAACCAGCAAATGGTCCCTGCTTTACACATCTTCTTAGTTAACATCACACACCCCTTATCCTCCACCAATCAGGACGCGTCTGATGGATATATATTTGATCAGGTGACGCGTCCCAGGGCTAGCTGTCAGACCGACTCTCGCGGCCCTCGAGGTATGTTATCGCTTGCAGCTGCGGCGGTTTCGCTTCTCTCCGTCTCTCTTCCAGACCCTTGGCCGGGTTCGCACGCGAGCACGTGACCTGACACACCCCCGAGCCTTCCAATCAGGGCGCGACCTATTGGCTGTGCGCGCGATTGGTTTTTATTTGTTCAGTCCTGTGACGACACCCAGGGTTAGCTGTCAGTTTCCACGGCGCGGCCCTCGAGGTATGTTGCAGCCTTAGTACTCAGTGGTCCTTTCCCTCAATGGTATACTATAAGTGAGTTTTGCCACTTTTTCAATGTATATGGGATTTCCTACACTTTTGTGCACCCCGCTATAATTTGTAGACGTACCTTGTATGCGCTGGTACCTAATTTTGTAATTTTCCCGCGCATTATCCTTAGGGCTAGCAACCTTATATGCGCTTTGTTTAACAACGGTTTTCGAGTGTGGGAGAACATTAACGCCATCTCCTCCCCTTTCTTTCCAGCCCTTAACACTATTGGATGAGTGTTTATGCTGATACATTCAGCCTTCCTTTGTCTCGTTTTTCGAACATTGGAATACTACACCTTGGGTGAGTATTTCTGGTTACTTAGGTTTTATTGACACCCGTTTTTTAAGTATGGTTTTAGTATTCCTCGTCTTTTTTCCTTTTTTCCTTTCCTCCTAGGAGCACTGACTGGCCTTTCATTATGGACACTTGTGCAGTACTGAGCTGATGTAATACCTTTCAATTTAATGGCATTTGGCCACATGCATGCATCTTACCTTCAGATGTGTTTTCCGCGCCAGAGGTGTCTAGCTGCATCACCCCAACAACAGCTTCAGGCTGGAGTGTCGACTCCACCATGTCCTCCATGGGAGTGTTGGCAGTCTGTGTCGGGGTTCCCTCTCCTGTTTTCTTGGCTTCCTTAAGCCGGTCGGCAATGCGTTCCTTTGCATGACTGCGTAAGTCGTACCATCTTTTTTTTTTAAATCGTCAGTGGTACGGTGTATGACTCCAACAGGGTTCACTTTATTTTGGATCCGGATCCATATTTTGCGTTGCTCCTGCTCTGCAACTTTCAATGACGATTTCTGTGTCTATTTCTGTGTCAGAAAACTTATTTTTCCTCTTCCTGGCACTTTGGCTGTTCTCTCCTGTAGCTGTATCCATTTTGTGAAATGGCCAGGTGTTGTTCCAAATGCTACTTTCACTCCTGTTCAGCTCCTGCAGTCAGCTCCCTCCTCTCACTATGACTGTGCACTGAATGAGCCTTGGGCTGCTGACTGCCTGGTAGTGATGTCATCAAGATGCATCAAATGTGCGACTCCGCTATTAGCAATTTTGCAATTTGCGAAATCGCAAATAGCGAGTTCGCAAATTGAGATCTCGCTATTTGCGATAGCGTTTTATTGCGATTCGCTAATATTTTGCTGTTTTTTTGATGCATCGATTATTGCGATTCCTTATTTGCGATTCCTTATTTCTTGCAAATAAGGAATCGCAATTTTCACATTGATGCATGTGCCATATTATGCCTATAACAAGTCAGATGTGAGGGTTCTGCCCCCCGGGTGTGACGCAGAGTCCTGCGCGCAATGGCCCTGCTAAATGGGAAACAAGACGCCTGTCCCCCAGCGGGCCGGGCGCTGTACCTCTTCAGTGGGGGCCACTCCCAGCTCACAAAATTTCCGGATAGACATCTCTGTTCCAGTTCTGGATTCAGTAGTTCGAGTGTTTCCTTCCAGACCTGTTAGTCCAAGAGGTGCACTTGGAACGAATCAGTGTCGTGAAAGTCCGGGATAGTGAGCGTGTAACCCGACAATCTTTCTTCCTGTACAGGAAGGGAATGTCCCAATCTAATGCTAGTTTTCGACGAGGCAATGTTATTTCTGATCTTGGCTTCTTTAGATTAATGAAAAAGTTTTTGGATTAAGGAAAAAGTCCTGATGATATGCAGAGATATTATTCTGATAGGCATGCCCTAATTTGGTGGGAATGTATTGTTCTAGGCATCCTCAAATTGAAAGACAGGAAGTGCTGTGGTAGAATTACCCTCGGACAGTCGGTGGAACACTCTACTCTTCCAAACTGCCACAATATGTGCTTCACTGCCCGCAAAGACAGAGACTACCATAAAAAACCTGAATTAACCAGGATGGTAAAAAGTGCAGTTTCCTCACTTAAATCTCATAGTATAAACAGAATAAGCATCACTAGCAACAGGTAGGACTTAGTCTAACACACAGATGTCATGCTCACATGGTCTGACTCACATTATGCCACGTGGCACTAAACGAGGTGCCTCTCGGAAATGGCCATCTTTTCCACAACAGCAGCATGCACCACGTATGGAAGGAAGGACAGACTCTAGTTTGAGGGCAGGCACTGCATGGGTCCCCTAAGTTCTCACGAGTCACTCAAGTGGGAATGTGCATCAGGTTGGTTGTCTAACATATCTGAGTGTGCTAGATGTTCAGAGGCCCTGATTCTGAGGTTTGTGGGGCTCCCAAACTTCCGGCGACCATTTTGGCAGGATGAAACCACACCTGGTCCCCATAGCCTGTACTAGGCAGCTGAGCATTCAGGTTGTCCTCTCAAATTGTTCTCCAGAAGGCAGCTTGCTCTCTGGTCGTCTGAAAGTTTACAGGACGCTTTGAAAAAAACTCAAAGTCAAATAAGATAAAAGTTTGTGGTGCTAACATGACTTAAGAATTACTGTGTCACAAAAAAACATATCTTACACATCCTCAATGAAGATGGAATACTAGGTTACATAAGGAAACAGGCATTTGCTATGCAATAGGTCTCACATTTTAGAAACTCTGACCTATTGGTATTGTAACTGACAATACCTTTTATGTGTTGTTTTTAAAACACATAAATAAAAGGCATTGTCCTTTGCAGTGCTGATAGCTCACAATCTCGCAATTGCGAGACCTTTTGCATTGCAAATGCTTGTTTGTTTTCTACTTACAGGTTTCATCTGGCGTTATCTACAGTTTGGTGTAGCAGTTTCTTCCTAAGCAAACTGCCATTAAGTTTCTGTTCTCCTCTGAACTAAAATTAAAGGGGCATTGTGCGTTACTACACGTGGTTTTGTATTGCTGCTTATATTCACATTTTTTAACAGTGAACAACAAGTACCTAATGACATCCTATTACCCAGTTGTATTATAATAAGAAATCAACCTATTATTACTTCAGCTGACACGATTAGACATTGCTGCTGAACGCTATCTCTCACTCGGGGCAGACTGCGAGGGTCTGAAGCCAAGCATTGCGCTTTTTAAACTCTGAACTTGCTGCTAAAAATACCTTTTAAATTGTTGAGTGTTGGGAGATTTTTGTGTTAATAATTTCATTAAAGTTTTGCACAGTCCGCTTACCTGCACCTTAAAATAACTAACTCACTCGCTCTTAGCGAGACTCCACCGCTCAGGCCAATTAACAGGCGCCATCTTTGTTTGCGCTCTAGTGGTTGGGGCTATTTTAACGGGGAATGCAAGCGCGCAGTGGGCGCGCCAATGGCGCGCCAGAGGCGCGCCAGAGGCAAGCCCGTCTGCGCCCGGGCCGCGCCGCGCCCCATAAATGCTGCCAGTTTAAACTCAGTTCAACCTCACTATTCGAGGGACGCCGTACTTAATATCGGTAATGGGAAGGCAGGGGCTCCTTTGCAGGCTTTGACCTGCGGGTTGGTCAACAGCAGATCATTACTAAAACATCACCAGGAGATCCATGACTTGCTGGAGGACCGAGACCTGGACCTACTATTCATTACGGAAACTTGGATCACCCCTGACTCCTCGGTGGAGCTGGGATTTTCATGCCCAGCAGGCTATAAAAATTTTCAGAAACCACGCCCGACAGGGAGAGGAGGAGGGGTAGGGATAATCTTTAAAGACAAATGGGACTGTGTCCCTCTGGCGTTATATGATATAACAGGGTACGAACTCCTGGGTTTCTCTCTACAGGAGCCCAAGGGGAAAATACTGTCAGGCATGGTCTGCTACAGGCCCCCGGGCCCAGACTGTCATCATCAGACCCTGTTGGATACCATTACCACTCTGGCTCTCTCACATTCCAGACTGCTCCTCCTTGGAGATTTTAATCTGTGGGACACAGGGAATTTAGGGAACCACCTGAAGGCTCTGAACCAAACTTGTGAGAACTGCGGTTTGCAGCAGCTTATTTATAAGCCTACTCACAAGGGAGGAAACACGCTTGACTTAGTTTTTGCCAAGCTATCCGAAACAGAGGTACTCAGCATCGACCCGCTGAACTGGACTGATCATTTCTTGATTCAGTTCAGGATAACTCTACCGAGAAATAAGCTGACGGGCAGTAATCCAACCACCCATCGGTGGGGGAGAGACTGGGCGAAACTCTCTAAACTCAGCCCAGCCCTATTTCCTTGTCAGACCAAACTCAAACCTGGGGAGGCAGTCGAGACAAGTTACAAAAGATATAGTAACTCCATCAATGATGTTCTGGAAGAACATATCCCCCCAAAAAAGCTTAAGATCAGATGCACACCCTCGGCCCCCTGGTTTAATGAGGAGCCGAGAGTGCTACGTGTTGCCCGCCGGCAGTCGGAGAGGAGATGGCGCAGGGCCTGTTTAAAATCTGATGAATTTGCTTTAAAATCAATTCAAGTTAAATATAAGCAGGCGATTAAGGAGGCAAAGTCCCAATTTTATGCAAGCTCTATCCTACAGGCACCCAACGGTTCCAAGGCTCTCTTCAATATTGTAAGAGACCTTGCTAACCCTGGCTGCATGGCCAACAGTATCAAGCCATCGCAAAACCTGTGTAATGAGGTTGCCACCTTTTTTATTGACAAAGTCACAAATTGTAGGAGGCCTTGATTGCAGTATACTGGAAATGCCTTCCACCAGCGAGGCTGTCAGTAAGGATGTCTTCCTGAGCTGCTTCTCACCTCCCACAGAGGAGAGTTTTAGCATTATAGCTCGGCAAATCTCATCTGGCTCGCCTCTTGACCCCCTTCCTCATAAGATCTGGAAGGAGTTTGGCCCTAATCTATTCCCTGGTCTGTGGCAAATATGTTGCCAATCTCTGAACGAGGGAATAGTACCAGACTGCTGGAAACGGGCGATAGTCACTCCCCTGTTGAAAAAGCCTTCTCTGGACCCCACGCTGCCTGTTAATTTCCGCCCCATATCTCTATTGCCATTTCCAGTTAAATTTCTGGAAAAAGTGGTCAGCAAGTCCCTGTCAAATTATCTGGAAGAGAATCAGCTGCTGGACAGGGACCAGTTTGGATTTCGGCCGGGGCATGGAACGGAAACTGCCTTGACAACAGTACTGGACAAACTTCGGATGCGAGCCGACAATGGAAAGTCTTCAGTACTAGTACTATTAGACATGTCGGCCGCGTTCGACACGGTTAGTCATACTATACTGTTGTCAAGACTGGAAAGTTTAGGGGTTCAGGGATGTGCCCTGGAATGGATACGTTCCTACTTAGCGGACCGGCAACAGGCAGTTATGATGACACCCTTCATCTCCCCTTGGTCCCCGGTTCGTTTCGGTGTACCTCAGGGCTCGGCAGTTAGTCCGATCCTTTTTAATGTATATCTGGGCCCACTGATCACCCTTATTAAATCCTTCGGGATCGAAGTGGTCAACTATGCGGACGATATTCAACTGCTGTTCTCCTTTGAAGGTGATGATGCGGTCCCCATGAGTTCTTTTCAAGAATGTATGGGGCAGGTGGCAGATTGGCTGAAAACTAACTCCCTGCAGCTGAATGCCGAGAAAACTGAGTTGCTGTTCTGTCATGCTGCTAGAACATCCAACCTTTTTTCGGGTGAGTTCAGGCTCCGTCCGGGGGATGCCCCCATAGTAGCCTCAAAAAAAGTTCGCAATCTGGGGGTTATGGTGGATGAGAACCTCCAGATGCAAACTCAGGCCAACAAAACAATTAGCACCTGCGTTTCCCTGCTGAGAGCCCTCCGTCAAATTCTTCCACTCCTACCCAGTGAGGCAAGGCCTCTGGTGGTCCAGAGTGTAATTTTGAGTAGACTGGATTATTGTAACTCCTTGTATTTGGGTGCTCCCCAATACATTGTGCAGGGGCTGCAACGAATCCAGTCTTCGGCAGCCAAGCTGGCACTGAATCGACAACGTGACTCCTCGGTGCAGCAGGCACTGAAGGATTTACATTGGCTGCCCGTAAAAGACAGAATCAGTTTTAAATCCCTGGTTCTGGTCTATAAAGCCTTACACAATACAGGGCCATTACCCTTGCGAGAGCGTTTTTCATGGTATGAACCTAAAAGACTTCTTCGTTCATCCAATCAAGGACTAGTTTCCGTCGCTAAAATCAAACTAGCGAGGATGGGTGGTAGGGCCTTCAGCACGGCTGCTGCATGCCTTTGGAATAAGATCCCCCGAGAATTGAGATTGGCTTGATCCTTGCTGGGCTTCAGAAGAAGCCTCAAGACCTGGCTTTTTGCCAAGAACAGATAGCAATTCTTCCTGTTTAGCTGACTGAACATTTAATATGTTTTTATCATCTTGTCTCCAAGCACCAGGATACCCGTAGGGTGACAGTCGCGCTATACAAAAGCAATATACAATACAATACAATCACTGTTGTATGGAAGAGCAGATCTGTGTCTCTATCTCTGTCTCTTGAATCCATAACTCCTTCCCCTAACGTCAGCTTTCACCAGTGGTAGGCTTAGAGGCGCATACCCCTGGGGAGATTATCACTGAACTCTTGTGGTACATAATATCTGACAGTCAAAGGAAGAAGAGAAGGACTATAGTGAAGGCTTCCTAGCTACCTGACCTTGACCTACAAAGAAATGCAGGACTGTTTTTGCTATGCAACCCCATTGTTATGCAACTTTCAGTTCACTTGGTCAGATAGCAGTTGAGCCTTCATTATAGCCTTTCATTTGTTTCCATGTGAAGCAAAGATTTGGTGGCAAGAGACCCTTCATTATAGTCTGTCTTTCCTTTTCATGTGAAGAAACAAAAGTAGGACCTAAAAGAAGAGTCAATGGCTTCCTCATTTTCACTTAAATTGGTTGATTAGTGAAGGAGTGTTTATCATAGTCAGGGCCACTGGAATTATGTGATTGTGCGCTGCTGCAATTTTCGCGTAATTGTAGATTTGCCACATTTGCCACATAATCCATCATCTGCTGCTTAAAGTGCAGATTTTAACAACAAAAAATTGTTTCTATCTCTAAAGGTTCTAAATTTAGTAAAGACGTAGTGGCACATGTTTTAGTGCAGTGGAAGGAAATGTGCAAAGGTCTACTGGTCACCTTTCTGTAGCTTATTGTTATATTTGGGTGTTAAACTGGTACTAATGAGGTACAACTAACACCCAGATAGTGCTGACAAGTTTAACAAGCATTTGCAATGCAATAGGTCTCGCATTTGCAAGAGATTAAGCTATTGGCATTGTAAATGACAATGCCTTTTATTTATGTTTTGAGAACCTGCAAGCGTTGCGTAAACACAAACTTTGCACTTATAGTCCTTGCTTACGCGATGCAAGGCTTGCAGTAAAAGAGGTGCAGTTAATGCCAGCCTTGCCTCTCGACCTATTACATCTCAAATGCTTGTTTTATGTTATATTTTTCTGAAGGAAGGAAAGGCTGACGTTAGGAATCTGCTGGCTGATTCGGCAGAATTTACAAAAATCAGTATTTTTACTCCAATAATTTAACATGTCTGTTTTGTAATGGTACCATAAAGCCACGTCATGTTTAAGCCAGTTGAATGTACTTATTTCATTGCCCTTGAAAGGATGAAAAGTAGCACAAGGATAGTCAATTTCACTTGCGACCTCGAATTTTCATTTAAAAGCCTCAGACATGCTAAAGAGTGTAACCACGTGTCATTTCAATGCAAGCAACTGGATGGATACCCCAGAGCACAACCGTATGTAAAATGACTGTGAAAGGTGTGGGCATGGATACTTCTATTAGAGGACCGATATGGGCTTGAACGCTGACTTTCGAGCGCCACATACACCTCAGCAGTAGCACGTTAATTCAATTAACTTCATTTTCTATTTCCCTCACAAGACCCCAGTCCCTTGCCTACTCACCTGCTAGATGCATCTTGGGCAGCATTACCGAAGGCTAGCCCTCCTCCTCGGGAGGATGAAAGGCTGAGTAGCCACAGGGGGGTTCAAAACACTACTTTCACAAGGATCTCAGCAGGGAGCGGTTAACCCACGCTGCTACATTAGTGCGCCGTCTTACCTGCTCCACGCTGAGCGGCATGCAAATCCAATATTCCTTCTGCAGCACCTCTGTCCGCAGTCTTGTTGTTCACCTGGCGGCACTGGCTCCAAAAAAACCAAAGTTTATCCAAAACAATCTCTGGCGCTTGGCTCACCTCGCAGGCAGGAGCTGTGGCCAGCACACCTTTTGTACTGGGAGTAGAAAACTCCTCCTACTCTACTCACACACACTGGAAAGTTAACCCCTCGCCGCCCAGGAACCTCCCTTCAAGGCGGAAGGCGGAGAACCAGCCCGAAGTGCACATTCCGGAAGATGCAAGGCGGTCTTTATCTGTAAATTAAACAAGTAGTTTAAGTGGCGCTCATATAAAGCGCTCCAATACTATAAGCCACAGTAAAAAAAACAAGCATTGGCATAGCCAATAGGTCTCGCTTTTGGGACCTTATAAGTATTTAGTTATGCAGCACAATATCCTTGGTGCAACAACATCAACTGTTGCATGGCTAAACACTTATAAGGTCCCAAAGGCGAGACCTATCGGCTATGCCAATGCTTGTTATTTTTACCTTTCACACTCCTCTGAGGTGAGCTTTCACACTTCTACAAAAGAACAATACTTCAAACAGAGCGTGTACACACTATGCAATAATATTTTAAAGATTTCAGGAGGTCAAAATTATCTTTCCCATTTTTGAGTATTATATATATGATTTTGTGAAGAAAACAGAAGTTAACAGCAATATTAGTTTTAGGAAAGGCAATGCTCGTTCCAGAAAAGCAAGGCACTTCTTATATACAAACTCTAGGCAAATCTCTGATGCATGCAAATGTTTTTAATAAATGTTTAAGAATAGCAAACACAAAAAATATGCATAGTGAAATTTCATTCTGCTGCACCTGTCACAGCTCCATTTCAGTTGACCGACCTGAGTGGTATGTTCAATGCAAATCACTTTTTTGAGACGTTCCATTCATTTTATTATCTAATATTCTTTATATAATAAGGTGCAATAAAACTATATGGTGTCTATCGGCAGCAATGCAATTTCAAGCTAATCCAGACATAACCACACACATTTACATTAACCAGTGTGCGTGTTTGTAAAACTCCTGAATCCAAATATAAAATAATTTTTTGAAAATACTCAAATCTGCCCACTGTAATGTGTGTTTAAAATGTGACCATGTAAACAGTTCTGTTTTGGATGTCATTGTTTAAAAATGTGAAGCTTTTCCTGCCTAAAAGATTTTGTGTTCAAATCTAAACGGAATTGCAGCACAGTTGCAACTTAAATTAAGGAGGATGTCTCGGTATGGCTTGTTCTCTCCTGGCGCCCGTGATTTGTGTACTTGTAACACTTGCAAATGCCAAGCCATTAATCAAGCCGGATGGCTCTGTCTGGCTTCGAGCCCAGTGGCGCCTGTTGTCCGTTCCCTCCTTAGCATTAGTAAATGCAGTATTTGAAGAGAAGTGCTTTTAGCTACAATTAAACGCTCTGTATTTAATCTGTAAGGTTTGTGTTTTTTTAACGTTAGTAGTGAAATTTTCAAATAATGTATTTCTACAAGTACACAGGGTTTGACATAGCGTGAAAGAAACATTTCCAAGTGTTTCCTTATGTTTAAGGCTGAAACTCTTCCGTGCAGTAAGGGAGGGGGAGGAGCGGGTGAGAGAGGGGGAGGAAAGCCGGCCATGCGAGGAATGCTATAAACCAGGATAGCAGCTGTGCACGTGCATGCCATCGCGAACGCAAGCTGGAGGCCTGAAAAAAGAAACTAGGTTAGCACTTCCAAAACCCGCTTACTAAAACTCTCGCCAGAGCAGCGCTATAAGCGCTGGCTCAGGCGAGACCTAATAAAGTTTTCGTGGGATTGGAAAGCAGCGAGGAAAGTGTGGCCCTATCACAGAACAATGACAAACTGCAATGAAGCTGAGAGAGGCGGGAGGTGTTGTTCTTGGAACAGTGTGGGAGGTGGGAGATTAAGTGAACTGTTAGCGGCGGGGAGAGATCAGAAATACGAACTCCAAGATCCTTGAAAGGTGATCCTCCCTGACCCTGAAACCGGACGGTGGAATTGTGCATGGGTCCCGCGTGCAAACAAAGTGGCATGGCCGCTATTACATGATAGCGCACAACAGGGCACTTGGTAAAAAACAAAGTGGCACGTCTGCCATTACACAAAAGCGCACAACGGGCGCTAGTTAAACAAAGTGGCGTGTCCGCCATTACATGAAAGCGCACAACAGGGCGCTTGGTAAACAAGGAAGTAGTCCATAAAGAAAAAGATAAAAGGCCAGTAGCGGAACTAAACTGTAGTTGGTCGGTGCTGCTTCCTGAAAAACGGAAGTGACGTATCGGATTGCAAGACGACGATAAGCCAGCTAACAAGAGCAATGCCAGAGTTAACCAACGGCAAGAGGCAGGAGAAATTACCCTCGATATTGTTTTTACTATAGGTCTTGCAAAAGCGCAAGCACTGTCTAGGCTCGACCTAAAAATTACTAAATAATGAAGTAATACTATCACAAAATGTGCTGCATAATGCCACATAATTTGCCTTTCTGGTCACATAATTTACTCACCCCTGCTGCAAAATGTGACCCTCTGCTGCCACATACTTTCAGTGGTCCTGATTATAGTTATGTTTTTTCCAATGTGAAAACATGATTGGATGGCAAGAGAATCAAATCAAAACAGGATTATAAAAATGTATCCCTTGCTGTCAGTCAATGTGAAATCAACATTGGGTAGCAAATGACCCTTCAGTATACTCCTGCTTTTGTTTCTATGGCATAGAAATAAAGAAAGCAATGATATGAGGACCTGTGCTTTGAATGCTATATGTGGATGCTCATACTCATACTCTTTAAATGCACTATCATGAAGCAGATAGATGTTAGTATGGTCTCGATCTTCTACAACGTGAGGAAGGAGATATGGCCTTTTGGTTAGAGCAGCTGATCTTGTAAACTAAGGACCCAGGCCTCAGCACTAGGCTCAGCATCATGTGAGTCTGGGCAAATCACGTAATCTCCCTGTGGCAAAATGTTTTATTTGTGTAATACCCACTTGATGTACGTGATATAGCACCATCACCCAACCACCCCATGTAATGTACAGTGCACTTTTGCTTCCTAGTTAGGTTGGTATTATATAAATATTAACACATACATACATGTAGTCAAATGGAGTGCAACTTTGTACAATGCACAAATAGGTTTAATGTTTTTCAAGATAAGCTGAAGCTTCAGTGGCATCTAGTGCAGCTTGTAAAGGATGATACCATCGGACATATTTTAAAACAAGCACTGGCAAATTCAATGGGTATACCAGAGATACTCACTTTAATGTATTAGTACATGTAAATAGCTTTAGTGCATGCCTATGGTTCAATGCATCAAAAAAGTTAGATTTGCTGGCTTTTCCATTGCTTTTTTTACAGGCTAGCTTCATTGTACGCTGAGAACAATTATGAACTGTCTCCAGGCACCGCCTCATCATATTTGGTGACTTGAGTCTGTCGTGTATTCTCAGAAGTTCTGGAAATGTATCCCCTTGCTTTTGCGCTGGCTCGGAGAGACATTTTGTATGTGAGTTTTCAAAGTGCTGCTGGCTGGCCTAGCGCTTGCGTTCACGCGACCGTGCACGCGCGAACCGCTAGCTTCAGCAGCACTTTGAAAACTCGTGCGTCATCGCGATCGTGATCACTTTCGCTTTCAGAGCGATCGCGATGACGCATGCTTTCAATGCTTGCTTAGAATACTGCACAACATGAGCATATGCACATTATTTAGTGCCACACTGTGTTGTGCTTTAAGTATTGTTTTAAAAATGCTCCTCATTGTGGCAAAGCATAGGAGACGAACGATGGAGGTTTTTGTTTGAAAACTTCTATGCTGCAGTGGCCATGATGATTCTTTTTATTGATTTGTAACACACCCACTCATCAGCTGAATAATACGTAGGCACAAGCTGACCACCCTTGCAATGTCACTAGACGGCAGATGTCCGTGTAGCAATAAGGGAGTTGGTCCATAAATCCGCGAGATCGAGGATCCGCACACTTATAATGTAAAGGTAGTATGCGTTGTAATGGAATGCGTTGTAAAGGTAGTTTTTAAAAATGCGTTGTAGTGTCATGCGATGTAATGGAATGTGTTGTAGTGGATGTTGCGTTGTAAAAATTGCGTTGTAAGTGCATGCTTTGTAAAAGTATGCGTTGTAACGTCATACATCCGGCTACCATGGCCAAGCTCTATAATCTCCGTCTTCTCGGTGTTAATTTTCAGGAAGCTATCCCGCATCCAACTCATAATTTCAGACAGGCAGCTATGGAAATTGAAAGTCATGTCATTCGGTTGTTCAGCAGCCGAAACTATGAGCTGGGAATCATCAGCATAGGAGATTATCGGAAAACCATGTTTCCTAATGAGCTTGGCCAAGGGATCTACATAGATATTGAATAGCGTTGGTGATAAGGCTGAACCCTGTGGTACGCCACATGGCAAACAAAAAATGTTTGACTGCAAACCATCCCATAGCAAGCTCTGCTCCCTACCTTCCAAAAAAGAAGAGAGGAGGGACAGTGCAGTTCCCTGAACACCAATCTCCTGGAGCCTCCGAATCAAAACCGCGTGGTTTACGGTATCGAAGGCAGCCGACAGATCTAACATCACCAGGACCGCCCTACCTCCCCCATCCACTATGCTCCGAATTTTCTCTGCTGCCACCAGAAGTGCTGACTCCATAGAGTGTTGAGCGTGGAAACCGTGCTGAGAGGAGTCAAGCAGATCATGGGAACCAAGATATTCCGTTAAGGATCGGTTTAACTCCCTCTCCAGAATCTTGGCAGCCATTGGCAATGCAGCAATTGGGCGGTAGTTCTTTAAAATATGGGGATCCAGAGTGTTTTTTTTTAGCAGTGGTCTAATTATTGCCCTCTTCCAACTTGAAGGGTAACTGTCGGATTCAATTACTTGATTAATTAACGGGGACAACTCCTTTGCAATCAACTCTTCCGCAAGATGCAAAACTGAAGGGGGGCAAGGGTCCAAGGGCGATCCTGACTTTGTTAAAGTAATCAGCCTGCACGTTTCCTCCTCTGTAATAGGGGCAAAGTTCCCAAGGCCAGTATTGCCCTTGGGGCTAGGTTCCTGCCTCTGGCCGCAACTCTCCGAGCTGGAGAACGAGCTCATGAAATCATTGTGAATTGCCTGTACCTTGTCCTAGAAGTACACGGCAAGCTTTTGGCATGTTTCTTGGTCAGGCCGATAGGAGTTATCCTGAGGGGGCTTAGAAAGAGCAGATATAGTCTTAAAAAGCTCCTTGGCCGAGTTACCGGCTTCCCTAATCTTAGTCGCAAAAAAGGCACTTTTGGCTACAATTATTGCTTGTCTGTAGGCAGTAAGGGTGCAGTTGTAGTGTTCTTTACCCTCAACACTGTAGTCCCTTCTCCACAGACGCTCTGCCCTCCTACAAGTGCCCTTCAGGGCCTTAAGTTCGTTATTGTACCAGGGCGCGGATGGTTTGGTTCTCCTAGAGCCAAGCAGCTTCTCAGGTGCTACCTTATCAGCTGGCGCCGCCAGCCATCCATTAAAGAGCAATGCCGCCTCGGAAATATCTGTGCTGTAGGTGGGACGTGAACCTCCCAGTGCAGAGCGAAAATTGTCCGCGGTCACCTGAGACCATGGTCTAATCTTTTGCTTCTCTAACCTGGGACCAGGGGGGAATACTGATACTCCAGTCATGATATTAAAATAGACTGCCCTATGATCAGACCAAGGAAGAGTCATAATATTGACAATCTCCAGGTCCATGTTGTTAATAAAAATGCCATCTAAAGTGTGGCCCAAGCTATGAGTAGGGCCCTTAACTACTTGATTAAAACCTAATGCTGCTAAGTTTTTAATCAGCACAGCCACTTCCGGCTGATCCGTGAATTCAAGATGGTAGTTGAAATCACCCAGAATAATAAAAGGATGGTGATCCATCCGGGATTCTAAAAAATGCATAAGCATTGCAGGAAAGGTGGACTTGGGCCCAGGTGGACGGTAAGCTAATACTCCTTGGAATTTATAGGAGTTGCCTACATAGATGGTAAAACAAAGTACTTCCGCGGGAAGATCTAGGTATGTTTCCGCACAAATTCCTAGGTGTGCTAAATGAGCGACTGCTATCCCCCCCTTACCTATTCTATCCTGGGTGGTGACAACATACCCACTTGGTAAGGCAATATTCCAATCTGGACCGGATGTCTTCATGTGTGTGGTGATGTCACTGTGTGTATGCTGATGTCAGTGTATGTGTAGTGGTGTCAGTGTGTGTACTTGTGCCTAGTGTGTGTGTGGGCGCGGGTTAGGGTGTGTTTGAGTGCCTGTGTGAGATAGACAGCATGTTTGTGTTGGCGTCAATGTATGTGTCTCTGGTCTGTGGTGTTCGTGTGAGAAGTGGCGCCTGTGTGTGTTAGTGTGTTCTCTCACTGAGTGTGTATGTGTGTGCTAGTGTGCTGGTGTGAGATGATGCCAATGAGTGTGTGTGAGTTGGTGTCAATATCTGAGTTGTGATGTCTGTGCGTGGGACGGTGACACATTGCGACCCCTGTGTCTCTTTGTCTGTAGCTGCGTGTTGCCGCCCGATGCCACAGGCCTCCTCTCTGCCATGTCGGTGGCACGGAAGAGTAGCCCTATTTAAGGAAAAAATTTTTTTTACTTAAATCTTCCCTCGCGGCTGTAAACAAACCCCGGAAGGTGCCCTCCGCACCCATCCGCCAGCTTCACATGCAGCGGACAGTTAGTCGATTTTTTAAAAGGGCAGTTTCAATTTCATTTCAGATATGAGTCTGTGCGCATTTAATGTGAAGCTTTAGATCACATTAAATGCACTAAATTAAAGACAAGTGTAATTATAATGTGCTGCGCAAAATTAGTTCTATAAGGTGCGAGTGGTTTTGTGGGCTGTGAACCAAATAGGCGTGAATTCTAATCCCGGTTTCTCACTTTAGGCAAAGGTGTGATCTTGCGCAAATCACCTTTTCGACTTGTGCCTCTGTATGAGAAAAATTAATAATAAACAACAAGTCAAACTGAATCTAATTGCATGTTTAAGGTTCAGCAATCGCTATCAAAGCTGTGTATAGAGACGTTATGCCAGCAAGCCCCTCAAAAACCTGAATAAGAAAACATTTTCACCTTCCCCTCCAAGTTGTCTCGAAGTCTGAGAGGGCTGCGCTTTCACACACCCGTGCACGCTTTTCCGAGGAGATTGTTTTAGATCAGCATTTAGATATATAACGTATAAACATGGTTACGGACATGGGCCTATTTACCATGAGTCATTTTAAGATTAATGTTTTACCCCATGGTTGACGCAACGCGATAAACAGATGCTTAGGCACAGACATGATAGACCTGCTTCGGTCACTTAAAAGAAACATCTCTGGCTGTTACGATTTATATTTGCTATAATACTACATATACATAAGCGACATACAACAAAACTGGAGTATGCACGTGCACACTCTCTACTACTCACTCTCTACTACTCTCTACTACTCACTCTCTACTACTCTCTACTACTCTACTCTCTCTACTCACTCTACTACTCTCTACGACTCACTCCCTACTACTCTCTAATACTCTCTACTCACTCTCTACTACTCTCTGCTACTCTACTCTCTACTCACTCTACTACTCACTCTCTGCTACTCTCTACTACTCACTCTCTACTACTCTACTCATTCTCTACTACTCTCTACTCCTCACTCTCTACTCCTCACTCTCTCCTACTCCACTACTCACTCTCTACTACTCTTTCCACTACTCACTCTCTACTACTCTCTACTACTCACTCTCTACTACTCACTCTCTACTACTCTCTACTCTCTACTCATTCTCTACTATTCACTCTCTACTACTCACTCTCTACTCTACTAATCACTCTACTACTCACTACTACTCTACTACTCACTCTCTACTACTTACTACTCTACTAATCACTCTCTATTACTCACTCTCTACTACTCTCTACAACTCACTCTCTACTACTCTCTACTACTCACCTCTTTACTCACACTCTACTACTCACTCTCTACTATTCACTCTCTACTATTCACTCTCTACTACTCACTCTCTACTACTCACTCTCGACTACTCTCTACTACTCACTCTCTACTCTTCACTCTACTCTCTACTACTCACTCTCCACTACTCACTCTCTACTCTCTACCTCTCTACCTCTTACCTCTCTCTACCTCTGTACCTCTTACCTCTCGCTACCTCTCGCTCTACCTCTCTATCCCTCTACCTAGTCTCTACCTCTCTACCTCTACCCGCACACATATGCACATATATATGTTTATATATATATATATATATGCATATGCATTTATTATCTACTGGCGGTCGCCAGTACTTAGTGATAGTTAGGACCGTGTTTCCATAGGAAATCTGAAAATTCTATTTTGAATAACTTTGGCGCCGGTTGACGAATCCTCGCGACATTTTCAAAACTAATGGGGCGCTCCGCTCAGCTCCTACCCTGAAAGTCTCGGGGAGATCTGTCAAGCGGGGGCCGAGAAAAAAGGGGGGTCCCAAAACGCGTTTTCCCCATGCATTTTCCCATAGGACCTTTAGTCGAAGGTACAGCCTGAACGGCTGAACAGAATTACTTGAAATTTGGCAGAGAGGTAGTCCTCAGGTCAGGGAAGTGCCTTTTGCATGTGTGGAGTCAATCTGTTCAGTAGTTTCTGAGAAAATTGCAGTTAAAAGCACATACATATCTATAGCCGCGCACGGTGCGCGCACCCTAACGTGCGCGAGCGTAATTCTGATTGGTGGTTACATGTCAGTCAACGTTCGATTCGGTAGAAATCAGGGAGTGTCGGCCGCCATTTTGTTTGTTGTGGGTGCGAGAGTGAAAAAGAGAGGTGGCGAACGTGAAAAGGGGGCAGGGTAGAGAGTTCCTGACCCCCTAGCCTTTGTCAGGGGGTCCCTAAAGGACCCCGAAGGGTGAAAGAACTTTTTTTTTTTTTTTTAAATCGCGGGGTGCGCGCACCATAATAGAGAGAAAAAAAAAAATTAGCATTTAAAAAAACGTACAAATTCACTTAAAAAACCATAGGTTTCACACATGTTATAGTTAGGTGGACATTTCACTCGAAAAAAAACAATGAAATTCCCCTGTTATAGTTAGTTCAGATAACTATAACTCGCGCGACCGCCACTCTATCACAAGGATGATGTCATCAGTGATGTCATGAGTGATGCCACTGACCATGTCATGAGTGATGCAATATGTGACGTCATGAGGAGTGGATTGCGGGCGCGCGTGTTATAGTTATCTGAACTAACTATAACAGGGGAATTTCATTGGTTTTTTTCAAGTGAAATGTCCACCTAACTATAACGTGTGAAACCTATGGTTTTTTAAGTGAATATATATATGTATGTGTGTATATATATGCATACATATATAAACATATATACATCTGCATATCTATATAAATACAAATATAAATGCATGCATACATATAAATATACATATATGCATACATATGCATGTTATGTACATGAAAGTTTGAAAGTCACTAATAAAAGCAAAGCTAAAAAGCCACCTAATTACAAACAGAATTGCTTTAACTTAAACGAGGGCGAGACCTATTGCATTTTCAATGCTTGTTATTAAATGTCAGCCTCCCTTATGCTCTCCAGCTAAACACCTGCCTCGAAGCCTCCCGGGCACGTTCTCTGCAGATGAAGGGCTGCGTGAATACCTGAGCTCTCACCCTCCCTCCTGAAGCCAGGCATGACTAGAGGTGGAAGGATTGCTAGAGCTGAGGTATGCAAGGCGCCTAAGGGCTTCCAACACGCCCTCTACACAGCTCCCGTTCACAGGGCTGACTTTATTTCAGGGCTTCTTGTCTAAAAAACAGCCTGTGCACAGGACTAGTGATGCACAGGCAAGGGCTGTCGGCGTGCAGTGCCATGCTGGAGATTTAACAGCGACCACCTTATAGGCACTGTTCATGATACATTGAACAGCGATTGCAGAAATAACAATGCACGGAATATTGTAGATGGCGACAGAAGCAGTTTCAGCCATGAGACTCGAAATCTTTATCAGAGCACAGTAGTGTTACGAATGCCTCATCTGGGTAAATGTATGCTGTGAACGAGTTAGGAAACTGTCTTCCGGGAACATCCTGCCCAGGATGCTGATGGCACAACACTTGGAACACTTGGTAAATACCAATATATTCAACATGTGCTCAGAAAACATCACATTCTGTATGTAATTCCTCATTTCCAGTGGAAAGCTTGGTATGGGGGTATTAGGGAGGCACTGAGGTGGTGCGATCGGTGCCACTACACCGGGCGCTGACTTTTGGGCGGCGCCGTGTTTTGAAGTACACTATGGTTTTAAAAGCACCTGCTGCCGCGTTCCTTGCCTTCAGCAATTTTCAGGCAACCATTAAAATGTCAAGTAAACCCGATGATTGATGGACCTGTTGTAGAGTGATTAGAGTTTTGTCTGGTGGACGTTTTGACTCATCATAAAGTAGCGCCATGTTTACCACGATCACAAAGTGCATCCAATGTAAATCGGTCATCAGTGCCTTACTGCTTTTGTCAGAGGGCCCTTTTTAGGTCTCGCCTGACCCAGCGCATGCGCTGGTCTGGCAAGACTTATTGAGAGGGCTCCAAAATGTGCTACTAGGCCAGCCTGGAGCTACAGTGCATTTGCGCGGGCGCGCGAGCCGCACTTTACCGCTAATACTTTCACTTTAGCGACCCCACGGCCGCTTTGATGTTTGATCGTGATCGCGATCACTTTTACTTTTGCGGCCGTAGGGCCGCTTTGCATAGCCAATAGGTCTCGCTTTTGGGACCTTATAAGTATTTAGTTATGCAACTGTTGCATGGCTAAACACTTATAAGGTCCCAAAAGTGAGAACTATTGGCCATGCCAATGCTTGTTGTTACTTGCAGTTTAAAAGTTTAAATCCTAATATAGCACACTGAGCATTTAACTATCATCAAAGAGCTGCATGCAAACTTCAAGGTTTAGATTTGAGCGTTAGGATTTCCCCCCTGTCTTTCATTACCATAATGTTGCAAAAAGGGTTCACTTGGGTAGAAATCAATTCTTATTAGTAAAGCCAACCCTCAACTATCCTGTTACATTTGAAATTCTGAGTTTTGCTATACACTGATTTACACACTTATGACTCATTGTGTAATGTGCATGTGATGTAAAGTGCTCTGACACCTAACACTGGTATGAGTGACGCTATAAAAAAAAAGAAATTCCTGAGAGAGATCTTGGTTAAGAAAACTTGAGGGACACTGTTGAAGGGTGGTCCTCAGGGAATCCGTGGAGAAGGAGGTTATTGTGGGGGGCTCCACAAATATTGTCGCACCGGGTGCCACCAGCGCTACAGCCAGCCCTCTTTAGCACACTCAGTGTATATTGCACCCTGCAGTGTAAGTGTTTTCTGGGGGCAATAAATACTCCAGTACCTCCTTGCCTCATCATAAGAAGACCTAAAATTGCCACCAATGAAAACGTTGCCTTAAATAGCCTCTATATTTTGGTGCTTATGTAATTTATGGTTTAAATCTTTTTATTGTGTGCTTATGTAATTTATGGTTTAAGTCTTTTTATAGAAATTTATCAACAAACAATATGTCTGGCGTCTCAAAATATATAGCATAGCAAGGGCAGCCTAGGTCCAAGTGGCTGAAACACTAGAGCCAAGAAGTCGAGGCATATGAATAGAGTGCCTGAACATGAAATGAAACTTATTCTAAACCCCCCCCCCTCCTCCCCTCGTCCACCGGGATAAAACAAAATATGGGAGCTGTCCGGGTCTCAGTACGTGAGTAGGGGCCTTAGGTCACCTGCGGTTGCTGATCGGGGAGTCTTAGGAGGTGCATGTATCTGGGGCAGGTAACTTCTCGAAATTCAGAGGCTAGAAGAGACAAGAATGGCTGCCAGAGCTCACCGAATGCGGAGCCTTTCCCAGCTAGCATGAGGGTCAACTTCTCCATCCCTAGAATGTGCCACAATCAATGTAACCACGCCGTGAACGTAGGGGTCTGAGAGGTGTGCCAATGCGTTCGTTTTTTTGAACTGCTGAGCCTAAGGCAATTGCAATCAAGCGGCTTCTGCGGGACCTAAGAGGGTACGTCAAGGGGTTCGGGAGACCTAGCAGGATGTACACGGGAAACCGTGGCAACTGTGTATCTAGATGTTTGTCTACCTCGTCAAGAACCTGAGTCCAGTACGCTTGTACATATTTGCAGTCCCAGAGGAGGTGTACCAAGGTGCCTACGTTCCCACAACCCCGCCAGCAGTCAGCGCTCTGTCTAGGGTCCGCGCGGTGGAGGCGCTCAGGGGTGTAGTACCAATAGGTAGCCAGTTTAGTTAGTGTTTCGGTCAGACCCGTATGGTAGGCAGAGTGGCGAGCCCTGTAGTTACACCCCTTCCCATTCCTTGTTGCTAAGTGACCTACCCAGGTCCCGCTCCCATCACGCATGGCTGGCGCTGTACATGTGTGTGTTACTGCCTAGCAGCATTTTATACAGATCAGAGATGAGTTTTTTATCTGATGTGCGAGTAAGAAGCCATTTCTCATATGTGGAGAGGTGTCTGTGAGCATGCGGCCTAATTTGAGGGTGTAGTGCCCAATGTCGAATCTGGAGGTATTGTAGTCGTTCAGCTTTGGGGATCCCATACTCCGTTTTGACCTGTTGGAATGATATGATCCCGTCAACATCAAAAAATTGGCCCAGGGATCGGCACTCCAAGGATCGCCACCGTACAAAGGCTGCTTCACCCATGTACGGCTGAGAGTCAGGGTTATCGAATAGCGGGGAGGGGAAGGTGGTCAGGTTATGTTTAAGATTGGTGCGATCCCAGGCCACTAAGGTGACTAGAGTAATGTAGGACGCGTAGAGATTGGATGGTCTGTGCGCCCTCCGAAGGAAGGGAACCTTCTGGAGGGGTGTAGCTGCAACTGCCTGGTCTTGGAATAGCCAATGTTTCTCCGATTCTAGTCGGTTCCATTCAACCAAATGGCGTAATTGTGTCGCTTGGAAATAAAGTTGGAGGTCGGGGACACCAAGGCCGCCTTCCTCCTGTGGGAGGATCGCTAGAGGATGCTTCATCCGTGGTTTGCGGCGGTTCCATATGAATTGCGCTAGGTCGGGTTGGGTTTGTTGGATCCAACCTGGGGGAGGGCGAAGGGGCAGGGTCTGGAACACATATAAGATCTGGGGTAGTATAGTCATTTTATGCTACTCTGCCGAGCAGGGAGAGTCGGTAATGCTTCCATTGACCCAGCTCATTGCGGATTCTCGCTCGCAACTGGATATAGTTGATGGTGGCTTTGGCAGGGATAGAGGGAGCTAACTGGATTCCTAGGTAGGAAACTGTGTCCGACGTCCATTGGATAGGGTGTTGCTCTTGCAAACATGCCCGGGTGGGAGGGGTCAGAGAAAGGTCGAGCGCTACAGATTTGTCCATATTGTTCTAAGTTTATCTCCCATCCCCACATGTGCGAGCACCTGTTACAACTATGGCCAATGGACCCTATCAAAGGCCTTCTCAGCATCAATTGTAAGCAACATGTACTCCCTCTGAGTTCGGGAGGCCTTCTCAATACAGTGGAGAGCCCGTTTAGTGTTGTCGCTCGTTTGGCGCTGGGGGATAAAACCAGCTTAGTCCGGGCCAATGAGCCCCGGCATGTAGGGGCCAAGGCGAGCAGGTAAGATTCCAGTATATAGTTTAAGATCAGTGTTAAGGAGAGATATGGGACAGTATGCTCCCATGCAGTTCTGTCTCGCCCTGACTTCGGGATGACCACTATGGAGGCTTCAAGCATTTCTTCCGGGATCACTCCAGATTTGCCAAAGGAGTTAAAGAGACTGGTCAGGATAGGTGCCAACAGTGCGCAAAACGTTTTATAAAAAAGCAGTGGAGTAGCCGTCAGGTCCCAGAGCCTTAGCTAGTTTAAGGCGCGAAATGGCCACGATAACCTCTTCTATTCGTATTTCTCTCTCCAAATGGTCTGCCTGAGCCTTGGACAGAGTGGGTAAAGTGGCCTCCGCAAGGTAGGCGGCGCTGTCAGCGTTGTTCAGTGATAAGCTGGTATATAGGTGGGCATAAAAATCCCTGAAGGCCTCAGCAATTTCGGAATCCTCCAATACTCGCCTACCGTCCCCTCGACGAATCTCCGGGACCCCCTGTCTCTGCCTGGCCTCCCGAAGTTTATGGGCAAGGAGGCGACCGCACGTCTCCCCTACAGTATAATAAGAATGTCGCAATCGGAGAGCTGCGTATTTGGCCCTGTCCTGGTCTAGTGCTGCAAGTTGTTGTTGCATAGCCCTCAGATGGCGCCACACCCTAGGCGCCCCTGTTCTCTGGTGCATCTGCTCTAACTCCCTCTTTCTCTGAGTGAGATCGTCTCTCTTACACCTATGCTGTGCCTTATCTGCTGTCGAAATGGCCACAAATTCCCCGCGTATGACCGCTTTGAGTGCTGCCTACTGTGTAGAGAGGGAAGTATCGTGATTAGCGTTATGAAAGAGGTAATCCTTGATGGCGCATTGGATCTGTTCGACAACAGCTGCACGGTGTAGGAGGGTGTCACGAAGGCACCACTGACAGGTAGGTCGCTGCAAAGGAGGAAGCATAAAGGTAGCAATTACTGGGGCGTGGTGAGATAGAGAGGCAACACCTATCTCTACGTCACTTGCGAGCGCGTGTATAGGCAATGAACCTAGGAGGTAATCAAGCCTAGCGTTCGTTTTGTGCGCACTAGAGTAATCGGAGTACTCGCGGTCCTGGGGATGGAAGCAGCGCCAGAGATCTTTGAAGCCTAAGTCCCGTAAACGCGCTAGGCCTGCGCCCGTCTGACCTGTGCGCTGGCATGATCTGTCCATGATATTATCAAAAACCAAGTTCAAGTCACCACCCAGCAAGATCTTCCGTTCCGCTGTCACTGTAGCCTCTGTGAGCGCTTCATGTAAAAACTTCTCCTGTCCCTCATTGGGGGCATACACCAAACCAATGGTTAAAGTCAAGCCACCCAGGGAAAAGCGGTAGGTGGTGAGCCGCCCCTTCATTTCGGCCTCTTTCTCCGAGGCGGAAGATGAGCCGAAATGGGTGTTCCCAACTATAGAAATGTTGGGTTGGCATAGATGTGCGGTGATGGGTCAGAAGGTCCTCCGCTTTTGCAGGGTGAGGGCCACTAGGTCTTGGTACAGGATAGCGTGCTGGCCCCTAAAGGTGATCGGATGCATCAATCTGGCCTTTCGGAGGATGTCTTCCTTGGTACAGAAGTCCTGGACACAGACCAATATGTCTGCTGGCGGAGCCTTATCGGAGCGTGGGAGACCCACCCTGTGCGCTCTGTCCAATTTGAGTTCTGCGGATGCGAACGTTGTGGCGGCGGGAGCGGTTCTCCAGGTCTTCAAGGTGTGTCTGCAAGTCTACATGCTGCTCATGAATACGAACAACCTCTTGTTGGAGGACTGTTATCTCTGTGTCCCTCTCATCACCTTTGTCTTCCAACGTGGCGACTCTCTCGCTAATGCTGTCCATGTCTCTGCGGATATCCTTAATTTCAGCTATGAGGTCGCGTTTGAGTGTCTGCAGATCTTCCCACAATGCCATGAATAGGGACTCCAGGAAGGCCCTAGTTACCGGTTCCTCTCCGTCGCCGCCCATCTGTGAGGAGGAATCGTCACCCGGAGGCACTGCACCCACCTGGCTTCCACTCTGGGCTGGTGCGAATAGATCCTTCAATGTTTTGTCTTTTTTCCAGTGAGTGGATGTCATGCTGCCTCCTCGCACAGGAGGCCTTGTCGTACCAGAGTAGGGTGAGCGGTGTCCGGTCCCAGCAGCTGGATCGTGATTTAAGCATGGTGTGACTGCTGGTGACGTCCCTCTGTGGGCACGCGGTCCGATGTGTCGCCGCTCGCCAAGGGGTGCATCGGGCTTGTTCCTGAGGGGACCCAGGAGGTCCAGTATAAGGTACCAGGAGACCACCGGGGGCAAAGTTGCACTGATGTCCCATTGCCCGAGGGCTGACAGCAAACGGTGTAGGGCCTCTTACTGCAGGGCACTGAGCTGTCGCACCCACTTCACTGTCTCTGGACCGATGTGAGAATCGCACATCCCAGGTCTTGCATATGGCGCCCTCTATCTAAGCTCCTCGGGGGAGGACGGATCTCTCCCCCAATATCACCCTCTCGGTGCCGATCGTGCACCGCTTGTTACCCTTCTGGGTCCTCACTTTCACGCTCTGCATGGGAAGGCTGCAGTGTGCCAACATGCTGCTCTGGCAAATCCCCGGCATCCGTCCGCCGTGGGCCCGCTCTCTAAGATGGGGGATGTAGTCCCCCAAGGCCCTCCTGGAGGAACAGCTGCACTTGGAAGCGGGTGTGTCTCTCACCAAACTCCCTGTGTCGGAGCCAGATCTAAGGACGAGTCTTGGCGGGGTAGGCCATAGTAGAGCCTCAGGCCTCTCTGAGCGCCCTGCAGGGTTGGTGCGGCCCCCTCCATTCCTTGAGCTTTCCCAATGCCAATCACGCACTTCGAGTTCCCCCGGGACCACTCACCTGCCCGTCCTGCTGCGAGGTGCAAAGGTTTCCGAATGTATGCTCAGGGGTCCCTGGAGCGCTGGTCCGCCGCAGGTCCTCACTCCAGTATGGCGGGCGCATCACCGTCAGTGCCGCCTCAGCGGGAGCCCACGGGCACCAATCCGGGTCCAGGGCACGCCTGGTCTCGATCTCCCTTTGCTACCGGGTCTGCGGTCCGGCCCGCACCTGTTGCTGCAGTTCCGCTCAGGTGGATCGGGAGGCGCCCAAGCTCGGTCTTATTCGTGTTCAGATAAACAGTAATTAATCTTTATGCCCTGAGATAGTTTGGGCGATACCAAACATTTTTACCTTGGGTTTTAACAGTTCAAAGGTCTTGTTGCTTTCTCCGATGTTGCGGTATAGTCCTAGTGATGTTTATGAGACTATTTAGACGTTTTAGAACTAGAATGTGACGCTTCGGTCACGCTCTCCAAATAGACTCAATGGTATGGGATGGCTTTTTTATAAATGTTCTCACCAATACACTTGGTGCACTGAATTGTGTGTTTGCACTAGTGGGTTTGAAATCTGACCTTTTTTAGAAATGTTCTCACCAATCCGTTTGTACTTGTTGGTGTGTCAGACCACACATGGGTGGGCGTAGACAGATTTGGGGTTAATGTGATGCTTATGGGATTCGTTATGACGCTCTATGGACTATTGGTTATGTGTCTTACATTCCGGGACAATTTTAAGCATAACGAAGCTTAATGGATACATGCTGCCCATGCCCCCTAAACTCCCCCTATTTTTGGGTTTCGTATGCCATATTAATATCAACTGTTAATTTACATATGAGTACTTGACATCTTCATCCAAGTAGGGTTGTCACAAACGCTATGTTTGCCCCTTTCACAGCTATGTATATTCTCAGCTAATATGTATTCACTTTTCTCTTCTGTCGTTTTTAAATGATTGTTTCTTAATGTTATGATGTGTCTGTATGTCATGTTTTGGACTTTTAATTAATCAATGGTTGTAAACTTGTCACTAGAGTCCTGTGCTTTGGTTTTAAATATAATGTTTATAGTGGTTGTTTATGTATGTGTGTTTTAGTACACTTATACTATATGTATATCATTCTTTCAGCCCTGATGAAGTTCCCCGTGAGGGAATGAAATGCGTTGGCTGAGCTATTCATATTGCTGACTAATTAATTTTAAATAAAGAACTGTTTTTACACTACTATTTGACTACTGAACTTCATGACCTGGCGCACCCCCATTTCATTAACTACAATTTTGGATCTGGTGCACAGAGGCATCAAGCAACGGCTGGCATTGGGGTTGGCAGTGCAGGAACACTACGAATTGGAACTAGTGTGTGGTGTGGAAATAGGGGCCTTCCATTGCCTTTCTGGACATTTACACCTTGTCCTACATATTTGCCTGACAAAAGTGAAAAAGTACTTATAAATGAGTAACCAAAATTACAAACTGAAATTATAGTTAAATTCCAGCCCCAGTGGGCAAAGTTATCCATGCACGTGCGAAGGACATCCCACCCTAGAATTGTCACATGACTGCTAACAATAATAGAAAAATAATTTTTTGGACAAGAATGTTTTTGGACCGTAGTTGTAGGTTAGTTGGTTTGAAGTAACTCGAGCACAACACTATCATGTGTGTGCCAAAAACAATTTAATAACAACAAAATTATAAAATTAAATAGGAAATTAGATATCTTAGCTCTTTCGCTTTCATCTCTTGGTAATCTATCTGGATCTACCTACAATAAAGATAAAAAGACATAACTTATTGGAATACTTGTCCTGGTGAAATCCATAGCAGAATGAAAATTGACCAATTAAAAAGCCTATAAAAGGCATATTACTACAGTGCACAGATCATCCAATAGCAGAGTCCAGGGAAAAAAACTTAGAGAAAAACAGACTCTAGGCTCATAACCATTCTGCAGAAAAGACATCTAATGGACACCACTTTATTAGAAAGTATATATCGACTCATCGATGTTCATGCCTACCGGCTCCTTCGTACCCATTCTCAAAATGTATCTACATTCAAGTTGTCTCATGGCTTACGCTCTATCCCCCCTCTCAGGGTTTTGACAGCCTGATCTAGGATACAGAAGGTCAACTTGGAGGGGTCCCTGTTATGGTATTCCATAAAGTGTCGAGCTACTGGATGTGTTGTGTTAGCATTCTTAATAGCAAGCATATGCTGTAAGACCCGCTTATGGGCCTCTAGCTTAGTGCTCCTAAGCTAGAGGCCAAACATAACCTTTAGGGCATGGACATTCCAATAGATATACCGCATATTCAGACTAACAGTTCTGTGGTTTCTAAATCTTTAAGTACTCTCCGAGAAAGGTTGCTACCTCTGTTGCATTCTTGCCATGTTGACAGGCCTTACATTTTGCGCATTTCTTTAACCCTTTATTAGGTGTAAGCCATGTTGCTGTGTAATAGTGTAGGTGTTGACCAATTTTTTCCCTATTGTCTGAGAGCGTCGGTATGTCCAATTAGGTTTACGAGACATATCTTTACCTATGACTGAAACCTGCTTGACCAAATGCCAGTATCTGTTTAAAGCATTTCCCAACTCCTTATGATGTTGATTCTAGGTGGTGATAAACCTGGTTACAGGCTTCACCTTCCCTTATTCTTCTGATTTTTTAAACAGAGATCTGTTCTTCTCACTTTACTAGATTTAAGTTTAGCATGTGCTAAAACATGACTTTGATATTGTCTGGCTGTTAGTCTAGCACAGATTTCTCTTTCAGCCTGCTCGTATTCCCTGTTAGAGCCGCAGATTCTTTTGGCCCTTAATAGCTCACAGTAAGGGATGCTATTCTTGGTTGTGGATATGAACTGTTTGCGTGCAGTGTTGTGATACCTGCTGTTGGTTTACGGTAGACGGTGGTACAGAGACATTGTTCCTTGACTTCTACTTTCACATCTTAAAACTCAATTTCAGTATCACTGATTCTACATGTGATTAGTAGGTTCAAATTGTTAGAATTGATACAATCGACAAACTCTGTCACAGAGGCAAAATGACCTTTACAAAGAATAAAAAAGGTCATCAATATACCAAAACCATGTCACAATGTGTGATGATCACTTTTCCATTTCTGGCCCATGGAGCACCTGCTCCTCCCACCAGCCCAAATGCAGATTTGCATATCTGGGGGCAAAGCAGGAGCCCATAGCTGTACCCTTTTGCTGTTTGTATAATTTTTTGTCAAAAAGAAAAATGTTACAAGTCAAACACCACTTAATCATTGCAATTAACATTTTGTTATGATCTGCAAATTGTCTTGGCCTACGGTTTAAAATGTATTCGACAGCCCTCAGTCCATCGTCGTGGCGAATGCTCGTATATAGGAAATTGACATGAAGGCATACCATGAGGAAATCTGCCTCCCAGTGAATATCAAAGATCTGCTTTAGAAAGTCTGTTGTGTCCTGTATAGAGGATGGCAGATCCTTCACCATTGGTTGTAGATAGAAATCAACATATTTGGAAACATTTTCCAACAGACTTCCTATTGCGGAAATGATGAGCCTGCCTGGAGGACATCCGCTATTTTTGTGTACCTTGGGCAGAAGACACAGAATAGATACTCTAGGAGATTTTACTTTGAGGAAGCTATATTTCTCCAGCGTAATTAGACCAAGGTCACACCATGTAGTTAGGTCATCATAGAAATTATTCCTGAGTTTATCCAACTCTTCCCATGTAATGGTTGTATAGCATGAGGTGTCTCTTAATTGAAGGTTGGCTTCATCAACATAAATCTTAAGTGGCCAAATGACCACGTTGCCACCCTTGTCAGAGTTTCATATAATAAATTTTTTTTCTGATGACCAGTTGGTGAGTACCATGTGTATTTCCCTTTCCCTATGTGTAGGCTTCGATGTTCTTAAGCTCTTTCCGTTTGATGTTCTTAATTTATATATATATATATATATTCACAGAAAAAACAAAGGTTACAGGACGTTATAGTTAGTTGGACATTTCTACCTCTAAGTCAGAGGTGCAGAAATATGCTTCTTTAAGTAGCAGTCATGTTTGCAGAGTGGTGTAGAAAAGATGCTAGGCCTACGACCAGCGCTCAGGAATTCCGCTGCATAGGCCTTAGAGGAGGTACCAAGAGGGCTTCTTGGCCCCCAAATTCCCTCAAGAGTAAATTTGACTTCATCCCCCATCCTGTAGTCTGCCAGGAGGCGCGTTTGCAGAGCGGTGGAGAAAGGGTAGAATGTCCTCCGTAGACGTCTTAGTAATCCTATTGTGTGGGACTTACTACAGGTAACAAGAGGTGTAGTTGGCCCCCACCGACAACCTTGGGGGTCAACTACCCCACCTATTACCTCCAGTAAGTCCCACACAGCAGGATTGCTACGTTCTCATAACAGGCCACGCCCCCTTTGCCCACCACTCTGCAAATGCGCTCCCTGAAGTATTGAAGTCCCCTTCGCTCCTGGGGGTCCTTTAGGGACCAACTAGCCTACCTCTTACCTCCAGTAAGCCCCACACAGTGAGATTGCTAAGAGGTGGGCACAGGCCATGCCCCCTTTCTCCACCACTCTGCAAATGCATCCCCTGGCGCATTCTAAGCTGGGGATTAAGTCCCTTTGAATACTGAGGGTCCCTGGGGGCCAACTAGCCCACCAGGTACCTCCAGTAAGCGCCACACACCACTCTGCAAACGCACCTCTTGGCGCACTGCTGGTGGGGCGATGAGGTCCTCTTGTGTCCTGAGGTCCTCCCACCCTGTCATAGCAAACGGCAATGCCCCGGGGGTGGGCACCCCTCGCAAATAACTAACGGAAGCCCTGGGGAGGTGGTGGTCCATGGGGCTGCGGGGGCCCGTGTCCCCCTACATATAAGTAGTATAGCCCCGGGAGGTGGTGGTCCCCGGGGCTGCAGGCGCTCTGCAGGCCCACACTATATAATTTGTCATTGCCCCTGGGACCTGGCCCACCCGGGGGCTTATAGATAACCAAGTGCGGGAGCCCGTGCTTCGTTTTTTTTTCTCTGTAGGATTCACCCACCCAGCGCGAATTCTGCTGATTAAAAAAAAAGATATGCTTTTTTTGGGCCTGGGGTCGCTGTGGGATCCCCATAGCAGGCTTAGGGGGTCAGGGTGTTTCTACTCTACTCCCTTTTCTTCTTTTTCAACCTTTTTTCACTCTTTTTCTTGTGACTCAGTTACCGAGTCACAAGATGGGTGCCAACACTTCCTGGTTTGGAATGTTGGCAGCCAATCAGAGCGAAGCTCATGCCTGGGAGGAGTCGCGGCGACTCCTCGGTGGTCAGATATCGAAAGTTTTCTTTTTTTAATTTCTGAGGAACTCCTAAACTGATTTACACCATTTAAAAAAAAGGTCGCTTTCTGAACCAAGGGATACCCTTTTGCCAAATTTGGTGTAATTCCGTTCAGCAGTCCGGGCTGTTCCTATGGAAATTAACATGAGGAAAATGCCTTTTGGGACCCCCCTTTTTTCTCGCCCCCCCCCTTGACGAATCACCCCAAAACTTTCATGACAGGAGCTGACCGGAGCGCCCCATTAGTTTTGAAAATTTTGTGAAGATTTGTCAAACGACGCCAAAGTTATTGGCAAAACAAAAAACGCTTTTTGAATAGATACAAGGTCCTAACTATAACTACCTACTGTCGGACTTAACCATATCTGTACATACAGTTACCAAGAAGAACATATTACTTTTCTACTTGTAACAGTTTGAAAGTCAGTTTAAATGGCGATTCACCCTCCTCCAAATGCAAGCCCAATACGCAACTCCATTTACTACAAATGCCTCCTGCCTTGTGACTTTGAAGATAGGCAAGTGGTAAACCTGAAAATGAAAAATCTGTATATTTCAGGCAAAGGAGAACGTATCTGTTGATACTCCCGGGACACAGAAAAGATCTGCTGTGTTCTGGATTTCAAATAAGGGAGAAATGCCATCCATCCCACGCACTTATAATGTAGAATTAAATTATTAATGTCCATTTCCAGAGTACAAAATGCAAGATGAATCGGTTTTGGGCACTGGTTAATTGGTAATAATTATCTCGGAACATGCAAAATGCAAAGTATCCCTTACAGATTGCATGGTGTAGCTTACAGCGAGGCATACGAGGTTTGGAAACTGTGAGCTGAGGGTTGCACAAGGGTCTGTGCAACATGCACATGAATGAATATTAATGCGATAAAAATAAAATTTTACTTAGATGCATTTGTGTGAACTGCATGCAGTGTTGTGCAGCAGCCCTCTCAGTTATTTTATGATGATTCAAACCTGTGACCTGCAGATAACACACAGATCTCTCTGCAGCACCCACCTGAGCTCTTTATCTTTATTTTTCCCTGGAAGTGTAACAATTCACACCAACACACAACACACAACACACAACACTGGAGCAGATGAATACAATACACTAATATAATACACCAATATAACAGCACACCAATAGATCATCAAACATAAGCTAAGAACATAACACAACATATCAACAAAATCACACAACTATAACATAATAAAAACTCAGTGCAACATAGGCATCAACAAGACAGAACAGCGGGCTTGATTTATAAGAGTAGTCTGAGACAAAATCCTTTCTTTACGACTTTCGGTATTCACAAAGGGCATTTAGGAGTAGTAAAGTTAGATTTTGTCTCAGTTAAACTTACGTTTTGGTCTTGAGTTTAACTGAGACAAAATCCAAACTTTACTACTCATAAATACCCTTTTTGAACACCGAAAATCGCAAAGTTAGGATTTTGTCTCAGATTAATTTTGTGAATCGGGCCCAAAGACACAAACCACATCACAATATACCAAAACAGCAGCACCAATACGTTTGACACAAATTGACAACAAAATATGAAAATGGTACTACACTAGAACAACCGAAGTACAACACAAGATGACAGCAAAACACAATACGATCAGAACACAATGAGTCAATGACACACTAACACATCACACTAACGCAACTACTAAATAGTTACACATATAAAAACCCACATAAAATATAAGAACATAACAAGATACAAGAAATCAAGACACAAAAACAACAATAAAGCAGGCCAAAATATCACCAAACACAACAGTACATCAATACACCAACATATCATCACAATAATGATGAATAAAACACCAAATACCAAACATAACTCAGCAGACCAATAAAATAATATAACCAACACAATACCACAAAACTGCAAGGTAACACATCACTTAGGCAAGACAACACCAGAAGACACAACAATATCATAACAAACCAATGCAACAAACCAGCAAACGACATGCAGTAAAAATGCACCTGATAAGAATGTAACATAACACAGCATGGCAACACAGAAGCAAAAACCCCAAAAAATTAAAACTGTCTTGTGGTGTTGTGTTAGTTTGTCTTGTTGTATTGTTGCTTGAGCACAACTCTACAACGGTTAGCTGCTGTTGCTATTCTGTCTAGTATTGTTGTGTTATACTTTGTGTTGAATCATACGCCTATGTTGGGTTGCTGGTTGACTGGGGTGTAATCCCTAGTCAAGCAGCAACCAAAATCCTTGTCAGGGTAAGACACAAACAAATGCCAAATTAACCTGTGCTCAACCAATTGGTACCTTGGCACAGAGAAGTCAGGCTTAACTCAGCGGCAATGTGTAAAGTATTTGTGCAATACTCCAAACAGTAAAACAGTGAAAACACCCCAGAAAAGGAATAAAAGGAAACCACAACCAAATTTGAACAACAGAGTAATTTTTAATAATTCAAACAAGACCAATAGAACAAAAATCCAATTAGTAGAACCAAAGATATTGATTTTTTTAGTTTTTAGTGACAAAAACTTCTAGTGCCAACTGGGGATATCTGGTCGCACCAGACCAGAACAAAGTCACAAGTTCAAGCCGACTGCGATGGAGCATGGGCTGGCTACAGAGTCGGCTGAACAGAGTAACTTAAATCCTGGTTGCGAAGCAGTACATGGATTTGCATCGAAGATGCGCTGTGCAGCCGAAGCGATGTGCCAGTTTCGAGATGTGGCGAGGTTGCGGTGCAAGGTCCTGTTGCATTGTTGTCGAGGATTCTGTCAATGGGCTTGCGATGCAAAGTCAGCATCGGGGGTGCGTCGCAAAACAAGCAATGCGTCAGTACCGAGAAGCTGTGATGCTGCGATGCAAAGTCCAGCGTCATCATCGAGACTGCCGTAGACGAGAGATGCGAGCACCTGGGCTGTGGATGAGCCCCACGGCCGGGTGATGCGTCAGTTCGAGGACTCCAGGGGAAATGCGGGTCTTTGTGCCGCACCCACTCCATGATGCATCGGTTCTGCCCGGAGATGCACAGCTCAGCAGAGGAGTTGCGTCAGTTCTACTCAGGGATGTGCCGCTTAGCAGGGAAGAAGTCTTGGTTCTGCTGGAAAGCATCTTAGGCTGACTTCCAAAGGACCGGGACTGGGGTCGCACCACTTGGCAAGATAGCCTCACAGTGGGCAGAGTCCAGGTGCACGTGCAAGGTTATTGGAAGCCTGTTATATCACTGAGGCTTCAGATCAAGAGGCTAGCCACCTAGCCCTTAGAGTCATTCTGGGTTCTAGCGAAGCAGGTCTTGTCCTTCTCACCCAGTCAAGAGGCAGCAGGTCAGTGCAGCAGGACAGCAGTATCTTCAGAGCAGTCCAACAGAGCAGTGCTTCAGCAAAGCAGAAGTCCTTCTTCCTGGCAGAGTATTCACAGGTCCAGAAGTGTACTGAAGTAGTGGTGTCTGAGCTCCTTCTTTTAAACACAGTTGTGTCTTTGAAGTGGGGAGAAGCTTCTAGAGACTTGCCTTTGAAGTACACAGCTGCCCTGCCTTCCCTGCCTAGGATCCAGACTAACTACAGAGAGTATGCATCCCTTTGTGTGGAAAAAGGACACAGCCTAATCAGCTGTAAGTGAGGCTGGGCCCAGCTCCTCCCTCCCTTCCTGCCAGTGATGGTCCATTCAGTCACACCTCCCATTGTGTGTGGCCTAGGTGGAATATACACAGATCAAATGCCATCTACACCTAGTCATGTGACCAGAGACAGGCAGCAGGCACCGAATGGCTAAAGCAAGAAAATGCAAACATTCTAAAAGTGCCAGCAAGGGGTTTTTCAAACAAACATAGTTGTATATACATTTATAAATCCTTCAGTATGTCATAGCTTGATATCACACCTTAATTGACAGTTTTTCAATGGTAAATTTGAGGGAGAAAATCTCATAAGCAGGTGTGGATATTCATGTATTTTATAGTGAGAAAAATAAATCTTCATATGTACAATAACAGGGCTTCACAATGTAAATCTCAAAATACATCAACAATGGTTAATCATAGTACATGTTCAGTTTTGTAAGCCACATGTCAATGTATTTAACGTCCACTTCCTACATATAAAGATTAAGCCTGTTGGACACAATATATTAGGCTCTGAATAAGAAATTTTTAACACTAACTAGAGAGGAAGTTGGATTGTGCGTCGAAGTTTCAGCCTCGGTAACTACATATCAGGGAGACCATCTTCAGGCCTGTGTGTCTTTCATGAAGATAAAGGACCACTTCAAAGGGATTTTTAGTATAGATTGACCATCACCCTAGTTAAACATCATGCTTATTGTTGTACCACAAGATAGGTACTGTTTACCATCATGATATATAGAAAGAAGAGGGGGGTGAGTACTAGTGAGAACCTTTATCATATTGTATCTATTAATTGCTTATGGTTCCTATTAGTTAAAAAGATGCTTACTGTGGGGCCAATTGGAGAAGCATTGGCTGACACTGTAAATGGGTGCTCCAATGGAATCATGCAGTATTGAACCGTAGAGAGAATCTCAAAGATTGAATATAATTAATTCTTGAAATTAAGGGACTCATTTCTTTATATGTGCAATAAAGTATATTTACAAAAAAAACATGCATTTGCTGATGATTAAATTGCTCACAATACTTCTTGCATGTTATTTCAACATAATCAATATCAAAAGAAAGAAAGTAAATTTCTACTATCAAACCGATACCTACATTAAAAAAATTACCTACATGCTAAATAGCATCATAGACTTTAATTAAGACGCTTAGTTCCAAAGGATTCTGGTCATAGTGAATCTCGACTTGTGATAGGCTTAGTATTATCGCATTGGTAGAAACCTTAAACTATCATATGAAGTGAACGTCTGCTATTCAAGGAACTTGCTCGCTGTGCCATTGGATTCAAGCTAGCCTGGCTGATGATTGGTGATACCTCTAAACTGTTCCAGGATGCTTGTTTCCGGTCCAGGGAGGACCTGGCCTGGCGGTTTGGGCTTGACTGTTCCTATGGGGAGCAGGGTCAAGAATGATTTGCTTATGGCTGGGTCCATACTGGAGTGGAATGATGAGCAAAATAATTATGGATTTAACCCATGCTTTTTGACTGGGGTGAGTGTTTGGAAAGTTTCAGCACTCCGTCCATCATCTTGTTGTGTTTGCGGAAAGGTTTATTTTGCCAGGTCGAAATGGCAGTTTAAACTGCACACACAGGGTCTCCAATGGCGAGCTTGAGACATGTTTAAAGTGCTACTTAAGTGGGAGGCACAATCATTGCTGCAGACCCATTAGTTATCAAGTATAATGGGGTGACCCTGTGATCCTCAGAACCTGGGTGTCTAGAGTATATGTGAATGTTGGTTCTGTCGGGTACAGTAATTACTTTAATGTGTAATACATATTTTTGCATGAAGAATGGAGAACACACCTAATTTGAATTAATTAAATAGGTAGTATATTAACAGCTTAGTCACTTTTTTTCTTTTTACAATTGTTCTGGTTATAACACAGTAAGGCTGTCACAAGCAAACAAAGATTATTGAAAAATGACGCAAGGCTAGCTAATAGGTGATAAGGTGATCTAGAGGTGACAAGGTGCTGTAAGTGAATAGACTATATACAGTGCTGTACAAAAGGTATCTAAAATGTTCAATTCAGTGGACATCTGTCCATAAACACATGAATCTAAAATCCATATACTGCTTAATCTGCCTTTCACGTGGAGTGGAGAGGGTAGTAAATGGATTGTACAGTTACGTTGACGTTTCGACCCAGAGAAGTGCGTGATGGAAGAAGGATTCACGGCGGGTCTTCTTCAGGACACGGGGGGACAGCCAGTGGGGCTGGTAACGGTATCCACTAGAATTCTTCAGGGTATAATCCACCAAAGGTTGGATTCTTGGCAGTGATGGTCATGAATCACATCAAAGGACAGTTATTGGATGAGTCAAAAAGCTCAGTCGGGCCAGCGTTGAAAGTGAACAGCCCTTGCATACTTATAGCATTTAATTTACAGGCCCAGGAGACATGTAGTGCACTGTACTGTGGACTTATAAGTAATTAAATATGCCAATTGGGTGTGAGCCAATATTACCTTGTTTAGAGAAGAGAGCACATGCACTTTACCACTGGTTAGTAGTGCTTAGAGACTTTAGACCAGCAAAAACAAGGTTGGAAAGAATGGAGGAGGATGGCAAAAAGTTGGGGGAAGGCCACCGTAAGGCTGACAAGTCTAAAATGGGGTGTGATTTTTTTTTTTGTTATTGTGCTTTTTTGATGAGTTTTATATAGAACGAACTAGACCCAATGATATCAGGTATCAGAGCGCTTTACAAGAGCACCAGTTTCGTTACAGACGGACACATTAATTTTTGTTAGCCATGGGGAGATGAAGTGAACTGCCCAAAATCACAGGATGTTGAGCGTCCCTGCCGAGACTCGAACCCGGTTCCCCAGCTTCGAAATCGACCCCTCTAGCCGTAAGGCTACATCCTCTCCCCACTGTATTTTGTTGGCACTGGATTGTGTTGTGAGTGGTCGTTTTGTAAATTCTTTGCAAGCAGACTGGCAATACATGCTGGTTATAATGCTGATGTTGTATAAATGTTGACATTTTTGTCAGCTGTTTTTTGTTGTATTAAAATTGTCACAGTTCCGCGTGGCATAGATGTGTTTCATGCTCTGCATGCCTTCAGCAAAGTGGAACAGTTGAAATTTGGGAAATAATATACCAGACAGATGGACTTCAAATTGGGTATTTGTTTAAATGTCGACATAGTATGCATTTTACTGTGGTGGGAAGTAATTGCTGAAAATCTAAATGCTGATGGCAATAATAGAATAAAGGCCCCTATAATTGCACCGTGTTTAGTGATACTTGAAGCTTGAGATTGGATGCATATGCCAATTAAAGCACAGTGCCAACTGCAAAAGGCACTCTAATCACTAATGATATTTAAAATGAAAGATTATGTTGATATTTGTTCAGCTCATTTATTTTATGTTTTTGTACTGCACCACATATCTTGTTAAACTGCTGCAGAGCACTTTGGGGCATACAGCAATAGAAAGGGCGAGCAATAATGAAGGCAAGAAATTAACCAAGGTAGCATAAAACACTCATCCGAAGATCTCTGTTTGATTTAGGACACGAGTGCTCAATATAGGCCAGAAGAGCGTCACCCAAGCCAGATTTTCAGGATAACTACTGAACTTTTGTTTGTGTCCCTTTTTTAAGCTTTATACCATAAATTACGCACGTTATTATCACTTTGTCTTTGCTTTCTCAGTATTTAAAATATTCTATACACTTTTTTTCGAGCATACCATGTAATTGAATTGCAACAACAATACCCATATAGTCCCCTATGTATTCTTGTGGCAGTACTCATGTGCATTATATATCTTCAGGTTTTTGTTCACCTACATCCTATATAGTTCTTCATTTAAAGGTGTACTGTTTAGGGGGCGTGGCTTGATGCCATGAGAAGATGGCTACCTGCTGATTCAGCTCCGTGAGGGCCAGGAATGAATTTGACAATGATATTAGTGAATGTATTTTCTACATAACAAAACTAGAAGATAACAAGGTGTGATTCATCCCTTTCTTTAATTCAGAAACTGAAACTGTATTTCAGTTTTACTGCTATGTGAAATGCCTTTTGCATGAAGCAACTAGCCACCATTTCCTATTATTTATGATGAATGGAGAGCTTGCTGAATGCATTTCTGACTTTGTTCTTTGAAGCATTTCTGTTTCTCACCTACTTTGTTTCCTTTAGACACCCACATTAAAATCTGGGACACTGCTTAGATGAATGTGCTGTCTAATTAAAAGGCAAATACAGCCAGAAAGAAAAGATTGTAATCTTCACAAGCTGTGGACTGAGGGCAGGGGCAGGCTGTAAATCTGTAGCAGTGGGGGGGGGGGCACATTTCTAGCGTCAAATAAAATGAAAATTACAATGAGTTTATACTGAAAAACCAATTAGGAAAGAAAGGAATGCAATTTAATAGTCAGCTCCTTGGGTGTCCTGTTGCCTTTTGAAAGGGTCACACTTTACATATTTTGTTGCAATCCTTTGCTTTTAGGCTGGCAAAGTGGCAATTTGGCATTTTATTTGTGTGCATGTATGTAAAATGTCCCAAAATTAAAGATACATATTTTAAGCATAATCTTTTTCCCTCTAATTTGCCTGCTGTTGCAGCAAGTATAGAAAATTACTAATGCCAAATGCTCATTTTTACTATCACTTCAGTCATCCTTTGCATGAGGGATTTTACTCTTTTACACTTTCATTTATGCTAATTGACAAACACCTTTATTCGTGTGGATGACGCAGGCTCAGTGAGAGCTGTTAATACCAACAAGTTGCTAGGCATTACATTTAGATTACTTTAGTCCCTGCTGAGATATCTTATGTCATTAGCAGCCACTGGTTCTTCAAATTCTGAGATTTTCACCGACATTTTGTGTGCCAGTTTTTCTGCATGGGCAAAATGAGAAAATTAAAATTAACTAACACTACTTGTTCTTCCCAATCTTCTGGAAATACATTGAACACAGAAGTATCTTCTCCTGAAAATATGGAAGAACCTCATAATGTCAAGCAAAATGCAAATGTCCCTTCCTTGTTATCAAAATTGGCTGTAGCAGCAAATACTTCCTGCTCCTATATACCTGAAGTGTCATTAACACCTAGCAGCTCTATGCGTAAGTGGCCTACAAATGATCTCCCTTCACAAGTCCAAACACCTTCCTCCATATCAGTGGAATTACTCCCAGAAGAGATCAAAGCTTTGCGACCATGTACTGAAGAAACTAATAAGAGAGAACAAACCCTGGATGACAAATGGACTCACTTGGAAAAAAGTGACTGATTTTGAACAACAGGTGAGCAACCTAGAGGAATCTAATGCAAAGATCAATGAACTGCAGTCACAAAATCTTTTCTTAAAAAATAAGCAGGGGAAAATCTCAACAAGAGGAATAATCTTATAACTCATGGAGTGATCCCATTCAGTTTATTCAAGCCATTATACCGAAGGTGTTAGACCTTCCTTTGATGGAGCGGGTAAAACAAAATTTTGTATACGCCCCCATTCTGCATGTTCATACTAATTAGAATAATCTATTAATTATAATAAGTATTAATGTGTTTGTTTGCTATCTAATCAACCTTACTAATGTGTGAATTACACTGGGATTTGCATTTGCATGGCTAAAATAATTTGTAAACTAATATAAGTATGCATGCTAACACTAGAAAAATAGAATATTACATGGTATATGTTGCTTTTGTGATGTAATTGTAAGTTGCACCAGATGACATCATTGGGTGAGTACAAACGCTTTAAATGTCACCAATATGCTAGATAATTACACACACATAAGGGAATTAGTGAGGGTTAAACATTTTATTCGTTATTTCCATGTTTTAATTACTTTTTGTGTTTGTTTTGCTTAAGGTGACCAATTTGGCCAATGACAAAATGGCCGACTCATGGACTTGACGAAACAGCTACCATTCCACGAGGTTTCTGACTAAAGTGCGCATGCTCCAGGCTCCTGAACAAGTGGCCTCAAGATGACCCACACAGCCTGTACCCTGACAAGGTCACGACTGGACTACAGCCAAGAGCTTTAACAATGGACAATTTTCACAAACCAGATGGATCATGTCTGACATCATAGACTTTGGGAAACCGAAATGGACGATCTTAACCATCCAATCCGAAGTGCCCAAAACTAACTTTTGCTACATTTTATCATTAATTTCATTATAAAAAGGTGGTAGAATAGTGAGTTGTGTCGCTCCTTTTTTGCTGATTTTTCTTTTCCTGATGTTATGCTGACGGAGTGGATGGTGACACTGCAGGACAGCTGTTTCCCTGAATCTTTGACAGACTAAATTGCTGCCCATTTTCCTGATGAACTGAGGACTCTAAGACTGATGGGCATTGATTGATGCGGACACCTTTATGGTCCAGACCCAATCTTTGGGTCTGTAGCGTGCTGCATGACGAATTGATTGACTTAAGAGGACGACTAATAGCCAGATTAGGTAACTATGATGTTCTGTGGATTGATTAAAATTCTTACTAAAAATTTGCATTTATTAGATAAAAATATTATTGATTAACAAGCAAATGTGTTGGGTTATTTATTATCATCTGAATATAAATTAAAAGGATTAAAATCACTTTTCCAAATTCAACTAAATTGATCCATCGACTAAGTGAAAGTGAGATTCAGGATCAAGATGTGCTGGATTAAGGATATTTAGTGTATGTTTATGAAAATAGAATTTCATTAGATTATAAGATATTTTTTTCATGCCAGCGTTTGGAACATCTATCTCTCCTGTAAGAACAGATCAAATGAGAGTGTGTGAGTGTTGGTGTTATAGGCCCCACCAATGAATGTATTGAGTGAAAGCATTAGTATGGTATCTGGTTTGTGACGAAGGGAGCATAGGAAATTCCATGCTGGAGCACCATCATCAGTTTCTTTAAATATTCAAAGAGCACATAGATTGGGACATAAACCACATTTTGCTTCTCCATCTATCAGACCCAGAGGTGTTATTATATATTTTCTTGAATACAATGACTTACTCAAGGTCATTATGGCTGCAAAGAATCAAGTTTCAAGGTCTGGTCATAACTTATATTTTTCGGAAGCAATTCTTAGAAATGCAAGCAGAGATAAGAGCTCTTAATGCCAGATTTTGTCTTTTTCATCCATGTCTTTTCAAAGTTACTTGTAAAACAAGACAACAACATATGAAGATCTTATCAAGCTGAGGACATTTTTAGATGAATGTAAAGGAGAAGCCATGGATACTTATACATTTTTTCACTGACTGAAGACTACTTACTGAAAGTTGTATGAATTCTGTTTACACACATTGATGCAAATGTCTATTGAAGGTTGTTTCAGTCTCAACATTTGTCACTGTGTCTTTTTCTTATGTCATGCAGGGTCACATCACAATTCTTCATGGCCTCACCACCCTCACCCTGTTGTTTTATTTGTAGATATGTTCCTTTTCTTCTTGCAGTTACTGCTTCTCTTTCTCTTTCAATCTCTTTTCTATCTCCCTTTTTCATCGATTTTCCCAACGTCTCCTTTTCACCTCCAATCTAATTCTACTTTGCCTTATTTAGCAATGCCATGAATTCATGATGGATATGTTTTTATGTTTATTTTTGTTCTTTATCAATTCTGTGAGTGTAGCCTTCTAGGTTTTCAGTATGGTACTTAGAGTAGTTGCATGGAATGTCAAGGGATGCGGCTGTCCAATTGAAAGACAAAGGGGCCAATTCAGAAATGGCCTCTGCACTCATGGCGGGTGGCCCAGACTAGTGGCGGGACCTCCCCATAGCAGTTTTTTACCGTGGAAATCCCTGCCACGAGTGCGGGCCCCTCTGCCACGGATGTGGGATGTCCACAACAAGTGAGGAGTCCCTTTGTGAATCAAGCCAACAGAGTTTTAGCTCATCTTGCTAATCTTAAAGCAAACATTGCAGTACTGCAGGAGAACCATCTTGCTGAAAAAGAAATATTGAAGCTTAAAAAGTGCTGGGTGGGCAATGTTTGTTCCTCACCAGGTTTGTGAAAAAGAAATGGAATGATCATTCTATGTGATAAACATCTTGATATTCAACTTATATCTCAAGCGGGTGATGATGGGGGAAAATGGGTGGCTGTTAAGTTACTTTATTACTTATTAAGAATGTTGCTTAATTATTTTCAATGTGTATGGTCCAACTCAAATTGACAATTCCTTTTGGTGTAATATTTCTCAAAAGCTATTTGAATATTCTGATGACAATTTAATATGTAAGTGCTCCAAATGCACACAGACGATGAAGGTTTAACAATGCTTTTTTAATTAATAAATCCTTCAAACATGCCTTTCAAAAATGTTCTCCTGAGTTCATCAACCTTAATTTTACTATCGATGTTTCTATACCAGTGATTGGGGTCTCCTTCAAGGCAGCAGCTAGGGATTTCTTAAACACCTATCTATCAAATAATAGAAGAATGAGAAATAGAGAATTGTATAATATTATCCATAAAACAAAAAATGAGAACACCAGTATTTTTGATGAAATTATAAAAGCCAAATTCCAAATTAATAAAATCTCCTCAGAAAACGCTTCTTCTTATCTTTTTAGGTACACTGCAAAACATTATAGTGAAGAGAATAAAGCTGAAAAACATTTGGCGAACTATCTAAAAAAAAAAAAAGAAGGTGGGAAGTATTTTAAAAAATGATAAAGACCCTATATTTAAGGATGATGATATTTTAAATGAAATTGCCCAATATTATAATACTTTATATACTCCTGAACTTGTACCTCAACATGAGCTAATTGTGGCATATCTTGCCTCTGTACAACCAAACACTGAAAAGGATATCAATTTTCATTCATTGGAAATAGACATCTTGTGTGAAGAGATTACTATAGTACTTCATTCAATTAAAAAAGGCATCAGATCCAGATGGATTTTCAATTGAATTGTATTAATTTTTGACTCACATTTAAATTTCAAAATTACATGATTTGTTCAATTACTTTTCTAAAACATGGTCAATTCAGGATACCTTGCAAGAGGAGAGAGTGATGTTAGATTTATAGAGCAATATTCCTTGTCAATATTGATTAGGATATCTGTGCATAAATGACTGTATTGCATTTGGATCCACTCTTACCGGATCAGTTAAAACAAGAATAATGAAAGGTAGATTTTTCTCTGATAATACAAGGTTATTTTTTTATATTTTAATCAAATACAATAGTTATAAGCCTGCGTTAGCAGCATTTGCGCTTGATGTTGAAAAAGTGTTTGATCGTATGAATTAGCTATTTATTTTTGAGGGCTTGAATTGATTATCAGTTTAATATCACTTTTGTATTCCTCACCACCAGCTGCTATATTTGTTAATGGTTTAATTTCCCCACCTTTCAAGTTAAAAAGAGTAGTTAGCAAGGATTTATATTGACCCTTGAAACTTTTTTTAATCTAAAATAGGACAACATTTCGTAAACAAGGTTTCATTGAAATTATATGTGCACACAGATAACATACCCCTATTCATTTCTAATTCAACTATGCCCCTTCCAAATTTTCTTGATGAAGTATACAATTTTTCCCTACTCTCAGGATACCAACTCAATATTTAATAATGTGAGATACTTCTTCTCTATAAATGTTGTTTAAAACATGATTTGATATCTTCTCTTTTTCTTGGAGCCTGCATAAGCTTAAATGTCCGGGGCTCTGGCTTTCTAAATCTGTGAAAGGCACGGTTGAAATGTACTTACAGGACACTATTACTAAGCTAATCTTATTAATAACGAGATGAAAACCATCATTTCTTTCCTGGTGAGGGCATCTTAATTTGGTTCAGATGATGTTGGTTACTGTTGTTTTATTTGCTTGATCTACAATTCCTACTAATATACAATCCTTACTTTTTCATAAAAATGTATTCCTTCATCACATCATTCTTGTGGAATAATGAGAAAACACACATGTCCTTACTGAAGTTAAAAAAGGATAAACAGTACTGTTAACTTTCAGGAATTTCAAACTTAACACAAAGCATTTTGTTTAAAACAATCCACTTATTGGCTATTAGATAACATTGATGATTGTCCTCTATAGGCTTAGGTAGAAACATTTTTTAATTCTCCCTTTTCATTTAAAGAATTAAACGTTTTTTTTCAATGACCCTCTTGTATGTTGAAACATCTCCTTAAAAACACGTGCAGATTAATGTACCCAATACTATTTCCATGTCTCAATGATACAGATAATATCTTAAATTCATCTATCTGGCATAATAATTCTTATTCAAAATAGAAAAATATTTTGGCAGTCATGGAGAGAGAAAGGTTTAATATGTGTTAATCAATTATTTAAGTACAACACAGTACTATCATTCTCTAATGCACAACGTATATTTCAGTTTCCAAATTCATGAAAATACAAATGTAACACTTTGGCACAAATTATATCTGCTTTCTATGCTAAACATCGGATCAGTAATGCAGTCATGATATCGGAAAATCACATTTTTAATACTCTTGTTTCAGGACCATCAGCATCCATTCTATATGAAATTATTAGATCTCCTGATACTGAGAGGCAAACATCACAGATGGAACTGAAGTGGGAAGAAGATCTCAATGTTAACAGGTATGTTAATCTGTGGAATAAAATTTGACTCAAGATGAGAAAATCTTCTAGAGCTGCAAACACTACCCAATCCTGTTTTTCATATGTAATAGATTTCTTATAACTCCTCAAATGTTGTCTAAGAGAACCCCCAACATATCTACCACATGCTGGACATGAGATCAATGTAACACAGAATACAATTTTTTTATTTTTAGATGTCATTACCTCACCAGTTTTGGATAAAGGCTTGTGAACAAATACATTTTGTATTTCATTCAAATGTTTATTTTTCCTATGCCAGTCTGTTCCTAGGCATCTTATCAGAAGACTGGAGTGAATGTATGTTCAATGGTAAAATAATCGACCTTATGTTAGCAATTGCATTATGAACAAATTACCAAAAACTGAAAGAACTCAAAAAACATTTAGTTTCAAGGTTTTTGGTATGGAATATGTCATAACCATAGACTTGATAGAGCTTATATTGCACCTCTCTCTTTTCCTAGGAAAGGTAAAACTCTATGGTCTCCTGTTGCAATTCATCTAAATACTACTGCTATTTTGTATGCTTTACATCAACCTTTGATTGAAGAGAAGCCTAAACCCTCTTGAAAATCTTCATTGTTTCTATGTTACGTAAAATTATAATTAATTATCACATTTATCTATGGACTATATGTGTATATATATATATATATTTTAATATATTTTTATTTGCATTTATACATGTGTTCAAAATGAAAATGAAATCAATACAATCATAGAAGCACATTAGACAGGCAGTCCCTTTAGCTTATCCAGCACATTTTGAAAATAACAATATCCGCCTTGCCTTCAAAACATTGTATATGCTCAGACTCAATACTGACTACTTCAATACGTAATTCCCAGTAGATATCAGCTTTTTTTATACTAATCAAATTATATGATGACTCCTTTCCCGTGGGGGGTAGATGAGCATCCATTATGTCAAACGGTTCTTCCCTACTGGTTGCCCATAGGTATGTACTTGTTATCTACATTACATTCTTCTGCAATTAATAACCAAATCATATGAACACAACACAGTGTACCAGTTCCATAGAAAAATCTGAATAAGCAAACCTATAACAACTGCTAAACCCAAACCACCAGAGGGTCGCTCACCCAAGCTTGTGACTGTAGTTTAAAACGTCCAATCCAAAGTCTGCAAGAGGGGGTAGGAGAGGAAAACAGAAGAAAGAAGGAACGAAAGCGACACAGGGTCTTAATACCCAACGGAGTATCTGCAGCTATCCCTCAGAATTGGCAGAAGAGGGGGTCTGAGTTTGCTCCGGTGCGTGTCTCTGTTCCCACAGTCTCACCTTGTCTGCCCAGGGTTCTGACAGCGGTTTACGGCGTTTCGTGACCCTATTATCTCGTACATTGGCTTGTTCCTCCGCTCTGGCCCAGCAGGTAACGTCTTCCTCCCAGGTCCTTACTAGTGGGGCACGCTGTGATTTCCACCCAAGAGCTATCTGTCTCCTAGCCAGGATGAGAGCCAGATCTATAAACCTGTGCCCCAATTTTTGCGGCTTAGGTCTCGGGAATAATCTCAGTAGACAAACCTCTGGGGAACACGCCAAGGATCTAGAGAAGACCCTGTTAAGCTTATCTACAACAGTAGACCAGTAACCTACCAGCTGCCCATAGGACCAGAGCATATGATCAAAATCTGCGTCCAATTTAGAGCATCTGGCTCAGGCCTGATCCTCCCTGCAATATACCACGTTTAACCTATGTGGAGTAAGATATGTTCTATGTACAATATTAAATTGTATTAATTTAAAAGCAGCATTTCGGGATACCTTTTTTGGACCACCCAAGATCGTTTCCCACTCCTTCTCAGTCAATTGTCTATTCAACGCGGCTTCCCATCTTTCCAACAAGCCAGGTAGGGAAGGAGGTGTTAGATCCCTTATTGCCAAGTACAACCATTTCACTAAGTGTCCCGCGGAGCCCAGCGTCAGCAGCGCCTGTAAAGCAGGATGAGTGCCAGGTTCATTCTCTGCTATACCCCAAAGCTCTGTCATTGCCCCCCGAATTTTGTGGTAGTTTAAAAACTGTCCTGGTGGGAGTTCATGGTACTCAAAAACTCGGTCAATGGCAACAGTTCGCCCTCCCTGTAACAGTCTCCAACTGTCTGTATACCCACCTCTTCCCATCCCGCCAGTTGCCTGCCAGTAAGGGGTGGACCTCTTCCTACCTGAGGGACACCTGTGATTGGTATGCTGGGTGCATAGAGCAACATTTCTGTAGAACGCGCTGCACATCTATCCCAACAGGCCACCGCCACGGAAAGCAAGGCCCTCACAGTAGTGAGTTTCTGGCGCCGGTTAAGCAATCTAGGAATCAGTAACATGTGTAGAGCCTCTGGGGAATGCGATGACGTAGAGAGGTCTCTCTCATCCAACCATCTAGCAAGCCACTGGAGCTGGGCCGCCAGATAGTAACACTCGAACTCCGGGGCCCCCAGCCCCCCCGTTCGCCAACGGGAGCCGGATGGTCTGCAGCGACACCCTATTCCTGCCACCATCCCACACCAAATGTCGCAATTTCCAATCAAGAGTTTTAAACCATTGTTTGGGCACCACAACAGGCAGGTTAACAAAAGATGCGGCAGCATGACCATTTTGGACAGCACTATCCTGGCCATGACCGGGAGTTTGAGCATCCGCCAGAAGGCCACGTTCGTCCGAAGGGATCTCAGGGCCCCCCCCAGATTGCCTTCAGAAAGATCAGTCTTAGAATTATAAAACCGTATCCTCAGGTATCTAAAGGAGACAGGCGTCCATTCCAGGCCAGGTGGGAAATCCTGTGGCCGCGGAAGCGCAGGCCGCAGTGGGAACATATCAGTCTTCTGCCTGTTCACGCGCAGACCCGAGTGTTCTGCAAAGTTGTCAAGTATGCGCATCACAGTATGTATCGCATTGAGGCCATCCCGCAGATATATCAACACATCATCAGCGTAAATCAATATTATGTGTTCGGCCCCATCAAGAGGGATCCCCAGCCCATGCCCTACCTGTCGAAATCGTGCTGCTAGTGGTTCCATCGCTAGTGCGAAAATCAGGGGTGACAGAGTGCCTCTATGGATGGAATACGGGGTTGATATTATGTGGCCAGTACGCGCACAGGCCATAGGCTCCGCATATAAGAGGCAAATCCACTTCTCCCACCCCTCCCCCAGCTGCATCTTACCCATCACTGCTAGTAGAAAATCCCAGCGCAATGAATTCCCTATTTCGGGGTGGAACATGACGTGATAGAGACGACGAAGATTGCCTGACGTGGACCGTGGGGGATAAAGCCGTTCTGGTCTTTATGAACCAGACGCCTCATGTGGGGCAACAGTCTCGTCGCCAGCGCCTTACTCAAGTCAAATGAGCATGTATGTTTTTGGTCTTTGGCAACGGGATTACCAATGCCTCTCTAAGTGTAGGCGGTAGTCGCTGTTCCTGAAATGCAACGGCGTACACCTGTTCTAATTTTGGGGCGAGAATATTCATGAAAGTAGCGTAAAACTCGGCCAGGAGGCCATCAGGTCCCGGTGTTTTCCCTCTAGCCATATCTCTGATTGCCGCTCTAATTTCTCCTGCTTTAACTGGGAGCGCCAAGGCGTCTCCATACTTGCGCTCTAAACTTGTCAGCTCCAAGCCCTCAAGATAAAGAAGTAAGTTCTCTTCCAGAGTCACCCCCAGCAACCCATACAGCGTCTCATAATATATTCGAAACGCAGTGTTGATAGCCTTGGGGGAGGAAAGGATCCGGTCTTGACCTACTGTTACACTGGAAATAGGCCTACCTCTGCCTTCTGGCGTAATCAGCCAGGCCAGCAATCGCCCAGCCTTACCACCCTCCATATGTTGGCGTGATCGATAGGCGTTGAGGTCAAATGCCCGCAGCCTGTCCCAAATAGTGTTATATAGGCTTTTCACGTCTTCAAACTTGCTCTGCAATCCAGACCCACCCGCAATCTCTCTATCCAGGGTCAAAATTTGTTTTTCCAAGTCCTCCAATTCCTGGGTCACCATCCGCCTAAGTCCCACCTTGTGTCCCAAACAATGTCCCTGCACCCCCACCTTGAACGTTTCCCATTCTATCAACGGGGAGCTGGCCGTCCCTTGATTCTCCATGAAATAGTGCACCAGCTCTGCCGACAGTATCTGTCAGAAGCCCTGAGTCCAATCTCCACAAGGGGATGGGGGTCTTCTCGAGTGTGGGCGTAAATCGCATGAGCAGGGGACTGTGATCAGACAAAGACCTACCCAAGTATTCAGCTCCCGTTAACATATCTGACAATGCAGCCGAGCAGAAGAACATGTCCAACCTGGTGTGCAAGTCATACAAGTGCGAATAATAGGAGTATTCTCTGCGGTGTGAATTCTGCAGTCTCCAAGTATCCAACAAATCCCACCCCGTCACTCAGCTCCTAAGGCCCTTTGCTGTATTAGCGGCTAAATTACCCTTCAGTGGGGGGATCGATCTATACCACCCTACATCATACACACAATTGAAGTCTCTCCCCACCACCAAGTTACCATTGGAGATTCCAGCCAGTTTACCAGATAAACGTTCAAGGAAGGGGGGCTGCTCCCGGTTAGGGGCATACACACAACACATCGAGATCTCCCTCCCACTCAACGTACCTGAGATTATCACAAACCTCCCATCTGTGTCAATTATTTTCCTAGTGAGGGAAAATGGAACCCCTGGGCGGATCCATATTAACACGCCTCTCGCAATGGCTGAATAAGCGGTCGCAAACAGCTGTCCCCTCCACCTACGCCTGAGTCTGGTGACCTGTGCCTTGGTAAGGTGTGTCTCTTGGAGGAGAACCACGTGCGCGCGCCTATGTCTGATATAATTATGTATCTCATAGTGCTTCAAGGAGGAACCCCTACCCCTGATATTCCAGGTTAGAATCTATATTCCACCAGCCATTCAGCATTTATAGCCATTATTATACATGAAAACCACTCTCCACCATCCCCCACCGCCTAACCCACGAAAGCAAGCTTGATCCTCTGGTGTACAACAACAATCCCAACCATAAAAATCCCCAACCCACGAGCGGTCTGACAACTGTCAACTGTCCAAACATACAGCAGTACTGCATAACAATCACCCACAATAGGTAGTTAAGGCACCAGGTTACAGGCACCAGCTCCTACAGGGGAGCGTGGTCTTCTCGTTCAAAGTGTTCAATAGTACAAGAAGCAGGTAGACTTCACAGCCGGAAGGGCCGTTCCAACCCCGCCCCAGACGCCCCCAACCAGAGGCTCACCCAGCCCTCCACCAACATTGCCATACCCTGTAGTATAGATAGAAAGACACATCACCAATCACATAAGTTCATCTGCCGTTTGGGGGGTCACTACCGGCATTGAGCCACTATCGACTTGGGAGCCATCCGACTCAGAGTTCTCAGTTCCATATTTCACCTCCGAGTCTCTGTCCAGGGAGGCTTCCCTGCTACGCATCATGACAGACACCGCTTTTAGCGCCTCTGCTCTCTCCAGTGCCGTCTTAGAAGGACTCGTCCCAGTTATAGTCTTACGCTTCTGACGTCACCGCAGTCGTTTCCTCTGGGTTGGCGGTTCGGGCCGACGCTCCGTGCTCAGTTTAGAATTCCCTTCAGTTCTATAGGCCTCAATCCAGTCCCAGGCCGACTTGGGGTCTTCACAAAAATGAGTTTTGCCATCCAGCATTATTTTAAGTCTAGCCGGGAACATCAAAGCATACTGGACACCCTCATTGCGTAGTGCCCGCTTCACCTCCAAGAAGGAGGTACGGTGCCTCTGGACTTCCATGGTGTAATCCGGAAATAAGGACACTTTGTTGTTGTCGACCATATAGGGACCCACTGTATGCGCTCTCTGCAAGAGCAGGTCCCTGTCCCGGAAGTGAAGCAATCTGGCCACCACTGCGCGCAGTGGTTTTCCAGGAGCCGGCGGCCTCGCTGGCACCCGGTGCGCCCGCTCCAAGGTGTAGAATTGGGAGAGTTCCTCCGGTGCTACCACCTCTCTGAGCCATTTTTCCGGATACCGGACCATGTCTGCCCCTTCCATTCCTTCCGGAAGCCCAAGGACACTCACATTATTTCTTCTGTTGCGTCCTTCCGCGTCTCCTGCCTATTCTTTAAGGTCGCAACTCTAGTGGTCAAGTCCCTGACCTGAGCAGTGAGGGCCTGATGTGCCGGAGTAAGCGTTCCCAAGGATTGTTTGGTTTGTTTCACCATCTCTGAGAGCTTAGCGTGTTCAGCTCTCAACAACCCCAGGCCCACCGCCACGGTGCTGATGTCCTGGTGCAGGGTCTCCTTTGTGTCGGCGATAGCCTCTAGGATCTTAGCAAATTGTTGGTGAATGGGAATGTCCGTTTGGTTTCCTGCGCCGTCAACCTCAACTGCGTCAGTTGCAGTCTCTTCCAATTCCTGGGGAGGTTCCGCCGGCTTCCCCCTAGGTTTCCCCATTTGCAGCACTACGTGGGCTCTTGTGGAGGAACGCAAGCTCTGCTCTCCAGGAGGGTTCGCCGCAGACGCCAGTGTCCCCAGGCCCTACCGCCCAGTTATCCAACCAGGGTCACTAGGGCTCCGTGCGCCACAGCCAGGCACCTCCCAAATGTGTTTGCACAAATACTGAGGCAGTGTAGGAACCAATCTTGTCACCGAGAATATGCACAGCACCCACAGTCCACTCCCAACGAGCCAGGGACCCCTAGCAGCGGGTCAGCCTATCAGTTAGCACAGGAGCAATCCCAGGCCAGTGCCTGGTTAAAGATATTATAGGCCCATAAGTGTCACAGTCTCAGCCCTCCGCCGCAGCCAGCCAACACTCACGAAATCACAGCAACGTAACCTCAGAACGCTGTCCTAGCTCCCAAGAGGTCATCCATAAGGACATCCAGTCCCAGGCTACACCCCCGGCTGAGGAAAAAGGAAAAGGCGGAGGGGGGGGGGGGGGGGGGAGGAGGCCCTGTAAAGTGACTGCTCCCAGGAGATCTACACCAAACAGCAGTCCCACCAGGTGGCTATTGGCCGGCCAGTGGGTCCAGGCAGCTTCACTCTCTTGCCTGTCTCCACTCACTGTGGCAAGCGCCTCGCTACCAGCACGGGGTCGTGTGTGCCCACCCACGGCCCAGTGCGGCAGCACTCAAATGCGTCCTGTAGGAGCCCTCACGCGTCTTCCCTCTCCATGCCAGGGGATGAGTTCAGGCCAAATATACTCGGCTCCACCGGCCCAGGCCGGATCACACAGCCAGCACCCTACCTCCTTACGGAAGCAATCTGGAGCATTCGCCCAGGCCGCACTATGGTCAGCACAGGAGTCACTCCCCGCTCTGCTTCTCAACCACACAGGCTGCCGCCTCCCGCTGAGTCAGACATCCGAGGGAGCAGTCGACGCTCGCGGCCCACTGTACTTCACTCCGGTCCCCGGGTCATCTGCCGCGTCCCATCAGTCACCCGCTCCTCCAAGCGCAGCGGCGGGGCACCGCAGAGAGACAGGACAGCAGTCTCCTCTCTGCGCAGTAAGCTGACTCTCCTCGTTAAGCCGCCAGCACCACCACAGCGCTTCCAGGCCCCACCAAAAGTGCCGTGGTCTCCGGTTACAGTCCGAGGTTAAAGTGGCACCGATGGTCAGCGCACAGGGTCCCGCTGGTCATGCCCCCAGAAAAGCGCCTCCCGGCATGGGTGGAGTCACCGTTCCACAGGATTAATGAGTAGGCTGATGCGGAGCTCTCGGCTCACGCATCCGCCATCTTCGGATGCAGAGCCACGCCCCCCTATATGTGTATATATATGTATACTTTATCAAATGACTAATTCTCAATGATTGTTGTTTTCTATAGCATGCTCCATGGTTATTATAAAATATGCTTCAGTACTCATTTACTTCTTAACATTTCTAACTTTTAATATTCAGTCCTCGTTCTCTTTCTTTTCTTCTCTTCTCTTCTCTTTCCTTTTTTCTTTCTCTTTCTAAATTCCTTATTGATCATGCATTTCTTTCATTACTGTTTTGAATCATTCATAGGTCTGCATGTAATATTCTAGCTATGATCTTCTATTTTAAAATATAATTCTGTTGTTCATTGCAAAATGTTTAATATCATATATTTCATATAACTATGATCAATAAAGTCTGTCTAAAAATAAAAAAAAGTGTCCTGTTTAGTTTCCAATCAATGTTCACTGTAGAGTTTCTCGGCAGATTAAAAATCCATTCACCTTTCTTTCATTATAGTTCCTTGCTTTTGTTTTCCTACCTGGAAACCCAGAACCTGGGGTGGGGGTTGGGAGCAAGGGGGGTGTTAATTTCTGTAGTAAAATAATTCCCATTCCCTGAATTTTCATATTTTTTTCATGTTACTTCCATAGTCGACTACTCTAAGCCATTTTTCTACTTAGGGTCGATGGTCCATTGTATGGCAATATGGCAATTATGGCCTCATGTCCAAAGAATTCATTAGGTAAAACAGGTTGCAATTTGCACACTGACAAATCAACCTATGTTGGTTCACAAATTGCAGAATTGTAGTGGTTTGCAAATCGACCTACCTCATAAATATTAATGAAGTAGTTTACAATTTGCGATCCACGTATGGTTAGAATCACGGGGACTGTGGCCTTCTAGGGTCAGCAGACCACCATGTCTGTGGTTTATTTTTAAAAAAAAAAAGCTATTTTTCTAAACAAAATGAAGCCTGCTTATCTCAAAGGAAAACCAGATGCGTTTTAAAAAAAGGAATCCACTGCCAACTCTTAAAAATATTTTTTGCGTCATTCCCTTGGTGGACGCCTTCCCTGTTGCAAATGGGTTAGCACTTCCTTTGAGTTGGTGGCAATATATGTTTTGCTACCGGATTTCATCTGCAAAACATTAATAACTACCTTAAGTAATCAATACTTGGAAAGAATGCTTTTAAAATGCCCCTTCTAAATAGCGACTCCTTAATGTTTCCTAAAAGCATTTAAAGATAGGGAAAACATTTTCAGATAGTTAAATGGATTTAGTGCCAAGTGTGTTTGCCCCCCCAGATTTATGGGTCTGAGAGTTTGCGACCGTTAAAAAACTTTGCACATGAAGCCCTTTTCAAGAATCATCCTGAATATAAAAAAATGGAAAAATATAAATAAAGCTTTGCAGCAACAAAACTTTGGTAGAACATCAGATGGTTCTGTCCATTGGCGTGAGGAAATTAGGGTGCCCAAAATAGATATCCTGTTCCAGTCCTAAGCCAAAATTCCCATGTTTCGGCAGAAGGATTGATGGAGTGCTGACGGAGTGGAGATGACCTATAGCAGCAAAGGAATATGATTATTAATAGGTAATGCGCATTGCGATTGCTTTTCCTTAGATTGCAGTGTTTTGAAAATGGGTATGTGCTGTTATGCGAAGTTGAAAAGGTTAAAGTCCAAGTGTGAATGTGGTGCTTAATTCAAAGAAGTTGAAGTGATTATCTTGTCTGTCGTTGGCCTACGATCCCGGGATAGAAAATGTATGCCTACGTGGTGGTCTCAGTGTAGAAGACACTGAGTGTAGTTGTCTGCTGTGTTGTAGTGTTGATCATGAGACGTTGTCAACAACATCTTAAACAATAGGGAACTTTGCCTTGTGTAATTGTGAGAAGTGGTTGGTACAGTTTATCTCAGTGCACAGGGAATAACTGCATCACCCTAGGTGAAATTCCACTGGTCGAGGTTTCACTTGAAGTGAATGTTAATGAAAGATATAGAAATAATATTGTTTCATATTACCTTTTGAGTGAAAGAAGCATTCTTAAATTTCTTTTAGTGAAGTAGGCAGAATCAGTTGTTGAAAACGCTTGCATTGTATTGTGAATTTGCTTATAAGAACACGCTGAAGAAATTGCAAAAGAAAGTGCTGCAAGCAGTGAGGAAAATCATTTGTGAAAACAAATTTTAAGCAAAAATAAAAAATGTAAAGCCTAATGAAAACTAATTAAAGAAGATGTGATTATACCTTTTAGAGAGGGAGAAGAGCTACCACTTGAGGGTACACCAAGATGCACTGTCATGGTGGATAAAGGGTTATACACATATATATGTGAGATATTTGGAGGTTATTCTGCACCAAGCAAGAGATAGAACGCTTTAAAAAAGATGTTTACAAAAATCAATAATTATTTTTGATATTTCCTCCTCTGGTGTGAACTGTGGATTGAAACACACAATTGGGTAACGTTTTTCTGCATGTGTACATATCATATTTTATGTTTTGGCAATAACCCATCATTGAGTAATATTTGAGAAAAGACTTTGTTAAGAGTTAAGAAGAATATATTTTTATGTCTTTTAAATGTTATAATTCACGCGTGCACTATCTCATTAAAAACTGTATGTTGAAAAATCACGCCAATTCATGAGCAAGGCTCGAGGTTGCGAGCCAAAATACGTTTGACCCACTTTTACCATAACTGAGAAACAAATATCACACAATGCTATTTGTGTCCAACAGCATTCGTTACTGGTGGAGGAGAGTGAGCAGTTTTCATAAATATATACTTATATAAACATACACACACATAAATATATGTGTGAGTTTATATATACATATAATGTCAAACTAAAAATACATATTGTACAGTATATACATTTTTGGGGGTCATATTTTTTTAATTTACTACTATAAAAAATATTTAAAAATCAACTGCAAAACAATACATATATTACCAAATTAATTAAATATAAAAAAAACTATAAAATCCAAAAACAGACATTTTCTAACAATGTACAAAATATATATTTATAAACAAATAATATATATAAAAAAACAATATTAGACCTATTTAAACTATATCAGTGAAAATGTTGATGTCTGGGAATGATAGATATACTATTCCCACTCTAGTTTATGCAACATAGTGAAAGCGTAGGCTTTCAGAGGGGTTACATTTACTAATCCTGCTCCAAACAGGTCAAAAGTAGGGAAAATATTGGAATTAGGAGGGGTAAGATTTACAATCCACCTCCAGTTTGTGCAACAGTAGGGAAAGCTTTGGATTTCAGAGGGGCAAGGTTTATTATGCCCACTCAAGTCTGTGTAACAGTAGGGGAAGCGTTGGCCTTCTGAGGGGTTATATTTACTAATCCCACCCCAGTCTGCGCAACAGTAGGAAAAGCACTGGGATTTGAAGGGGTAAGATTTTCTATTTCCACTCCAGTCTGTACAGCAGTGGGAAAGCATTGGACTTCAGAGAGAGTAAGATTTACTATTTCCACTCCAGTCTGTGCAATAGTAGGGAAAGAGTAAGACTTCACAGGGATTAAATTTACAATTCTCTCCCCAGTTTGTGCGACATTAGGAAAAGCATTGGACTTTGAAGGAGTTAAATTTACTATTCCCACTTCAGTCTGTGCAACAGTATGGAAAGCATTAGACTTTGGAGAGGTAAGATTACAATTACAAATTCAGGATGGTAATAGAGATTTAGTATACAACCAAATGGCGATCCTTGAAATACTCGCGAAACACTTGGCCAATGTCTGTAAGAAACAATTCTCCTCGCCACAGGAAGGGATCCTGGATATCTTGGCTTCGATAGAATTGCCTCAGTTAGATCAATAAACAGACGAGACGCTTGGAGCCCCGATCACAAAGAGGAACTACTGGTGGCTATCTGACATCTCAGGGCAGCTAAAATTCTGGGAAGCAATGGTTTCCTGGCAGAGTTTTATCAACGGTTTGCTCCTTTGCTGGCAGACTTCCTCCTGGAGGTCTATAATGAGGCCTTGGAGGTTCAGTCTCTGCCGGCGTCCATGAGAGAAGCGGTGGTAAACATGATACTTAATTAAAATACCAGGAATAAGTTAATGGGCCCAGTGGTCAAAATATTGTCCATGCTGTAGGCTAGCTAATAATAATGAATTTTATAAAACATTGTGTCGGTTTTAGTCATTTGTAAGTGCTGTAAACAATGAGTAGATAAATCCCAGTGCTAGAAGGGAGCTATTTGTAGGAGGCATTTGTCATGTTATAAGAGGTCTCAGCAGCACCAACCATCATATATTTATGCTGAAAAAACGAAAATAACTCTGACATCACAAGGATATTCTCTCTCCTGGCCCCAAACAGCACGTGCCTTTTTCTAAACGACAGTTTTTCAAAGAAATCCCATCTAAAACTTTTGCAGAGAAGAACATGTTAGTGGACGAGGAGAAGTTAATGGGTCTCCCGCAATTAGAGGCCTTTTCACTGAAAGAGAACATCTGTCCTGTTAGTTCGTCTCTCAAGATATCTGTCATCCCTAATTTAATTCCAGCGATTGGCACACTGCAGCTGCCCTGCACACCTCTAGCAAAACTGATACTGTCTGGTGCAAATGTTAGCACATTTCGAACATCAGAATGGGTTAACGTAATGATAGTAGGAGTTTCCCCCTGTTCTTTGGTGCACAAACCTGTGTTTTCTTAACCAAATTGTTCTAAATATTATCTCAGACGATGCATATAGTGAGGGCATTGTTATCACTCAAGTTATAATCATGGATTCAGGCACAAACAGAATTTGCTGGTAAGGGGATAGGCCCTTTAGAATGGCATGGAGCTCATAGTGACACTTGCAAGGCCATAGGCAGAAAGCACAGAAGGACATGGCGATAGGGAACTTAGGGAAAAGAAGAAAAAGAGAGTGCGGAAGGAGAAGAACAGCTGAGGCTCAAAGCAAAAGAAAGCAAGAGATGGGTAATTGCACTGTGAGAGAAAGTCAAATAGACAGGCAACAAAAGAAAGGAACAAAAAAGGAGCTTATAGTTGGTTACTTACTGGTGATTGAGTTGTTAGATTATCAGTAATTGGCTGTGAGATGGGAGGCAGCTGTGCACCTTTCTGTCGCCTCTGCTGGGGACGGCTTCTCGTTGCGGCTAATCATAATTAATATGTTTCAGTAGGTATTTGTAACCTGTAGTTGGGGAAGGGAAATCACAGAATTAATTGTTCAGCAAAGCAGGAACTTTGGAAGAGCAGATAAGGGACCGAGGGGGAATGTGGGAGACAGAAAAGGAGTAAAGGGTGCACACCAGGAACATCAAAGGCTGGAAGTCAAGGCATTTGTGATGTGTCAACTAATAAGGGGTAGGCTGGGGTTCCTCCCTTCAACATTTCTGGATGACTGGAATGTGTGGTGTCTCCCTGCAGACTGTGACGAGTGGCTGACTGGCATAGAAAGTGAGCGTCTTCAAAGACTGCAAACACCGACTTTGAGGACAAAACGTGATGAGTGACAGGCCAATGTGGCGGCCTGTTGTCATCATCAAGAGTCTTGTTCCTCCAAAGAAGTAACAGTAAGGCTGACAGCGTGACAGCGTGAGGACTGGTGAGTGTTTGTAATGCGCTCTCGATCTCTCGCTACATGGTGAACCGTGGTATGGCACCTTTTTGAGTGCTAGGGAGCTTAAGGGAGCTCTCAGCCTCACAGTGTGGTGATGGTTGACATCCAAAACTGCAAAAAGGCTAAAAGAAATAAGCAACAAAGAGGGAGTTGCAGGAAGGCTGGGAGCAACAACAGGGAAAGGAAGGAGTGGAAGGAAAGAAGCAATAAAATATGGGCACAGAAGTTGAACATGCACCCACAGTGTTACAGAGCAAGAAAGAAAAAAGATAGTGCCCCAAACAAACTGATAAACAGCCAAAGTGTAAGGATACATTACTTGGTCCCTGCTCCATGGGAGGAAACGAAAGACAAAAAGGTGGGACAAAAAGGAAGGAATGACCTCTAGCAAGCAAAGATTTTTATAAGTACACTGAAACAAATGAAAAGCAGTGAGTGATCTGTAAACCCATAAACTAATTACAACAGGCCTTGAACCTTAACCTAAAAAAATATAGATAGCAACAGAAATAATAAACACAATGTCAGCAACTTGAGTGGGGAGAATGGAACTTTTCAAATCTATATCTGAGGGCTCCCTGCCTACACCTGGAACAAATTCCAATGACAGACGTGCTCTCCAATACTAGTCACATAATATAAACTAAAAATAGCAAAATACATTTTAATCCCTTAATTACAACACATTGTGAGCAGGTTTGGTGGGGAAGGTAGCATACACTCAATAATTAAAAGCTGCCTGTACCTGGAGATGAGGGCTCCAAACTCTCTTGACTGTGGGGAGCCCCCCTTTCAGGCTGGGAGCTGGGGCCCTTTCAGTTGAAAGAAATGAAAAGCCTTGGCGTCTGCACTCACTTACATGAACACTCTTCATGTGTTTTGATGCCGCCAAACTCTCTCTTTTTGTTTTTCTGGGCCAACATTGAGAGGCAGACAACCTCTTGGTCCAAAGGCCACTTCCCTGTAAGGGGGGGGGGGGGGGGGCAAGGCAGGGGTGGAATGATGGGATGCCCGTTTCGCCACTGCCTGCAGCTCTCCAGGGGTTAAGGCATCAAGCACAGCAGGAAAACATAGAGGGAGAAACTGAAAGAGAAAGAAAGAGAGGGGTGGCTGGAAATAAAGAGGCAGAAGTGAAAGGGGCAGAGAGAAATTGCGGGCTGGTTTATGAACATTTTATGAGAGATTGGTTTGAACTTTCTTTTACCAATGCTGCTGTTGGTTCTCAGTCTGGCCCTGGAGGCAGAGCACTGTTTATTTATTACATATAACGTGATGAGTGACAGGCCAATGTGGCGGCCTGTTGTCATCATCAAGAGTCTTGTTCCTCCAAAGCAGTAACAGTAAGGCTGACAGCGTGACAGCGTGAGGACTGGTGAGTGTTTATAATGCGCTCTTGATCTCTCGCTACATGGTGAACCGTGGTATGGCACCTTTTTGAGTGCTAGGGAGCTTAAGGGAGCTCTCAGCCTCACAGTGTGGTGATGGTTGACATCCAAAACTGCAAAAAGGCTAAAAGAAATAAGCAACAAAGTGGGAGTTGCAGGAAGGCTGGGAGCAACAACAGGGAAAGGATGGGGTGGAAGGAAAGAAGCAATAAAATATGGGCACAGAAGTTGAACATGCACCCACAGTGTTACAGAGCAAGAAAGAAAAAAGATAGTGCCCCAAACAAACTGATAAACAGCCAAAGTGTAAGGATACATTACTTGGTCCCTGCTCCATGGGAGGAAACGAAAGACAAAAAGGTGGGACAAAAAGGAAGGAATGACCTCTAGCAAGCAAAGATTTTTATAAGTACACTGAAACAAATGAAAAGCAGTGAGTGAGCTGTAAACCCATAAAATAATTACAACAGGCCTTGAACCTTAACCTAAAAAGATATAGATAGCAACAGAAATAATAAACACAATGTCAGCAACTTGAGTGGGGAGAATGGAACATTTCAAATCTATATCTGAGGGCTCCCTTCCTACACCTGGAACAAATTCCAATGACAGACGTGCTCTCCAATACTAGTCGCATAATATAAACTAAAAATAGCAAAATACATTTTAATCCCTTAATTACAACACATTGTGAGCAGGTTTGGTGGGGAAGGTAGCATACACTCAATAATTAAAAGCTGCCTGTACCTGTAGATGAGGGCTCCAAACTCTCTTGACTGTGGGGAGCCCCCCTTTTTCAGGCTGGGAGCTGGGGCCCTTTCAGTTGAAAGAGATGAAAAGCCTTGGCGTCTGCCCTCACTTACATGAACACTCTTCATGTTCATGTGTTTTGATGCTGCCAAACTCTCTCTTTTTGTTTTTCTGGGCCAACATTGAGAGGCAGACAACCTCTTGGTCCAAAGGCCACTTCCCTGTAAGGGGGGGGGGGCAAGGCAGGGGTGGAATGATGGGATGCCCGTTTCGCCACTGCCTGCAGCTCTCCAGGGGTTAAGGCATCAAGCACAGCAGGAAAACATAGAGGGAGAAACTGAAAGAGAAAGAAAGAGAGGGGGTGGCTGGAAATAAAGAGGCAGAAGTGAAAGGGGCAGAGAGAAATTGCGGGCTGGTTTATGAACATTTTATGAGAGATTGGTTTGAACTTTCTTTTACCAATGCTGCTGTTGGTTCTCAGTCTGGCCCTGGAGGCAGAGCACTGTTTATTTATTACATATAACGTGATGAGTGACAGGCCAATGTGGCGGCCTGTTGTCATCATCAAGAGTCTTGTTCCTCCAAAGCAGTAACAGTAAGGCTGACAGCGTGACAGCGTGAGGACTGGTGAGTGTTTATAATGCGCTCTCGATCTTTCGCTACATGGTGAACCGTGGTATGGCACCTTTTTGAGTGCTAGGGAGCTTAAGGGAGCTCTCAGCCTCACAGTGTGGTGATGGTCGACATCCAAAACTGCAAAAAGGCTAAAAGAAATAAGCAACAAAGTGGGAGTTGCAGGAAGGCTGGGAGCAACAACAGGGAAAGGAAGGGGTGGAAGGAAAGAAGCAATAAAATATGGGTACAGAAGTTGAACATGCACCTACAGTGTTACAGAGCAAGAAAGAAAAAAGATAGTGCCCCAAACAAACTGATAAACAGCCAAAGTGTAAGGATACATTACTTGGTCCCTGCTCCATGGGAGGAAACGAAAGACAAAAAGGTGGGACAAAAAGGAAGGAATGACCTCTAGCAAGCAAAGATTTTTATAAGTACACTGAAACAAATGAAAAGCAGTGAGTGAGCTGTAAACCCATAAACTAATTACAACAGGCCTTGAACCTTAACCTAAAAAGATATAGATAGCAACAGAAATAATAAACACAATGTCAGCAACTTGAGTGGGGAGAATGGAACATTTCAAATCTATATCTGAGGGCTCCCTGCCTACACCTGGAACAAATTCCAATGACAGACGTGCTCTCCAATACTAGTCGCATAATATAAACTAAAAATAGCAAAATAAATTTTAATCCCTTAATTACAACACAGTGTGAGCAGGTTTGGTGGGGAAGGTAGCATACACTCAATAATTAAAAGCTGCCTGTACCTGGAGATGAGGGCTCCAAACTCTCTCGACTGTGGGGAGCCCCCCTTTCAGGCTGGGAGCTGGGGCCCTTTCAGTTGAAAGAGATGAAAAGCCTTGGCGTCTGCCCTCACTTACATGAACACTCTTCATGTTCATGTGTTTTGATGCTGCCAAACTCTCTCTTTTTGTTTTTCTGGGCCAACAGTGAGAGGCAGACAACCTCTTGGTCCAAAGGCCACTTCCCTGCAAGGGGGGGGGGGCAAGGCAGGGGTGGAATGATGGGATGCCCGTTTCGCCACTGCCTGCAGCTCTCCAGGGGTTAAGGCATCAAGCACAGCAGGAAAACATAGAGGGAGAAACTGAAAGAGAAAGAAAGAGAGGGGGTGGCTGGAAATAAAGAGGCAGAAGTGAAAGGGGCAGAGAGAAATTGCGGGCTGGTTTATGAACATTTTATGAGAGATTGGTTTGAACTTTCTTTTACCAATGCTGCTGTTGGTTCTCAGTCTGGCCCTGGAGGCAGAGCACTGTTTATTTATTACATATATGTTGAATGTGGTTTGACGATACTTAGGAGGGTTTATTGGGGGCATTGAATATGCAGACTACAGGGCGGGCGGAGGGTACCTGCACAATGATGCTGATGGTCAGTGATGTATGTCAAATCATGAGGACGCTGAGTTTACTTCTCAGAGGCACTAATACCACATGGAAGAGACTAGTCCATGAGCAATGCATGCAGCATTCGAGCTGCTTTGGCTATGCCATCAAAGTGCCACTTGAGGCAAGGGGACTGTGGATCTCACTGCAAACTGGAATATGAGCAATCTGAGAACTGGGAGGCTGCCAGGCAGGGCGGGGCATTTACACTAGAGAGCAGCACAGGAATAGGCCTGCGATATGTGAGTCACAACACAAAAGAGCGCCATATTCTGAGAGTACGCAGTGCTTACTCCTGCCTTGTTTATGTAGTCATCCATCACTGAAGAGTTACATCCTCCTCTGGTGTAAAGGATGGCCAGCACCAGTGGTCAGTCAGCGCAGCACTGGAGACATCACACTCTGCAGCTGTAGCTTAACCTTGGAATAATAAAATATACAATGTTAAAGATGAACAAATCAGAGAGTCAGAGCTAAACACAGTAGTATGACTTTCCACGAATACCTCAAACATGGCTCAGGCAGGACTCAGGCATGACACACAAACCTTGTCAAACTTCGTTAAAACCTGTCTCTCAAAGAAACAAGGGTGACATGAATCTGTTCAGTGTTGAGTCAGTGCCTCTGGAGCGCTTGCCTTTCCACTGACGATGCAGAAACGTACAGGAGACCAGGCTCGTATTTATTTATTGGTAGTTTTTATAGCGTGAGCAAGACTCAAAGGGTGACACGATTCCCATAGGGACAGTTTCATGAGGCAATAGCAGCTAGTATGAGATATCATTCATAATAGTGTGACAAAAAGTAATACAATGTACCAATTTAGGATCATAAAACCTTTGATACATAGATATAGAAACAGTCACACATACAGCGAGTTAAATATACGGAATGAGCTGAAAATTGAGGAATAAGACCCGATGAAAAAGTAACCAAAGGTTTGTAGGAAACAGAAAAATATTGTCAACCCTTTCAACCCTTGTTTATGAACTCTAGAATGAGATTATTAATGTCCTGTAGAACAGAGTTCCTCACACATCCTAGGTGCCCTTTCTGAGAAGCATTATTATTAAGGTTTTTTCCTTCTTCAGCGATAGTGAGTCAAGTACTTATGCAGAAGGAGGGAATGTCCGCTAGAAATGGGCAGTTTTCCTGCAAGGTGACAACTTTCTTCTTCTTTATTTCTTTTAAGAATGACGTAAACAAACAATCATTCAATAAATACATGATAAAAGGCATTATAAATCAATACATAGCAGAGAATTTGGTATGACTTATGTGACATTGTTCCTATTGACTTCAGTCCAGAACAGAACCCCAGAGACAGCTAAGCCTACTTACCCTTCCCTTATCCTTTAAAAAGACAATGTCTCGAAACTTTACTGTCATCATTTTCTTCACCCCGTCTATGAACTCGGGAGATCTGGTAGACTTCCAATTTCACATCATGGGCATCTAATCTCACAGGCACTTCATTGTGACAACCGGGACAATAGAGGACTGTGGTATAGTCTAAGTTGATATTAGATAAAGCATCCATTTACTATATTCGAGTATGCCACAAAAATTAGCGGCCCTAAGTAAAGATACATTCTATATTCTGAAATATTCCCACAATTGCTCTGTCACAGTTATTCCCATCCTTCTAACCCATTTATTTGTGATTTTCTGAGAGACATGGGTATAGAAGTATTTCTGCAAATATTCGTAATAAAAACATACACCCTGGATCACTTGTTTGAATAATATCTGAAGAATTTATTCTGAAGCCTAAAGCTTATTAATCAGTGTTCCCAGCCATAACAAATTCCTTGCTTGGTAAACCACAGTTGTATTGGGAGTCACTTCTTAGAATCTAGTGCAGGTGAGTTGTTGTTGAACTTTCCAGCTCCCATCTGCATTCTGCCAGCAGCATGAATGGCTGTTTTCAGAGAAGCGAGTTGTAGTTTGGAAATATCTGTAAAGTAGTGGGTGGCCATATTTTTCTACGAAGGACTGACTGGAAATTGTGCTTTCTTTGCTATGCAGCGATGCGTCCTGGTAGGGTAAAGTCTTTGTTCTAGGGGGATCCAATGGATTTACAGGAATACAAAATTGAATGGCTACTGGTTAATGCCATAAGTGAGTGAGGTGATGTGTGAATCAAGATGGAGAAGTTGGTTGGGGATCATGAGAGGATCTCTGTTTTAGCTTTAAGTGATAAAGGGACAGCCAGGCTTGAACATCCTCACAGCTTTGGCCAAGAATGTAACATCTTTGGGGATGGAGTTTTAAAATATATTTGAGTGTCACTGTCATGGGATGTAGCTTGGTCAGTAAGATTGGGCAGGTGTGAGGTTTAGATTTTCCAACAATTAGCCTGGCATATAATGTTAAAATACATTATATGCCAAACAGCATTTATAAGAGGAGCATAAGGGGCAGAGGAAAGGAGCGGAAGGTGGAGGACTAAGAGAGAAAACACAATATTTTGTAATAAATTCCTGGTAAAATCTGACAGACATCTCAGCATACCGGACTGAAAACACCTGTACCCAACTATTTATCAGAAAGTACATTTATAGGGGGGTGTAACACCCCCAAACACTCCTTTTTTTAAGTTCAATAAAATTTTTATTAGTCAATGAAAAAGAGTAAATCAATACATAACATCGATTAGGAAAGGGAAGGGAGAGTTAAGGTGGGGAAGAAGGGGAAAAGGGGAATAACAGAATGTAGCATGTAAGAGAGAATATACAATAAAAACAATGATCATGGGCATTTGAACATTTGAACATTTGAACATGGGCATTGAAAAAGAAGAGAAAAAGAGAAAAAACAGTATATTAGAAAATCTTGGATGTGGAAAGGGTGTCATGGGGGTTTAGAGACCTCTTGTTGGGCAGGCGTTGGACGAGATGAATGGGCAGTACATTTATCTAAATACAATGTAATGGGGAGCCATAATTCTGCTCGTTTAGTTGCTAATTGAACAGGAAAAACAAAAGCATTATCGAGTCTATGATTGTGACAGACATTGTACCACCACCCTTTGAGAGAAATATTAGATGCAGTGTTGCAATTAACAGTAATCTGCTGAAAGGCTACAGCTAATAACAGATCTACAATGCGAACACACATATCTACATTATCCCAACCCGGGGATAGACTACCCAAGAAAAGATGAGTGAGAGAAAAAGGAATACAGGCATGAAAAATAACGTTGACTTGAGCCCATACCTGTAACCAAAAGTCATGCACATATTTACAGAGAAATATCATGTGAAATAAGGTAGCATTGGGGGAGCCACACGACCAGCATGTGTCTGGGGTAGTAGCAAAGCGTTTGTGTAGTGTAGAAGGAGTATGAAGTAATCTGTTGTAAATAAAGAATAAGGATTGCGTCAGGGAGGCTGCTCTGGAAGTTTTACGGAGTTTTGCCCATAGAGATATCGGCCATTCTGTTTCAAAATCAGTTGAGGTTCCGGACTTTTTAAGAGTCCAGAGGTGTCAGGGAACCAACACCCAAAGACCCCTGAGTTCCTTCCTGCCTTGGTGCACAAATAAACAGAGACACGGGCTTCTCGATGGTGGCGTCAAAGACCAAGGTTTATTTACTGCAGGGACACAGAAGTCATAGGAACCACACAGAGGCAGAATCTACGAGACTGTTCAAATTGCAAGAAGTGGGTTGCTCCTTAAATACACGAAATATGTCTTTAGGCAACATCACACGAATATTTCTCATGCCCAACCCGGTATCTAAAACAGACAATAAATATACATCAAACAATAATTAGTCGTAGGTTTTCGGTATTCGATCAAGTCTCTTTGTCAGTTTTCCATTCTTTGCCCGATCCTCCCCATCATAAAAATCGTATCCTCCCCATTGTAAAAGCCCAGAAGGAGAGGAGCAGAGCCAGGTGCAAGGGATAGAAAAGTAGGATAAGAGGTGTTTATGGATCGTAAACGGGCATGGCTACCGTATTCGGCCTCTCAATCAGGACAATGGACACGAGAACCAGTATAGCAGGATTGGCCTCAGGCAGGGGAGGCAGCTTGATTCTGCCTGGTCACGCAGCGTCAGCTTTTCTCAGGGTTTGAGCTTACGTGTCCTTAACGAGGTGATTCTGCCGGGGTCATCGCTCGTCCATTGACTATGTGAGGGCAAGAAACAAAATGGATGCCGTATCTAAAATGGATGTCATGATTTAGCAACAGAATGCCCTATTTCTCAGTGAATTCATGCTCGTTGCGCAGCGAAAACACTGTCATGCATATAATGGATCATTTACGTTTCATTGGTACTAAAATCGTGCCAGTACTACGATACTGAATACACGGGTTCGGATCGCTACAGAACCTCAGATCGTCCTTTTGCCCTTACATAGGCAATAGCTCACTCTATATCAGAGTCCATCTCTATGTTCATCAGGTCGCTGATATGTTGTTGGAGCATTATTCTATCTCGTGGCGTATCTTCAAAAACAGGTGGTCTTCTTACGCATGTTGAAACACAAAGGCCACACAAGGCAGGACCACACTGAACAATGAGACAGCATGAGAATAAAAATACCAATGCAACACCAGTGACTATCAGAACCTTCCATCCCCATGCAGATAACAGGCTCCAGAACCATCCCATTAGTGACCAGTTACCTTCCTCTACATGAATAGAGTCAGAGATTTTGTGTAACTTAGAAATGGCCTTATATACCGTTGGCGCATTATCTGGGATAAAAACACAGCAACTCGATTGGATCATCTTACATACCCCACCTCGATCTGCAAGTAATACATCAAGGACCATACAATTCTGTAATGTCATGAGGCGATCCGCTTGAAGCTCAGCTGTCAGGTTACTAAGGGCACCCGCAGTTTCGGTAATAGTGGATTCAACTACCCGTGTTAGTTGACGTAAGTTTCTGCTGTTGGCCATAGGCCCCCAGAACGGAAGGAAACCTTTGAAGAAGTCTCCTGCCTCTTGGCCAGCAGTATCTTCCTTATTGAAAACACCTCTCACAACTCTAGTTTTGTGATAATCCGGTGCAGCAGTGTATGTCGGAGGCAACAGTTGAGCGATATAACATGAGCCTGAAAAGTCAGCAGGCAGCCATGTATATGCTCTGTCTTGGCAAACAAAATAGGTGCCCTTAGCAGCTAAAAATGCAGGGGAAGACTGTGACGGGAAAACGTATGTTTCGGTACAGTCGCTCTTCCCTAGTCGAGCTTTCGGATTCCTCCCATTTCCTTGCAAACAGACCTGACCTTGGTGGGGTACGACCCAGATCGGAGTCGAGCTTTTACGTTTGTTCTCACCCAAAGTAATGCCATATTCCGTAACGTTCCAACCCATGTAAACTTGCAATTCATCCTTGGGAATAAACGGAGTGTTATTGACATCTCTAACCATGTCAGTAATTCCCTTTACCAAGGCTCTATTAGCGGAGTTATACCTAGTGGAACGTGGAGGTCATGGAGGATAGGTCTCTAGGGCATAGGCGAACATGGTCTGAAATGCCCAGAATGATCCATTATAACTAAAGGGCAGAACCAGATAAGGAATACCCTTGTTCATGGTATGTGGTATCAAGCCACACACCCAGCAGTTTGTTGTGTTAACCACTAGTTGATGTTGGTGCAAGAGCTGAATGAAAGTGTTATTTATAAACTCGGAGCGTCGAGCTTGCTCATGGGCAGAAAAAGGATGGAAAGAATGAAGAGAAACAACAGTCGGAGAAACAGAAACATGGGGAGTTACTGTAGATGTAACAGGTGCAAAGATCAATTGAATACCAAAAATGATTCCGCCTACCAGAGTTATTAAAACAATCAGAAGTGTCAGAGCACATTGCATTAGAAAACATTTGCTATACAATATTTCATATAGTTTTGTCTTGCGAGCATTTATGACGTAAGCCCGTCGCAGTTCAGGAAGCTCCATCTTCTACAACCGTTCGCAACGGATGGTTTGTACCTGTTAAAAAATTGCCTCTGTCTACCCTGGGAGTTCCCAAAATAAACAGAAGAAACCGACCTTGTGTCTGGTTCCCTGCAAGTTAAAACAAGGCACACGTTACGACCCTACGGTAACCCAGATGGCAAGGTGAGGGAACAACAAAAACAAAAAGGATAAAAAAATTATAGAGCGAACTTCCTGACTGAATGGAATGCGATAAGATCAAAACAGTTTTCAAATAGAAAGGTAATTATGCAATGTTATTGGTTCATAGAATGAGAACGTAGGTTATATCTGTATTTCCCGGGTCTTGTCTGATCTTGAAACAATTGTTCTATAGGTACAGTAATGTTCGAGTCCACAGGTGACGAATGTTCGCCTTGTATGACACTCTGTTCAGGGTTCGAAAACACAGTTCCTGGTGGGGTATCAGAGTACTGTGTTTCAGTTCGTTTGTCCGTTATGTACTCTGCATCACTGAAGGGAATGAGCCTAGGAACAGGTTCTGTCTCGGATGCACCAAATCCCTGTCTAACCCAGTTGTCGTAGGGGAGTGGGAGAGGGACACGCTTTGTATGGCTAGCATGCACCCAATTCTTCCTTCCAGCTAGGCGTACAGCAGTTCTTGTGGCCAAGAGCACCTGAAACGGGCCCACGAATCTTGGCTGGAGGTTCCGGGTTCGTTCAAAATTCCGCACCACAACTTGATCACCGGGTTTCAATGTGTGGCCTGGACTCTCTGGCTGTTTAGGCAAGGATTCGAATACCTGTTGATGAATAAGGCTCAATTTAGCAGTCAGAGGCACAGGGTCAGACTGATTTGCATATGGCCATGTCTGAACTGGGGTGGCAGAGTGGGCTAAAGAACGGTGATGGATCAAACCCAGATCTGTTGACTGGGTGTGAGTGTTTGATTGGTTCTGATGCTCCGTCCATCACCACCCCCTTTTGTACCGCTTTGTTCGCCATAAGTTGGCAGGGTATGCTCAGACGTGAGTCCCTTGCTCACTTTGCCACTGGATTCAAGCAAGCCTGGCTGAAGACGGCTGAAATGCCAGAAACCGGTCCTAGGAAGCTTGTTTCCGGTCCAGGGAAGGCATGGCTTGGCAGTTCGGGCTGGACTGTTCCCATGAGGCACAGGGTCAGACTGATTTGCATATGGCCATGTCTGAACTGGGGTGGCAGAGTGGGCTAAAGAACGGTGATGGATCAAACCCAGATCTGTTGACTGGGTGTGAGTGTTTGATTGGTTCTGATGCTCCGTCCATCACCACCCCCTTTTGTACCGCTTTGTTCGCCATAAGTTGGCAGGGTATGCTCAGACGTGAGTCCCTTGCTCACTTTGCCACTGGATTCAAGCAAGCCTGGCTGAAGACGGCTGAAATGCCAGAAACCGGTCCTAGGAAGCTTGTTTCCGGTCCAGGGAAGGCATGGCTTGGCAGTTCGGGCTGGACTGTTCCCATGAGGCACAGGGTCAGACTGATTTGCATATGGCCATGTCTGAACTGGGGTGGCAGAGTGGGCTAAAGAACGGTGATGGATCAAACCCAGATCTGTTGACTGGGTGTGAGTGTTTGATTGGTTCTGATGCTCCATCCATCACCACCCCCTTTTGTACCGCTTTGTTCGCCATAAGTTGGCAGGGTATGCTCAGACGTGAGTCCCTTGCTCACTTTGCCACTGGATTCAAGCAAGCCTGGCTGAAGACGGCTGAAATGCCAGAAACCGGTCCTAGGAAGCTTGTTTCCGGTCCAGGGAAGGCATGGCTTGGCAGTTCGGGCTGGACTGTTCCCATGAGGCACAGGGTCAGACTGATTTGCATATGGCCATGTCTGAACTGGGGTGGCAGAGTGGGCTAAAGAACGGTGATGGATCAAACCCAGATCTGTTGACTGGGTGTGAGTGTTTGATTGGTTCTGATGCTCCGTCCATCACCACCCCCTTTTGTACCGCTTTGTTCGCCATAAGTTGGCAGGGTATGCTCAGACGTGAGTCCCTTGCTCACTTTGCCACTGGATTCAAGCAAGCCTGGCTGAAGACGGCTGAAATGCCAGAAACCGGTCCTAGGAAGCTTGTTTCCGGTCCAGGGAAGGCATGGCTTGGCAGTTCGGGCTGGACTGTTCCCATGAGGCACAGGGTCAGACTGATTTGCATATGGCCATGTCTGAACTGGGGTGGCAGAGTGGGCTAAAGAACGGTGATGGATCAAACCCAGATCTGTTGACTGGGTGTGAGTGTTTGATTGGTTCTGATGCTCCGTCCATCACCACCCCCTTTTGTACCGCTTTGTTCGCCATAAGTTGGCAGGGTATGCTCAGACGTGAGTCCCTTGCTCACTTTGCCACTGGATTCAAGCAAGCCTGGCTGAAGACGGCTGAAATGCCAGAAACCGGTCCTAGGAAGCTTGTTTCCGGTCCAGGGAAGGCATGGCTTGGCAGTTCGGGCTGGACTGTTCCCATGAGGCACAGGGTCAGACTGATTTGCATATGGCCATGTCTGAACTGGGGTGGCAGAGTGGGCTAAAGAACGGTGATGGATCAAACCCAGATCTGTTGACTGGGTGTGAGTGTTTGATTGGTTCTGATGCTCCGTCCATCACCACCCCCTTTTGTACCGCTTTGTTCGCCATAAGTTGGCAGGGTATGCTCAGACGTGAGTCCCTTGCTCACTTTGCCACTGGATTCAAGCAAGCCTGGCTGAAGACGGCTGAAATGCCAGAAACCGGTCCTAGGAAGCTTGTTTCCGGTCCAGGGAAGGCATGGCTTGGCAGTTCGGGCTGGACTGTTCCCATGAGGCACAGGGTCAGACTGATTTGCATATGGCCATGTCTGAACTGGGGTGGCAGAGTGGGCTAAAGAACGGTGATGGATCAAACCCAGATCTGTTGACTGGGTGTGAGTGTTTGATTGGTTCTGATGCTCCGTCCATCACCACCCCCTTTTGTACCGCTTTGTTCGCCATAAGTTGGCAGGGTATGCTCAGACGTGAGTCCCTTGCTCACTTTGCCACTGGATTCAAGCAAGCCTGGCTGAAGACGGCTGAAATGCCAGAAACCGGTCCTAGGAAGCTTGTTTCCGGTCCAGGGAAGGCATGGCTTGGCAGTTCGGGCTGGACTGTTCCCATGAGGCACAGGGTCAGATTGATTTGCATATGGCCATGTCTGAACTGGGGTGGCAGAGTGGGCTAAAGAACGGTGATGGATCAAACCCAGATCTGTTGACTGGGTGTGAGTGTTTGATTGGTTCTGATGCTCCGTCCATCACCACCCCCTTTTGTACCGCTTTGTTCGCCATAAGTTGGCAGGGTATGCTCAGACGTGAGTCCCTTGCTCACTTTGCCACTGGATTCAAGCAAGCCTGGCTGAAGACGGCTGAAATGCCAGAAACCGGTCCTAGGAAGCTTGTTTCCGGTCCAGGGAAGGCATGGCTTGGCAGTTCGGGCTGGACTGTTCCCATGAGGCACAGGGTCAGACTGATTTGCATATGGCCATGTCTGAACTGGGGTGGCAGAGTGGGCTAAAGAACGGTGATGGATCAAACCCAGATCTGTTGACTGGGTGTGAGTGTTTGATTGGTTCTGATGCTCCGTCCATCACCACCCCCTTTTGTACCGCTTTGTTCGCCATAAGTTGGCAGGGTATGCTCAGACGTGAGTCCCTTGCTCACTTTGCCACTGGATTCAAGCAAGCCTGGCTGAAGACGGCTGAAATGCCAGAAACCGGTCCTAGGAAGCTTGTTTCCGGTCCAGGGAAGGCATGGCTTGGCAGTTCGGGCTGGACTGTTCCCATGAGGCACAGGGTCAGACTGATTTGCATATGGCCATGTCTGAACTGGGGTGGCAGAGTGGGCTAAAGAACGGTGATGGATCAAACCCAGATCTGTTGACTGGGTGTGAGTGTTTGATTGGTTCTGATGCTCCGTCCATCACCACCCCCTTTTGTACCGCTTTGTATGGCTAGCATGCACCCAATTCTTCCTTCCAGCTAGGCGTACAGCAGTTCTTGTGGCCAAGAGCACCTGAAACGGGCCCACGAATCTTGGCTGGAGGTTCCGGGTTCGTTCAAAATTCCGCACCACAACTTGATCACCGGGTTTCAATGTGTGGCCTGGACTCTCTGGCTGTTTAGGCAAGGATTCGAATACCTGTTGATGAATAAGGCTCAATTTAGCAGTCAGATCAAAAAGGTAATCAATCAACATAGGATATTCGATCTGTTTGAATTCCCTTGGCCTAGGGACTCCCCAAACATTAGCAGGACGACCGAACACAATCTCATATGGGCTAAGCCCTACTCGAGAGTGTACAGTCGCTCTGGTGGACAGTAAAGCTAAAGGCAGTGCGTCTGGCCAAGATAGATCAGTGGAAGCTTGAATTTTAGCAAGTTTCAGCTTCAAGGTACCATTGTACCCTTCAACCAAACCTGCTGATTGTGGGTGATTCGCACTGTGGAATTTCTGGACGATTCCCAGACCTGCACACACACTCTTCATAACTTTCCCTACAAACTCACTTCCATTGTCCGACCAAACAATCCGTGGCATACCATATCTGGGGAAGTACTCTTTGAGGAGGATTTTGGCAGTGGACATAGCAGTGTTATCCTTTAATGGATATGCCTCAATCCATCTTGAAAAGGCACAGACTACCACTAGGACATATTTAAGATTGTTACACCTGTCCATGTGGATAAAATCCAACTGAATCACTTCAAAGGGACAAGAAGGGGGAGCAAAATGACGAGTTGGGGTTCCCTTGCCAGGATTATGCATCAGGCATATCATGCAATTTTTCACCACTCTTTCCGCACATTTAGTAATTCCATCATTCTTCCATACTGGAGCTAACAGTTTACAGATCCCTTTCGAACTAATGTGCGCGAATCCATGCGCCATCGTGACTACCGCAAGCACATACGCATCAGGTAACATCCAACGTTGATGTTCAGACAGATCAACCCAACATCCACTCGAATCCATTTTACCCGTTTTCTCCCTCCATACCTTTTTCTCATTTTCAGTTGCTTCATTCTGGATTGCCTTCACACTTTCAATCGTATTCTCACACATTCCTGATTCAGCAATCCATCTTGTAGACGTTTCAACGTACATTCGGCTCATCATGTTCTTGGCCGTCTCTTTGGCGACCTCATCAGCAAACGCATTCCCACGGCCAACATCATCCGTAATCTTTCGATGTGCACTGCACTTCACAATCGCAACTTCATTCGGTAGGGTCAGAGATTCCAATAGATCACTGACTAACTGTCCATGTTGGATCTTTGTCCCATGGGACGTGAGAAAACCTCTTTCTTTCCACAGACGTCCAAAGCTATGTGCTACGCCGAAGGCGTATTGGCTATCAGTAAACACATTCACTCTCTTTCCCTCAGCTAAAACACACGCTCTTGTTAGTGCAATTAATTCTGCAGCCTGAGCAGAATTCTGACTCACTCTTGCGGTCTCCACAATCGTACTCAAAGTCGTAACTGCATACGCGGCCGTCACATCACCATTCTGTAGTTTAAAGCATGACCCATCGACGTACAAAGTGCCATCTGGATCTAGTAACGGAGTATCTTTTAAGTCAATCCTACCTTTTGTCTCTTCCTCAGTTCTAAAACAACAATCATGAGGCTCTGAATCACTCGACTCTTGGGTAGTCGGCAACAGCGTTGCTGGATTCAATATGTTGCATCGCTTGATCTGAATGTGACTTGTCAAAAGTGTCAGCTCATAGCCTGATAGTCTAGCACTGGTGAGGTGCTGAGTTTTCGTTCGATTCATGAGTGTGTCCACAGCATGTGGAACCATGACTACTGACATGTTGTTCATGACTAGTCCAGCAGACTGTTGAATAGACACTGCAGCTGCTGCTGTAGCTCTCAAACAACTTGGCAACGCTCTGGCTACCGGATCTAATGTGGATGAAAAATACGCACAAGGTCGCTGTTTGTCACCAAATTGTTGCGTCAAGACACTCAATGCACAACCTTCTCTTTCATGGACATATAGTGTAAACGGCTTACTATAGTCAGGAGTACCCAACACAGGAGCTGAACACAGCGCATCACGTAAGTCGGAGAAGCTCTGTTGACATTCATCCGACCATGGCAAAGGGCTCGGAACACCTTTTCCAGTCAGGGCTACCAATGGTTTTGCCATGAGAGAAAAATTTGGGATCCATTGCCTGCAGTATGATGTAATACCCAAAAACGCACGCACTTCTCTTTGTGTGCTTGGTACAGTCATCTGTGAAATTGCTTTGATTCTCTCTGGGGTCAACCTTCTTCCCTCCTTTGACAAAAGATGACCTAAGTAGGTCACTTCTTGGCAACAATATTGCAGTTTAGAAGGGGAAACCTTGTGATGTAAGTTGGACAAATGACGTAATAAAGAAATTGTAGCTGTTTTGCAAGTTTCCTTGTCATCGGCGGCCAGTAAAAGATCATCTACGTATTGAATCAGAGCAACGCCAGGAGGAAGTACAAGAGCATCTAATTGACTTTTCAATGCTTGGCTGTAAATTGAAGGGCTCTCACAATAGCCTTGTGGAGCGCGTTTGAACCTGAAACTGCGACCTCCTAAGGAGAAACCAAAAATGTCTCTACTTTCCTCGGCTATCGGAATGCTGAAAAAGGCATTCTTCAAATCGATCACTGTAAACCATGAGGCTGAGGCAGGAATCAACGTCAATAATGCAGTGATATCTGTGGAGCAGCTGCGATACCATTAGCCGCATCAGCTTGGACTGCATCGCGCCATATGGGTGGGACTTCCCTCATCGGATATTGACCTCGTCTTTTCCTAGTAATCGGTGAACCATCAGAGGCCCTTGGTGCTCGAAGAGGGAAATCATCCCTATAAGCTAAAATCAGTTCTATCGCTTCCCTTACTTCTGAACCTATCACCATTCCTGCGGCAAACTTTTGCTGAACATTTATCAAATCAGAGGGGACGGAATCTAAGTCATCATCATCCCATTCCTCACGCACAAGAGAACACATCACGTCAAAAACGTAACGTTGAGTTGGTTCATTCCATTGCATAAAGGTATCTAACACTCTTCGTGCATCATACTTCGCAGCTTTCGACATCCACCTAAGAGCTGTCGAATCTAACATTTCTCGTTCCTGGGGACCAGGAAGCTGGCTACGTCTCTGTGTAGAGTCAGAAACGGGGGTCCCAATTAAAGACCTGTAGAGAGGAGTTAAGATATTAGTTACAGAGTCGGTTATTTTCCGACGAACGGAAAGCGGAGTCAGAATGTTTACAGGGTTCGGGAACAGGGCAGCTGGAGCAGATGAAATAGTAAGGGTGGGAGTAGTAGGTAAAGCAGTTTGCGAAACGACAGGAAAAGGCGGAATAGGCGACCCAGGAAGAGGGGGTGCCAGGGAACATTAACCACGGGAAGGACAGGAGCTGGAATCAAAGGAAGTGGAGCACCTATTCCAGGCTGACCTGCAGCTGGCTGTACAACAGGTAGTAACTGTGGTGCTATACCCTGTGCATACGGTGGAGGTGATCTCAACAGGTAAGACAACAGAGGATCCTTTTCATGGTCCTCTATCTGCTTAGCAGGACAAGATGGCAATACAGGGTAACATTTATCAATCGCCAAATTATGTTTTCTATTCGCCATCTCCATTGCTTTCTCAGTCTCGTTGACATGCAACTGCCTAGCAGACTCCATTAAAGTCAACCCTTTCTCTTTCTGTTCCTTCTTCGTCTTCCTAATTTCTCTCTGTTTGGCTTCTTTACGCCACACGCGAAAAGAATCAAACATTGCCGGCCGGGCTTTCTTTTTAAACAACTTCATTTCTAGGTTGTCTAGAATTTCAACTTCAAAGCTACCATGCGGTGGCCAACTAAGGACACCATCTTTTCTGGTATAACGGACCCATACTTCATTATAAGCAATAGGACCTACACCATGTTTACAATAGAGCTCATATGTAGGAGTTCCAGTCGGAGGAACAGAACATGAATCCTCCAACCGGGAATCCCCGTTGCAACTTAACCAGGACAGAAAACAATTACTACTGTTAGTCATTATAAACTAAGGACAGATTCCAACCAAAATGCGCAAAGAACTTAGGCCTACCAAATGAACCAATACCAAGACAAAGATTATCTTCACAAGAGCAACCAATGATAATCTACGAATTCAAAAACAACGTATCCAGAGAGCAAAACAAGAGCAACAAAGCACAACCAGACTGAGCGCAACCCACTTAATACTTAACTGAAATATGGAAGACGTCACCAAGGAGAACCCGTCTACGTCTCGCCGTACTAAGGTCTGCACCTCGGGTCCAAGACAGGGCGACAGTCAGGGCAGCGGTCCTCTGTAGCCATCTGGGAACGGGAACCCTCGTGGAAGAGATCGTCGGGCCACTTTTACGACATACAGGGATCGATGAAGCGGGGTACCTCCCTCCGGAATCTTCACACGAAGCTCCTCGAACTTTTCAGGCTTTGGACCGGTACCGGATGACGTCGCCCCACGTTGGGCACCAATTTGAGGTTCCGGACTTTTTAAGAGTCCAGAGGTGTCAGGGAAACAACACCCAAAGACCCCTGAGTTCCTTCCTGCCTTGGTGCACAAATAAACAGAGACACGGGCTTCTCGATGGTGGCGTCAAAGACCAAGGTTTATTTACTGCAGGGACACAGAAGTCATAGGAACCACACAGAGGCAGAATCTACGAGACTGTTCAAATTGCAAGAAGTGGGTTGCTCCTTAAATACACGAAATATGTCTTTAGGCAACATTACACGAATATTTCTCATGCCCAACCCGGTATCTAAAACAGACAATAAATATACATCAAACAATAATTAGTCGTAGGTTTTCGGTATTCGATCAAGTCTCTTTGTCAGTTTTCCATTCTTTGCCCAATCCTCCCCATCATAAAAATCGTATCCTCCCCATTGTAAAAGCCCAGAAGGAGAGGAGCAGAGCCAGGTGCAAGGGATAGAAAAGTAGGATAAGAGGTGTTTATGGATCGTAAACGGGCATGGCTACCGTATTCGGCCTCTCAATCAGGACAATGGACACGAGAATCAGTATAGCAGGATTGGCCTCAGGCAGGGGAGGCAGCTTGATTCTGCCTGGTCACGCAGCGTCAGCTTTTCTCGGGGTTTGAGCTTACGTGTCCTTAACGAGGTGATTCTGCCGGGGTCATCGCTCGTCCATTGACTATGTGAGGGCAAGAAACAAAATGGATGCCGTATCTAAAATGGATGTCATGATTTAGCAACAGAATGCCCTATTTCTCAGTGAATTCATGCTCGTTGCGCAGCGAAAACACTGTCATGCATATAATGGATCATTTACGGTTCATTGGTACTAAAATCGTGCCAGTACTACGATACCGAATACACGGGTTCGGATCGCTACAGAACCTCACAGTCTCCCATTGAATCTCAACCTTGGATTTAGGTCTAAGTGATTGGTGTGAGTGAAGATATTTATAAATAAGGGATGCTTTGGGAATCGTACATAGGAGAGAGTGGAGTTGGAAAGTGGGGGATTGTTGAACAGGGGAAGGAGAAGAAGAACCCGAGAGCCTCTCATAAACCTCTAGAACGGTATTTTTAAGTAATAACTATTTAGGGACAAAAGATAAAGGTAGGCCAAAGGAAGAACTGAGATCAGAAAAAGAGAAAAAGATGGAATCAGAGAAGAGCTGCGAAATCCATATCAAACCTCGGGATCTCCATGCTTTCCAGTAGAAGGGTTTATTACCAATTAGAAGATATTTATTATGCCAAATGGTGGAAGAGAGGAAATCAGCAACAGTCGTGGGTGGGCCAGGGGCCTCAGATAGCAAGAGCTTAAGGGTATATTTGTGAATAGGAGTGGGAATCAAAGAAGGTTTACGAGACAAAGCAAGATACTCTGTAAAAGAAAATGGAGAAAGGAGAGTGCGTTCAACCTTAATCCACAAAGGGCAAGGAACAGTAATATCTTGTAACCAGAGGGAGGCTTGACGTAGCAGAAAGGCCTTCTGATATGCAGGAAAGTCAGGGAAGTTAACACCACCCTCAGAAGTGGGATGAATAAGTCTAGCAAGAGACATTCTGGGTTTTTTAGAACTCCACAAAAATGAAGATAACGTTGACTTAATCTTTTTAAAGAACTTCATTGGAATAGATACCGGAATATTGGATAGCGTATAAAGAATAATGGGAGAAATCATCATTTTAATAGTATCAAGACGGCCCCACCAGGAGAGGTATAGGGGGTGCCACTTTGCAGTAAGGTCCGTAATTTTTTGTGTGCATTTAGACAAACATAGAGAGACAGTGTCAGGAATAGAGGGGGTGATATATAACCCCAGATATTTAATGTGGGTGGGGCACCAAGTAAATTGAGAGTCACAAAATTCTTGCTTGAAAGTGAATTTGGTCAAGGGTAGGATCTTACATTTATTATGGTTAAGTCTATACCCAGAGAGGGAGGAATAATTTTGAACTTCATCCAAAAAAGCAGGGACAGATTCCGTGGGGTTAGAAAGAAAAAGTAAAATATCATCTGCATAAGCAGCAAGTTTAAGATGAAGGTCCGCAACCTGAAAGCCATGGATAGCGGGGTTTTGACGTATTCTGGATAAAAAGGGTTCTAAAGCAAGGTTGAAAAGAAAGGGGGAAAGGGGGCAACCCTGACGAACGCCTCTACCCAGACTAAAATAAGAAGAAATTTGGCCGTTGGCAACTACTGCGGCTCTAGGGTGCGAGTATAGCAGGGAAACTAAAGAAATAAATTTAGGCCAAACCAAGTAAGGGTGTGAAAAAGATATCGCCACTCAACTCGATCAAACGCCTTTTCGGGGTCAAGGGCAATCACTGCAAGTGAGTGTTGACAGCGGGAAGACTTTGATAGAAGATTAAATAAAAGTCTGGTGTTGTCCGTAATATGTCGGCCCTTAACAAACCCGGATTGCTCTTCAACGAGAAGATCAGGAAGTAGGTGGTCCAATCGGACCGCCAATACTTTAGCAAAAAGTTTATAGTCAATATTGACTAAAGATATGGGCCTATAATTTTTGCAATATTGTACATCTTTCCCAGGTTTAGGTATTAAACAGATATGAGCATCTGAGAACGTCCCTGAGGAAGCACCTTGAGCAATAAAAGTATGGAGAAGGGAATGCAGGCTTGGGATCAACAACTTAGAAAAATGAAGATAGAATTCAACGGTAAAACCGTCGGGGCCAGGAGCCTTATTAAGTTTAAGGTGTTGCAAAGCAGTGAGCAATTCCTTTTGTGTGATGTCAGATTCTAAGGAGGAAAGGTCAAGAGGAAAAGTGGGTGGCGTGTGAATAGTGGAGAAAAAATGAGCAAGGGAGTTGGGAGAGGGTTGAGTTTCAGATGTGTACAATGTTTCATAAAAATGAGAGAACGCAGCCAGAATATCAACATCCTTATGCTTCAGAGTGTCATTAGAGTCGTAAACAGATTCAATATTTAACTTATTGTGCTTAATCTTTAAATAGTTAGCTAGGAGCTTCCCTGCTTTATTCCTACCCCCATAAAATTTAGCAGTAGATTTTAACAAGTATAGGGAGGCGTCCTCCGTAGATTTCTCATTAAATTTCAGTTTTGCAGCAACAAGGGCTGTCAAGCTATCCTCAGAGTGGGAGGTAAAATATGTGTGTTCCAACTTCTTAATATTTAAAAGGAGCTGTTTGGTGGACCGTCTGGCAGCCCTGCGTTTACTCGCAACGTAACTGATGATAAAGTCACGTGCAGCCGCTTTAAAAGCATCCCAGATAGTGTGGTCCGGGATATCGGTGTGATCGTTAATCAGAAAAAATTCATCAAAAAAGGAAGTGAAATTAGCCGCAAACTTGGGATCAATTAGGAGCGAGTTATTAAATCTCCATCTTCTTGGACCATTAACCTTAGGGAACACATCAACGCTCGTAAGGACGGGAGCGTGATGCGAAAGTAATATCAGGCCTATCTCGGAATGTAATAGTGATTGAGCAAGGTTGTGGGAGACAAAAACATAATCAAGTCTTGACTGGGAGCGATGACAGGGAGAGTAGAAGGTGTACTCCCGTAATTTGGGATTGCAAAAGCGCCAGGAGTCCACCAACTTATGCTGTGAGATAGCATGACTAAATAGCTTATGGGGCTTGTTGGGAATATAGGGGGCCATGGATTTCCTATCAATAAAGGGATCCAGAGGTTGATTACAATCCCCCGCCAAAATAAAGTTGTGATCCATAAATTTAGTTAGGAGTGGAGAAAAATCAGCCCAAAAGGAGGGCTCACCCGTAGTTGGGCCATAAACATTAAGAAGCGAAATTGGAACACCTCTGAGTGATAGCTTGGCATAAACCCAACGACCCGAAACATCCGATTCTTGGGTAAGAACCTGAAATGACAGAGACTTGCGACAAAGGATTGCCACACCATTCCGTTTGCCATCACCCTGTGAGTAAAAGAGTTCACCCACCCATCCACGCTTGAGCTTAACTGACTCTACATCATTTAAGTGCGTTTCTTGGAGGAATGCAATATCAACATTCAATTTGGCTAGGTGTGACAAAATTCTTTGACGCTTGATCGGGGAGTTAATACCCTTCACATTCCATGACAAAATATTGAAGGACATAACAATAACCTATCTACAAAAAATGTGAAAAAACATGACCAAAGAATGAAAAGCCCATGTATCGTAGAAAAGACATAAAGAAAGAAGAAGAAAGAGAGAACCAGTGTAGACATGCTGGAGAAGAGGAGAAGAAGAGGATAAATGAGAAACTGAAGAACAGGTGCACCAGGGGGAACAAGGAATGTAACTCTTACATAAGCAAAAGATTTCAGTCAAAGATAGCATGCTAAAATATAAACATGTGAACAAGAATACGAACAAGAGAAGAGGGAGAAGGGAAGGATAAAGGGAGAAACCATCAAATGCGCAAGGAAAACAAATAAGGGAATAGAGAAAGAACATACCTACGAAGGAAGGGTACGAGGAAGGGTGGAGGAGGGAAGGAGCCACATGGGTGGGGCAGCACATCCAGCAGCAGCAAGGCAGGGACCAAGAGACATCATCAAACACGGGGAAAAATTCCTGTAAGACGAAAAAGGAGAACAAGAATTGAAACAAATCAGGAAATCATGCGGGAACCATGACTAACAAGAAAACAAGGGTCAACCATCATGCATAAACAATAACAAGTCAGCAAAGTAAGCTTCTGGAAAATCAGACAAATTCGAGTGAACTGCAACTAAGAGAGAGTCTCTGAACAAGTACAGGATAAAATGCAACAGCCATATAAGGATTATGAAAGCATTAGTCAACCATGGGCAGAGGTTGACGATCCGGAGGCATCCATGGCAGACGACTTGTGCGCATTGATGAAACTTTGTAAGCGCACTGGGTCTTCATAGGTTGTAGTCTTGTTGTTATAGGTAACTTTAAATAGACATGGGTGATACAGGCCATATCGCGCACCCATCGCCCGTAGATCTGCTCTTAGGCTCAGAAAAACCTTACGACGGGTGGCAGTGGCTTTAGCATAGTCCTGTGCGAAAAACAAGGGCATGCCAGACCAGGCTAAATTCGGAGAGGATTTAGCCGCCGTTAGAACCATCAAAAGGTCAGTGTATTCCAAGAAGTAAATAATGACCCCTCTAGGTCTCTGTGGGGAAGAAGCAGAAGAAGGTGGTCGACCCAGCCTGTGAGCACGTTGGATGTTAAGGGCCTTGTCCGATGACAGATGCAAAAGCTTGGGAAGAAACGACTTGAAGAAGGCAATTGGATCAGATCCCTCAAGTCCCTCTACCAGGCCATAAATACGGAGGTTATTGCGCCTATTCCTGTTTTCCAACTGTTCCACTTGTTGTTGAAGGTCTGAGACTTGAGACTTTAGGTTTGAGACCACAGAGGATTTCTCTTGAAATGACTGAACAGATTTTTCAATCGAAGTTACCCTAGTTTCCATTTGCGACCAATTATCCGTAAGGACCTGGAGTTTAATATTGGTTTCTTCCATGAAAGGACGCAAGGACCTTATCTCTTCTAACAGCAATTCCATGGATACTGGTCCTGAGTGTTTTGGAGGTGAAAGAGAATTTGACTTGAGTCTTTTTGTGGTAGATTTAGAATTATCCGGCGTATTCTTGGAAGGATCCATTGGTGTGTCTGAGCCAGACGAATTAAGAGAGTCTTCCAGTTGCGAAAAAGCAGAGAAAACCTTAGAGTTCTTCACAAGCTGGGGTTTGGTCGAACGAGGCAGGTGCGACATTGATTTAAGTTTACCCATGTAGTAAAGTCGCGGAATGACTGACACAGTAGATGTCACAGGAGCAAAAATGAAGACAACACAAGATATAGCACCGCAGTAAAACGGGGGAAACTGAATATTTTATGAGAGGGATGCTGCCAATTCCGTAGCACTTAAGTAAAAACAGTGGTCAAAGCATATATGAAAAAGCAAATGAAGCCATTCATGGGGAGATCAAGGTATTATGTATACGGCATATATTGCAGAGATTTGGCATCAGCTCACCGCATAATGTGAAGCGGGTTTAATCCACATGACAAAGGATGACATGAAGCGCCTCGTGACACACCTCTCAGGAATCCGCAGTGAGTAATGGTGCCAATAGTAGAGAGCAACCAGGCATGCTTCATATAGACACCTCACCACTCGTAGGCGGGTTCAGAGAGCAGCGTAGATATAAGAACTATGAAATTATTCCTTGGAGATCGGCTTAGTAGCAGTCATGTGGAGCAAGGGCACTTCATGAAGGGACGCTATGGCTGCGTTGCGCAGAGGATAAGCAGTTCCATAATGCAGAGACTTGGTGCAGGGGAGCAGAAGCAGATGGGTAACTTATGAGCCCATTAAAAGTGTGTAGTTAGGCATTAAAAGTGCTGGGCTAACGGTGGAATAACCGCCACAAAACGCGCGTCATTTAGCGAATCCAAGATGGCGGCCGCATACGAGAAAATCTTGTCAGAACTTACAAGTTCCAGTTGCCGTGTCACGAAGGCATGAAAAGAGTCCCAATGACGCTTGGCGAGGTCAGGACATGTTCCGACACCTCTTCAGTCGGTCGCCTTCAGGAGACGTAAGCAGGAACCGGCTCGTCTCCCAGCGCCGCCTCGGAGCTCTACTCGAGCGCCGCCATCACCCTCAGGTGCCAAGCCACGCCCCCACCCCCAAACACTCCTCATCCCAAGAAGTACGACCCTGGTTGTCATTGTACTAAACTGTGATCCTATTGACCTTATGTGATACGCAATGGTTTTAATAGCTACAATGGAAGTATCAATTTTCTGAGGTGGTCCAGAGTGGAGTTTTGCGGGGATGGGAGGGTGAAGGGTTACACAAAATTGATAAAAAATATTATCAATTCCTTTATTACCTTAGCAATGAAGCCTGAAGTCATCTGTGAAAATGTTGTTAATGTAGTTTTTGAAGGATTTGGGGCCAGATGTACGACTATTGATGTTTGCGACTCACAAATTGGATTAAATTGCGAGTCACAATTTGCGAGTCGCAAACATCAATGTACAACAGTGTCAGAGACACTGTTTGTGATTCCCAATGGGGTCGCAAATTGCATGCCTTATGCATATTAATGAGATTGTCGCAATTTGCAACTCATTGGGAATGGCTGCCACTCCCAGGGATGGTGGCATGCTGGGGTCAGCAGACCACCATGTCTAGAAGTGCTTTGTCAATCAAGCAGTTTTTTTTTAGAAAAAAGAATCCAGTTTTCCTTAAAGGAAAATAGGATGCATTTAAAAAAAAAAGAAATTAAACATTTTTGTTTCATATTTTAAGGGCAGGTAGTGGTCCCTGGGACCACTGCCTCCTCTTAAAAAATGTTTACGCACCCATTCACAAAGGGGAAGGGGTCCTCTGGGGAGCCCTTCCCGTTTGCGAATGGTTTACCATCCTCTTGAAAAGGGTGGTAATCTGCAAGTGTTTGGAACCGCAAATGCGGTCGCAAAACATTCTTACATAGGGTTCAGAGTCGCTATTAGGAAGGGACGCCCTTGGGACGCCCCTTTCTAATAGCGAGTCGCTAACCCTATTTTGAGAGTCGCTATTACATTAGCAACTCGCAAAATAGGGTTGGTACATTGTGTCACCGTTTCTTGCGATCGCAAAAGGGCCAAATACCCCTCTGCGACCGCAAAAAATGGTCGTACATCTGGCCCTTGGTGAGGACTTCAATAAATTGTTCTATAAAAAATGTTGTTGTTGCTTAGTAGGTGGTAGATGATATTGGGATTTATTGGAATAGGGTCACACTTTTTTTTAATTTTAATGTAGAAACTTTAAAAGGAAGAAAATATCCAGGTTTTGTAAAGTGATTAGGTCAGTGGCCCATAAGCAGTGTTCCATTGCTGATCTGGTAGCCCGTAGCCACGTGGATATTGTTTTAGGTCACCTGGGTTTCAGTAATGACCACAACATAAAAGGAAGCTGGGAGGGGGGATCCTGCATGAAAAGCACTTGTTTCTAGAACAGAATTAAATTGTGTTGAGGTACTGAATGCCACAATGTGTGAAAAATGGGGCTTTGTAAATCATATTCAGGCAGGCAAGGTCAAAACAAAATCAAATTTTAGACAACTGTACTTGGGGGTTTGGTGGTATCGTTCAAGTGTCTTTAGGCAAAGATTTTTCAGATCATGCATTTCAGAGCACATTGAACCAGTAACCCTAGTCAAAACTACAGAGTATGCATATGCAACTTTGAAGATGGTTTCAGTATTCTCTCAGAATATTTTTTCAACCTGGACAGTCTGGAAAGGTTCACTACAACAATGCCTGCTTTACCTACAAAGGCTAGTAAAAAGCGCCATATTTGTAGGTTTTCTTTATAATGAGGCAATGTAGAAATGTACATGTTAATGTATACGTACAATGCCACTGCGAAACCTGTCATCACAATATCTTCATTAAATACTTAGGGGATGTGGATATAAGTATGGCATAACCTCATGCATAACTCTGCTGTCTGGCATTTTAAGATGGATAACCGTAGGATAATATGTACCCTTCATCAGTATTATCTGAGCAACTTCATTAGCTCTGCGGCCTCCTCTTGATAAGTCAGTGGTTCCCAGTACACGAAGAGCCACAGCATACTCGAGCATCTATTATCCTAAGAAACAACCTGGCACACTGAGGAGATCTTGGGGAAACTTGAAGTGCACCCTTAGAAGACTGGCACAGTGAGGAACATATTAGCAACACTGTATAAAACCTGGTCAGCTCCCCAAATACATAATACATTTTTGCAATACTCAGCAGTCTATTCACAAAGTAGCACAATGACATATAAAAGCACCATTTCTGATGGTACTATATATCTTGAAACGAATTTTTCGATATGCAATTATGAGAATAGAAATTAGTATTTTGTTCTGACACTTAATTTAAAAATGACATTATCTCTACAGACAGGACGTGGTTAATCTATTTCCAGTGGGCACACCCTTTGTGAGAGTCAAATCTGCCCCTGTGGGCCACACATTTTCCAGGTATCATCTAGTATTTTCTATTGGCACACTTTTTATAGGAAGATATGATTGTTGCTACAAGGAAATACCTCTATACTGGGATATTTGTCCATCTCTATTTCTGGTTCGACTGTTACATATGCCTTTTAGGTAACACATTTGTGCTGTGAAATGCTTGATTTGACCCCATTCTCTAAAACGTTGTCTAAGTGAGAGATTGCATTTATTTCCTACACTGTTTCGTGTAATTAGGGTTAGTATACAAATATTTTCCATGGCTCCCTTTAGTTTCCATTTTAGCCCCTCAAGTAAATCTCGCCTAAACTCAACCTCACCTCACAAGGACTCACTCACTCCTCACTCCACATCACCTCAACCATACCTCATCTCATCTCAGCTTCATGTGAACCTTCTCCTCACCGCACCTCTGCCTGAACTCACCATCCTCTTCCTCACCCCTCCCATTCCTCACATCACCTCTAACGTTCATATATTCACAATAGTGTTAGATTTGGCTTCACTGCCATACACATTACTGTTTCTTTCATCCTCATTTTTTTCAAGAGTATGCCATACTCATAATGTCTCTATTTTAAAAAAGTACATTTAGGAGTAGAGTCACTTTCAACAACACTTTCATCAAGATAAGAAATTGGAGTACTCAACCGGAATATCGAGAACATCGCGCTGCAAAAATATCGTAGGTAGAGAGGTGAGTAGTTAAGACTAACTAACCTACAATTAGTACATACTTATCTTCAGGAGATTGTGGTAGTTGATATTTTATGCTGTAAAGGTTTTGTAGCACTATATTTTCCTGCACAATATTCTGGCAAATAACTTCAGTTGGTGCTTACATCTTTTCCAGACAATCCCTACCGTCATGCTGATAATTAGAGGATGTATGCTGCTGTGCTCAGCCTGTTGTAAACAATGTAAGACAAAACTAGCATACTTATGCTTGCAATGTAAGACCGGACCATAGTTGTGGTATCTGTAGTTTTTGGTTTTAGAAACTCCCCTCCCCATTCATAAATATCAAACCTACATCTGCCCCACCTACTTTAGCAGTGTACACACGCTCCTCCTGCAGTGCACTGGAGTGCTGGGGCTGAGTAGGAAGTGCACTGCAGGAGGAGCATGCCCCAGCCTCATCTAACTAAAAAACATTGCGCCTTTTGAGTGCACCATGGTCATATCGGCCATGAAAGTCAGCTCTCTGTGGAGATTTGTCCCAGTCTTCCCCTGGCTCTGCTTGCTGAGTATAGGTCCCCGCTAATTATTGAATGACTTTAGAGCTGTTGGACCTGTCCAAGCCTGTTTCCCCTCTCACCATCAGTTGTCTGCCGCTCAATTTGTCCTGACTTATATTTTCAATTCTCTTTCCTGTCCTCTTTCAACTCACTTGTCTCATGTTTGCCATCCTCCCAAACTGTTATCTTTTGGCATTTGTTTCTCTCAACTAATTCCTAATGTCATCATATGTCTGATGAACACAACAGTGCCCTGGAGTTTCTCTCATATCAATCAATCAATCAGGATTTGTGTAGCGTAGCTGCTTCACCCGTGAGGGTCTCAAGGCTCTGTGGGGTCCTACTGGGGGATCATGCTGCTTGTTCCTATTGGTTGAACATCCAGTTGTTGAGGTCCTTCCTGAAATGCTGGACCGACTGTGGTGCCCTGAGGTGTAGTGGGAGGGTATTCCAGATCTTAGCTGCCAGGTGGGAGAAGGAGCAGCCTTTGCTGTTCGCCCGGCGGATGCGCTGGGTAGCTGCTAGGGAGAAGGGTCTCAAATGGAAGATTCATGCTGTAAATGCAGAAGCACATTCCTGCTTTGAGTGCAGATTGGCCTCATCAATCTGGGACTCCCAGTCCAGTCCAATCAGTGCAGAGACTCTGATGAGGTCACTAGTTGATGCCAGTGAACACCACACACAGATGGTAGTGGAGACAGGTCAGCATGCTGGCAGGCTGCGGTGCATGGCTGGCCGGGGCTTCTCTGGTTGTGAGGTTTGACTAATGCAGCACAGAACTGCAGCTGCATGCTGAAGATGTTTGTATTTCAGATTGCAAGTGCCCTTGGGCATTTTGTGGGGTAAAATTGAGAACATGTGTTTTGATATAGGTGTTAAAACAAGGAGACGATGGATGAAGTGCTGTTTAGACACTCACCCTCAGTCAGAGATCTAGGTTGAATCCATCATCAGTCTTTAGCTCACTTCGCCACCTCAGTTCAGACCCAGCTGTATGCAAATCAGTCTTGACCCTGTGCCTCATGGGAACAGTCCAGCAGGAACTTCCAAGCCAGGTCTTCCCTGAACCGGAAACAAGCATCCTGGAACTGGTTTCTGGGTAACACCCTTCATCAGCTAGGCTAGCTTGAATCCAGTGGCAAAGTGAGCAGGGCACCCACTGTGGGCATTATTACCAACTTAGGGTGAACAAAGCAAACAAACCCCGCCAACTTAGGGCGAACAAAGCAAACACAAGGAGACGATGGACGGAGCGCTGAAACTTTTCAGACACTCACCCCCAGTAACAGGTCTGGGTTGAATCCATCATCATACTTTAGCTCACTTCACCACCTCAGTTCAAACCCTGCTATATGCAAATCAGTATTGACCCTGAGCCTCATGGGAACAGTATAGATCGAACTGCCAAGCCAGGTCTTTCCTGAACCGGAAACAAGCATCCTGGGACCGGTTTCTGAGTAACACCCTTCATCAGCCACACTAGCTTGAATCCAGTGGTAAAGGGAGCAAGGCACACAAGTCTGGGCATACCCCGCCAAATTAGAGCGAACAAAGCAAACACACCCCGCCAACTTAGACCGAACAAAGCAAACACAAGGAGATGATGGACAGAGCACTGAAACCTTTCAGACACTCACCCCCAGTCACAGATCTGGGTTGAATCCATCATCATTCTTAAGCTCACATCGCCACCTCAGTTCAGACCCAGCTATATGCAAATCAGTCTTGACCCTATGCCTCATGGGAACAGTTCAGTCTGAACTGCCAAGCCAGGTCTTCCCTAAACTGGAAGCAAGCATCCTGGGACCAGTTTCTGGGTAACACCTTTCATCAGCCAGGCTAGCTTGAATCCAGTGGCAAAGTGAGCAAGGGACCCACGTCTGGGCATACCCTGCCAACTTAGGGCAAACAAAGCAAACACACGGAGACGATGGACGGAGCGCTGAAACTTTTCAGACACTCACCCTCAGTCACAGATCTGGGTTGAATCAATTAACATTCTTTTGCTCACTTCACCACTTCAGTTGAGACCCAGCTATATGCAAATCAGTCTTGACCCTGTGCATCATGGGAACAGTACAGCCCGAACTGCCAAGCCAGGTCTTGCCTGAACCGGGAAGACATGGCTTGGCAGTTCGGGCTGGACTGTTCTGTTTGTACCTTGTGGTGCTCCCAGTTGCACCTTGTGCTTCTATCCCCATTGTGCTGCCCCACCTCGACCATGCCCGCTCCCTCCCAATCCTGCACTATTCACTGGATCCTGTGCTGTCTCCCCCAGACTCTACATTGTATTCTGCACTTTAGACCATGTATTCATGGACGTCTTTTAGGGGTTGCCAGAAGTCGCAGTTGTAACCCCCGGAATCTTTAGTGACCAAAAAACACTAGGAAAAGAGAAATCTGCCTGACGGAGGCTGAGATTGTAAACAATTCCTCGGCAAATGTTACATTTGTCCGATTACAGAGCACTCTACCTTTCAGGCCCAGGGTCCATAGAGGTTTCTCTTCAGTGTAGACGTTTGGTGAACCACTGGACACACTGTGTCAGCTTCACCTAAATCAACCAAGAAGGAAACAGGTTCATAGAGCTGGTAATGCTGAAAGACGGGGTCTGTATAGGGAAACACTTTATAAAATGTTTTTATAATGCTTGCTGTCCTGTGCTTTTATTTAACAATTAACTGTATTGTGAAAGAGAGAGCGAGTGAGAGAGAGTGAGTGTGTGTGTGTGTGCATGCAACCGTGTGCGTGTGTGCGTGTGTGTGTGTGTGTGTGTGTGTGTGTGTGTGCATGCACGCCAGCCAAAAGGAAAGTGCCTATGAGTGAGTGAAATGGACAATTCACAATTCTGTCACTTGTATGTCATTCTTGGCAAAAGCCTGGCACTGGTATACTGTATGTAATTTTTGCTATAAGGAAGTAAACCCATTTAATTCTGGGTGTACCAATTGACATAAAGGGGAAAACTACTGCACATTTTGAAAACATTGGGCCGGCTCCTGGAAAGCGTCAGGCACATTGGCTTGACACACAAATGGCTTTTGAGCCAAATTGTTTAAAATGGGTCTCATTGTTTTCAACATTTTCTCAGGGAAGAATTCCCCCAAGCCCTGTTAGCAGAAGTCTATGAGTGTGATTGAAGCCTGCACTGTTAGAGCTAATGCTGTTCCTGGTACTTGTGACTTTCATTCATAGCTGTGCCTTTTCATATGGCCCTGCGGCGGCTGGCTTTGGGGCAATAATTGGACATTGAGGGCTACAACTGAGAAGCGTAGAATGGCTGTCTGGCAAATGATGTCTACACATGGGTATGTGATGGCATTGTCGCTGAAACGATTGCAGCACTGCTGGAAAATGTGTAATTACTTAAACAGATATGTTCCTCCTCAGTCATTTTTTGTTGTTACCCTGGTTGTAATTGTGCTGCTATTGTATTGTTTTTTTAATTTTAATTCTGTCCTATGATATTATCAGGATGAAAGGTCATTTTGCATCACTTCCATTAACGCTACCAGTGATGATGGAATACCATTACTAAGAAATCATTTCACCTAAACTGTTTAGTGGTAATTTTCAAGATGAATGACATTTACCATTTTATAGAAACCAATTCATAGATTATCTTTTTTTTCAAAATGGTTTTTGCATGGTGTACATACAATAGCTGCAAGTCTTATTTTCAGCAGCATTTTTGTTGGAGGTATTTATTCAGTGCTTTTTTTTTTAATAAGAACATTTTATTGATTTTCAATCAGACAAGTATTGCTCTCACAGGACCAATACATCAGTTACAAAACTTGGGTTTATATATCTTTAACTTTGCCAAACTATTATTTTGGATGTTTTTAATTCACTGACACCCCAGCCCCACAAACGCCATCCATACCTGAACCCTTAACCACCCCTAAACACCATCCATCCCTGCTCCCTTAAAACCCTTAACATGCCTAAACTACACCCATTCTTGAGCCCTAAGGTTTACCAAATCCTTGATCCCTAATAGCCCTTTCTACTCCTAATCTCCACCCACCCATGATCTCTAAAAACCCTCGCTATAACTAAACTCACCCCTTTTGTGAACCCTAAAAACCTGTCTACACCTTACCCCAAGGATCCCAAAACCCTTAAATCCCCTCACCATTCCTCAAATCCATCATCCCTGAAAAACCCTTAACACCCCTAAACTTCACCCATCCCTGACCCCTAAAAATCCCTTCACCAACCCTAAACTTAAGCCATTCCTGATCCCTAAAAAACCCTCACCTCCTCTAAAATTCACCCATCCCTGACCCCTAAAACACTCATCACACCTAAACATCACCCATCTCTGAAACCAAAAACCCCTCACTAGCCCTAAACTCCACCCAATTTTAGAGACATTTTTCCTCAAAATTATATTTCCTTTCAAATGTTTTTTTTTAAATGTTCGATTTATTAGTATTTCATTAAAATTCTCTTTCTTAAAAATTGATTTTCCAGGATTTGGTTTCCTCCAATGTGGTTTCTCAGTTTTCATATGTCCATTATTTCACATACATCACTCTATTGTAACTTCTGGACCTCAATCCTGAGTACCTGCTTCCCCTTTTCCTTATAGCAGTAACCTCATCATATCCCATCATACCTTTGCCTCACCTCCTTTACATTGACATCTACATTAACCTCACCACTCTTTACATTGTCAATTCCATATTGAGGTAGGAGCTAAGGGTAACTATTACAGTTAGGCATTGGAAATACTAGGTATTGGAGGTACTAGTAATGGTGTAAAGGCTATAACAGGTTGATGGTGTAAAGTAGTGGTATAATGGTCAATTAATTGTATGTCTGCAATATTAAAGCATATGCTCAGGGAAGACTGGAAATTAAAATCAGTCTAGAGAAAGAGACTGGCAACAAGAATCTCAAACAAAATGCATGAAGGGGTTAATTGAAACCTTCTGGCCTTCTCAGGCAAGAGATAGGTTAAGGTTATGATATGTGGATTTGAGGAAAGGGGAGAAAGGCCCACAGAAGGAATGAAGTGTTTGACCGCTGCATCCTCTCTTTACCAGCCAATAGACAGGTGGAGGTTATGATAAGTAAATGTGAGGCATGTAGAGGAGACAAACCCACAGGAGCACAGCTGCCTTCTCTCTTTCCCAGAAAGGAGAACCTCAGACAACCATCTCAAGACCCCGAATTTAAGGGAAGCAGCTGCACAGGATCCAAGTGACCCAAGTCAATAACAACCAATAACGTGATCTGTCTTGTAGAAGTTGTTTTCCACTGACATGAGAAAATGTCTTGGAGGGACTGATATAGGTTAAAGAAACTAGAGGGTTCAATATTCTCTGGATCCAAAAGCACTATCCCAGAGACAGTTCCAGGAGATCAGCTAATGTTGGCTTCTTGTGTATACAGATAAGAATCCATCTGACTTAACTATCCACACCTCGTGCCAGAATATCCGTAACAATCTAACTTCAGGTGAGTAAGCATCAAATATGATCAAATATTTTTAATATTACTTAGTTTTCATGAAATACGTATGATAAATATTAACCAGCCATAAGTATCAATTCTGCAATTTTAAAACAGAAAATAAAAATCAGAATAACAATGACAGTGTTAGTCTTAAAAAATATACTCAACTATAGATCCACCACCTAATTAATTTAATCCATCAAATAGTAAAATGTTTTACCATATCCCATTATTCGGCCTGTTAGCAGGTGGTAATTATATAGCGGGAACTCTGGGTAGTGGTTAAGAGAGGGTGGGGAGAATAGGGGAGGGAAAAGGTAGGTATTCTCTACTCCCCACTGTCAGAAAAAACAGAAAATAATGTTTGACCGTGACTGCAGCCAAAGCCTATTATGATTTTTCCAGCTGGATTTACCGGCCATCAAAATTGGGTCTGACTTAGTTGGAATCTGGCAGAGTGGAGTTCCTCAGTATATTTTGCTCCGCTTGACTGGTAATCAGCCCCATAATGTGGGCTTTGGGTCAACTCTTGATCATGATTGGATTGGTTACTTGTCTACCTCAGTTTCCTACTCTTTATTTGATGGCTTTCTTTCCTGTTCTTGTTCTTGATCGATCCCAATAGCATGGCTACTTTACTGTATTTTTGATTGGATGAGGTGTGTCATCCCACTTCAGACACAAGGAAGTTACTTTTCTTTTAGCACTACATGGGGACAATGGTTTCCTCCTTTCTTAAAGAAGACATCAGCCACATGGGCATAATTTGCAACTTAGAAATATAGGAGCTGGCACTTGAAAAGCAGTATTCTTTTTAGCATAGCACTCCTCTCCCTATTTGCTTTAAAAATCTAGAATAGGGTAGATAGCCATACATTTCTTTGGATGTATTTTCATCTTGTATCAGTTGCTTTAGTTAAAATTTTAAATGAGAACAAAATACTTGATTTTAATGATTTTGTTTCTTACCTGTCTTACCATGAAACTACTGGCAAGGCCTGTAAATACTGGCTAAGTATCAAACACAAAGAGAGTGCTTTACTTTCATAACTCTCTGCCTACCCCTCATCTGTTGCTCTGCCCATTGGCTTCTGTGCCATGCTTTTTGAAAATATTTTTTAAAAATAAATAAATAAATAGGTTTTGAAAGGGCTTGGTAGCTACACACTATTGCTTCCTTTCCTTTATGTGGCACCACTTACATATTTTTTATTTTTATTTACCATTTGACATCAGCCATTTAGGAGTGCTAAATTAAAAGATATTGCATAATGGATGCTGGAACATCACAAATCAAGAGTTTGAGAATTATTAGCATTTTGTTTTTCAAAAACAAACGTCCTCTTTGTGATTTAAAAAAAAGAACTTTGGTGAGCACCCACCTGAAATATGGAGGCTATTGACCAAACTTTCTATGCCTCTTAGTGCTGTCAGAGATTTCATAATATGACAGGGAGTAGTACATCAGGTGTGTGGCATAATGTCCTCTTCCACTGTGGCAGACAGTAGGTTGCACTCTCAACCTTAAATCAAACTCTAAATTCTGATTAGCCCCACATATAGCAGAATTAGCCATTCTTAGCACTGGGGGCCAGAGTTGCAGTTATTAAAGCATTCCACTGTCAAAGCACCCTGTAGAGGTGATGTAGTGGAAGTAATGACATCAGAAGACCATGGAATGTTGAAATTAGAATGCGAGAAATGACAGTTGGAGAAATCAGTTGCTTGGAAGGCGCAGAACGCTTGATTACCTAATAAATAGGGCTCAATGTTTTATGGTATTCATTTTTTTGACATTTCCGTCTTTATTTATTTATATTTAGTTTTTGATAATTGTATCTGTATTTATCCATATTTATTTTGCTTTTGTGAAAAAAAGAAGTTTAAACTGGTATATTTCCACATTTATTTAACGGAAAATAAGCACTCATGCTTGAATGCCTGCCGGGTTTCAGTGATATGAATACCGACAGAAGATGAATCAATGCACTTATATGAGAATATGCAAATTTCAGAATCAATCTTGTGCATATCTAATGCTGTTTATTTTTTTTATGTTTTTTATTTTTTCTGAAAAAGTGCAAATTGCAGCAAAAAGTCAGTATACACATAAGTACAAAAAAAACACATTTCATTTAACTAAATTAGTCATTAATATAAAAAACAATATAGTTCATAGGACGATGAAAAGCTGTAGCTGAAAGGTTATAGATACTCTATAAGAGAGCAAATTTCATTCAGTTACATTAATCATAAAAACCGATAGATCTTAAACTAACACCAGCAAGAGGCTCATAGGCATAAATACAGTATAAGATAGGGCAGATGTGTGATAAACTGATCATAAATACAAGACCGTGATTCAGCATGATCCCCTGAAGAGAAGAGTTCACTCATTCTGGGTAATCAGGGTGGCCCAAGCTGTTAGTGGCCCCCAGATCATTTTTCCTTTAATCCTTCCCGTTCTGCCTCTCCGTTCATAAAGTGCTCTCAACTAAATTATAAATGTGCAAAAATTGTCCTTTCCACCGCTGAAAAGTCGGGGGGAAAGGATCTAGCCAGGCAGAGGCCACAAAGAGCCTGAGAACTGACATCACTTATAAAGATTAGCTGTTCCCCAATACTCCCATCTAGTTCAGCTACACCTAATAACATAAGCTGAGGTGACAGAGGAACAACATCTTTCAGTACATCCCGCAAAAGAACTATTATTTTGTGACCAATTGGTTCTATACTTGGGCAGGTGGAGAAGATATGAACCAAATCCGCCCCATGTGCCTTACACCTAAAACATCGGGTGCCATCCACTCCTCCCACTTTAGCAATGATTGTGGTCATTATATATAAATCAAAAAGAGTTTAAAAATATTGTGCCACCTCAACATATTCTTGTCCAAATCATCCAGGACCCCTTCCAGCAGACACCCGTGTAGGTGTGAGATCGAAGAGCAGGTATCTTTTATTAACAATTCGATTAAGGGTATCTGTGCAAGGCCCACAGCACCGCCAGCTTTTTAAAGAAGGAAATCCCTCAGCTGTAAAAATTTGAAGAAGTCCAGAGGGCCAATATTAAATCTTTCCCTAACTGCTTTGAACTACGCAATATGGTCTCCAGCCAAGAGATCCCCTATTCTGTAAAAGACCCCTCTTTCCCACCTTGCCAAACAATCATCTTGTAAAATCCTTGGGAGCTGATCATTCCTAATCAAGGGGGTATACCTACTGAACCTACCCACACCAAGTTTTTTCCATACACCTGCTCAGTTACGAATGCGACGATTAAGGTCTTAGACCGTGTTTTTTTTTAAATAACTTGATTTGTAAAATTCCACAAGACTACGATTAGCCCTTGCCCCTATCAAGATCTCAAATACCGAAGGAACAAAACTGGGGTCCTCCCTTCCCTCGCCCTGTGGACGCATAGAGGCCCATAATATTGCAGAATGGTGGCTAGATAATATAATCTGAAATTAGGGAGCCCCCACACCCATCTATCCATGGAGAGGCTCAGCAATGCATTGGCCCTCCTGGGTCCTACCATATGACAAGATAAATCTAGCGACTGCCTCTCGATTTGCTTAAACCGGTCATTGTGTATCTCCAGGAGGATCGTACGAAAAATATAAAGTAGTTTGGGCAGAATCATCATTTTAATCAAGTTACACCTCCCCATTATTCAAAGCTTTAAATTGTCCCATCGACTGAGATCGTTCTTAATTTTCCCCATTATAGGGGGAAGGTTTAGATCTACTATAGTTTCAACCTTCGCTGTAAAATTAATTCCTAAGTAAACTGCTTCTTCAATTATCCTGCAATCGAAGGCAGTAGTGAATCTGTTTATCAAGATCTGCGTTTTCGCCCTATTCAGTGAAAAACCTGATTGAGTCCCAAAATATTCAGCAATGGTTTCCACAGCACACAACGCTCTGTCAGGATTGGTAGTGATTATAGCGATGTCGTCAGTATGAGATAATAACTTAGTATCCCAACCCTGCAAGCTCACGGGGATAATGTCAGTGGAGGCTTCCAGCCATCTAAGGATGGGATCTACATATAGTGCGAATAGCAAGGGAGAAGAAGGACACCCCTGCCTTCTTCCCCTACCAATTGAAACTGGCTCACATTCTTCCCCCATTATTCGTAATCGTGCAGTAGGGTTGGTATACAAAACCTGTACTGCCTTGATAAAGGATGCCCAAAGGCCCTTAGCCTCCAAAATCCTCCAAAGATAGCTCCATGACACCCTGTCAAACATATTCTAGGCATCTAAAAAAGCAAACCCCATGGGCTTCACAAGGACCTATGTGGCATCGAATAATGAGATTACCCACCTAAAGTGGTCTATCGTGCTCCTACCCTGAATAAAACCATGCTGCTGGGCTGACACAAGATGCTGCATTACATTATTCAATCGGGTTACAAGAAGTTTAGAATATAATTTGGCATCGCTGATTAAAAGTGTAATCGGTCTATAGGACCCCAGCATGATAGGGTCTTTGCCTTTCTTTAAAATAATTACCACATTGGCGGTGCCCCAAGAGCCTGGTGGTGCATCCCCGCCCCTAACTTCGTTAAATAGTCCAAGCATATCCTGATAGGTCTCCCTATAAAATACTTTGTTGAACTCTAAAGGTATACAGTCTGTTCCTGTAGCTGTAGCTGATTGAAGGGCATGGATAGCCATCTGGAACTCTTCCTGGGAAATATCTAACCCCAGTAACAGACCCCCATCCTGGGAGACCCTCCCCCTAGGTACAAAATCCAGCTGTTTAACATGCACTTGGGGATCCCCAACAGGCGGAGCCTTATATAGATCCTCATAAAATGTCTTGAAGGCCTCCCTAATCTTGGCATACTCTTCCCTGCATATTCCTAACCTGCTCTAAATGCCCTGCCACCCCCTGTTGTCTTGCCCTAACTGCTAGATTTCGACCCACACTTTCACTATATTCATAGCATTCCTGCCTCATGGCAAGATACCTCCCCAAAGTACTCACAACATTAAAATCATTCAAACAAGCTTTAGATACAGCAATTGAATTCAAAACAGGAGATAGATAGCCTCCCCTAGCCACGGTACTAATTAATTCTGTCTCTAGGAGGGTGAGTTTTTGATAGAGTTCTTTGATCTGTTCTGCCCCCCACTTTTGTTCAACCAGGCTATACCGCAGGGTTTCTCCTCTCACCGACGCCATAAAAGCATCCCAGATCATTCCTGGGGAAGCAAGGTCCCTATTATTATTAAATAATTCCCCGATCCAGCCCTTCATATATTTCATATATTCTTGATCAGATAGAAGTGCTCTCTCGAACGTCCACCTACTATACTCCTTTCTTAGTCCTATACGAGGAAATTCCAATATGACAGGATTATGATCTGACATCACTCTAGTGAAGAGCTCCACCTGGGTCTCCTTAAGTAAAAGCAGTGAGCCTGGAAAATAATCGAGTCTAGCCAACTTAGCATGAGGAGCAGAATATTAGGTATATGCAGGCTCCTGAGCTTTCAGACTAAGCCATGCATCCACCAAACCAATATCCCTTTGAAGATTCTTCAAAGACCTTGAAGATTGCGGTTTGTGCCCCATGCTAGATGCCCGTGGTCCCCAGAGGCTCCTCCGGACCCATTAATGTTTAGGTCCCCACAGACTACATACATTGCTGGCCAGGAGGGTAGTTCAATAGCTAAACAATTCAGTAAACCAGGGTCATCTAGGACTGGGGTGTAGACTCAGCATATTTTAAAAGAACTTGAGCCCCCTCTACATTCCAATATTGCCCACCTGCCACTCTTATCCACAGCCTTTCTCCCAGGTGTAATAGCACTACCTTTCATCAATATCGCTACCCCCCTGGTCCTAACATCTGGAGTTGTGTTGGTAGCCACTTTTAACCCCAAAGAATTCAGCATATTACTATTGTTCTGTGCTATGTGGGTTTCCTGAAGGCAGTACATGCCTGCTTGTAGAATTTTAAAATGTTCTTGCACCTTTCTCCTGTTAGCGCTATCATTTAGTCCACAAATGTTAATAGTTGCAATGCAAAGCTTAGCCATTAAACCTACACATTATCTTAGCCAACCAAATTTACCTACCATAGTTAACAAAGGCATTATGCTGCCAGAGGAAGCTCACCAATCCAGTCTTATTTACACATTGTTCTTTAACCTTTAATGCTACCAGACAATCTGAAAAAGAAACAAGCTTTTGTTGCAGTTGGCATACCAACTTTTCAACTAGTTCCCCCCCCACGAGAGCTCCCCGAACACCCTTAGACCCTCATATCCCCCCTACCATTGAAAGCAGCCAGACCCCCAGGTCTGTATGATAGAGATAGCATGAAACACCGCATTACCCATCCCTTAACCCCCCCCCCCCCCTTCATGCCCCCTCAGCCTACTGTATGAGACAAAAGTCTTCCACAAATAAGGTAGGAAGAACTGGCCAAGAAGATACCTATTATATCAAAAAGAGAGAGTGAGATACCTATTAGATAAAAAAGAGAGAGTGAGAAAAAACAAAAATGAGGTGACAATAAGGTATTCCATCTGTATTAGAGAAACACCACTCTTATAAAGTCTAGCCCGGTCCCTTTTAGCTAGTACACCTTAAATGTCTATACGCTTCTTTTCTCAGCCAGAACCTGAGCCTAATACTCTTTTGCTCGTACTTAAGGAGTAAAAAACTTAACAGACCCTCTAACTATTGTTTTCAGCCTAGCTGGGGTGAGCAAAAATACCTCAAATCCAGCTTCCTGATAGGGCTTGATTATCTGACATAATCGCCATCTATGTTCCACTGTTATATGGCAAAAATCAGGGTGAACGAAAGAAGAAGACTCCTTATATTGCCTTCCAGCCTCAGGGCGGACTTTCTCAAATATCGCCTGCTGCAGCATTAAATTACCGGAAAAAACTAGTATGGCTTCACACTCCCAATCCCACCCTGTAAGAACTGGAAAGGCTTCTTTGAGAAGGCCCAGGATAAAATATTGAATGTCATCCCCTTCCAAGCCTTCCTTGATCCCTAGGAAGCGGAGATTGTTTCTTCTCTGGTGATTCTCCAGATCCTCCAATTTCCACATAGCGTCCGTTAGTTGAGCATCATGTGATTTTGTCTGCTCTCTCACAGCAGTCATTTCAGTTTCAACAGCAGAGGTTCTTTCTTCTATGACGTTGAGCTGCTTGCCAATCTCCACACAAGTTTTTCCTACTTTCTGTACTACTTTGTAGCCTACCTTGCTTTTTTTCTATCCGCCCGGGTCTCTGCACGGTGTTCTTTGATTGACTCTAGAATCAAGCCCAAGGCAGGGTTTGAATTGGCTATCCCTTCAACTTGCTGACCGACTGAAGAGGAGTCTGCCTGAGCAGATGCCAAGTCCGCAGGTCCCATTATCCTTGTATGGGAATAATCCCACTTCAGCCCAGAGCCGGCGACACATCTACCCTCATGTGTTCGTGGCTCGGTGTGGTCCTTAGATCCTTTAGAGTTTCTCCGATGTTTTTGGTGCTTAAGGGTGGTCTCTGGAGCTTCAAGTGTGCTAGAGCCTGAGGATGATAGACTGTCCTTGGTTTCGCTGCCACCAGAATAGGAGGCTACAGAATGAGATTCCCCAGTTAGTGAGAAGAATTTGTCTGTCCCATTTTATATGATGTCAGCAGCAAATGACCCTCTGGGCCTCTAGTACAGCTCAGCCCCATGGTAGCACCATTAAGTAGAGCAGTCAGGGCATTAGGTTGAAAACCATGTATAGTTCGAGGTTCATTCCCGAGCACCTCCTGAGCAGCCTCTCTCGAAGTACCAGCCAGACCCCCCTGGACACTTATCCCATATGACGAAAAAGCGCTGGTTACACAAAGCATAGGGCCAGCATTGTTTACAGCTTTATCTGAAGCCTTGCTTTCCTCCAAATTCTCCAGATGCACGAGGTAAGATCAGCCGTTGCTTCAATTAGAATTTGATCAGGTGTCTCAGAGTCTGGTTCATACAGGGGCCCTAAAGAGATTTGGCTCCCCCCTCTGTCCTTAATCTTGAAGAAATCTGTAATAGCCGATTGGGGTGATGCAGGAGGGGGGTAGATAATCCCTGTCTGGGGTCAAGCCCCCTTCTTCCAATGTCTTCATTACTGTTGGTTTCTTAGCCCCTGCTTGTACACGGTCGGTTACGTTTCTCCTCTTCCCTGTCCCCATGCTATCCAACTGTTTTTTCAAAATGCGGGAATCGTTGGGCTTACCTGCATTCACCTCGATATTAACCGGGGGGGGGGGGACTCCTGTCTTGACCCCTGGGATTGTGTTGAGTTCCGTGCCGCCCACAAGATCCTTAGCTTGCTTCGTTGTTTTAGGAGGCATTGCCTCTGCCTCAACCACCACTCTTTCCGCAGGAGAAGAAGCTACCACTCCTTGCGCCCTCCGGGCATATCCTAAACTTGCTGCTGCGAGGCCCACCCACACCTTCAGGATGCCACAGAGAGACAGAGCAACCCTTGCGGCCAGCACGCTAAACACGCCAAGACTGCTCTTCCGTCGGGCAGTATTGAACACTCCTTATGTTCTCCACACACAAATGCCGCTAGCACACTTCCCCTGATCCTCTCGATCCAGCTGAGATCCAGGTAGCTCCGCGAGCAATCCACTCATTTGTGCTATGCGTGCAAGCCAGCCTATGGGTGATTCGGAAGGTGAAGATCCTACGCGATCGCCATCTTGCTTTCACATCTAATGCTGTTTAAGCCTCTTTACCAAACTTAATTTCTTTTTTAACCCCCTTACCTTTCAATCCACACAGCTATTGGCCTGGCAGTCATGGCAAAGAGTATTTAGAATCACTCAAAAAGCAACCCAATTTCTGTTTTTATTCACGTTTAAAAATAAATACAGACAAGGAATACATGTTTCTGTCCATATTTATAAATAAAAATCAGCAAAAACAGAAAACAAGGCACCTTAAAAATAAAAGAGCTTATATATCTGCCATTGTGTAGCGTGTTACCACATAAAATTGGCGACGAGTTGCAGCCAAGCCTTATTCATGAACCAACCTATGCCCTGTCGGTGTTTCCCGGCAAACCTGTTTGATTTTGACAAGGAACTTTGAAAGGGCTTCTTTCTAAATGTGTGGCTGAAGAGATTGTGAAGGTTGTGTTCCGTTGAGAAGACCTTTTGTAGTGGTGCTTCCTTCCAGTGACTGGCAGGGAAGTTCTGAGGGGAGCTGCTGTGGAGCTACGAGGCTGGTGTGCTTGACGGAGCACTGTGCACACAGAAATTGCTGCCTGGAGCTATGGAAGGTGCTTGCTCCTCAAGAAGTGTATACATTGAGGTGTTTTTGAGCGGGAAGCACGAAGGAGATTTGGAGGAATTTTGGTGTTGTGACGGGCCGCTTAACTTTGGCACGCAATTTTCCTCATGTGCAGCTTGTACTATCTTGTGCGGAGGCAGGGAACAGCTGTGCATGCACACGTTGTACTTTGAAAGGCACTGGCCACCATTTTGGAAGTAGTAGGAGCAACAGAGGCAGAGTGAGTAGCAGTGTAAAGAGTGGTGATCCACTCAACTTGATTATTTGGTGTGGCAAGCACTCAGTGATTTGCACATCTTAGAGCAAATTAATAATTTTAAGAATGCTGTACGGAGAACACTCGGTGATTTCGACATCTTAAAGCATAACTAACTATTAAGGGGGCGATTTTGATGTCGGGCAGAATTGCCTCAGCCTAATACCGACTGGGATCAACCGGCACCCGGTAGACAGTCCCGACAGCCTAATTAGAATGCGTCCGAACACTGTTGGGTCGTATTCCTACATTTCCCTATGGGAGCATGCATTTCAGCTGTAAATCAGCCGTAATGCATGTAATGGGAGGTGTGGTTCATCCCTGCATCCTGTGCAGGCACCTTAAGGTACCTGCCACGGGGCGCAGGGATCAACAGTGCCCCCTCTGCCCCCAACCAGAGGCCGTACACCCAAAGGGGCCATGCTAGGGGCCCCCAAACATGCTTTCACAGGCCGGCATGGAAACCATGCTGGAAACCGTGCATCGTAATCTCAAGGACAAAAAGGCCCACCCTTGAGATTATTGGCCGGCTCCCGACTGGCCGACGGGCTCCTGGATCCTGTTGGGAGCCAGCAGGAATGACCAACCGGTTTACTTTCCACCTGCCAGCATCATAATAAGCCATTCGGAAAGTAAACTGAGGAGCCTTCCGAGCCTCATCGTAATCGGCCCCTAAATGCAGAAAACACACAGTGATTGCGGTGATTCACAAACATTATAGCGAACGATTTTAATCTATAAATGCTAATACTTTTTATGTTAATAAATTGTAACAATATTTAAGTAATGGTCACCAGTGACAAGCATATATGGTCGCACATCGTGGTAAACTGTATAATTGCAAGGAATTGAGTAAGCTTGTATTGTATTCATTCTGTATTAGTGGAGTGCATGTTCCAGACTGAATGCTGTATTATCCTTACATTGGTACCTTGAAGTGGTGTTGGAAGTCGAAGCCACACTCCACTTCTAACATGGCTAATATTACGGTAAACCCTCCTAAAGAATTTTGGAGCAGTCCAAGTGAACCTCCTACACTATGGCTACAATGGAAGGTGTATTTTTTAAACTTAACAGCGACTATTCATTTTGAGGACAATTTGTCATCTAAAAGGAAAAAGTTTATTACTGCATTCATTGGGATCCGAAGGATTAAGAATTTTGGGACAACCTAATAGGGAAATGATGGTGGGGGTGGTTATGTGTTTGTTGAAGCCATAACATAATTGGATAAGTATTTTCTCACAAAGTGTATATAAGGGTCACCAGATACAAATTCTTTCACAGGAAACAACAAAAGGAAGAAAATTTAGATGAAGACGTCACAACATTGAGAAAATTATCATTAGATTGCAGGTTTGGAGGTCTATTTGAAGAATTGATACGAGATCAAGTAGCAATGCATGTGTATGATTCAACAATAAAGGGAAGTTTGTAGATTAATGGTGATGCAAAGTTAAAAGATGTATTGTTTTTAGTACGTAAGGCGGAAATGTCAGGAAAGTGTGCTAAACCGATAAAGTTACTGAACCTGAGTCTGATGTAGTAGCCAAAGTTACCTTTGACAAAACTGGGAACAAGTCATATATTAAAAAAGGGACACATCCCGGGTAGTTAATGAAAAACTAAAATGTAATAGGTGTGACAGTACGTCCCATTTACCAAATAGTAAAACTGTCCTGCACTTAAACTAAAATGTAGTAGATGTGGGAAAATTGGCCACTAAGTGCGTATCTGGGAGATGAAAAAAGAGAAATGTGATAAAGTAAAATGTGTTGAGACTGAAAGTACTAGTATGGATGGTACTAGTACGTCTAGTGAAGAGGAAAGTGAGAGCATCTTGATTGTTAGAGAAAAAGTTGTACTAAATATCTCATATAACCACAATAGAAACAAACCTACATGTTTCATGAAGTTGGGGGGTGTATGTATACATATTGCAGCAGATTTGGGTTCACCCTACACTACAGTGAATGAAAACCTTTGGAAGAATAACTTTGAAAAGAAATTGGGATCTTTGCTGGAGAATTCTGATATTGCACCAAGTGAGACTATTGACATGATTGGATACAGGAGATTGATTTTCAGATTCAAGCATAAGAAGGCTTGTGGAATTATATGTAGCAGGGAAAGGTCCATCGTTCATTGGGTGGAATTTACAAATAATATTAGACCCCAAAAAAAGAGCAGGTTTTAATTGTAGATGAAGGAGAAGTAATCAGGAAGGCAATGTTTTTTGTTTTTTTTAAACAATTTTATTGAACATATCACCAGCACATTATCACAGTGCGAATCAAAGGTTATACAGTACAATATATCGATGTTTGTCCCTACAAATATCAGGGATGGAAGAGGTCACCAAGTCCAGGTTTTCTCATCGCCATGTCTTCTGTGGGAGAAGTACAAATTTCCCCCCTAAAGGCATTCCAACCTCCCCATGTTTGTCCCACTTTTTAGGGCAGCCTCTGTGTTTATATACCTCCTTCTCCGCGCTCATACATCTGTCCATCACCGCCACCCACCCGATTGTCAGCGGCGGGCTACTGGATCCCCAGTGCATCGCTATAGCCCGTTTTACCAATAAGTATCCTAGTGCCACCCATTGCTGCTCCACTTCCGTCAAGTCGGTAGATTCCCATATATTTAAAATCCTCATTTGTGGTGATAGCTGAATGTGTTTACCCAATGTGTCTGTCATTTTGTTGGTCGTTCTATCCCATAAAGGGCGTATAAGGGGACAATCCCACAGGATATGATAAAAGGTACCGTCTTGGCCGCAGCCCCTGAGGCACAATGCATCACCCCGGCTGCCTATTTTGGCCAGAAGGACTCCCGAGAGGTAGGACCTATGAAGTATTTTCAGTTGTATAAGGCGGAAGCGGAGGTGTATAGCCGTCTCCCTGGGGGACATTAGTGCTGTCTGTCAGTCCTCATCGTCCACCAAACCCAAGTCTGCCTGACAACAGTCACGCAGAATCTGAAAGGAGTCAGGGAGGTTATTGCAGAGTTTACGGTAAGTGCAAGAGATGGCTTTGGTCAAGAGTGGTTCAGTGAGCAAACGGTCTTCCAAGGGGGAGGCGTCCGGCAAGGAGGGGAGGTCAGGGATGTTGGTGAGGATGGCATGTTGGACTTGTAAATACCGGAAGACCTCTCCTTGTGTAAGAGCATGTTTAGTTTGTAACTCTTGAAAGGTGAGAATCTTCCCTTTGCTGACCAAGTCTCCTTCGGTTCAAGGGTCAATGCAAATAATAACGGGGACAGGGGACACCCTTGCCTTGTTCCTCTCTGCAAGGCAAATGTGCGGGAAGTGTGATTGTTCACCCTGATTTGACCTAGCAAATCCTTATATAGCAACGCCACCCATTGTCTGAAGCGTGGGCCAAAGCCAAACCTCGCCAAAACTTCTAAGAGATAGGGCCACTCTATTGAGTCGAACGCCATAGTGGCATCCAAAGACAGGATAACCGCATCTTCTTGCCGATAGGGCTGCCTACCCAAGACATTGTGGACCCGGCGAATATTGAGGGCGGTATTCCGACCTGGTATAAATCCCGATTGGTCGTCATGAACCAGAGATGGGAGTACCGTTAGGAGCCGAGATGCAAGAAGTTTGGCCAACACCTTGGCTGCCGAACTAATCAAAGAAATAGGTCTGTATGAACCCCTATTCATCGCCGGTTTACCCGGTTTGCGAATAACGACTATGGAGGCCAATCGTTGGTCCAAGGGAAGAATGCCCTTCTCTCCACTTTCGTCATACATGTTTTTCAGATGAGGAGCTAATTTAAGGGCCACCCCTTTGAGAAATTCAATGGCTTTCCCGGAGTTGATAGCAAAGGTAGCCTTGCAGATCTCGTCTGCTGTAATATCTGCATCTAGGGCATCTCTGTCAGTGTCAGAGAGCGTAGGTAAAGTCATTTCCTCCAAGAGCTGACGAGAGTCTTCAGAGGAGTAAGTAGTCCTAGAGGTATATACAGCTTCCAAGTGATCTGCAAATGCCTTCGCTACATCCTGAGGATCCGTTACCCGCCTCCCATCATCCAGTAGGATTTCAGGGACCCATCTTGTTTCTTGATCTCGTCTTTCTAACCATGCAAGCATTTTGCCGGCCCGTTCACCCAGTTCATAGACTCTATGGCATGTCTGTAATAATATGGCTTGGGTTTTTTCTTGCGCAAGAGCTTTATATTCCAATTGTTTATTTCGGCGGTTGTGGGCTGCGGCTTCAGTGGGAGAGGTGTTATATTCCGTCTCCAGAAGGAGAAGGTCGCTCTCCATCTGGGTCAGCTGTTCGCTGTGTTTCCGAAGGTAGCCAATTTTTAAAGCCAGGGCACGACCCTTAATTACAGCTTTATAAGCCTCCCAAATAGTGTTTGCCGAGTCCACGGAGCCAATATTTTCCGTAAAATAATAGTCCGTATGTTCGAGAAGGTCGTCTTTGATATCTGGAATGGTTGGGAGCCATGGATTACTAATTATGGGGCCTCGGGCAAAACATCTGTAGAAAGTGTGGTCAACCCTCAGAGGAGAGTGGTTGGAGATGCCTCTTGGGAGTCCTTGGGGATGTCGGAAATGTCCAATGTCTGCAGAGAACGTGAGGAAATAGTCGATGCAGGACATGCTATTGGAATAGTATGTGCAGTGCGTGTTATTGGGATTTAGCAATCTCCATATGTCTACGAGTCACAAGGCTTGGGAGAAATCCGCCATGGAGGTATTACGTCTGGAAGATCGTGTCGGGGGGTGTCTGTCAAGTGTGTCGTCCATAGTCATGTTAAAGTCTCCACCTAAAATAAGAGTGCCTGGGGGGAGATCAATGATTATTCTACCTAGTTCTTGTAATGCTGTTTTTCCTAGCGCTGGTGGGAGATAGGCCGAGATGATATTCAGTTGCTTGCCCTCCCAGATCGCCTTTAGAACAGCGAACCTCACTTGGGGATAAGTCCAAACACGGGTAGGCGTAAGAGCCAGGCTTTTGCAAAGAAGGATACCCGTACCTTTAGAACCAGACGTGAACCCGGCATGCGCTACCAATTTGTATCCCCATCTGTGGAGAGCTTTACAGCTGTTGCCCACCAAGTGAGTTTCTTGCAGTAAGATCAGATCCGGTGAGTGCCGTTTAAGGTATTGCAAGACCATACCCCTTTTAATTTTACTACCCAACCCATTGACATTCCAGGTTAAGATTGACAATTTAACATCTTTAGTGTCCGCCATGGCCAGTGATTGGAGGAAACAATTGTGAAGCCCCATGCCAGTGCTGATAACAAGGACAGCGAGTTGAACTGTGAGAAGTGGCATATTACCAGAGTGATAGCAGGAGCCTCTTTGTACCAACCCTCCTGCCTACCGACATATAATGGTGTGTAGCCGTGTGGACTAGCGATGACCCTTCTACTCGTGTGTTCTGTGCAAAGAAAACATAACAAACAATGCTATTTTGAAAAATAACCATAACAGCTAATAACCCACCTATCCACCCTCCCTCACCCCTGTCCACCCACACTGCCCCTCCGCCAGTGGAATTACAACTCTCCACTCTCCAACAAGACAGAGTGCCTGTCACCCACCCCATCTTTGGAAGGGTGCCTGGTTAACCACTATCACCCCTCGCCTAATGCAATGTAGAGTATTTCACAGCATATTAAGAAACATTGCTTAGTAGACCAATCGTGATCCAAGTAAACGTTAGGAAAAAGGCAAAGTACAAACTGTTAGGAGCACAAGTCACTGAGTCGTGGTCCCAACATGAATCATGGCGCCTCAATAGTGTTGCTTAGTAGAGTCTTGGATAGTGCTCACAGTTATTCTGTATAGGACCAATCAAAGATACGTGGGCCCCCCACAGAGTCAGCAAGAATAAAGAAGTCAGTATAGGGGCTCAATGTCACCCCTTGGGGTCATCTTCCAGGTGACGGTCATTCGACACCAGTGGAGCACGTTGGCTGCTACGGAGATCTTTGGTGTTGTTATCGTCTGGTGATTTCCCTACTCGGCGCCATCCTTCAAGCCAGTCCCATGCGTCTTCCGGAGAGAGGAAAAACCATGATTTCCCCTCTGATTCCACTCGGAGTTTAGCCGGGAATAGCATAGAGTACTTGATCTCTTTATCTCGCTGGGCTTTTCTGACCGCCGTGAAGCTGCGCCTCTGGGCTTGGACTTTGACCGTAAAGTCTGGAAAGAAGGTAACAGTTGTGTTATCAATCTTGACTGGCGGGCCCACTCTTGCTGTTTGTAGGATGACATCCCTATCTCGGAAATTATAGGTCTAGGAGGGGCACCCGGCTTTGGGCATCCGCCAGAGACTCTACGGGCTCGTTCGATAGAGAAGTAACCAGAGAGGCGTTTCGGTTGGAGTTTGTTGAGCACCAGGTCTTCCACAATATAGATCCACCGCCGGTCCCTCCGATTTTTCCGGGGCCCCTAAGATACGGATGTTGTTCCACTTCATAGTCAACCAGGAGCTCTTCCATCTTTTTCTGTTGGTCTTGAAGTTGAGTGACTTGCTGCTGTAGAGTAGAGGTGTCGGAGAACAAGGCTTTTGCGGTGATTTCTACATCTTTCACTCTTGAGTCCATTTTCTTTAGATCTGCACGGAGGAGTGTGACTTCTATATTTACAGAGTCAATTCTGGTTTCCAGCGACGTTCGAACCCCAGCGATAGCTTCCATAACGTTCTCAAGAGTGAGAGTATTGGACGAGGAGCGGGGCTGCGAATTCTTAGAGTCATCCCCCAGCGTTGTCTCGGTGTCCTCCCCATGTCTAGACCAGGCAAATTTAGCCAATTGTTTTTGAGTCTGAGTCTTGAGCCCCTTGTTCGTGACCATGTTAGTAAAGAGGATGCAAGGAAGCCCAGGAGTCCCCGAGGATATGCAAAGCTGACGGTGGGACCCACCCTTACTACCCGCACCTGCACGGAGGGAAAGTGAGCCCCTGTTGGCCTGTCGGAGTTCCAGGTGAGTTAGCCAGAGAAGGGGGTGACGCACGCCGATTTTCTCAGCAATGAAAGAGGAGTCTCGCAATATGTGTATGGTGCGTGGTCCTCGAGGGAGTGCGCCGTCACTGCCAGCGCAGTGGGGGACACGGTGCAGAGCGGTCTCGTAATGGGAGATCACCCTTCTATATGCGGTCTGTGCAGAATGATGGCTGGGGGTGAGGAGGGCCCTGGCAGAATTCGATACAATACAGTGCACAGATGGGGGGAGGCTAGGCGGGCTGAGTCACAAATGTCCTCTAAGATAATCTCGGGCGCGCCCAGTCTGTACTATGGAGAGCAATGACCTGTGTCTTGCCTACTTACGATGGCCGCCACAATCTTGTTCTCCGTCTACCACCCATGTTGAAGGTGCCGAGATTCAAGGCTGTGCCCGCATCTCAGGCAGCCCTACTCTCGGGACCCATCCACAGCCGGGCCGCAGAGTTCAGTAGGCCCCAAAGCACCAGCCTCAATTTCAGGACTGTCCGACGTCCACGCACCTCCTCCCCCTGCCGGCATCACGATATATGGCTCCCCAACACAGCGTAGAGCCCAAGCAGTCAGTAGCAGGTGTAATTCCTACCGCAAGGAGAGGTGCTAGGCCAGACCCATCCACGACAACCTGTGTCCACTCAAAGGTCCAGGCCCAACACCCAGACGAGGAGGCCCGAACCCAGGGCCTCGATTATGTGTTGTGTCACGCCACTGTGTGCAACCAACATCCGGCGGCTGGGGCGTCCAGCGTGCAATTACACCCACCTCAGGGTCGAGTTGTGCGGTGGTCATTTCGTGCCTACGGTGTGCCTTCACCTCAGGGGTAAGTCGGTGCGCCAGCGAGAAGGCTGCGAAGCCAGAATGCTCGTCTCGCCAGACAGCCGTCCCCGACTCTGTCCACGCCACTGGCACTGACCGCGCTCACCGCCTCCTCCGATGATGCACTATCACTGTCGCCTCACAGGCGGAGCCCCGGGAGCCCATGCCCGCTGATCAGCAGTGTGGCATCGCTGCGGGGGCCGCCAACATGGGTCCATTATCACTCGCCACTCTCCGGGGTTCGTTCGCCGTTTTGAGGGATCCCCGCCTCTCACTCCGGGGCTGTGTCCGCAACTCAGCAACGGCTGGGCTCGATCTTCGTGCAGCTTCCGTCCGCTGGAACAGTGTGAGAAGCGATTCCCGTGGGATAGGGGGAATCAATAGGGCTGAGAACGGATTAATTACAGATAATAAGGCGAGGGCTGCAGAGCCGCTTTAGGGAGCGACCATTCCTGTCGGCTGCAGGCCACGCCCCCAGGAAGGCAATGTTGAAGACATTGCCTTATGTGTTTAACTGCAAAATAGAAATTTTCAAAAATTTGGAGCACAAATCATTCTTGAGTACAAAGCTATTCTGAAAGCCCACAAAGCAAGGAATGTACCAATGGCAGTTGTGGATAAAGTCAATGAGGAGTTAACACGATTAGTTGATACTGGAATCATAGAGCCAGTCGAAGCAGTTGAGTGGTTAGCCCCATTAGTAGCTGCGTGCAAAGCTAATGGTAAAGAGAGACTGTGCATTTATCTACATGATCTAAATGAGAACATTGTTGTAGATCAGTTGAGTGACATGCTGACTATGACAAACGGTATTGAAATGTTACCCACCCTGGATCTATCTGCCAGCTACCACCAAATACCTCTTCCTAAAGAGAACAAAAATTTACGGCGTTAGTTGCTCAAGTAGGCTGCTGCCAGTTTAAAAGAATAGCATTCGGCTTAGCGCCAGCAGAGGCAGTGTTCTAATATCTTATTTTTAATCTGTTTGGAAAAATGAAAGGAATTTTATTTTTGTCATTGAGACATACTAGTTATGGGCAGAGACAAAGAGGACCACGAGAAGAAACTAGAAAGAGTACTGGAAGTTCTTGAAATTGAAGGCCTTACAGATAAATATGCCAAATGAAAATTTGCTGGGAAACATGTAATTTACTTAGGTCATGAGATTAGTGGATGTGCAGTCAAACCTAGGAAAGGTTTGTTATTAGCTATTAAAGGGGGCTCTGTAGTGAGGAAGCTGCTAAAAACAAATGTAAAGTTTCTGTGGTCACATGAATATAAGCAAGAATTTGATAATATCAAGGAGGCAATTTGTTCTGCACAAGCTCTACAAGGGTTTTATCCCCAATATAGTTGAATAGTGACTACAGATGTCAGTAGCGAAGGTCTGGGGTGGTTTAGTCACAAAGAAATAGCGCTGAGTTGAAGTCATTATTGCTTTTGCTTTATCACAGGGCTTTGGAACATTTTTGCTCATTTGTATGGGGAAAAGAGATGATTGTTAGATGTGACAATAAACCTTCAGGGAAAAGTTTGACCACCATGGAAATGTCAAGAGTTTCGTCAAGGTTAGCCTGGTTATCCATGCGCTTGTTAGACTTTGAGTACACTGTTGAGTATTTTCTTAGAAAGAAAAATGCAGTAGCAGATTTTTAGGTGTCGCCTAGACAGCGCATGTGCTGTTGCAAGACCTATAGTAAACACAAATGTGGAGGGTAATTTCTCCTATCGCTTGCCATTGGTTGATTCTGGCATTGGTCTTCTTATCTGGCTTCATGGTTGGCTTTTGATGCCAAATGTCACTTCCGCTTTGCCTCCGTTTTGCAGGAAGCAGCACTGACCAACTACAGTGTAGTTCCGCTGCTGGCTCTTATCTATCCATTTAGGAACTACTTCCTTGTTTCATTCGTAAGTGTTGCAGCTTGCTCCTTGTTGCCATCCCGCCCTGGGGCGCATGCAAAACGTTCAGCTTTAGCAACAATACGGGCGCCAGGCTTAATATTTCAGCAGGGTCTGACCTTTCCAATGCTTGTTTCATCCCTTCTCCTTGAGCACGGCGGTTGCAACCTTCATTCTTCTGAAAGCAACGCACGGACGCGAACCCGGATCCCTAGGCATAAAGTCCGCAGCTCTGCTTGTTTAATTTTGGCAGCACGGTGCGATGTAACTGTAGCATCCGCATGCCTTTAAATTGCATTATTTATTTATTTAATTTTTACAAGCATGGCACGCTTTATTTATAGCACCGTGCCCCTACCATTCTGTTTTTCGGCAGGGCTGCAGCCTGCTCCTCATTGTCGTACCGCCCCCCGGGCACCGCGCTTGACTTGCTGACTTTGCAGTGCTTGTTCGTAAATGCTCTTTTCTGAACCACCGTGCTGAACCACTGTCCTTACCACTGCGGCTGTCACTGATCGCCTGAATTACATTTCTGGAAATACGTATGAGGCATAAGCCGCAGCCCTTGGTTGTCACACTTCATACAGGGCACAAAAACGATCAGCCATTTGAGTTATATGATCCGGGAAGAGGGCTGTGACGTCAGTACTGAGTGCCCTTTACATGCCTGGTTGAGAAATGCCCTGCGGAAGTGGGAAGCAGCTGCTTGATGGCTGTGGAAATGTCCTAGATACACACTCAAGCAGCCTCTTCTGCAGTATGCAGTAACCGTCCACAAGCGACAGCATCCACCCCCACCTACCCCCCCTCAAACAGTGCACATGTGAACCCCTCCGTGATGTTTTAAATCTGATTTCTTAATGCGGTCATCCGCATTTTTATTTAAAGGCATTATAAGCATCGGCTGCACGTGAACAATTCGTTCCCTTTTGTTCATTATTCTGGTAAATATGCGGCATAAATATTAACTTTATGATGCAGCCTCATTCGGGGTTGTAAAATATCTCCCTGCGTTGAGTTCCTGAAACCCAATGTTTAAAATTCAAACTCTGGCCAGTGATGTCACTTTTTTTTATCCTTTGAAGGTTCGGTTATGTTATCATTTTTGTACAGCGCATGGCTGCCCCAGCAAAGGGGCGTCCCAGCGCAGATCTTGGTCGGTAAACTGAGTACTATTAACTGTGAAAGTTTAAAGGCAGTTAAGTATTATGGCTCAATTGGTTCGTAATACATTAGCTGACTAAAGCAACATTTATTTGAGGTGTGACTATCAGTTAAAAACAGGAACTTTAATATTTGGTAGATTTGTTGTACATAAATTGCAATAACGTTTGATCTTAGTAAATTATCACCAGTAAGTACATCGTTTCTAAAAAAATGTAAATACATGTATTTAAATTAAAATGCTTTGAGTTGAAATGCATTCAATAAGAGCCCCAGACTTACTAAACCTTACACTGCTGCTTAAGTGTTGTGAAGCAGCTCAATTGGTGTTCTAACAATTGGGGTTCCTTCCCCATGCATCCAAAACCATGCCGCATTCCGTAAGGCTATAAAAACGTATCTCTTTCTTTTTTCTCTATTTTTAATCTTCCCCGCCTGATTCTGCCCTGCCCCTCAGCCGAGAAAGGCGGGGCCGGGATCGGCGGCGGGGCACCGACCCCCTCCCTCCCCTGCCACCGCGTCACCATGACGCAGTGGGCGCGCCGTGTCCGGGATTGGCTTGCGACGGTGACCCCTATGGCCCGGAAGCGATTAATGCGCCTCCGGGTCAGGGGGGGGGGGGGCTGGGGGCAGGCCAGTTAGAACTGGTCTGCCCCCAGTATTATGATAAAAGGCTGGGGAGCGTAGGACGCGGTCTCTTTGTCCCGCGCTCTCCCAGCATCTGGACGCAGCCCTTAGGAGGCTGCTTAACTCCTTTGTTTATTTTTCTTTTTCTGCAGGTTCTTGTTCTGAGACGGAGGGAGGACTTTATCTCCGTGCAGCGCCGGTGTCTGTATTCGTGGTTCCAGGTCTGGAGGTCGTGACTTGGCGTGTTTCCTTGATTTCGAGATCGTCCTGGGCAGCGCGAGTACGGCGGAATCAGTGCAGCTGTCTGGCATCGGTGATCGGCGGCGTGAGTTGTTGGGAGAGGCTCGTAAGGTTTGGTGCACGGCGCGCGCACGCGCCGATAAGGTATTCGTCAAGGGGGGGTGGGGCCAGGGGGCTGATCGTCTGGACCGGAGCGCGTAATCGGGTGTTATTGAGCACCGAAGGTGCTAGTTGTTATTGTCAAGAGCCACTGTGATTTAATGGTTTTAAGGCTGAGACTACTCGCAGTGTGTTAAAATTAAATCCTTTTACACGGAGTATTTTGTGGTGAATACACAGTCGCTGTGGCCTGATGGTTAATGTCTGGGGCTCTTACTCTCAAGGTTACAGGTTCAATTCCAATTCATTCTGTTCAGGTGGATCTCTTTTTTAAATTCCTGCTCCTGTGGGGTGCAGGCAAAACATTTTGAATTTTCGTGGACCTCATAATAGCATCTAGGGGCATACAAGTGAATGTATTGGACTATAATTATAATTGGCATGTTTTTGGGGCACATTTGGTGAAAAAGTGTTTAGTATTTTGCTATAGTTGTACGTTTGGCGCACATTTCTCCGCAATTGCAGTGTTACCGGCCTTCGTGTTTGAGTGTTTAGGTGGGCAGGTACAGTGGTTGCAATATTGTGATCGTAACATTGCGCTAAGCCTGTGTTGCTTGTTTTTTCCCAGGTAAAGAGCAAGTTGAATTGAGGTTGGGCAGGGATATTGAAGGATAGGCGTGTGGGTCATAGCATAGCATGTCAGGTAAGCGGGGAACTAAGCGTTCGCACATGGAGCTTATGCTGGAGGCAATGATGCATAGGATGGCGACTATGGATAGGAGATGGGGCAAGGTAGAGCAAATGGGGCATAGCCTAGCTGAGCTCAGGCAGAAGGTGGAGGATCAGGGCGGGCCGTCCGGCAGGCCCAAGCGGACAATAGTACCCCCAAAACCGAGGGGGGAATTGGAGGCTCTCCCCAAGCGGGTTAGACACAAGAAGGGGAAGAATCAGGACCCCAAAATAGTGGAACCTTTAGAGACCACGGGAGGGGGTGGTCCTTTTGGGCTCCCAGCAGTGCCAGAGATTCCTGATTTAGTGCCCAACGTCCCAGGGTCAGCCGTGCCGGTATCTGCACCAGTTCCGGTGTCTCCAGCCACTGAACCGGTAGTGCCAAGTATCATACCGATTGTGCCCCCAACAGGCCCCAATGTTCCAGTCTTGAACCCTGTGGCCCCGGCCCCGGTATTATCACCAGCAGGGGATGGGCAGGTGCCGTTGGAATTAGCCACTCAAATAGCGGCAGTTCTTCCATGGTTAGGAAAGGGGGGGGGGTGTTGCCCTTGTTGGTGGGCGCCGATCCTTTGGCAGAGGCACAAAGAATGGTGGCAAAGATCATGGTGGCCCCGAGCGGGGAACAGAGCCTGGGCGCGGATAAGGCCCCGCAATCACAGCCAGGGCTCCAGGAAAGCGACAGTGGAAAAGCCAAGACGGCGGAGTCAGCGGGTAAGGAGCTGGCTTTACCATTGTTGGGCGCCGGGGTGTTACCTTCCAGGAAGGAATATTTAGCGCGGCACGTTGCGCGAGATGTGAAAGAATTGATTTGGTCTGGGGCGTATGTAAACATGTTTTCTTTGTTGGTTGACAACAGGGAAATGGAATATGCAAAGAGGCAGAAGGATTGGATGCTTCCCAGTGAGTGGCGGGTGGAAATGTCAAGATTCAGGGTAGAGGAGACACTGACAAACTGGATAAGGGCATTTTCTGTGTTTATGGCCATAGTGGCGGAACGTACACCTAATATGCAAGCAGAAATGGCATGTTACCAGAGCAGGGTGGCGATGACGTATGATAAATATGGTGGCATGGGTTGGAAGGAATATGATATGAACTTCAGGAAGGCGAAAGAGTTTGACCCTTCACTCACATGGGACCGGGTGGATTCTATTTCCTGGTTTAACCAGTTTGGCCCAGGGCAGCCGGGCAGTACAGGCCAGAATTGGTGCAAGGCACACATTTCGCCGCCACATCAGCCCTTTCGGCCAGGGCACCCTGGGGCCTCGGCACCGGGTACTGAAAAAGGGGGAAGGCGAAAGGGAGTGTGCTGGGATTTTAATAGGAAGTCCTGTACCAGAGCTCAAGGCACTTGTAAATTCAGGCACGCATGCGCCATATGTAATCACCCCTCTCACCCAGAGTCAAAATGCCTTAAGAAAGGGAACGCCTTTTCAGGGACTAGAGGGGGGAAGAAACAGGACTGAGGAGGAAAGAGAAAAGGTAACGCATTCACCCATTGATGTCTTTGCTATGAATCCCTGGTTAAATCGGTCTCCAGATCATGCTACAGCTAGGATGCTGCAGGAAGGTTTTTTGTATGGTTTCAGGATACCAGTTGGGGATTACAAAGGGACATCGGAGTGCAAAAATCAATTGTCTGTCAGATCAAACCCAAGGGTTGTAGTGCAAAAGATTAAGAAGGAATTGGGCTTAGGGAGAATAGCGGGTCCGTTTGATGTCCACCCGGTGCCAAATTTTGTCTGTTCTCCCCTAGATGTGGTACCAAAAAAGGAAGAGGGGGAGTTTAGGTTGATTCATAATCTATCAGCGCCCAGAGGCAAGTCATTGAATGACGCCATCAATGAGGAACTTTGCAGTGTAAAATATGCGTCATTTGATCAGGCGGTAGAGATGTTGAGGGTTTTGGGACCGGGGGCCTGGCTGGCAAAATCAGATATTGAATCTGCATTCCGACTGTTGCTGGTGCATCCTTTAGACCATCACCTGTTAGGTTTTTCATTTCAAGGACAGTTTTACATGGATAGGTGCATGCCCATGGGCCAACAACCACAATTGAGTTCTTAGGCATTGAAGTTGATTCAGTACAAGGCTGTTTTAAGTTACCTGAACAAAAGATAACGAAATTCCGTGCAGCTTTGCAAAAGTGTTTGTTAAAGGATAAAGTGACGTTACATCAGTTGCAGCAGGTTGTAGGCCAGTTGAATTTTGCACTAAGGTTGATACCTATGGCTCGACCATTCTCTCGTTCCATCTCACAGGCCATGACAGGCTTACACGAAAAACACCATCACACACGACTGTCATCTGAGGTTCGCCAGGACATGCGGATTTGGATTGCATTTCTGGAGGGTTTCAATGGCAGAGTAGTGTGGCCCGGTCCCCCCACTACTTCGGCTGAGTTAGGTTTATGGGCTGACGCAGCGGGTAGTGGGGGATTTGGTGCCATACTCGGGAACAAGTGGGTGGCCCAGCCGGGGTGGTGGTTCAAGAGTGGTTTAACAGCCAACATAGGTTTTTTGGAGCTGTTTCCCATTTGGGTTGCATTGACGGTATGGCCCCAGGATCTGCAGAATCAGTCTATAATCTTTTGGTCAGATAACATGACAGTGGTGGAATCCATCAATCAACAGGCGGCAAGGTGTAAAATGATTCTTCGCCTGTTGAAAGAGATAGTGCTGTCATGTATGAAATTGAATGTACAGTTTAAGGCTAAACATGTCCCGGGAGTGCGGAATAATGCTGCTGACGCACTCTCTCGCTTCAAGATGCAGGTTTTCAGGGAACATCTACCATCCGCAGAGGCAACATCAGCACACTTTCCCGAAGTTCTTTGGCACATTGGTGCCCCCAACTACAGAACCTCGTGGCTGCTAGCCTAGCTCCCAGGACCAAGAAAGCTTATGAAGGGGCATTTTGGTCTTACTGTACTTTTTTGGGTCAGGACTGGGAGGAGAGAGGTATACGTCAGGCGCATTCCTCTTGTTTTTAGACAGCTTACATAAAGGGGGGCGCACAGTGGCGGCAGCCAGGCGACATGTAGCGGCAGTTTCCTTCTTTGCGCAGATCAGAGACACGAATGATCCCACAAATAGTTTCATTGTGAGAAAAGCATTGAAGGAGTGGCGACGCATCCAAGGTGCGATTCCTGACACCAGGCAGCCGATAGGGTTGGAGCGGCTGAGTGCGCTGCTGACGGCGCTGGGCGCCATATGCAGTTCAGTGGGAGAGACTATTATTCAGAGCTGCCTTTGCATTGGCCTTTTATGGGGCATTCAGAGTGGGTGAATTGGTGGCACGCAACAAGCAGGATGGCCAGGGTGGGCTCCTAATGGAGTACGTGAAGATACAAGGTGACATTTTGCTTTTGACCATCAAAAAATCAAAAACCGATCAGGAAGCTCGGGGAGAAGGGGTGATACTGCATAGGGCGCAAAATAACCCGTGTTGCCCGGTAATGCATCTTGAAAATTACCTCAGTCAGAGGAACAGCGAGTTGGGTGGATCATTGTTATTACATGCGGACGGTACCCCACTTACCATGTACCAGTTTAAAAAGGTATTGGATATGGCAATCAGCAAGGCGGGCATGGATCCAAAGGTTTTTGGAACGCATTCTTTCAGGATAGGGGCTGCCACTGAGGCAACGGCTAGGGGGTTGCACTCCAGTAAGGTACAAAGGATTGGACGATGGGTTTCCAATAGTTATAAGCGTTATGTGCGGCTGCACATGTTGTGATTACACAATATGATTGTGTACTGATGCTTCCCTGTCTGACGTTTTCTTCACAGTTTCTCAAACCTGTCACGCAGGGGGGGAACTGCCATCATCGCAGCAGCAACATTCTCCTCAACAATCAGCAAAGCTACAGGTCATAGGGACACGTAATGTGTGGATTGTGGGGCATTCATATGTACGGCGTATGAAATCTGTTTTCCTTGCAGGTAACTATAGGAAAAGGGCAGAGCAGAGGGGTTTCACAGTATCTTTCCATGGAAAAGGGGGCCTTTGCCTTAGTCAATTTAGGGGCTTTATGATTGATCTGCTGAAGAGACACAGTCCTCCTCCCACTATCATTATTTTACACCTGGGGGGCAATGACTTGGTGACGTTGGGCAGGAGGGTCTTGTTTGAGAACATAATCTCTGAGATTGGTTGGTTAGCCAAGGCGTGCCAGGGGTGCTACATAGTTTGGTCACACATGATACCCAGATTTAAATGGAGAGGGGGGGACTCTGTGAGAGCTTTGAACCACTCGGTAAAGAGGGTCAACAATAAAATAGGGAAACTGTTCAGATCTTCCAAATTGCAGTGCATTGCACATGGGTGTGTGAGGGGGGAACCGTGCTTCTTAAAAGACGGGGTCCACTTGACTAGGTTAGGTAATTACATAATGTTAGAGAATTTCATGGCTTGGCTAGAGGGTCTGAGAGAAGGGGCATGACCTTTCTGAGGGATAGGTTGGGGGGGGCCAGATAGTCGGGCAACTATGCTGGCCTGTGGCGGTAAGGTCATGACTAGTGAGCAGTAAATTTAAGGTCCTTAGGGGGCGGCCTCATTCTCGGATGGGGTCGCCCAGGGGGAGGGACAAGGGGTCTCTCCTAAAACTCCAGGGGCGGTACATCCGGTCGGCTGGATGGGTGCGGGGAAAGGAGGGAGTCACGCTTTCTTTTAGGCTGGTTGGCCACCCTGCACTGGCATGCAAGACCCCCCAAATTGGCATGCAGTTCAGGGAACGTATGGGGGTAACCGGGGGGGGAAGTACCCTCTCGGTAAGCGGGCCCTCTGCGCATGCGCAACTCTACGGGGGGCGTGGTAAATTGATAGGGATCTGACACCAGTTAATGACCTTGCCATAGGCCCAAATAGGATACGCAGAAAGTAATTAATGTATGATTATGATCATTATGTTAGATTCGGATAGGAGAACTATGTATTAGAGATATGTTAAGGTTAGCCATCTGAAATCTGTGCATATGAATTGTAATCAAATGTCGTGTTATTTTTCTGCGTATAAAATTTGTGTAAATAATGTTTATTTCTTAAATTTTAATTTTGTTTTCATATTTTAATAAATACGGCCGGGGGTTGTTCGACCCCCGCCTCCAAAAAGTCATTACCTCTCATGTCCCTCATTAAAAATTGTGTTTATGCGCAGGGGGGGAGGGGGAAATTCGGTAGTCCCAGACCATAGAGAAAGGCGGGGCCGGGATCGTCCCCGCTGCAAATATGGCGGGGCACCGACCCCCTCCCCCCCTCGCCTGTGCACCCAGCGGCGCGTGCCACCGCGTCACCATGACACGGTGGGCGCGCCGTGTCAGGGATTGGCTCGCGACGGTGACCCCCATGGCCCGGAAGCGATTCATGCGCTTCCGGGTCAGGGGGGGAGCTGGGGGCAGGCCAGTTAGAACTGGTCTGCCCCCAGTATTATGATAAAAGGCTGGGGAGCGTAGGACGCGGTCTCTTTGTCCCGCGCTCTCCCAGCATCTGGACGCAGCCCTTAGGAGGCTGCTTAACTACTTTGTTTGCCCACCCTCCATCCCCTGTTGCACGGTATTTAATGGGTGTTTGAAATTGACGGTGTGGTTCCTTCCTTAGGCGTTTTTCCCGTTTACAGGTCTTCAATCGTCGTATTTATTGCTATTCCTTGGTCAGGCTGTAAGGTCATGACTAGTGAGCAGTAAATTTAAGGTCCTTAGGGGACGGCCTCATTCTCGGATGGGGTCGCCCAGGGGGAGGTACAAGGGGTCTCTCCTATAACTCCAGGGGCGGTACATCCGGTTGGCTGGATGGGTGCGGGGAAAGGGGGGAGTCACGCTTTCTTTTAGGCTGGTTGGCCACCCCGCACTGGCATGGACGTCACTAAATGGCGCAGAGTGCAAGAACCCCCAAATTGGCATGGAGTTCAGGGAACGTATGGGGGTAACCGGGGGGGGGGGGAAGTACCCTCTCGGTAAGCAGGCCCACTGCGCATGCGCAACCCTACGGGGGGCGTGGTAAATTGATAAGGATCTGACACCAGTTAATGACCTTGCCGTAGGCCCTAATAGGATACGTAGAAAGTAATTAATGTATGATTATGATCATTATGTTAGATTCGGATAGGAGAACTGTGTATTAGAGATATGTTAAGGTTAGCCATCTGAAATCTGTGCATATGAATTGTAATCAAATGTCGTGTTATGTTTCAGCGTAAAAAATTTGTGTAAATAATGTTTATTTCTTACATTTTTATTTTGTTTTCATATTTTAATAAATACGGCCGGGGGTTGTTCGACCCCCGCCTCCAAAAAGTCATTACCTCTCATGTCCCTCATTAAAAATTGTGTTTATGCGCAGGCGGGGAGGGGGAAATTCGGTAGTCCCAGACCATATGACTGAGATCAGCGCTGGGACGCCCCTTTGCTGGGGCAGCCACGCGCTACACAAAAATTATAATATAACATGCTGATCCTGTTGCTATTTGCCGCTTTCTGCACACTCTTCGCCAGGCCACTCCCTATCCCAGGTCTCCTCTGCATATGGGCGGGCCAGCCTAACATCAATCCACCCCCAGGGGTGCCCGAGAAACAAGAGCACCACAGGAGGCTATCAGTGTGGGGAGCAGCAGCCTGCATTTTAAGTTCACAAAGTGAAGATAGGTGTTGCAGACTGGGAGAGTAGGCATTTATTTTGCATATGGTGGGTAAAATATGGGAAATAGATGTTGATTAGTGCCAGGTAATCAGGTGAAACCTGGGTATTTTATCAGCTGCATAGCGAAATTGAGCAAAAGATTGGTTACGCTCCACAGATGAAGGACAAGAAAGTAGATGGATTTCTTGCCTGAACACAGAAAACAGCTGGTTCACAGAAAAACTCAGGCTGACAGTGGATCTTAAGCTACAAATAGCCAATTTTTTGTCTAATGTAACTGGTGCTCATGTAAAGCACTCCAATACCTTCGGGTCGAGTTCGCGCTATATAGAACTGCAAATAAAAAATAGGTGGGGGGCAAGCGGGGAGACAATATTATCCGTCTACAATCTCTTGCTGAAATTCTCTAATCCCAATTGTTTTAAGACCTTGCACTTTAAAAAAAATCTTACACTAACCAAAATAATCTCTAGAAGATGGTATGGTTTAATGAAGGGATGGAAATTAGATCTATGTTGCCTGCCCAAAAGGGAATCCACCAAACAGGCCATAAGGGCTGCAGGATCCAGCTACAAGTCGCTAAGCCATAACAATAATTTGCAATGCGCTAGGTCTTGCTATTGCACAAATTTTAGCTATTGGCATTATAAATGACAATGCCTTTTATTTATCTGTTTTGAAAACCTGCAAGCGGTGCGTAAAAAAGGACTTTGTACTTATAGTCGCTGCTTACGAGAAGCAAGGCTGGCAGTAACGGCACCTCTTTTACTGCCAGCCTTGCTTCTCGTAAGCAAGGACTATAAGCACAAAGTGCGTGTTTACGGACCACTTGCAGGTTTTCAAAACACATAAATAAAAGGCATTGTGATTTACAATGACAATAGCTCAAACTCTCGCAAATGCGAGACCGATTGCATTGCAAATGCTTGTTTATCTAGCATTCCCGCTACATTACTAGAGGGTTTGTTGGAAAATAGAAACAATCTGTGGGTGGTTAAAACAGGCGAACACTCATTAAATCTGGAGGAATGGCAAGCAGAGTGAGAAAGATCAAATATTTTTTTTTAAAAGATTGACTTTGTGAAGGAGGGATGGCCCAATAAAAGTGATATGGGAGAACTCAGAGCATTTTGGGAGGCACACAGTGAACTGGCAATTGTGGAAGGATTCTTACTTAGGGGACAAAAGATAATTCCTCCTCTTTGAGGAAAAAAAGTAGTTCTGTGTGCCATGAGGGGCACCTAGGTATAAGAAGAACTAAATTAGCAATAAAAAGTGTATATTGTTGGCCAGGTAATGATAGAAAGGGAAGCCAGAGAAGGCCATGTATGCATGTCAGCGGATACATTTTTGAAGACATTGAGACATCCTATGAGCAATACATTTGAGCGCACGAAAGCCCCATGGGAAAAAGTGGGAGTTGACATTATGAGGCCAGTTGGCAATACCTAAAAATATATTGTAGTATGGATTAATGTATTTTCCCAGTGGCCTTACATCAAAATTGACAGTTGGAGAAATCAGTTGCTTGGAAGAGGTGGAGCTTACATAAAAAAGGAGCTAATTTAACTACCATTTGTGTAGTGTGTTACTACACACGCAATTGGTTGAATCTGCAACCATTAATTTCCACAGGTGATCCAGCCTTATAACAAGGGACCTAGCCATGTAACTGAACAGAGAATAAGGTCAGAAATAGCAACGATTTTTGCTGTGTACTTGTATCTATCTTGTAGCCCTTACAACAATAGATAGTACAAATATTCATAATATTGTTATCCAGTACTTCTGCCTTGGCCTCAGTCTATATATGTCACTTTCAACGCTACCACTACAGGTTATAGGTTTGAAGCTTCCTACCACATCTCATCAGTCAGTCTTCAGACCTCAGCATCATCTCCTTCTAAATTCTCCAGTCAGGAGTATTTGACCCCACAACAGGCCTGTTATTTCTTTTCAATCAATACATTAGCCCATGGGCAGCAGACACTACAAGTATGGGTAACTACAAAATTATAAACAGTATGTTAAAGCCTATAACCAGTCTGTCAGCATATATAATTTCCTTCATAAATCACATACATTTTTGCATATGTTACTTTGCCCCAGATTTACTAAATGCCCTGCATGAAAAGTGTAATGTAATGGTGTAAAGATGAACTAGCCGAACGTTGCATGACATTTCCACTCAAGGTACACCCTCCAGTACAAATTTCCAAATCATTCAACCATCTAAGAGTAAACTGGCAAAATGTGCAATTTTGCAGAAAAATTGCACCCGTCTGTGAAGTTGTTGCAACACACGAAAAGTTAGACATAAAAAACGAGATATTATGTGGCCGACTCTACAATTTTCTAATGCAGTAAGGTGACCCTGTGAGGCATTTGATAATTGAACAATGCCTGACCACTCACCTAAAAAGGAGGATTGACCATGCTCTAAATTTCTTGTTGTGATATTATAGGATGTGGATGTCTGCATTAGCCAAACACAATTTACAACATCATGCCCATTTTCATTTCACCTTCCTTTATTTGAGCATTAACTTTAATACTGTAATTTGACCAAGCCATCCACAATTCACAACATCATGCCCATTTTCATTTCACCTTCCTTTATTTGAGCATTAACTTTAATACTGTAATTTGACCAATAGCTTTTGCTGATCTGATGGTGTGGATAATCTGCTGTCCTCAGATGGTCAATGAATATATATATTTTTTTTATAACATATTTTTATTGGCATTTCAAGGTTTCGTTGACAGGATACATTTGCAAATATATGCATTGAGCAATGTCACATAACACTCAGTAACAATCCGATCAGGAGCCTCCCTTCATGCAAAAAAAAAAAAAAAGAAAATAGCCCTGACATATAATAATCCTTGTGCACACGCATCCATGGTTACCCCATGGCGCGCAGGCGGTACTACCCACATGCACCACAAGTCCTCGCAGTGTACCACCCACCAGCTCCACTCACCCGCTTCCACATCAAAGTAACAGCGGCACCCTGACTAACAGTACAGACATGCAGAAGCTCCATCACGTAATCAGGAACAAGAACAGCAAACCTAACATCTCTACCATACTAACCCCCCTCCTCCCTCCCTCCACCCCCGTCCCCGCAACTTCCCCGGCATGACTCATTGACGGAATACATAACACGGCATTCAGTTCTTTGCTCAGAATAACAGCTCCTATCACTACGAGGTACACCCTGGGCTTTCCTAACAGAGGACCGCTAACACCCTAACTGGGATAGCACCTACCCTCCCAACTCCTTTCTAACCAGACCCAGGGGAAGGCGGATCTTGCGTTTCACTCATCTCCGAGCCTACATCAGTATCAGAGCCTGTGGGTTTCAGTAATTCTGTCAAAGCTCCCCAGGCACGGGCTGAATCCATCGCCCTATCACTATGAGTTCGAGTAGCCGCCTGCAGCCGAAGAACCGATTCACACCCCGCCCACGGAATGAATTCCGCCCTCCACTTCTGTAACCTCGGCCCTCGCTGCGCCTTCCAGTTAGCAGTAATTTCCCACTTGGCCAGAACCAGCCCCATATCGATAAATTTGCTAGTGACTTTTGTCTTCGAGGTGTGAGGAAACCAGTGTAACAAGCACGGACCTATACCAATCTCAATCTCCCTTTCCGTAACATCACAAAGCAACATCCACACCTCCCTCCAGTAAGGTGGTCAATGAATAATTATGACTGGTCTTGCATTTTTTGTCACCCTGGCGTAGCACCTAAAGTGAGCACTGCAAGTACTAATTCATGACTGTTCTCTGCCATAGTTTTGTGGTGACTTTTTTCTTAAATAGTTGAACAGATGGAGCAGCACTATTTTACAGCCTTTGCCAGTGATAAATGATGGTTTGTCAGAGAACTTTAAAGGAATGTATTGCATTTGGCCGGAAATTTAGCAGCATTCCTAAAATAAGGGGCAGATTATAACAGAGTGAGATAAACAAAGCAACATAACAATACAATTGAAACATAATAGGACAAAACACAACATAGCAGTTAAAACTTTAACATATAATTCACCCCTCTAGCAGGCCTTTGCAATCCAGAAGGCAGGGTGGTTGGTTCTAAGTGAGAGGGTGCCCTTGCATGAGCAGGATACCCCTGCAGCCTACGAAGTCCCTTCTCCCAGGTTGTCATTAATGGCAGTCATATACTATACAGCGGGGTACTGCGTAATTACATGATGACTATCTCAAAAACGGCGGCAACGAATCCTATCATGTTTGGTATCAAACATGTTGGAATCATACCCCCACACCGTAAACGGGGTGGGAGTTATGATTCCAAGCACTGGAAGAACCCTCCGTTAGGCTCTCAGTGTTCCCGGTGTCAACCTTCTAGTCCCGGACAGCAGAAAATGGTTGCTGCCGACCAGAGACACATTTCTACCCTCCTGCCATCGAGCCACGCTTAAGCAGAGGAAAGTTGAACAATAAGCATCCTGTCACAGGGAGGTGTGACCACCTCCCAGACAGGATTTAGTGTATTTGGACCGGGTGGGTTAGTTTGCCAGCGCCTGAAAGTCTGCATAAGGGGCACATTTGGTGTCCCTGTGCATAGTCCACTTCAAAACAGTTCTAGGAGCAGTTGGCTTCCACTCTGGCACAAAACTGGACAAATGACATGGGAGTAACCTCCCCCCTGTCCAGACCCTCGCCTGGGAGGGTCCCCTGAATCTTCCCAACCCTTTCTCTAGGGTACTTAAGGGCTTTCCTGGGTGTAGGGCCCTAAATTTGTCGTGGGATAAGATTCAGATCAGACACCACTGCACATCTGGGCACTCTGGACTGCGCTGGACTTCGTTTGGGCCTGACTTCGTCTCCCTTCCAGTCTGCTGCATCGTCTGTGCCTGTGCATCATACAGGAACCTCCAAGGCCTGTGTAGCATCAAAGACAACCGAAGTAGTTGAGAGCTGACCTGCAATCTGTACTTAGAAAAGAGGAGACCTTAGTTTTTCTACCTTTTTGTCATTCCGCATGAGATCAGACCAAATCTGTTATAGAGAGCCCTCCTTCTCCTCCTCCCCCCCCCAATATGAATTGAAGGGAAGGAATTGACTTTAAAATGTTGTCAGAATGCCAGATAATGTTTAAGAGCACAGAATATGCAAAACCTGAAGTTGATGGACCCATTAGGTTGGGTTCTGTAGTCTTGTATATTTAATTCTGATTTCTGTAAGTTTCAGCGAGCCATGCAAGCACAAGGTATGTTATGTTATGTTATGTTATAGGGGTATTTGTTAAGCACACGGCTACTCCAAGGAGTGTCCCGGCACTATCTTAACCCCAGAACAGAGTAGATGGAGGAAACAGCCAGCGGTAGCTAACTAATCTGAGACTACTATTGAAAAAAGCCAGGTCTTTAAGCTTCGCCCAAAGCTGAGGAGATCACATTCTTGTCTAAGGGAATAAGGGAGACTATTCCATAATTTTGCCGCTACTACTTGAAAGGAACGACCTCCTTTGTAAGAACGGTAAAACTTAGGCACAATTGTCAGCTGCTGGGATGAAGATCGCAGCATTCTGAGCGGTTTGTAGGGCTGAATTTTGTTCCTAATGTACGGGGCCCCAATGTTATTTAGGGCCTTAAAAGTTAGGACCAGGGATTTAAAAAAGACCCTTTGTCTCACTGGTAACCAGTGCAAGGATCTAAGGTGGAAAGACATGTGTGACCTGGGTCCGACCATGAGCACGGACCTAGCTGCCGCATTTTGAACTACCTGCAGCCGGTTCAGTAAGTATTCCCGAAGGCCCAGGTACAACACATTTACGTAGTCCAACCTTGATATGATCAGGGACCACGGTTTTTCTGTGAGGAATAGGAAGCAAAGGGAGGAAATTCCTCATCATTTTTAAAAGCCCGAAGCAGGTGCCCTCAACCGATTGAACCTGGGATTTCATAGTCATGTCGGAGTCCAACTTCACTCCTAGATTTTTTGCGGTGGAGACTGGTCTCTCAGGTGGAGATAGATTTTTAGGCCACCATTGACGCCACTCGTCACCTGGAGTGTGTCCAAAAAAGATAATTTCCGACTTGTCAGAGTTGGAGAGCAACTAATTTTGACTAAGCCAGTCGAACACCTTGGTTAAGCAAACATTGACTTCATTACCGTTAAGCACCTCATCCTTCTCACAGGTGAACAGCAATTGAGTGTCATCTGCGTACCATATAACATTTGCCCCGTATTGTTCAGCTAAAGGAGCAAGAGGGGCCATATATATATTAAACAGGGTCGGACTTAAGACGGAACCCTGTGAGACCCCTACATTCAGTGGCGAAATGAGAGCTGAGAAAGGAGGAGCCCAGACTGTTTGCTGGCGGTTATCCAAAAAGGAAGTAAACCATCTGAGCACCATGCCCCCAATGCCGCTCTCCCTCAATCTATGAAGGAGGCGATCATGTGGCACGGTGTCAAAGGCCGCCGACAGATCTAATAGTATCAGCACAGCCTCTCCTCCTCTGTCTAGGGTGGTTTTGACCGTCTCTGAGATTTCCAATAGAGCCGTCTGAGTACTGAAGTTTGCTCTAAAACCTGACTGACTCGGATGAAGTACCTGGCTGACCTCAATAAAATCTGTATTGATGGTATTCAGATATTTTTCTAAAACCTTGGAGAAATAAGGTAAAAGTGATATGGGTCGGTAATTGCTGGCTACCAGAGGATCAGCTAATGGATTTTTTAGGAGTGGAAGAATTTTCCCATGCTTCCAATTTTCTGGCACCCTTACTTTGGACAGAGAAAGACTCAATGTCCGATTAACAACTGGATTTATAACCTCAGCAATTGATGCCAACGTTTTTGCAGGGCAGGGGTTGGAAGGTGATCCAGATTTTAGGGCCTTCATGATTTTAAGTGAGGTGGCCATGGGCATAGGCAAGAACTCCACAAGGGTATTCTCTGTAGTAGGGCATATAGGGAGAAGCCAATCAATACTACTATCCCCGTCCTGGTGGAGGTTACTAAAGGAGTCCTGTATAGTTTGTATTTCCTATAAAAGTATTGTGCAATTTTGTTTGTCCATACATCAGTAGGGGAAAAAGAGCTTTTAGAAGCATTAGGTGCAGAAAAATCCTTAACAATCTTGAACAACTCTTTAGCGCAGTTATCAGCTTGTTCAATTTTTACAGCCAAAACGATTTCTTTTCCGCTCGAACTTTTACATAGTGGGCTTTCAAAGCCGCTTTATATGTAAGTTTCTTTATAGGATCGAAATTCTTCCTCCATAGGCGTTCAAAATTTTTACATGGCCTTATACGTTTTCTTAAGGACTCAAGGTGCTGAAATTCTGCCTTGTTTGGCCACTCATAATTTAATGGGGGCTAGCTGCATAGTACATTCCTGAAGCCAGTCTTCCAGAGAAGATACATCGTGTTCTAAATTATTGTTGACTGGTATAGGATGTTGGCTAAGCATAGCAGTTAAAGCCTCAGGTATTATTTGATTGAAAGGTCTGAAACTTTTTGACCGATTTTTATAGCAAGACTGAGACTTGGCCTGAACCTTTTCTATCCTAAAGGTTAGCAGAAAATGGTCCTACCAGATGATTGGCAGAGGAACGATTGGTTCTAGTGCAGTAGTTGAAAAAAGTTGGTCTAAAATGTGACCTTTTTCATGCGCAGGGAGTGATACATAAAGTGCCAAATTGAAAATACTCAGTAGTTCGCAAAGTTTCATAGTCTCAGAATCGGTCGTTTGGTCGAAGTGAATATTAAAATCCCGCAATAGCAGGCACTGACTGTATTTGGACACAATGGGCGTGAGAGCATGGCCCAAAGATTCCAAAAACCTTCCTGCTGTTCCCGGTGGGCGATAAATTAGCGCACCAGCGATAGACTGATGAGCTGAGACCGTCAGAAGCAAGCCAAGTCCCTCTGCTCCTTCTAGTGATCTGTGTTGTGTATCTCCACTGTGCTGTGTCTCTCGCCTGATGGATCAAGCGCTTAAAGCGATGTCCCAGGTGTCGACCTTCTGCTTGGCTGGGGTTTTGTTAGCAGGGAGCTCTGTGACATGAACCTTGCTGGCTTGCCTCTGAATGCTGCACATTTAAGGGAGAACAGAACGAGTCAATATCATGTATAGAGAGAAGTGTCTGTTCTCAGTGCCGGACTGGGAACTGAGATCAGCCCTGTCAAAATTTGGCAGACCATCCCCCGTCAAAATTGTCAGACCAGCCCCCGTCCAGCGCGTAGCGAGCGAGCGCAGCGAGCGAGCCTGACCGCTATTAGGGGGGCTTGGGGGGTTCTCCCCCCCAGAAAATTTTGGAAAACAACCGACCAAAATTGTGAATTTTACAGCACATTTTTTATTACATATTCAATTGTTTCAACTTTCAAACCACAGTAAATAGTAGATGATGACCTTCAAGAGCACCAGGTTACCCACCCAGTCATATGTACCCATAGACATTCTTTCAGAGCACACCAAAATTAGGCACAAGTAGTAAATCAGAGAGAAGTAAAAGTGAGACCAGCCCCCACATGGTGTGTATCGAGCAAGCGTAGTGAGCAACCACTACTAGGGGGTACTATGGTGTACATGGACCTGCTCCTAAAGGGCAAAATGGATCCTTTATCAAGCTTATGAGTGAACAGGACGTCTTTCTCGTTATCTCCTCCAAGTTTCTCCCCCCAAATTTCCATTATTCCCCCCTTTCCTTTCCCTCCTCTCCAGACTTTCTTGGCTTTAATTGCGTCACTGGGGGATTTCAACATATGACACTGGCCTTGTAACAATAACATACAATTATCTCCTTTATCAGTACAATTTAGTGATCTTGTGTCATGGGAGGGGGGGGTCACAGTGGTGGACATTTAGTGTGGTATGGTAAATCTGGTCCCATTCTCAACAGATCAGTATTACAATTATTCAGAGATAGCAACAAGATTGTTGAGCAGGCAATGCAATGCAAACTGTAATGGGAATGTTTTGAAAAGTTAGGTAGAAACTACAATGCGGAAGGCCGGTGTTATTTCTACGAGACTGCGTGATTTCTGCTACTGTACGGTACCTGTGCCAATCAGTGCCTCTTAAGTGATGAATGTGATCTGTCCTCAGGCTCTCCTCCTTACTGCAGCATGATGTTCTATTTATATCATTTTGTAGTGGCAGGCCACATGAAGTGAGTCAGTGTAAAATTGCGATAGATTTCGCATATTTGTGTGATTACATATTTGATTGCCGGCCTCAGCGAGGTAGCAGTACTTGCGAGATAAAGAACACAGCGCGGAAATAGAAGCCACTGTTTTGGGGGAGGTCGCAGATTATCTTGTTGAATCAATGTGCTGCTTCAGAATTTACAACCGCATAAAAAGCTGCACCGTATAGAAGTGCGCGATCCCGGCTACTTGGAGAAGTGTCCAATAGCAATTGGTTTCATCATGACAAAGAAGTAATACCTTTCCTGGAAAGGTATTACTTCTTTCCTCCCCTTCAACACTGAAGCGACAAATTTCGGCTTTAATTTGCTGGTATAGTCACGCCCTGCCCCCCCCCAAACCTCCCTCACTGCACCCACCAGCACGTCACCGCCTCCCTGAGTGTGTGTCTGTTTATGTGCGCCAGGGTCAGGAGGGAGAGTGTTGTTTGGCACATGGCTGCCAAGTGCTAACTCGCTAGCCAAGCGGAACTGATTGGGGCCGTTTCGGTTTCCTCACACAGCAAAAGAGCAGGCCCTAGCAGCAGGAGGCGACTTTCAAAAGAGACACTAGCACTGAACACGCAAGTGCGCACTTTACCAGCGCAAACTCTTTTCTTGTGAAATCCGGCCTGAAATCCGGAAAATTAAACAAAAGATAGGTCATGATTCATGAAGCAACTGAGCCAGGCAGCGCATAGGGAACGCACCGAGGGCGACCTTCAACAGATGGAACTGATACAAGGGTACAAAGGCCCATTAGAGGTCAAAAGTACCATTGAAGAAGATGGTAGTAGCGCTAAGCCCTTTACTCTATAACCTGCACCATAAGATGTTTAATTACAATCCTATAACAGAATCACGAATGATCCTGGAGCCCATAAGACACTTCTTGTAGGCTAGCTTCAAATTCTGTTCGCATTAGTTAGTGAAAACTTTATTAATAAGAACGTGCACGAGGGGCACACTTTGGAGTGCTTTAATAAAATGCTGCTCTCCCGAGAGATATGATTTGTCTAGTACTGTTTTTATTTAATGTATCCCCATAATGGTAGCGAGAGGAGAATGTTGCTGCAAGGGTGTGGCCCTAAAGTAAACACCATCTTAAAAGAAAAGCAGCTGCCACCTTTGACTTGCCTATGTCTGTGTTTCAATGCAATGCCCTCTTCTATGTTGAGGTCACTCGCCGATATTGTCGATGCAATGCTGAAATTACTGACATAATTAAAGGCATGTAAATATTGTGCGCAGCTCATCATCTTGTCGCTGTGTGCCTTAAATACGAAGCACACTTCCTACAGCGAATACAAAATGAGGCACCGTGTTAGCAGCCGGTTAAAGGCGCTGTCTCTCAGCACACTACATCGGTTATTTAGCGTGAATACTGACTGCACAATCACAATGACATCTAGATACAAGAAAAATCCATGTGCACCACACAATAATTTGACACCGAATTGAAACCTCTAACCTAATTCAGGAAACAATGCGGACTACACTACAACAACCACCCTGATGTAAGGATTGAACGCAGCGCAGACCAGGCTGACTGCCATGTGTTGGCAGTATGTTCTGTTAAACTCGGTAATCCACATGCCTCGGACTCCTTCCCAAAAAACAGACTTATCTTTCATGTTCAGGACAAAGCCTTTGTCCTGAACATGAGCTAAAAAAGGCCCCCCACGTTAGCCTAAGTGGCGCAAGTGCCAGAGCCCAGTGGCAACACCAGGCAGTGGCCAGTGGAAAACAAAACAAAAGGACTCAGTCGTGTTAAAAAAAAAAATTAATAAATGAACTCTAGAAAGCCCTGTTGTCTCCTTCAAATATATTTTTCAGCACAAGCCCCAAGCTTGTGCTGAAAAATATATTTTAAGCAGACTTGCTGACCCCAACCTTCGCACCAGTTACAGCCCCCCAAGAGTCAAGCAGCACAACAGCGCCACCACAGGGAGCACAGTCACACATATCCACAGTGCTGCACTAGCATAGCCAGACTCTCGCAGGCACAGGCAGGCAGCCACCACCACCTCACTCCGGCAGCAGTGGACTCCGCCGGTGGAAGGAGGAACCAAAGGGTTGCCTGCAAAAGGGGGGTGTAGGTAGCAGGCCCGGCTCCAGGAATTTTTGTTTGGGTGAGCCAAAGGTACATTCGGGTGGGCCACTGCTGGCCCGATTTATCGCTTATATATCTAGCCAGGCCTGCTTCTGGGCCCTCCTTTTATTTATGTATGTATTTTCATTTATAGAGCGCACTGTAACCCTACGGGCATCCTGGCGCTGAAGACACAGTGAAGAAACTTACCAACAGCTGTCAGTGGACAAAAGCCCATGAAATTATGCTCTTGGAAAGAGCCAGGTCTTAATATGCTTACGAAACAGTGGCAAGTCCTGAACCTGTCTTAACTCTAAAGGGAGACTATTCCACAGACGGGCGGCTGCAACGCTGAAAGCTCGTCCCCCCATAGTAGATCTCTTTATCTTTGGGATCCTAACTAGCCTGGCTGCCACGGAGCGCAGGCTGCGCGTGGGGTCATACCAGCTAAATCGACGTTGCAGCGGTCCAGGTCCAAGCCCATGAAGAGCTTTAAAGACTGTGCACAAAGACTTAAACAAGATTCTTTGTTGCACGGGGAGCCAATGTAATTCTGTTAATGCCTTAGTGGTTGATGCGTTGCGCGGTCTCATTAAGGCAAGCTTTGCAGCTGCTGCCTGGATACGCTGGAGTCGCAGAATCAAGTAGCCAGGGGACTCAAGCAACAGGGCATTACAGTAGTCCAGACGAGTAAGAATAGTACATCGGACCACTGTGCCTCTGACTTTAGAGGGAAGAAGTGGTAAAAACCTTGCGTAGGCCTCTGATGATCATATGGCAGTTTGAGGCCACTTTATTAACATGTGACTCCAGACTCAGCTTCTCATTGAAGCTGACCACCAAGTTACGCGCTGTCTTCACAGGGACCAGAGGTGTGTCCAGGGGAAGAGACCAAAAATTAGAAGGCAGAGCCTGCGGCACTTTGCCCACTGCACAGTGCAGAATCTCAGTTTTAGCACTATTAAATTGCAAAGCATTATTTTTCAGCCAAGACACAATTTCTGTCATACATTTGTGAAAAATAGTTAAGGAGTCCGCATGATACCCCTCCAGGGAAACAATCAGTTGCTTGTCATCAGCATGGTTGACCGCCCTTATCTCTCCTTAGTCTTACAAGGTACAGTAAAACACACTCTCTTTCTAAATGTTATCACTCTAAAAAAGTGCTTTTCTTCCATGTAATGTCCCTTTGATGGGAAGAGGAGGTTTCTAAGGTGGGAGTATCTAGCAAGTGACTCTACTCGGGCTCCCTCTGTGCGAGCCTTCAGGGAGAAACCCTCTTCATTACTACCTCCACCTGACCCCTGACTGTGCAGCGCACTCCCTTACAGACTTGATGATCCACTTTTCTACCACCCCTCTACATTACACCTTATCTCACAGCTGACCTTGGGACCCAGCCCCATATCAGCCACCATTCAGTTCCACTTTCATTATTCCCAGTAAAAAACAAAAGTAAAATCACCTTCAAACTTGAAACATTGAACATAGCAGTAAATGTAATCAGCATGCATGTTAAAGTATGCTCTACAGTTGTCCTAATCACATGACTGTTAATTAAATAAACAAAAACAGAAAGGCCCTGACAGGGCCGGCTTTAGTGCTGGTACAAAAGTCTTTTTGACCTCTTTCTCTGTAGATAACTTACCAACCACCCTCCAACAGTGCTCTTCATCTCTCCGCAGCCACTCCCCCTCATGGCCTCCTCCTCAGACTCCCTAACTGACCAATTTACCTCTTGGAGGCGAGGAGCAGCGGCTTCATTGCTGGAGCAGCTTTTACTTCTGTCCCAACACCACCCTCCGTTGTCTTCTCCATTGGAAATGAGGTAAAGTGACCTACATTACAGAAGTAAAAAGCCTAGTCATTATTAGCTGACGTCATAGAAAATACTAATGATAAGACACTTGGCATGCCATTGATGCCCTCTGGGCACCTGTAACTATGTGGAGAGAGTTGCCAAGAATCCTGCTCCTATTGGTGTATGCTGATGGTTAATTTGATACCGCCCAGGGCCATTTGGTTGCTTAAGCAGAGGACTGACGTCAAAAGTGACAACATTAACATTGTGAAGTGACCGCTTGTGTGAGGATGTCTCTATTATGATGGACAAGAATGATAACCAAATTACGACTATTTGATCAGTTTTAGGCTACAGGCAGATTCGGAATTATATTATGGGAAAAGTTAAAGATAGAGTGTTTTTCTTGGGGGCTAGGACTTTAGTGGCTCCCTCAAAATCTCCCCTTTTTCCTATTCCTTTTTGTGGCATTCGATCTCTGCTTTTGCCTAGTGCGTACTATGCATCTTGCAGAGTTATTGCTTCCCCTGAGCCCAGCGCTGTGAGCCGCCAGCCCACACAATGACTACATAGTAATAAAGACACACAGTGATAAACTGCTTTAATTTAAGGAGTAGAAAAAAAATGAAAAACAGCAAACAATGAAAACTAGGCAGCACAACAAGATAAAGTCTTCAGGCCCCACGGCACGATGGCGCCACACTTTGATGCAAAACATATCACACCTGCGCACTCCGCATAGCCATAAAGAGAGCCAGCCAAAAGTACAGCAGGGGAAAGCACGTCACACAAGGTTGATGAGGCCATTTAGGGGTGGCTGCAGTGCTTAATATGAGCCGGTGGTTTCCGGTGCTCGACATTGGCACTTAATCGTCAATACCAGTGCTTGTGACAGTCTGCACCATGGTGGCGCTGTCTGGCTGATTTAGAGATGACCACAATAGCAGTTAATTATTTATTCAATATAGGTTTAAAATGACTATTACCTGCTGCCCAAGCCATTCTTATACCTTTGTTGGCCTGAAGTAGTCCAAATTGTCACACTTGTAGGAGTGCGATGGTTAGTAGTTGTGTTGTTACTATCATTGGCAGCTTGGCGGGGGCAATGTGTGGTGCATGCTGCGCTTATTTTTCTACAAATTAAGCACTGGGTGGCTGAAACTGTTAGAAACAAGAAAGATGCAACCGACTACCTTAGATACATTGCAGGTGTAAAGTTTCTAGAGAATCGAAGGGTCCCATGGCCACGAAATGTTACTGATTTGTGTGAGGGTGAGCCTGCAGGGTCGCACGAATCGAGATGCAAGTAAATTGCAGGTGTAAATAATTTTCAATCCTGTAGACCTGTGATTCTTCACCTTTTGACTTCTGTGGCCCCCCACTCAATCGTTACTTGAACCCGGGGACCTCCACTGAATTATTATTGGAATCTGGTTACCCCCATGGAGTTATTAAACAGTGGAGCCTGCTCTAAGCAATTTTGATGATTTGAACAGCAAAACAATACACAAAAAGTACAGAAATACTGCATTCATCAAATAAATACCCTGTTGAAATATTTTATTGAATTCAAATTTTAATTTTAATGGGAAGGTTGGAGCCTTGTTAAATTCAATTCAGGCCACTCATTGTCCATACCTGATTCTGTTTGATGAACTTGCACCATTCCCACAAATCAAACTGAGGATACTAACTGATTTTTAGCCCCCAATTTCAAATTCCTACACATTTACAGAGCTTCTTAAAAAAATATATTTTACTTTTTTATTTATATACACTTTATTGCTCCGGACCCACAGGTTAAGAACAACTGTTGTAGACTTTTACTGCGCTCCCAATGTAAGTGTACATCAATTTCTTTTCTGTAACACAAATGGCTTGGGTGATACTAGAAGGCCTGCTCTGCATTATTGGTTTTTCACTGAAATTTCTCAATGTTATTATTCTTGTCGATAAGAGATTATTAACAATGAAAACTTAAAACTAATAAAAATAAAATGACAGATCAGGAATTATCGCAAATGTTAAAAATGCACAGCCTCTACGCCTTTTATATTTGCTCACTAGAAAGTTCCAGGAGATGTTATAGCTCAAAGCGATAACAAGTGTATAATTACATCTCAATAAAATAGCTAACTGTCCAGAGGAAGCAATAAAGACAATCAAACTATATCGCTCTCTAACTCACATGCTGCAGCGAAAAATCAATAAAATGAAAATCATAAAGGTTGAACGACTAACTTGTTGAACTCGTAAGAACTATATATCCCATATTTCTTCATTATAGACTAAGATGGGAGAAGTATGGACTACTATGCTATGCTCCAGAAGGATCAGGATGGATTAAGTATTGTAATGACACAAACAATGGATTTACCAACCATGTTGGTCCAAATGCATTGGTTTTATGCTGTGAGTCTATTTGGATAATTGAGCTCCTTGAGTGCTGCATTTCACCTTTGTATATCACCCAGTGGCGGTTACCACTGGGTAGTTATAGTTAGGATCTTGTTTCCATAGGAAATGCCTTTTTTGTGTTGCTAATTACTTAGGAACCGTTTAATGATTCTCTAGGAACCTTTCCAAAAAAGTGCTTCTTTTTGACTAGTTTGTGCACGGAGAGTTTTGGGTTGATCTGTCAAGTTGGGGCCGAAAAAAAGGGGGGGTACCAAAACAAGTGTTTCCTATTAAGTTTTCCATAGGCACTTTAGACAAAGCTTCAGCCCAAACTGCTGAACAGATTTACACTAAGTTTGGTATTAAACCAGATCTTTGTCCAGAAAGACTTCTTTCTGTGTTTTGGTGTAAATCCATTCTGTATTTTTGTAGAAATTAAGGTTAAAATAACTGTATATATCACACCGTGGAGGATCAACAGAGCCAACAGATCTCATCCAGAGATCTGATTGGCGGCCACCATCTCAACCAGGAGGTAGTGACAGCCATCTTAGCAAGGTAGGAACACCCTGATTCCACAGGACTGGTGGTGGGGTCCCAGAGAAAAAAGTAAGAAAAAAAATGGCTTTAAATTCATAGAGGACCAGTAAATCCCCTATAAAATAAAACAAAAAATGTGCTGGCTCCTCCCGCTTCTATTAAATCTACCCCCGGTGGGCCAGGCCCAAGGCAAGGCACAGTGTTTGTTTTAGGGGGAGAGGGGCAGGCTGACTCCCTCCCCAAGCCACCAAAAGGCCTTGTGGACCTTATCCCGGGGCGGGTATCTTAATTAAAGGGGACGGGGCATGCTGTCCCCTACCCAAGCCTCCAGGAATCCCCTGAATACCATCCCCTGGGCCGGTATCTTAAATAAGGGAGAAGGGGGCTGCGTGGCTCCACTACCCAAGCAATGACCGGCCCGGTGACCCCATCCCTTGGGGCTGTTTTTAAATAAAGGGGAGGGAGGCAATACAATGGCCCCATGGACCCGATCCCCCGGGGCTGGTTCACTGACAGTCTCCCCAAGGAAGTGCAGGCAGGGAAAATGCAAAGTTCTCCCACCAGGCAGGAGCACACCGCTGCTCCTGCCTGGTGAAAGAACAAATCATTTCCCTCCCCGCGTTCTCAGACAGGGGAATGCTTTGAATTGCTCCCATCATATGGTGACACAGGGCAGGAGCAATGCCGGCTACCGCAAAATTATTGATGAGAAAACTGTGCATGGCCATGCACAGGTTTCTCATGTGTGTTGCCTTTGCTGAGCAGCATTTACTTTAGAGTTGCTAGAGGACCTCATTTTTAGGCAGTACTATGATTCACAGGTATATATGTTTCTTTTGGTAATAAACATTTTAGGAATCCAATTGGCATGTGCGTAGAGTTTCTTTGTCAGTCTTGGTGCATTGGCGCTGGGAAGTGCCTACATAGTGCTGACTAACAGACAGGCAGTCAGGGTGCAAGCATATCCAGTGCAAGCAAGAGACAAAATGACTGGTGCAAGGATGAGATGAGACGCTGACATGATAACACCCCACTTGCCACCCCAATTTAGTCTCACTATGTACCCTACTGTGCTGAAGCAGTGCATTGGGGCTCATGCTCTCATCCCAACTATCACCTAGTAAGGAGACTGCAGGGCAGAAGGTGGTAGAAAACGAGAAACTGACTACAACAACAACCCTCCTCAAGTAGCAAGATGGTCAGTGAAGACCCTGATGAAATTTCCTGTGTATAACTTGAAGCCTTTTTGGCCTCTAATGCATTCCTAAGTGCTGTGGTAGGACAATTGGTCACTGTCCATGTTCCCTGCTCCCCAGCTGAACTGGTAAACATCAAAAAACTATTTCCCAGTATACAAGATAATCCTCAAATGTTTCATCACAAATTTCAAACTTTATTTGAATGTTATCAACAAATTTGAACTGATGTTAATCAACTTCTACCCATCATTATGCTAAATGAAGGGAGAGATTGTTTATTAGACACAGTCAATTGGCACCCATTGATGTAACTACTTTTGTTGCTGCTAGAGATACATTATTTCTATATATATAACCCCCGGGGTTTGCCCATTTTGCCCCCCCAAACCTGGGCTGTTAATAAATACAAATGAAAATAGGGTTAAATAGTGGTGATAGATTAAACAATGTTAGTTCAACCCAAAATCAATATCATTTCATATTGGCATTACAACTATATTACACGTTGCTGCTCAGGCAGGTTTAATAATGCTACCCACTCCCATCTCCTTTCAGTTATTCCTATGCATTTTTTAATGAAACATAGCGGCAAAAAGTTCAAACCGAATGTGTATATATCCATTAATAACATGTGTGACAAATGTATTTTATAATATATACCAATCATCATAACACTTCAACTGTTCTTTGGATCTACAAAAGTTCAAACACTACATAAACATATATCAATAGGACAATTCATCTACTCTTTGTCCCTTTGTGAATCTTTGTATGTTATCAGTGGTACTGTAATTATTTGAGTCTTTGATCTACCTGTAGGTCGTCATAAGGCTATCTTCAAAACAATCCATATCAAAAAGATTCCTCCAATGCAAAAGGTTAATGCTTTATGGTCATCTTAATTTAGCAGTCAATTCAGGACCAAAAAAGAAAAGAAATCTCAAATCTACAACTCAAAATGTTCTTGATAACCCATATATATATAGATATGACTGAGTGGCGGTGGCCACAAGGTAGTTATAGTTAGGTCTGCTTTTCGATAGAAAGGCACACAAGCTGATGGACGGAATGTTGCACATTGGCAAAACATTCACCCCCAGTCACAGATCTGGGTTTAATCCGTCGTTATTTTGCTCACCACGCCACCCCAGTTCAGACATGGCCATATGCAAATCAGTCTTGACCCTGTGCCTCATGGGAACAGTCCCGCCCGAACTGCCAAGCCATGTCTTCCCTGGACCGGAATCAAGCATCCTAGGACCGGTTTCAGGGTTTCACCCCTCTTCAGCCAGGATAGCTTGACTCCAGTGGCGTAGTGAGCACGGGACCTACGTCTGGGCATACCCTTCCCACATAGGGCAAACAGCAAAACACACAAGATGATGGACGGAATGTTGCACATTGGCATGAGGCACAGGGTAAAGACTGATTTGTATATGGCTGGGTTCAAACTGGAATGGCATGGTGAGCAAAAAAACGATGGATTTAGGCCCAGATCTCTGTACTGGGGTGAATGTATGACATTGTTCTGCATTCTGTCAATCAACTGTTGTTTTTGTATTTGTCACCCCGAGTGGGAAGGGTATGCCCAGACGTGGGTCCCGTGCTCTCCATGCCACTGGAATCAAGCTATCCTGGCTGAAGAGGGGTGAAACCCCGAAACCGGTCCTAGGATGCTTGTTTCCAATCCAGGGAGGACCTGGCTTGGCAGTTCGGGCTGGACTGTTCCCATGAGCCTCAGGGTCAAGACTGATTTGCATAAGGCTGGGTTCAAACTGGAACGGCATGGTGAGCAAAAAAACGATGGATTTAGGCCAAGATCTCTGTACTGGGGTGAATGTATGACATTGTTCTGCATTCTGTCCATCAACTGTTTTTTTTTCATTTTTCACCTCGAGTGGGAAGGGTATTCTCAGACGTGGGTCCCGTGCTCTCCATGCCACTGAAATCAAGCTATCCTGGCTGAAGACGGGTGAAACCCCGAAACCGGTCCTAGGATGCTTGTTTCCAGCCCAGGGAGGACCTGGCTTGGCAGTTCGGGCTGGATTGTTCCCATGAGGCACAGTGCCAAGATTGATTTGCATATGGCTGAGTTCAAACTGGAACGGCATGGTGAGCAAAAAAACGATGGATTTAGGCCCAGATCTCTGTACTGGGGTGAATGTATGACATTGTTCTGCATTCTGTCCATCAACTGTTGTTTTTGCATTTTCCATAGAAAGAGCGTTTTTGGTTTGCTAATAACTTTAGCCCTGACGGATCTTCACAAGGCGTTCAAATAAAAAGATTTATCCACCTCAGTGAAGGAGAGGGCTGAGAAATCAGGGGGGGTCTCAAAACATAAAATCCCGATGTTTTTTCCATCGACTACTTTAAGACGGGCAACAGCAAAGAAGCTAAAGGGAATTACACCAAATTTGTCAGGATGCTAGATCTTGGCCCACAGATTGTGTTTTTGTGATTTGGTGTATATCCATTCAGTAGTTTTTGAGAAATTAAGGCTAAAATATAATTGTATATAATCTGACAGTTGGGTTTACGAGAGTCTTGAGAGACTCTTGCGGAAGCACCAGTTTAAAAATAGAACGTTCTGATTGACCCATGGAGCTTTATTTCCCTTGGGTCATCTCACTCCTGTGGGAGTCAGACTCCTGCGAGAGCGAGTGCTCTCATTGGCTGCCAGCAACATGAGAAAAGTGTTGCTACTAGCCATTACAGGACTCAGAGACTTAGTCCTATCTCCTGAAGTTACAAAAAAAAAAGATATATGAGGCAGGGTAGGGAACCCTCACCCCAGAGGCCCCAAAAGAGGGATCCAGAAAGGACCTGCCCCTAGGGCCAAAAAACCGTTTAAAAAGCAAAACAATTCTGCAATCCCACAAGACTCTTGCGGGATCAAAAAGACCCCAAAAAACGAAATGGTGGCTAAGCCGCATTCATTACCTTAATCCCCGGGGAGCCCACTCCTGGGGTTGTGTTCATAAAGAAGAGGAGGCTGCGTGGAACCCGATACCCAAGGCAAGAGGCCCAGAGGAGCCCACCCCGGGGGTGAAAACATTAAAGAAGGGGAGAGGGGCTGTACAGCCCCCCTTCCCTTCCCGGTGCCAAAAGTTTGCAAAATGGGGAGGAGTCCATGTGACCATGCGAGACTCTAAAGGCCCCAGGGAGCCCACCCTGGGGCCAAGATTTTGTAAAATGGGGAAGGGGCTGTGCACCCCCCACTTCCCTGAGCCTCTAAAGGCCCCGAGAACCCACCCCAATACCAAAATGTTTTAAAATGGGGATAGTGGCAGCGTAGATCCCCTCCCCAAGCCTCTAAGGGCCCCGGGGAGCCCACAGCCTGGGCCGGCTCACAAGCTATGTCCTAGGGAGCCCACCACCAGGACATAGTGGTTTCCCTGCCCGCAGCAGTGTGGGCAGGGAAATATGTCTTTGCTATCACTTGGTGGTTGCATTTTCAAAACTTCCTCCAAGCAGGAGCAAACACCAAGTCCTTTCCCAGCAGGCATAAGCTTAAAAAATGCTCTTGTCCACTGGGAGTGGACTTTTTTATAAGATCTTTTCATTGAATACAAAAGAATAGATTAACACACCACAATGCTTCATTGTTGTAAATAGGTATATCTTTGATAACAGGAGTACATTTTAGATAAGTTGCCATCCTTCATCCGCCCACCCTCAACAGTAAAGAATCAGGGTAGATGCTCAATGGTTGGGTCCCAGTCTCATTTTCTGATGGGGGGTGACACATAAGTCCCACGATCATTCCATTTTCCCCATATATTCTACCACTTATTCGGACAGCCACTATTTTTATTAACCACGTTCTCGGCTATCATGCTTGTGTACATGTTGTTCTTCCAGTGTTTCAGGTGTGGCGCGATCACTGCTCCCCAATGGTGAGCAATGCTTCACTTAGCAATCGCCAGACCCAGTCATCAAGGTCTGGTGCATACGATTAAGATCTGATTCGGCCCAAATATTAAGCAAGCTAAATTTAGCCATGAGAGGTACCCGAGCAGCTCACAGAGTGTTCATACAACAGCTTCTCAATACTGCTGTATGATCGGGCATTCCCATATAATGTGAAAAAGGTGCCTTTCTGACCACATTGTCTACGACATGTTTCGTCTGTTGCTGTACCCATTTTTACTAATGTGCACGCTAAATAAGATCTATGTAGTATTCTGAGCTGTACCAAGCGAAATCCACTGGAAGCGGACTTTTGATCTGTTTTCCTGCCCACAGTGATGCAGGCAGGGAAACAGATCAAAATTCTGCTCCCGCCGGCAGAGAGCAGCATTAGGAGCTGCTCCTTGTGGGCGGGAGCAATGCCAGCACACGCTGTAAGCGGGGATCCTTGCGGCTCCCCCTGTAACCCCTAATTGCACCTTTTATTGGGCCAGGCCTTGTAGGATGGGGTCCCTGGTGTGAAATCAGCCCGGCGGGGCACGTGATAGCCCAGCAGAATTGGATCCCCTGGGCCGAAATCGGCCTGGAGACGGGCTGTGTGCCTCCCTCCCCCATAAGATTATGCCAGGGGATGGAGTTCCTGGGGCTGAAATCAGCTCAGGTAGTGTGGCCACTTGCACCACCTCCTTTTATTTAAAAGAGTGGCCTTGGTGGATGGGGTCCCCATGGCCTAACAAGGCTAGGGGAGGGTGCCACGGGCTCCTCCTCCCCTTTATTTATATACGTTTCCCCAGGGAATGAGGTCCCCTGCCAATAACCGGTTCGGGGAGGAGGGTCACGGCCACCCTCCCCTTAAAAAAATACACGGCCCTGGGGGATGGGATCCAAAGGGCCTAATGAGGCTCAGGGAGGGGGACCGCGTGGCCCCCTCTCCCCTTTATTTTTAGAAATGGCACTGGGGTATGGCGCCTACCAAGGCTCTCTCAGAGATGGGGTCTGCACAGCCCCGTCCCCTTTAAAAAACAGCCCTGCCTGTTTGCAGCATGAGCTTGGCTGTTTGGAGGGGGTGTTTTGGCTGCAGGGCCTAGCCACTTGCTGCAGGGTTTACATTTACATATGGTAATTAAGTATTACTAAAGTTTAAAAAAAGACTAGAAATTCACAGAAAAAAACAAAGGTCAAAGTAATGTTAAAGTAATGTTATAGTTATAGGGCCTCATGTAGGTAAATAAATTTTACCGGTTCTTAAATACCGAGCCGTACCGAATCGGTAAATTAGAATCGGTAAGTTATATGTAGGTAAAAATTCGGTAACAGTTACCGATTCGGTAACATTCGGTAATCACGAATCGGAATTCACCGAATCGGTAAATACCGAGGTGGTATTTACCGAATCGGAAAATACCGAGGTGGTATTTACCGAATCGGAAAATACCGAATCGGTATGTACGGATTCGGTAAATAAAATCACATGACTTGACGAAACAGCTAATCCTGTGCAACGACAGCCCACCCAACCAGGAAGTGCCCACACCCAGGCAGGTGTACATAATTAGCCGAAGTGGCCACACCCAGGCAGGTGTACATAATTAGCCGACCCTGGAGAGGCTTGGAGTGCAGAGGAGAGGCAGGGAGCCGTTGCATGTGCGAGCGGGTAAACGAACAGCATGTCCAGCCAGAGAACACAGAAAGACGGAGGGGAAAGGAGGAGGAAGCTGAAATTTAGCCCCAAGGAACTCCAGGTGCTGGTGGAGGAGGTGGTGAAGCAGCACCAGAAGCTGTTTGGAAGGCAATCCCTGCAAGTGCCTGAGGCGGAAAAGCGCAACATATGGCTGGCCATCCAGGCGCAGGTCAATGCTGTGGGAGTGACCCACAGGGACATTGAGGTCCTCAAAAAGCGCTGGTATGACCTGAGGATTGTAACCAAGAGGAAGATGGGCGACATCCAGAAGGAGGCCAGCCAGACCGGAGGTGGAACCAACAGGGCACCTGCCCTCACCGAACTGGAGGAGCTGGTGGCGGCCACAATCCAGCAGGAGAGCGTCGTGGGTCTTGGGGACGCCGACAGCTCTGCCAGAGCCGCAACACACCAAGGTAAGACGAAAGCACAGCAATGTAGCCCCCCCTACCCCTATCCCACATCCCCCATTGTGAAACGAGAATCACACTGCAGTCCACACGTGTCAGTGCAGACAGGCAATGCATTCCGGGAGATGTAGTCAGGGCAACACTAACCATGACGTAAATGTTACAGGGCAACAAGGCATGTCACGCACTCGAGGCACAAGGAGACAGAGGACATATTTGAATGTGAAATGTTTTATTGTGACGCTTGCAATGCAGCCCTTCGGGGACACTGAGCCAATGTTGTATTTCTGTCCACAGATGTGACATCATGCAGGACAGGGCATGCTGCAGGAGAGACGGCACACCGGCCACAAGTATCACCTCTAGCCAGCACAAGTTCAGACCAGGGAGCAGGCCCACTGGCAGCCGCACCACCAACACAGCCAGCCTCGCCGCACCCAGAGCCAGCATCACCTCACCGAGAGCCAGCATCACCACAACCAGAGCCAGCATCACCACAACCAGAGCCAGCATCGCCACTCATGTTCGAATCACCGGCCACATCTCCGCTTGCAGGTGTGAGAATGAGGAGGCGTCCAGCAGCCAGGCTACGAGCCTTAGACACCTCGTCAGACGACAGCATGGGCCCAGAAGACCGCACCGGGCCCCAGGAAGGGAGCCATGCCACTGTGCCCCACACCTCACAGGCAGCACAGACGGGAGCAAGAGGGCGCCGCAGGTCGCGTGTCCAGAGTCCACCAGCACCCACTGACGGCCATGGTGTCTTCTTGGGTCTCGAGGGCCAAATGTTGAAGCAACAGCGCCTGCAATCAAAGGCAGTCATGTCAGTCCAGAGGCACATGCGGGTGATGAGGACAACATTAGTCAACATGGACAGTAACATTAGCGGCATGGCTGCGGGCATTCGGGACATGTCCCAGTCAATCCAGCAGTTGTGCAGCAAATTAGATGCTGACATCGAAGCACGGCGCCGGGAACGCCAGAGAAGGGACACTACCAGCAGGGCACTCAACCGTCTGGCAACTGCGACTTCTCTACTGTGCCGGCGCTCTGTGACGATGCAGGAGGGCCTAACACAGTGCTGCAGCGACCTGTCTCGGGGGATGGTGCAGGTGACAAGTGCACTAGGGGTGCTATTGACTAGTCAGGCGTCGACAACTGCTGCAGGGGATGCTGCGGAGAGCATCGACACCAGCAGCAGCATCACACCCCCCGTCCCAGAAGCACGCAGGAGCAGCAGGCGGCTTGGGGTTGGCTCTAGTGAGGATGCACAGGCCGTGCAATCCACCACTGCAGCGCGTATGCGCAAACATTGATGTAGCCCTGCTAAGCCACTTCCCATTGGGTGACGTAACCCTGGACATACTCCTTGTATAGATGGTATATTGCCTGATTGGCCTGTTCATGTGTTCATGGCGTGGTGCCACATTAAAACTACGTCAGGACTTCTCACAACTCGCTGTGTCCCCTCACTTACTCAGAAATAGTTGCATGTGATCTCTGCCCGTCTCTCTCTCCCATCGATTGCAGTTGGCACTCTAGCTGCGTTGCCCTCTGGCTGGCCTGACTCATCCTCGTTGTCCTCAAAATATGTTAGTTCCACATCTGTACCTTTTTTCGTGGCAAGGTTGTGCAGCATTGCACAAGTGGCAATAATCTTGCAGCAGGTGATGGGTTTGTACTGGCGTGCGCCTCCACTCTTGTGCAGGCAGCGGAACCTGCTCTTCAGTAGTCCAAACGTGCGCTCCACCACATTGCGTGTTGTTTTATGTGCCACGTTGTATCGTCTCTCACTCTGGGTTGCTGGGTGTAGGTAGGGAGTGAGGATGAATGACCGGCATGCATATGCACTGTCGCCTGGATGAGTAAAAGGGAACCATCAGTAACATGCCTCTATACACTATGATTTGCAGGTTTCAAGGGGCGTCACTGTTACTTACCTAGCAGGTATCCCTCTCCGAATTCTCCGGCACTCAGTCGTGTGTAGATCCCACTATTCTGGAAGATGTAAGAGTCGTGGGTGCTCCCAGGAAACTTTGCAACAATATCTGTGATGATGTTCCCTGCATCACAGATCACCTGCACATTGATGGAGTGGGTGGACTTCCTGTTCCTGTAGATGTGCTCTGTATCAGCTGGTGGACAGATTGGGATGTGTGTACCATCAATACAGCCGATGACATGGGGGAACTGTGCCATGTGATAAAAGTCTGTTTTTGTTTTCTGCAGTGCAGCCTGTGTGTTTGGGAAGCTTATGTAGTGGTGCATTCTCTGCATCATGGCATCCAGGAACTTCCTGAAGAAACGTGACAGGCAACTCTGGGATACCCCACCCACCGCAGCTATCACCACCTGATAACTGCCGGATGCCAACAGATGTAGGCTGCAGAGCACCTGCACATGTGGGGGTATGGCGTGCGCCCTTCTTATTGGCTGGTCCAGGAGTGGGTGAAGGTCCCTGATTAAGTCCATGATGGTTTCGGGGTGTAGCCTGTACCTCTCATGTATCTCTGCATCAGTCAGCTGGAATAGTGTGATGCGCTGTCTGTAGATTTGTTCCTCCCGTCGCCACACCCTCAGTCCTGCTGCCTGTAGACGTAGGCGCCTTGCAATGACGTACATGGCGGCCATGTTGTCCACGCTGTTGCATTTTGGGTTTGCCTATATGCATTGTTGATGGTTACCACCTGCTTTCACTCCGTGTTAATTACCGACTCTTATTTACCGATTTTCCTGGATTTCTTAATTACCGAGTGCTCCTACATGTCATTTTAAATTTTACCACGTCATATTTACCACTTCATGTTTACCGAATCGTTAATTATGTATTCGGTAAATCTGATTCGGTATTTTGGAATTCGGTAAATATGAATCGGTATTTACCGCCTCATATTTACCGAAAAGTGGTTTTTGGACTCCTACATCTCACTTGTCTGAATACCGGTCGGTAACGGCATATTTACCGAAAATCGGCCGTTACCGACCGGTATTTGGCTACCTACATGAGGCCCATAGTGTGATAAAAAGTTCTGTTTTTGTTTAGAATAAAGCAAACACAAGGAGATGATGGACGGAGTGCTGAAACATTTAAGACACTCACCCTCAGTCACAGATCCGGGTTGAATCCACCATCGTTCCTTAGCTCACTTTGCTACCCCAGTTCAGACCCAGCCATATGCAAGTCAGTCTTGACCCTGTTCCTCATGGGAACAGTCCTGTCCGAATTGCCAAGCCAAGTCTTCCCAGGACTGGAAACAAGTGTCCTGGGACCGGTTTCGGGTAACACCCCTCATCAGCCAGGCTAGCTTGAATTCAGTGGCAAAGTGAGCTAGAGACCCACGTCTGGCAAACTCTGGCAACTTAGGGCAAACAAAGCAAACCTTAGAATTTCACTGGAAAAGTAATGCCATAGTTTGGTGAATATGTCAGTGACAACATTAATGTTTTGAAGTAAAAAAGCCACAGAAACTCACCAGTTATAATTTGCTAAATATAATTTGCACCCACACCATGCACTGCTTATGTCCTCACATATTACATCGCTCATGACATGTTTTATGACATCACTAATGACATAGCATATGACGTTATTGATGATACCACTGATGAGTCAAGTCAAGTCAAGTCAGAGAATTTATATAGCGCACTACATACCCAGAGGGTCTCAGGCGCTAAGGGGGGGGAGGAGGATTACTTGTCAAATATCCACGTTTTAAGTTGCTTTCTGAAAGCTAGGTGGTTCTGGGTAAGGTGAAGGTGGGTGGGGAGTGAGTTCCATGTTTTAGCAGCCAGGTAAGAGAAGGATCTACCTCCCATTGTGGTCTTGTTGATGCGAGGTACAGTGGCGAGGGCTTGGCTGGAGGAGCATAGCTGGCGGGAGGGGGTGTAGAAGGACAGTCTTGAGTTGAGGCATTCTGGTCCGATGTCGTAGAGTGATTTGTGTGCGTGGGTTAGCAGTCGGAAAGTGATTCTCTTATTGACGGGTAGCCAGTGGAGGTCTTTCAGGTGACCAGAGATGTGTTCGTTGCGTGGGATGTCTAATATGATTCTGGCTGAGGCGTTTTGGATTCGTTGGAGTTTCTTTTGGAGTTTAGTGGTAGTGCCTGCGTAGAGGGTGTTTCCGTAGTCCAGTCGGCTCGTGACCAGAGCATGGGTGACTGTTTTCCTGGTTTCGGTGGGGATCCAGCGAAATGTTTTTTTGAGCATGCGAAGAATGTTGAAGCAGGATGAGGATACGGCGCTGACTTGTCTGTTCATTGAAAGTGAAGAATCCAGGATAACGCCTAGATTCCGTGCGTGGTCTGTCGGGATGGGTGCTTTTCCAAGGGCTTCCGGCCACCAAGAGTCGTCCCATGCAGAGGGGGATGTACCTAGGATGAGGACTTCTGTTTTATCTGAGTTCAGTTTCAGACGGCTGAGTTTCATCCATTCAGCAACTTCTTTCATTCCTTCGTGTAGGTTAGATTTGGCGGTGCTGGGGTCCTTGGTGAGGGAAAGGATCAGTTGAGTGTCATCCGCGTAAGAGATGATGTTGAGGTTGTGTTGGCGGGCGATGGTCGCGAGGGGGCTCATGTATACGTTGAAGAGGGTGGGGCTGAGAGAGGAACCTTGTGGTACGCCACAGATGACTTCGGTGGCCTCGGACTTGAATGGTGGGAGGCGGACTCTCTGGGTTCTTCCGGTGAGGAACGAGGTGATCCATTCAAGTGCTTTTCCATGTATTCCGATGTTGCTGAGGCGTTGTAAAAGGGTGCTGTGGCAGACTGTGTCGAATGCTGCAGAGAGGTCGAGGAGGATGAGGGCGACTGTGTCTCCATTGTCCAGTAGAGTTCGAATGTCGTCTGTTGCTGCGATGAGGGCGGTCTCAGTGCTGTGTTTTGCTCGGAAGCCTGATTGTGAGGAGTCGAGGGATTTGTTGGCTTCGAGGAAAGCGGCGAGCTGGATGTTGACAGCTTTCTCGATGACTTTGGCCGGGAATGGAAGGAGCGAGATGGGGCGGTAATTTTTGAGTTCGGTGGGGTCCGCTGTTGGTTTTTTCAGAAGGGCGGTGAGTTCAGCGTGTTTCCAGTTTTCCGGAAAGGTGGCGGAGTTGAAGGAGCAGTTGATGACGTCTCGGAGGTGCGGTGCTATGACGGAGTCTGCTTTGTTGAAGATGTGGTGAGGACATGGGTCTGTGGGGGATCCTGAGTGGATGGAGTTCATCAAGCGGATGGTGTCCTCAGTGGAGATTGGGTTCCAGTCGTTAAGGGTGTTCACGGGGGTGGAGTGTTCAGCATGTGGTTGGGTGGGTTGGGCTCCGGGTTGGTTGTCGAAGCTGTTGTGGATGTCTGCAATCTTGTTGTGGAAGAATGAGGCTAGGGAGTCGCAGAGGGCTTGAGAGGGGGTGATGTCGTTGGAGTTGGCCGAGGGGTTGGAAAACTCCTTGACGATGTTGAAAAGTTCCTTGCTGTTGTGGGCGTTGTTGTCAAGTCGATCCTTGAATGCTGTTTTCTTGGCCTTTCGGATTAGTTGGTGGTGAGTGCGGGTGGCGTTTTTGAAGGCGTCCTTGGTGCTGGTGGTTGGGTCTTTTTTCCACGCTTTTTCAAGGGTGCGGCAGAGTTTCTTGGACTTCTTAAGGTCATCGTTGAACCATGATGCCTTCTTGTTGCCAGGTTTGCTGTGACGTTTTTTCAGTGGTGCTAAGGTGTCGGCGGTGTTGGCTAACCATTGGGTGAAGTTGGCGGCGGCTAGGTTTGGGTCCCAGGAGTGGGTTGGGGTGTTTAGAAGGAGCGAAGAGGAGATCTGGTCGGTGGTGATTTTGTTCCAGTTTCTTTGCAGCGTTGGTTGGAGGTGGTTGGTGGGTTTGGGCTTGTTGTAGGTGAAGTGAACGCAGCTGTGGTCAGTCCAGAGGAGATCCGCAGTGTGGCTGAAGGAGACATGATTGCTGGAGGTGAAGATGGGGTCGAGTGTGTGACCTGCGATGTGGGTGGGGGAAGTGACCAGTTGTTTGAGTCCGAGGTTGGCGAGGTTGTCCAGGAGGGTGGTGGTGTTGCGGTCGTTGCTCTTTTCAAGGTGAAAGTTGAGGTCTCCCAGAAGGATGTATTCTTTGGAAGGGAGCGCGTGTGGAGTGATGAAGTCCGTGATGTCTTCACTGAATTTCGCGCGGGGTCCTGGTGGTCTGTAGAGGAGGGTGCCTCTGAGTGTGGTTTTGGGGTCGATGTGGATTTGGAAGTGAAGGTGTTCGGAATTGGCGAGGTTGGCGTCAGAGCTGGTTGAGATGCGGATTGATTTCTTATGGACGATAGCGATTCCTCCTCCTGTGTGGCTGGTGCGGTCTTTGCGAGTGATCTTATAGTCTTCCGGGATGGCAATGGTGATGTCTGGTGCGGAGGAAGCATTCATCCATGTTTCTGTAAGGAAGGCGACGTCTGGAGAAATGGTGTCTAGTAGATTCCATAGGTCAATGGCGTGCCTGTGGACTGATCGGGTGTTGAGAAGGATGCATTGTAGGTGGTTGGGTTCGGGAGTCAGTGGTGTGGTCGTGACGGAGATGTTGTTGGTGCCGCTGAATTTGCAGGAGTAGCAGGAGAAAGGTCCATGGGTTTGTCCAGGGGCGGCTTGGACGCAGTTGGGGGCGCGACCGGGGTTGAGGGCTAGGAGGGTGGCGGCATCGTAGGTGATGCGGGAGGGTTGGGCAGCGCGAGGGGCAGGGGGTCTGGCGCTGGGCGCGGCCCAGGTGCGGACGGGCGTAGACGGGCTTACCTTTGGCGCACCTTCGGCGCGGATTGGGCGCGGTCGCTGCGCGTGAACGCTGCGCGCGGGAACTCCTGTCATATATGGATAGTGGAGGGGGAGGGGCGAGGGCGTCTCAGCTGGGAGGCGGGGCGGGCTACGGAGGACAACAATCAACAAAATGGAGGCGGAGGGGTCTGAACGCCGAGAACGCTTGGGGGAGAATGCAAAAACAGGAATAAAGTTGGCAAATATAAGACAATGCAACTAACGCTGGCAATTAAACATATAATTGGGCAGAGCGGCGGTCAGAGCACACAGCTGGCAGTCGGTAAAGGCAAAGCACTGCAAGTAATGGAATAAAGTTGGCAAATATAAGACAATGCAACTAGCGCTGGCAATTAAATATGTAATTGGGCAAAGCGGCGGTCAGAGCACACAGCTGGCAGTCGGTAGAGGCAAAGCGCTGCAAGTACGATACCACAGTCACAGGGGGAGCGACCACTCTGCTGGGAAGCGGAGATTGAGTCACGGCGCTTCCAGGTACTGGAGCGTTGTTTGTTGTCTGTGGGAGGGCGTCTCAGCTGGGAGGCGGGGCGGGCTACGGAGGACAACAATCAACAAAATGGAGGCGGAGGGGTCTGAACGCCGAGAACGCTTGGGGGAGAATGCAAAAACAGGAATAAAGTTGGCAAATATAAGACAATGCAACTAACGCTGGCAATTAAACATATAATTGGGCAGAGCGGCGGTCAGAGCACACAGCTGGCAGTCGGTAAAGGCAAAGCGCTGCAAGTAATGGAATAAAGTTGGCAAATATAAGACAATGCAACTAGCGCTGGCAATTAAATATGTAATTGGGCAAAGCGGCGGTCAGAGCACACAGCTGGCAGTCGGTAGAGGCAAAGCGCTGCAAGTACGATACCACAGTCACAGGGGGAGCGACCACTCTGCTGGGAAGCGGAGATTGAGTCATCCAAGCTTCGTTTTCCCGCATATTGCTCTATAAATTACTATGGCATTAGAATCCTGGCAGTAAGTACAAAATAGCTCAAGAGAATAACAGGCATCATTAGTGCCATCACAGATACAACTGCCTTAGGTGTAGAAAGCAAGCATTATGTGCCACATTGACCCTATGCCATACACTTTACAGGCGGTATAGTTCACATTAACAATCAACCACAGATATATGGGAAACCCTCATTAAGTATGGTGTTTAGTCTGTATACAACTGTTCACAGAAAGCCAAGTTCCTAAAAATAGTGAATGTCAGTCCCAAAACAAATGTCCTACTATGGACAGCTTTTATCAGTATCAAACCCCTGACTGTTACTAAACCTACATTGAGAACTAAAGTTGATATCAGTAGAGAACTTGGTACTGTAAACAGTGTTAGAGTTTATTCTATAGCACACTGTTTGCCAACAGTGAACCTCTCTTGAGAAATACACCACAGAGTATTAAAAAGAATATACTAAGAACAGTGTACACTCTATGCAACTGTTGTCAAAGAAGACGCTATTTGCTATCTATCCAAGATCTGAAGGTGCTAAAGATCATGCTACCTGCACCCTTCTTAATGTGGTGAAAACTATGCACATTGCCCATCTTCTAAAGCAAGCCAAACACATGTACATATGTTAGTACCTGGTGCACACAGTCTTCTATGTTAAGCAGAAATTGTCATGCTGACACAATTCTCCCTAATAACTCAAGGCTACTAATAAAGGTTAGTATCTACTACCTAGAATGTTTCTCCTGTTGGAAACCTTTTCTGCAGACCCAAAAGATTTGTGTGGAACATAATGAACACCCGTCAACTGTCACCTGCACACAGTTACACTTTAATAGAAAGATTTATAACATTTACAATATCTCTACACACCTATGGTGCATTAAGAGCACATGTTTTATAAACTCACCCATAAGCTGGATGCAATCTGTTCAAAATTTGGTAGAAAAGTAATATGGCAGCTACCTGCCACTATGTAAACTATAAAACAAACTAACTCACTCATTGTATAATGTCATCAGTGATGCCATCATTGCTGTCATTTGAGAAGATGTCATCAGTGATGTCATACATGATATCATAGAACATTGAATCAGACTTTGATTATGTCTAAAAAATCCTTTCTCATTGCTAAAAGAATCCTATTGTATCCCCCCAACCTGCATGATGGTCGTCTGAAGAAGGATTCTGAAAGTGATTACATTGTTCCATATATGCATTTGCTCCATGAATAAACTAATGGTTGGGCGTATGTGTATTGAAATTTTCAATGACTTTATTGTACACAAATGGAAAACAGAACCATAAAAGAGCATGTAGCAATTACACATTTTATTGACCCCATAAAAGAATACATTTAGAAATAAACGTATTGTAGTAAGATGAAACAAGTCAAATTCATGAGGAACACAAAATAAAAACAATTGAAGGTTAAAGCATAAAAACAAATAATACCAATGATTCATAAAAATGGAGTTCCGACAACCAAATAAAATCAGTACATCTTGTTTAGTCAAATACTCATAACTTCAAGAGTCCAAAATGAGTCATCAGTAATCAGTAAACTGTTAGGAGAGAATACATATACAGAACATTCATATCTTCCTTTGGTTAAAAATTAATCCAGAGCCAATCATCATCCAATAATCCAGTGCTTTATTTGGTAAATTCAGCATAGTAAAAAAACGGGACTCCCAGCTGTGTTTTGTCCAATACAGGAACTTCATTATTGCTGTGAAAGACATGTATAATATGATTAAAAAATAATTAAGATACAAAATAAACAGAAATAGATCATTCCAAATTGACAAAAGTTAGAACTGTTGGTTTTGTATTGTTATGGATTGTTTTCATTCAGTTGTTAACACCATTCTTGGTCCAACGAATGACTGTAGCTTGCAATTTAGTGTATATATATAGATTCAGAGGAAAATGGGATGTTGGGTTATGAGTTCAAACTTGTGTGCCGGTTGAGTATTTCACTTGACCCTAGATATTAGTATAAGTGTAGGTGCATGGGGGAGAATGAGGTTTCAATATGCTGTACTGATTCAGTATTTGGCTGCCAGCATTTGGACTGTGGGATATACATGGGAATAGTTCAATTGAAGCGTTGATTGTAATCGAATGCGGTATGTATTTTTTTACGTTTCTTACTGATTTTTAGGCTCCTTATAGGTTACTAATACAATTATAATAGTAATAGGGTTTATGGACTCAAATTGTGAATGCCTGTTTATTCAGGTCCTTCCAAGGAATTAATTTGGGGTAATACTGATAGGTTTACAATTCCAATTAGCAACATTCACTTACAGATTTTTAAGGGAAACCTGAGGAAATATAAAAGGTAAGCTTACTTTTGGAAAATGGTAATTATATTAGTTTGCAATTATTAGTGCTTCCTCACTAATTATATTAACAAGCAAATTAAGTTGATTAGCTGGAACTACCTATTGCCTGAGTCGGTTCTAACTTTTGTACATTTTTAATTTTATATTTATGTTTTACATTGTATTTTAATTATTTCTTAATTGTATTGTATATACATGTCTTTCACAGCACTGATGAACCTCCACTATGGAATAAAATGCATTGGCTTTGCTGTCTGCTGTTTTTAAATATACTGACTTTAAAATGCCCAACTATTTGATGAACACTGGCTTCAGGGTCATTTTGTATACCCAGGAAGATATGATTGGACTGTTTATGTATTCTCTCCTACAGCTTACTTATTAGTGGTGAATCGTTTTGGACTTGAAGTTATGAATACTTCAGCACACTACAAAAATGGCATTGTTTCTTATTGATGTGGCAATGGGTGTCTGATCTTCAGGGTTATCAAACATGAGAAATGTTTGAAAGTACTGTATATGTGTGATGTGTAACTCTCTCTAGGTCTCCCTGTAAATTAGTAACAAAATATAAATCAATAACAGGTAAAGGGAAGGAAAACATGTAACAATGAAATCAAATCCATGCACAGCTCCTGTAGAAGTCCTTATCTTTCTGCTCCTGAATGTATCTGTCAGAGGCAGTTCTCATGAGCCAAAAAAAATTATGAATCACCTCTACTTACTTTTTTCACAATGGGCATAGTGCCAGCTTATTGCCGTTTGTTGTTAACACTGGTGTGCATCAGTTGAAGATTGAACATCCTGCACTATGACAGGTTGCTGTTGGCGGTGGCACTCATCCAGCAGGTGCCTATAGACAACCCACCAACCGTCTGCTTTGCGAGCTGAGCCTCTCCAAACTGCATATATTTACATGAGAGAAGTAAAAATGTTAGAGTAGTCCCCAAAGGTAAGCATATGTCAACAAGGATGAAAAACGCAAGCTTGGTTTTGGCTTTAATACACTCAAAGGGGCCTATTAGGATGGCGGGCGGTGGCACCACCGTGGTGCTGGCTGTGCGGAAAAATGCATTTTACCGCCCGCGAGCAGCGGACCCCACGCCCGCCATATCAGTATGGCCAAACATAGCCCATTTCCCATCCGCCGCGGTGCGACGCGAACCGCCATCAAAGTGCGCCCGCCACCGCGGCGGTGTAAGCCAATGGAGACTCACCGCCATAAGGAATGACGTCCGCCCTGCAAATTAGGATGCTCCAAACAACCAGTCGCACCGCAGCGGAGAAACCGCCCAACCAGAGACGGTGGAAGCTCGACAGCGGAGCGCGAAACCAGAGTCCCGGACCACACCACCCAGACACAACCGCAATGGACCCAGCTCAACACGTTTTTCCGGTGTTGTACCTGATACATCACCAACAACTCATGGACCGCCGTGGACGCCGCCGCAGGTAAGCAATAACACAACCCCAACACACAACGCATGGGCTGATACAGGGTCCAAATCCACATCAGACACCCTGGTGGGGACAGGAACACATCCACAAGTGCACCCACACATGACCCACCTGCCACCAAGTCACCCCTCCGCATCCTGGACACACATTTTCCCCGATCATGCAGCAATATCCCAGTCACGTCATCGCAGCGGTGAAGACAAGGGAATGCATGTGCACAATGCAGAAGACAGGGCCAGCGCCAGGCATGGGCAGGGCACAAAGAGCACAGGGCCACACCTCCATCCTCCACACACTAGCACACCCCCTGAAGGCACATGCCATGTGCCCCTCCTGTGCACCCCCATGCACAACAACAAGCCAGGTGACTCCACACCCTGCACCACACAACAAACAACCAGGGTGATAGCTACAGCAGGAGTGGCTGCAGAGGAACACACAGCACAGAAGCACAGGGCCAGGGAAACACACACACCACAACACCACCCCACTCATGGCAAGAAAAAATAGTACAAGCACTAAATGAACACACATACATACAAGGAACAAACATCCTACTGGACACACAGCCGTCACTCATACATACCCCATACTGACACGCAGACACATACACACACCACATGCCAACAACAATGGAGCACAACAAATAGGAAAGCCAAAGTGGGGTGCACACAAATGGAAGGCCATAGAGACAACCAACAAGTATGTGTACATCACATGCAAGACAAGGAACATAGAACAACACCCTCAGCCCATCAAAGCACACATGGCTGGTACCGTTAGTGAAGTCAAACCACAGACAGCTCAGTGCAACAACACAGGGGGACAGCAAGGTAAACCATGTATAGGCACAAGGATGAAAGGAAAGCCCTGAAGTCAAACTGTGAACAGCCACACATGTATACAACTACTTCACAGGAGTACGCCAGCAGCACAGCACACAGGGCCCATTGACACACTCCATGACTGCCAAACACTAGTAGGAATCTACACACATACACCCCTCACACCAGCAGCACACAACACCAGTGTCAAACACACTGAAGGGTGGCAATACTTGCCAGTCAATACAGAAACAAACAATCACACACCCTGGGGGTAGCCACAAACATCACACACAGGGATGCCAGAACAAATGGCTTCACAAAAACAACAGACAAACACATAACCCAACAGGAAACACACACATAACCACAACAAGAACAGACATGCCCTGTGCAGCTAAACTGTGGAAAGGCAATGGGAGCACAGACACAACAGGAGTGCACAACCTCATCACTCAGGAACAATGCACAGACAACATACCACAACACAGACAAGAAGTGCACCATCACAGAACAACACAGCCACATCAAACAAACAACAGATGCAGAGGCAAACAAATCACATAGCAAACACATCAGGACATCAGGGGATGCACACCAGGCAATGACAAGACAACATACACACACAGCACTGCATGCACAACAAGCAGTGTGTGCACACCAAGCATACCAGCCCCACACAAACATGAGTGACATAACATTAACCCACACAACACCAATCAGCACAGCACAAAGACAACAGCACACCCAGGAAGTGAAGCAGTACCACAGCCAACACACATACATCCAACACAACACCAACAGATGCACAAGTCTGGAACAGAAAGCTGTCCAGAGGACTGGGCAGCACACACAGTTGAACTGCATATGAGCAACCATGACTGCCAAACAGCACAAGAACATGACATATAACCCATTGGGGAAATGCCCTGAGTGACACATTGCTCCTGGCCAAAGAACTGCACCACAAAGCACAGTGTCACAAATGAGGTGATGGTGAGGCACACACACATGTAAACCAAGGGCACATCTGACATCAAAGTGAAGTGTACTGTATGTCAGTAGGGGACATGGCAGGAGTGTACCATACACAATTAGAGGTAGTGCAGACTCACAATGGGTAGGCATCTGAAGCACAGATAGGGGATGATATGACACCACACACAACCTGCCATACTGGAGGCAAAAAGGCACTATGTGACAGCAATGCATGAGAAAACACAACCACAATAGCAGTGTGGTGCAGCTGGTCTGCACATTCTCCACAAACAGTAACAAGACACATGGATGATCAACAAAACACAACACTGACTTGCCAGTCACACACTCTGCATACTCACAAGTGAGAAAAACAACAAGTAGGAGGCAGCCAGAACTGTAAGGACACACCGACACACTGCACAGTGCAGTGCACAATATACAAACCACACATGTGCATACAACCAAATCCACAGGGCTGAACAATCAAAACAACAGGCAAACAACTCCTGGGTGACATGTGTGTAGTTGACAATGCAGGGGCATACACACATCAACACTCCCGACAAAGTCACCCCCTTCACACTGCACACTTCTTGACCACCCAAGAGCACACATTGAAAGTAAGCCATGGGACTAGGATGACTGGCCATCACAAGATGACCACACACATACACCAGAGGGGACACATAAAGGAAGAATACACATATATGATGACCCTGGCCAGCCTGCCTGCAATACTGTGGATAGAATCCCACTCTGTGCTGGCAGTGCCCCCCAACCTGACATGTGTACAATATAGCCAACATGAACAAATTAAGGAACTGCTTTCCATTTAAAATTGACATCATTGCCCCCACAAGTATCAGGGTCAGGAAGAACTGAAGTCCCTGTTACCCCTGTAAAAAATAGAGTAAGTGAGCCAAGACATTGGGTATGTTGAAGTGGCACACAGAGCATGTGGCACAGTAAACCATATACACACAGCAAAATAACTTTATTCAGTAAGGACACTGACAAAACAGACAACAGGAGCAACTGTCTTTATTCACATATTGCACAGATAGGCACCATGAGTAGAGAAGAGCAAGGCACAAAATGCAGAGTATGTCCATGAGAAGCTGCACAGGGAATACTTGAACACAGCAAAGAGCAACAAGGCCAGTGGCAAAAACGAAGTGCAGAGTATGTCCATGAGAAGCTGCACAGGCAAGGGCAAAGCAGCATGGTCAGTGGCCAGTTCAGGGTGCAGAGTATGTCCATGAGAGGCTGCACAGGAAAGGGGCACACAGCAGTGAATGACAAGGCCAGTTGGCAGGGCAAAGTGCAGAGTATGTCCATGAGAAGCTACATAGGCAAGGGCAAAACAGCAAGGCCAGTGGCCAGTTCAGGGTGCAGAGTATGTCCATGAGAAGCTGCACAGGCAAGGGGCACACAGCAGTACATTACAAGGCCAGTTGGCAGGGCAAAGCGCAGAGTATATCCATGAGAAGCTGCACAGGCAAGGGCAAAACAGCAAGGCCAGTGGCCAGTTCAGGGTGCAGAGTATGTCCATGAGAAGCTGTACAGGCAAGGGGCACACAGCAGTGAATGACAAGGCCAGTTGGTAGTGCAAAGTATAGAGTATGTCCATGAGAAGCTGCACAGGGAATACTTGAACACAGCAAAGAGCAACAAGGCCTGTGGCAAAAACGAAGTGCAGAGTATGTCCATGAGAAGCTGCACAGGGAATACTTGAACACAGCAAAGAGCAACAAGGCCAGTGGCAAAAACGAAGTGCAGAGTATGTCCAGGATAGGCTGCAGGGAATGTGTGCGACTGTACCTTTCTATGGTCAGCAACACAGTCAGGGGGGTAACAATGTGCAGTACAGGCCCACCTGTGTGAGAGACAGGTGTGTGAGGGTGAATACCACTCAGACTTGGCTGTCAGGCTGACTGGGAGCTGGCTGTGTCTTGGGGACTGTCGGGGTACTTGACCGGGGAGAGAGCGGACCAGCTGAGGTAGAGCTATTAGTGGCTTGGCAAGCCGGAGGGCTACTTGGACCAGGTGGTGTAGTGGCACGTGGAGGCTGAGTCATGCAGACGGGAGACACGGTGTGGCTGGGAGATTGTGAAGGGGTGCCTTTCCACTTCTTGGGGATCCTAACTGGCTTGACTGACTTTGGATCAATGGGAAGTGGTATGGACACAACAGGCACACTCACCACCAAAGCTGCATCAGGTGCAGACGCTGGCACCCCCTCTTGTGATGTGCTGGATCCAGCGGAACGCTTTGCCTGGCTTCGCCTTTGCCCCTCCATCCCCTGTTTACTAGGTGTTACCCCTTTAGTGCCCTCCCTCCCTTGCTTCACTGAGCTTGGAATGGGAGTTGAGGTGGTGGGTGAATGTGCCTTGGAGCCCTTCCTAGGTGTACCCTTGGCATGCACCATCTTCTCGGTGGGCACAGAAACTGTATGCTTCTCTTTGCGAGATACTTTAGGGACAGGAGAGTCCTTGGATGGGGATGCCTCTGAGGCATGTGAGCCTGAGGTCTGCTTCTTTGCATTTTGGGCCCTGGTGTCGCCTGACGGGCTTTTGTCCTTGTGCTCTGGGGTGGCTTTGGTCTTCTGTGGGGATGGTGTCTGCGCCCGTGACCACTTGGGTTGTTGCTGCTGTGTGCTTCGTGTGCTGTATCGTGACTTTGAGGTATGTGGACCGTGGTCACTATCATCAGACGTGGCCAATGCCAGGGGGATGGACAAAGGGACCAGAGCTGGACTGTGAGTATGTGCCTGTTGAAGGGCTGACGTCACTGTGGACGACAAAGCCTGGACAGTCCAGTGCAGCCCACCCACGTATGAATATATGCACTCCATGAAAACAACCACCTGTGCAAATTTTTTGTCGTGGTCAATGAAGGCATTGAGGAGAGCTGTCTGGCCTACACACAGCTGGCGCAAAAAAGGTCCACAGACTGATGGCAGAAGGGGGGACAGGGGCAGCGGGGTGAAGGACACTTTTCCCCTCTCACTGAGGTGAACACGGACAGCACCAGAGGAAGTGGCTGGGAGGGTGGGCATTGGCCACTGTGTGGTGGAAGATGATGCAGAGTCCCCATTCCCTGTGCCCGCCAACATGGATGCATCCCCGCTGGCATCAGATGATGTGGTACTTTGCGTCTCTGGCTGGTATTCCTCCAGCAGACTCCTGTCCCCTTCTGAGGTGCTCGTGACATCTGTGTCACGAGCACCTCAGAAGTGCAGTTGTTGTACTTGTTTCACCCCCACTGGTGTCCGTCTCCTAGCCCTCCATGACCACAGGAGATGCTGCATGACAGAGGGAGATGTGGGTCAGTTCAGTGGCAGCAACAGAACAAACATATGTAAGCAATGCATAACAAAAGATGACTAAATCTATATGTTGCACACCACCCTGTGCAATCACTTTGTGCTAACTCACTATATTAACTCAAACAGTGCGTGGAAACTGGAAATTCAGGCATAAGTGAGCCATGTGATGACCACACAGCACAACACCCTGCTAGTGGCTCCGTTCAACCAGACACACAAATAGCTCTGAGCACACCTAGAGACATGATGGGGGCACACTACTTGTTGCCACTGACAGATCTGGATGGAACAGGAGTGGACAACACAGACACAGACTACAACATGAAATTCCACAATGGCCATGAGCCCATGCCACCCACCATGTTGTACTTTGGGGCCCAAAGACTGGTGCACATTGTTGTCAGATGTGTAAGCCACTCAAATCTGAGTGCATGCATTGGACACATTGATGAAGGCACACTCAGATCAGGCACACTGCCGTTCCCTCCCATGCGATTCCCCAGACTACCCCAATGCAGACGCGATACCTGGAGACCATGGCTCAGAATGCAATGGGAATGCACAGTACTCAAATTACCTTTGTATGTACAGGTAGGGCAAATGCGTAACACCTGCACCCAGCCCAGCAGCCACTTACATGCCACTGCATCACACTACCAACATCACATAGGCCAGCGCTGGCACAGGCTCTGTACACATGCAGCCACTCCCAGCCAAAGTCGTGCCTTCACAGAATGCTCACCCCTGGCTTGCTGCTGATGCTCCTTCAAGCGTGCATCCAGGTCAGGCTGTGTCACCGCCAAGATGCGGCCCATTAGTGGTCTCATGCTGCGCCGTGCCAAACGCCCAGTGCGAGGAAGCAGCCCCAAGGTCATCTCCGCCACGTTCTTTGCCAGGCGGCTGATGTCGTCCCACCTCTTGTGGCAGTGGGTGCGCCATCAGTTTGAGACACCCAGAGCCCACACCTTGGCCGCAATGGCCCTCAACACAGCCTTACGGTGGTGTACCTTGAGCTGCAGGCATGGGAGACAAGAGGGGGAAATGATCAGTGACACAGTGTTATGTACCTACATCTCTCAGTACAGCGGCAAGATACAAACTCATCAAAAATCCAAAGATATGTCTAACAGAGACAAGAATACATCTCACATGGTACATCTGCATGGGAAAAGCTGGTGTAAATGCATGCAGGTGTGAGGGGGAACACAGTCCCTGCACATCTCAGACACATGCAGGATGCCAGCACTGAAACCCCTGTGTAGCCTGCCCACATCTCCATCCAATTTTAGGTTGAACAACACATACATCACATATCAACCTGTGTTTGGGGGTAGACTCACTGTGTCCAAAACTGAACAGCCCTCAATGTCCCTGCCCTGTGAATAATAGATAACTGTGTCATGGATGTCACATTGAGGGACATGATCTCACAAATCCAAAATCCTCATCACAAGGCCGGTCGTGTGCAATCTACAGTGCTGAGATGGCTCATAGCTGGAGTGCAATGAGAAGAGACTGATGTAATATTCTGTAAGTGAAGTGATGTGTCCTTGTCTGTTTGGGCGGGGACTGTGCAGGCCAGCTGGGCTGACACTGAGATGGACAACATGGGCACACACAGCCATTCAGCCAAGCAATCACTGTCCTGACTCCTGCATGAACAACTTTCTGCGTCACGGTATGGCTGACAACACAACACAGGTCACTCAAACATACATGTGCAGGCAGGGAAACCTGTGGCATTGGGTACACACACCTTCCCCCTAGAGACAGCATATGTTAGGTAGTGCATGACACAACCACACACTCTCAGGCACATGCTGTATCAGTCCAACTACATGTGTGCACCTCCTACCCTCCCCCCCACTGTTGAGGACTTACCACAACATTTAGGGCACCATATAGCCGTAGGTACTGTGTGAGCACCTCGTCCACCAGGACCTCCAGCTCCTTGCTTGTGAAGGGACTGGCACGGATCTTCTCTTTCCTTGCAATCACTGTAGACATGAGACAACAGTGGCAGAATTGGGTGGTGGGTGGTCTCTGGCAGCAGTCCCTGGAGGCAGCAGCAGTTGAGGTGTCTCTGGCAGCAGTCCCTGGAGACAGCAGCAGGGTGGGTGGTCTCTGGCAGCAGTCCCTGGAGGCAGCAGCAGGTGAGGGGTCTCTGGCAGCAGTCCCTGGAGGCAGCAACAGGTTAGGGGTCTCTGGCAGCAGTCCCTGGAGGCAGCAGCAGGTGGGTGGTCTCTGGCAGCAGTCCCTGGAGGCAGCAGCAGGTGAGAGGTCTCTGGCAGAAGTCCCTTGAGGCAGCAGCAGGTGAGGGGTCTCTGGCAACAGTCCCTGGAGTCCACAGCAGGTGAGGGGTCTCTGCCAGTAGTCCCTGGAGGCAGCAGCAGGTGAGTGGTCTCTGGCAGCAGGCTCTGAGAGCAGTGGAAATGTGAGGCTCCCTCCCACACATATAAAGCCCCCTTGGGTCGTTTCAAAGGTGCCAAGCTGCAGCAATTGGTGGTCCAGGTCTGCCTTTTTCAAATGCATCCAATGACCGCCTACCGCGATTTTCAAAATTACATCATGCTACCGCAATCAAGGTTCCCATTGGCTGTAAGGGCATGCTCCATGGCGGTGACACACCGCAGGGGCCCGGCATGCGCTACCGCGATGGTGCATCTTTCCATTGCATCCAATGACCGGCTCCACGGTGGCGGAGCACGCCTACTGCGATTTTCAAAATTGCATCATGCCACCGCAATCAAGGTTCCCATTGGCTGTAAGGGCATGCTCCATGGCGGTGACACCCCGCTGGGGCCAGGCGGTAGCTACCGTGATTTGTGTGCCTTACATCCACATGAGGCATCGCGATTTGGGTGGCGGAGCATGCCAAACGCCATTTGGCAATACATGGATATGTATCACTACCGCACTTGTGTATATGGGGATTGCTGGTGACACACCGCTGGGGCAGGCGGTAGCTACCGCGATTTGGGTGCCATACATTCACATGAGGCTCCGTGATTTGGGTGGCAGAGCATGCCAACTGCCATTTGGGCATGTCTCCATGGCTATCACTACCGCACTTGTGTATATGAGGAGTGCTGGTGACACACTGCTGGGGACAGGCGGTAGCTACAGCGAGTTGGGTTGCGGGGCATGCCAACCGGCATTTGGGCATGTCTCCATGGCTATCAATACTGCACTTGTGTATATGGGGAGTGCTGGTGACACACCGCTGGGGACAGGCGGTAGCTACCGCGATTTGGGTGCCATACATTCACATGAGGCTCCGCGATTTGGGTGGCGGAGCATGCCAACCGCTATTTGGGCATGTCTCCATGGCTATCACTACCGCACTTGTGTATATGGGGAGTGCTGGTAACACACCGCTGGGGACAGGTGGTAGCTACTGTGATTTGGGTGTCATGCATTCACATGAGGCTCCGCAATTTGGGTGGCGGAGCAAGTCAACCGCCATTTGGGGATGTCTCCATGGCTATCACTACCGCACTTGTGTATATGGGGAGTGCTGGTGACACACCGCTGGGGACAGGCGGTAGCTATCGTGATTTTGGTGCCATACATTCACATGAGGCTCTGCGATTTGGTTGGCGGAGCATGTCTACCGCCATTTGGGCATGTCTCCATGGCTACCACTTCCGCACTTGTGTATATGGGGAGTGATGGTGACACCGCTGGGGACAGGCGGTAGCTACCGTGATTTGGGTGCCATACAATTGCAATGGCCATCTGGCAAACATCAACATTGCACAGTGGCCACATAGTAAATGGCACATCATTGTGCACACAATGCCAATGTTCCATTTACTCCACTGGTGACTACACATGCCATGTTTGTGTATGTGATTTTGTAGATTGACATGTACTCCCTCACATGTCACCTGTGATATTGATGGTCCTGTACACAGGACAGTGTTGTTATGGACTCTACAATGCGTACACATGTCAATGTTTTGAGGTGCTGTGACAGTCACAGCAATGTTTGTCTCAATTAATGATGTTCTTTTTTACATGTCCTCTCATGTCTGATCATGCAAACAATCGTCATTTCTACTCAGACTGTGGTCATTGTGTTGTTGATGTGTGCCTGGTTCAAATGATGCATGAAGGTGTGTCAGGTACAGCAGCTAGGAATGAGACAATGGGGTTGATTTGTTACACATGCTGGATGCTATACTCCCAGGCATGCCCATGGTAATTTTGGACATATCCTTATGTGCATTCACATTGACCGAGGTGGTGATTGAGGGACTTGCTTTGTGTAGGCTAGGTATGAGACAGTGGGGTTGATTTGTTACACATGCTGGATGCTATACTCCCAGGCATGCCCATGATAATTTTGGCCATGTCCCTATGTGCATTCACATTGACCGAGGTGAGGTGGTGTTTGAGGGACTTGCTTTGTAAGTTTACAAGTGTGCCATTTGTGTAGCTAAAGGTGTCCATACATGTAGGCTGGTCTGTAACTCAAGTTTGATGACAATCACTGTTGGCGTTGTGTCATCCAGAACGTGAGATGCTGTACCCATCTCATGATGTATTGCATTGACATGTGTCCACTTTCATCTCAACTAGGAGCAGACCAAATCTGCTGTGTCACTTGACAGTGCATGGGGGATCAGGCGATCATCCAGAAATGCCGTCTGGATAGAGCCACCCTAAAGACCCTTTGTGATATGTTGGAGCCCCACATGCAGCTTCGCAGAACATATCCAACAGCTTTCACCCCAATGTATAAGGTGATGGTGGCCCTGCATTTTTTTGCCACTGAATCGTTCCAGCACACGGTGGCCAGCGCAGGTGGAATGTCACAACCCATGTTCAGCATGGTGCTGTGTGATGTACTGTCCGCAATGATGATCTACAAGGACAGATATATCCATTTCCCCAGGTGGCCTGAATTGGCAGCTGTGAAGGGAGATTTCTATCCCCTCGGACACATCCCCCATGATGTTGGTGCCATTGATTGCACCCATTTTGGGCTTGTGCCACCACACACACGTGAGCACATCTACAGGAATCGTAAACATTACCACTCCATAAATGTGCAAGTGGTGTGCCTGGCAGATATGATCATCTCACACGTGTGCGCCAAATTACCAGGCTCAGCCCATGACTCATACATCCTGCGGAACAGTATTGTACCCCAGCTGATGGCTAATCTGCTTCCCGAGCGTATATGGATTGTGGGTGAGTATGCCTACTCATATGGCGTGCTGGATGTGTGACCTGCTGCCCTCTGCCTCTGCGACATAGCAATGTTTATTTGTGTTTGTCACACCTAAGTGACTCTGCATATCCCAGCCGTCCCTGGTTGCTGAGCCCACTGCGGAATCCCAGGACCCCGGCTGAAGTCCGCTACAATGATGCCCATGGGAGAACACGTTGTGTGGTGGAGCGTACTTTTGGTCTGCTGAAGTCACGTTTCCGCTGCCTGGACAAGACCGGAGGTGCACTGATGTACTCGCCCGGGAAGGTGTGTCAGATTGTAGTGGCATGCTGCATGCTCCACAACCTAGCCATTCGCAAGGCGAGTCCCCTGATTCTGGATGATGATGATGAGGCCCCCGCCTGCAAACCAACCCGTGCCCAGTGATGAGGACAGTGGAGAGGAGGAAGGTGTTAACCTGCGTCAACAGCTCATCACCCGCAACATCACTTGAAGGTGGGTGACAATGTACAACGTACCAATTGTCTGATGATGTTGCAGTTGTTGTGAAGGTGTATGTGAGATTTCTGACAGCAGCCGGGTGCAGACTCAGTGGTGGCTGACAATGTTTCTGGGACAGTTAATTTAGGAACATCTACAGGATGTGAATGTTGACACTTGGTGCCCATTGTGATGTGTGCATGTGGGATTCTCTTGTTGTGAAGTGTTGTGTGATGTCTGTGATACTACACCCAGACTAGTGAATGTTGTTCTGTTGTGTTTTCCTAGGTGCCTTCAACCTCTCCTTGCCTACATACACTCCAGTCTCCTGGTACTTTGTAATCATGGTGAAGACTGTACATCCTGGAATAAAGACGGAGCAGACACAACAACTTGTGTGTAAGGATTTTTTATTTACAATGGTGACATGTGAGGGGTGAACATTTACATTAAGGTGATTAGTAGAGCTGTGAGTTGACAGTTCTGGTAAATGAGATAGTCGAGTAGTCACAACATTGATGTGGTGACCCAGTCCAACAGACAAATGCCATTCACAAGGCAGTGTGGGAAAGGACAGTCAACGAAGTCAATGCAGTGGTGAAGAGGATTGCCATCATGGCTGGCTCCATGACTGGCGTTTGCCAGGTGCTTTGCCTCCTGTTACTCCCAGGGTTTTCTTCGGGCGGCCCTTCATCGCTTGGCAGGGGGGGGCCCTGCTGTAGGGCCAGTGGGGTCTGAGGACTCACCATTCTCCGTGGCCGCAGGGGAGGATGGTAAACTTTCATCCTGCAGACCACCAGACTGGGGTGAAGGTGTTGGTTGTGGCGCAGGCCTGTCCCTCAGTACCGCCACTTGCTGGCCCAAGAGGTCCACAATATGTCCCATGCGGGTGTCGATGGACCTCAACAGCAGGATGAGCTTGCGGAACAGTTCGTCTGACCGGCCCGTTCGTCCCTTGGCCTGTTCATATGCCCCAAAGACTCTGGTGATGTGGTCCAGGGATTGGGTCCCAGCCTCTTGTTGTCTGTGGGTGTCCCAACTTCCCTGCTGCCATGGACCTGTTGCCTCACCACTGTAGGCACCCGAATCCTTTCCCTGCCCTCCTCAGTCGGTGGCGTGGGGTGGTCATCCTCTGGGACAGGGAGAGTGTTGCAGGCAGCACTGGTGATGGTGGCGGTGACGCACAGGCCGTAACAGCAGGGCTCTGCAATTACGTTGTTGGTGCAGCAGATGTGGTGGGGGGGACGATGGGGTCCTGGGACCTGTTGCTCCCTGGCACACCAGATGACCCGGCTTCGAGCTCATTGTCCAGAGAATCCCAGGAGTCAACATCCGAGAGTCCATGTACCGGGGGAGGGACTGGCTGTGCAGGTTGCTGGTGTTGTCCTCTGCAGTGAGTTCTTGGCCACCTGTGGGTCAGATGGGAGATGGTCATTGCATTGCACACCGAAAGCTTTGTGTAAGCTGTATTTCATTCACTGTTTGTACACCACATAGTTGACTGATCATCACATTTTGTTGTATGTGCACTACTGTGCCTCCTGACATGTTGCTGTGGTACATGCATTACTTGTCCATGGTGTGAGTTGTCAATACCTACCATGTGCTACGTGCATGATTTCTGAGTAAAGGGACATGTTGCCATCTAGGCTAGCACAGGGAAAAATATCTGTGAGGACTCTTTTTTGCTCACTCAGCCCTGTCAGACGTTACATCTGGCAATGAACAGGCCATTGTCATCTCCTGCATACCTTTGTCTTGTCATGTGCATATTTGGATTCGTACCACAAACCATGCTTTCTAGTTTCACATTTGGTCCTTGCTGCTCTGGCCCCATGGCACTTACACATGGAATTCAGTGCTGTGCATGATTGTTCCCAGACTTTCTCCTACATGTGCATTGGTGGGTCACACTTTGGTTGCTGTGACAGTCTCATTTGCTTAGCTGTGTGCACACTGTGAGTGGCAATAGGATCTGTGTGTGCAATGAGGGGGTTGGTGTTGTCATGTGTCACCATGTTTTTTGCAGACACTGGCTGTGTGCACATACTGGCTACTTACCTGTTCTGTTTTCCCATTTGGCTTTGACTTGACACATCTGTGTGTGTGTATGGTGGGGGCTTGCATCCTGCTCAGGAGTGTGGCTAGCAAGCATGATATGTCTACCTACCTGTTATTTTGTTTGTGGTTATACAATGGCTGACACATGCATCTGGGTGGGAGGGGAGGCTCCATCTTGATGGTCTGGGGGATGAGTTGGCCTGGGGTGAGTTGTTGTTCAGGCCTCCCACCCCCAAACACGCTCCCAGGGAAGATTGCTACCTACCTGTAAGTTTGTGTGGTGTACTGCAATGGCTTTCAACTGATTCTGGGTGGGGGGAGTGCTCCATCCTGCTGAGATGTGGGGCAGGGGGCATGGTGGGAGAGTGGTACAGGCCTCCCACCCACAAACACCCTTCCAGGGAAGATGGCTACCTATCTGTAAGTTTGTTTGGTGTACTTCAATGGCTTCCAACTGCTTCTGGGTGGGGGAGTGCTCCATCCTGCTGAGGTGTGGGACAGGGGGCATGGTGGGAGAGTGGTACAGGCCCCCCACCCACAAACACCCTTCCAGGGAAGATGGCTAACTACCTGTAAGTTTGTTTGGTGTACTGCAATGGCTTCCAACTGCTTCTGGGTGGGGAAGTGCTCCATCCTGCTGAGGTGTGGGACAGGGGGCATGGTGGGAGTAGTGGTACAGGCCTCCCACCCACAAACACCCTCCCAGGGAAGATGGCTACCTACCTGTAAGTTTGTTTGGTGTACTGCAATTACTTCCAACAGCTTCTGGGTGGGGGAGTGCTCCATCCTGCTGAGGTATGGGGCAGGGGGCATGGTGGGAGTAGTGGTACAGGCCTCCCACCCACAAACATCCTCCCAGGGAAGATGGCTACCTACCTGTAAGTTTGTTTGGTGTACTGCAATGGCTTCCAACTGCTTCTGGGTGAGGGAGTGCTCCATCCTGCTGAGGTGTGGGACAGGGGGCATGGTGGGAGTAGTGGTATAGGCCTCCCACACACAAACACCCTCCCAGGGCCCAGGGAAGATGGTTACCTACCTGTAAGTTTGTTTGGTGTTCTGCAATGGCTTCTAACTGTTTCTGGGTGGGGGAGTGCTCCATCCTGCTGAGGTGTGGGACAGGAGGCATGGTGGGAGTAGTGGTACAGGCCTTCCACCCACAAACACCCTCCCAAGGAAGATGGCTACCTACCTGTAAGTTTGTTTGGTGTACTGCAATGGTTTGCAACAGCTTCTGGGTGGGGGAGTGCTCCATCCTGCTGAGGTGTTGAACTGGGGGTATGGTGGGAGTAGTGGTACAGGCATCCCACCCACAAACACCCTCCCAGGGAAAATGGCTACCTACCTGTAAGTTTGTTTGGTGTACTGCAATGGCTTCTAACTGCTTCTGGGTGGTGGAGTGCTCCATCCTGCTCAGGTGTGGGACAGGGGGCATGGCGGGAGTAGTGGTACAGGCCTCCCACCCACAAACACCCTCCCAGGGAAGCTGGCTACATACCTGTAAGTTTGATGTGGGTTATGTAATAGCTGACACATGCTTCTGGGTAGGGTGGGGGGAGGGCTCCATCTTGCTGATGCAGTGGGACAAGGGGGCCTGGTGGGAGTTGTAGTGCTTTCTGCCTGTACACATGCCTCCATGGTAATGTTGCTAGCTATGTTTGGGATGTATGGGAGTGAGTGGATGTTGGATCTGTGAGACATGTTTTTGTGAGTGTGTGGTGCAGATGAATGGAATTTGTCCTAGGTGGTGTAGCTTTGTAGTTGTGCAAGACAGTACATAGCAGTGTGGTGGTAGTCATTTGTTTGTACTTACCAGCCTCCACTCCCCCGGGTACTCCTGTGAGACCTCTGGATGCAGTATGGCAAGCACCTTCTCCTCCCATGCTGTGTATGGTTTTGGTAGTATGGGAGGGCCACCGTCAGTCCTCTGAGTCAGCTCACGGTTCTTGCACCTCCTCTCTTTGACAACCCTCTTCAAGTCATGCCACCGCTTCGTGATTTCCTTTTTTGATCGTGGGGTGGGCCCTACTGCATTAACCTTCTCGACTATTCTTGCCCACATTTGTGTTCTTGTGGATAATGGTGTCTGTTGGACCAGGCAACCAAACAGTTGTGGTTCCACTCTGACTATCTCATCTACCATGACTGTCAACTCACTCTCTGTGAATTTGGGCATTTTATGTGTTGCCATGGAATGTGGTGTGCAAAGTGGTTGTGGGTGCAGAGGTGTGAGTGGTGGGTGTGGTTGTGATGTGTATGGTGTGTGATGTGCAGGGGGGTTAGTAGTGCAGGTGTGGAAGTGGTGGTGGTGCTGTGTGTGGTGTGGCTAGTGATGTTGTGTTCTTTGCCTCTCCTTTAAGCTGGGGTGTATGTCCCTTCACTCCTGGAGTATTGCAAAGGATTGTGGTCAGGGAAAGGGCTGGTTTTATACTCAGCTATGTGGGTGTGTCCAAATGGGGTATTGCTGTCAGGTGTGTTGTGTGTGTTGTCTTGGGAATTGTATTTTTCTTTTTGTCATTTGGTTGTGTCATTGGGGTGTGTTTTGTGTTTTTGGGGGGCATGGCTAGTTTGCTGTGTGCACTTTTTGGCCTTATTGTGGGTTTTTTCATTCATCTGCCATATTTTTCACGGGTCGTCCGCAGCGGTGGCTATGCTGCAGCTCTTCCGCCGGCTCTCCCATTCATCACTGTTTGCGACCGCGGCGGTCGGAAACAGCGGAACGTACCGCGGGACCATCGGGGATATCCTAATTTCCCGTGCAGTGTCTCTGCTATACTTGCGGCGGGTTGGTGTTTTTCCACCACGAATCTGACCGCCACAGACGGATTTTGGCCATTTCCGCCCTCTACTGGCAGTTTTTCTTGACCCGTTCCGCCGGGGTCGGTGTTCTTGGGCGGTTGATTCTAATTTCCCCGTCGGTTATTCTACGGTGCCGGCGGGCGGTTGTTTTCCGCTTCCATGGCGGTTGGGGTGGTTTTCTAACTGCCATCCTAATAGACCTCAAAATGTTCACCATCTAGCTAAACAACATTAAACGTAATGGAAAATTCATTCGAATTATTAAAAAAATGAATAAGGGAACAATGGGTATTTAGCATAGGGGCATGGTACGCCCTGCAGAGAATTATTATAAAGAAGGGCCAATGAGGGAGGTAAACAATATTCTCCAATGAGGGAGATGGTGGGTCCTTAATTTTAGGGAGGTTAGACCATCTGATAATTTCAAACTTAAAAAGATACCTCATGTGATAATTGCTAAAGGTATTGGGTAATCAAAATGATCGAATAAAGGGTCAATTGATTTCCAAATTATTTAATTCAGTTAATCTTAGAAAAATATTCATTTAGCCTAACATGAAAGTCTTTGACATTCAAGTCACACATGATGACAATACAAAATTACACATGTAACAAAAAATATTACGAAATCGAACAGTCAACACTTAATTTGAGCAGGTGGTTTCAGGTGGGGCCACCAACACTCTTTTTTTGGGACCAGCACTTATTTTTGCTCTTCGGGCGTCCTACACATGCTGAATAGCTTTATGGAAGTTAAAAGAAGAAATCAGCCGGTTGTCCGGATAAGGGAAGACTTGAATCCCTCTTGCATGAATTGCACCTACTAGTGCTGCCAACACTTTGGTGAACACTCTTGGTAAAGTTATTAGCACCATTAAAAATTCTTCAATTTGGAAGTACCACAACACCTGAAGTACTTCTTCGATTCTTTATGTATAGCAACATGTAGATATGCATCTAAAAGGTCCAAAGACACCAGGAAATCTCCTTTACTCAAATAGTGAAAGGCCCTTTGCAGCCATATCATTTTGAACTTTATGTAAAGGACATTTTCAAATTCAGGCCAGACCTGTTTTAACTGACACCTTTTTCACCAGCTACAGGATTGAGTAGAATCCCTCCCACCTCTGTGAGATAGGAACCAGGGCAACAGCTCTTTCTTCAGTAACTTCTTGATTCCCTCAAACACTACAAGGCTTTTCTTCAGATTCCTCAGAAGAAGTGCCCCTCGAAAATAGTTGCGGGGTAGCCTGAAACACTGGCTGATACCCCTGCTGAATAATGTCCAGGACCTACTGGTCCTTTCTTGACGATGTCCATTTGTCTGCTATACAATTCAATGTCAAAACAAACTTTATTTTGCAAACATTATTATAAAAGTACATAATTAAAACCTTTTATACAATCATTATAACAGCAGTTCATAAGAATATTAAAAAGTAAATAAGTGAATTCATAAGAGTAACAAAATTACAATGCTACACCTTTTATAAACAAGACATAGGTTCACAGAATTGGAAACTAGCACACATCCACTTGCAAATACATACCTTGCTTTAAAATTATCTACCACTCAGCCAATTCTCTTACAATTCTTTGGTCATATAAAAATAATTTAATGAGGCCTGTAATACCAAGGGTTTGCAAACATTACTAGGAGTTGTAGGAATGGTTAACAAAATTGTAGGATACATTTTGATTGACATTAAAATCATCAACAACTTGCTGCTAACTACTGTATTGGATGAAAAACAGTAAATGGCTTGGCAAAGGGCACTACCCACAGTCCACTATTTTTGTTATAGATAGTATTGCAGCTATACATATGATGAAGAGACAGCTCTATAAACCCATCTTTAATAATGATAGACTCCAAAGTCTTAGTAGGATGTCTAAGTGAAGGGAATTTTCTATTGAAACCATAAAGGAAGCCCACATTGTCAAGAATTCCTGTCATACGAGGGGAGGAAAACAGTACCTGCTTCGTGAAGAGCAGTGTTCCGGAGTGGTGCTCCAGTAAGGCAAGAACGGAGGTAGGTCGAGTCGTTACTCCCTGGGCCGTGTCTTGCCCCATCGTCACCTGTGAAGGACCCGGAAGCTCTACCGGTCAACCATTGAGCTTCGCTTTTTGACTCGGCTGAGTCCAAGCGCAGTGGCGCTTTTGCTGGTTGGAGTCGTAACTCCCAGCCCGACCAGAGACACAGGGACTGCCAGCTGTAACGCACACCAGGAGGTGTTTGCCGCGTTACAGACTCGGAAGTCCACAGGATCGATCGAGCGGCTGCTCTCGGTTCAGTCTTCTTGCTTGTGATTGGGGTATCGGTGACGCATCACCAGGAGGTGACTCCGCGTCCCGGTGCAGTCTGAGGAAGAGGTTGAGCGGCTGCTCCCTTCAGGTAGAGACCCCGGCTGGGTGTTTCCCTGACTCCTCGATTCTCCCCAACACTCTTCGTGCCCCTCACAGCCTACCGATTGGCATTGTCGGCCATTTCATTTCTGCCCTCTGTTGGCATACGCCGGGATCGGCGTATATGCAGAGGACGGTTAGGACCATCCGTGCTGTGGGCTGGTAACGTACTTAGCCTGGAGGATTCCAGTGACTATAACTTTTGTTTGTTCTTTGTATTTTATTTGCCTTCATTAAAAGAACTAACCCTTCACAAGTGGTTGCGTCCTCATTGTCGTGTCTGTTAAACGATCCTGAGACGTTCAGGGCGTTACAAAATATCCGACCTTAATAACACTAACTGTCTCCCGGTCGATAACAGACATGGCAACACTTGATGATGTGCTGGCTGCTTTAGCGGCCATGCAAGTTGAAGTGGCTGCCTCTAGGCAAGAAGCAGCCGATGTAAAAGCCAGACTGGATGCTATCCAATTGGACCCGCTCACGCCCAGCACCTCCCTCACGAACCAGACCCCTGCGGTAGTAGTGGAAATGCCGGTAGCCATCCCCTTGGCAACACCAGAGAGGTACAGTGGGGATCCTAACACAGTGCAGGTATTCCTCACACAAGTGGCGCTACATTTATCGTGCAAACCAAAGGCGTTCCCCACGAGTCAGGCTCGTGTGGCTTTCCTTATATCCTATTTGGCTGGAAACGCGGCACAATGGGCCGTACCTCTGGTGAGCAGGGACGACCCCCTCTTATGTGATTGGGGTGCTTTTCGCGAGGAATTCCTGAAGGTATTCGACAGAAGGGCTGACTCGTACACGGCGGACCGTGAAATGCTTGAGTTGAGACAGGGATCCAACGACCTGGTGCAGTATCTCAACGCGTTCCGAAGGCTGGTTGCGGAAACCAAGTGGCCTGTTGCTAAACAGACGGCGCTCTTCCATCAAGGGCTGTGCGATGAGCTCAAGGACGCCGTGGCTCATATTGACCCTCAACCCAAGACATGTGAGGGCCTTATCAACCTGGTATTACGGCTGGAACATAGGCTAAGTGAAAGAAAGGGGGATCATGGGAGAAAAGGAAAATCCCTTCCATCCTATGTGACGGTGGGAAGTCCTGAAACTTCCACCGCATCCAAGGGAGAACCCATGGACATCAGCGCAATACGAGCGAGCCTCACAGCCACGGAGAAAGAGTCACGCCGTAAACAAGGATTGTGCCTATATTGTGGCAAAAAAGGCCACTACGTACGTGAATGCCCTGCCAAACCGAAGACGTCACGTTATCAGGCCAACCGGTCGGTAACAGCCGTGGTGGACATACCGGCGGAAAACTAGAGGACTCCAAGACCAGAGAAGGGGCATCTCGGAGTCACTCATCCATCCCTTCACTTTCCAACTCGGTCACTAAGGGACAACGACACCTGTTTATCACGGTGCACGTGGGAGTGCATGACCAGTGGATACCCGTTGTGGCCATGGTGGATTCAGGGGCCACTGGCATGTTTATGGACCACAACGAGGCATGCAGGCTAGGGCTAGTGCTTCTTCCCAAAGCAGTACCCGAAGACGTCTATGCGGTAGACGGAAGGCGATTGGTGACGGGGCCCATCGGACAGCACACGGGGGTCCTTCCGATGAGATATGGGAGGAACCATTTGGAACAAATCGATTTTAACATCATCCGAGCGCCCCAATATGGCGTCATATTGGGATTGCCGTGGCTACAGAAACACAACCCCTTTGTGGATTGGCCAACACATCGCATCGAAATGACGTCACCGTATTGCATCCTGCATTGTGGAATAAGAACGGAATCCCTTGACGCAGATGAGAGCGGGAGTCAGACGGTGGCTACAGCGGCAGAAAAAGATGTGGCTCTCCCCCAGGCTTATCACAGTTTTGAGGATGTATTTGATGAGGTGAAGGCGGAAGTGCTACCACCACATAGACACTTTGACTGCCAGATCGACCTGGTGCCAGGGGCCAGCGTTCCCAGCGGCAGGCTGTATGCCCTGACGGAGCCTGAAAACGTGCATCTCCGGGGGTACCTGGATAAACTCCTCAAGCTAGGATTCATCCGCCCGTCCAAGTCTCCGGCCGCCTCGCCACTCTTCTTCATCCCGAAGGCTAATGGGGAGCTGAGAGCCTGTGTGGACTTTAGGGCATTGAATGCGATAACCATAAAAAATCGGTACCCCTTGCCTCTCATCAGTGTACTTCTGGAACAGGTCAAGAAAGCTCGTATCTACACCAAGTTGGATTTGAAAGGGGCATACCATCTGGTGCGCATGAGGGACGGAGACGAGTGGAAGACCGCCTTTAAGACCAGGTTTGGCCTTTTTGAGTACCTCGTTATGCCGTTCGGTCTGTGCAACGCCCCGGCAGCCTTTCAGTACTTTTTGAATGAGGTATTCAGAGAGGAGTTGGATATCTACGTGGTCGTATATATCGACGACATCCTCATCTATTCGTCCAGTGTGGAGGAGCACGTACACCACGTCAAAGCTGTGCTCCAAAAGCTGAGGGAAAACATGCTGTTTTGTAAACTCAGCAAGTGTGACTTCCACGTCACATCCGTGGAATTCCTCGGAGTGATGCTGAGTCCAGAGGGACAGGAGATGGCAGAACGAAAGATCAAGGCGGTGAAAGAATGGCCGGTGCCCCAAAGCGTGAAGGACGTCCAAAGTTTCATTGGCTTCGCCAACTTTTACAGGCGGTTTATAGATGGATTTTCAGGAGTGGTGGCCCCAATCACACAGCTACTGAGGAAGTCCAAGGAGTTTGTCTGGTCGCCTGAAGCGAACAAAGCCTTTGAGGCCCTGAAAAGCGCCTTTGGTAAGGCGCCGGTGTTGGCTCACCCCGATCCGGATCTCCCCTACGTGGTGGAAGCGGACGCGTCGGATGTGGCGCTGGGGGCTATCTTGTCCCAACGCAACCACGACACAGGGGTGCTTCATCCCGTTGCGTACATGTCCCGCAAACTCAACGACGCCGAACGCAACTACCATATTGCGGAGAAGGAGCTTCTCGCAATCAAGGACGCCTTCACCGAATGGAGGCATTGGTTGATGGGGGCAAGACATGTGGTATCGGTGTACACGGACCATCGGAACCTACAGTTCATGACGGCCACTAGACACCTTTCTCCCAGGCAGCTGCGGTGGATGATCTTCTTTGCGGGGTTCAACTTCCGCATCACATATCGGCCGGGGACGGAAAACCGGAAGGCGGACGCCCTGTCCCGTCAATCTGCAGTTAAGGAACCATTGCCTGCAACCGAGCGTTCCATCATTTCCCCGAGGATGGTATTGGGGGTTATCCAACCGGATACTTTCCTGAGGGGAATAAAGAGAGGGATCAGGTCATTCGCATGGCGGAGGTGGCTCCACAGTCACAGAGAATGGCAGCTGAAGGACGGGATACCCCTGAAGGGCAGGTGCCTATTGATACCCACGCCTAGGCTAAGGAAACAAGCATTCATCTGGTGCCATGACTCTCCATGCGCAGGTCATTTGGGCTTTGAAAAAACGGTGGCTAGCATGGGACGGCATTTCTGGTGGCCAACCATGAGAGTGGATGTCAGGAGGTGGGGACAGGAGTGTCCTACGTGTGCTACCATGAAGGCCGACCATGGCCGAACCCAAGGGCTCTTACATCCACTTCCGACCCCGGATAGACCATGGGATAGCATATCACTGGACTTCGTGGTGGGCCTACCGGTAGACCAGGGGATGACGGCAATACTGGTGGTGGTGGATTACTTGACGAAAATGGGGCACTTCATCCCCTGCAAGAGAGTCCCTACGGCCGGGGAATTGGCGTCACTACTCCTAAAGAATGTGGTACGACTGCATGGATTACCTGGGGTGATCGTGTCGGACCGGGGGTCGCAGTTTACTGCGCAATTCTGGAAGACTTGGTGCACTGCGCTGCATGTTAAGACCGCCCTGTCCACCAGCTACCACCCTCAAACGGACGGCCAAACCGAGCGCCTGAACCAAACGCTCAAACAGTATCTGCGATGTTTTGTGGACCAGGGCAGGGAAGAATGGGTCGACTTGCTATGGGTTGCAGAGATAGCCTATAACAACGCCACTCACAGCTCCACACAGTCATCTCCGTTCTATAGCAACTATGGCCAACATCCCAGGTTCTTGCCATTTCTACATCCGTTCAGAGAGGACAGGATTCCCGCCACAGCGGACAGGGTGGCACACATAAAAGACACGTTGATGCGCTCAAGGGCTGTCCTAATAGAGGCCAAGAGAAGATACAAGGCTGTGGCAGATAGGAAGAGAAGGCCCGGGCCACTGTACCGCACTGGAGACTACGTCTGGATATCCACAAGAAACATGAGGTTTCGAAAGAACAGTGTGTTCCATCCCAAGTACATGGGCCCCTATCGAATTACCAAGTGTATGGGTCCCGTGAACGTGAAGGTGTGCTTGCCCCAGTCATTGCGGATACACCCTGTCTTTCATGTATCATTGCTCAAACCAGCACCCTCCAAGCCGTCTGGGACACCTAGGCCGGTATGCGTGGAGTCGGAGGTGGAGTATGAAGTGTCGGGCATACGGGCGTCCAAATGGCGCAGGGGGAAGCTGTGGTACCTGGTTGCGTGGAAAGGCTATGGCCCGGAGGAGCATTCATGGGAACCGGCTGAAGGGGTTCATGCTCCGCGCTTGGTCTCCTTGTTCCATCGGCGTTTTCCTGCCAGCGCTGGACCCGTGGGGAGCCGCTGAGAGGGAGGATGTACTGTCAAGAATTCCTGTCATACGAGGGGAGGAAAACAGTAACCAGCAAAAACGGACTACATCTCCCAGGATGCTTAGCGGTTGAGAGGTTATGTAAACAGGAGAGCTGTTACATAACTCAAGGGAAACACGCCCTTATGTAAACAGGAGAGCTGTTACATAACTCAAGGGAAACACGCCCTTATGTAAACAGGAGAGCTGTTACATAACTCAAGGGAAACACGCCCTTATGTAAACAGGAGAGCTGTTACATAACTCAAGGAAAACACGCCCTATAAAGGGAGGAACCGGGAGGTACAAGGCTGTCGGATATTGTGTTTACACCAACGTACCTGCTTCGTGAAGAGCAGTGTTCCGGAGTGGTGCTCCAGTAAGGCAAGAACGGAGGTAGGTCGAGTCGTTACTCCCTGGGCCGTGTCTTGCCCCATCGTCACCTGTGAAGGACCCGGAAGCTCTACCGGTCAACCATTGAGCTTCGCTTTTTGACTCGGCTGAGTCCAAGCGCAGTGGCGCTTTTGCTGGTTGGAGTCGTAACTCCCAGCCCGACCAGAGACACAGGGACTGCCAGCTGTAACGCACACCAGGAGGTGTTTGCCGCGTTACAGACTCGGAAGTCCACAGGATCGATCGAGCGGCTGCTCTCGGTTCAGTCTTCTTGCTTGTGATTGGGGTATCGGTGACGCATCACCAGGAGGTGACTCCGCGTCCCGGTGCAGTCTGAGGAAGAGGTTGAGCGGCTGCTCCCTTCAGGTAGAGACCCCGGCTGGGTGTTTCCCTGACTCCTCGATTCTCCCCAACACTCTTCGTGCCCCTCACAGCCTACCGATTGGCATTGTCGGCCATTTCATTTCTGCCCTCTGTTGGCATACGCCGGGATCGGCGTATATGCAGAGGACGGTTAGGACCATCCGTGCTGTGGGCTGGTAACGTACTTAGCCTGGAGGATTCCAGTGACTATAACTTTTGTTTGTTCTTTGTATTTTATTTGCCTTCATTAAAAGAACTAACCCTTCACAAGTGGTTGCGTCCTCATTGTCGTGTCTGTTAAACGATCCTGAGACGTTCAGGGCGTTACACACATAAACCATAGCTTTATTTCTGATGCTTCCAAGGGGTTATGTTGAATTATTAATTCAAAAATAAATAAATAAATATATAAGTGAATAAAAGAACACATTTAAAATACCACACAGAGTACAGAAACATTTTATACTTGTGGGCCACATAATACCATCATCAGAGATATCTCGTTCTAATACTAACTACGCAACTAATAACATTAATGACTGCACAACACTTTCGGGCGATTCTAACTGCTGAAGGTATTGGAAGCCCAATTTATATGGCTTAAAATGAATTGGATGTAAAATTGGCACTAAAAATCGTGAAAATATTGTCTTATATAAAGAGCATAACATGAATTGAGGATTGGACTGAACGATTATCGCAAGTGCACAAAGGAAGACTGTCAAACCATGATCCTTGATGCGGAAAAGCAAAGGAAGAATGCAATGTACCCAAACGTAACCTTGTTAAATAAAATCTGTATCAGGGTTTCCCTACACACATTAGATAAAACTGCAGGTCATAACGGGTCTAGAGCAAAATATCTGTCCATCGAGGCATCATTAAGGCGTTAGCTTGGCAAGAGCTCTGACAGTGATCATAAAAGAGAGACCTTATCCAAGCTTTCATCACAGAGCCTAGTAATTCCAGATTGTAATACAACTCAGGTGCCCCCAGGCTCAAAAAAGTGCCCTTAATATATGCTAGCCTCGGGACATGAGCGACGGTGTCAAGGGTCATGCAGTCGCTGATTATACTATTAGTGAGACCAAGCTCACTTGATTGCCATATCCTTTTCCAAAACAAAAGGGGTGCTAGTCCTAATAGATCTTCCAGATAGGACAAGCCAACCTCAGAATGACAAAAAAGAGTGGCTGTGTCTGAAGAAACTGATAATACACTTCGCAAAAGACTATTTTGTATCTTATGGAGATTATTACTATTACAATGCCCACACACACCTGCCCCATAAGAGGCAACAGAAATACATTTAGATTTAAACAAAGTCAACATTTCCTTCACTGGCCTGTGCCCCCAATGTAGATGAAAAACAGAAAATTCCTTCAATAGCACTTGAAAATTGTAATGCTCTTCATGACAGCATAGGTGCCCATTTAAATATGGGATCGAAAGGAACACCTACATAACTAAAAATATCAACATTTAAACCTGGGGATCCCTCTATATATTAGTTTTTGACTTGGTACTTTTAGGCCCACAGATTAAAATAAACTACTTAGATTAGTTAACCTTCAAGTCTAGGGCGCACATGAGCTCGCTGAAGACCATTTGCAGTCCTAGCTATAAGGACAGTGTCATCTGGGTAAAGGAGAGTGGGCATAAATAGATTCCCCACCCTATTAGTCCCCTTTTGAAGGAGGTGCCCTTCAAGGCCGTTTGCATAAATTAAAAATAAAAATGAGCTAAAATACATCCTTGTCGGACTCCCTGACTACAATTTTTGGAGGACGTACAACTTCCAGCAGGAGAATAACGAATCCTTATCAAAGGTCTCAGTGCAATCTACGTAAAAGTATGACTTGAGGTTTTTCCACCCCATAGCTTTCTAACATGTTCCATAATTTAAAGCATTATATCAGGTGAAAAGCTCATGACAAATCCATAAAAGCCAAGTGCAAAGCAGTATTTTTAGTATAGACATATTTACCAATTAAAAGGGACATTGTTCAGTGGTCCCACTCACTTGCCTAAAATCATGCTGGCGGTCCGAAATAATATTATTGGTCTCCGCCCAGTCCTCCAATCTCACCAAAAGTACTCCTCCTAAAATCTCCATGGTAGAGTCCAACAAGGATATTAGACAGTACCACGCAGGGCTCGACCTGTCCCCTTTTTTAAAAATTGGTACAATGACTGCTTCCTTTGACATAAGTAAAAGGGACCGGATTATTGCAGCACAGAATACATTTGTGGGAAGTGGGGTCCATAGGTCTACATCTTTTTTAAGGTGTCCACAGGAACACCGTCCAGGCACGGGGCTTTACCACTTTTATTCTTTTTAATAGCTGAAGCTACCTCATCAACCCCATAGTCAAACTAAACTCTAAAGCCCTGGCCCGATCAACCGGTGTCATCTCCCAAAGATCTTGCTCTCTGCACGGGTTGTTCTTAGAATCAAATGGTTGTGAAAAGTCAGAAACCCAAGATTCCTCTGAAATTAGACAATCAATCTTGGTTGAGGGTCCTGATGTAAACAGGGGTCGATATACCACATCCCAAAATAATCTTGAATCCCTTGATTTCCCTGCCGTAAGGAGATCTGTCCATGCTGTTTCTCTGAGCTCAGATTTCATCTCCGATGAGCGTGGCTTTATATAAAGATCTTGCTAACATGATGTTCTCCTGAATCCTTGCAACCAATTTCGAGGCCAACTTCAATGCTGCATTAGGTTTAGAGTAAGCTACGTTAAACCAACGCTGTGTGGGTGGGGTGTGGGACTTACTTTCCAAGGTTAATAATTCGGAAACTGCGAGACATAGCCTGGCAAAACTATCTATTACTACACTAGCAGGTATGTTAATTGCTAAACACCTAATTATTTAATCTTGGTTTTGGGACACTATAGAACTCAAAGAATGTAACAGTTCAATGGCGGCCCACTTAATGCGAAGACCACTATTCGCTGAAAAATAATGGGAAGTGTTCCCATAGTTTTGCCCACGCTTGACTGCTGATTACTAAAAGTCAAAACAAGGGGATTGCGGTCGCTCATACAAATAGGTATAATTTTAAACTCAATATCCCCCTATTAGCTGCTGATGGGGATGATGGGCCCAAGTGGAATTGGATCGGAGTGCAGTAGAAGTGGACAGTGCAGCAGCTTGTGTCCAGACTTCTCCCCAGATGGTTCGTCCAGGCCTCGATCCCTCCCCCAAAAGGTCTGGTTTGTTCTCTTTGCCAAGAACTATGGTCCAAAGGTTCTTTGTGAAGCAAATAATGCCCCCCTAAATGGAGGTTTCATTAGGGCCAACAATTTTCTTTCCTCCACGGATTTCTTACTAGATTCTCAAGCTGGGATGTATTAGATTTTTAAGTGTTTGCCTTTTAGGCCCTCATCCACATTTTTCTTCATGCTGCCATTGCTCAACCTTCTATTGAAACGGCTGCACCAAGGCAATATTAGGAAACATCGACAAGTACCAGAACCGCTGCTCTATTATCGAAAGTGTTGTTGAAAAGTCCATCCCTTGGTTGACCTGCTCAGCCATTTTTTGGAAATCCATTAATGAGGAGTGCATTGTTTAATTAGTATATATGTATCCACAGATTGGAAAAGTTGCCTCAGCATACACCCTCTTGACAGCCAAACTCACCCTCTTATCCACTGGAGCCAATCGAGACGTGCCCTTTGATATAATTGTCCCTTGAAAGATAAATAGGGCATCAAAGAGTCTGCTTTGACTATCTGGAGAAATTCTCCTGCAAAGCCTTGAATAGGGTATCTCCTCACCCCTCATGTAGTGGTACTGGAGGAAAAACACTTGCTATTCCTCCTCAGTCTTAATTTCTGAAAAAGGCCAAAATCTTTTAAGGTCACTGTTCTGTAAAAAGCTACCCTTAACCTCTCCTTCCTCTACATTCACTTAACCGCCTCTTCCTCTAGCTCCTGGTCAATGCCAGGGAACAATTATATGTAAGTTAGCGCACACCAAGTGTAAACATGAAGTCACATTTCATACAAGTAAACAAATGAGGCGTGCAACTCAGAGTCGAGGAAGCCCACCTCGCAACTAAACAAGCAAACTGCTGGTGAACAGACACCAGTATACTGAGTGCACTGCTAGACATAAATGAGAAACAATTCTAATGTTTTTTCCGTTTAGAGAAAATCAACGTGAGTTTGAACTCTTTGAAACAGCAATCTAATAGTCAATAAACACAAAGCTTGTCACAGAATGACTGTATTTGTAAGTCAATCACACAACAACAATCAAATTGAACAGAGCATCAATATGCAAATTACAAAGGAAAAGAAACCACATTGATACAATCAGTGACGGACTGCACAAAGGCAGTGAACTTGATCGTCAGTTCTTAAAGAGAAAAAAAGCCCAATGCATTTCGGGATGGTTCACATCCCTTCTTCAGGGGCAGCTGTGGGAAAAAAGGAGATAACATTGGAATCTAATGCATTGCAAAAAAACTCAAAGTTATCGTACTAGAACAATAACAAGATGCATCGTATCAAAGGCACAGGAAACGAAGAACTGGTCTGGATCAGGCAAAAGCAATTCACCAGAAACATCGTGAGGAAATCGGAGGTGATGTCATGCTTGAGATAGAAACAAACAGGTCCCAAGTATTTTACAAACTGAAAAATGTGTACAAAGTACCCCAGAGGTTGCCAAAATGAGAATGTGACGAGAAAAAAAAGGTGAAGGAGTCTCCCGTGGAGCTGAACAGAGTGAGAAGACATAAAGAATAAGGAGTTCTTACTGATTCAGAAAAGACGATGTTACTCGGTACGGGGTTGACAGAGATGGCAGCAAGTGGGAAACGCATACGTCGGAGCGCTGTGTAAAGAGAGGAAATCTGAGAACAAAGGCCAGCTGAATAATGAGCTTAGTGCTAAATAGGAAACAGAACAAAACTTACTGGATGGTAACGTGCTTGAGTTCCGAAAAACAGAGTTAAACCCAATGGATGCCCGAAGGCGTGGTTTATTAAATACGCTGACGAACTGTGAAACAAACGAAGAAAATAGAAAATTCAAGCGGGGTGGAGCATGACACGATGATGCTACGGACTGAACAGAATGCTGAAAGAGAGAGGCAAGAAACTTACCACTGGGACGTATGGTATAGGACAGGAAAGCAACTAAGGCTGGGAACCTCCGGATAAGAAAGTGACGCGGGCAAACAGAATCAGGAAGTTAAATAGACAACCACGTGAGCACGTACAGACGAGCCTGATAGTAATAGAAAGAGGACTGCGGTGTGGGCTGCGGGCCGACAAGAAAACTGGACTCTAATGTGCTGCACAGGTGGAAAGGAGTCATGTGTATATGAAGCAAAATAGAAATGAGCAAAATGTAAAACAATGAAACGGCTTGAAAGAAAGGTGGGTGGATGTAGCGCAACAAGGTGGGAATGAAAAACCAAGAGTAGAGCGCTAATGATGGATCGAAGTCAGGCATGGGTGTATGGCTAGAGGTAGAAGGTGTCGAAGAAATTGTGGAAATGTAATGAGGTGCTGGAATGTGAGAAAAAGGAAAAGATACTGAGAAAGCAGTAATACGAGCAGTGACAGATGTGGAGAGATAAACAACCAATCCAATGTGAGACAGGGTAAATGATAACTAGAAATGCAGAGTGCACTGCAGGAGAAAATGAATGAAAAATAGAAATCGTGATTGCTAAAATAAATGAATAAGAACAGTGCTGAATTGCTCAGTCTGAGGCAGACATACAATCTACGGACAATGGGTGAAAATAACACGCGTGACATAAAGACTGAAACCAGAAGAAGAACAGTTCTGGATTCCGCAGTCTGAGACGGACGTGCAAACTGCGGGGAAGAAAGACAAAATGACACATGTACATGTTATAAAAAGCATTGCATTTCTAATCTGTCATTGAGTCCGAAGGGTAGCAAGGTCTGTAAGTACTTGGTCCACCAAACTTCTCTCTGTGAAAGTAACCTTTCTGTGTTAATCTGGGTGTTGCGAGGCATCATTTCAAGTATGGTGAATCTTAATTGTGCAATAGTGTGGTGGTGTTCTGACCAATGTACAGACAAGGGAGATTTGAGACTGTTAGTACGGATTGAGCTTTTGTGTTCTGAAATCCTAACTTTGACTTTGCGGGAAGTTTTGCCAACATACATTGAATGACATTTGATGGTGTAAATGACATTAGTGCTGTCACAGGTGCCAGTGTATCTGAGTTTGATAACTTTGCCTGAACGTGGGTGGTGAATGACATTGCCAGTGATAACATTATGGCAATTGACGCAATTATGACACTTCTGCATGCCTTTAAACTCGTCATGATCAACTGTGGGTGTAGCTGACAATATATCTTTGATATTTTTACTGCGAGTGAATGCGAAGATTGGTTCAGAGTAGAATAGACCGTTGAAATCTGGTTCCTGTTTGAGAACTTCCCATCTGTTTTTGATGATCTGACGGATGCGCCGTGAACTCGTGGAAAATGTGGAAACGAATACATGGCGATTCTGAGGATTTTTCTCTGAAGGAGTGAGGAGTTCTGTGCGCGTTTTTGTGGAAGTTCTGGATATGGCTGTCTCAAGGACTGTTTCAGGATAACCACGCTCTTTGAATTTCGTAACTTGTTTTTGAAGTGATGAATCCAGAAGTTGACTGTCAGAAACGATTCTCTTAATCCTAATGAACTGGGAGTACGGAAGATTGCGAATGAGTGACGGAGGGTGAAAACTGGAGTGAAGTAGAAGGTTATTTCTGTCCGTAGGTTTAGAATAGACTGTCGTTGCTAAAGAGTTGGATTGTTTCATGATCAGTACATCCAAAAAGGACAATTGTTCTGTGCTGATGTTGTATGTGAACTGGATGCGTGTTTTTTTTTTATTTAGTTTACCAATTTGTTGGACCAGTATAGCTTCAGAATTCTTCCAAATCAAAAAAATGTCGTCAATGAACCTTGCGTAAAATGCAAGGTTGTCACTCCAGATGCTGTCAGAAAAAATGTGATCATGTTCGAACTTGGCCATGAACGTGTTGGCATAGGCAGGAGTGCCGGGAAAAACCCATAGACGTGCCGCTTATCTGTAGGTAGAAATCATTGTTCCACTGTAAATAACTGTGTTGGAGACAGAAAGTGAGGAGCTCCAAGATGAAAACTTTGTCTATGGCAGTTTCTGGTAACTGAAGTAATGCCCATTCGCTGGCTTCCAGGCCTTCAGACAGTGGAATAGATGTGTGTAGGGATGTCACATCGATCGAACAAAGAACCCATGATTCTGAAAAATTGTGGACTTGATTGAGAAGAGATAAGAAGTGAGTAGTGTCCTTAATGAAGCTTTTCCATGTTTGTACAAACTTTTGAAGGAAGTGATCCACAAGTTGGCCTGCTGGCATGAAGATCGAATCACATCCAGACACAATGGGCCTGAACGGTGGGTCTTGTAAATTTTTGTGTATCTTTGGCAGCATGTAGAGTTTGGGTCGTCTGGGATGAGAAACTGTAAGAAAACTTCGGATTTTGTGAGTGATCCAAACCATTTCTTCAGCGTGATCTAAAATCTGAGTCAAAGTATGTTGAAATAACAATGTAGGATCTTCATCAAGTTTTATGTAGGTGGTGGTATCTTGTAAATGAAGATTAACTTTGTCTTCGTAGAATGCTCGGTCCATAATAACCAAGGCGCCACCTTTATCTGCTGGTTGCAATGTAAGTCTGTTGTCCTTGGCTAAATTGTTGATAATGGCAACTTCATGTTTTTTCAGGTTAGTGGGAAATGGTTGCTTGAAGTTGAGTTTCGACAGGTCACTGCGGATGAGTGCTTCGAACGTGTCCAGAGTTTTGTGAGACATTGGTGGCATAAAGGTAGATTTGGGTTTGAATCGTTGCAAGTCTGGATTAGGATCTTCGATTTGTCCTTCAATTGGATCAATGCCAGGGAACTCCACACATTTATGTAATTAAAGACAGCTGAAACTGCCTTTTCAATCATCCTTTATATGTCACCCACAGTATGAACTTGTGATATCAAGGCCTCATCCAACTCCTCTCAAGATGCATCAGCTTTCGTAATCTTACTCTTGTCTATGTTTCTTTGCCATGGACATTTGTAGGAGAATCTGTAACCAAATGACAAGCAAACAAACCACGAGAATTTGTCACCATACTCCAAGCAAATAAACCAGGAATACTGGCAAAAGCAGCTGTTCCCAGACAGGAGTTAAATTACACACTGGTGAGAGATGCACTTGCTCGCAGTGCTGTGGAGCCCTCAGTGGCTCTTTGTAGGAGAGCAAATTCAGGAAGTTTGTCAAATTCACTACCCTGGATCTGGGAGATTGCTTGGAATCCACCTGACTCCCCTCCTTCTGTCCCTGTAAGGCACTGTGGCTCCTCCTGGTCCGTGGAGCTGTCCCCTCCTGTCGCCGTGGATGTATCTGGATAGGAATAGGAAGTAAGAGAACAACATCAGTCACCTGCACCGACTGCACACACCACAGTGAGTACATCACATCACAGGGAAAGCCCTGGCATCATCCGCTGAACACAGCTCAAAGTGCCAACACTGTTTAGAATAAGCCAATTGTCGTTTTCAACATCAACCATGGCACACATATCCCTCCTTGACTTGCACTCATATGTCTGTTGCATGTTGGATGCTAATACCCCAATGTGCCAACATGCACCACCCACACATTAGTTGTACATGCAAGTGAACATGTAGGAGTATGTCACTAGACCCACAGCACATCTCTTGCGACTGACTCAGCACAGGTGTCCGGATGAAGGGATGGGCAGAGACTCATTTCACATGCTTGTGATCCATGCCAGCAACACACACCATGATGTTTTCATGTCCTGATGGGCAATGCCACAATGGGGTGCATGGTGCACACTCGAACACAATGCAGGATCACCCATAGCAAGTTCAATGCCATGGCACTGGGATGCCCTGAAAGTCAGTCAACACTGTCTCCTGTCACAGGGGCAGGGCATCCAGACAACAACAATATGCACTGACTCACAGTACTAGCTCAGGGGCAAATCTGACCCTGCAGATGACCGGCGCACTTTCCCATCCCATGCAAACAACATATCCAGGACCCAGAAGACCCCACATCATGAAAATCAGACATATGAGTCTCAGCAAACCCAAATCCATGTACATTAACACATCACAGTCTGCCATGCATATAACCCAGCTGCATGAGGGACAGAGTTGCATACACCATTGTGCGCTGTCAGATGATCACACACCTATATGTCACACAGGTCTTGTCTCCCACAGTCACATTGTAGATGTCATGCTGACCCTCTGAATCATGGACACCCCAGTTGTAAGTAGCAACAAGCCACACCCTAATGACACAGAGGCACACACCTGAGGGCACATGTCACGAAGCACAACCTGCAATTTCACACACAGGAGTGGGATTACAGTGTTTCTGAATGCCCTTGAGGGGGCAGGACTGGGCAGGACTAAGTGAACCAGTGTTTTACCCCAGACAGTAGTCAGATGGCTAAGCAAGTGTGACATACTTGCTATACCTACTCCTGAGTCCCCTGCTGCATGGTTTTGTATTGAATACCCCAGAAACATGTTGCGAGTCAGACCAGCAATTGGTTCACATCTCAAGGGCACACACAGTTCACATATCAGATCTCAGGCATTGTGTAAACAATTGACCCACCCATGAAACACACAACAGAGTCACGGGAACTGATGCTGACTGGTACCTCATACATAGCTGATTGCAGGGACACAGTGCCCTAGTGACACAATCAAAAGACTGTAGGGGCCACACCTGTGGAACAGATGAGGATGGTGCATCACATAGATGAGGGACCTGGTTTTTGGACTACAGGACTTATGTAATGTGGAAGTGTGACCCGGACAAAAGACTGCTATTTGCATGTCAGACATAGTACACAGATCAGGCATGGACTTACCCCCTTCCTGCTGCTGTCTGGCCTTCAGATGCCTATCCAGGTCTGGGAAGACCACCGCCAGTATCCGGAGCATGTGGGGAGTCAGGGTCCGGTGTACGCCCCTCCTGCGTGGAGGTGATAGCTTCAGCTGGACTATAGCTATCCTCCGGGTCCAGCCCTGAAGGTCCTGCCGCCTCTTCTGGCAGTTGCGGATGCGGCGCTTGTAGTCCCCAACGGAACGAACAGCCCGGGCGATGGTCAGCCAGATCTCCTGCTTCTGGTGGGCATCAACCTGTGAGGAGGACAAAGTGAAAAGCACATTAACACACATGCCCCAGATTTGTGCAGCACACAATTAGATATACATGTCATCATCACAAAGGGAAATTAATTACACAGGTAGTGCAACCCTGGGGAATGAAAACTCACATGCATGTCTGACATGTTAACAATGCCTGGATAGTTTAAGCTGGCAAAAATGCACTTTAGCAGCAGGAAAATTATTCAGTACATGTACCTACACACTTTGGGGGATGAAAGTAGTCAGTGAGAATGCTTGCCACTGGTGTACACATTGCTAGTACTGCTAGTCAGACAACATGCATAATTAGGAAGGCAGTGGACAGCACACTCACCTGCTCCCCTGGTGTCCCATAGAGCTCTGTACTCTGGAAGGAGCCCGTCTAGCAGGGTCTGGTTCTCCTCCTCAGTGAAGGCTGGGGCCCTCTGCAGTGTACGTGCCATAGCAGGAGCCAGAGGATGCAGAGACAGCAGCAGTGGTAGTAGGGATGTGGTCCAGTAGCATGTAGTGCAGGCAAGTGAGCTCCCTGGGGGCCAGCCAGCCTTATATCTGTGCTGCAGAGGCAGACTCTGTGCCATGTGTCCAAAGTGATAGGTCCAACACGGTTGCATTCTATGAATCTGGCCTGTCCATTCAAAAGTATGACTCGTACACGCCTTCTGCATCGTTCAAATCTTCACCTTCATGGAACACTTGAAATTGCAACATTGTTGTAGGCATCCAACTGAATTTCCAGTGCACAACTCGTACAAGTTTTGAATCCGCATCCATCTCCGTGACAGTCCTGAGCCAATGGGTGCGCCCGGCTTGTTCAACTGACTGTACAAAGCGTATTTTGAATGTACACAAGCACCCGTCTCCATACGATTCAATGGCCAAGGCGTACGCCTGTCTCGGACCATGCCTGTCCGACGCGTATGCATGATAGTCACCCGCATCGGACCTCATTGGATTCAATGACAAGGCGTACGCACGACTCGGACATGACCCGTGCAATGCGTACGCATTGTCACCCACGTCGGACCTCATTGGATTCAATGACAAGGCGTATGCACGGCTCGGACATGATGACCCATGCAATGCGTACGCATTGTCACCTGCGTCAGACCTCATTGGATTCAATGACAAGGCGTAGGCATGGCTCGGACATGACCCGTGCAATGCGTACGCATTGTCACCCACGTCGGACCGCATTAGTGTGACAATTAGACGGATGCAACACACATATACTGGCCATGGACACCTGCACACACCTGCCACACTATTGCATTGGCCACACAGTGTCCCATGGCATGTGAGGCTGCATTCCCTGGGTGTTTGAGGGGGCCACAGCAGTTTTTTTGGTCTGGCACTTTGGGCAGCCACTACCAGGCTGTTATCTTGTAGATGGGGGGAGAGTCCTTTCTGTGGTGTGCACATTAGCACTGATGTGCAATTAGACAGTAATTGGCATGAGTGAAGGCCACAGCGTCAAGTTAGATATGTTTGGGGCATGTCACATACACCCTGAGTCGTGGGGGTGATGGCATGTACGTCACAGTGAGACCTGTAGCCCCAATACTGAAGTTCACCCACAGTCTGTGTGCATGTTGTGTCTCAGATGTGGATGATCACATGTTACCAATGGATGACAGTCCCCCCATCCATGTGGTATATGCATCAACCTTGATGGGGTGTGTGTCTAACGACATACATGTAGGGCCGGCATGAACAACAGTGGCCACTACCTGTGGGACTCACGCTTGCCTTGTGGTGTGTACGTGTTACGCTATGTCCATTGCTGTGTTGATTTGGCAATACAGGGAGCCTTGGTTTCTGCATGGCAAAGATCTGTGATGCCTGGGAGACATGAGTCCTCATTTGTCACTGGGGTGGGTTTTTTTAACGTTGCAGCAGCACATCGGTTGGGTGACACAGCCAGATGATTAGCCCATTGCACTACATGGGATTCATGTGGACATGTGGAATTGAGATGTGAGGTGGTGGTCTTGTAGGTGACATATGTGTCCATGCCCAACAGCACACACCTCAGTACATTGTGTAATGTCATGAACTAGCATGTGATAGTGATCGTGGCCAAGCCCACATGGGGGGATGCACTGACAATCTTCCTTTGTGCATCTCTGTACTGCAGGGCACCAGCTGTCCATCATCCGTTCCCAGACCTTGCAGCCATGCAGGAACGCGACAGCATCAGACGGTACCGCTTCACCAGGCCACTGATTGAGGAGTTGGCAGAGCAGTTGGCGCCACATCTGCTACCTGGCCGGACATACCCTACAGCACTGACCCCAGAGGTGAAGGTGATTGCAGCCCTGCACTTCTTTGCTACTGGTACCTTCCAGTACACTGTGGCTACTGCTGGTGGGATGTCGCAAATGATGTTTAGTCGGTGCTACGCGATGTCTTGGAGGGGATGTTGCAATTCCTCGACCTGTATATCAAGTTCCCGAGCCAAGATGAACTCCCTGAAATTAAGGATGCCTTTTATACACTGGGGAGGATGCCGAACGTCATTGGATCCTTTGATGGGACACATGTTGCCCTGATACCACCACAGGCTCATGAGCAGGCATACCGTAACAGGAAGCACTACCATTCGATCAATGCTCTAGTGGTCTGTCTTGCTGACAGGTTGATCACACATGTGTGTGCACGGTTCCCTGGTTCGGCGCACGATGCCTACATTATGAGTAGTAGTCACATTGCAACGCTGATGTCACAGATGCCAGCTCAGCGTGCCTGGCTTGTCGGTGTGTACTGACTGTTTCTCATTGTGTGTGTTTGTCAGTGTTGTATTCCGCACTCCTACAAAACTCAGCTACTTGTTCATTTTTGTGTGTGTAGGTGACTCCGGATACCCCAACATGCCACGGCTGTGACACCAGCCGAGCTGCGCTACAATGAGGCACATGGTCGGAGCTGAATGAGCGGACATTCGGCCTCCTGAAAAGCCGCTTTCGCTGCCTGGACAAGACCGGAGGGGCCCTCCCATGTGAGCCTGCAAAGGTGTGAAAAATAATACTGGTCTGCTGCATGCTACACAACATGGCGGTGCGGAAGGAGGTGCCTCTCATCCTGGATGAGGATGACGACGACCAATGTCCGGCACCTGTGGAGGATCCCGGCCTGGGCCAAGATGCCAGTGATGTTGAAGATGATGGTGACGTCCGCTCCCAGCTCATCAACAACTTCTTCACCTGAATGTGAGTTTCCAGGGTTATTATGTGAATGTATGGAGGTAGCCAGGAATGTGTTGAGCCAGCTCTGTTGCTGTCTGAGTGTGTCTGTGTGCCACATGACTGGATGCATGCTGTGATGTGTCCATTCAGCGGGCGTGTACTCCACAATAGGGTAGTACTGCTAACTAGTGTTTGTGTAGGTGTTTTGCAACATGTTTTGTGCATGTGTATTGTATTTCTCTCCTGTTCGTCTGTGCTTTTGACTGTATCTTGTCTGTCCTTCCCAGGGTCCTTTGCCTGTTGAGTGGTCAACACTGACCCCCAACATCCAGAAGCCAACACCAGTGTGGAAGTTGACAATTCCCATCAACTGATGTACCACACAGCCCTGGACTTCCATTCTCCAAAACATTGTGAGAATGTGTCCACTGTTACGTAGAATTACCGTGCAACTATTGTGGAATAAACGTGATGCTGATGTGTAATGAACCTGTGCTACGCTTTGCTATGTGCGTTGTCTGTCTTCACACATCTGAGTGACATCTGCTTACCTCACCTGTGGACTTGTTACCACTGACTGTGCTTGGTGTTGTGTCTGTGCATGCCAATGTGTTTCAGGTCAACATCATTGTGTGGGATGAGTAACATGGCCATGGTGAGTATGTTTTGTGTTGCCATAGTGGTGTATCTCCCTCACATGTGTCACATCCCCATGACTGACCTTACGTTGGTCACATTGTTGCAGTATTTGGCATGCACTGTGTTGTGTAGCAGATCGACTTTGCCCTGAACATGACAAGTTTGAATCACAACAGAGGCAAGTATGGTGTACTGGTGAGTTTATTTACAAACATGTGTGAGTGAGGTGCACAGGATGGTGGGTGCTGTAGAGTGGTTTGGGAATCCAAAGTTCACATTGGAGTTGGAAGAGCTGGTAGATTAAATGTCCAGAGTAAAGTCCACAGGCGTCTGCTACATTGGCCCAACATGAACCCTCCATGTCATGTGGGCGAGTTGTGTGTGATTGGACAAGGTGAATGGGTTGCGCACAAAGAACATTGTCCAGAACAGGTTTGGAGGCCCTGGGGGATGTGCTGGGACATCTGCCTCTCACATGTCCTTCTTCGGATGACCCCTCTTCTTCCGGGGGGGGGGGATCCTCAGGTGCAGGCCTCTGCGGTGCAGGGGACTCTCCGCCAGAGTCCTCCTCCCTCCCTGTGGTGCTGGCAGATGGTGTTGCAACAGATGTTGTGGCCACACAGGGAGGTGTGGACAGGTTTGTGTTGATCTGGCGGAGGCCTTGGAGTATGTCCCGATGCACCGCAGAAAGGGCATCCCACTTGGCCTCCATGCAGGCATGGTGGGCAGCCTGCTCCTGTTGCATGTCCTTGAGGATCCCCACTACCTGGCCAAATCCTCCGGTGCTATCCTGGTACGCATCTAAGATGCGTGCCAGTTGGGGGTCATCATGCAGTCCAGACCCCTCTGCAAGGCGTGCCCGGTGCCTCCCACCCCTCCCAGCACTCCTTTCCACACGGGCAGGACCAGCGGCGTTACGCACAGCTGACCCTGGGCCCCCCATGGGTGGTGTTGCTGGTGGTGTTGGCTGTAGCTTCCGGGGGGTCCTGTGTCCCTGTGCTGTAGGTGTTGATTGTCCTTGGTCTGTCCGTGTTGGCGGGGGTGCCCTGTCGGTGCCCAAATACTGGAGGCGTGGGTACAGGGGGGCAGATGTTGCTGGTGCTGCATGATGGCTCACACCAGAGGGGCCAGGTTGGTCGTCGTCATCCGAAGAGGACCGTGATAGAGTCAGTCCAGAGAGCTCAGTGTCCAACAGAGTCTGGGACTGGGTATCCTCATCATTTGGCACTGGGTGCCCAGCACGACCTGTGTTTGGAAGAGACACACAATGTGATTTATGTTTCTACATGCATCGTTGGTTCACAAACATGAGATTTTCTACTTTTCACAGACAGAGTTTGATCTTGTTGTTGGCCATTTGCCAACATTGGCCTTGTGCTCCCCACAACAGAGCCCAGTGTCAGACATCTTGTCGGTCCCTTCCCACTCCCTGTGAGGCGAGTATGTTTCAGGTTGATCTTGCTGGGCCATGTGGGTGGGTGTAGGTTGTCTGTGACTGCGAGTCCCATCATACTCTTGGCTACACCCCCTTCCCAGCATGCCCATGGTTCCTTCCTCTTGACTCTGCTTCCCTGTGAGGGGGTGTGACAGCAATGGCAAGATGGCTGACTGTGAAATCCTGGTGTTTGTTTGGCTACCAGTCCCAGCATGGCCTTGTGCTCCCCACAACAGAGACCAGTGTCAGACATCTTGTTGGTCCCTTCCCACTCCCTGTGAGGCGAGTATGTTTCAGGTTGTTCTTGCTGGGCCATGTGGGTGGGTGTAGGTTGTCTGTGACTGTGAGTCCCTTCATACTCTTGGCTACACCCCCCTTCCCAGCATGCCTATGCTTCCTCCCTCTTGACTCGGCTTCCCTGTGAGGGGGTGTGAAATCAATGGCAAGATGGCTGACTGTGAAATCCTGGTGTTTGTTTGGCTACAAGTCCCAAGTGAGACCCTGTGCTTCACACAGCAGCACACAGTACAGGGTATATTTTGCTGATATTTCAATGAGGTGTGTGTCAATGCATTGTACCCGGTGAGTTGTGTGGAGTTTGTGTTGGGGCGGTGTCTCCCCATGCTGATTAGTATGGTCAGGGCTGTCAGTCCTCCTTCCCATCATGACACGTGCTTCCATTGTAGGGCGTGCAAGTTGTCTTTCAGGATGTCAGTCAGTGGTGTCCTGCTTCTGATTTGCACACAAGCCCTAGCAGGGCCGTGTGCTCCCCACAGCAGGACCCAGTGTCAGCCATCTTGTCAGTCATTTTCCACTCCCTGTGATGTGGCCATGTTTCAGAGAGGTCTTGATGGGCCAATCAGGAGGGGGAGCATTATCTGTGACTACAAACACCATCATGCTTTTGGATACACTCACTTCACCTGCATCCCCACTATTCCTTCCTGACAGTCAGCTGCACTGTGAGGTGGTGTGTTTGAGGTGTCAAACTGTCTGACTGGGTGTATTTGGCTTAGTGCCACTGGCTTGCTGTATTTGTTTGTAGGTTGGTGCATGTCATGACACAGTCCCCAGTCACTATGAGATGGCAGGTATTGTGTTTGTGTGACTGGCATACACATCTTGGGTTGATTATCTATTGGTTAGTGTAGCTTTGCTTGGGGTGCATGGTTTCACACAATCTTGGGTATGTTCTTTGTGTACTCACCAGTCTCTGGGATGTCTGTTAGGCCATGGACACTCTCTGGTGGTAGGATGTCCCGCACCTTCTCCTCCCAGGTCCTGAAGTAGACTATTTTGGCAGGAGGGCCACCGCCGGTGCGCTGACTCAAGGCGTGATCTTTTTCGATGAGTTTCTTGACCCTCCTGCTCACGTCATACCACCTGTTCTGGATATCGTCCTTTGTGCGCAACGTTGGTGCTTGTGCGTTCACCTTTTCCACAATCCTCGCCCACATCTTGGTTTTCTGTGAGATGGGGGTCCTTTGAACCAATGTACCAACCAAATTTGGCTCTATTCTGATGATCTTGTCTACCAGCACTTCTAACTCACTATCTGTGAACTTTGGATTCTTCTTTGGAGGCATTGTGATGGGTGGTGGTGGTGGGGATGTGTGTGTGAGGGTGCAAGTGATTGTGGGTTGGTGTTGGTTTTGCTGTATGTATGTGTGTGTGATTTTGTATGAGGTGCTGATGGTGTGTGAGTTGTGTGATGTGTGAGTTGCGAGTGTGTCTGTGGTTGCTGTGTACTGCTGTTTGCTGCTGGCTGTGTCTCCTGTTTGCAAGGGATGATGGTAGTGATTGCAGTCCTTTATATAGTTGTAGTTGTGGGTGTGTCTTTGTCCAATTAATTTTTTTAGGGTATTTATTGGCTTTGTCATTGCTTGTTTGGTCCTTTTTTTGTCTTTTGTCCTTTGTGTTTCGTAGGCATGAAGGAGACTTTCATGTGACGGAAACGGACGCTGCTGTTGTCTCGTGCGGGCTTCTCCATCTCGTTCACGCTGCCTGTCTTCTGTGTTTGGTAGGCGTCGTTTGCGGCGGTCTCTATTGCTTGTGTGCCGGGTTGTCTGTGCGTGTCGGTCGTGCGGCTTGGTCTCCATGCGAGTCCGTCTAGTTTTACACGCATTGCATCGTACTGCGCTAATCGTACGGTCGGTGAAAATCGCGTCGGTTTTCCGGCCGGATCACTATTTTCCCTCCGGCTCGGTCGTACGGCTTGTATTCCGTACGTGTTGGTTGGAATTCACTCACGTTGCATCGTACTGCACGGGTCGTACGGCGCTGGTCCGTGTCGGTCGGTATTCGGTCCGGGGCCGTGTCGGTCGGTTCATTTTGCGCCCGGAATCGACCCAAAATGTAATATATAAATGTATATTTACTTTAAAACAATTAATAAACGAATAACTTTATTTTATTTTAAAATGTTATAAATATTTAAAAATGAATGTTTAGTAAATTAAATGATAAAATTTACTTAAAACAATATTTAGATGTAATGTACATTTAAACAAATATATTAAATAAATGTAATTTAAAAAATTTAAATGTACATATATAAAATGTGAAATATATTTACTTTAAAACAATTACTAAACGAATAACTTTAATTTATTTTAAAATGTTATAAATATATAAAAATTAAAAAATATATATATAAATATAAATATACCTATAACACAAAATCTAATAAAAACATTATATTATAAATTAAAATATTAATATATTAAAAAAAAATTTAACTTACATTTTGTACTCAATTGAGTGCAACAGCGAGAAAAGTGTTGGATAGTGTAGGGGTAAAAATTACAATTCCCACTCCAGTGAGTGCAACGGCAGGGAAAGTGTTGGATAGCGGAGGTGAAAAAAATTTCTATTTCCACTCCAGTGAATGCAACAGTAGGAAAAATGTTGGATAGCATAGAGGTAAAAATGACTATTCCCACTCCAGTGAGTGCAACAGTAGGGAAAGTGTTGGAGAGTGTAGTGTTAAAATGTACTATTCCCACTACAGTGAATACAACAGTAGGGAAAGTGTTGGATAGTGTAGGGGTAAAAATTAATATTCCCACTCCAGTGAGTGCAACAGTAGGGAAAGTGTTGGATAGCAGAGAAGTAAAAATTACTACTATTCCCACTCCACTGAGTGCAATAGTAGGGAAAGTGTTGGATAGCGCTGAATTTAAATTACTATTGCCACTGCAGTGAGTGCAACAGTAGGGAAAGTGTTGAATAGCAGAGAAGTAAAATTACTATTCCCACTCTATGAGTGCAACAGTAGGGAAAGTGTTGGATAGCGGAGGTGTAAAAATTACTATTTCCACTCCAGTGAGTGCAACAGTAGGGAAAGTGCTGGATAGCGGAGAGGTAAAAATAACTATTCCCACTCCAGTGAGTGCAACAGTAGGGAAAGTGTTGGATAGAAGGGTTAAAAATAATATTCTCAATAAAGTTGATAACAAAATAGAAAACAAAAAGATCAACTACAATACAAAAATTGTTAAAACAGAAAAAGAAAAAAAGAGAAACATGTTATAAAATTACCAATAAACATTATTTTATAACATTCATTGTCTTAATTTCCTGTCCTACAACACTACACATTTCACAACAGACATCTAAATTTCTAAAAAAAACTATACTCCCATAATTAACATTATTAATTATCAAATAAACAAATATTATTTAAAAATGTAATTAAAACATATAAAAATTAATTTATTTACCAAACATTACCCCAATAAAACCACAATCCACACACAAAATAAAAGTAAACAATACCCATAAATATTGAGCAATTAAAGAATGAATAATAATGAGCAAATATTTATTATTAATAAAATATATAATACTTTCGACCCTCTACCCCAATAAACACCACAAAACACACATAAAAGTCATTACACAATTTCCATAACTAATTTCAAATTTTTAATTATTTACAATTAACATATTATTATTAGTTTTTTTTACATGATTGCCATAATTAATTTCTAATAAAATAAATATTGTTTAATTATAAATTAATTTTAAATAACTTACTTCACACCCTATTCCCCTATAAACCCCACCATCCATTCCTAAAAAATCACACAATTAACATAATTAATTACAAAGTATTTAATTGATTAATATTAATTAACAAACAATTGATAAATAATTATTAATAAATTAATTCCCACAATGAACACTGTAAAATAAACATTTAATAAATATTAATATATACAAAATATGATTACATTTATTAAAATGAATTATTTTCCACAATCACCACTATAAAATTTAATTTTTATATATATATATATACTAATAAAACATATTAATTAATTTATTACACTTAAATTACTTTCGCAACCTATTACCCTATAGACCCACAACCCGTTCCTAAAAAAACCCACAATTAACATAATTATCAATTAATTAATTAATGAAAATTAACAACTAATAATTAATTAATACAACATTAATTCCGCCAATTAACACTATAAAATCTAAATTAAATAAATACTAATAAATAAAAAAATATTAATTATTTTATTATAATTAAATTACTTCCCACCCTATTCCCTCATAAACCCACAACCCGCTACAGAACTAAAAAATGCACATAAAATAATCACTACTAAAAATGTAACACATATATTAAAAAACAAAATCAATACTTATGCAAAAAAATTACATCACTGATTTTTTAAATACATACTAAAATACATAACACTAAAATAAAAATTGATATTTTAAACAACGATATTTTCACAAATGATATTACTAACTGATATTTGCAAAAACAATATTTCTTACCTTAATGTCGATATTCTGGATCATGATATTCTTGCTCTCTATATTCCTGTATGACGATATTTCATACTCAGTATTTTTGCATATCCATATTTGAAACTCGATATTCTGTAACACTCAAATGATTATACAAGGAAATTGGGATTCAGCAAATATTTATCATTTGTGCATCACTAAGAAAAGTGTCTTATTAATTTTGACTCTATCCTTCACAATTTAGAATTACAAAAAAGTACCTCATGTGGGCTTTCCTAATGACTGAAATGTTTTGTAATTTTTGTACAGTTAATTTACAGGTATTTAAATCTTGTTGTGAGTTAGAATTACATTTATATCCTACAGCCTTTCCTTTGACACTCCCTGTATCCCAGCAAGACTGTCACATAGTTCACTTCACAAAATCCTTATATTTGCAACACCAATCTCCAAGTTAAAGGAATAAGGAGTAACTTGTCAGAAGACATAGCCTGACATTTGACCTCTGTCTTTGAATGCACAACAAATGTGACCAGATAAAAGCAACATTAAGGGGCCGATTCCGGCCACAAATCGTACCGACTGACACAGACCCGGACCGGAGACCGACCGACACATACCAGCGCCATACGACCCGTGCAGTATGATGCAACGCGCGTGAATTACAACCGACACGTACGGAATACAAGCCGTGCGACCGAGCAGTAGGGAATATAGTGATCCGGCCGGAAAACCGAGTTTCACCAACCGACATGAACCCGGAATGCACCCAACCGACATGTACCCGCGATGTCCCACCCGCGCAGTACGATGCAATGCGTGTAAAACCAGACCGGCTCGCACGGAGACCAAGCTGCGCAACCGACACGCACAGAAAGCCGGGCGCACAAGTAATAGAGATCTCCGCGACCGATGCGTATGAAACACAGAAGATAGTCAGCGTGAACAAGGAGGAGAAGCCCGCACGAGCCAACATCAGCGTACGTTTCTGTCAGAAGAACGTCTCCTTCATGCCTACAAAACACAAATTAAAAAAGACAAAAAAAGGACCAAACAAGCAATGACAAAGAGAATAAATATCAAATAAAAAAAACCTGGGACAAAGACACACCCACAACCCCAACTATATAAAGGACTTCAATAACTAACAGCCAGCAGCAAACACCATCACACAGCAGACACACTCACAACTCACCCATCACATAACTCACACACCATCAGCACCTCATCAAAAGCACACACACATACAGCTAGCAAAACCAAGACTAACCCACCCTCACTTGTACCCTCACACACACATCACTCACCACCACCACCCATCACCATGACCCCAAAGAAGAATCCAAAGTTCACAGATAGTGAGTTAGAAGTGCTGGTAGACGAGATCATCAGAGTAGAGACACATTTGTTTCGTACATTGGTCCAAAGGACCCCCATGTCACAGAAAACAAAGATGTGGGAGAGGATTGTGGACAAGGTGAATGCACAAGCACCAGCAAGGCGCACAAAGGACGATATCCAGAACAGGTGGTATGACGTGCGCAGGAGGGTCAAGAAACTCATTGAAAAAGATCGCGCCCTGAGTCAGTGCACCGGCGGTTGCCCTCCTGCCAAACCAGTCTACTTCAGGACCTGGGAGGAGAAGGTGCGGGACATCCTACCACCAGAGAGCATCCATGGTCTAACAGACATACCAGAGCCTGGTGAGTACACAACATACCCAATATTGTGTGGCAAGGGGACAGTGAAACTATGCACCACAAGCAAAGCCACAGTAACCAATAGATAATCATCCCAAGATGTGTATGCTAGTCAGGCAAACACAATACCTGCCATCTCATAGGGACTTGGAACTGTGTCATGACATGTACCAACCTACAAACATATAGAGCAAGGCAGTGGCTCAAAGCAAAATAAACACTGACAGACAGTTTGCCACCACAAACACACTACCTCACAGTGCAGCTGACTGACAGGAAGGAATAGTAGGGATGCAGGTGAAGTGAATGTATCCAAAAGCATGATGGGGGTGTAGTCACAGATAATGCTCCCCCTCCTGATTGGCCCATCAAGACCTCTCTGATCCATGCCCACATCACAGGGAGTGGAAAAGGACTGACAAGATGTCTGACACTGGGTCCTGCTGTGGGGAGCACAAGGCCCTGGTAGGGGTTGTGTGCAAATCAGAAGCAAGACACCACTGACTGACATCCTGAAAGACAACTTGCACGCCCTCCAATGGAAGCACGTTTCATGGTGGGATGTCTGGCCAGGTGGGAAGGAGGACTGACAGCTCTGACCATACTTACCAGCATGTGGAGACACCACCCCCTCAACACAAACTCAAAACAACTCACCGGGTAGAATGCATTGACCCACACCTCAGTGAAATATCAGCAAAAGATACCCCGTACTGGGTGCTGCTGTGTGAAGCACAGAGGCTCTCTTTGGACTTCTAGCCAAACAAACACCAGGATTTCACAGTCAGCCATCTTCCCATTGCTGTCACACTCCCTCACAGGGAAGCAGAGTCAAAAGGAAGGAGGTATGGGCATGCTGGGAGGGGGGTGTAGCCAAGAGTATGATGAGAGTTGCAGTCACAGACAATCCACACCCACCCGCATGGCCCAGCAAGCTCACACTGAACCATGCTCGCCTCACAGGGAGTGGGAAGGGACTGACAAGATGTCTGACACTGGGCTCTGTTGTGGGGAGCACAAGGCCCGCTGGGAACTGGGCAACAACAAACACCAGGACTTCACAGTCAGCCATCTTGCCATTGCTGTCACACCCCCTCACAGGGAAGTAGAGTCAAGAGGGAGGAAGTATGGGCATGCTGGGAAGGGGGGTGTAGCCAAGAGCATGTTGGGAGTTGCAGTCACAGACAATCCACACCCACCAACATGGCCCAGCAAGCTCACACTGAACCATGCTCGCCTCACAGGGAGTGGGAAGGGACAGATGTCTGACACTGGGCTCTGTTGTGGGGAGCACAAGGCCCTGCTGGGAACTGGGCAACAACAAACACCAGGACTTCACAGTCAGCCATCTTGCCATCACTGTCACATCCCCTCACAAGGAAGCAGAGTCAAGAGGGAGGGAGTATGGGCATGCTGGGAAGGGGGGTGTAGCCAAGAGCATGATGGGAGTTGCAGTCACAGACAATCCACACCCACCCACATGGCCCAGCAAGCTCACACTGAACCATGCTCACCTCACAGGGAGTGGAAATGGACTGTCAATATGTCTGACACTGGGCCTGAGAAATGATGTGGCTGACAATCACACATATGCACTGACCAAACAAAACCCGGTCGCACACACAGCCATTGCAACCATATGTTCTAAATCATTGTCTGGGGATGCAGTGTCCAGGGGTACCCCCTGTCTGTGCTGGGGAGGTGTGTCTTGCAGATGACCAATGTGGAGAGCCATATATATGGTACATTGTACAAAGCACACAGGAATTCACATATACATCATTGACAGGGGAGATCTGACAGTGAATGGAATGGACACACCAATATAGCCGACACCATAGCATGGTCACATTCAAACTCGGTGCTGCTGTGAGCTGCATTCCACCCCTACATCGTGCTGAAACATAGGCATCCTTCACACAACACACCACTCACTGACATAGACACTGTAGACACGAGGTCAAACATGGACAGCATTGGAGGACACATGCTACTCACAGCAGCCAAACTGCAACACACATACCACCGGCCCTCACTGTCATGAACATTGAAAAGCCAGAGTGCTACCTTGCCCAATCCATGTCAACATGTGGAACATTGACAAGTCAAATCACATAAGCATGTACAAAACGCAGCAGCAGAATAATTAACGATGGTGACATCATCACTTGTATGAAATAAGATGAGAACTAGGAACACTGGAAGAAAACACTTCCTCCAAAGAGATCACAGGCATACCGGACTGTGACCATGTCGTACCAATACACCAATGTGGCACACAAAGACTAGCAAACTCTGCTACCACACATGCCCCAATAGTACAACATATCCCCAGTGGAATAGCACATATGTCCTTGTTAAATCTCACATGTGTACAGGGATGACACACCTGTGTCAGAAACATGATGGCCCTTGAGTAGCAATGGTCATGTACAGACAAATCTATCCATGAGCTGGGCATGCACACACTTCGACATGCACATTGAAATGTTTCTTCATGGCTGGGCAATGTGCAACAGCAATATCAAACTCTGTCCATGAAAAGCCGGAAAAAAGCACAGGCAGGCATCCGTTGGTACAGTAGAATATGTCATGTTTGTGATGCCTGTAGAAACATAACTTACATTGTGTGTCTCTTCCAAACACAGGTGGTGCTGGGGACCCAGCACCAAATGAAGAAGATTCCCAGTCCCAGACTCTGGTGGACACTGAGCTCTCTGGTTTGACTCTGTCTCTGTCCTCTTCGGATGATGACGACCAACCTGGCCCCTCCGGTGTGAGTCATCATGCAGCACCAGCAGCATCAACATCTGCACCCCCTGTACCCATGCCTCCAGCATCTGGAAACCGACAGGGCACCCCCGCCAACACGGACAGACCAAGGTCACTGAACACCCACAGCACAGAGACACAGGACCCCCCGGAAGCTACAGCAAACACCACCAGCAACACCACCCAAGGGGTCCCAGTGTCACCTGTGCGTCCCGCCGCTGGTCCTGCCTGTGTGGATAGGGGTGCAGGGAGGGGTGGGAGGTAGAGGGCGCACCTTGCAGAGGGTTCTGGACTGCATGATGACCCCCAACTGGCACGCATCATAGATGCGTACCAGGATAGCACCGGAGGATTTGGCCAGGTAGTGGGGATCCTCAAGGACATACAACAGGAGCAGGCTGCCCATCATGCCTGCATGGAGACAAAGTGGGATGCCCTTACTGCGGTGCATCGGGACATACTCCAATGCCAGATCAGCATAAACCTGTCCACACCTCCCTGTTTGGCCACAACATCTGTTGCAACACCATCTGCCAGCGCCACAGGGAGGGAGGAGGATTCTGGCGGAGAGTCCCCTGCACCTGAGGACCCCCCCCCCCCAAGAAGAAGAGGGGTCGTCCGAAGAAGGACATGTGAGAGGCAGATGTCCCAGCACATCCCCCATGGCCTTTAAACTTGTTCTGGACAATGTTCTTTGTGCGCAACCCGTTGACCTTGTTCAATCGCACAGAACTCGCCCACATGACATTGAGGGTTCATGTTGGTCCAATGTAGCAGATGACTGTGGACTTTACTCTGGCCATTTCATCTACCAGCACTTCCAACTCTAATGTGAACTTTGGATTCCAAACCCAATGTACAGCACCCACCATCCTGTGCACTTTCCTCACACATTTTCGAAAATAAACACCATACTTGCCTCTGTTGTGATTCCAACTTGTCATGTGTCATGGAGATGTTGATCTGCTAAACAACACAGTGCATGCCAAATACTGCAACAATGTGACCACCGTTAGGTGAGTCATGGTGATGTGACACGTGAGGGAGACACACCACTATGGCAACACAACACATACTCACTATGGCCATGTTACTCATCCCACACAATGATGTTAACCTAAAACACATAGGTATGCACAGACACAACACCTATCCACAGTCAGTGATAACAAGTCCACAGGTGAGGTATGCAAATGTCACTCAGATTTGGGAAGACAGACAAAGCACCTAACAAAGCATAGCACAGGTTCATTACACATCAGCAACATGTTTATTCTAAAATAGTTGCAAGGCAATTGTACGTTACGGTGGACACACGGTCACAGAGTGTCTGAGAATTGTAGTCCAGGGGTGTGTGGCAATTGACTACTCCCACACTGGTGTCGGATTCTGGGTGTTGGGGGTCAGTGTTGACCAAACAACAGGCAAATTACCCTGGGAAGGATAGACACAAGACACAGTCAAAAGCACAGCAGAACAGGAGAGAAATGCAATACACATGCACAAAACATGTTACAAGAAACCTACACAGAAACAAGTTAGCAGTGCTACCCTATTGTGGAGTACACACTACCTGAATGGGCACATCGCTGCATGCATCCAGTCAAGTGGACCAGTAGCAAAGAAGTGCATGTCTGCCATCACCTTCACCTCTGGGGTCAGTGCTGTAGGGTATGTCCGGCCAGGTAGCAGATGTGGCACCAACTGCTCCACCAACTCCTCAATCAGTGACCTGATGAAGCGGTACCGTCGTATGCAGTCGCGTTCCTGCATGGTTTGAAGGTCTGGGTCAGACACCGGACCCTGACCCCCCCACATGCTCCGGATCCTGGCGGTTGTCTTTCCAGACCTGGATAGGCAGCTGAAGGCCAGACAGCAAAGGAGGGGGTAAATCCATGCCTAATCTGTGTACTATGTCTTACATGCTAATTGCAGTCTTTTGGCCTGGTCACACTTCCAATGACGTAGGTTTTGTAGTCCAATACTCAGGTCCCTCAATTGTGTGATGCACCCTCCTCATCTGTTCCACAGGTGTGGCCCCTACAGTCTGTTGCTTGTGTCACTAGGGCACTGTGTCCCGGCAGTCAGCTATACTTCAGCTTCCGGACAGCATCTGTTCCCGTGACTCTGTTGTGTGCTTCATGGGTGGTTCAATTGTTTACCCAATGTCTGGGATCTGACATGTGATCTGTGTGTGCCTTTGATATGTGTTACAATTGCTGGTCTGACTCGCCACATGTGGCTGGGGTATTTCAAACAAAACCATGCAGCAGGGGACTCCAATTTGTGGGCCTCTGGAGTATGTATATAAAGTATGTCACACTTGCTTAGCCACATGACTACTGTCCAGGGCCAAACATTGTTTCACGTAGACTTGGACAGTCATGCCTCATCAAGGGCATTTAGAAACACTCTGTAATCCCACTCCTGTGTATCAATTTACAGAATGTGCTTAGTGACATGTGCCTTCAGGTGTCCGCCTCTGTGTCATTATGGTGTGGCTTCCTGTTACGTACAACTGGGGTGTTCATGATTTTGAGGGTCAGCAGGACATCTGAGATGGGACTGTGAGAGACAAGACCTGTGTGACATATAGGTGTGTGATCATCTGACAGCGCACAATGGTGTATGCAACTGTGTGCTTCAGGCAGCTGGGTTGCATGCACGGCAGACTGTGAAGTGCTAATGTACAGGGAGTTGTGTTTGCAGAGACTCATATGTCTGATTTGCATGATGTGGGGTCTTCTGGGTCCTGGATATGTTGTTTGCAGGGGATGGGCAAGTGCACTTGTCATCTGCAGAGTTAGCTTTACCCCTGAGCTATGATTGTGACACAGTGCATACTGTTGTTGTCTGGATGCCCTGCCCCTGTGACAGGAGACAGTGTTGACTGACTTTCCAGGCATGCCAGTGCCATGGCATTTAACTTGCTATGAGTGATCGTGCATTGTGTTCAAGTGTGCACCATGCACCCTATTGTGGCATTGACTATAAGGACATGAGAACATCATAGTGTGTGTTGCTGGCATGCATCACAAGCATGTGAAATGAGTCTCTGCCCATCCCTTCATCCGGACACCTGTACTGATTCAGTGGAAAGAGATGTGCTGTGTGTATAGTGACATACTCCTACATGTTCACTTGCATGTCCAACTAATGGGTTGGTGGTGCATGTTGGGACATTGGGGTATTAGCATCCAACATGCAACAGACATATGGGTGCAAGTCAAGGAGGGATATGTGAGCCATGGTTGATGTTGAGAATGACAATTGGCTTATTCTAAACAGTGTTGGCACTTTGAGCAGTGTTCAGCTGATGATGCCAGGGCTTTCCCTGTGATGTGATGTGCTCACTGTGGTGTGTGCAGTCAGTGCAGGTGACGGATGTTGTTCTCTTTCTTCCTATTCCTATCCAGATACATCCACGGCCACAGAAGGGGACAGCTCCACGGACCAGGAGGAGCCACAGAGCCTAACAGGGACAGAAGGAGAGGAGTTGGGGGACCCAGTGGCATGGAGGGTGAGTGGAGCCATTCCGAGGAGTCGTCAGCACCATCCGCCCCAGCTGAGGGCCACAGCAGCTCTGAGGATGACTCCCTTGTGGAGGCGGGTGTCAGCAGCCACCAAACCCCAGCTAGTGAGGCTGTCACCGCCACCGCCCCACCACCACCATTACCACCCTCCCATCGGCTCCCATCCCAGTGGTACGCGGAGGCTCCCGTGTTCGGGAGCATGTCTCCTTTGTGCCAGGCACCGCACCCCCTGCCCCTGTGTCCCCTGCTGCCCTGAGTGAGGAGTCTGTGGACTTACTTAGACAGGTCCATGTAGGGCAGACATCAATGCTGAGTGTCCTCCATGCACGCTCCTCTTTTGACGCAACTGCTGTCGTTCATGGAGGGCATTTCATCGGGCATGTCTGCCCTACAGAGGACCAATCGGTCCGTGGCCTCCTCCCTGATGGCAGCAGTGTCCCTCCTCCAACAGTCCCGCACCCCTTCTACCCCTGCACCACCCACGATGCCTAGCAGCCTACCTGTTCCAAGCACACACACACCTGCACATTCTCACAAAGCCACAGACACGGGCAGCACACAAGCACCCAAACCAAGGGCTAGACGTGCACACAAGCAAGTGCAGTGGACTGATACCACACTCACAGGGGATGGTTTGCAGACACACACACAGTCATCCACAAACCACTCCGCAGTCCTCCGAAACCTCTCCCTCCCAGCCCCATTCCCTTGCTTCACCTGCAACCCCATCTCCACAGAAGCTCTTCCTCTGTGACCTTGGCCTCTCCCCCACCGACCCAGCAGATCTAGATTACAAGGGGAAGGGGAAGTCTCCACACATAGAGGGGAGTGCCCCTCACACCCGGACACCCTCACCCAGGCGCAGTCAGACTGAGGACCCAACCCGCATGTCCCCTCGGAGCCGGAAGAGCAAGACCCCACCGCCACCACGCAGTTCCAAGGCGAAGTCTCCGTCCTCCATCCCCCAGGCCACCACTCCAGAGGTTCCTCCGCCACACCCTGCCCCGGGTTCCCCCACCCACAGATACACCATCCCCCAAATCCTGAGGCCCTCCCACTTGCTCCTCCACACCCCATCAGACGGTTAGTGCCACTGATGTGGGGACCGTGTCCCCCCTCTGTCCTGCTGACCTCACCTGCACCCCATTTCGCTCACATGGATTTAGGCACTGCAGTGGAGTCCACAACCACCCCGTCTGACTTGAGCACTGCAGTGGGGACCCAATCCACTCCATCTGACCTGCCCACTGAAGTTGTGCAGGCACCCACCCAATCTGACTGGTGCCCCACAGTTGTGACTGCACCCACCACGTCAGTCAGCTCCACTGCAGTTGCAAGTGACTCTCCTGTATCCAACACCCCTTAACTGCCTCCTTCTGCTGCAACCTGATCCTGTCCCTGCGGTGCCTGGCCTGCCCCCATGTAAGCTCCTCCGAGGGGATGTCCCCTGTCCTTACCAGTGCAGGCAAGCAACGTGTGACAGCTGTCACTCAAGTTCACTCCTTGTCATTTGATAATGGACTGGCCATTGGCCTTTTGTTTGAATGGACGTTTAAATTTTCATATGCTGAATAAAGTTTTTTTCTTTATCCTTGTGAACTTGATTTAGCTGTTCATTAGGTTGATGATGTTTAGCATGCCCTTGCACCTGTAATGCTTGGTTTCCAATGTTAAATACTGAGGTGTTGATGTGAGGTACTCCATGTGGTCCATGAGATATGTATCCTATTCTGGTCGGTATCCATGTCATCCTTTGCAGCTAACTGGGTGTGTCATGATCAACAGTTTGTGGACATCTCTGTGAACATTTCATTTGCATGGTCACATCTGTGGCTTGCACCCATGCACATATGATGTGCTTCCCATTGTCCAATTTGTCTATTTCCCTGACTTTGTGCGCATCACCACTGGACCTACAGGTGTGGGCATCATTGGTATAGGAGCAACTGGGTCCTCTGTGCAACTGCTGTACATATGTGTTGAGTATGTGCAGATGACTTAGGTAAGGGTGGGCGTAGTGGGCGTAGTGGGGCTACGTGAAGCAGCACGTAGTGTGCCCAAATCTACGCACACTACGCGCTTCGCGTAGCCCCACTACGTGCCACCCACCTCCCGCCCGCCCTCCTTGTAAATAATATCAGCAATGTAAAATAAATTAAAGTAAAGCGACTTACCGTAAGCGCGGCGTCTCCGGGGCTCCCTCTTCTTCGTTTCTAATTTCTTCTGACAAATGCGCATGCGCGGACGCCCGCGCATGCGCATTTCTCGCAAGAAATGCGCATGCGCGGGTGTCCGCGCATGCGCATTTGCCAGAAGAAATTAGAAACGAAGAAGAGGGAGCCCCGGAGACGCCGCGCTTACGGTAAGTCGCTTTACTTTAATTTATTTTACATTGCTGATATTATTAAAAGGAGGGCAGGCGGGAGGTGGGTGGCGGGTGGCAGGCAGCTACGCTTCGCCCTCGGCGTGTGCGTAGCGCTGCCCTGCTTCGCCTACTTCGGAAAGTGCGAAGCAGGCAGCGCTACGTACACTACGTGGGCGAAGCGTAGTGCTACGCCCGGGGTTAGACTTAGGGGAGACTCACGTAAACAGGCTGTTGTGACCAGAGCCTTCATTGTGTGGTAACTGATGGCTGACTGACCAAGGGTTCTGCTGACATGAGTGAGACGTGCTGTGAATATGTTTGGCACAGATGGGCTTCCACGGGAGTTGGGTCCCCTCAGGTAAGTGTGTTGTTCCGTGACATAGCCTGAGCCCATGGTGTGGGTTGTGTGAGCATGTGTGTGTGTGTCCACATCCCTTTTCATACACAAGAAATGTTCCCTTGATATATTCCTGTTGTTTATGCTTGCTGAGTGGTACTGTGTTCATCCCACAACTTTGCCATGGGCTACCAGATGTGTTGATGTATGACACTCTTCTGTTAATTGGTGTTTCATCATTGGGATTTGTCAGTTCTGAGTTGTGATGATGTTGTCAGATGCAGATGGGACACAGTCAGGGGTCCCCAAGGCACTTGTTAGTTCGCAATATCATGTAGTTGTCCCTAGGTGATACCTTTCAGTGATTGAGCCGTGTATGTGTGTGTGACTGCTCCCACTTGTCCGGTTCAGGGCTGCAATGTTTGCAGGTATCAGCATGTGTGCCTTGTGGTTCACCTTGGCTTCTGGATTGTCCTGGGTCTGTGGGAGGTATTCTGAAGGTTACGTGAGCTTTGTCATCATGGCCAGGTACTGCATACTGTCATTCACCAGGGTTGTAAACTGTCCTTGTATGATGAGTCTGTGCACCTTAGTTCCTCCCAACATTCCTGTGTTTGTCATGGGTGCATGTGCAATGTCACCTGTCCATGTAGGCTTCACAGATGCACATTGTTGCAATTCAGGGTGTGTGATTTTGAGGGTGGACTGATGTAAATGTTTGCATGGATGGGCCCCTAGCTCCCATTTGTCTATGGATGACGGGCCATGTTGAGTGATTTGTGTTTGTGTAGATGTGATGTACGTTTGTGGCACAGGACACATGTCTGGTTTACACAGTTTGTAAGACATCTACCTTTGTCATCACAGTGGAGGTGTCATGCATGCTTGTGTCACCCCAATGTCTGGTCCCTGGGGGTAGTGCTGTTGTGTGTCAGTCTCTTGCTGTGTTCGTTTGTGTTCATTCCAGCTTGTGTCACATGTGTCTTTTGTGCTCCCTCTCATCTCACAATGCCTGATTGCCCACTAAGGGGGTCCCAATGATGGGTTACTTTTGTATGGCACTGTGTCCACATCTGCGTCACTGTGGTTCAGCCCCCCTCATGTGTTGTGTAGTTGCCTGGGGATACTGAGACACACACACACACACATGTTGTGTCAGATGTGCAGTGTGAGGTTGCCTGTTTGTGTTTGTGCATCTGCATCAGTGCATTGGTATTGCTGTTGTGGGCCATTGTCTGGATGCTGTTTCTGTGATTTTCCCTGCTGTCCCTGTGAGTCATATCACATCATTCTGCACATTCATCCTGGTTGTAAGGTGCCATTGCTGGCATGGAATGGGAGTTTGTGACCTGACACCTACAGTCTACACAGGTTGTTTTTATTAGTGTGTCTATTTTCGAGATGTGTGTATGCTTTGTGATGGTCACTTCTGCTCTTGTGTCATTGTACACTGTATGCATTATCAGCCCCCATGTGAGGTGCTTGTCTGCACATGGCCGAGAGTATGTTTTGTTTTCACAGCACTGTTAGCCTCACCACATCTCTGTGGGTATGGGACACAACCACTAGTTTGCCCCAAAAGTGTTTAATGTGTTGGGACCAGGAATCATACATGCTGTTTGGCATTTGCAGCTTTGACCATGATGACACTTACCTTTTGGTCACTGTGATGAGGGGGGGTTTAAACCCCATCACCACAATGCTCAACATTTGCTGCAGTTTGGAACCCCACACTTAACTTTTGTTCTACATAGTGAGGGGGTGTTATTTTTACATTGACACAGTGCTATAGTGATGCTTGCATTGTATAGGCCACACTCATTTTTTGGTCACACATTAGCTGGTAGTTACATTGTATGTTTGAAGTCATAATCACTGTTGTGGGCATTTGTCACAGACTACACACTGTTGTCATGATGTTAGGGGGGATGTATTTTGCTGACATACCTAATGTTGGAGTATGATGGATGTGTGGCGCATCACCCATCCTATGGGTGGGGGGTGGCAGGGGTGATGGGCAACAGGTCCCCTATGAGTGGGGTGGCAGGGGTGATGTGCAACATAAGCCCTACGAGTGGGGGTGGCTGGGGTGATGGGCAACAGGTCCCCTATGAGTGGGGTGCCAGGGGTGATGTGTAACATAAGCCCTATGAGTGGGGGTGGCAGGGGTGATGGGCAACAGGTCCCCTATGGGTGGGGGTGGCAGGGGTGATGGGCAACATATGCCCTATGAGGGGGGTGGCAGGGGTGATGGGCAACATAAGCCCTATGAGTGGGGGTGGCAGTAGTGCTGGGCAACATAAGCCCTATGAGTGGGTGTGCCAGGGGTGATAAGCAACATAAGCCCTATGAGTGGGGGTGGCAGTAGTGCTGGGGAACATAAGCCCTATGAGTGGGGGTGGCAGGGGTGATGGGCAACAGGTCCCCTATGGGTGGGGGTGGCAGGGGTGATGGGCAACAGGTCCCCTATGAGTGAGGGTGGCAGTGGTGATGTGAAACATAAGCCCTATGAGTGGGGGTGGCAGGGTTGATGGGCAACAGGTCCCCTATGAGTGGGGGTGCCAGGGGTAATGGGAAACAGGTCCCCTATGGGTGGGGTGGCAGGGGTGATGGGCAACAGGTCCCCTATGAGTGGGGTGGCAGGGGTGATGGGCAACAGGTCCCCTATGAGTGGGGGTGGCAGGGGTGATGTGCAACATAAGCCCTATGAGTGGTGGTGGCAGGGGTGATGGGCAACAGGTCCCCTATGAGTGGGGTGCCAGGGGTGATGTGCAACATAAGCCCTATGAGTGGGAGTGGCAGGGGTGATGGGCAACAGGTCCCCTATGAGTGGGGGTGGCAGGGGTGATGTGCAACATAAGCCCTATGAGTGGGGTTGGCAGGGGTGATGGGCAACAGGTCCCCTATGGGTGGGGGCGGCAGGGGTGATGGGCAACATAAGTCCTATGAGTGGGGGTGGCATTAGTGATGGTCAACATGAGCCCTATGGGTGGGGGTGGTAGTGGTGCTGGCCATACAACCCCTATGGTGGCCTGTTGTTAGTGGCCAGGATATGGATCCATGTGTGTGTGTGCCATTTTGCGGGTACGTGTCGTTTGTTTGTGTGGTAGGTGTCAGACTTACCGTCTGCGCCGTCTGCATCTGTTCCTGATCTGGTCATGAAGTAGAGTACTGGTATGACCTGCGCGATGGGATTCATGATGTGTTCCTTTCGTACACGCTGCTTGTTGATCCGTCTCGTACCCCTTGCAAGCTGGTCCGTCTCGTAGCCGTGGATTGAGTTGTGGCGCAAATCGTAGCTGATATGCTTCTTTTCCGGATGCTGTGACGTGCCGTACGTGGCGACCCGCCCGGCGCGTAGAAAGTACTCATCGAACTTGTCAGGGCGGAAACTGCTATGTATACTGCTTCCGGGCGACTCGGTTCGGCGTTAGGAGTTACGGCTCAGACGGAGAATGGAGCTTGAATCACAGCCTACGTGTCGGTCGGGTTTTTGGCAGTTATGCGCATCGTACTTCATCAACAGAACGGACAGGCTACGGGTACGTGTCGGTCGCAAGGTAAGGCTACGAACAGCTCTCGGAGAACTGTCGACCCGGATCGGAATCAACCCCTTAAAGTCTTCTTTATTGCTCATTCACCTGATGAAATTCAGCATGGTTATTTTCGGGGTGCTGAACCACCCCATACACTTACTTCCAGCACATACGTGCAAACGTCCTAACTTTACATGAAAGCTAAAAATCTATGCCGTTTATTATGTCTGGGAAGCTATCAATTGACAGTGCGAACTTTGCGTGAACAAAACTTTTCAACAATATGTCTTTCGAATGGCTAATTTGTCAGATATTAGCCTAATCTAAGTTCTGTGTCATTCATTAGGCACAAGTCACCACTAAATAATTTAACACCTTAGAGCTGCCTAATCTGCGTGCCCCTTAATCATGTTCACATAGACACATGCTCCATTGCATGCTCTCTTCAGACTGAGACAAATGTGAATTATCTGTGCTATGCCTACATTATATAAGGGATAGCTGGTGCTTTATAGGCCCTCTGCACAAGGGTTTGGCATTCACTTTCTCAAGATAAAAATATTTGCCAGCTGAACCCAAACAGCTTGCAGAGTTTTTCTGTCACAAAGTAAATATGTATTATGCAGTGCTTTAAGTGGAATGAAAAAGGTGAGGGGTCTTAAAAAGGGCTATAGAAGTGTAAGTAGTAATCCTTTCAAAGAGGCTTGGCCTACGTATTTAAGGTTATGGCTTATAAACATGTTAACTAAATTCTTGTGCTTTCCACAACCTGCCACCGGGGTACCACTTTCACCCATATACTTAAAATAAACTATAGCTCATGGCCTTACCAATGCTTGTTATCTGTATCAGATAAATGAATAACAATAACACATTTATTATGAGCAATTAGAATCATCCACCTGCACAGGAAGTGCCATCATTGAATTTCCCACCATTCATCTGGAGAAGAACTGAAATTACTAGTTTTCCCCAAAACCATCTTAAAAATAGCCGCCAAGCAAGAGGACTTTATCTCCCAAAACCCATCAACACAGAAAATAACATCATGGCACCTCGCACTCCTCTGCCCTCCCAGGACCTACTTAATGACAGCTGCATGGATGTGCACAGCGGTTGCGCCCTGGTGCAGGGAAGGCACGTCAAAGGCAAACCCATCTGCACCCATCTGCACCTGGATCATGCTCAGTGCCAAGAACCATGATCTGATCATCGTTCCAGCGATACTCTGCAGCACTCCTTAGGTCACTAGATCTTGGATACCGTTTCTGCAACCTGTGCTGTGCCTCACCTCATACCACGATAGGATCTTTCACCTGTACCCCTTGCTGGTTCTCCAGCAACCACACAATCACATATACTGACAATACCCTCAACACTCCCTTCCAAAACACATACACCACACAAGCACCAACAACACTTACCCTCCCACTCTACACCACATGCCACGACAAACCCATATATCAACACCCAAAGGCATGCATGCTTCTCAACACACAATCACTCAGCAAGCACACAACTGAAATATGGGACCTTATGAGCAGCGATTCTCTTCATCACAGAGACCTGGCTCAACCCCTCCTTGGCTCCTGACATTGCAACGGCAATCCCAGCAGGCTACAAGATCGCTCAACAGGACTGCCTTCACAAGCCAGGAGGAGGACTTGCTGTCATCTATAAGGAATCCATCAGATGCACAACATCCACAGAGAACATAACCCCATTCATGGAACAACTGCACTTCAAGCTGCCAAATTTCAGAAAAATCCCTCCTGAATGGAACCCTTATCTACCGACTAATGAACCCTGAGCCATCTTTACCAACCTCATCACCGACTTTGTTGCTCCCCTCACCATTGACTCCAGAGCCTACGTTCTCCTCGATGACCTCAACTTCAACCTGGAAGACCAAAATGACCTCTGCTCCACAGCATTCCTCAAAACCTTGAGCAACATTGGACTCACCCAGCTCGTCACAGAACCAACACACAACGCAGGACACAGCATCAAATGTAAGTCCACCACACAGCTCACATGGACCGACCGCTCCATCCTAACCAGAAACAAGACAGTGGCAATCATGCAGACCATCCACTCCAGGGCCCGAACAAACCCATGCCCCCACCACATCTCCAACCTGGGAACATCATCAATCAGCACCGCCTTGACCCACATCATCAACACCTCCTGTACGTCCGCCACTTACCCGGTTGAACGGAAAAATCAATGCCCTCATTAAGAAGCCAACAGCTGACCCGAATCAACTGAGCATTGTCCGACCCATCTCTTTGATCCTCTATCCAGCCAAAGTGATCGAGAAGGCCTGTAACAAACAAACAACAACCCACCTCAAACTTCACCATCTTCTAGACAACATACAATCAGGATTCAGAAAGAAACACAGCACAAAACAGCTCTCATCACAGCCACCGGCTGCTTTCAAAACATCTTGGACCAAGGAGAAACTGCAGCCCATCATTCTGCTCGACCTTTGTGTCCTTCAGCACTGTCTCCCACAACACCTTAATCAGAAGACACTGAGATTGGCATACACGGATCCAGCTCTCAAATGGATCTGTTCCTTCCTCTTGGGAAGAACCCAAAGGGTCAGGCTGCCACCCTTCACATCAGAGACCAAGAAACCGATATGCAGTCTCTAAGCACCAGTCTTTTCAACAATATACATGACACGGATCACAAACATCATCCAATCACAAGCTATCACCATCTTCTCCTAGGCCGATAACACACAACTCATCCTCTCTCTAACAGACAAGACAAACACCACCAGAACCAATTTCACCAACTGCATGACCATGGTAGCAGAGTGGATGTGAACCAACTTCCTGAAACTCAACTCTAACAAGATCTTCACATGGTTGCCTCAGAACACTAGGCAGACTCATCACCAGCAACCTGGACTACGGCAACACTCTCTAGGCTGGAATCACCAAACAACTCCTACACAGACTCCGAACAATCCATAATGCAGCCACAGGACTCATACTCCACATCCAATGCTGCACCCACATCACACCGCACCTCAGGAAGCTTCACTGGCTCTCCAATCACAACCAGTCAATTTAAACTTCTTATGCACACACACAAGTCCCTACACAGCACAGGAACAGAAAACCTGAACAGCTGCATACTCCTTCACCATCCCACTAGACACCTACGCTGTGCCTCACTCTGACTAGCACACACTCCCTGCATCTGAAAAAGCAAAACTGTAGGGAGCTCATTCACCTACATCGCACCCAAGACATGGAACAACCTGCCTCAACACATCAGGGCTTCCTCCTCACTTCTTGAATTCCACAAGAAGCTGAAGGCCTGGATCCTCATATAAGCTCCTTGGGACCACTCACCTACACACCTTGCCCACGCACATGGATTCCCTTTCAGGTGATTATTGAGCTATACAAATGAACATAACAATAATTGGAAATATTTCAACTCTGAAATTATGAGACAGTGACTTGAACAATATTAAGGTCTGTCGAAAGGTTAGTGGCCTTCAGAGTCTCTCAGACACTCCCATTTGCCACCTTCACCCCACTTTCTTCTGTAGTCTTTCATTCTGTTAGAAACTTAGTGATTTTTCTTACCACGTTTTTCTGTAATCCTCTTTTAATTCATTTATTTATTTAGGAGTTTTATATCGTGCTGGCCAGACCCGAAGGTATAGGAGCGCTTTACAAAATTTTCAAGTAACAATCGAGTACAAAGAGTAGTAGTAGTAAACACAATGATTTGTGACGGGTCATTGTTCAGCATTTGTCAAGCATCAGTCGAGTACAAAGAGTAGTAATAGTAAACACAAAAATACGTTAGGGGTCTTGTTCAAAGGGGGGGGGACATAGGAGCGAATCAAGAGGTAGATGCAGTAAAAAGTTGTTCTTATCACAGTGATGTATGCTCAGGTGGGCGTGATTCCGTCTTGTCAGTCCACTATCACTTCATAAGAGTTCGATTGAGGAAAAGGACTTTGAGCTGGCTTTTGAATTTTTTGAAGGAAGGGTTAGTCCTGATATGGACTGGGGTGGCGTTCCAAATTTTGGGCGCATTACCAGAGAAGGAGCGTGATAAGGTTTTTTGTTTACCAGTTTTTGGAGGGATGAGAAGTAGAGTGTTGGTGCTCCTGAGATTTCTTGTCTGGCCCGCTTTGTTGAGTTTGGAGGCCAGATAGGTAGTTTTGCCAGTGTGCAGAGCATTGTGGGTGAGGCAGGCAGTTCTGAAGTTGGCACGCATTTCTATTGGGAGCCAATATAGCTCTCTGAGAGCGGGGGAGATGTGTTTGAATTTCTTTACTCCAGTCACCATTCCGACTGCTGCATTTAGGGTTGATCTGAGAGGAGCAAGGTGTGATTTTGCTGTGCCTGTGAGGGTGGGCTTCCCGTAATCCAATCTGGATAGCACAAGGGATTGCATGGCTTGCTAAAGGTCATTTGGAGGGATGAAGGGTTTGATTTTGTTGAGTAGTTTTAAGTTGAAGAAAGCACTCCTTGCGGTGTTCTTGATGAGTTTGACCATGTCTAGGTTAGGGTCCAGGGTGATTCCCAGTGATTTCATGGAGTCGGCCGGGATGCATTGCAGTTGAGAGCATCAATAGATTTTAGCCATCCTGTGATTTGGGGGGTCTGCTCTTTGTTAGCTATGAGGAGGATTTCAGTTTTATCCTGGTTGAGTTTCAGATGGTTTTGGTAAAGCCATTGTTGGACTTCTATTAGGGTGTCATTAAGTCTTTGCATGTCCGCCATGGTGGAGGTTTCTGGGTAGATCTGGGTGTCGTCAGCATAGAGATGGAAGGGTATGTAGGCTTTTTTGAGTATGGTGGTGAGGGGGTCCATGTAGATGTTGAACAGTGCTGGTGAGAGAACTGATCCTTGGGGAATGCCCCTGCTTATGGGGCGTAAGTCAGACGTCAAGTTTCTGATTTTTATTCTTTGTGAGTGGTTCTGCAGGAAGGAGGTGAACCTTTTCCATTTCTCATACTTTCCCACAATTACCATTGGCAGTACATGGTTAGCGGTCGGTGCGTGTCGCAGAGAGACCAAGAACTGAATGTGCATGGACACCTCTGTGACCAACAGACACTCTCACTGTTTTGGAGCCACTTTACTGAAAGCCTGGTCTGGTATGAACCTTGCCTGTTTTTCTCTACTTTTATGTGGTAACCGTTTTAAATTCGCGCCGCATTTTAACCACAAAACTGTACTTGAATCTGCTTGAATTTGTTGATGTCAGTTACCTGCTCTCCCGCAGTTTAGCTGCAGAGCAACAGCCTGCACTCCTATTGGTCAGTAGGACTTCAGCCTAACAGCCAATCAGGTGGGGAGGGGCGGAGTCAGTTGAACTCCGTAACACTTAAAAGAATAGCCCCACAGGATAAGCAACTTCACAACCTGCCTTGCCAACAAAAATTATAGGAGCGTGGCCTCTCCCACTCTGATCATCCGCCTGATCCTTGTAAGAATAGAGACTGCCAAATCCCAAGCCAAACTACTGTGCCTATCCTCCCAAAAAGAACACAACCAGTAAAGGAACTAAAATTTAAATACCCGATCCGTGGTGAAACACCAGTTGGAACTGTTCAACCTACTTGACACTGATTCATTCGACATGCTGTTCATGACAGAGACATGGCTGAAGTAAGAATCAACCCCTGACATTCTAGCTGCACTCCCAGATAATTATTACCTCCTATCATCTAATACACCAACAGGTAAAAAAGGGGGGTGGGGTGGCAGTCGCCATAAAAAAAGAACTGTCTATCACCACCATCTCTCCGCTAGAGATAGAACTAGTGGACAGCTTAATTGTCAAGCTAGACTCTTCAAACAGCACCATGGTATGTGTACTAGTGTATAGGTCTCCTACACCTATGCAAAACTTCCCCAAAACGTTTGCCAATTGACCATCGATTTTGCCAAAGTCCTGGTCATTGGAGATTTAAACTACTGGGCAAATGAGGAAACAGAGGGAAAGAGCGCCAAGGAATTGACCGGTGCCTTACAAAGTTTGAATCTCTCACAACACATCCAAGCACCCACACACATCAAAGGTCACACACTCAACTAAGCATGATCGATCAATCTCAACCTTCAAAACCTAGAAATACAACCTTGACTATGGTCTGATCACTACATAATCAGTTTCACTGTATGTGACATCTCTCTGCCCAAAACGGCGCCACCTCAAAACGGCCCATCTAGAAACTGGCATCACATTAATCTAGAATCGCTATGTGACACCCTAAACTGAAAGCTACCAGAAAGCAAGGACAATGTAGATAACCTGGAGAGAGAAATTGCAGATTGGCAAAAAAAGCTATTAACATCCATGCCCCCCTACAAACTCAAACTTCACGTATTAGGGGACATGAAGCACCAAAATTTTTCACGGACGATCTAAAATCAGCAAAGATCAAAACATGTCAGGCAGAAAGGAAATGGCGTAACACCTACTCAAATGAATCCAGAGAACATTATAGAACGAACCCAATGAACTACAAAAACACCATTTTGGATGCAATTTTTTTGTTCAACAAAGTGTTAAACTCAAATATTAAAGCTAAAGATATTTTTAACTATCGAACCCCGATCGTGTAACCCCACCTATCCCTGCCACACAGAAACTATACAACGATCTAAACAATTTTTTCTTAGAGAAAATTCAGGAATCCATAGATACCAAACACAAGGAGGTGAAAAATTGTTCAGAAAATTCCAAGGTCGACACCATGACCACCCTTCCATGTCTAAACCGAGTACAGTTCTTGGAATATCTAAACAAATTAAAATCAGGCTCCCCAAACATTGCCTGTCCCCCTGGAATACAAAAATTGATTTTCAAAGCATTCCCAGAAACCATTCTCTCTCTTCTGAAACTTTCCTTCACCCAAGGGACAGCTCGACAAGCTTTTAAAGAAGCAATGATTATTCCACTTCAGAAAAAACAAGGTGTCGACCCTCAGAGGCTGGACAACTATAGGCTGATATCCCTCCTCCCCTTCTCGGCCAAAGTATTAGAGACACATGTAGCAAAATATTCTCAGTGCCTTTATAGAAGACAACAACTTCTGAGACTCACATCAGGCAGGGTTCCGCGCAGCCCACTCGACCAAGGCCATTATCCTATCCGTTATGGATGACCTAAAGGGAAAGGCTGATGTAGACAGCACTCAAGCCTTGATTCTCCTGGACCTGTCTGCAGCATTCGATACCGTCAACCATGACATCATGGTGGACAGCATTGCTGCAGCAGGTCTCAGAGGTACTGCCCTATATTGGTTCCAATCCTTTCTAGAGGATAGAAAGCAGTCAGTGTGGCTCTCACCGTACGAATCTGGCATTGTAAACTTGAAATGTGGAGTACCAAAGGGCTCATCCTTATGCCCGCACCTCTTTGACGTATATATCCGCCCCCTCATTGTCATACTGCACCAGATGAGAGTTCAAATTTACAACTATGCTGATGAAATTCAGCTGTTTTCTCCATCAACGACTCTACAGTCTCCAAGGAGTTCCTCAAGAACTCCATGCTGTTCATCATGAATTGGATGAACAAAAACCAACTAAAACTAAACTGCGAAATAACTGAAATCATAATCTCTAACAATAAACTTCAGCACTGGACCCCTGCCCCTTGGCCTGCTAAGCAAAGCCTCCCCCCGCACCAAAGAACTCAATAAAAAGCCTAGGCGTACATATCGACTGAGATCTCACCATGAACACGCAGATTGGAGCGGTACCTCTGCCTGTTTTTTTCAACTGCCGAAACTAAGGAAAATCTGAAGATTTTTCAGCACTGAGGCTAGCATTCAAATCATCATCTCTTTGATCTTATCAAAAATCGATTATGCCAACTCAATCTATCAAGGCCTCCAGATACATCGTCTGCAGCTGATAAAAAACCAGGCAGCTAGAATTATATACCAGCAAGGCAGACGCCGTCACATTAAGCTGCTGCTAAAAGAGCTGCACTGGCTCCCAGTGGAGCAGCGCTCCATTTTTAAAACAGGTTGTATCTTGTTCAAAGCCTTACATGGGACTGGCCCAATGTACTTATCCTCAAACATCCATAGGTACACCCCTCAGCGCACCTTAAGATCCATGCACATAAATCTACTGGTGGTTTCGGGCTTTAGACCTAAACGAACAGGAGGGTCACGCTTCTCAATACTAGAACCCAAATTATGGAATGCCCCGCCACCCCCATTGAGACTAAAGTCAGACCTTCTTCGCTTCAGGCAGACGCTGAAGACCTGACTCTTCACCCAAGCTTATAGCTAGACCTGGACCTTCTGATTAGTGACCTCAATGGAAAGACCAGCCTCAAGAAACCTGTTGGTGAACGTGCGCTCTATAAGTTCTGAATAACATAACATAACTGCCTTCAGCCTCAAAATTAGAACTCCAAATCGTGCTCCATCATAAACGCTCACCCACAACCTGGTGGTGACTCATTTCCAAGTATGCACTATACGAGAGTCACATGTTGCATGGCAAAAAACTACAGAAACATAACATTTTGAAAAACGAGCAAATACTATTAGGGACTACAAAATGAATAAAATAAGTGAAAAATAAACAGGGATTGCATAGCTGACATGGATTACCTTATGGGTTTTTACTGTCATTATGGAGAAATTTATCAGTCTTTTGGAAGTAAAATAAGTACATGACTATGGATCCCAATAGGAACCCGTTTCAAAGTTGGTTTTAATTATGGCTGGGTCTGGAACCTGGCAGGACCCGGCCTACTTAAAGCACTTGTATTGTGTAACATTTGCAAGTTGAACTCCAATGCTATAAAAGACAATATTATTCTTTTTGCAAAGAAGCACTGTTAGCAAGGCTCAGTGAAGGCACGCAAACATAGTAGCAATCACATTACTTTTATAAGTGTTGAAAGGTTTCTGGAATTATTTTCATATTAGAAATGAGTAACATAAAAGCCCGTTGAGCTATAATTCTAAGGCTCGTTATCAAATAATATTGTGCTTCCATTATTTGTAATGTCAGTGTTTTGTAACAGCCTCAATGCGGCAGAGTTTATTAGGGCTGTTAAAATAATGAGAGGATATTTTGTAGGGATTTAAATCAAAAGTGCCTCTACTGTGCTACTGTAAAAATCCACATTAACTAGTCTTTTTATGAAGCAATAAAAAAAATTATGTTATTATTTTATAGTTTTGTACACTAGAACGGAGATATCACATGAAAGAAATTAAACAACCTATTATTCCCAGTATGAAAACAACTGTTTGTAGCTTCAACTTGATTTTTCATAATTGTAAAAGTAGAGGAGTAAAACTTTGTGCGCCTTCTTTATTACAATTATTACTTTAGGCAGGAAGACTAGTTATTACACAGCTAATGAAAATTAACCACTAAACCAGAAGAGGTCCTGAAGCAGCTGGAGAGCTTGGGGCTATAGGTACTTTTACTAATGGTATACACACTGCTAGAGAGGGAGCCAGGAAAGAAAGGCAGGAAACTAACTGGCAAGGAAGGAAGGCGATGTAAAATGAGATGAAACAGACAATTAGATTAACAGAAAAACTGTTATATGGTTCAGTACAAGTCCCAAATGTGTATTTCAGGGGTATAACAAATCCTTGGTGTGAAATCTAAGTCTTCCCTCACTCCTTTATGAATTCAAAAGAATAATGAACTGTCCCAACAGGGAATATCTATAACCTTTACTGTAAAGTAACAAATTTAATTATAGGATTATATAGAACCGTATGGTTTACTAGCAACTGCCAATCCTGGTGATTGTGTGCACCATGAGTATCGGTTTTGTACCTCAAAGGTTCAGGGTGGTGCTTGAGAATTTTTGTGGTATTGTAGTAGACACGAGACTCATTCAACACTTTGGACCATGGTGTTTTGACTTGTGAGTTAACATGACAGAACCCTTTTGGCTCCTGAAGGACTCCGTAGAGCTGTAACGTATGTTAGAGCAGAATGAAATGAGGACTGGTTTAGAATGTGGAGTTCGCAGTTGTGCATACACTAATAAAGATGTGTTAGACTAAGTTTCGTGGGTGGCGTAGTCATTGGCGGGCACCCAGGCTGGGCAAGATGCCACAACTAACCTGCAGATCGACAGTGCTCTCTCAGACAGTTTGCCGTGGTCTTAGCAAACTGCTTTTGCTTGCCACGTGTGCTGTTGTTGAAGTAAGGAATCACTGCTTAATGCATGTGGAGTCAAAGTGCTGCTCCAGCTGCTGTAAAGAAGTTGAAGACTAAGAATGCATAGCAGACAAATCCACATATCAGTGGCCAAGAACCTGCTGGTCAGGCTGTACATAAAGGTACAGCACTGGTTTGCAATATAAACATATGTCAGACGGAGCATAAAAGCTGAAGGCGGATACAACCATGTTTTTAAAGAGAAGCCACTGAGAATCGAAAATTGCAAGTTTAAGATGCAAACTGAAACGCTGCAAGGCGGAGATCAACCAGGTGCAAGCTGATGTCAAGAAAAGGAAAAATAATCAACTTACCGAATCTATTAGTGAGAGTCATCCTTCCACAGCACTCAATGAAGTGCCTCAAAGTGAAGTGCCCAGGGTTGTGCTTACAGAGCCGTCCATACCCGAAGTGGCTCACTACCAAGGCTGCCAGGTGGTGATTTAGAACACCTCCAGAGGTCTCCAGAAAGTGGAAGGGCTCCGATGGAGACCAAGAAGGAGGCTATTGTCCCACAGACTGTCCATGATGACCCCGAGGCCGATCCATCACAAAGCCTCGGAGATGGCACAGATGATCCAGGTCCTAGTGGACAGCCAACAGTATCTGAAAGAGCTCCACCCTCAATGTCAGCCACTCTCATTAATGGTTACAATGCTGCCACCTTCCTGAAACCACCTTCACCTTTCGATACGACCAAAAAGCAAAATATTGGCAATAGATGGATTGTGTGGAAAGATACATTTAATGATTTTATGGATGCACTTGAAGAGACTGATAACCTAAAGACTATCAAGCATCTCAAAAATCGTGCTGTTGATGGTGTAAAGGAAGTCATAAAGAAAATGCCACAAACTGACAAAGAAGTCACATACTGTCAGTTTAAAGACGCTTTTTAAGTTTAATCAAATGCCAAATGTTGCTTAGGAAAGATACAGTTTCAACCAACAACACCAGAAAGTTGGTGAAATCATGAATTTGTGGAGAGACTCGACACACTCAACACACACTGTAAGTTCAATGTATTTAATGATGAAGAAGCTATGCTTCTTCGAGTCATAGATGGATGCTTGCCAGATTTATTCAGATGACAAATGCTGAGAGAAACGCTTAGTCCGGAGCAAGTATTGATGCCTGCCAGAGCTGAGGAGCGTGCTGATAGTCAAGCTGCTGACATAGAGACTGGAGGTGCCCAGAATTAATCTGTCAAAAACAATTTGACAACAATAAACATTTGACTGTGTTACAGGAACTCAATGAATTCAGGCACTACAAAGCGACGTGCAAGTAAAACGCACCACCACTGGGGAAGTGAAATCAGTAATGGCAAGACCTTCCTGGATCCCAAAAGTCAGGGATCTGGTCAGAGAAAAGATTGTGGACAAGAAAGAATTTGGGCCATCATACAGAACCCCTCTATACCTGTCCTGGCTGTCGAAGGAACAAGAACAGTACTTCTTCCGCCTCTTGCTGGAAAAAAAGAAAAGAGATTTGTCTCCATTAATCTGATCAAACCACACTATGTGGCCAATCCTGAATAGTAGGCCGCATGGACTCCTGGGTAGCCACCGCTCTCCCCTCGCTACCATACAGGAGGTTCAGACAGAAAGAATGATAAAATTTGAAGATTCTACTCTAAACAATAAAGAAGTTGCCAACAATGGAATGGAACTTGTCCCTATTAAAATTGAACAACAATTGAACAACAAAACAATTGAACAACAACAAAATTCAAATGAAACAGAAATATCAATTCGGCCTAACACCGACATCTACATCAATATGTCTCAAGAGACATCTACAAGTTCATCAAACTCTGCTGAGCGTTCAAAGATAGATGGAACTGCATCTGGCTACTTCATCGATTTTGACACCTTTTCTCTGGATCAAAGTGAACCTGAGTCATCGCCAGCTCCAGTCTCCCGCAAAAAACAACTTCATGATTTCTACATTTTTCTGGAAAAGACATACCTAGTCTCACAATGGCTACAGCCTATTCTGGATAGGCTTAGTGACTGTCTTTTCCTTACTTGTGAATGGACACTATCTCCCAGAACCCTCTGCAGTACCACAAGTGAACGTAGTATTCAAACCTCAAACATCATCTCATTGTGAACAGAGAGACTTGTCCTATGTAAACATTAAAGCAGTTCCAGTTTCTGACGTAATAGTGTGGGATGTAGTTTCATATGATGTATTTGGTCCCACTAAACTTTTAAAAATACCATACCGCATGTATTCAACATTTCTTTAAATTATATCATTACCTCAAGTGCATATTCTGACGATTGGGATTTTGAAACTGTTACTAATATGTTGTCTGATGTAGAACTGTCTGCAGCATTTTCAAAAAATGTAATGTTTGACGACACATCTGATTTTGATACCATGTAAAGTTACCAACATTATGGTCATCACTTTCTGCATAGAACAGGTGCACCACAGAATGTTTTCGCATACCACCAATGGGAACATTGCCCAAAGCCACTGAAAAGTAGTTCACAAATGTTTGCACAAAAGTTTGCTTATTGTTCTGGGTTTAATACATCAGATCCACGCTCATATTATTATAAGCTTGCACCTACTTCTGCAAAGAAAAATATGCTCACTAATACGAAATAGATATACTGTCTGAACAGGGTTTCGAGTTCGACTTATGGAAAGACACTATAGACATAATATCAGTCTGGCCTTCGTTGAATGTTTCCTTTATATGGTTTGATACTCTGAGCTGAATGAAAGCCATGCTTTTACAGAAGGATGTGCCTTAACCTCAGCCCGAGAGACTTTTAATCTCCAGGTTGCAAGGTCCTCAGCTGAGATACAGCACAAACAAATTGCCCTTTCCATTTTGGAGAAATGGTACAACGTATCTTTAACATGTCTGATACAAAGGGTATAGTACAGCTATTTAAGACCATAGGTTCTGGACTGTTAAGTACCTGTTAAGCACCGTTCAGACAGTCTTTGGAATGATTCTAGCCTTCATACACTCTGTATTTGGAAGCATTTTCGGAGGGCCTCCGCTGATCCTGTTACTGATAGTGGGTATGCTGATCTTTATTTTTCTGCTATGCAATAGACGTCCCAGTCACCAATGAAGTGGAAAAAGTGCTCTTGGGGCGACATTAACATGATCGCATGGTACTCCATCTTGGCACACCTCAACTTCAGGAACTAAGCGAGTCTTGCTTCCTATAATTTCGACCAGTCTGGATTGACTGTGTTTTGCCTGTCCTTCGCTGCTTGTTCTGTGGCTACGACTGCGTGTTGGACCTCTGCCTAACACTTCCTTCGGTTGCGCCTCCGGATGTGGCTGCATTGATGGACCCGTTACCGGCCCACATACTGCAGTGTCCCCAGTGTATTACAATGTTGATGTCAGCATTTTAGAGCCACCACGGGATGCTTCAGCTCCTGTTGGATTGGATACCGGCTCTACCACAGGCACACAGGCTTTGCATGTTACAAATGTTTCCCCAGCATCGGCAGTGGGATCTGAGGAAGATCATCTTTGCTCAATTGACCTGATCTGTGAGGTGTTACAGGGACCATCGTCTGCGAAAGCAAGCAGCAGTGATATTGCATCTCCCACACAGAACACATAAACATTTGACCCTCCATGTGCTGGGAAAAATTCCGGCTTTTTCAAAAACAACCGAAATTGGAATTTTAAACAAAATTGTTTTTTCTCTTTTATTTACCTTTACCGAGCACCATGGCTTTCAGACGTACTCAGTAGCTCAGACTGTATATATGAATATATTTTAAAGGACTTTTGGATTATTTTTTAGAAGTTTTATGAATGTTTAGAAATTATTAATCACCTTTGTACAATGTTTAATGCTTGATTGGAAGGACATACTCTTTTTAGTATGTCATCCAGTCGTATGAGGAGTGGGTTTTATGTTTCATAGGGTACCCCAATATGGGCTTGAGTAGTCCCCTAACCCTTCACCTACATTGACCGTACCATTTCACTACATAACAGGTCTTGGTATTGACTTCTTACCTAGTTAAGCGTTGCATTAATGTCGTGAGGTTTTCCCCGAAAACTACCCACATAAATTATGCATGAGGATTCTCAGAATCACAGCAGGATTACCATCTTCTGCATAATAACTATGTATGAGGGTCATCCCTTCCGTCATCCTCAGCCGACATGACACAGCATGGTATAGTCCCCTGAGGGTATCTTATGGGTATATATACACCATATCTTTGCCGGGACAGACAGAGGAGAAAGACTTTGATGCTGACACACTGACGTGAGACACTGAGGTTCCTGCACGCAGACACACTAGCTCCCAGGGGTTTGACATCCCTCGCGTGGTGTCCATCTCGAGACCAAGATGGAGGTCCCACAGTCGCTCACTTCAGGTTATGGGGTTGGCTTCAGCCTATGGGGATTCTTGGCTCTACACCTACATACATGCTAGGTACACTTAGGTACATCGTAGGAGTACGCATTATTGCTGCTATGTATTAATATGCTTGCATATATTTATTGTCTTAGCACTATGGTAGAAATCTACCATCCATTTACTCTATTGGTGCTCAATATGATTTATATCTGTTCTGTCTCATGGTTGTTACAGCACACCTATTTTACACTATAATGACGCTGGTTCAATAAATGCTTACTGAAAACGTCCCCACCGTTTGTTCTGTGTATCTCTCTGAGACAAAGTAAGCTCAAGTGACTGAGCGAAAAATACTGTACTGTTTCCACGATCCCTGATGGGACAGGGTTGTCATGTTCGATAATTACCAGGAACTATTCTCTCCTTGGTAAGAGGAGTTTACAGTGGCACTGTGAGCTAGCTGATATACAGGTGAACATAACCGGTGGGGGTATCTGGAATTAGTCTGGACACTAATCCCACAGTTTATGTTGTCTAAACACGCAGATCCTATCTAGAGTTACAGGAAGTACATGACAATGAGTGTTAAAAATAAGTCAAAACAAAAGACTGAAGGACACAAAGTGATGTCTAGACGTAAAAGAAGATATGTTTCAAGTGTGGATTTTCATTTGCACACCAAGGTAAATGTCCTGCCATTGGACAGATATGCAAATTGCCAACCAAACGTTCGATAAACGCCCGCAAGGCCAAGCGGTGATGTCAGTTGAGGCAAATCTCCACTGAACAAAGTCAATCATCATCTAAATCATCGTCATCATCAAACAGTTCTTACACATCACTATCAAATGAAAGTGAAGAAGATGTTTGCGCCGTGTCAATCTTTACCTCAGTCAGAATGGCCACATGTGAAGAAAAATGTCAGTCAAAGAAAAGTCAACATGCCAAAGCACGAAGTCATTCAAACAATGCCCAAAGGTTACACTGAAAGTAAATGGTTGTTCAATACTTTTCAATTTTGACATGGGTGCATCAATACACATTATGCCTTAGGAGAAATACAATGAATTGTCTCCATTACTGCAACTTATGCCCTCAAAAACTAAATTGTAAACATGGGCTGCATTGACTCCATTAAAAGTCAAGGTTCATTTATATCGACAATGAAACACAAAAAATGAAGGTTCAAGTACCTATCCATGTGCTTCAAGGTACAGTGTCAAGTGCCTGTTTACTCAGCTTAAGCACAGCTGCTGATATGGGATGATTTCCCTGAACTACAGCATGAATGCTCACTATTAAAAAGTAAGTCAGTTTGCTTCTTTGTTTCATGGTTTGGGAAAGATTAAGACTATGAAAGTAAAGTTGCATATTAATGAGGATGTACATCCTGTTTCTCAAAGACATAAGCAAATACATTTTCATTTACAAGAATCTTTTTGAAAAGGAACTTGAATCATTACTCAAGCATGATATAATTGAGCGTTCTACTGTCAAACACCATGGATTTCTCCCATTGTGGTAGTGCCCAAAAAGGACAGTGAAGGAGATGTATGCATATGTGTTGACATGCGTTAGGGAAACAAGGCAATTGAACAAGAATGACATTGAGGTCCACAAATTGCTGATATGATAACACAATTAAATGGTGCAAAGGTTTTCTCTTGACTTGATTTAAATAAAGGTTATCATGAGTTGGCACTCGAAGAAAATTGAAGGTACATTACAACCTTTTTACACATGTTGGTCTGTTTTGATACAAAAGGCTACACTTTGGGTTGTCATAAGCTGCTGAACCTTTTTAAGATGGAGATAAGTGTCAGTTCCATAAGAACAAGCTCAAATTCATTGATATTTGTTCTCATGGGGGTATAACATCTGATCCTCCTAAAGTACAAGCGCTGTCAAATGCTGTTTCCCCACAAGATGTTTCTATAGTGCATACATTTCTTGGCATGGCCAGTTACTGTTTAGATACATACAAGACTTTGACACTGTAAGTGCTCGGTTAAGACACTTAACGAACAAGAATGTTTCATTTCATTGGCCACATGAAGCCAAGAAAGGTTTTAAGAAAATCAAACAAGCCATTGAGAAAGCTTCTGAAATGCCATACTTCTGTCCAAAGGTTCATACAGAGGTTATTGTTGACACTAGCCCAGTTGGGATAGGCGCTAACCTTACACATCACAGTGGGCACCCAAATGCTCAAAGGCATGCTGTGGCATATGCAAGCAGAAGTCTGTCCCAAACAGAATGTGCTTATTCACAACCTGAAAAAGAAAGCTTAGCCATTGTAAGGGCTTGTGAACATTTCCATGCAATCTGTACGGAAAATCGTTTACACTGGTAACTGATCATCAAAGCTTACTGACTATATGTGGCAATCCAAAGCCCAAAATGCCTTCTCGCATTAAATGATGGGGACTACAATTACAAGGGTACAATTATACCATTGTGTGTTGTCCAGGGAAGGAACAGAACCTTGCTGACTCCTTTTCCAGAGTACCTATACAAGGTTTTGGTAGTCCATCCAAGACGGCTGAAGCCTATATTAATTACACTGTAAATTTAAAAAAACATCAGCTGCTGTTTCGTTAGCCCAAATTATCACTACCTCGAGCAATGATAGTGAAAAGCTAAAGTTGAAGGATATAATCAGTCATGGAACTAACACACTCGACCTCTCACCAGTGATGGTGAATATCAAAAGTACAGAGTGTCAGAGATGAACTGTCCATAACTCAGGAAGGAGCTATATTGCAGAAAGGAATAACCTCCTCCATGACTCTTGTTGGGAGTGGGGGTCCTTATCGCTTACCGCTGCCACCAAATGCTGGAGGCGGGAGTCCCCGACCCCTCGCTTCAACGTTAGGCTAAGTAAGGACACCATCTGAGATAGCCCTGCTCACCCCCTTAGTAGCTTGGCACGAGCACGAGCCAGGCTTATCTCCAAGGCACGAGTGTTTAGTATATGCAACCACGCTCACACTAACCCCATGATGCCACCATAAATAGACTCCACACAAGTTTTGATAAAATGAGAATAATCTTTATATAAGCAATTATATGATACGACCACACAATACAAAATCAACATATAAGAATGGGTAGTATTCTTTCCAGTGGGTTGGTAGGTTCTAATCCCAACCACCGCTTCTAATCAACAGTTAAGCTCACTTCTAACCGTTTCCAAAAGGTAAGGCCTGTCGTATTGCTAGAATCACACACGTTGCAAAAGGAAACAAATACTGCAATGCGTAATGATATTCTCTTATACTGTGCAACAGAGAAACAAGGCCATACGTAGCGCCACAGTAATGTACTTTGCATTGAAGGAATAATGCAATGCTTATTACCACCAGCATGCCATGTACCAGGAAGAAACAAAGCAATGCGTCACACTACAATTCTGTACGGTGCAATGAAGAAATAATATACTGCGCTACGTTATACTCAGATACTGTGCACTGAAGAAGTAATGCCATGCGCCACGTTACAATCAGGTAATATGCAAAGGAAAAATAACGCAGGGCGTAGCACACCAAGCATGTAGATTGTCAGGCACAAATGAGGTCAGGCGTCATACGACAGTTCGATAGTTCGTAAGCAGCAATAATGCAAAGTTGTTTTACAACAGTTTTACGTGCTCTGTTAACAGTGCCCCCGTTATGGATCAAATGATGACACAAAAGTACTGCTTCCCACTCCGGCCCTAGCACTGCCCATCCTTGGGTCAGCACCGGCCGGGATCCGAACTGAAGCAACGACTCAAGCAGCTGACTGAAACGAGAGGCCGAGAGAGTGTCCCTCCAGGCCCGCACCCCATCCCAGGTGTTGATCCATGTTACCTGTGGGGGCGCGACCCCACTCTCCTCCCCGACGTCAGCGACTTGGGCCTTGATCCAGAACTCCATCATGGGGATGCAGCGGACTCGGGCCGGCGGCTCAGCTCTTCCGTGGCTGCCGGTCTGGGCCACTGTGGTTGACTCCGAGGGCCCAATGACTTGGCCCTCCTTTGGGTGGTCTCAGTCCACACCGAGATCCGCCCTCAGCACTGTGGAGACTTTCCTTCCAATTCGGTGCACCCTCTACTACTCCTCACCAGTGCCTCGGGGCACACCGCGTGTCCGAGACTCGCCTCTTCTCTGGTGCTCACGATGATTCAGCGCTCTTCACCAACGCTCCGCTTGCACCTCAACACGCACTCTGCATGTTCAAGTCTCACCTCTTCTCCTGGTGCACACGTTGTCCAGGCGCTCCTCACCAACACCCAGGCTGCACCACAACATGCACCCAGCGCATCCGAGACTCACTTCTTCTGTGGGTGCACACGATGCCCAGGCGCTCTTCACCAATGTCCCGGCTGCACCCCGACACACACCCAGTGCGTCCGAGTCTTGCTTCTTCCTTTGGTGCACACGAGGCCCTGGCGCTCTTCACCTACTCCCGGGCTGCACCACAATACGCACACAGCGCGTCCGAGCCTCATCTCATCTTTCCATGCACACCACGACCATGCGCTCCTCACCAACACCTTGGCTTGCACTTCGACACGCACCCAGTGCGTTCGAGACTTAATTTACTCCTGCGTGCCCACGATCACACGGCACAACTTCTGAGGGTCTCAAGCAGCAAAAGCATGTGCACTCTGCGTTGCTTGGGACTTCTCCGGAAACTTTAATTATCCTGTATTTCCAAACAGGGAGCCAGCTCACCTCGGGCCCTTGGGGGTTACAAGACACAGCACAAAGCACAGTCTTCTTGAAGCAGGGGGACTCAGCGCCTCCAAGCACAGTCCCAACAGCCTCTCCCTTAGTTAGAACAGCAAACTGCAGACCAGCCCCAGATCACGAAGCAAGGATTGGTCTTTCCACAGCAGCATCTTCAGTTGCTCCTTCTTTAGTAGAGTTCCTCTTGACCACAGAATGGGTCCAAGCCTTTACAGTCTCAATCCATATCTGTTTCATTCCCACTTTCAGGGGTTTCAACTCTCCTAGTTATACCCCTTGATGTCTTTGAAGTTTGTATGTGCTCAGGGGTCCCTGACCCCTCCCTAAATTAATTCTGGGTGTCTCCTTCCCAGTGTCACTTCTCTCCCTTTGATACTGGGAGTCTGGATCCTTAATCACTCAGCAGGAGATAGGTCAATTGGTTTAGAGCAAGGTCTTTTCACCTCTCGGGCTTCTCCTCCCCCTACTTTCCAGATGCAGGGCAGCCTGGTGCCATCTCAACCCCTCCCTGGGTCAATACCTCTCCCAGCTCCTCTCACCTTTCAGTTCCAGACAGACAATCCACATTTCAGAGACACACAGAAATGGTCAGAGCACAAAACTCTGCCACTTTCTAAAAGAGTGGTTTATGAACACACAGTGACAAAACCACCTTAACACTGTGAGTTCATACATACTAAACCTCACCTCTCCATTATAAACTGACAGGAAACTAGGCTAACAAACACAACACCCAGCCTCCCCCATTCTGTCCTATGGGCAGGATGGCCTTTCAGCAGTGAAAAACGAAATGGAGATTTTTTCACTGTCAGAACTGTCGGAGGGATGGTCGGAAACAGAAGCGAGGAGGCTGTATAGGGTGAATACTGTGGTGTTTATTTGGGTTGCGAAAGTAAGAAAAATGGCTGAAACTGAGAATGTTCTTGATGAACAAAGTAAGTCAATAATGTCTGTTCCGGCACAGGGAGCTTTGAGTACTTCTTCCTTGGCAGATCCTTGTCTGAATTAGAGGTCCAGATGTCAGGGGCGATGGTGGAACGTAGATGGGGTCCCGGAATATACTCGAGAAAACAAATGAGAAAGGAGCGGTCAGCATATCATTTGCGAAAGTTTTCTACCGTCACCACACCATGTGTAAGAAGTGACGAGAAAATATAGGAGTTAAATGTAGTCTTTAAAGAAATTAAAAAACACGGCATCTAACCGTGGAACTGCCCCTTGGTTTTTTTAAGGTTTTGGCAGTGTAATGTCTGGTGCCTGTTTTGTTCTTTCATGGGGTGAGGGTCGTGAGAGGGGTGAGGGTTGTGGTCAAGAGAGAGGTGAGGCCAAAAACACGGGGGCAAGAACTAAACATAGAAGTTACCACCACCAAGACGTTTCTCCCGTGTTTTTACCTTCCCTGTATGCCTGCTCCCTCCCCCCCTTTGTCCCATCATGTACCGCTAAAAGCCACAACTCTCCAGAGTTGTGGCGGCTCGTGCGTCCTTCGGGATCCACCAGTCTTCCGTCCACGTTTCAGGAACCTCGTAGTCTTCCTCGTCAGCGGTTCCATCTCCGGTGGTTCCTGCGGCGTCACGTGGGTTCTCAGCATCTCTCCCGTAGTTCACGTCTCCTCCTTCTGGATCTCTCTTCCGGTGTGACACCCCGTCGATGTTCTCTGTTCCGCTTTTCTGCTGCCTGTGACCTTGGTGCCACGTTGTTAGTTGGTCGGGCGTAACATCCGGACCGCCTCCTCCAAGGGTTTCCTCTTCCGGGTTAATGGACGCGTCCTGCGGAAGGGAGAAGTCTTTGTTTATTTCCGGCAGAGATGCTTCATCGTCTTCCATTCGGTAAGGCGTTCATGTTGCCTCGGTTGTGGTTTGGGGGTTATTCAGGCTTTCTACCCCGGGGTCTTCCTCACAAGAACATAGCACACACCTCAGTGTATGTTCTGCCTTTTACCTACACTACACCCTGCCCAGGGGTTACCTGGGATCTACCACAGGGGTACCCAATGTGTATGTAAAAGGGAAAGTCAGGCCTGACAAGCTGTTGCACTTGTCAGGACAACATGCTAACTTAGCATTCTGGCCGCAGGACCTACTCTGAAGGCCTGAGTTCCTTTCTCTGCGCGCCCTTGCATTACTAGCCCTTGCACACACAGTGAACATCACTAGGGATTTTTACTAGTAAGGCAAACATACCAATCAATCACCATTACATTTAAACAGGGAACTTGTGTACTTTGACACTGATCGGCAGGGGCAGAGTACCCAAAGCATCTAAATTGGCTATTCTATGTCAGGAAAACGGTCTAGGGGAAAAGCAAATAGTTTAGGGAACTTTAGCCAAAACGGCCAAGTCCTACAACTCTCAATCAGGTTTCAGAGCAGGATATAGCGCGGAAACAGCATTGCTGGAAATATCCGAATCGGTACGAGAGTCTGTAGATAAGGGGGGACGCAGCCATGGTAGTACTTTTGGACCTGTCGGCGGCTTTCGACACGGTCTCACATCGGATCTACTGGAACGCTTATATCATCCAGGCGTGAAGGGAGTGGCACTCTCATGGCTTCGGTCCTATCTGTAAGATCGCGCTCAATAGGTCTTTTCACAAACTTTCTCATCCTCACCAAAAACATTGGTGTGCGGAGTATCGCAGGGCTCGGCTTTGATCCCACTGCTTTTTAATCTCTACCTGGACCCCTTAGCCACCAATATTTCATCCTGGGGCATGAAAGTAGTCTCCTACGCAGATGGCACACAGCTGTATTTTTCCTTCGAAGAGCACTCCCCGGTGGCATTCAATAAATTCAAAGAATGCATGAAGCAGATTTCCACGTGGATGTATGATAACTGCTTGAAATTGAATGCGGATAAGACTGAGGTCTTGTTCTTCAATCAGAGCTCACCACCACCATCCAATCTCTGGAGGAATTGAACCCCTCTCCTATGCCTACTGAGTCTGCGAGAAATTTGGGTAACAGGTTTTATACTGATCTTTCTTTTATGACGCACATCGAACAAGTCTCGGCCACATGCTTCTGGAAGTTACGGTCCTTGAGGAAAGTTTTACGATATCTGCCTGAGGAAAGCCGTAAGATCATCATACATGCCCTGATTACCTCTCAGCTGGACTATGCAAACAGTCTGTATATTGGGCTCCCGGCATATCTGGTTCACAGGTTACAGATTGTGCAGAATACAGCAGCAAGGCTTATCTGCAGGGTGTCCTTCTGACATCGCATTTCCCCTCACCTGAGACGGTTACATTGGCTCCCAGTGAGCAAGATGATTGAATAATTCAAGGCCTTGATGCTGACTTTTAGAGCCATAAGGGGCATGGGCCCCTGCTATCTTAATCTTAAGCACCTGCTTAGCCTGTACCACCAGGATCGCGTCTTGAGATCTAGACACTCGTGTCTGCTTTGTGTGCCACGATATGCCAAAGAGCGTCAATGGGGAAGTTCATTCTCGGTCAGGGCAGCCAAACTCTGGAATGCCTTTTCCCCCCACATTTGCCTGATTAAGTCAGAACTAGAGTTCAGGAGAACCTTAAACACTCTGCTTTTCTCACAGATGTAGTACCTCCATGCCGATCTTCGCTGTCAGTCTGCACTAGCACAGGGACACCTCCTTCGAGGTAGCTGTTTTGCTCTACAAATGCACTTTGATTGATTAATTGATTCAGCGCTCTAATCCTGATTCCGGAGCATTTGCGACAGAAAAATGTGAAGTGGCCCATGAAGGACATCGTGGAATCGTGGCCACAAAACGAGCTCTCCGAGACTGGGTCTGGTTTCCTTATCTCGATGAGAGGGTTAAAAAAGAATTAAAGGACTGTCATCTATGCAACTGCCTTTCTACAATAACTACTCACCACACCTCAAACATGTTAGAAATCCTGAAGCATGAATGGGAGAGAGAAGCAATTGACTTTTTTGGTCCACTCAACAATGGACATCACCTGATGGTGATTGTGGACGGATGCTTATGATTTCTATTAGTTGAAGATCACTCATCTACCACTCAAGACGAAGTCATTGAAAGACTAGAGGGCATCAATGCAACATGGGGTGTTTCAGTCATAGTGAAATCTAGCAATGGCCTGCCTTTCAATAGTCGAGAGTTCAAGACCAATGATTCTTTTTTACACTTTCTGAGTACGCTAAAAAAAGCAGTACAGCGTGCTACTCTTGAGAAGCTGATTTAAAAACGGTGTTAAACTCTAAGTCAAGAAGTTATCTTTCAACACCTCACTCGACCACAGGTGAAAGCCCTTCAACAGTGATATTCTGAACAGCAATCACAACCAAGTTACCTCAATGGACAAACCAGAGAAAGAAAGAATGAGAGTGCAACTCGTGAGAAGGACTTGGTTAACAAACAAGATGAAAACGTATGCTGACAAATGACGACATGCATAGAATTCCATCTTTAAGAATGGAGAGCAAGTGCTCGCATGCCAAATGTAAAGAAGAAAATCTGATTCATCATTTAATGCAGAACCCTTTCAAGCAGTATCTACAAAGGGACACATAGTGACTGTCCAGCACCCTGGGAAGTCTATCACCAGAGACTCTTCTCACTTTAGGCATTTGACTCATTGTTCATCCGATCTAGATATTGAAAGAGAGACTGGTTCTGGAGCCTCTGAGACTGCTGTTGCCCCTATACTGTCAAAACGGATCCTGGGCTTTAACTGGGACAGTTCCCAGTTCCCAGTAACAAAATCAGGTCAAACAATTAGAGCACCAAGAAGATTGATTGAGGAACTTTATATATATTTTGATGATTTTTTTTATTTAACAGAAGGGGAGATGTAGTGTCTTGTGAGTTAACATGACAGAACCCTTTTGGCTCCTGATGGACTCAGTAGAGCTCTGACATATGTGTTAGAAAAGAATGCAATGTAGGCTAGCTAAGAATGTTGAGTTTGCAGTTGCACGCAGACGAATAAAGATGTGTAATACTAAGCTCCATGTGTGGCATAGTCATTGGCAGGTACAAAGGCTGGAAAAGATGCTAAGCATGGGTTTCGGCTTTATTGTTAGTCGATGGTGGACAGGTTGCTAAGAGTACCCTATTGTGGTTTAAGTATGGTTCCGGAAGAGAGAGATGTTTAAGCAGTTGAAGGAAAAGCACATTTTCTGTCTCTTCCCACCACATGGGGACCCACATGGTGCATCAATGTCCCCTGCGATGTGAAATGTTTATGAATGCCCTCGTCCAATGTCATGAGATGCTCACGGCTGCTTAAGATCTATTCTGATCACACTACTCTTTACTTGGGTCTCTCAGGAGATGGTGTGTAACAACTTTGGAGAGTGTTGGAAGGTTAACAAGAACCAGATGAGCACAAACAAGCTCCATCTGATGAGCTAAAAAGATTTTTTTTTTTACATAAAAAATACCCAGGCTCCTCAAGACAAAGCAGTTGCCCTATCAGCTAGACCTCATACCGCTTAGGCCTGCGAAGATGCCTGGCTCCACCTAGAAAGGTGCAGTATCCCTTGTTTGGGTTGACAGAATGCAGCACAGCCTCTGCCTGCAATGACTGGTCATCTGTGGTCCTCTTATCCAATCACAGCTTCTCTAAAAGATTTAACTCTAGATCATATTCCCAGGCTGCAAGCGGGCTACGTGGGATGGCCTGATCAGCAAAACTGACAGCAGTTGTATCCAGAATATTGTTCACAAAAAAATCATCTGCCATAAATATTGTCTTCTAAAAAATGTTTACAAAAATACTGTCCCATTGGGTGTACAAAATTACTCCAAAGCATCAGTATTTTTAGAAATAAAGTTTAGGACACAGAATTTTTTTCAGGCGATATTCTAGTACCATACCCTAACTAGTGCTTGTGACTACTTGTGATGTCAGTCAATTCATGACAACGGAAAAAACAAAACTAAGGGAAATTAGGTTGGACAGCTTTTCACCCCCAAGCTGTAGGATGAGTTAGCAACTTCAAAAGCCAGAGGCTAGGGTTGAGGTCACTAGCCCCAATGGTCCCATGGCATCCCATGAAGCCCTTGGTGGTAGTGAGGTGGCCTGCCCAAGATATACCCCGTTGAAGAGTAGCAGACTGGCACACAGAGGCGGAAACACTTCTGGGAATATTGTTTCCGCTCATTTAGAGGGGACATGGCATTTCAGTTCAAACTGGGCTCAAATCTTTAACTCTGAACCAAAATTGACATACACATGGATGGTCCCTGTTTGTTATTCCAAAGAGAAAATAATGGGCTGGAGTGTGCCCAGAAGGTCAACCTATGGTTCAGAATAATTAAAGCTTTTGAATCACTACATCCACGACTGTGTAGGACCCAATGACTCCCAGGAAACCGGTTAGTCGTACACCTTGTATTAGGCTGGGTAGCAGACATGGAGTAGATTCATACAATAGTGAAGGATGCAGCAACATTGGAGTAAAAGAGGAGCCATGGATTTATTTCAAGTAGGCTAGTGATCTTGTTCAAATGTATTTGTTATGCACTCATAAAATCCTTATAAATCCATAAACATTAACAATTACATTTCATTGTTTATGTTCAAGGAGATACTTATACCTAGTGTGACACCCTTCTTTGTAGTCCTTGCACCATACACATACTGTGAAATGTATTCAGACCCAGACTAATAATCGTTACATTATAATAAGATTCTAAGTTCTATTTGTCAAAGATCCCAAATTGGTTCCTGGAAGAGAATGTTTGCATGTGGCTCCATTGTTGACATAGAAGGGATATTTCCAAGTATAGCATTCATGAACAAGCAATGTCTTGACAGTAAAGCTGAGGGCCTCGTAGTCCCTACTGGTTGGGAAGCCAGTCGGTTGGTGTGGTCAATAAACCACCTCTGTCACAAGGACTGAGGATGATGCACAATATTTTGAGTTTCCTCTGATGAAGATAGATCTTTTTCGAACAAAGAAGCTCCATCTCCAGACATGATCTTCCTCTGGGTAACGTTTTTAAGAAGGCAGCTCCACCATGCTTTGGTGACAAGTTGTGGAACAGCTGTTATCAATGTTGGTACTACAAATGTACCCATCTCTATAGTACTTTTTCAGTACCCGCATAAGAAATGTCAGTGGCATGCTGGGGGTTTTGTCAATGCCCTTTCGTAATGGCATATAGCAATGGCATCAGCATATCAGTGTAGTGAATAAAAATTCAAAGGAAGTAGGTACTTCTTGATTTGTAGTATATTTGTCCAATCGTTCAATGGTTCAGTAGGAAAGGGTAGACAGCAAATACGATGTAAAATTGCAAAAACAACATCTTACAGCTCTTGGGTTAAAACACATAAAGAAACACTGGACCTAGGAGTGGTGAAACCTTATCACAACCAAACAATGCAACTCCCAGGGGAAGGACATTCCTGATGTCATATTAAACTACATAACAACATCCAGTGTAAAAGCGCCATTAATGACAGTAAGCCACTTATCATAGCAAAGATAGAAAATATTTGTCACATAATGACTAAACATATTGAAAATTAAACAGCAAATGTTGCATGTCGCAACAATGATATCAAACTAGCTCTTAAAGCAAAGCATAGAATTACAAATGCCTGCCAAGACTGACATTTTTGCTGGCATAAAAGCGACAAAGGATGTGAACAGGACACGTTAGGTTCAAGGCTTGGATAAATGGCTGTGTAACATTCATCAGTGTTTCAGAAGGTATTATTTGTAAGGCAACTTCTAAGGGAGCACAATTAATTGCTGTGAACACGGAAGGGAGAGCAGGGAGACAATAATTTGCAGAGACATGTAGTAATTGAAATTTAGTCATATATTTAAAGACAAACAAAGCACTGTGTTACATTGAATGACATGTAACCTATGTAAAACTGTGCACATGTGCTCGTGAAGTAGTGAACGACGCTGTTGACACATGAGGAAGTATGTACAGCAGACAAGGGGCGCAAATAAGACAAATTGTATATACAAGGTGTATTCATAGTATTGCCCACACAATGAATGCAAATAATACAAGGTAATTTAAATAGGCAATCACGATAGCGGTGTTGCAAATTACGCTGTGAAAGTCGACTGCATTTCGGCATATATACAATGTTAAGCCATCATCAGGACCAGGAAATAGGTAGTTAGGAAACAGTGCTGTTTTAGCATTTATTAAACATTTGAGTTCACCATTGTATTGTATTTTTGATAACTATTAAAAATAGTTGGTTAATTATTTTTCTAGCTTGTTCTAATCCTGAGATACAGGTTTGTATGTTTTTTAATCTGCACTCTGGTTTTCTACGAAAGACAGTTAGGCCTGCCACAGTGAAAAATAGCTTATTAGTGCTAGACACTATAAGAACATATTAACATTAGGGGCCTCATGTAGGTGGGCTGGCATTTACCACTTCATAAATACCGAATCATACCGATTCGGTATTTATGAAGTGGTAAATGCTATGTAGGTATTTATGCGGTAAAAATTACCGATTCGTAGAACTTCGGTAATTACCGAATCGGTATTTACCGATTCGGTAATGAGGCATACCTTCCCATTGATGGGAAGGTATGCCTCATTACCGATTCGGTAAATACCGATTCGGTAATGGGGGGAGCACATGCAAGGGTGGCAGGGTGTCACATTGACACCCTGTTGCACCCCTGATTCGGCCATGTGTGCACATGTGGCGCACATACATGCCCTAAGGGCATGTATGTCTGCCACATTGCACACTTAAACGTGCACAAAAATGCTTTTATACACCTATTCGTTATTTACCACCAACCTTTAGTTGGTGGTAAATAACGAATCCCCACACCCACCACACACTCCCCCTACATCTCATTTCATGATTCGGTATTTACCGAATCGGTAAAATTACCGATTCGGTAATTTTACCGATTCGGTAAATACCGAATCATGAAATTCTCCCCCTACATCTCAAAAGCCAAAATACCGGTCGGTAACGGTATAATTACCGAAAATCGGCCGTTACCGACCGGTATTTGGCTTCCTACATGAGGCCCAAAATGTCTACATTCCGTATATCTAAATACCATGCACCCTGCCTTGTAGGCACAAGACCTATATAGGAGCGATTTATTAATATTTAAAAGGGAGGTTGTGACCTGTCAAAATGATTTGTTTTGACAGGTCAAATTACAGTTTTTGCACTGCTATAATCAGGTTACAATGGTAGGCCTGAGGCCATCTTTTATACTGTCACTGAAGTAGATGGCACAATAGGTGCTGCAGTCCACTAGTGACATTTAATTGAAAGGTCCTGGAAACAATGTGTACGATTGTAGGGCCTGGCATCCTGGGCATGATTTTCCCCCTAACTTTTTACCTTCAGAACACCTGTTTTGATTACTTCATTATTCTTGGCATTAGGACTCTCTGACCAGTGCTAAAGCGCTCTCTCCCTAGAACATGGTAAGACTGTCTTGTAACCAATCAACACATTTAATTTTCTTGCATATCCCTAGTAAGGTGGAGCTACCTTTGCCCTAGGCCTGTAAATTAAATGCTACTAGTCGGCCTGCTATATAACAACATAGGTCTTGTGACTGGTCACAAAAAGTGATCCTATTTTTTATCTTCAAAAAATGACTCAATTATACCAACATAAATGTATTGAAGTAAAAACAAGTAAATTCTGTTTTAACAAGTTATTCACGTCATGTAGAAACTGCAACAACCTATTGTATATCCTATAGTCTTTTACAATATCTATACAATAAAGTGACCTATGGCTGCAAATTCAGTCCTCTTAACAAAGGTGCACATGCATCAAAATTCGGAAAAGCGAGTCCTTATTAACGATAAATAAGGAATCGCAAATAAGGATTCGTTGTTTGGGATGGATGTACAGATTCTGTAAATTTTAGCGATTCAGTAAAAATCGCAAAAACAAACTGAATACACGATAGCGATTCCTTAAAATAAACATTAGCTATTACCGAAATCGGTATTAGCGATTTCGGTAATAGCGATTTCGCTACAAACGGGTCGCTCTGGAAGCAGGCTGATGACATCACAACCATGAAGTCATCCAGCCCATGCTTCATTCAGTACCCTAAGGAGCTCAGAGGAGGAGGCAGAGCTCCTAAGCTGAGCTGAGAGACTTCACCCTCACAACCCAGACACACTACAGCTATCCAGGATGGACAACAATGCGTCGAATCCATCTGCCACGCCCAGGAAGAGGAAGAGAAAGTTCTCTGATAGGGAACTGGAACACTTGATAGAGGGGGTGAGCAGCAAGCGTGACAGACTTTTTGGAAAGTTGTCCCTCAAGGTGACAGAAGCCGAGAAGCGCAAGATATGGCTGCGCATAAAGGAGAGGGTAAATGCTGTGGGAGTCACGCACCGCAGCATTGACGACCTGAAGAAGAGGTGGTATGACCTCAGGAAAAGGGCGAAGGAGCGCATTGCAGAAAGGGTGAAGGAAGCAGCTGGCACAGGAGGGGGGCCATCCAGAGTACCTGCCTACACAGCCCTGGAGGACCTCGTTGAGGGGACTATTGAGCCAGAGGCAGTCTTGGGACTCACCCAAATGGACACTTCCGGCGCAGCAACCACAGAACAAGGTAAGATGCATGCCTGCGCTGATATGCTGCGTATTGTATACCCATGCACATCCCCCCAGGCTAATCACAGTGTGCAGGAAAAAGTGCATTACACATATACCCTCACATACGAATTGCATCATGGGAGATGTAGTCATGTTAGCCAAGTGTGCATGTATGATCACCAATGTGCAAGAAATGAGCCCAGCAGTACAGGTCCAACAGTGTGTCTAAATCTGTTATTTATTATGTTAAAAGTAGGCAAAATGATAAACAGACAAAGTAAAAAAATAAAATAAGAATGCACTGTTTCACACACAGATGCATCTCCGGTGGACTCAGATGACAGCGAGTGCCTCATCATTTCAGACACCGGCAGAGACATATGGAGAGTTTCCGCAAGACCGTCAATCCACACCACCACCACCACTGACACCACCACCACCGACACCACCACCACCACCGACAACACCACCAAGACGCAGGGCACATATTCCCGCCCTGCAGGTAATGGAAACAGAGCCAAGCCCAGCACCCACAAGGGTTCCCAGCCAGACACGTGTCACTCCGCCAGCTCCAACACCAGCACATGGCTGAGTCAGACAGCGGCGCAGGTCCATGGGCAGTATTGCTGCCGGATATGAGCAGGCCCCAAATGTTTATGGTGGGGTAGATTCCTAGATGCTGCGTGTTCAGCGCCTGCAGGGGAGACATATGGGCACAATGAACCTCAACATCTCAAAACTGGCCAAACACATGTGCACGATGACAGACACTGTGCGTCACCTGACCACAGTGGTAACAGAGGGGAATCATGAAATCAACAAGACCCTACAGGAGCTCACCAGTGCCGTCCTAGCAGGACAACACAGCGAGTGCAGGAGGCATCGGCAGAGCTTGCTTCGTTCTTCTGCATCTACTAGGGCCATCACCAAGCTCTGCAACAGAACTGCTGTCTTGTCACGCCGCTCCGTGTCACTGCAGATAGACCTAGGACATTACTGCGGGGATGTAGCGAAGGCCTTAAGCCAGATGACCACTGCAGTGGAACATCTACAGTCTGGCACATTCAGTGCTAGCAACTTGGGAGGGGAGGAGGGCAGTGAGGCGGCATCGAGCATGAGTAGCGTGCCCGTGCCGGAGACCAGTAGCAGGAGGCGCAGTTCGCACAGCTGTACAGCCACAGACACACATCGTGGTGATGTAGAGGAGCAATGTGACAGGAGGCTGGGGGTACGTGGAAAGAGGCGCTAGACATGCTGTTCCGCCTATTTGTCCATGGTGGTGTAACCATGGGCCACTTAAATATTGTGATTGCACTCCTGTGCTGTCAACGGATATGTTTCTTTTCACAATGTGTTGAATCATCGTCATTTTTACTAAATATGAATATTTACTATGACAAGTGCTCATGTGAATTAAACATTTGCACTCCACAATATATTGTGATGGCTCATTCTTACCTGGCTGTGAAGTGATGTTGTGTGATGTATGTCCGCCTCCTTTGACCTTCAGCTGTGTTTGGCACGTGCGACTGTCGGTGTTGTGCGGGTGGTTGGTCATCCCGATCGTTGTCATTTCCGTCCATCTCAATGGGTATCCCCCTTCTGGTTGCAATGTTGTGCAGCATGGCACATACTGCTACAATCCTGCAGCAGGTCTCGGGGTTATATTGCAAAGCACCACCAGTCTTATGTAAGATCCTGAAGTGACTTTTCAGGATCCCAAATATTCTCTCAACCACATTTCTGGTGCTAATATGTGCCGCATTGTAGCGTTGATCCTGTGGTGCAAGGAGTATGCGCTGTCACCTACAGGGGGGAAGCAAAGGCTTAGCGGCAGTAATGCAAAGACATATGTGATACTGATGTAATGAATAGGTCTGAGTATGTACCAAGTAGGTGTCCCTCTCCAAATTCACCATTGAGCAGACGCCTGTGGATGCCACTGTGTCTGAAAATATGAGTTGTGTGTGCTCCCTGGAAATTGTGCCACTATGTCCGTAATTATGTGCTTGGCATTGCACACAACCTGCACGTTGATCGAGTGATAGGACTTCCCGTTGCGGAAGATGTACTCGTTGGCTGAGGGGGGACAGATGGGGACATGCATGCAGTCAATGCATCCTATGACATGGGGGAATTGAGCCACCTGGTAGAAGTGTTTGGTCTGGTTCAACTGCTGTGGGGTTGTGGGGAAGGTGATGTGGGTATGTATCATTGTTAGCATGGCATCAATGAATTTACGGAAGAAGCGTGAAAGTGCGATTTGTGAGACGCCTCCAGCTACCGCTAAGACCCCCTGGAAACTTCAAGACGCCGGTAGGGGCAGGCTGCATAGGACCTGGATGTGCACAGTAATGGCATTGGTCCTACGGGTCTGGTGCTGCAGTAGTGGTTCCAGGTCAGCAATTAGGCGCATTATCATGGCACGATTCAGACGGTACTTGTCATATACTTCATCCTCATTTTGGCCCAGCAATGTAATGCGCACTCTGAATACCCTCTCCTGGATCCTCCTCCTGCGCTGTCCTGCTGCATTTATTCTCATCCTCCTTGTGAGCACGTAGAGGGCTGCCATTTTGGAAAAGAGTATGGGGTCTCCAGTGCCATTTTTGAAGGGTTTCTGATTCATTATACCTGTGATAAACTTAATTTTCTTTTTTTTTTTTTTGTGTTTCAGCAACTTTACCTCCTGGTTGAGATTCCCTTTATTCTGCTCATGCTAAATAGCGATTTTGATGATTTTCAGTATTAGCGATTTTTGATGCATTCATTTGCGATTCTTTGTTTGCTATTGGCAAGCGCAATTGGTGTTTTTGCTATTTCCGATTATTTATTTAGCGATTCGGTAATTTACCGGGGGTTTTTTTAGCGATTCTTTCGTTTTTTCGCTATTGGGGTTGATGCATTGGAATCTGTTGTTTGGCGCTCGCTAATGGCCTATTTTACCGATTCGCTAATTTAGCGAGGACAATTTTGCTTGATGCATGGGCCAGAAAGTCGGTTTCAGAGAAACACATCTTCCATCAAATTAATTGACGAGTTTTTTTTTTTAGAAAATCCAAATGGAACTAAACATAAGAAAAGCTGTAACTTTTAGTATTAACCCCTTGGCTGCGGCAGGAATTCCGCCGCAGCGCTGGGGGGGGTTTGGGGGCAGCGCGGTGGGGCTGTGCTCATGACGGAGACACTCCGTCATGAGTCACGGTTGAGCTGTGCTCATGACGGAGTGGTTCCGTCACGACTCCGCCCACTGCGCTAATCGCCCGCACAGGCGGGGAATTAGCGCCGCGTGGGCGGAGCGGCAGCCAATGGCCGCAGCATGACGGAACCACTCCGTCATGAGCACACGGCACCCGTGGCTCATGACGGAGTGGTTCCGTCATGAGTGGGGAAGGGGTTAAGGAGGATGAGTTGTTGATGTTTTGGTCTCTGGTGGCCAACAAGGTCCTTAAGACCATCCTCAGGACCAGCCTTGAATAGACAATCAATCCTGCATGTACTGACATAACAATACCAATAACTCAATGACAGTGAGACCAACACATCCAGTCAGTTTGTGCATTGCCTCCCCACACTAAAACACCTGCATGTGACATAATCACTACCAAGTGATATAACCAAATGTATCAATCTATTTAAAACAAAAAACACCAAAATGTGCCACCAAATAAAGTGCAAAGCATCCCGTGTCTGAACAGAGGTCAAATACCTATGATAATCTACTACAATACATTGCTTCCAAAACAATTTGGCTCCACAACGGATGCTACCTCTAATGCACGGTTCATGCTACAAGACAGAAATGAGACCACAATGACTCACAAAACAACAGTCACGGTGTGCATAAGCCGTCACCAGGAAGTGCTACCAGATCTTACCTATTTTACATATGGGTCTATTTCTTCTACAAAAGAAGTAACAAAATACGTAGCCTGGGGTTATCACTGTCAAATTAATGCTTGCAAAATTATAGTATTACTTAAAATGATTGAGTACTTACTTAAACTCCATTTCGTGCTGTCTGGGGGAATTCTTCAGCCCATTCAAACGTTTTTTCAACAAAGACGCAGATGCAACACGCGTCTAAAAACACACCCCTAGGAGATCACATGCGTAGCCCAGGAATGTGTTGACCATATTAAACTAACTATAATCCATGTCCACATTATGGGAAACAAGAGTTATAGAATTTAGCTAATCCCACAAACGGGCATCCACTTATTAATTAAATGGATACAGATCATTGGTTTTTTGTTATTCAGACAGCGAGAGCTACATGCGTCTCTCAAATTAAATATATCTGTGGAAAACCAAAGCCAACTCGGACTGACATGTAGAGTACTCATACCACCCAATATATAGTATAACAAATCATATCACCCTTAACTAAACAAATTACATAAGAGAGAAGAATCAATCATAACATTTCAAAATAATGTCAGATATATTTCATAAAATGTACAAGAGAAAATTCACTTTTCTGCCTATCTGCCCAGCAAGGTGACCTATTTCTGCTCAGAAGACTTTAGATATCTCAAAATGTAAGAAAGCCCATACTTTATCAGAAAACTAAGTCTTATTCCATACAACACACACAAGAGTCTCATAACATACTACATCAGGAAGACATCGAAGTCAAGTTTCATTAGAAAAGGTCACATTACATAGAAAAAGTAAAACAGTTCATATTGCATTAAAGTGTGGCCAATGTGTGCCACTCAACATGTTGATTAAGCCCGTTGTCCACTGTTTTAGCCATCCAGATCCATTTATTTTCCTTAATTGCAAGCAAGCGATCCACATCCTGTCTGCACCTAGATCCCCTTACCACCTCTAAAACAAAACATTTCATTTCAATCGGAGCATGTGCCAAGTTAAAATAGTGATTCACTGGTGGTGCATTCGCCACTTGACAGCGCATAAGTGACTGATGTTGAATTATAAATTCTTTTTACTTCTCGTGTCATTTTGCCTATATAATACATTAAGCACTAGCATTCAATACAATGGATTACATTCTTTCAACAAGACCCACAACTGTTCATTTAATGTACAGGTTTTAACTGCACTTGTAGTAGCACATGCTGCACAATTTCCACATGGCTAATGTCCCGTTACAGGCACGGGGCTATGGTTGCTCAGATGGCATCACCCTGGCCCGGGCAGGACCAAGCAACCTCAGCAATAGGTGGGGGCTGGGGGAGGGTTAAGTTGGGAAGGGGAAGGGTGAGGGGGGTTTCAGGGTTGGGGTGGGTTGGCAACACAATCGGAAATGTTTTAAAAATTATTTTATTTATTAGCTTTTCGCCTTTTTTCTTCTCCGGCATCCTAGATGAGTAAACTCCGTATTGCTACAATTAATATTTGTGGCCTAAATGACCCCAAAATGAGGTGGAACACTGCCGTTGGTCTACGCCTATTGAAGGCCGACATAATTTGTATGCAAGAGACACACATTGAGAGGTCACAGCAGCATTTACTCAAAACACTTTGATACACACTGGTGGGGGGAGCAACACAAAGTACACGCACACGTGGGGTGGCGATCCTGACAGCAAATAATTCTATACAATTTAGGCATACTTTGGTTGATCAACTAGGGAGATAGGTAATCACGGAATGTTGCAGGGATAATGGGGACCCGCTCACCATCTGCTCGATCTATGGCAGCATACTAGATGACCCCGAAGTTTTTCATTATATAAATAATGAATTAGCCACCTGGCCACTTCCTATAATTATCTGTGGGGACTTTAACATCATTATACCTGCAGATGAAAAATTAAACGCAGAAACTGATTGGATATATAGCGGTCGGAAACCTAAGGTGTTGCGGGCGCTATGGACACTATTCCGATCTGTGGGACTGGCAGAATCCCTCTGACCCTGGCTTTACTTACTTCTCCTATCCCCACAATAAACATGCCAGATTAGACTATATATTAGCATCATACTTTCTCCTTCACCATTGTTTAATTGAAAAACACCTCGCATTCTCGTTGATCACAACCCCCTAACTGTAGAGCTAAAGGGGAAACTGCCCAAGGGTGGGAGAAGCACCACCTGGAGCTTTGAACGAGCTTTACTTCCTTACAAAGACTACTGTCATCATATGAGAATGTGGATTCTGCAATTTTTCGGCGAGAACTTGGGGAGCACGAAAATTGAAACTGTCTGGGATGCACTAAAAGCTGGAATATGGGGGAAACCCTCGGATTCTCCTTATCATTGAATGAAAAAAAACGCTCCTTGACAAATGACACACTAGCAAGATTAGCCACCGCCGAAGAATTGATTTCCGTGATTTCAAACTGGGGGCGACCCCGCTGAAGCACAGACTAAGGTAGTAGTCATTAAATTAGTGGTTATGGGGATTATAGCAAACACAGCTGCTGATAAACTTATAACATGGCGGGAAGAGATATACGAGTGTAGCAAACAGGTAGGCCACCACCTGGCAATTAGAAAAAGACAAAAAAAACACCTGGAATACAGTACAAGAAATAAATGACCCAGAGCGAGGAAGGATAACAGACCCAGGTGGAATTCAAGAGGTATTTCACACATACTATCAGAAATTATATAGTGAAGACTCCTCTGGGAATCCGGGAGACATGGCGGCGTATGTTAACCCGATCCCCTCAGAACAATTCTACCAGGAAGATCGGCTATGGCTTGATGAACTTCCGCAATGGGTTGAGATATTATTATGCATCAACACCCTCTCCAATGGTAAGGCCACTGGGTCAGATAGTATACCTCTCGAATTCTATAAAAAATTCTTGCCACAGCTTAAAGACTGTATGACTCAACTATTCATACAAGTGTTCAAGGGTGGCAGACCACCTGAATCCTGGTCGCAATCCAAGATTGTGGTTTTTCTTTAAAAATAAAACAATACCATCTGATCCCGGTTCATACCTTAATCAACAATGATAGCAAGATCTTCTCTAAAATCCTTGCCACTCGATTGGCCTCTCTTATCCATAAGGTTGTTTCAAATAGGCAAGTGTTGGACGACAGACCATATAAGACGGGCTATTTCACTCTTTGATACCGCAAATATTTCTAGTCACCCAATGGCATTAATTTTGCTAGATGCAGAAAAAGCCTTCGACAGGGTCTCCTGGCTTTTTTTATGGGAAACCCTGTTGAGGGTCGGAGTCGGCAAAGGGCTTTTGCGAGCCTTTAAAATGCTGTATTTTCACCCTACTGCACGCCTCTTTGTTAACGGCGCACTCACCGATACTCACTTGTATATCGGTTCTCGTCCTGCCCGTTGGAGTTTGTTCGGTGCTCTACCTCTCTGCAATTATCATATTGCGACTTCTGGGACGATGTTACATACCAACATCCCCGTCGTCTAGAGCCCATATGGTTATATTGTTTGTGGACTACAAGTTATTGAAGTCTGACGGTTATATTATTGACGCTGCCTTTGCGCCCAATTCGCCAACTGAATGCTACATTGCCTTTTAATATTTTCCACTTAAGGATTGAAAAATCAACGAGGATTTGACCTACTTTTTTGGCGTTTTCTTATTTTGTCAAATGATATTTTGTGCCCAAACGTCTCCCAACGTTACTCAACTTAAGAACTAGAAGAAATTCATGAGGACTCGTCCCTCTACATCTGACGATACGATTCTAGTGCCCTGAAGAAGTCCTGTTTCAGGACGAAACGCGTCGGCTGGTCTGTTTTGTAAAGTCATACGAACTGTCTGCTCATGTTTTTTGAAATTATTATTTAAATTGAAAAATAAAATGTTTATAAGGTATGACTGTTGAAGAAAATTAATTAACGACAAAGGACTTTCATGTCTACCAATTATCTGTGGTGCACCTCTTGTTTTATGTAAGCACTCACCGATAGCTTTAACATAACAAGAGGTACCTGCCAAGGATGCCCAAACTCGAAGCTTCTGTTTGCTATTTACATAGACCCATTCTTACGCCAATTGACAATTAATGAAACAATCTGACCCATAGTTACCCAAGGCTGGGAAACTAAAGTACTGGCGTATGCGGACGACATCACCCTTGTGACTCCCGACCCCGTAACTGCTATGGCCGGAATAGAGACAGAAGCGGCGAGATATGGGACACTCTCTGGGTACTCTCTAAATCGTACTAAAGCGCAAATTGTCGCTAGTGAGAACGTAACCATCAATGACTCTCACGCAGTCAAACATGCAATATATCTTGGCGTCGATATCTCAACTAATATCAATAAAATAGTCAAAGATACCATAGACCCAGTAATTGCCAAAACTAAACCTGATCTGCTGAGAATTCACAACTTACATCTGTCTATTATCGGCAGATGTAATATCATTAAAATGTTATTTTTTCCCAAATTTTTATATCTTATGCGTGCAATCCCACTTGAATTCTCCACAGATTGTCTTAAACAAATTAAAATTGTATTTTCCCATTTTATCTGGTCATATGCCAAACCAAGAGGAGCATACAAATATCTCTCTTTACCCAGAGAGCGAGGTGGTTTGGCTCTTCCTAATATACGACTTTACTATTGGGCTACAACACTATTATATAATTTAGTCGTAATACAAGAAAAGCCAAGAGATAGTATGATTGAGGAGGTACCAACCCCCCTTGAACTTATAATGGGAGTGAAAGCGTGGGGCTGAGCTTGGCGATTTCTTGGCGACAGTCACTATAAGAAGGTTTGATTTAAAACCCTGCAAGCGGGACACAAAATCTGGAAACTAATGGGTAAACTGATCGTTTTGGGCCGGTACAATCATTATACACCTCTTTTCAATAATCCAAATTTACCTCAGATCTTTAAAGGCCCAGTCATTCAAAAATGGCGCAATGCCTGGCTGACCAATCTCGGAGCATTCTTTTCTTTATCAGGTCTGACTTCCTTCGATAATCTTAAAGAACGGTATGCACTAGATTGGACGGATTTTTACAAATACCTTCAAATTAGAGACTTTTTACATAAGAAAGGTGCTTCGCTACGAACAACATAATTGATAATCTGAGAAGGAACACACACCTTTCCATAGGCATAGTCTATCATTTTTTTAACTCACTAATGATAGATGATATGGGTGCTCGAGCTGCAAAGTGGGAAGTGGACCTGCGGCCTCAAAAAACCTATTCTTTCACTCAGTCAAATTAGCACAGAACATCTTGATTCCGGCCCGACTCCAGGCCCAATATTTAAAAACTTGTTTCTCGCTGTACTATACACCTAAAAGAATTGCAAAATGGGGGACGGGGAGAGGAACCCTCAGCCCTCGATGTGCACTATTCCAGGCAGATCTGATGCACATCTTTGCCTCCTGTGTTGCCCTCCATAAACTTAGGGAAGACATCACTAATTTTTTCAGGCTGTCTCTGGATGTCGAAAGCATCCTGTCTCCTACCTTGATCGGACTTGATGTAGCCCAGAGCACCCTGGGGAAGTTTGGAGAGGAACTACTGTTCATTGGTATGGCAATACTACGGTTATGTCTGACATGGCTGGATCCTAACCCTCCCACGTTTCAGCAATGGTTATCTCGCTTTTTAGCTAACTATAATCTTAAAAAAGCTATATATACAAAAAGGGGTCTACGCTCTCGAACAAAGGCCTAAAAATGTGGGCACCTCTGACTAGATGGATTGAAGAAAGGGGGCCAAATCGTTAGAAGGGCAATAAGACAGAACTTAAATAATTCTGAAAAAATTACTAGTTGTCAACCTCGGGGGGAGGGGTGGGTGGGTTTTGGGAGGGATTGGTAAAAAAAAGGGGAAAAAAGTAATGGATAATTTTGATTTTTTTTCTTTTTCTGCTCTTTTCTTTTTCTTAATTTTCCATAGATTGTGAATTATAACTGTTTTCCTTGTTTTGTATATCAACGTCTAACATGCATTAATAAACAAAAAATAAAAAAAAGATTACATTCTTTGAATAACAATTTGAATGATGTCTCAAGACCCACAACTTTTTATTCAATGTGCAGGTTTTAACTACACTTGTAGTAGTACATGCTACACAATTTCCACATGGATAATGTACCGTTACAGGCATCATACCCCAAATATGATGTATTGACATCTGTTCTGGATCATTGTAAGCTCTAACTAGGCAATCTCTCAAATGTTTTCCTCTTTTGAAAGAGAATATTGGTCTCTTCCACTTGCTATTGGCCGTGTGCAATGGATGGCATTTTTTTAATATGGTCTTTTTTATCGTACTGGACTCTGTACCGAAGGTCGTAACGCAAGTCAGTCTTTTTTGTTCTTGCCGATCCTTCTTTTGAAGTAGAGCATAACAGTCATAGTACCAAGCCCTTTTTAATGAACGCTTCACTAAGTGATATGGATAGCTGCTTGTTATCAATTAAGACATCAGAATTTTTGGTTCGGTAAAGTAGTCCTCCCCTTTGTTACAGTTATGTTTGAGCCTTAAAAACTCCCCAAAAGGGAAATTATCGTTTACATTTCTGGGATGATGACTTGTATATCTTAGAAGTTAATTTCTAGCCGTCGGTTTTGTATACAAGCTTATTGACAACAAATCTTGGTCTTTTCAAATTCTTAAGTCTAGAGAGCAGTTATTGAGTTTAATAGTAAATTGAAGATTACTATCCTGTGTGTTGGGCCATTGGTGGAAATTCATTAGCTCAGATACGAAACCATGCCAAATCACTAAAACGGCATCAAAATGTCTTAGTCAGTTCTTTAATTTAACTCTGTCCGAGTTGGTATTATAGATGACGTTGTCCTCAAAAGCAAAAAAATGGAGATTAGCAATGTCTGGGGCAAAAATTGCCCCCATTGCAACTCCTTTTATCTGAGCATAGAACTCACCATTAAAAATGAATTAATTTTGTTCTACGGCAATCTTTGCACAGCCTACAATTAAATCTGTGTGTACTTTATGTGGTCGTACTCTGGAGTCTACAACTCTCTCAAAGACAGTTAGTGCCTCTGCCTGGGGAATGTTTACATAAAGAATTTCGATGTCCATCGTTACAAGAATATCACACTGGGCATCAAATCCAAATCCCTCTATTTGAATAATGACTGCCAGGCTATCTCTGGTGTATGACCTAGTGAGAGGGACAATCAGTTTATAAAAAAATCCACATATTCAGCCAGAGGTTGTAAAATAGATTGGCATCCTGCAACTATAAGTCTACCCGGATGGTGTTTATCAGCTTTGTGGATTTTACGGAGCGCATAAAATGCTGGGATGGTAAAGTCCTTTTTGCTGAGATAGTCAAATGCTTTCTGGTTAAGCCATAGGCTATTAAGACCAGACACCATCAACTCAGCGATCTCCACTTTATTATGGATGACAACGTCATTTGGAGCTAGAAGGATCACTCTTTGTGTCTGCTGCATATCCCATTATATTTAAGGACTTTGTATTTGAGATTTCACAAGTAAGTTGAAAAACTGGTGTTGTTTGTTTGATTGCAGCCATGCATCTGGATTTATTTGTACTTTTAATGAATTTCTAAAATGTATTGTGGTGGGTGGCCTGTTGTTTTAGTAGGGGCCTAGTGATTTCTTTGCATTTAATTTTTATTCTTTTGTAAAAGAAAAATGTTGCAGTTTACTATATTTTCTCCATGTTTTTTTATTTAATTCAATATTTGGGCTAGTCTGCCAATTGGCCTTCCAGCCAGTAGGTCCAGTGCTAATCATGGGTGCATGAAACAACTACGTCTGTTGAATTTGAAACAATAATTAGGCCATGGATGGATTTGGATTGAAATACAAAATGTGTTTTGCTTGTGGTATTTCACGTTTATTTCTTCCTGCAAACAGTGTATAGGACTAGGTGGGGAAATAACCCTGTTAATTTTAGTTTTTGGCATTACTGAATTATTTCTATGTTCTCTGTTTTACCATGCCTCCTTTGTCAGGCCAGTGTGTGTGTTTGTTTGTGAGTTTACCATAGGCCACAGTACGCCTTTGTTCCACATGCCATGTGTCCACAGACCAGGGGCCATTTTGTACAGTCAGTGGACTGTCCATTGACCTGCATGTGCTCTTTGTTTTACAGGCCTCCTGTCTCCTGTTGTGACCATGTGGCTGGCGGCCATTTTGCGTAGGCAGTCAGTGTGCATTTGCCATAGCCTTGCATTTGTTCTTTGTTTGTGGCAATACCTTCTTGCTGGTTGTTGTTGTTGTTGTTATGCATGTAATTTTTCTTATTTTGTACAGGAAAAATGTTGCACAGTTTAGTACATTTTCTCCATTTTTTGTAATATATGTGCTATATTCTTTTAGTTTAATTCACTATTTGGCCTAGTCTGCCAATGGGCCTTCCAGACAGTAGGCCCAGTAGTAGTCATTGGCGCATAAAACAACTGTTTTTGTGTTGTCTGTTGGATGAAACAGCTTTTTTAGGCCACTAATGGATTTGGATTGAAATATAAAATGTGTTTTCTGTAGTATTTCAAAAACAAATTTCATGAAGTGTATAGGTGAGGTAATGCCTTTGGAGGATGTGTGTTGTTGTAAACACTTTTAGGCCTGTAAATTTAAATTTTTGGCATTGCTAAATTAATGCTACTTTTTCTGTTTTACCATGCCTCCTGTGTCTGACCAGTGTGTGTGTGTTTGCCATAGACCACCATTTTCCTTTGTTCCATGTGCCATGTGGCCAGGGGCATTTTTATACAGTCAGTGTTCATGGGCCTGCATGTGTTCTTTGTTTTCCAGGCCTCACCCTCTTGCCTCTTGTTGGTGGAACAATGTGGCTGGTGGCCATTTTGTGTTACCACTAGCTAGACAGTGTGCTTTTCCCAGAGGCCTGCATGTGTTCTATTGTTACCATGTGGTAGGTGGACATTTTGTGTAGGCAACCAGTGTGCTTTCCCCATAGGCCTGCATGTCTTCTCTTTGTTCCTAATGCCTTCCTGCTCAGTGTTGTTGTTGATGATGAGAATGTGGCACTGACTGGCAGGCATTTTTAGTCCAGCCAGTGTGACCCTTTGCCATAGGCTGCATGGATGGTTGAGCAATGAGATAACAATTTCATAATATATTATTATATCTTTGAGGATAACCTCACATATGTTTGCAATTTTTTTCTTTTAAAAAAAAAATTAATTAGTAAATTATATTTTTAATGTTTCCATTTTTTCACAAAAAAATGTGTTTTGATTTATTTGTTCGTATCATTTTCCACTACATCTGGCATCACTCAACCCCATGTCTGCTATACTTGCATAACAGCATTCATTGTCTAGGGATTATTCCTTCCATTGTCATTTGTCAGCGGCGCCTCCCTGGGTGCCACATCACAAGTGAGTGATGTCACGAGACGCACATGAAGCAAACAGTTTCATCTGTATGTTGTTGTTGTTTTTGCTCTCTCTTATCCTTCCTGAGTGTACAGTCATTCACTATGAAAGTTTATGTTGGTGTGGTTTTCCGTATTACCAATAAACTGTATGTTAATTACTTATAATAAGAGTAACCAGAGGCCACACTAAATGATATTGTGTTTGTTTGTACTACTAATTGAACTGCAACAATACTATGTTTTACTGATGTCCTTCTTGCCTCTTTTCTTTTAGGTGCACAACAGATATCACCCACAGTACTGTCAGAAAAAAGGCCTGTGCATCGCGTGACACATGAGGAACCCACACATCCCAGAATTGTTTTCAACTTGTGAAGCTAGGTGCCACTGTTAACTGACAGATCCAAGATGGCCCCAAAGAAAGGTGCTACCAAGTAAGTGGCCAGTGAGAAGGAGGAGCTTACCACCACCACTGGTATGTCCCACAGATCTTTTATGGAAATAAAGAAACTGTGACTGCCACACCAGCCTCTGAGGAGCGAGCTGGGAACAGCATCCCCACATCAGTGGACCCACCCCAATCTAGGCCCAAGCCCATGTCTGTCACAGATGCAGTCAGTCTAATCACTGCAATGCCAACGAGCAGTGATATTGAAATTGACTTATCGCAAAGTAGTACCCAATCATTGCATGAAACTCAGTGGACAATAACAACAACAGCCACTACCACCAATAGTAGTTCCTCACGAAGTAGGAGCAGTTCAAGAGATTGAGCTTCATGTAAAGCAATCTACGCTTTCAGAAGCTTCATTGTCTTCCAGATCTCCCACTAGAAAAAGGGGGGTTAGTGGTTCTTCAAGTCCCCCTTCTGATGATCTAGACACCACTTGGATCCCGCCTCAGTCTGAGAGTGAGACACGCCACGAGACGAGGCTAGGGAAAAGGAAGGTTCCAGAAAGTGTTAGAGTTATGGAGGCAGATGTAGAAGAGGAGGATGACGACGAGCCAGTCCTCATGGATGTTAGCCCAGCCCTAGCAGAGACTGACATTACCCCATCCCAACTTCCTGAGGGATGAGGCAGTGGCACCACAGATTCAACCACCTCCAGCTGCCATATTTGCAAAGACCCGGCAGCAACCTACATCCACAACCACCTCAGTAGAAGTAGGTACTGCAGAGAGTAAAACGTCAAAATGCCCACCTACCGCCAGTTCATCCGACATTGGCAGTGGCACGACGTCAGAAAGTTGAGCTCCCCAGTTTGGGCCTTTTTTTTGGGTTAGCCAGAATCAGGTGAACATTGCCATATGCTCCCTATGCGGAGTAAGTGTTAGTTGGGGTGCGCTTGGTACAAATACAGAGGGGCAAACAACTCATTTGAGAAAGCACCATATAATCCGTTGGGAAGTGCACCTTTGTGCCTAAAAAACTGCAAATGTTGTTGATGAAGGGGTTGAAAGCCGGTTGAGCAGGGAATCTACATTCGATCCAATCATGGTGGAAGGTGAAAAAGAGGAAGACATCTTCGTTATGCAAAGCAGCCCTCTCACCAGCAGTGCATTAGTATCACCGACATCAGCAACATCACAATGGCACAAGACTCAGGTCGAGACACCAAGTCAACAGAGGAAAGTGACTGCCCTGCTGAAAAGCACATTGAGTCTATCACCGCCTGCTCTCAAGATATCACCTGCATCAGTGTCATCAGGAAAGAAAATAATTCAGACTACTATTACTGCAATGTTTAGGCCGAAGGGACAGTATGAATGCAACCACCCAACAGCACTTTTGTACAATGCGAAGCTGTCTAAAACATCAGGGCTGGACCTCCTCCCTTTTTCTTTTGTGGAAGGGGTGTATTTTCTTGAAGTTGTGGCAGCCATCTGTCGAAAATGGATGATTCACAGTGGGCTTATGTAGCCAGAGTTGCTGTTCCAGCGCTATATCACGATGTGCTGGAATTGCTTGGACAAGCTTTGCAGCAGAGTGCTTTTCACAGTATCCCCCTGACAACAGACATGTGGACCAGTTGCCAAGTCACTGATTACACGTGCATCACTGCACACTGGATCTCTTTTGTGGGGACCAGAGAAAAAATATCTGCAGGTGCACTGCTGAGATTTTTAATGCTGCTCAGAAGCATGCAACAGTAGCCATGTTCATCATGGAGAAATCCCAAACAGCTGCAAACATTTTGGAAGACTTTAACAACAAGGTATTTAAATGGGTGCGACCAAGAGGGCTTTAGATTGGATGTGTTGCCATGGACAATGGCAGTAATATAGTTAAGGCCATGGCCCATGGTGGCTATTTGAGGGTCCTGTGTTTGGTGCTCTTCATCAACATCATTGTACAGTACTTTAAAAAAAAAAAGACCAAGTAAGCAGCTTACTGTCCACCTGCAGAAGAATCTGCACTCATTTCAGCCATTCATTTAATCCCCGTAAACAGCTGAGGGTCATTCAGCGTGACAATAGAATGACAGTTAAAGCACTCACACAGGAGGTACAAACAGGTTGGAACTCAACCTATTACATGCTTGAATGCCTCTTTGAGCAGTACACACCTGTCAATAAATATGTCAGGCAAAGAGGAGATGCAACTGTAAAAGGCATGATCATTGAGATGGACCAATAGGGCCAAGTCAAATGCCTGACAGAGATGAGGCTACCTTTTGAGAAGTTCACACGGGAAGTCAGCAAAGAGGACAGTACCATGGGCCAAGCTATCCCGTTGCTGCACATGCTACAGAACAGCTAATGGTGGTGTCTGCAATGTACACAAGTGTGAAGAAAAAGTGATGGTGCATATGACTTGGTGGAGAGCTTAATCCTTCGCTTGTCTGCTAATACAACAGTACAAAGAGAGACATTATGTCTTCCAAACATTACATCTGTGCCACAATTCTTGATCCATGTTACAAACCATTACTGTTCACTTTCACTCAATACAAAATATGAATAGCTGAGCAAGGCAGTGAGCTAGAAAAAGAACGTCAGGGAATTAGAGGCCCACTCCATACAGGGTACAAGTCCTGCGGGGGAAGCCTTCAAGTTTAGAACCTGAGGGCAGTGCTGTCGGCTCACAGCAGCTAAACCAAAAACAAGAACACCATCAACAAGAAGACCAGGAGCATCAGCCCCAAAATCTGCAACTGAGTGGTTTCTATTGGCAGGGCTTAAGTCCAGTGTACAGGTGAAGGTAAAAGAGGTTGAGTAAGGTGGAGCACCAACAATAAACATTGAGTGAATGGTTCAGGCCTATCTGGATGATGTAACAGAGGTGTACCTTGATCAAAACCCATTGGTGTATTGGTATGGGACGAGGTGCTAATGGCCAGTGCTCAGCAGTCTGGCAATAAACTATCTGGCTTGCCCGCTAGCCATTGTCCCCGCTGAGCGTGTTTTCAGTGCTGCTGCTGCTATTTTTACAGTGAGAAGGACCAGTCTCTTTCCCCAAAACGTGGAGAGATTAACCAAGATCAAAATGAATCAGCACTTTATACCACCGGATTACTCCATACCTGAAGTATAGCAGGGGTAAGATGATAGAGGCTCAGGTCATGGAAGTAGAGTGTTAGATAACCTACTTCTGGGCGAACCACCAGAGTTTGAGGATGAGCTCTATTTTCCTTACTAGTACTAGGCCTGGACCAACAACCATAGAACTCCCACTCTCAGTCTCTAGTCTATCACTGATTTGCTTTCTTTTTTTTGATACAAAAAACCAAAAAAGATGTAGGGGAAAATTATTTTTTACTTTACTTTACTTGAATTTGTTTGTGCTTGGTTGACTAATTCATCCCCACCATCTTAAAATGTATCTGTGTTGATTTATAATTTTGGTGGCCTACCAACGGCTGATCAATTTTCCCCTGAAGGTTATTTTTTTCCTTCCCATTTGGGAGCTAGCGAGATTCCTTCACCAGGTCCCCTCCACAGTCCACATTGCTTTGTTTTATTGTTTTCTGCTTTATACTCCTCAAAGAGTCAGACCCAATCAGTCCCTTAGATAATGCAAACACAAATCTAGTCTACACAGAAAATGACTCAATGTTTCTCTTCTTGTTGTGCAACAACAAAATTGTACTACAGGCCGATCTATTGCATTTGATTCGGGACTTGGGCCACAGTTGGTATGGAGTTGGACATCATACTCTGAGTCAGAATCAGGAGTAGCAGAGATGATGGAATGACTCAGGGCGTGGGCGTGACTACTTCTAGAACTGCCACCAGAAGAAGATGGAAGGTTTCAAATTCACTGAAACCAACCGATTTGGTGATAAAGACTTTGAAGTGACATAAAGGTAAACAATAGACCTACACAACTTTGTGTAGTGGTGGTGATTGACAGTGGTGCGTTGATTTTACTTGATCGGGAAAATGCTATGTAGCTGGGTGTCTGTGCTCAGTGCTGTCTGACTCAAATTCGAAGCTAAGTGGTGGTTGGGTGGGGTGTCCTGTTGTTGAAGGTGACTGGAAACAGACATTTAGACATGCTGCATCTGAGTCTTCTCGGTGCACTCCTTATGCAGTTAAAAAATGTTCTCCTTGATTCTTCAATATCATTTTTGTTTTTCAATCTGCAGGAACTCTTACCCTGCGCCATACTGAAAAAAAAATATATAACATACTCACGCTTACCTTACCGAACCGCATCCGCACCCAAGATTGACGGAGAGTTGAAGAGGAATGCAGATACAACTCCCAATTTGGCAATACAGTATAATTTTTTCTTTTTAATCATTAAAACTGTGTGTGCTGTTTATATTTACTTGACTCCTACAGATATTTTAATTTTATGTATTTGATATATTTCAAAGCTCGGTACCACAGAACATCATGTAACACAGGTCTCTCTGAGGGCAGACGGACAATCTGATTTGGTTTACCTACTCCAAAAAAGGCGAGAGGGGTCCTACTCAGCCAAAGGGACAGGACACCAATAAAAGACAATAAGTCAAACAAAAGGGTCCCTTTGTGTTCCTTATGTAGCATACGGTGCAAACCAATTCACACAAGCTGCATTCAACCAATAACCAATTATCAGCACCAAATAGAAAAGAAGAGCATAATGTAAAATAATATATCCTATATCTTTATTCAGTAAACAAATATCATAAAATATATTAAAAAAACGTATAATACATTTATCTCATTTGTACACATATATTAAAAACATTGCATTCAAAGTACAGCGGGAGAACCTTATAATATTCAAAAAGGTCAGACTAACAAAGGCTTGTTCTATATCAGAGAGCACTCCAAATACATGGAATTGAATATTATTGTTGTTACCAATGTAATATATAAAATCCATTCAGTGTCTTCTCCTCAGACCCGATGTTTATGAGGCCTGTTATGTTAGGACCAGGTGTTATCAGAATATTTCCCTAAAAAGCGACGCGTTTCGGTGGTATCATAGTAGTTCACCACCTTCTTCAGGCTAACAATAAATTCTAACACATCTCCCAGATCATTATATCTAAAAAACAATAACATTTAACAAATATTGTAAATATCTTCACATAAACCTTATTTTATAAACATTACATTCAATTCACATTCATTATGACTTTCATTCCATATTTAGCAAAAAAAAACAAGATTCTTTTCGAGAAAACATTAATAATGGTAATTTTAAAAAATAAATGTTTACTACATTACGGTCTAGGTTTCACAAATGGTATTGTCCATACTCATATTTACCACATATTGCATAGACTAACTAACATCCTCATTCATCCATACAGCACTCAAAGGTTATCAAGGGTATTACCCACCCGATTTTCGAAGTGATGGAGGACAATCTCTCCCTCCTTTTACGCAAAGCGGTTTCTTTCAAGGGTAAAACCCAAATCTTAGCTGTTCAGTGTGGGGGCACAAAGTATCCTCCCAAGGAAATAAGAGTCGTAGTCAAAAACTAGTAATTACATTAGTCTCAGAATTGACTCACTTTAATATCCCTTATTTTTTTTTTTTAAAGTTTGTATCCTCAATTTAAAAAAAAACTGTGTGATAATGCATTTGGATATATTGAAAATTCTACCTTGGCGACTCCTTTAGTAGTTTTGTATAGTACTTAAACCAATTCAAGTACAGCGTTAATCAGGAACCACAGCCTCATAGGTTAAAGCTAAGAATTTTTTTTGGGAATCATATTCAATCTGATATTGTACATAGATTCTCATGGGCATCAATACTTTAATCATTAAAAATGTATATATCTATATATATTGACCATATTGTACCTGTATACTTGATCCAAAATGTCCTGACCACTGGAGCTATGGTCATAGATCGAAATATTTCAGGAGTAGAGGTATGAGTTTCTTAAACATAATAATGCTCAATCAAGAATATTCTTTCTAAAGGCCTTCACAAATCCACCTGTTTTGCAAAAAAACCATAATCTCATATTAGTTCCTCCCTCAGGCATATCTGTTGCGTCTATCTACTCATTTCCAAACAACACATCCCTTTTTCATGGCTACAAATATAGAGGGTACTAAACAACATCCATATTCCTCAAAGTGAATACGGTATTAATATTGTATTCTATTGTGAAGGCCATGGTTTTTCGTCAACATTAGAGCTTAATATAAAACAAACATAACCCAAAATGCCGGTATCGGGAGGTCTAAGAAACATACATACTCAACCAAATAAACATGGTACTAGCATTCCATTTATATTGGTAGCCAGCATCGTTCAACAATGATAATAAGGCTTTATATTGTGCAGGCATATCCCAAAAGATAAGGCCATTCTAAGCAAACAGTAAAAAAGAACTATGTCTGCACATAGCTGTATATATATTTTTTTTTGACCAATTTTTTGCAAAGTACTCGTAATGTCAGTATATTCTTTAAATACACCAATAGGGTTTCTAATCTCGATATAGCTAACTCGCCTCAACTGAGCTCCGTTGTTGTATAACGAATGATAAAAGCGCATTATTTATACATAAAATAGTATTTGAACTGCGTACTCAAATTAAAACAAGAAGAAAACATTATATCTCAATATCCTGGTTCTCTTAAATAACCACTGCTAACCCTTAACCTCCATACTCATAAGCCTATGTTCCACCCCTTCCTTGTTCGTATGTCAATCAGGAATCACTCACCGGGACTAATCAGTCTCCGCACCTGCTCCTGTTATCTTCCCGTAACAAAGTGAACGCCAACTTGTTTCCATTGCTGTTTTTAAAGAGTCGGTTCACGCGTCAACAATCTCAATAGAAAGAGGTCTAAACCCAACACCGCGGTTCCGCCATATTGTAATGTGTTATTTTATTTGTAATCAGTTCCGATAAAAGGAACACAAAGGGACCCTTTTGTTTGACTTACCTGTACTACTCATTTACTTTTCCTCCCATAACAGATTTATGATGGTCGGCTGCCAAGATGAATGCTGTCTTTGTGTAGTTAGAGTTTGGATTTGTCACTTTTCTCTCTCAAATACCCCTTCCCATCCATTCATCGAACTCCTAACCCTCTTCCCCCAACTGTGGGATTTATTGAGGTGTGACTAAATTAAATTTACACCATTAATTGATCATACACTAGGTGGGCATGAAGTGCTGAAAGCTACACCAACTCAGTGCAGGACGAGGATCTTCTTCAGCTCTAAAAATTGCTCACAGTGGCATTATTATATTTATATTAGCCACCCACGCACAGTATTCAAAATTTTGTCAGGGGAACATAATTGCCAGCATCATCCTTCAGGCACTGTATTGCATCAAAGTTTACGCTTGTCCACATCGTAGCTCGGGTCAACTTAATTTTTTAACTTTTACTAGTTCACTATTCTGATCATTTCAATTTAGCATCGCTTATCATATTTTCTCTATCGTTTTTCTCCTGTTTGCGTACTTGTAGTCTAGTCTCTGGTGACTGTCCCATTTGTTTTGTAAAGCTTGCATATAATAATGGCATTAACTCAGTTTTTATTTCAATTTAATTAGTTCCCTGCAATGAATATTCCTTATCCTACAATTTTTGTTTGGCTACTGGGGCTGATGCTTTCAATATTAAATGTGTGTACTAGCATGCTGCTACACTACCACCACCGTGGCACCTTGGAAAACCATGCAGCTATTTCTTCATCTAGTCCGGTAAGAGAAGAACTGTGGGAGATTCAATGTTCAACTGCAATAATCTTAATACAATGGAAATTCATAAACCCATCCCCGCCGAGTCCTTAGGGTTTCATATAGTTGCAAACAGCTGAGAGAGTAGTAGGACAAGTGAGGGTACCGCATAACTATTTTATTGTTTGGCACTATCAGCAGATTTTAAATACTGGTTGTGGGCCTGCGGCAAAGGCAGCAGTGCAAAGTAAAACTATAACCCCCAAAAAAGATTTAAATCATCTGTAAAACTATAAAAATAGTATTTCTCTAACAAGTATAAATAAACTAGTAAAGCCACAACTGCCCCACCCCTCTCCCTAACCCCAACCAATGTCCAAAGTAAAAGGCCAAAAACAAAACTGTCCAAAGAAATAAGAAAATCCCCAAAATGACCCAACTCCCACATTCCCACCCTGCCCCCAACAAGTCCCACCCACCAAAAAAAAGATTTAAAAAAGGGACAAAAGAGGCCTAGCGGCGCGATAGGAGCTTCCTAACGTGCCTCCTCGAAGTGTCCAGGCGATCCTCCTGCCTGTATTCCAGGTGTGCCAGCCTCTGCAGAATGCAGTGCTGAAATGCTCTAAAATAGGGGGGAGCAGCAGTGGTGGAATGGCGGCGACGGACTACCGGAGGCACTGTGGTCTGGCTGGGACCCGGGCATTTGCAGCTGCAACCGCCTCCTCCTCGGCCCGCATGCGCTGATATTCGGTTCTAGTGGGCTCTAGCTTCCAACACCGGATCCTGGTTGCTTCCTTCTGCCTGTTGGGTTGTGTCGGATTGGCAGTATCAAGAAAGAAAAATGACAAATTGTAGACAATACTCCAAGAAAACTCATGAAATTATATAGTGGCACAGTAGCACAGTAGCACTACATTTGCTGGTATCCTCAGGCCATTCGATTTGGATGTGATTAGAGTCTCAGGCATTATGTACTGTGGAGTATACAAGTATTCTTCTCTCTGTTGTTGAGCTAAATTAATATAGGTATGTCAGCTTAGCGCCCTAGACTGACATGCTTGTGTCGCGTTACTTTGCTACGTCTGCAAGTGGGGCAGCTGTACTAGACAATTATCTCTTTTCCTATCATGGCCATGCTCTGTTAAATGCCTCAATTTCACCCTGACTATAAGGCAGACAAATAGTTACTATGAATGACATACGTCACTTGAGGTACTACTGACTAATTATAAAGAAGACAATTATGCAGACAGACATCCTCCTGTCTGCCCATGGGAAAAGCAATACACTACAGTACAATGTAAGGATTAAGGAACATGATATTGTATTTGGCACGTTCATCACAGACTATCCTATCCACAAAATGCAAAGTCACCTACTCTTTAGTCCCACTTTACTCCCTGGCCTCACACCTGTGACACTACATTTGACATTACTTGTTTCCAACAAAATAGATTTGCTTGGCAGTCAGAAAAATATTTATTAACTTAGTCCACTGCAGGTAAGTTAGAGGGAATAGGCTGGATAGGTAGACGTTTCATGGATCATTATCATCATCATCAAGTGCCTAAGCTTTAACTAGTAGTGAGTCACTTTGTTCTGCAATTGTTGAAAGGGAAAATATTGAACTGATGTAATCCGTTATGGAAGCTATGATAAAATATATCACTTGGCCAGAGGAAAGTGGTGCATGCAAAGAATGCTTTTTTCAAATTTTATGGAAGGCTGGGACAGAACAAGGAAGTTAGGAAAGGAGTTACTTATGTACTAGGAAATGAATGAGTGGGCACTGGGAGTGAAGGGAAACACAACTATTTATTTTTTTAGCATTATCATGACATTTGTAAAGGGGCCTACACATTAACTGAGGCAGATGGACTTTGCACAGTCAACAAAGCAGTGCCGCCAATATAACCATGCAGCCGAAGGTCACCTACGGCTGTCACTGGTGAGATGCCATGGGTAGGGACTCGGATGGAGGCGACTGATGATGATAGGTGGGTACTAGGGAGGACACATAATAAATGTTGTGCTTGAAAACTACTGTGAGTCAAGGGAGTAGTCTGAAATACCACCTCAAAAAAACAATTTCAAGCAAGTAAAGAAGGTGAGAAGAATGCCACTAAAGAGGAGCACCCTAGTCCCTTGTTTACTCTTCTTCCAAGGGATCTTTCCATTCATCATTGCATTGTTCTTCAAGTAGTTTTATTCTTCACCCTTGGCTTTGCTACTCAGTCACATTTAAGTTTTACATTCTCTCCATTCAGTCTTCACCTATGAATACCATCCATACATCCATATATCCACCCATACAAACATGGCTCTCATTCTCAATTAACCTTTCACCAACATACATTTGTCATTTAACCACCCATGCATCCTTTGACCGATCAAACCCACCGGAGGATTCTTTTTACCCATATACTTTCACCCACCCAGGCAGGCTTCCTTTCAACTTTCATCCATCCTTCGCCCACCCATGCATCCTATCAGCCACCTGTGGTATATGTATCCATTCGTCCATGCATCCTTCTCTTCCAGTCATATTATATTTCACCCATCATTCCTCCTTCCATCCTTCTTTCCCTTTTCCATCAACCCATCAAGGTCTTACTGTTCATGAAGCTTTCTCTGCTGAGTTGAAGATAGAAGAGGCCATTAGTTACTCAACTCCCGATGTATATGCTAAGTACAGAGGGGTGTGTTCAACTGTTCACAAGTCTCAACAGTATACCCTTGCAGTGAGTATATAATTAAATGTCAACTAGCAAGCAACATGACTTATCACCTCCCGCCACTGCCTAACACCCTACTGCTGCCTCATCACCTACCTGGCTGGAGCCGCTGGTCCTGGCATTGGTGGGCAGTGCAGTTAGAAAAAACATTACACATTTTGTAACTGTCAGATACGCCCCCCACTATTTTTTTTATAGCATATTTGAAAATACAAAACACACATCACTACAATTTGGATACTGACAATATTTTCTACAGAAAATATCAGGTTGGGCATTTTGTTGGTGGCAATCTTTGAAAAGTCTCTCAAGAAGACAACCTTCAAAGGACTCGAGTGGCTAGAGCTATTGATGATTCAAAAGAAATAAGAGTGGCCAACTGGACATAAGGTCTTGGTTGGCAAATACAATTGGGCCATCCTCCTGATACTTCATTCCAGCCATGGTGCACGGTAATCAGTTTACCACCAACTGCTTCTAACAAACCTCGGCCTAGCTAAGAAGAAGAAGACATAACTTTGGGGTGTCCAAAGTGACCATGGCCACTCTCTTAATTTACTGATGGAACATGAAAAAGTAAAAGAAAGCCTTCTCATCTCAAAAAACATGCATAGAATACCTTACTAGTAGTCAGACGTGATCATGACCAATGGGTTATATGAGTCTTACAGTATCACCACTAGGCAGTCCACAAAATATATATAGGGAGAGGGAAAGCTGACTTACAAAGCAGAAGAAAGGAAGCTACAGCTAGACAGACTAGTGCAGACAGAGACTGTTTGAGGTAAAATACAGACACTAAAAAATATAGAAAATAGGAAAATGCAGGGATAACAAGAATTTAGAAACAGCTTGATTGAAGAGGATTTGGAAAATAAATATAATTAGGAAACAGAAATATTTAATTCAAAATAGAGAGTTGTAAAAGTTAGGGAAATATATATTAATATTAACAACAGGAGGAATTTCTGAGGCCAGCAGAGCCATCGGCCGAGGAACGTTCTTCGCACCTCCAGCTCCCTCACCCACTTCGGATGACCTCTTGCCCCAGGATGCTGATGTAAGGCATGATTGGTGGTAAATAAATACTATCTTCAAAAATATTTTTTCACAGAAAAAGGCTATTGCAACAACATTGAACTTTCGTAAATCAGTTCAACTAGTAGTAGAAAAGTATCGCGGACCGTCCAATCTATTTATTCCACATTTCCTACACCTACTTAGCCCGCCTATTCCAAAGACTTTGGAATTACTAATAGATAGCAACAAATTAAGTTTCTTCTAACTGAAGTCAGATGACACGCACTGCTAAATTACTAATACTAACTACAGGACAAAGGAGTCTGCATTACTTAAGAAATTACATAATCAGCACAAACAAGTACGATTAGGTACTGCTGAGCACCTGTCTAGAATAACGATTACATAATATAAGATTTGCAAACGTAACTTACCTGCATGTGAGCAGCATGCTTGCTATTTGAGAAAAAAATATTAGCAATAACATAGAACACATGAGTAATAATACTATTAATAATTAGCTACTCACCCAGCCCTGCGACCTCAACCTCTAGGAGGTCCAGCAGGTCCTGCTCTTGGTCCAGGATGTTGGACCACCGGGTTGTCAGCTGATTATGGGTGTGCAAGAGCAGCAACTGGGACCGATGTCCGTACTCGGACCCAGGCCTGCTGCCATGGTGGAGGGGAGGTGGCGCTGGACAAAAAAAAACGCACTTCCGCCGCAACCTCAGAAACCACTTCTGGGCTCCTCTTTCTTGCTGCCTTTTTTGGGGGACCCTTCTCTGCCATGATGCTGGGGAGGGGGGAGAGAGAAAATGTAGAAAGTATAAAACAAGCATTGGCATAGCCAATAGGTCTCACTTTTGGGACCTTCTAAGTATTTAGTTATGCAGCACAATATCCTTGGTGCAATCACATCAACTGTTGCGTGGCTAAACACTTATAAGGTCCCAAAGCTGAGACATATTGGCTATGCCAATAATTGGTGTGGTTGTGTGTGTGGCTGTGTGTGTGTGTAATTGTGTGTGTGTGGTTGTGTGTGTGGTTGTGTGTGTGTGTGTGTGTGTGTGTGTGTGTGTGGTGTTGTGTGTGTGTGGTGTTGTGTGTGTGTGGTGTTGTGTGTGTGTGTAGTTGTGTGTGTGCGGTTGGGTGTGTGTGCGGTTGTGGGTGCAGTTGTGGGTACGTGTGGATCTGTGGTTGTGTGTGGTTGTGTGTGTGGTTTTGTGTGTGTGTTTGTGGTTGTGTGTGTGGGGTGTGTGTGTGGTTGTGTGTGGCTGTGTGGATGTGTGGTTGTGTGTGGTTGTGTGTGTGTGGTTGTGTATGTGGTGTGTGTGGTTGTGTGGGGGTGGTTGTGTGTGTGTGTGGCTGTAGTTGTGTGTGTGGTTGTGTGTGGTTGTGTGTGTGTGGTTGTGTGTGTGGTTGTGTGGGTGTGGTTGTGTGGGTGTGTGGTTGTGGGTGTGTTTGGGTGGTTGTTTGTGTGGTTGTGTGTGTGTGGTTGTGGGTGTGAGTGGTTGTGGTTGGGTGTAGTTGTGTGTGGTTGTGTGTGAGGTTGTGTGTGTGGTTGGGTGTGTGGTTGGGTGTGGTTGGGTGTGTGTGGTTGTGTGTGTGGTTGTGGTTGTGTGTGTGGTTGTGGTTGTGTGTGTGGTTGTGTGGTTGGATGTGGTTGTGTGTGTGTCTGTGTGGTTGTGTGTGTGGTTGGGTATGGTTGTGTGTGTGGTTGGGTGTGTGGTTGTGTGTGTGTGGTTGGGTGTGTGTGGTTGTGTGTGTGGTTGGGTGTGGTTGGGTGTGGTTGTGTGTGTGTGTGGTTGTGTGTGTGGTTGTGTGGTTGTGGGTGTGGTTGTGTTTGTGTGTGTTTGGTTGTTTGTGTGGTTGTGTGTGTGTGGTTGTGGTTGTGTGTGTGTGGTTGTGTGTGTTTGTGTGTGTGGTTGGGTGTGTGTGGTTGTGTGTGTGGTTGTGTGGTTGGGTGTGGTTGGGTGTGGTTGTGTGTGTGTGTGTGGTTGTGTGTGTGGTTGTGTGGTTGTGGGTGTGGTTGTGTGTGTTTGGTTGTTTGTGTGGTTATGTGTGTGTGGTTGTGGTTGTGTGTGTGTGGTTGTGTGTGTTTGTGTGTGTGGTTGGGTGTGTGTGGGTGTGTGTGTGGTTGGGTGTGTGTGGTTGTATGTGTGGTTGGGTGTGTGTGTGTGGTCGTGGCTGTGTGTGTGTGTGGTTGTGTGTGTGTGTGGTTGTGTGTGTGTGGTTGTGGGTGTGGTTGTATGGTTTAACATGTGGCTGTGTGTGGGGTTGTGTGTGTGTGGTTGGGTGTGTGGGGTTGTGTGTGTGGTTGTGTGGTTGGGTGTGGTTGTGTGTGTGTGTGCGGTTGTGTGTGTGGTTGTGGGTGTGGTTGTGGTTGTGTGTGTGGTTGTGTGTGTGTGGTTGTGTGGTTGTGTGTGTTTGTGTGTGTGGTTGGGTGTGTGTGGGTATGTGTGTGGTTGGGTGTGTGTGGTTGTATGTGTGGTTGGGTGTGTGCGTGTGGTCATGGTTGTGTGTGTGTGGTTGTGTGTGTGTGGTTGTGGGTGTGGTTGTGTGGTTTTACATGTGGCTGTGTATGGGGTTGTGTGTGGGGTTGTGTGTGTGTTTTTGTGTGTGTGTGTGGGGTTGTGTTGTGGGGTTGTGTTGTGGGGTTGTGTGGTTGTTGTGTGTGTGTGTGTGTGGTTGTTGTGTGTGTGGTTGTGTATGTGTGTGGTTGTGTGTGTGGTTGTGTGCGTGTGTGGTTGTGTGTGTGTGTGGTTGTGTGTGTGTGTTTGTGGTTGTGTGTGTGTGTGGTTGTGTGTGTGGTTGTACATGTGGTTGTGTGTGTGTGTGGTTGTGGTTGTGTGTGTGACAGTAATACTAAAAGCATCTCAAAATAAAGGAACACAAACATCGAGTTTGTGGAAAGAGAAAGCACGTTGTAAGTCAAACGGGCGCAGCAAAGCATTAACACAACAACAAAAGAAACAAGATCACTTAGCGAAGACTGAGTGCTGATAATGGATACACACAGCCCATCATCTTAAGAGTTCGATTGCAGCCAATGTGCACTGAAACCTGCCCCTTCCTTGTGAGTTGCACCCTATATTTCATGAGTTGTAACTGCTGCACCCACCATAGCGCTTTGAGATCTAAAGCGCTACATGTGTGTGTGGTTGTGTATGTGGTTGTGTGGTTGGGTGTGGTTGTGTGTGTGGGTGTGGTTGTGGGTGTGGTTGTGTGTGTGTGGTTGTGTGTGTGGTTGTGTGTGTTTGTGTGTGTGGTTGATTGTGTGTGTGGTTGTGTGTGTGGTTGGGTGTGCGTGTGAGGTTGTATGTGGTTGTGTGTGTGTGGTTGTGTGTGTGTGGTTGTGTGTGTGGTTGTGTGTGTGTGGTGGTGGGTGTGGTTGTGTGGTTGTACATGTGGTTGTGTGTGGGGTTGTGTGTGTGGGGGGTTGTGTATGTGGGGTTGTGTGTGTGTGGTTGTGTGTGTGGTTGTGGGGTTGTTGTGTGGTTGTGTGGTTGTGTGTGTGGTTGTGTATATGTATGTGGTTGTGTGTGGTTGTGTGTATGTGTGTGGTTGTGTGTGTGTGTGTGTGTGGTTGTGTGTGTGGTTGTGGTTGGGTGTGTGTGGTTGTGTGTGTGTGTGTGTTGGGTTGTGGTTGTGTGTGTGACAGTAATACTAAAAGCTTCTCAAAATAAAGGGAACACAAACATCGAGTTTGTGGAAAGAAGATGCACGTTGTAAGTCAAACGGGTGCAGCAAAGCATTAACACAACAACAAAACAAACAAGATCACTTAGCAAAGACTGAGTGCTGATAATGGATACACACAGCCCATCATCTTAAGAGTTCGATTGCAGCCAATGTGTACTCAAACCTGCCCCCTCCTTGTGAGTTGCACCCCATATTTCATGAGTTGTAACTGCTGCACCCACCATAGCGCTTTGAGATCTAAAGCGCTACATGCGTATGTGGTTGGTGTGTGTGGTTGTGTGGTTGGGTGTGGTTGTGGGTGTGGTTGTGGGTGTGTGTGTGTGTGGTTGTTTGTGTGGTTATGTGTGTGTGGTTGTGTGGTTGTGTGTGTGTTTGTGTGTGTGTGGTTGTGTGTGTGGTTAGGTGTGTGTGGTTGTGGTTGTGTGGTTGTGTGTGTGGTTGGCTGTGTGTGATTGTGGGTGTGGTTAGGTGTGTGTGGTTGTGTGTGTGGTTGGGTGTGTGTGTGAGGTTGTGTGTGGTTGTGTGTGTGGTTGTGTGTGTGGTTGTGGTTGTACATGTGGTTGTGTGTGGGGTTTTGTAGTTGTGTATGTGGTTGTGGGGGTGTTGTGTGTGTGTGTGGTTGTGTGTATGTGTGTGGTTGTTGTGCTTGTGTGTGTGGTTGTGTGTATATGTGTCTGGTTGTGTGTGTGTGTGGTTGTTGTGTGTGTGTGTGTGGTTGTGTGTGTGGTTGTGCGTGTGTGTGGTTGTGTGTGTGGTTGTGGTTGTGTGTGTGTGTGTGTGTGGTTGTGTGGTTGTGTGTGTGACAGTAATACTAAAAGCATCTCAAAATAAAGGAACACAAACATCGAGTTTGTGGAAAGAGAAAGCACATTGTAAGTCAAACGGGCGCAGCAAAGCATTAACACAACAACAAAACAAACAAGATCACTTAGCGAAGACTGAGTGCTGATAATGGATACACACAGCCCATCATCTTAAGAGTTCGATTGAAGCCAATGTGTACTCAAACCTGCCCCCTCCTTGTGAGTTGCACCCCATATTTCATGAGCTGTAACTGCTACACCCACCATAGCGCTTTGAGATCTAAAGCGCTACATAGGTCTAATCGATTAACCAGTCGCCAACATGCTGTGCTTTTAAAGAGAATGTGCCAAAAGTTTAATCTTCCTCATCATATCCTCATGAAAGCACCAACGAAAGGACTCCCTGAATGGTGCAACGGACATGAAGCAGCCGCTGCGATCAGAAATAAACACGGTGAACGTTGTCCAGTTTCACAGTAACATTTCCTTAATGTTCTTTAAGTCACAAAACAGTAATACTAAAAGCATCTCAAAATAAAGGAACACAAACATTGAGTTTGTGGAAAGAGAAAGCACATTGTAAGTCAAACAGGCGCAGCAAAGCATTAACACAACATGTTCTTTGATGTTTGATGTTCTTTGAATGAGAACATCAAAGGGGCGCCGCGAAAGTGATTGCGGGCGAAAGTGAAAGTGACCGCGGGCGCTTAATGAGCATGACAACGTTTGCCAGCCTCTGCTCCTAAGCGCGCGCCCGCGCAAATGCACTGTAGCTCTAGGTTGGCCATGGCAGCATTTTTTGAGCCCTCACAAAAAGTCTCGCCAGACCAGCGCATGCGCTGGGTCAGGCGAGACCTAAAAATAGGGATGAAGTAAAGAGAGAAAATAAAGTAGAAAATCCACCAAAAACAAAAAAAGTCAAAAAAATGCAAAATACTCGCTTAGAAAGACAAAGGGTAAGATAATAAATAAAAAAGATCAGAAAAAAGTTTTAGAAAACAAGGATTGAAAAGATTTATCAAGGACCAAAAAGCCCCTGCACCATAAACAGAGCAAGAAACAGGATGTCTGCCCCCATGCGTGACTTCGTGGTGCAGTTTGCATGATATTTCCGCCTGAACACGCAATCTGCATTGCCATATGGCAGAAACAGCTAACGAACGGGCAGGACAAGGAACTCTGCCTGCTCGCAGAACTGCGCGTAGTACAGTGGAGCTTTTGGGTGATTTCCAGAGTTCCTCATAGCTCTGCTACGTGAACTTCGCCGACCCTTATTAACAACCCGTACAGTGTTAAATGAAAAAAAAATGACTAAAATATATCGATGATGTTTTAATGATTAGGCATGGCTCCGTATCTGAACTAACAAATTTCCACCAATGGCTCAAAACACACGATAATAATCTTCAATTTACTATTGAAAGCAATAACTACTACTCAATAAATGTTCTAGAAATAAGAATTTGGAACGACCAAGGTTTGTTGGCAATAAGCTTGTATACAAAACCGACGGCTAGAAATGCACTTCTAAAATATACAACCCATCATCCTAAAACATTTCAAGATAATATCCCGTTTGGGGAGTTTTTAAGGATCAAACATAACTGTACCAAAAGGGAGGACTACTTTACCGAACCACAAATTTGGATGTCTAAATTGATAACAAGAGGCTATCCATATCACTTAGTAAAACATTCATTAAAAAGCGCTTGGTACTATGACCCTAAAGTTCCACTTCAAGTGAAGGATTGGCAAGAACAAAAAAGACTGACTTGCGTTATGACCTTCGGTACAGAGTCCAATACAATAAAAAAGACCACATTAAAATATTGCCATCTATTGCACACAGCTGATAGCAAGTGGGAGAGACCAATGTTCTCTATCAAAAGGGGAAAGAATTTGAGAGATCGCATTTTTAGAGCTCAGAATGATCCTGAACCTATGTCAATACATGAAATGTGGGGTCTGAAGCCTGTAACTGGACATTATCCATTTGGAAATTGCACAGCATGTCCTACTACAAGTGCAGTTAAAACCTGTACATTTAGGGGTCGATTCCGATACCGGGTCGGACAGCTCTCCGACAGCTGTCCGTAGCCTTACCGTGCGACCGACACATACCCGAAGCCGGTCCGTCCTGTAGAGGAAGTACGATATGCATAACTGCCAAAAACATGACCGACACGTAGGCTGTGATTCAAGCTCCATTCTCCATCCGAGCCGTAACTCCTAACGCCGAACCGAGTCGCCCGGAAGCAGTATCCATAGCAGTTTCCGGCCTGACAAGTATGATGCGCACTTCCTATGCGCCGGATGGGTCTCCACGTACGGCACGTCACAGCATCCGGAAAACAAGCAAATCAGCTACGATTCCCGCCACAACTCAATCCACGGCTACGAGACGGACCAGCTTGCAGCGGGTACGAGACGGAGCAACAAGCAGCGTGTACGACACAAACACATCATGAATCCCATCGCACAGGTCATACCAGTACCTATGACCATCTATGACCGGGTCAGGAACCAACGGCGCAGGTGGTAAGTCAGACACCTACCACACAAACAACGACACGTACCCGCAAAATGGCACACACACAGGGGATCCACATCCTGGCCACTAACAACAGGCCACCATAGGTGTTGTATGGCCAGCACCACTACCATCCCCACCCATAGGGCTTATGTTCCCCAGCACCCCTGCCACCCCCAGCCATAGGGGACCTGTTGCCCATCACCCCTGACACCCCCAGCCATAGGGGCCCTGTTGCCCTTCACTACTGCCACCCCCACTCATAGGGGACCTGTTGCCCATCACTACTGTCACACCCACTCATAGGGCTTATGTTGCCCATCACCTCTGCCACCCCCAGTCATAGGGCACATGTTGCCCATCACCCCTGCCACACCCACTCATAGGGCTTATGTTGCTCATCACCCCTGCCACCCCCAGCCATAGGGCATATGTTGCCCATCACTACTGCAACCCCCACTCATAGGGGACCTGTTGCCCATCACTACTGTCACACCCACTCATAGGGCTTATGTTGCCCATCACCTCTGCCACCCCCAGTCATAGGGCACATGTTGCCCATCACCCCTGCCACACCCGCTCATAGGGCTTATGTTGCTCATCACCCCTGCCACCCCCAGCCATAGGGCATATGTTGCCCATCACTACTGCCACCCCCACCCATAGGGACCTGTTGCCCATCACTACTGCCACCCACACTCATAGGGCTTATGTTGCCCATCACCCCTGCCACCCCCACCCATAGGGGACCTGTTGCCCATCACTACTGCCACCCCCACTCATAGGGGACCTGTTGCCCATCACTACTGTCACACCCACTCATAGGGCTTATGTTGCCCATCACCTCTGCCACCCCCAGTCATAGGGCACATGTTGCCCATCACTACTGCCACCACCACCCATAGGGGACCTGTTGCCCATCGCCCCTGCCACCCCCAGCCATAAGGGACCTGTTGCCCATCACCCCTGCCACCCCCACTCATAGAGCACCTGTTGCCCATCACCCCTGCCACCCCCACTCATAGGATGGTGATGCGCCACACATCCATCACACTCCAATATTAGGTATGTCAGCAAAATACATCCCCCCTAAAATCATGACAACAGTGTGTAGTCTGTGACAAATGCCCACAGCAGTGTTCATGACTTCGAACATACAATGTAACTAACAGCACATGTGTGACCAACAAATGAGTGTGCCCTACAAAAGGCAATCATCACCATTGCACTGTGTCAATGTAAAAATAACACCCCCTCACTGTGTAGAACAAAAGTTAAGTGTGGGCTTCCAACTGCAGCAGATGTTGAGCATTGCGGTGATGGGGTCTAAACCCCCCCTCATCGCAGTGACCAAAAGGTAAGTGTCATCATGCTCAAAGCTGCAAACAACAAACAGCATGTATGATCCCAGCTCTCAACACATTAAACACTTTTGGGGCGAAGTAGTGGTTGTGTCCCATTCCCACAGAGATGTTGTGAGCCTAACAGTGCTGTGAAAACATAACACACTCTCAGCCATGTGCAGACAGGCATCACACATGGGGGCTGACAATGCATACAGTGTACAATGACACAAGAGCAGAAGTGACCATCACAAAGCATACACACATCTCGAAAATAGACTAATCAAAACAACCTGTGTAGACGGTAAGTGTCAGCTCACAAACTCCCATTCCATGCCAGCAATGGCAGCTAACAACCAGGATGAATGTGCACAATGATGTGATATGACTCACAGGGACAGCAGGGAAAATCACAGAAACAGCATCCAGACAATGGCTCACGACAGCAATACCAATGCACTGATGCAGATGCACAATCACAAACAGGCAACCTCCCACTGCACATCTGACACAACATGTGTGTGTGTGTCTCAGTATCCACCAGGCGACTACACAACACATGAGGGGGGTTGAACCACAGTGACACAGATGTGAACACAGTGTCATACAAAAGTAAACCATCATTGGGACACCCTTAGTGGGCAATCAGGCATTGTGAGATGAGAGGGCGCACAACAGTCACACATGACACAAGCTGGAATGAACACCAACTAACACAGCAAGAGACTGACACACAACAGCACTACCCCCAGTGACCGGACATTGGGGTGACACAAGCATGCATGACACCTCCACTGTGATGACAAAGGCAGATGTTGTACAAACTGGGAAACCCAGACATGTGTCCTGTTCCACAAACGTACATCACACATACACAAACACAAATCACTCAGCATGGCCCCTCATCCATGGACAAACGGGAGCTATGGGCTCATCCATTCAAACATTTACATCAGTCCACCCTCAACACCACACAGCCTGAACTGCAACAATGCAATGTGCATCTGTGAAGCCCACATGGACAGGTGACATTGCACATGCACCCATGACAAACACAGGAATGTTGGGAGGAACTAAGGTGCACAGACTCATCACACAAGGACAGTTTACAACCCTGGGGAATAACAGACATACTGCACAGTATGCGGTACATGGCCATGACGTCAAAGCTCACGTAACCTTCAGAATACCTGCCACAGTCCAAGGAGGATCACAAGGCACACATGCTGACACCTGCCAACATTGCAGCCCTGAACCCGACAAGTGGGAGCAGTCACACACACATACACATGTTTCAATCACTGAAAGGTACCACATTGCAAATAAACAAGTGCCTTGGGGAACCCTGACTGTGTCCCATCTGTGTCTGACAACATCATCACCACTCAGAACTGACAAATTCCAATGATGATACACCAATTAACAGTAGTGTGTCATGCACCCACACATCTGGTAGCCCATGGCAAAGTAGTGGGATGAACCCAGTACCACTCAGCAAGCATCAACAACTGGAACATATCAAGGGAACACTGCCTGTGTATGAAAAGGGATGTGGACACACACACATGTTCATTCAACACACACCATGGGCCCAGGCTATGTCAGGGGACAACACACTTGAGGGGACCCAACTCCTGTGGAAGCCCAGCTGTGACAAACTTATTCACAGCACGTCTTACTCATGTCAGCAGAACACTTGGTCAGTCAGCCATCAGTTACCACACAATGAAGGCTCTGGTCACAACAGCCTGGGTACGTGAGTCTCCCCTAAGTCATCTGCACATACTCAATACATATGTACAGCAAGTTGCCCAGTGGACCCAGTTGCTCCTATACCAATGATGCCCACACCTGTAGGTCCAGTGGTGATGTGCACAAAGTTTGTAAAATTGACAAATTGGACAATGGAAAGCACATCATATGTGCATGGGTGCAAGCCACAGATGTGACCATGCAAATGAAATGTTCACAGAGATGTCCACAAATAGTTGCTCATGACACACCCAGGTAGCTGCAAAGGATGACATGGATACCCACCAGAATAGGATACATATCTCATGGACCACATGGAGTACCACACATCAACACATCAGTATTCTACATTGAAAACCAAGCATTACAGGTGCAAGGGCCTGTTAAACATCATCAACATAATGAACAGCTAAATCAAGTGCACAGGGATAAAGAAAAAAGCTGTATTCAGCATATTAAAAGTTAAACGTCCGTTCAAACAAAAGGCCAATGGCCAGTCCATGTCCAAATGCCAAGGAGTGATCTAGAGTGACAACTGTCACACGTTGCTTGCCTGCACTGCTAAGGACCGGGGTCATCCCCTCAGAGGGGCATACATGGGGGCAGGTCAGGCACCGCAGGGACAGGCTCAGGGCGCAGCAGAAGGAGGCAGTGAAGAGGTGGTGGATGCAGGCGAGACACTTGCAACTGCAGTGGAGCTGACTGAAGTGGTGGGTGCAGTCACAACTGTGGGGCACAAGTCAGATGGGGTGGGTGCTGGCACAACTCCAGTGGGCAGGTCAGATGGAGTGGATTGGGTCCCCAATGCAGTGCCCACATCAGACGGGGTGGTCATGGACTCCACTGCAGTGCCTACATCCATGTGCAGGTGATGTGGGCAGGACGGGGGGGGGGACACGGTCCCCACATCAGTGGCACTAACCGTCTGACCAGGTGTGGAGGAGCAAGTGGTAGGGGGGGAGGGCCTTAGCATTTTGGGGATGGTGTATCTGTGGGTGGGGGAACCCGGGGCAGGGAGTGGCAGGGGAACCTCTGGAGTGGTGGCCTGGGGGATGGAGGACGGAGACTTTGCCTTGGAGCTGCGTGGTGGCGGGGGGTCTTGGTTTTCCGGCTCCAGGGGGACTTGCGGGTGGGGGTCTCAGTCTGACTGCGCCTGGGGGAGGGTGTCTGGGTGTGAGGGGCACTCCCCTCTGTATGTGGGGACTTCCTCTTCCCCTTGTAATCAGGATCTGATGGGTCAGTGAGGAAGCGGCCAAGGTCACAGAGGAACAGCTTCATGGGAGATGGGGTTGCAGGTGAGGCAAGGGAAGGGAGAGGTTTCGGAGGACTGCGGAGTGGTTGTGGATGACTGTGTGTGTGTCTGCAAACCAGCCCCTGTGAGTGTGGTATCATTCCCCTGCGCTTGCTTGTGTGCACGTCTAGACCTTGGTTTGGGTGTTTGTGTGCTGTCCGTGTCTGTGGCTCTGGGAGAATGTGCAGGTGGTTGTGTGCTTGGGACAGGTAGGCTGCTAGGAATCGTGGGTGGTGCAGGGGTAGGAGGGGTTCGGGACTGTAGGAGGAGGGACACTGCTGTCATCAGGGAGGAGGCCATGGACTGATTGGTCCTCTGTAGGGCAGACATGCCCGATGAAATGCCCTCCATGAACGACACCAGTTATTTCAATAGACTTGTGTGTGCATGGAGGACCTTCAGCATCGACGTCTGCCCTAAATGGATCTGTCTAAGTTCACAGACTCCTCGCTTAGGGCAGCAGGGGACGCAGGGGCAGGGGGTGCGGTGCCTGGCACAAAGGAGATATGCTCACGAACATGGGAGCCTACAGGGACCTCTGGGATGGGAGCCGATGGGAGGGTGGTGATGGTGATGGTGGGGGTGGTGGTGGTAGGGACAGCCTCTCTAGCTGGGCTTTGGTGGCTGCTGACACCCGCCTCCACAAGGGAGTCATCCTCAGAGCTGCTGTGGCTCTCAGCTGGGGGGGATGGTATTGACGACTCCTCTGTGTGGCTCCACTCGCCCTCCGTGCCACTGGGTCCCCCCCACTCCTCTCCTTCTGTCCCTGTCAGGCTCTGTGGCTCCTCCTGGTCCGTGGAGCTGTCCCCTCCTGTGGCCGTGGATGTATCTGGATAGGAATAGGAAGTAAGAGAACAACATCAGTCACCTGCACCGACTGCACACACCACAGTGAGAACATCAAATCACAGGGCAAGCCCTGGCATCATCAGCTGAACACAGCTCAAAGTGCCAACACTGTTTAGAATAAGCCAACTGTCATTCTCAACATCAACCATGGCACACAGATCCCTCCTTGACTTGCACACATATGTCTGTTGCATGTTGGATGCTAATACCTCAATGTGCCGAAATGCACCACCCACACATTAGTTGGACATGCAAGTGAACATGTAGGAGTATGTCACTATATGTCACTATACACACAGCACATCTCTTGCTACTGACTCAGTACAGGTGGCCGGATGAAGGGATGGCCAGAGACTTATTTCACATGTTTGTGATAAATGCCAGCAACACACACTATGATGTTCTCATGTCCTGATGAGCAATGCCACAATGGGGTGCATGGTGCACACTTGAATACAATGCAGGATCACTCATAGCAAGTTAAATGCCATGGCACTGGGATGCCCGGAAAGTCAGTCAACACTGTCTCCTGTCACAGGGGCAGGGCATCCAGACAACAACAATATGCACTGACTCACAATCCTAGCTCAGGGGTAAAGCTAACTCTGCAGATGACCGGCGCACTTTCCCATCCCCTGCAAACAACATATACAGGACCCAGAAGACCCCACATCATGCAAATCAGACATATGAGTCTCTGCAAACAAAACTCCCTGTACATTAACACAACACAGTCTGCCATGCATGTAACCCAGCTGCATGAAGGACACGGTTGCATGCACCATTGTGCGCTGTCAGATGATCACACACCTATATGTCACACAGGTCTTGTCTCTCACAGTCACATCTCAGATGTCCTGCTGACCCTCTGAATCATGGACACCCCAGTTGTACGTAACAACAAGCCACACCCTAATGACACAGAGGCAGACACCTGAGGGCACATGTCATTAAGCACAACCTGTAATTTCATACACAGGAGTGGGATTACTGAGATTTTCTAAATGCCCTTGAGGAGGCATGACTGCCCAGGTCTCCATGAAACAGTGTTTGGCCCTGGACAGTAGTCAGTTGGCTAAGCAAGTGTGACACACTTGATATACATACTCCTGAGGCCCCAGAATTGGAGTCCCCTGCTGCATGGGTTTATTTGAAATACCCCAGCCACATGTGGCGAGTCAGACCAGCAATTGGAACACATCTCATGGGCACACACAGATCACATGTCAGATCTCAGGCATTAGGCAAATAATTGACCCACCCATGAAACACACAACAGAGTCACGGGAACAGATGCTGTCCAGTAGATGAAGCATAGCTGACTGCAGGGACACAGTGCCCTAGTGACACAAGCAACAGACTGTAGGGGCCACACCTGTGGAACAGATGAGGAGGGTGCATCACACAATTGAGGGACCTGAGTATTGGACTACAAGACCTACGTAATGGGGTACTGTGACCAGGCCAAAAGACTGCAATTAGCATGTCAGACATAGTACACAGATTAGGCATGGACTTACCCCCTTCCTGCTGCTGTCTGGCCTTCAGCTGCCTATCCAGGTCTGGGAAAACCACTGCCAGTATCCGGAGCATGTGGGGGGTCAGGGTCCGGTGTCCGGCCCTCCTGCACGGAGGTGACGGCTTCAGCTGGACTCTAGCTATCCTCCGGGTCCAGCCCCAAAGGTCCTGCCACCTCTTCTGGCAGTTGCGGATCCAGCGTTTGTAGACCCCCACCGAACGAACAGGCCAGGTGATGGGTCAGCCATATCTCCTGCTTCTGGTGGGCATCAACCTGTGAGGATGACAAAGTTAAAAGTACATTAACACACATGCCCCAGATTTGTGCTGCACACATTTGGATATACATGTCATCATCACAAAGGGAAATGAGTTACATAGGTAGTGCAACCATGGGGAAGGACAAATCCCCTGCATGTCTGACATGTTAACAGTGCCTGGATAGTTTAAGCTTGCACTAATGCACTTTAGCAGCAGGACACCTGTTCATTACATGTACCTATACACTTTGGGGGATGAAAGTAGTCAGTGAGGATGCTTGCCACTGGTGTACACACTGCTGGTACTGCAACATGCAGACAACATGCATAGTTAGGAAGGCAGTGGACTGCACACTCACCTGCTCCCCTGGTTTCCCATAGAGCTTGTACTGTGGAAGGAGCCCATCCAGCAGGGCCTGGTTCTCCTCCTCAGTGAAGGCTAGGGCCCTCTCCAGAGTACGTGCCATAGCAGGAGCCAGAGGATGCAGAGACTGCAGCAGTGGTAGCAGGGATGTAGTCCAGTAGCATGTAGTGCAGGCAAGTGTGCTACCTGGGGTCCAGCCAGCCTTATATCTGTGCTGCAGAGGCAGAATCTGTGCCATGTGTCCCAAGTGATAGGTTCAACACGGTTGCATTCTATGAACCTGGCCAATCCATGGAATTGTACGACTCGTACACGCCTTCCGCATCGTTCAAATCTTCACCTTCATGAAACACTTGAAATTGCAACATTGTTGTAGGCATCCAACTGAATTTCCAGTGCACAACTCGTACAAGTTTTGACTCCGCATCCGTCTCCATGACAGTACAGAGCCAATGGGTGTGCCCGGCTCGGTCAACTGACAGTACAACGTGCATTTTGAAAATACACATGCACCTGTCTCCATACGATTCAATGGCCAAGGCGTACGCCTGTCTCGGACCATGCCTGCCCGACGCATGATAGTCACACGCGTCGGACCCCATTGCAGTCAATGACACAGTGTAAGCACGGCTCGGTCCTGAACTGTGCAATGCGTACGCATTGTCACCCGCGTCAGACCTCATTGCATTCAATGGCAAAGCGTACACACGGCTCGGTCATGAACCGTGCAATGCGTACGGATTGTCACCCGCGGCGGACCTCATTGCATTCAATGGCAAACCGTACGCACGGCTCGGTCCTGAACCGTGCAGTGCGTACGCATTGTCAGCCGCGTCAGACCTCATTGCATTCAATGGCAAACGGTATGCACAGCTCTGTCCTGAACCGTGCAATGCGTACGCATTGTCACCCGCGTTGGACCACATTGCATTCAATGGCAAAGCGTACGCACGGCTCGGTCCTGAACCGTGCAATGCGTATGCATTGTCACCCGCGTCGGACCTCATTGCATTTAATGGCAAAGCGTACGCACGGCACGGCCATGAACCGTGCAATGCGTACGCACGGCACGGCCATGAACCGTGCAATGCGTACGCATTGTCACCCGCGTCGGACCTCATTGGTGTGACTATTCTAGGGATTCAACACACAATTACTAGCCAGGGACACCTGTGCACACCTACCACACTACAGCATTGGCCACACAGTGTCCCATGGCATGTAAGTCTGCATTCCCTGGGTGTTTGGGGGGGCCACATTTGGTTGGTTGGGTGGCACTTTTGTGCAGCCACTCCCAGGCTGTGTACGTGTACATGGGGCAGAATCCTTTGTGTGTCGTGCACATTACCAATGTGATGTGCAATTGTACAGTAATAGGCATGAGTCATGGACACAGTTTTATATTGGATATGTTTGGGGCATGTCACATACACCCTGAGACCAGGGGGTGATGGCATGTACGTCACAGTGAGACCTGTAGCCACAACACTGATGTGCACCCACAGTCTGTGTGCAGGTTGTGTCTCAGATGTGTCTGATCAAATGTGCCCAATGGGTGACAGTCTCCACATCCATGTGGTATATGTATCAACCATGATGGTGTGTGTGTGTGTCTAAGAGACGTACATGTAGGGCCTGCAGGAACAACAGTGGCCACTACCTGTGGGACTTACGCTTGCCTTGTGGTGTGTACGTGATATGCCATGTCCATGCCAGTGTCAATGTGGCAATACAGGGACCCTGGGTGTCTGCATGGCAATGATCTGTGATGCCTGGGAGACATCAGGCCTCACTTGTCACTGTGGTGTGTGTTTGGAACGTCACAGCAGTACATAGGTACATAGGTGACACAGCCAGATGATTGGCCATTGCACTACATGGGACTCATGTGGACATGTGGAATTGAGATGTGAGGTGCTGGTCATGTAGGTGACATATGTGTTCATGCCCTACAGCACACACCTCAGTACATTGTGTAATGTCATGATCTATCATGTGATATTGAGCCTGGTCATGGCCACATGGGTGGATGAGCTGACAATCTTCCTTTGTGCATCTCTGTACTGCAAGGCACCAGCTGTCCATAGACCATTCCCAGACCTTGCGACCATGCAGGAACGCGACATACCCTACAGCACTGACCCCAGAGGTGAAGGTGATGGCTGCCCTGCACTTCTTTGCTACTGGTACCTTCCAGTACACTGTGGCTACTGCTGGTGGTATGTTGCAAACGATGTTTAGTCGGGTGCTACGCGATGTCTTGGAGGGGATGTTGCATTTCCTAGACCTGTACATCAAGTTCCCTAGCCCAGCTGAACTCCCTGAAATAAAGGATTCCTTTTATACACTGGGGAGGATGCCGTACGTCATCGGATCAATTGATGGGACACATGTGGCCCTGATACCACCACAGGCACATGAGCAGGCATACCGGAACAGGAAGCACTACCACTCCATCAATGCTCTGGTGGTATGTCTTGCTGACATGTCTATCACACATGTGTGTGCACAGTTCCCTGGTTCGGCGCACGATGCCTACATAATGAGGAGAAGTCGCATTACAATGCTGATGTCACAGATGCCAGCTCAGCATGCCTGGCTTGTCGGTGTGTACTGACTGTTTCTCATTGTGTGTGTTTGTCAATGTTGTATTCCGCACTCCTACAAAACTCAGCTACTTGTTCATTTTTGTGTGTGTAGGTGACTCCGGATACCCCAACATGACGTGGTTGCTGACACCCCTCCGGAACCTTGTGACACCAGCCAAGATGTGCTACAATGAGGCACATGGTCGGAGCTGGAGGGTGATTGAGCGGACATTCGGCCTCCTGAAAAGCCGCTTTCACTGCCTGGACAAGAACGGAGGGGCCCTCCCATATGAGCCTGCAAAGGTGTGCAAAATAATCCTTGTATGCTGCATGCTACACAACATGGCAGTGCGGAAGGAGGTGCCTCTCATCCAGGATGACGATGACCAACCTCCGGCACCTGTGGAGGATCCCGGCCTGGGCCAAGATGCCAGTGATGATGAGGAGGAGGGTGACGTCCGCTCACAGCTCATCAACAACTTCTTCACCTGAATGTGTGTTTCCAGGGTTATGTCAATGTATGGAGGTAGCCTGGAATGTGTTGTGGTTGCTCTGTTGCTGTCTGAGTGTGTCTGTGTGCCACTTGACTGGATGCGTGCAGTGATTTGTCCATTCAGGTGGTGTGTACTCCACAATAGGGTAGTACTGCTAACTTTTTCTTGCAACATGTTTTTTGCATGTGTATTGCATTTCTCTCCTGTTCTGCTGTGCTTTTGACTGTGTCTTGTGTTTGTCCTTCCCAGGGTACTTTGCCTGTTGTTTGGTCAACACTGACCCCCAACACCCAGAATCCAACACCAGTGTGGAAGTTGTCAATTGCCATCAACTGATGTACCACACATCCCTGGACTTCAATTCTCCAAGACTTTGTGAACATGTGACCACTGTTACGTAGAATTATCATGCAACTATTGTGGAATAAACATGTTGCTGATGTGTAATGAACCTGTGCTACGCTTTGTTATGTGCGTTGTCTGTCTTCCCACATCTGACTGACATCTGCTTACCTCACCTGTGGACTTGTTACCACTGACTGGGGTTGGTGTTGTGTCTGTGCATGCCAATGTGTTTCAGGTCAACATCATTGTGTGGGATGATTAACATGGCCATGGTGAGTCCCTCGGGCTGAGTGGTCGCTCCCCAGTGCCTCCCTGCTTCAGTCGGTATCGTTGCTTGGCTGCCTATCTGCTCATTTAAATCATTATTGCTGCCTGCTGTGTGCCTGGTTGCCGCGCTGAACAATTTGCATTTCTGTACTGCTAAAGCGCCGCTTTTTCAGCATTTGCGCATTTCCGCTGGGCTCCCCCCTCCGCCTCCATTTTGCCTGTGTTGTTGTTGTTGTTGTGCTCATCTCTAGCCCGCCCCGCCTCCCAGCTGAGACGCCCTCCCACTGACCAGAACAGCGCTCCAATACCTGAAAGCGCCGTGACTCGCTCCTGTCCCTCGGGCTGAGTGGTCGCTCCCCAGTGCCTCCCTGCTTCAGTCGGTATCGTTGCTTGGCTGCCTATCTGCTCATTTAAATCATTATTGCTGCCTGCTGTGTGCCTGGTTGCCGCGCTGAACAATTTGCATTTCTGTACTGCTAAAGCGCCGCTTTTTCAGCATTTGCGCATTTCCGCTGGGCTCCCCCCTCCGCCTCCATTTTGCCTGTGTTGTTGTTGTTGTTGTGCTCATCTCTAGCCCGCCCCGCCTCCCAGCTGAGACGCCCTCGCCCCTCCCCCTCCGCTATCCATATATGACAGTAGTTCCCGCGCGCAGCGTCCGCGCCCAACCCGCGCCGAAGGTGCGCCAAAGGTAAGCCCGTCTACGCCCGTCCGCGCCTGGACCGCGCCCAGCGCCAGTCCCCCTGCCCCTCGCGCTGCCCAGCCCTCCCGCATTACCTACGATGCCGCCTCCCTCCTAGCCCTCGACCCCGGCCGCGCCCCCAACTGCGTCCAAGCCGCTCCTGGACACACCCATGGACCTTTCTCTTGCTACTCCTGCAAATTCATCGGCACCGACAACATCTCCGCTACTACCACACCACAGACTCCCGACCCCAACCACCTACAATGCATCCTTCTCAACACCCGATCTGTCCACAGACACGCCATTGACCTATGGAATCTACTAGACACCACCTCCCCGGACATCGCCTTCCTAACGGAAACATGGATGAACGCTTCCTCCGCCCCAGACATCACCATTGCCATCCCTGAAGACTATAAGATCACTCGCAAAGACCGTACCAGCCACACAGGAGGAGGAATCGCTATCGTCCATAAGAAATCAATCCGCATCTCAACCAGCTATGACGCCAACCTCGCCAACTCCGAACACCTTCACTTCCAGATCCACATCGACCCCAAGACCACACTCAGAGGCACCCTCCTCTACAGACCACCAGGACCCCGCGCAAAATTCAGTGAAGACATCACGGACTTCATCACTCCACTCGCGCTCCCCTCCAAAGAATACATCCTTCTGGGAGACCTCAACTTTCACCTTGAAAAGATCAACGACCACAACACCACCACCCTCCTGGACAACCTCGCCAACCTCGGACTTAAACAACTGGTCACTTCCCCCACCCACATCGCAGGTCACACACTCGACCCCATCTTCTCCTCCAGCAATCATGTCTCCTTCAGCCACACTACGGATCTCCTCTGGACTGACCACAGCTGCGTTCACTTCACCTACAACAAGCCCAAACCCACCAACCACCTCCAACCGACTCTGCAAAGAAACTGGAACAAAATCACCTCCGACCAGATCTCCTCATCGCTCCTTCTAAACACCCCAGCCCACTCCTCGGACCCAAACCTAGCCGCCGCCAACTTCACCCGATGGCTATCCAACACCGCAGACACCTTAGCACCACTGAAAAAACGTCAAAGCAAACCTGGCAACAAGAAGGCCTCATGGTTCAACGATGATCTTAAGAAGTCCAAGAAACTCTGCCGCACCCTTGAAAAAGCGTGGAAAAAAGACCCAACCACCAGCACCAAGGACGCCTTCAAAAACGCCACCCGCACTCACCACCAACTAATCCGAAAGGCCAAGAAAACAGCATTCAAGGACCGACTCGACAACAACGCCCACAACAGCAAGGAACTTTTCAACATCGTCAAGGAGTTTTCCAATCCCTCGGCCAACTCCAACGACATCACCGCCTCTCAAGCCCTCTGCGACTCCCTAGCCTCATTCTTCCACAACAAGATTGCAGACATCCACAACAGCTTCGACAACCAACCCGGGGCCCAACCCACCCAACCACATGCTGAACACTCTCCCCCCGCGAACACCCTTAACGACTGGAACCCAATCTCCACTGAGGACACCATCCGCCTAATGAACTCCATCCACTCAGGATCCCCCACAGACCCATGCCCTCACCACATCTTCAACAAAGCAGACTCCGTCATAGCACCGCACCTCCGAGACGTCATCAACTGCTCCTTCAACTCCGCCACCTTTCCGGAAACCTGGAAACACGCTGAACTCACCGCCCTTCTGAAAAAACCCACAGCGGACCCCACCGAACTCAAAAATTACCGCCCCATCTCGCTCCTTCCATTCCCGGCCAAAGTAATCGAGAAAGCTGTCAACAACCAGCTCACCGCTTTCCTCGAAGCCAACAAATCCCTCGACTCCTCACAATCTGGCTTCCGAGCAAAACACAGCACTGAGACCGCCCTTATCGCAGCAACAGACGACATTCGAACCCTACTGGACAATGGAGACACAGTCGCCCTCATCCTCCTCGACCTCTCTGCTGCTTTCGACACAGTCTGCCACAGCACCCTGTTACAACGCCTCAATAACATCGGAATAAAAGGAAAAGCACTTGAATGGATCACCTCTTTCCTCACCGGAAGAACCCAGAGAGTCCGTCTTCCACCATTCAAGTCCGAGGCCACCGAAGTCATCTGTGGCGTACCACAAGGATCCTCTCTCAGCCCCACCCTCTTCAACGTATACATGAGCCCCCTCGCGACCATCGCCCGCCAACACAACCTCAACATCATCTCTTACGCGGATGACACTCAACTGATCCTTTCTCTCACCAAGGACCCCAGCACCGCCAAAACTAACCTACACGAAGGAATGAAAGAAGTTGCTGAATGGATGAAACATAGCCGTCTGAAACTGAACTCAGATAAAACAGAAGTCCTCATCCTAGGTACATCCCCCTCTGCATGGGACGACTCATGGTGGCCGGTAGCCCTTGGAAAAGCACCCATCCCGACAGACCACGCACGGAACCTAGGCGTTATCCTGGATTCTTCACTCTCAATGAACAGACAAGTCAGCGCCGTATCTTCATCTTGCTTCAACATTCTTCGCATGCTCAAAAAAACATTTAGATGGATCCCCACCGAAACCAGGAAAACAGTCACCCATGCTCTAGTCACGAGCCGACTGGACTACGGAAACACCCTCTACGCAGGCACTACCGCTAAACTCCAAAAGAAACTCCAACGAATCCAAAACGCCTCAGCCAGAATCATATTAGACATCCCACGCAACGAACACATCTCTGGTCACCTGAAAGACCTCCACTGGCTACCCGTCAATAAGAGAATCACTTTCCGACTGCTAACCCACGCACACAAATCACTCTACGACATCGGACCAGAATGCCTCAACTCAAGACTGTCCTTCTACACCCCCTCCCGCCAATTACGTTCCTCCAGCCAAGCCCTCGCCACCGTACCTCGCATCAACAAGACCACCATGGGAGGCAGATCCTTCTCTTACCTGGCTGCTAAAACATGGAACTCACTCCCCACTCACCTTCGCCTTACCCAGAACCACCTAGCTTTCAGAAAGCAACTTAAAACGTGGATTTTTGACAAGTAATCCTCCCCCCCCCCCCTCCTTAGCGCCTTGAGACCCTCTGGGTATGTAGTGCGCTTTATAAATTCTCTGACTTGACTTGACTTGACTATGTGTTGTGGTGCCATAGTGGTGTGTCTCCCTCACATGTGTCATATCACCATGACTCACGTTACGTTGGTCACATTGTTGCAGTATTTGGCATGCACTGTGTTGTGTAGCAGATCAACATCTCCATGACACATGACAAGTTGGAATCACAACAGAGGCAAGTATGGTGTACTGGTGAGTTTATTTTCAAACATGTGTGAGGAAACTGCACAGGGTGGTGGGTGCCGTACATTGTTTTTGGAATCCAAAGTTCACATTAGAGTTGGATGTGCTGGTAGATGAAATGTCCAGAGTAAAGTCCACAGTCATCTGCTACATTGGCCCAACATGAACCCTCAATGTCATGTGGGCGAGTTGTGTGCGATTGGACAAGGTCAACGGATTGCGCACAAAGAACATTGTTCAGAACAGGTTTAGAGACCCTGGGGGATGTGCTGGGACATCTGCCTCTCACATGTCCTTCTTCAGACGACTCCTCTTCTTCCTGGGGGGGGGATCCTCAGGTGCAGGCCTCTGCGGTTCAGGGGACTCTCCGCCAGAGTCCTCCTCCCTCCCTGTGGCGCTGGCAGATGGTGTTGCAACAGATGTTGTGGCCACACAGGGAGGTGTGGACAGGTTTGTGTTGATCTGGCGGAGGCATTGGAGTATGTCCCGATGTACCGCAGTAAGGGCATCCCACTTGGCCTCCATGCAGGCATGGTGAGCAGCCTGCTCCTGTTGCATGTCCTTGAGGATCCCCACTACCTGGCCAAATCCTCCGGTGCTATCCTGGTATGCATCTATGATGCATGCCAGGTGGGAGTCATCATGCAGTCCAGACCCCTCTGCAAGGTGTGCCCTCTGCCTCCCACCCCTCCCAGCAGCCCTGACCACACGGGTAGGACCAGCGGCGGAACGCACAGGTGACACTGGGACCCCTTGGGTGGTGTTGCTGGTGGTGTTTGCTGTAGCTTCCAGGGGGTCCTGTGTCCCTGTGCTGTGGGTGTTCAGTGACTTTGGTCTGTCTGTGTTGGCGGGGGTGCCCTGTCGGTTTCCAGATGCTGGAGGCGTGGGCACAGGGGGTGCAGATGTTGATGCTGCTGCATGATGCCTCACACCGGAGGGGCCAGGTTGGTCGTCGTCATCCGAAGAGGACAGAGACAGAGTCAAACCAGAGTGCTCAGTCTCCGCCAGAGTCTGGGACTGGGAATCCTCTTGCACTGGTGCTGGGTGCCTAGCACCACCTGTGTTTGGAAGAGACACACAATGTGAGTTATGTTTCTACATGCATCGATGGTTCACAAACATGACATTTTCTACTTTATGAACAGATGCCTGCCTGTACACTGCTTTTTCCAAGCTTGTCACGGACAGAGTTTGATATTGTTGTTGCCCATTTCCCAGCATGGCCTTGTGCTCCCCACAACAGAGCCCAGTGTCAGACATCCTGTCAGTCCCTTCCCACTCCCTGTGGGGCGATTACGGTTCAGTTAGAACCTGCTGGGCCATGTGGGTGGGTGTAGATTGTCTGTGACTGCGACTCCCATCATACTCTTGGCTCCACCCCCCTTCCCAGCATGCCCATACTTCCCTGTGAGGGGGTGTGACAGCAATGGCAAGATGGATGACTGTGTAGTGCTGGTGTTTTTTGTAGCCCAATTCCCAGCAAGGCCTTGTGCTCCCCACAACACAGCCCAATGTCAGACATCCTGTCAGTCCCTTCCCACTCGCTGTGGGGCGAGTATGGTTCAGTTAGAACTTGCTGGGCCATGTGCGTGGGTGTAGATTGTCTGTGACTGCGACTCCCATCATACTCTTGGCTACACCCCCCTTCCCAGCATGCCCATACTTCCTTCCTCTTGACTCTGCTTCCCTGTGAGGGGGTGTGACAGCAATGGCAAGATGGCTGACTGTGAAATCCTGGTGTTTGTTTGGCTACAAGTCCAAAGAGAGCCCCTGTGCTTCACACAGCAGCACCCAGTATGGTGTATCTTTTGCTGATATTTCACAGAGGTGTGGGTCAATGCATTCTACCCGGTGAGTTGTGTGGAGTTTGTGTTGAGGGGTATGTATGTCTCCACATGCTGGTAAGTATGGGTAGAGCTGTCAGTCCTCCTTCCCACCCGGCCAGACATCCCACCATGAAACGTACTTCCATTGTGGGGCGGCCAGACATCCCACCATGAAACGTACTTCCATTGTGGGGCGTGCAAGTTGTCTTCCAGGATGTCAGTCAGTGGTGTCCTGCTTCTGATTTGTATACATGCCCTAGCAGGGCCTTGTGTTCCCCACAGCAGGAGCCAGTGTCAGCCATCTTGTCAGTCATGTTCCACTCCCTGTGATGTGGGCATGTTTCAGAGAGGTCTTGATGGGCCAATCAGGAGGGGAGCATTATCTGTGACTACAGGTCCCATCATGCTTTTGGATACACTCACTTCACCTGCATCCCCACTATTCCTTCCTGTCAGTCAGCTGCACTGTGAGGTAGTGTGTTTGTGGTGGCAACCTGTCTGGCAGTGTCTATTTAGCTTTGTGCCACTGGCTTGCTCTATTTGTTTGTAGGTTGGTGCATGTCATGACACAGTTCCAAGTCACTATGAGACGGCAGGTATTGTGTTTGTCTGACTGGCATACACATCTTGGTATGATTATCTATTGGTTACTGTAGCTTTGCTTGCGGTGCATGGTTTCACTGTCCCCTTGTCACACAATATTGGGTATGTTGTTTGTGTACTCACCAGGCTCTGGTATGTCTGTTAGGCCATGGACGCTCTCTGGTGGTAGGATATCCCGCACCTTCTCCTCCCAGGTCCTGAAGTAGACTGGTTTGGCTGGAGGGCCACCGCCGGTGCACTGACTCAGGGCGTGATCTTTTTCGATGAGTTTCTTGACCCTCCCACGCACATCATACCACCTGTTCTGGATATCGTCCTTTGTGCGCCTTGCTGGTGCTTGAGCGTTCACCTTGTCCACAATCCTCGCCCACATCTTTGTTTTGTGTGACATGGGGGTCCTTTGGACCAATGTATCAAACAAATGTGGCTCTACTCTGATGATCTCGTCTACCAGCACTTCTAACTCACTATCTGTGAACTTTGGATTCTTCTGTGGGGGCATGGTGATGGGTGGTGGTGGTGAGGGATGTGTGTGTGAGGGTGCAAGTGAGGGTAGGTTGGTGTTGGCTTTGCTGGCTGTATGTGTGGTGCTTTTGGATGAGGTGCTGATGGTGTGTCGGTTGTGTGATGGGTGAGTTGTGAGTGTGTCTGTGGTTGCTCTGTAATGGTGTTTGCTGCTGGCTGTGTCTCCAGTTTGCAAGGGATGATGGAGTGATTGTAGTCCTTTATATAGTTGGAGTTGTGGGTGTGTCTTTGTCCCAGGTTTTTTAAATTTGATATTTATTGGCTTTGTCATTGCTTGTTTGGTCCTTTTTTTGTCTTTTTTCCTTTGGGTTTTGTAGGCATGAAGGAGACGTTCATCTGACGGAAACGGACGCTGATGTCTCGTGCGGGCTTCTCCGCCTCATTCACGCTGCCTATCTTCTGTGTTTCATATGCGTCGGTCGCGAAGGTCTCTATTGCTTGTGGGCCCGGTTGTCTGTGCGTGTCGGTCGTGCGGCTTGGTCTCCGTGCGAGTCGTTATAGTTTTACACGCATTGCATCATACTGCACGGATCGGACATTGCGAGTACGTGTCAGTCAGATTCATTCCGGGTTCGTGTCGGTCGGTGAAATTTGCGTCGGTTTTCTGGCCGGATCACTATTTTCCCTACGGCTCAGTCGTACAGCTTGTATTCCGTACGTGTTGGTTGTAATTCACACATGTTGCATTGTACTGCACGGGTCGCGGCGCTGGTCCGTGTCGGTCTGTATCCGGTCCGGGTCCGTATCGGTCGGTTCGTTTTGCGGCCGGAGTCGGAATCGGCCCCTAAATGAAAGGTTGTGGGTCTTGAGACATCATTTGAATTGTTGTTCAAAGAATGTAATCTATTTATTGAATGTCCATGCTCAATGTATCACTTAGGTAAAACGACACAAGAAGTAAAAAAACATATAATTCAACATCAGTCACATTAGTTATGTATTCGCTGTAAAGTGGCGAATGCACCACTAGTGGATCACTATGTTAAACTGGCATATGCTCCGCATAAAATGAAATGGTTTGTTCTGGAGGTGGTAAGGGGATCTAGATGCAGACAGGATGTGGATTGCCTGCTTACAACTAAGGAAAATAAATGGATCTGGATGGCTAAAACTGTGGACAAAGGGCTTAATCTACATGTTGAGTGGCACGCATCGGCCAAACTTTAATGCAATATGGACTGCTTGACTTTTTCTGAATAATGTGACCTTTTCTAATTAAACTTGACTTAGGTATCTTCCTGATGGAGTATGTTATGAGACTATTGTGTGTGTTCTATGGAATAAGACTGGATTTATATGTTTTCTGATTAAGTATGGGCTTTTTTACGTTTTGATATCTGAAGTCCTCATGAGCAGAAATAGGTCACTTGGCTGGGTAGATAGGCTGAGAAGTGAGTGTTTTCTCATAGATTTTATGAATTATATCTGACATTATTTTGAAATGTTATGATTGATTCTTCTCTCTTATGAAATGTGTTTAGTTCAGGGTGATATGATTTGTTATACTATATATCGGGTGGTATGAATATTCTACATGTCAGTCCGAGATGGCTTTTGGTTTTCCCCAGATATATTTAGTTTATGAGACACATGTAGCTCTCACTGTCTGCATAACAAAAAAAAACCATCTGTATCCATTTAATTAATTAGTGGAGGCCTGTATGCGGGGTTAGTTAAGTTCTATAACCCTAGTTTCCCGTAATGTGGATACGGAGTATAGTGCTTCAATATGGTCGAGACATTCCTGAGATGCGCATGTGATCACCTAGGGGTGTGTTTTTAGACGCCTGTTGCTTACGCGCCTTTTTTTTTTAAAAAACCTTTTGAATGGACCAGAGAACTCACCCAGACAGCACAATATGGAGTATCAGTAAGTACGCAATCATTTTATAAATTCTAGAATTTTGCGAGTATGAGTTCTACAGTGATAAACCCAGGCGGTGTATTTTGTCACTTTTTTGTGGAAGAAATAGATTCGTGTGTCAAAATGGATTTAGGTAACTTCTGGTAGCACTTTCCTGGTTACGGCTTATGCACACCGTGACTGTTGTTCTATGAGTCGTTGTGGTTTTGTTATTGTCTTGTAACATGAACCGTGCATTAGAGGTGGCATCCATTGTGGAGCCAAATTGTTTTGGAAGCAGGGTATTGTAGTAGAATTATCATAGGTATTGGACTTCTGTTCAGACACAGGATGCTTTGCACTTTATTTAGTGGCAATTTTGGGTGTTTTTAGTTTTCAATAGATTGATACACTTGATTATATCACTTGGTAGTGATTATGTCACATGCAGGTGTTTTATTGTGGCAGGCGATGAACACACTGACTTGATGTGTTGGTCTCAGTATCATTGACTTATTGGTATTTTTATGTCAGTACATAGAGGATTGATTGTCTATTCAATGCTGAGTCCTGAGGATAGTCATGTGGCCCTAGTTGACCACCAGAGACTGAAACGTCGACAACTCATCCTCCTTAACACTAAGGAGGTCTTGGGGATGGCGGGCGATCTGCCCGTCATCCCAACCCAAATTAGGCACTTGTGTTTAAAACTGCTCATGAAATGTTTTGGGATTCCTTTTCCGTTTCTTTTTCCCTCCTTCACCTGGATTGCTTTATCCTCTCCACGGGGTGACGGTTTTACTCCCTGAAGATTAACGGATGTTGCACCACGTAGAAAAAGGGGAGGTTTACCTGGTCCAGGTTAATATTTCTTATATTTCTCCACCTCCTATTATCTACACCTCAGGTGTGATGATAGTAATTCAGACCCAAACGTGAGGGTAGCCCACTTACTGCTGCTTTCTTCTCTTCTTGAGAGACTCCGGGGGAGCGTCATCCTGACCACCTACAGGGACGATATCTCGAAGGAAGACCAAGGTAAAAGAGAAGAGTGACTATGATAAACCTTGAAGAGACGCCTTCCTTGTTGGAATCAAATTTTCTTTTTACTTATCAAACCAACTCTCAATAAACTATGCCAAAATTGAGCAACATATCAGCCTCCTAGATTCTATTTCTGCCCATCCCACCCACAGTGACCATCTAACCCATTCGTGTTTGATGTCTTTGGAATTGTAATGAAAAATCCTACCTTATGCTGAAAATGGATTTTAAATTACATTTTGAACATGCCACTGTTAAAGTGTTGGCATTTTCCTGCCTTAGCCATCTAGTGCCTGCGGCCTGTCTCTTGGTCACACGACTGGGTGTAGTTGACAGTTGGGCTTTGTGTATTCCTCTTAGACAGCCACACATAATAGAGAGCTGGCAGGGAGGAGCTGGCACAGCCCTACTTACACCCAAATAGGCTGTGTCCTGCCTCCACACAAATTGATGGATAACCCTTGTAGTTAGTCTGGAGTGAGGACAGGTAAGGCAAGTTGCCTTTGGGACTTCAGAGGTATGTTATCTACATTTAAAAAGTGCAACGATTACCCGGAGGTGTCCTGGCTACCCATTGAGCGCAGATTAATATAGAGAGACTATCCGTTAAAAAGCTAGGTTTTTAGTCCCTTCCTAAATGCAATGAGGTCAGTGGCATTTCTAAGTTGCAAGGGAAGGTCATTCCAGGTCTTTGGCGCAAGTGATAAAGCTTCTCCCTCCCCACGTGGCTTTTTTAATTGGGGGTTCTGTTACCATCTTAGCTGCTAGGGAGCCAAGGGGTCTTTTACGGGTATGCCATTGAAACCGCCGCTTCAGATATTCTGACTGGTAGCCAATAAAGTCTTTTGATTTCCTTGAAAACTCCCCAAAAATTGGGTGTGCCGGTAAGCAGACTTGCTGCCGCGTTTTGCAGACGTTAAAGTTTATTTAGATGCTGTTCTTGGATGTTTAGGTAGAGGCCCAACCTTGATAAGATAAGAGATGTAACAACTGTACGTTGACTGTCCTCCGGCAAGAACGACATTATTTTCTTAATCATTCTAAGAGAATGAAAGGTGGCTGATGCAACAGCATTTATCTGATCACCAAAGTTTAGTTTGTCATCAACTATGACTCCCAGGTTTTTAGCTTTCCTAGTGGGTTTAGGAAAGTGCCCAATTCTTCCAGCCACCAATCGGGGGCCCAAAAGTTGGCATTGTTTCCAAACATGATTATCTCAGTCTTGCCTGAGTTAAGCTTCAGGCAATTCTGTGTCATCCACCTCTTGACTGCTTCCATACAGTCATGAAACCTCTTACTCTTTCCTGGTTCCTGTCCTGGCAGTAGAGACACAACAATTTGCGTGTCATCTGTATAGGAAGTAAGACAAAAGCCGAAGGATCTAATCAAGGTGGCCAAGGACGATACATAAACATTAAAAAGAGTAGGGCTAAGGGATGACCCCTGCGGTACTCCACATAGTAGTGAAAAAGGTTTGGAGTAATTTTTATCCAAGGACACAATCTGTGTTCTGTCAGTTAGGAGGGCTTTTAGTAGTTTCCAGGCTTTGCCCTGGACCCCGCATGCCGACAAACGATCCATCAGAAGGTCATGATGTACCACATCGAAGGCTGCAGAAAGATCCAGAATAATGAGTGCTGCCTTACCTCCCTGGTCTAGGGCTTCCCTAATTTCTTCTGTAGATTTTATGAATGCTGACTCTGTGCTGTGTCCTTCTCCGAATCCATATTGGGTGGGATCCAGAGTATGATTTTCACGTAAAAAGGCACTTAGCTGTAAATTCACTGCTTTCTCTACCAATGTTGCTGGCAGTGGAAGGTGAGAAATTGGTCGGAAATTATTGGGATCCTTAGGATCTAAATTGTGCTCTTTCAGCAATGGAAGTATCGAAGCTAGCTTCCAACTTTTTGGGAAGTGTCCTGATTCAAACATGGCATTAAACAAGGAGGGTAGTGATATGGCCATAGGTCCCGGGGCTAATTTGACCACAGGGGCTGGGCAGGGATCATAGGGGGAGCCTGATCTAACCGATGTAAGAAGCAAATTTGTATCATTTGTTGATAGTGGAGCAAATATATCCAAAATGGGAGGAAAGCCAGTTGCTGGCTTAGTTCCCTCAATTAGAGCTTCAGTTCCTCCAGACTGGGAGAGGTTAAAGGCCGAGAAAATGACCTCCACCTTATTCAGGAAAAAAGTGGCAATGTCCTCACATAATTCCTGGCTCCACTGAATTTTAGGTGGACAGGGGGAAACCAAACTAGTTACAGTTCTAAAATGTTCTTTAGATAACCTTCTGGCTAGTTGAATTCGATTTGCAAAAAATGCTTTTTTTGCATTAAATAAAAGTTGTTTGTAGACCGTGAGACTTTGTTTGTATGTTTCTTCATCAGCTTCCTTGTATTCTTTCCTCCAATACCATTCTTGGCGCCTGCAAATGAGTTTTTGATTCCTCAGTGTACCAAGGAGCAGTTGGTTGGGATCGTTTGGGATACAAAGTTTTCACTGGGTCTAGTTTTTTGCAAGCTGCCTCCACCCAATTTGTATGCCAGGTGGTGGCCTTCTCTACTTCTGTGGGCAACGGGCGGGCAGTCGCAATGAGCAAGTCTTCTATTTCTGTGCCCGTAAATTTGTTCCAAGCCCATGTCTCAATCTGACTCTTAGGGGCCCCCAAGTTGTCGTAATGATCAGGAAGGGCCAACTTGGATTGCTGCATTGTCTGTCCAGACGAGGGGCAACAACCCAATGCAGGTTAGCTGTGGGTGGTTAGAAAAGATCCCATCCAAAGTGTGTCCTGCCACATGGGTGGGACCAGTCACGAGTTGAATTAGGTCGGCACTACTCATTGTATCTAACAGGGCTACTGTATCTGGGTCCGTGAGTGCTTTCAGATAATAGTTGAAGTCCCCCAGGATGGCAAAAAGATCTGCGCAGAGCCTCTCTTCTAGCAGGGTTCTAATCGAGGTTAGAAATATTTTCCTGGGTCCTGGTGGTCCATACAATAGAATGCCCTTAAAAGAGTGATGAGGAGATAGGCAGAAGCTAAAGGAGAGTGCTTCACAGGCTGAATTTGAAGCTGTGGAAAAAGCCTTACGTGATTTGTGATATGTTACTGCAAGCCCCCCCTCCTAATTGGCCTATTTAGTGTGTGGCAGAGAAACCCAGGTGGGGTAGCGTTGACTAGGTCAGGGCCTGAGGCATTGTCTGTCCAGGCTTCCATGCCAAACACCAGTTTTATGTTATGTTCCTCCAAGAGTATTGCACACTCCAAACTGTGCTTTACCAATGATCTGGCGTTCAGCAGTAAACATTTTAGCAAATTTCCCTTATGTCTCTCAGTTTTTGCCCCTTTACAAGGCTAAGTAGGTTTAGTTGCCTGGAATAAAAGTCGGGGCAAAGTGCTGTTACAGTTAACTGGTAACTGAAAGAGACGTGGGCTTTGTATAGAATGTAAGACACTTACAACTAGTGTCCTTACCTGCAGGGTTCAGGTCGAGTAGGTGTGCCCTAGAGTACTTAAGAAGAGTAGCATCGTCTGACATAAAATGGGCAGGAGGGCTGGTGCTGTGTGCGATACGAGCTCGGACGGGCGCAGACGGGCCTGGCTTTGCATCAGAGCCTCCATATGTAGTAAACGGCTAAAAACAACTAGCCCCGCTCTGACTTGTGGGAACTGCCCGGCGTCTGCTCGTCACCAACAGCAGCAATGAGCTTTGGACGGGCAGCGAGTTCCAACACTACTAAAACACACAGGTAGGTCAAATTCAAAGATCATACAGTGCAAAAATAAGTTTAAAAATTATAAAATGTGGGCCGATACAAACAGGTAGTGCAATTGAGCAATATTCTTTAAAAAAAAGCTTCTCCCAGCTCTGGCCTCAGGAGATGGTAGAGTGAAACCTCTAGAAGCTTCTCCCCACTTCAAAGGCCCAACTGGGTATAAATATTGGTCCTTATGCACCAACTCTTCAGTACGATTCGGTCCCTGTGGATATTCTGCCAGGAAGCAGGGCTGCTGTGCTGCTGAAAGGACTGCTACTGTGCTGAACTGCTGCTTTGAAGGACTGCTGCTCTGAAGGACTGCTCCCCTGTTGTGCTGGCCTGATGCCTGCTGTCCTCTTGCCTGGCTGAGAAGGACTGGACCAGCACTGTAAGCCCCTGACCCCAGAGTGACTCCAAGGGCTATATGATAGGCACCTGATCAGAACATCAGGGACATAACAGGCTTTCAAAAACCTTGGACCCAGCACCTGGACTCTGCCATCTGTGAGTCCTGCCATCCCATGTGGTGCCACCTGAGTACTGGACCCTTGGAAGTGTGTGTGAAGGTGCGTCTGCAAGCACAGCTGTGATCCCTATCAAAACAGGTATGAAGCGATGCAAAGTCTTGCCCCACAGCTGCCAACCTCATCCGAATCGACGCCGAGCAATGCAAAGCCTCACCGCACAGCAGCCAGCTCATCAGTACTGATGCAAAGCCCTTCCAAGCTATGCCACACAGCTCCCCGGAACTGACGCAAAGCCCCACCACACAGATTTATTGGAACCGACACCAGATGACACAATGTCTTCCAAAGCAACTCCGCACAGAACCCTCACCAGGACTTAAGGTACTGTGTTCAGCAGACCTAAGTGGGTCCCTGAAGCCGGCCTGCGCTCCATCGCTGTTGGCCTGAACCTGCGACATTGTCCTAGTCCAGCGTGACCAGATAACCACAGTTAGCGCTTTGTGCTTTTTGGCACTATTTTAATTGAAACTGTTCAAGTTGCACACCTCCGGTATTAATGACTGGATTTCTGTCATTTGGGTCTTGTTTTATATATTAAAAATTACTCTGCTTTTTAAACTTGGTGTGGGATTATTTTTGTGTGGTGGTTTTCACTTTATAACTATTTGTGTGTTGCACAAATATGTTACACATTACGACTAAGTTAATCGTGACTGCTCTGTGCCAAGCTACCAGAGGGTTGATCACAGGTTAATTTAGAGTTGGCTTGTGCCTCACCCATGACAAGGATTGCGGCTGCTGCTCGACCAAGGCTCACACCCCGGTCAACCAAAAACCCAATTTCTCATAACCATATTGTTGTGTCCTAGCAACTGCATATACATTCTGGTCATGGGTTACCAGCTTCCAGAGGTTCTGGAAGCTGGGAGAGAGTTGGAGACAGTTTCTGCAGGGAGGACCTGTCCAGGAGTTGTTCCTATTATCCTAATAAAGTTCTTCTATCCAACACCACTGTCGCAACCTCTTAAGATTTTGACGAGGGTTGGATGGTGTTTCCCGGTGGGCAGACTGAATAGGAAGAAACTGATCCCGATATTATGCTGATTGTGTGACTCCTGGGCTACCAAGTGCCCCAACTGTCAGTTGCTTAGAAGTACGACTGGGTGTACATGACGGAGAACAGTGCCGGAAGTTAAGCCCAGCTGTTTTGTGCAGCGCAGAGGAGCAAGGATTGAATTAAGCCGCTGGTTAAATAGCTGTGCCTGTGGAAGTCGTTGGAGTTACTGAGCAACCCTGGTGAGTTGACTGAGCAACCCTGGTGAGTCGACCGGAGAAGTCTGAGCATACCAAACACCGGCCCTTGAAGGGCTTAACCACAGAAGCATCTGTGTGTTAAGTGTGTATCAGGCTGAATGTGCAATCTGGCACTGAGTGTACACGTGTGCGCTCTGTGTAAAACTCTGGCGCGGTCTACGGCCTGCAAGTTGTTAGCATTTAAAAAAAGGCTTAGCGGCAAGCCTTGGCGTGTTGTGTGCCGGCAGGCTCCGGCGTGTTCCTGATTCCTCCTTTCTGGTTCTGTACGTGACGCGCACCACGAAGACAACGTAAGGCTCCAGCATGTTGCGTGGCCAGTGGCGTGATGTCACAGTTGAGATAACGCATCATTGTGCGGCCAAGCGACGTGACCTCCATATTTGATGAAGTTGCCTGGTAACCAACTTGTGTTTATGCAACGCTAACTCTGCCGGGGACGCTTTGCTATTGAAGGAAAGAGAGGAAGAAACTAACAAACAAGGAAGGAACTTGACATGCATCTCACGAGCAAGGAACTTTTGCCAATTTTGCACCTTTACGAGTGAAACTGACAACATCTTACTAACAAGGTGTAACTGTATCCTGAACAACGTTGACCACGGTGACTACTTTAATTATTTTATTTTGAGAGGTTTTCCATTTAAACTACAGTAATTTGTTTTCTTTCAAGCATTAAGGGTACCTTGTTCTGTTGTGAATTTTGTGACACCATTTACCTAATAGTACTTTGAGTACATTTTCTCTCCTAGATCAATAGTAACATTATGGACATGTCTGCTATTTTAGCACCTCACAAATTGTTATAAAGCCCTAAGTAACCTACTATGCCATGGGAAGATTGGTTAGAATCTTTTGAAACCTACTTAGAAGCAATAGGTGGTGAAGATGTTGTAGTTTCCCAGAAAGTAGCATTACCAAAGCAAACATTGGGTGTAGAAGGCAGAAATGTGCTGAAAACATTGCCCATCATCACAAGAGTAAATTCCATTAACCTGGGTGATAAAGCAGGTAATGGGGATGGTGAAGAAAGTGGTGAAGGTGAAGAGGTGCAATGTGACGAAGAAGTATCACAATCGACGAGTATTTTGAAGTTATGAAATCCTTGGAGGAAAACTGTGGTAAGAAAGTCAGTTTAGTGGTAGAGAGGCACACATTTTTCTCTAGGTCACAATTACCTGGGGAGTGAGTGGACCAATATATTTCTGTATTAAGATCTTTTGCGTCAACATGTAGATTTAGAGACTTACAGGAGGAGATTATAAGGGATCAATTTATAAACAGGACAAATAATATTAAAATTCAAGAGAGGTTGTTGGACATGGAGGATTCGTCTCTACAGAAAACCATAGAAGTATCTAGACGCATAGAAAACACTTCTAGATATGTCAAGGAATTGAGCACTGACCAAGTGAAGGAGAAATCTGATGCTGCTAAGGTTTGTCTTGTAGAAAGAAATCCATCTAAAAAAGGGAAAATAGCATGAAAACTAGCTTCCCTAAACACAACTGAGTTTGTTATAGGTGTGGCAGCATAAGACACACTGCAGAGTCTGATAAATGTGTTGCCATCATGGAAAAATGCTATAGATGCAAAAAGATAGGTCATTTCGCACGCATGTGTAAAGCTGGTTCTTAATCTTCTGAATAATGCAAGTGTTCTGTACATGTGATAAGAGAATGTTCTGAGGATGAGAATTCTGCTGATGAGGGAGAAGTCGAAGTAATGGTTATTTTCGATAATGCTGTCAATGACATCTTTGGAGGATACAATCCACCCAGGTATGATTTAGGAATGAATGGTACCAAAATAACAGTTTGGGCAGATTCTAGCACCCCATACACGATAATTGACAAGAGTACATGGGAGAAAGTGGGTGGTTACAAATTGAATTCCCCTGACATTGAGCCAGTGGGTTAATGTGGTGTCAATCTTCCATTGTTAGGTTTCTTCAATTATATTTTATCACACAAGGGTAAAGAAGCAACCAGCAAGGTGTACGTAGTAGAGAAAGGTAGAGCATGGTTAGGGTTGTGTGAATAGAAAATGCTAGGCATCACGCTAGACCCTAACCATCCTCAGCAGGTTCTGGTCACTGAATATGCAGAAAAGACCAGGTGGAGTGCCAAATTTTCTAAATTATTTGGAGGGGAGTTAGGGTGTTTAGAAAAATGTTAACATCAAATAGTGCTGAAACCCAGCAATGTCCCATGCGTACACAAAGCCATGAATGTACCATTTACCCTGAGGGAAAAATTGAAGAAGGAGTTGCAAAGGTTATGTGAAGCACATGTCATCGAACCAATAGAATAATCGGAAGGGCTTAGTCCCATTGTTTTGGTGCACACACCTGATGGAAACTTACGCATGTGCATTGACTTGAGGGACCTGAATTGCAACATTCTGGTCAACCGTTACCTATTATCACACATTAATGAGATGGTGTCCTCTGTCACCAATGCATGATATTTTTCATTAATTGATCTGTCCAATGCATACCATCAGATCAGGTTACTCCAACATCTAGACACCTTACTTCATTCATCACACCAGAGGGGGCCTTCCGATTAATTCGTATACGTTTGGATTGGCGTCCACTTCTGCTGTCTTTCAAAGGGTAATGTGCAAGATTTTAGGTGGGATGTCAAAGGTGTTGGTGTTCCAAGATGGTGTGCTAGTATGGGGAGCGAGTCGGAGTGAACACGATTTAATCTTGCAGCAGACACTCAATAGTTCACAAGATGCAGGTTTGTCTGTGGGGGTGAACAAATGAAAATTTGGTATGGAGCAGATTGATTACCTTGGAAACACCCTGTCATGGGAGGGAGCGAAACTTAAAAAAAGAAGTTGTTGGATGCCATAGCAGATGCACCATCACCACGCGACAAGGAGCAACTGCGTTCATTTATTAGTCTAGCGGAATACTATTCCAAATTTGTCCAACATTTCGCTGACAAAGTACATGTTCCAAGGGTACTTATGAAAAAAGGCAACAAGTTTGAATGGACTGATGAGTGTTAGGAGGCGTTCCTTACTATAAAAAAACAAATTGTAAAGGCAGTGGCGTTAAAACCATTTAATCCATCAGATCATAGTATGATTGGTGTGGATGCTAGTGCATACGGTTTGGGAGCTGTCCTCATGCAAAAACACCTAAGTCAAGAACAAGTAGTGGCTTTTGCATCCCGCACTCTTTAGGGGGTGGAACCCACTTACTCCGTCATAGAAAAAGAGGCACTAGCATGCTGGTGGGGGAAGAACTATTTTAAAACTTATATCTGGGGAACCCATTTTGAGATCAGGTCAGATCACAAACGTGCTCACCACCAAGGAAGCTGCTAAAGCAACTCCCAGGGTTGCAAAATGGCTGGACAGACTCCAAGGGTATGATTTTTCCCTGAATTACGTGCCGGGTATTCACATTGTTAACGCGGACTGTTTATCGCGCTTGCCTCTATTGATGACTGTGTGGTGGCGAGCGTGTCTAAGTCATGCGAGGGTGCCATTTCTGTTGATGCGTGGAAATCAGCTGTGGTGGAAGATACTACTATTAAGGTTTTAATGGTTGAGTTATACAAACCTTCAAGATTCAGTTTTGTTCTCAAGAAAAGATTTGGTGAGTTCTGGACAGTTTGGACAGAACTTTCTGTTGAGGAAGGAGTGTTGCTCAGAAGTGGCAGGTTGGTGGTGCCAGAAAGATTACGTCCCAGACTCTTAAAATTACTGCATGAAGCGCATAGCGGTATGTCCGGCATGAAAAGGAAAGCTAGGGTGACCTTTTGGTGGCACGGGATGGACAGGAATACGGAAGAGCATGTACGGGGCTGTGTAGATTGCATGTGTAGTGACAAGTCTCACCGTGTAGAAGAATCTCCTATTGTTTCCACCAATTTTCCGAGCAAATCATGGGAACGGGTGGCCATGAATAACTGTCGGCCTTTTTCTGCCCAAGGTATAACCAATACATTTGCCTTGGTATTAATTGATTACTATCCAAAATGGACATCGATGGCATTCTCTGGAGAAATTAAAGCAGGAAACATAATTGAGTTTTGTGACCAAATTTTCCACAGGAAGAGATGTCCTAACACTTTAGTTACAGACAATGGACCCCAATATGTAGCAGAACAATTTAAATCTTATCTGTCCAAAATTGGCATTTCCCACCATACCATTGTGATTTACAACTCCAAGGGAAAACAGTTTAGTCGAGAGATTCAACCATGTTTTGAAGGAATGTATTAAATTAACTGAAACTAGTGGTAGGGATTGTAAGGATGCGGTAAAATAAATGTTGTGGAGTTACCGTACCTCTCCCCATTCTGTAACGAAGGAGACTCCGTTCATACTCCTTAAGTGCAGGCAACCAGGTACAAGAGTTTACCCTGCATGGATGCTTAAGAGTTGTTCACCAAAAGTGTGTAACAAGAGTTTAGAATGCAAGGTCTAAACTACCAGCACAAATAGTTGCGCAGACATAATGACAAATTAAAAAAGTAGACAAGTGTTTGCAGTTGGAGATTGGCAAAGTACTAACACCATGGGTGTTCAAAAAGGGGAATGTGAAAATGGTCAGTGCCCAAATGTGTCACCAAGAGTGCTGGCAACAATGTGTGGTTATCTGATGGTAAAACATTGAATATCCGCAGTGTTACTATGTGTAATGCTGTGGAACGAGATATGTGGTTGGAAAAGTTGGGTAGTGACCAGGAAACGGTGGGAATTGCTATGTGCAATGAGAAGAAGGTACCCAACCATCAGGACATTCTGTGGCAGCTAGTAGCACCAAACATGTCAGGCAAAGTCAAAAATGACACAAGGATTATGTGTCATTAACATGTTGTTTCCCACCTTTGCTTTGGAGGTATGTGACGTGCCGGGGAAGTTCTATAGCACAATTGATTAATGCTTGCATTCCATGTAAATAGTATAGTTTTCTTGCTTTATGTTATATAAATTTGTTCGTTTTATTCTATGTTTATTCTTAGTTTTTTTGTTGTTATTGGAAGGAAGATGTGTTGTGTCCTAGCAACTTCATATACATTCTAGTCATGGGTTACCGGCTTCCAGAGGTTCTGGAAGCTGGGAGAGAGATGGAGACAGTTGCTGCTGTGAGGACCTGTCCAGGGGTTGTTCCTATTATCCTAATAAAGTTCTTCTATCCAACACCACTGTCTGCGCCTCTGGAAACATATACTGAGAACTTATATGTAAGTTAAACATACCAACTTGGAATGGGCCAATATGACTATGTTTAAAGGGAGAGGACAGGAACTTTAGTACTGGTTAGCAAGAAAACATGCAAATGTCTAAGGCCAGTTAAACGTATAGGGTCCAGCAAAAGGAGGAACATACAGAGTGATCTTGCAGAAAAGATGGTTTTCCTACAGTCACTTTCCTTAATATTAATGAAAAATCCTACTTCACTATATATATATATATATTTGATTTTTACGGAGTTTTATATAATGCAAACTTGACCTGAAGGTATCGGGTATCAGAGCGCTTTACATAGCACCAGTTGCATTACATGAGGACACATTCAGTTTTGTTAGGCAAAATGTCCATAAAGATGGACATTTAATAAATATTTTTTAAAAGCCCTTGAATTATTTTTCTAGCTGGTGTCAAGCTTGAGATAGCAGTATTAGTATTTAATATCACATCCCAGAGTTTATTTATGGGCCAGCAAGATTGCCTACAGTGCAAATAGCTTTTTGGTGCTAGTCATTGTAAGGACATTCTAATTTAAAATTTCTACATGTCTACATGTTTCTTCCAGTGTACAGAGTCAGAAACCCAGCAGTATCAGTTCACAAAAAACAGGGATGAATACGCAAAAACAAACACTTTCTCACACTAACCTTGTTTGAAAGTGCTTCAGCACCCCACATTGTGACAGTATGCACTATACTTTATGTTGCATGCAGTGCTTGAATAAATGACATGCTTGTGACATTTAAATCACTCTGCCTTAGCATAAATAAATGCATTACAAGGAACTCTTTGGGTCATGTTTGAAGGGCAGAGTATGGGGTTCTCTCAAGAAAGGTGGGTGAAAGGAGGGCTGCAGCGCAGCCTCTGTCAACTCAATGTCCTTTAATGCAGTCTGTCACCACATCCTAACCCTTTCCTGTGCAGCCCATGCAATATTCACTCCTATGTCATAAAATTGTTGATTTACTTAATGTGTCAAAAGTGCTTTTCCAGTGCTGTCTGCAAAGTCTCCTCTAGCTCCCGAGGCTGCATTGGCCTGACATACTGTCGCAACGACGTGTGGTAAATGCTGTCAGAAAGATGTCCTGGGCTCTGACTGTGGTGCAGTTAGTGTCACATTGGATCAGGCCATGTCTGTCTCCAGGAGCCACTTCCCCTCCTCCCACAACAAAAGCAACTATCTGCAGTTGCTAGAATCTAAAAGTACAAGTTTACCCTAGTGAGACAAGTAAATAGCATATATATGTGTGTGGAAGCAAAGAGCGCAGAATAATACTGGGGTAGGTTAATAGGTCAAGTGATAGTCGCACTAGCAAGTCAGACCTAGAAATATATGTAGGTTAATGACTCCCCTCCTCCCATCTGTGATGCTGCCAGAGAAAGACAAATATCATAAATTATCTAGGTATTTAAGACACTTTTACAGCATTACAATACCATGTGTGTGCCCCTGAATGTTCAGAAGGAGACAGCTGATTAAACAAACAAAAGGATCACAGCTGGTGGAGGGCAAGCACTTTTTTGTGGAAGCACACAACTTCTATGCAATCAAAATATGTAATCCTGGCTGCTAACATGTGGGTGGTGCCAAAGCCCCTCTCCCGGTGATTCCCACATAATTATCTGGGGACGGCTGCACTGTCGAACCAGACCATAAAGAACGCAAAATAATGGATACATGGCACTAAAGGTCAATTCCACAATTGCATTGTTTTTTTAACAGACAATGAAGCACTATTCGAACAGAAGTGGAGGTTAAAAAAAAAAAGTCTGCTTAATTAATAAGGCTATGTGATCAGTGCTGAACTTCCCTGTTGTCAATTGGAAACTAAAATCAACAAAACAGTATGTTCATCTGTTAACTGTCAACATACATGTTATATTTTGTTGTTGGAATTTGAATAGTGTATGTTTGCCATTGGCCTGGTCTCGTAGCACTGTCAGATGTCTAGTTATTGTATTCTGGTCCATCTTGTTTGGATGATGGTGTCGTTCTCATAGATCTGTGGTGTGTTATTTTAGTGTCGGAAAGGTCTGCAGGAAGGCATCAGTTTCTTCTGCAGGTATTATGCTGATTGGTCAGCGATTAGAGAATGTTTACATCTGGTGCTGCTGGTTGATTGGATATTTGAGTATAGTGTTGTTTGGTGGCAGGTGAGCACTTCTTGGCCTTATCAGGAGTGTGATGACCTTTATCAATACTACATTACAAGCACTTCTGTAAACAAACTGATGGTAGGGTTTATCAGTTATTTGTTGGTTCCTGGGAGATATTGCGGCAGATTTACAAGCCCCGCGCGACACTTTTGCGCCACCCTTGTGTCACTTTTGTGATGCAGCAGTAGTGTAAAGAATGCGACAAATTGCGACACATGTACAACATGATGCATCTGGAAAGATGCGTCACGTTGTAAAGCCCTGTGCCACATTATACCTGCATCAGGTATAATGTATGCAGGGTGAGCGTTCCGACGCAATAAAGCCACGTAAAAGTGACACAATGAAATCTACAAGAATTCATTGCGCCACTTTTACGATGCAACTGTATAAAAAACATTTCGCTTGCTTGAAGCAGGCGTAAGGAGTGACGCAGCACATTAGGTATAGGCCTTCTTGAGCATTGCTGGAGTTGCGTTCTGCTTGCAACACGACTCCGGCAATGCGTGACCTTTGCACCAACAGATGCATGACGCATCTGTCACACCTTGCGCCATAGTGCGCCGCATTGCAAATGCGACGCATCCATGGTGGCGCAAGGGTTTTTTCCGCGATGCAAGTAAACTGACGCATCTCTGCGGTGATGTAGAGATGTGTCAGTTTCATGTAAATCTGCCCCATTGTGTCTAACTTGTACTGATAAAAAGGTGTGTGTGTGGGTGTGTGTGTGTGTGTGTGCATGTATGTGTGTGTGTGTGTGGGTGTGTGTGTGTGTGTGTGTGTGTGTGCGCGTGCGTGCGTGTGGGGGTGTGCCTGTGGTTTTTCATGCAGGAGACTTGCGTTGTAAAAACCTATAGACTGTATTCAACAAAACCTGGTTGATATAGCATTAGGGCTTCAATGTGAACTTAGAAGAAGCCTAATTGTTACCATTTGTGATTTCAATGGTGAACACATTGTATTTCTCCCCTGTACATTCCTGATGACATCACAACTTAGGTGCACAATCATAGATTACATCACAGTTGACTATTAGAACACTTGGGGGCACATGCATCAACAATGCCATTTGCGATTCCTTATTAGCGAAAAATAAGGAATCGCTAATAAGGAATAGCAAAAGGCTATGCATGTAGGAATCGCTATTCAAATAGCGATTCCTTAACTTTCCTTAATTGCTACTAGCTAATAGCGAGTAGCAATTAAGGAATGCCATCCCAATCATTCCTATGGGCCTCCAGGCCCATAGGAATGAATTGGAGATTGCATGAGCAAATAGCGAGTACCAGTAGGTTCTCGCAAATTGCTCATGCAATTTCAAGGGTGCAAGGGTGTCAAAATGACACCCTATTGCACCCCTGAAATTGATATGTGCACATATGTTGCACACACATGCTCTAAGGGCATGTGTGTGCGCAACATGAAACTTTGAAAAATGCACAAAAGTGCATTTTTCAAACTTTTAGCAAATTACCATGCAGTTCATCTTCATGGTAATTTGCTCCCCCTATTAGCGAATTCGCTAATTTTTTTACTTTCATGCATTGCATTTAAGGAATCCCAAATTGAGATTCCTTAAATTAAGGAATCTCAATTTGGGATTCCTTAAATGCTATCGCTATTTAAGGAATCGCAATTTAAGGATTCCTTATATAGCGATTTTTGCTTTTGGGTTGATGCATTGGGATTGGGTATTTTTAACTCAATACCGGGAGCTATTAGCGAATCGGTATTTTACCGACTGGATTTTGGCTTGATGCATGAGGCTGCAAGTGAGTTAAATGTTCCCTTGATGGCATCTGTTGTGACCTGAAGGCCACAATCCCAACAAGGTCAACTCAGCCTTTGTCCTTCCAAGGTAGGTAAACTGAGTCCACCTAAATTGGATCCAAGTATCATTTGTTCTGTGCATCATTTATAAACAGTGAAAATGTGTTATGGAGCACTATGTAAACCAAAGTTATTATCATTATTTTGAGATCACCAACTGAAAGAACACTGTTTTGGTTTCTATCCATGTTCATCAACCTCTTCTGCATAAAATGAGCCTCAGGTCATGAGGTGGGCTTCTAACTGCTCTTTCTCTGCTTTTGACTCAGTTTCTTACTTTGTGATACTCTTTTCGAAGTTTATCTGATGCCTCAAGGGATGGGACTCATATACATTGCGGACCATGGTTTGTTGCTCTTCGTAGTCATTCCTGTGCTGCATAGGCTGTGGTGGGAGCTCAAGAAGGGTGGCACTCTTTCACTCTATTGACTGTGATTTGTACTCAGGATCGGCCTCACTCCCCATGTACAGACGCATTATGCCCATGTACAGTACAAAATGCTCATGTGCCTTCATCATATGCCAGGGCTCGCATCTGATTCACCTGTAAGTCTTGTATTCACAAGAACAGCCTGAAATTCCAATGCATATATGCAATATTTTAGCCAATTCTTGTTCACAAAAATGTGCAAAGACTCATGTGCACAAACACTCACACACAAAATACTTCTGTTTCAATTGCATCCTTGAGAGAAGACACACTTTTTTAAGGCTTTTATAGCGGTCAAGTGGAACGAAATAGCTAGTCCTGTAACACATGGTAGGTTGGTTCAAAGAGGCTGCTCTTCCACCACCTCTTTTTTCCTAAATTACAGAATTTCAAGCTGTGTTTGCTGATCGTGAGAATATATTAATATAGCAAAACACACAAGATGATGGACGGAATGTTGCACATTGGCAAAACATTCACCCCCAGTCACAGATCTGGGTTTAATCCATCGTTATTTTGCTCACCACGCCACCCCAGTTCAGACATGGCTATATGCAAATCAGTCTTGACCCTGTGCCTCATGGGAACAGTCCATCCCGAACTGCCAAGCAATGTCTTCCCTGGACCGGAATCAAGCATCCTAGGACCAGTTTCGGCGTTTCACCCCTCTTCAGCCAGGATAGCTTGACTCCAGTGGCGTAGTGATCACGGGACCCACGATGAATTTAGGCCCAGATCTCTGTACTGGGGTGAATGTATGACATTGTTCTGCATTCTGTCCATCAACTGTTGTTTTTGCATTTGTCTCCCCGAGTAGGAAGGGTATGCCCAGAAGTGGGTCCCGTGCTCTCCATGCCACTGGAATCAAGCTATCCTGGCTGAAGAGGGGTGAAACCCCGAAACCGGTCCTAGGATGCTTGGTTCCAGTCCAGCAAGGACCTGACTTGGCAGTTCGGGCTGGACTGTTCCAATGAGGCACAGGGTCAAGACTGATTTGCATATGGCTGGGTTCAAACTAGAATGGCATGGTGAGCAAAAAAACGATGGATTTAGGCCCAGATCTCTGTACCGCGGTGAATGTATGACATTGTTCTGCATTCTGTCCATCAACTGTTGTTTTTGCATTTGTCACCCTGAGTGGGACGGGTATGCTCAGACGTGAGTCCCGTGCTCTCCATGCCACTGGAATCAAGCTATCCTGGCTGAAGAGGGGTGAAACCCCGAAACCGGTCCTAGGATGCTTGGTTCCAGTCCAGCGAGGACCTGGCTTGGCAGTTCGGGCTGGACTGTTCCCATGAGGCACAGGGTCAAGACTGATTTGCATATGGCTGGGTTCAAACTGGAATGGCATTGTGAGCAAAAAAACGATGGATTTAGGCCCAGATCTCTGTACTGGGGTGAATGTATGACATTGTTCTGCATTCTGTCCATCAACTGTTGTTTTTGCATTTGTCACCCCGAGAGGGACGGGCATGCTCAGATGTGAGTCCCGTGCTCTCCATGCCACTGGAATCAAGCTATCCTGGCTGAAGAGGGGTGAAACCCCAAAACCGGTCCTAGGATGCTTGGTTCCAGTCCAGCGAGGACCTGGCTTGGCAGTTCGGGCTGGACTGTTCCCATGAGGCACAGGGTCAAGACTGATTTGCATATGGCTGGGTTCAAACTGGAATGGCATGGTGAGCAAAAAAACGATGGATTTAGGCCCAGATCTCTGTACTGGGGTGAATGTATGTCATTGTTCTGCATTCTGTCCATCAACTGTTGTTTTTGCAATATATTAATATATTAATTTGCACTTCAAGGTTATTGTTTTTGTTATATAAATAAATCATGACTTCACTATAAGTATCAAATAGAGATGTCTTTTCTTATGGATCTGAAGTGTACTTTAGCCTCACCTATGCTTGCTTGTTTCGTGGCTCTAGTACGCCCAGGAGCCATTTTATTCAGGGTAGGATATTTGCACATTTCTGCAAAGTGTAACCTTTTTTTCAGGGTTGGCAACCAGAAGCAGGATTGTAGGACAATAATGAATTCCGTATTGTATTCATGAATGATATGATAACTTCTCCTCCAAGACTTCTCAATCTTCTTCCAGGAGAAGATTCTGACAATTGCTCATTAGATTCGTTTTTGCTGAAAGTAACACCTTTCTGTCAAATGATTATGTTATATAGATTTGCATTGAAAGAAAACATATATCAACTGTATTAAATTCCATGTATTTTAGCATTAAGCTCCAAATGACCCCTTTCTAGCAGGAGCTCTGGTCAGTTCAAATGATAATTGTCTCTTGATTAGCTGCTGTGCTGCTTGCTGTTATTGCATTAAATGCATGCTGTAAGGCGGCCTGATGTGATGTCTCTTATTTATAACACTGATCCAAGCTCCATCTCTGGGACACACCGTTTTAGTTTGCCACCCGAATTAGAAAATTGAGAATGATAAAAGGCTTGCAGTTTATTTAGACCCTAATGGAGCAGGGGACAACCAGGTCAGCAGAGTCCGTCGCCTCGGGAGGAGAATCACCTACCTAATTTAGAAATCCGTACCAAGCAGGGATCTCTGTTTTCAGCAGAGCTGCCATTGTGGCCGATCTACTTAAAGGCACTGAACTTTGCGGAGCCCGTGGAGCAAAGGATTTTTATTTTCACCAAACAAACTTGTTGCAATCAAGGATGTAGTCTTGTATGTTACAAAAGATGTAGGTTTATAAGGTTTAGATAAGGTTACAATACAACTCTCAAACTGTTATGGAGTTTGGTGGAGTGGGAGCACCAATGTAAATCAGAGGTTTGCTGTCCCCAGCAAACTCACAGTTTCACCGCCCTATTTAGAGGTGGTGGAACCATAGGGTTGCTGACGGCCAAGCCTAAGTTGGCTCCACCCTCATAGACCTGTCCCTCGATGGCCCCTGCGCCTCAGAGCCATCTGGTCTTAATGACCCCGTTTCGCCCTATTTAGAGCAGGGTGACTGCCACTAGATTTTCCTGTCCTCTTCATTTGTGATATTTATCTGCTTGCAATTTGTAATCAGTTTTTCATGGAATTATATTTTCCGTGTAGGCTGGTATGATATTCATAATGATATTACCCTCAAGTTATTTGATTACTGATTACCTGGGGACAGATGCGCAGGATATTTTGCATTGCTGAAGCAAGCACTGCTCAAATGACCAACCCATGTAAAAGCAAGCTGCCAATTGCAAGGTACAAAATGCAAGCTGCAAGTACATACATCTTTCTTCAAAATTGATGGCACTGATGTGGTGAATGCTGCTAGCGCATTAAAATACCATTAGGTCTGAATACCTTTTGGCCCTCTTGAGCTGTGGGGTAGTGTGTAGTTCTGATGGGCAGAGGGTGTGAAGTGACACAATGCTGCAACCTGCATGCTGGTGTTAGTGTTTACAGCCCCCCACCCAGTGTATGATATCAGTCCTGCAAGCTCTGAAGTTTTGGCTCAGCCAGGAGAGAAGCAACGGTGGTGCGGTTTTTGGCCTTCAGCTGCTGGCTAGCACCCCCTTATTCCTGAGCACCATCAGCCCAAGGATGCATGTGACTACAGAGTAAACACCGAAAAACTGATCCATATCAACCATTTCATCAAAACTTTTTTATTAACATTTTAATGGAATTTACCGTTTGCTAGAAACCAATTAATGGAATATATTTTTTTAAACCTGCCTTGTACTTGTTGTCAAAGGTGTCTTAAAAATGCGTTCCTTCAGTTGATTTTTCTGAAAGAATTGCAAAATTCTCCTTGTCACTCTCTGTATACCCTTTCGAAATCATATCACTGGGGATGTGTGACTATTTAAAAAAAAAAAAAAAATTGGTGCAGCCACAAGCCTGTTCCGTTTTCGCTCTGTACCCCATCCTCGTGATTCCTTCCTCTTCCTTTTTAAGGGGCCAGCCTCCACCTTCATTTTTAAATTTGTATTAGGTCTCGCCCGAGCCAGCGCATGCACTGCACTGTCGAGACTTTTAGTAAGTGGGCTTCAAATAGCCGACCACAGCTTTTTGTGTGGCCTAGAGCATGCGGTTACGCACACAGTTACAGGCAGAGGCGCCATCTGGCTTTCCTCTCTCGTCATGGCTCATTAAGTGCATCGCTCGCGGGCACCCTTACAGCCCGTGATCGTGATCACTTTCACTTTCACGGGCGATTCACTTTCACGGCCGCGCGGCCAATGCTTTTTTTTTTGTTTGAGGCAGGCGGTGATGAGTGGATGCGTGTGTGTGCACGCGCGGCATACTGAAGCTGCTGGAGTGGACAGATGGCGGATTTCACGCTCGCCACCAGCAGCCCGTCACTTGTTTTCATTGCTTACAACGCATTTTTAAACTGTACTTGATATTCCAATGTTTATTCATTTATATTGCTTGCATCGACATGTCCCTAATGCACATCAATTGATCAATTTACTATTTTTCTTCTATATCTTTCTTGGTATGTTTCAGTACATCTCCTGTGTCAGCCACTGTGCGGTAACAATTATGTACTTCGTACACCGTCCGTGTTCTCATCCTGATATCACCAGCTTGCTGTTTATTTTTTTTATTATTAGCAGGGTTTAACAGACAATAGTTTAACCTTTTTTCAACTTTACTGTTGGGATGTGACATTGATCATCTATGTTTTACCCTTTATTTTGCTTGCTCTCGTAATTCAAAAACTACCAGTCTGTCTTCTACCCTTATCACCGTGGAAGTCTGGACACGTTTAAACTTCCGGTCGCACACGGATTCAAACCACTAACGCTGAAATACCACTTTGTGTTTGTATCCCGCATTAATATTTGTACACGCTTGCACTCTACTAATACGGGTAAGCATATTTCCTCTCACCCACTTTATCTGTTTAGTTACAATGGGGTTGTACCATTCTAATCATCTATCACGATGTTTGGTTCTGACAGTGTTCAACCAGATAACAGAGTATATAGGCGAGTCTTCTATGTAAGTCAGTTCGTACATATTTATTTTCAGTGTGCATGCTCGCTGCCATTATGTTGTGTTGCACTTTTCTCTGGCCACATAGTCTACTTAACACATTATCGACTACAAAACACCCTGTTACCATTCATAGTACGCTGAATCTTTCACAAAATAAATTCTGTTCTGGCACCATGTGAACGTTTTATTCTTTGCACTTGGCTACTTTTTTTAATGAACCACCCCGCGTTACATTTCTTCTACCGTTATGACCCGATGATCTAATAATTATGTTTCTAGTTCACGGGTTGCTGTTTCTACTAAACCACTGGCACTCTAATCTTGCAGACTCAGTGATACTGTAATCTTTGACCTTCGTTACACTGAGACACCGTACATGTTCTTATACTTGATACACCGATCCTGCTTGTATCACTGTACACACATAAGCACCCCACCATCCCACACTCCATTAACTTTTGATCCCGGCATATCGGCTGTTCGTGTATTGCACCCAAGTTTCCTCTACATTACAGCTCTACCAACCCTGAAGAAGGGCACAGCCCGAAATGCATTGGGCATAAAAGAATGTTTATCACCACGTTTCTTGTACAACCATTATTATAAATTAATAATGACTGCTTCAAAGATACTCTTAATGAAAATATTGAAAAAATGCATAACAAATTAAAATTTTAATAAAGTTTTTTGGAAATATTCATTAACCGAGAAGAATAAGCTACCCTTTTTGCACTGAGTGCACTAGGGAGACGGCCTTCATCACATGAGGCCAGCCTTTTCTGATAGTCTTACACTTGACCCTCCCCCATCCTCAAGAGTAGAGCATCAGTGCTACTTTTAGGCTCAACACACGGGAGAAAGAGTGAATTCCCTCGCGACACTGTATGCTGGTCTTGGCAAGGTGAACAGGCAACATGGACAGATTCAGCTCGGTAGGAATGCGCCATACTTATTTGTTAAAAAGTGATTTTCTTTTAATACACATGAGGCCTAAGCAGTAGTTGTTTGTATAGGGGTCCGTTAAAAACTGCTGACAGGCCTGGTGCTGCTAGATGCTCCTCATGCTCTGCCTTGCACCCTTCTACCCCTCCGCCTTGCACGCTTCTCCCCCTCTGCCTTGCACCCTTCCACCTTGCACCCTTCTCCACCTTGCACCCTTCTCCCTTTCCGCCTTGCACCCTTCTCCTCCTCCGCTTGCACCCTTCTCCCCCTCCGCCTTGCACCCTTCTCACCCTCTGCCATGCACCCTTCTCCACATCTGCCTTGCACCCTTCTCCCCTTCCACCCTACACCCTTCTCCCCTTTCACCTTGCACCCTTCTCCCCCTCCACATTGCACCCTTCTCCCACTCCACCTTGCACCCTTCTCCTCCTTCACCTTGCACCCTTCTGCCCCTCCGCCTTTCACCCTTCTCCCCTCCGCCTTGCACCCTTCGCCGCCTCCGCCTTGCACCCTTCTCCACCTCCAGCCTGCATACTTCTCAACCTTGCACCCTTCTCCTCCTCTGCCTTGCACACTTCTCCCCTTCCACCTTGCACCCTTCTCCCCTTCCACCTTACACCCTTCTCCACCTTTAACCCATCTCCCCCTCTGCCTTGCACCCTTCTCTGCCTTGCAACCTTCTCCCCCTTGCACCCTTCTCCCCCTCCGACTTGCACACTTCTCTACCTTGCAGCCTTCTCCCCTCCGCCTTGCATCCTTCTCCCCTCTGCCTTGCACCCTTCTCGCCCTCCCCCTTGCACCCTTCTCCCCCTCCCCCTTGCACCCTTCTCCCCCTCCGCCTTGTACCCTTTTCCACCTCCACCTTGCACCCTTCTCTACCTTGCACCCTTCTCCCCTCTGCCTTGCACACTTCTCCCCTCTGCCTTGTGTGGAAATATGGATTTTTCTGGTCAGTTATGTCCCCTATCTTGGACCCCAACGGTTCTATGTGCATGTTACAAGTACATGTATGTTCCCTCCAGTTCCAGTTATGAAGACGCAAATACATGTGCGTCCACCGTTAACATGTCCTCTGTTGATCCGCCATGAATGGGCCGGATATTCCATTCCTAAATATGAAAGGCCACCGGCTTTATATGGCTCAGTTACTCCATTTTACAGTCTAGGCAAGTAGGCCCTGATTCTGTCATCAAACTCCTCTTGCTTTCTGCCTCTGAAACCTCGAGTCTGAGCCTGCATCTGTGACCATGAACTTTGTCTCATTCTCTGCGCGGCTCACGAAGCCTGACATCAGCCTATTCTCTGCCAAGAACTATATTTCACCTTCGAATTATCTGCTTCCCCCTCAGCCGATGCATTCCTGCCTAGTAGTTTAAGTAAACATTCTTCCAGTTACCAAGCAAAAGGCCCGGCTTCTCTGTCCTCATGCAAGTAATTCATAGCCCTGTTACCATGGAATATTTCTACCCCCTCGCATTTAGTGTAGACACTTAGACGCTTGTACACGCACGCACAGTCAGTATAGAATAGATTCTGTCCGAGAGTCCTTCTTTCGTGGATAACATAGTTCTTTAAAAATAGGATGTTAGATATGATTTGGGATTAGGTTGACTTGACCCCCCAGACTTCTTGTCTCCACATGTAGAGCTAAATGTCAAGTCCCCTTCACCCCCTAGTTACACGTCAATTACACGTCATGTTGCTGCGCGCGCATCTATGCCAAGTATTATCTTATAGATCCACCTATATGTGACATCATAACCAATTATGTTCCTTTTTACTCCTTATTACACCCATTTTTGGTTACGCAGATAAATCGTCATTTTCCTTATCAATTGTTACGCCTACTGCATTCGCTTCATTGTAATGTATGTACTATAAAAGTTACTTCTTGTCAATAAAGTATGTACTTCACTTCCTGAACCCCCGTGGTGATGGAACTTGGAGCAACCGATTATAATCGATTATTGGAATAAAGCCCATTCCGAACCTCTAATACCACGGATTCTGCCTCTCATTTTACTGAGCTATTTTATTATGTTTATATATCAAATTAAGTCCCGGTAAAGGAATTTTATTTACCACATGAATGGCGCCCGAACAGGGACACTTTCTCATCTCACGCGCCGGCGGTGAGTTGCAGGCCCGGTCTCCTGCCACAGCTGGACGGACAATAACGCGTACCAGCAGGATTTCCTGTAGCTCCCTCCGGTCAAGCGGGGGCGACTGAGGCTGCGATCAACACCCAGACGAGGCGGTGAGAAGTGCGAAGTATCCCGACCAGAGCCTAGCTGAGAGAGCAAGATCCGAGGTATACAGAGGCCCACCAGTTCGAAGTCGAGTCCAGTTTCCGACGAGTCGAGTCGAGTCCAGTCCGGTCCAAGTCCGGTTTCCGAGGCCTTCCGTTTCCGAAGCTACCCGGTGAGTACCATTACTGGGGAGGCATTTCTGACGTGCACATAGGTTGTGCCGGTCAAGACGGGTTTGGGTACACAAATCCGGTCTGCACTGTTTTAGCAGTGTATATGTACTGTTTAGCAGTATATCAAGTATTCCGAAGTATCTAGTTATTGTCAAGAATTAAGCTTGGTGATTAGTTATGCAGACGATCATCATTGTTGTTTCAGTTAAAGGTTTAATGTTTAATGTTTAATGTGTTTAAAAAACGTCCTGCATATTGTGGTATGAATGGTTGTTCATTATTGTGCTTTTGTACTAAGTGTGTTCAAGATTAAGTATCAGATCAGTTCTCAATATGCCGCTCTTTTCGAAACTAAGACAGATCACTACAAGAAAAGGGGTACTCGAAGAAGCCGTTCCTATTCCTCCTAGGGACACTCCAGGGCACTTTATGTATCATAAACATGGCTTAGACGCTATATTATTTCTTGATTTATGGGTAGACTACACCAAGGAATTACCAGAAAGTCAGAGGTGGCCCACGGCGGGAACCTGGGATGCAGAGTGCATCATGAAAGTCGAAGAAGAGTTATGGAAAAGGAAAGTCAGACAGTCACAGAAAGATGCCGTTGAATTATGGCGTAAAGAATCTCATAGACGTACAGAAAAAGCACGTAGACAGGAAGAAAAGAATAAAGAGAGTTCAAATAAAGTTCGAGAGAATCCATTAATTGAGGAAGGTATCCGAGTGAAATCAGAACAAGTAGATAGGCAAAGAAATGCCCTTATGAATGGTATGTATCCCCTTCTGGCCGAAGGATTACCTAAGGCTACTCCAGAAATACCGAAAGACTTGCCACCCCCATTGTTCCCAATAAAGGTACATCCTAAGGGGCATCCTAGAACCGCAGAAGATGTTTTTCTTTCCTCATATTTAGATGACGCAGCTCCCGAGTATGCTAATTCCGCCCCATATAGACCGCATACCAGGGAGATCCAACGCCAAGATCCAGTACCCGTATCCCTACAGCAACAAATCGAGTCACAAGTTCCGGCAAGCACATCTGTTTCTGCATCCGCTCCTACAGCTACTTCTATAGCTGTGTCCACACCTGTAGTTGCTGTGTCACGTTCGACGAATCCTTTCACACCCGACACCCCAGATGGGGCCACGGGAGGTGCTACCAATATTTTTTCTACGCCACCCAGAATGAATAAACTTACTTTTCAAGAGTCAGCACATTCACGTACACCCAAACTCATAAGTGCCCGTACGCTGAAGGAACTTCTTATAGATTGCAGATATGACCCTGTGCCCGGTAAAGAGGACGAAATGACCCTGGCATCATTGCGTATCAGACGAGCCGCAGTGTATTTAGGGAAGTTACCAGGAATGACTGCGCATCTAGATAAAATATATCATTTTGTCCAAACAGGGCGAGATCCAGAATGTATTAACAGAGCTATGGAATACCAGAAAGTAGAGATACAGGGGGAACTGTTACGTTTCCTCATAAATTGTGTGATCAGAAATCAAGACCGACCGGGGGTAAACCCGGAAGCAATGCAAATTCTTACCAGATGGAGCCAGTATATATCAGAAGGGAGACATGATAAGCAAAATTGTATAATAGCCATGTGCCGAAAGATCCGTAAAGAAATAGAACGCCTACACGAAGAGAGATTAGAGGTAGACGAGTTCGAACAAAGCGAGGAAGAAGGGTCAGGACTGCCCACAGGACAGTCAGACACCATAGCCTATGTAGGAAGAGGAAGATCTTGTAATAGTAATAGATGTCTTATTGACCCGATACGTCCGATATGTCCAGATAATAACAGGAATTTCCAAATACCTATAATTAATATAAGGTCTAACGAGCATTCGTTCCAAACCGCCGACAAACTACTCCGAGAACGAAGGGGTTATCATTTTCTCGATTCTATGGATGAACAAGATTTAGCCAGGGCAGCTGTCCATTGGGTGGACAGTCCCGGAAAATATAGTGATGATACAGTAGTACGCACATTTTTGAATCTCACCCCAGATGAACAGAGGTTAGTTGGGATTTATATGATTCAACAACTCATTATACTATATCGGAGTCAGCGTTCGGACCCTGGTCCCTTACCTGACATATTGACTGAATTGCTTATGAATAAATGGAGAGGTGCAGGTACTAAATTAATTAAAGAAATTCTAGAATCAAGAAAGCAGTATATTCTTTTTGTATGCGCAGAGCATGTCTCATTGCCCGTCAAGGAAAGAACCACGTATCACATGGATAGACAGAATCCCTTACGAGAAGTGCACCCAATAAAAGGCGAGGACAACGAGTTTAAGCGCGTATTTGTATATACGCCCATATCAAAAATAGAATTGTTACAAATGAAGAAAGTGGTACCCAGTCATGACAAAGATCCAGCGGGTTTTCACCGAGAAATTAAAGACATGTTACTCATGGGAGAGTATACCTATCCCGACATTATGACAATATTAAAGGTATTGATGCCTGCTGGTATTTATGAGAAACTCAAGGAAAAAGAGTGGGAGGTAGGAGACCAAAAGATAGAATGGTCAGTGTTAGAAGCGGAAGAAAAGGCCCGAACTGCAGGAGCAGGACTTGGGGATAAAACTAAAGCACTACCAGGTTTATTAGTACAGGTACTGCCACGTTTATTAACTACGAAAAAGGAAGATTGGGGTACAATTTCAGCCTGTAAACAGAAGCAAGATGAAGACACTAGTGATTACTATGCCCGATTTGAAAAATGTTTTGGTATAAATAGTGGCATAAAAGCAAGTAGCGAATCATACCCACATCTGTTTGTAACAAAATTAGTAGAAAATGCCCTGCCCCCAGTAAAGAATAGAGTATTAAAATTCGACAGTACCTGGCAAGGTAACACTCCATCACAAATGTTACAAATGTTACAGTACCATCACAATAGAATTAGAGAGGAACAAGAACATGAACACAGACGCATGAAAGACACGAAAATGAAAATGCTAGTTTCCCAGACAGTTCCAGCTGAAGGACATAAAAAGGGTATGACACATTCCGATTCAGCAGGACCTGTAAAAGGGACATGCAATTATTGTAAAAAGCCAGGTCATTACGTACACGACTGTCCAGTTTTAAAACATAATATCGCCATAGGTAAAGCACAAGAAAGATCACGGCCACTCAGACAAGATCAGAATGAACAAGGAGCTCTGCAGCATGCCCAGGCCATGCCAGCCGCACAACAGCCAATACAGTTTGTGCCAGCTGCACCACCGTTGCCTGTTGCTGCCACACAGACAACAACACGACAAATGTATCAGACCGCACAGTATGAATATCCTGAGTATCAGCGTTACGCATGAACTAGCCTAGAGAGGGAAGTTGACTTACCCCTTATTGAAATACCTGTAGATCAAGAAGGACCTTATGTACATAGTGAATTATTAGGCCAAGATAGAAAATTTTTACTCGATACAGGGGCAAGTCGAACAACTATAAAACGTAGTGAAGTTCCAGGGGCACCCCTCTCAGGCTCACAGAATATTTCCCTTGGTTTTTCAGGAAAACCTATTGTTAATGAAGTATCACAGCCTCTTCCACTTACGATAGGACCTCTGACCCGAACTACAGATTTATTGCTTACTAAATCATGTCCAGAAAATCTGTTAGGAATAAAAACACTGAAAGCTCTAGGAGCCATAATATGTTGTTCTCCGGAAGGAGTAAGGTTGTTTTTACGTGATTTTAAAGGTCACTATGTGTCTAGAGACATGGATCCCCGACTGCAGACTTTACCTACACATCTATGGGCACAAGGCCCTACTGATGTTGGTTGCATGAATATTACACCATATCGAGTCACATTAAAGGCAGGAGTGGTGCTACCACGAATGCGACAATACAAGTTACCACCAGATGCTGTAGTGGCTTTACTACAAATCATTGACGAGCTCATTGCCCAAGGAGTAGTTGTGGAAACAGACTCCAATGTATGTAATTCACCGATAATTCCGATTCTTAAACGAACAGATCCAAAGGCCCCGCCAGTATATCGATTGGTTATTGATCTGCGCGAATTAAACAAGTGCATTGTGCCACAATTCCCTGTGGTCCCAGATATCTCGTCATTACTGACAGCCATTGATTCCGAAGCAACATTCTTTACTGTAATTGATCTCAAGAATGCTTTTTTCAGCGTCCCAATAGATCCGGAGAGCCAATATTTGTTCGGATTTAGTTTAAATGGACGTAGCTTTAAATTCTCACGCGCACCTCAAGGATTTACAGAAAGCCCCAGCATCTATAGCCAAGCACTGAAACGAGAACTAGATAGTATCCACATGCCAGTTAACACTGCTCTGCTCCAATACGTCGATGATCTGCTGATCACCGCAAGAAGCGAACCGGAATGTGAAAAAGCATCACTGACAGTTTTAAAATTTCTAGCCGAAAAGGGGCACAAGGTGTCCCCTTCTAAGCTGCAATTCTGTGTCCAGCGAGTTGTTTATCTTGGACACTCGCTGTCCAAGGAGGGAAGGCAGCTTACACCGGACCGCATTCAGTTAATAGCTAACATGCCAACACCCAAGACACAAAAGGAGGTGCGGGCTTTCATAGGTCTCACTTCATATTGCAGGCAGTGGATCCCTCAGTACGCATTTCTAGCAAAACCACTCATTCAGTTAACCACACAGGAGGCAGCCACATCGACTGTTCTCCCTTGGACTCAGGAACATACACAAGCTTTTGAAAGCCTAAAGAAAGCTTTATGTCAAGCACCTGTCTTAGCAACACCATGTTACAGAAAACAGTTTACACTCTTTGTTACAGAACGCGAAGGTACTGCCTTGTCAGTACTCACACAGGAACAAGCAGGAGCACACAAACCATGTGCTTACTTTTCTAGTACATTAGATCCCGTAGCTCAGGCTTTGCCTGCGTGACTGAAATCAGTAGCAGCGACAGCTTTAGCAATCAGACAAAGCGATGCCATAGTGTTAGGACATCCATTGACAGTTCAAGTACCACACGCAGTAGAGGTTCTTGTAAATAGAACGCAAACACAACACTTGACTATAGCGCGACTTACAGGGTACGAACTTACATTGTTTCAGCCACATATAGAAATCAGACGCTGTAACACATTGAATCCTGCCACACTTTTGCCAGTAACCGGAACAGACCCACTAGCTCATGACTGTATTGAAGTTATTACTATAACGACAAAACCCAGACAAGACTTAACCGATGTCCCATTGTCAGATCCAGACCTGACATTGTATGTAGATGGTTCATGTATGAGAACAAGTACAGGAGAGTTAGTGGCCGCTTACGCAGTCACAACAGATACTGAAGTCATTGAAACTAATCGTATAAATACTTTGTCAGCTCAAGCCGCAGAGCTCATCGCTCTGACACAAGCCTGTATTCAAGCCACGAATAAAAAAGTCAACATATACACTGATTCACGTTATGCATTCGGAGTTGTACATGACTTCGGCGTGCTGTGGCGAGAGAGAGGTTATTTAACTTCCCACGGTGCCCACATTCAGCACGGACCCCTCATTCATGCCTTATTAGATGCAATACATCGACCCACTGCAATATCAATTATGAAATGTAAGGCTCATACGAAGGTTACTGATATCATTTCCCAAGGCAATGATCTAGCCGACAGAACAGCTAAACAGACTGCTCAAACTCAAACCCCCGACATGATAAAGACAATAGTCCCGACACCGACACAGTGTATGACAGTTAAAGATCCTACTCTTGACGTAATTGACATACAGACACATGCTACACCAGACGAAATAAAGAAATGGACTGAATTAGGAGGGATCCAAACGGACCAAGGATGGATGATGAAGGAAAAGTCTGTATGGTTCCTTCCTGATTCAATGGTCCAAGTTATAATTAACACTATACATAGTCCAGCACATCTAGGAGAAAAAGCTATGCTAGACAGCATTCAACACATTTGGTTCAATAAACATTTACGAGCAGCAGCCAAACAAAAAGTCCGTACCTGTATGATCTGTTGCCAGTTCAACCCAGGAAAAAGCGTTCCCGTAGAACAGGGTGGATTTCATCCTCCTGATCACCCTTTTGAAGTGCTCCAGATGGATTATATCCAGATGGAACGATGTCGAGGATTCAAATATGTTCTCGTAGTTGTCTGCGCTCTGTCCCGTTGGACAGAGGCATACCCGGTTTCAGATTACACTGCCCCGACTACTGCCAAACAGTTGGTTCGAGAATTCTTCCCACGATACGGTTTACCACGTGTTGTCTACTCAGATAACGGCCAGCCGTTCTCATCCGAATTAATGAAACATGTTTCACTTCTGTTAGGATATCAGTGGAAATTCCACTGTGTCCGACACCCCGAGGCAGCAGGTCTCGTAGAAAGACATAACCAGATACTGAAAATCAGATTGTCCAAAATATGCAGAGAGAAAGGTGTCGACTGGGTAGTAGCGTTACCAGTTACACTCTTTTACATGAGAATGGTAGCACACTCTCGAACAGGGCTATCCCCGTATGAGGTGATCTTTGGCAGACCACCAAATATGTGGGGGACGCCTATACCACGCAAAATAACTGATGTTGACTGTAATATGCTGACAGATTACTTGGCTTCCTTGATGTCTGCACTACAATCTTGTCGTTCACAGGTAGCTGCAGCCTTTCCCGACAACACTGAGGTGAAACCCCATGACGTAGTTCCGGGTGATCTCGTATTTGTGAGAAATTTCGACCGAAAGACTCAGCTGGAGCCCAGGTGGAAGACACCCAAGTTGGTTCTGCTCACTACAAGGACAGCCGTGAAGATCGAGGGCCGCAAGGGCTGGATTCATTCAAGTCATATCAAGAAATTTCATGGACTATCCTCGGATATAGACATTGTGCCCTGCACTCCCTCACAGACTGATTCAAAACTTCCTTTGGTTGAAAAGACTAAAACCGAACTCTATAAAGTAAAATTGAGGCCTAGAACGTCAGACAATTTGATTGTTTAAGTCCTCTCCAAGGTGAAGCGGTTGAATTTGTCTCTGACATGTATCCTCTAGACCTGAATCATGGACAGTCGCGGAAAATGTTGAAACGACAGGCGTATTGTAAATCACTGCGTAGCCATTGCATAGTGACATTAATAATCTTGTTTTCCTTAAGTCTTTTAATAATTACTGCAAGTATATTGTTGCACATATATTACCCTATTGCCAGAAACGTTTACAATGTTACCGCAGAACATTCTTTTAGTGACCTACCGCCGCATGAATTGTCTTATAGACTTGCGCTGCGCAATAACACTTTCATTAGTATGTTACATCATTCCCATCAGACTAGTAATGCTACTAATTGTTGGGTGTGTGGCCGACTCCCTCCCTATCAGAATTATGAAGGAGTCCTGCCTTTCTTCCCACATCCGTTTACACATAATGGATCCTGTGGAGCATGGTTTAGTTTAATGAATTCCATAGACTCAGACACAGCAGTTTACCAAGATCATTGGGTATGGGGAAATCTGAACCTAGTTTTATTCAAAGTCTGTTACCCTGACAAGGAGGGTCGCCCCAAAGGAACAGGAACTGATCTAGAAAATGAAGTATATGGATTAGGTAAATTTACACCTAATCTCATGAATCTAAATGTCGAATCCGAAGTTGAACTAGTCTTACCCACCATGTCAGTATTCCCAGCGAAGGGTGAATTGTGTGTAAGAAAGGTTGGTTCCATACATATGGGCCATAGTAAATGCACTACTATAGTAGAATTCAGTGATCAAGGCAAATCTTCATTTAGAGCTTCTCGCCACTCCTACTTTATATGTGGTCAGACCGCATATATGCGTCTACCTCTAGATTGGGATGGTACCTGCTACATTGCATTCCTTTTGCCACCTGTTTTCCTAGCTCCTCCTGATTATTACAGAAATATTCATTTAGTACACAACAGAGAGCGGAGAGATCTCCCAATTGTCGATTACACTGAAACAGCATGGGAAAAATACACAGATTTCAATAAAGGCATCTTTCCTTATATAGGTACTGTTACTAATAGTAAACTGATACGTAGATTAACTAGAACCCTTGAAGCAGTAGTGAATGAAACTATTTCCGCCCTAGGCAATTTAACAGAAGAGCAGTCTGCTATGCGGATTGTTGTGCTTCAAAATCGTCTTGTCCTTGACGTCATCCTGGCTGATAGGGGCGGAGCTTGTAGGGTCATCGGATCAAGCTGCTGCGTATTCATACCAGAAAATTCGCCATCAGTATATAAAGCCATAACTCGCCTTCATAAGATTGTAAACCAGATACACAAGAACCCAGGCACTTGGACTTGGTCCAGTTGGTTTTGGAGTGTGATATCAGCCTGGGGATGGAGAGTTCTATCCTTCCTAGGTATTGGCCTTCTCATACTATTCAGTTGCTGTCTATGTCTACAATGTGGACCAGCGATCTGTGGTCTGTGTGCCACATCGTGCATTCCACATCAAGATTTTCATTCAAGATCCCGGAAGAAGAAAGAAGAACAAATGATGCTATATGAACAGATCAATGGATTAATGAAGATTGATATCTCTTAACGGGCAAGTAGGGGACAAGGAGGGAATGTGGAAATATGGATTTTTCTGGTCAGTTATGTCCCCTATCTTGGACCCCAACGGTTCTATGTGCATGTTACAAGTACATGTATGTTCCCTCCAGTTCCAGTTATGAAGACGCAAATACATGTGCGTCCACCGTTAACATGTCCTCTGTTGATCCGCCATGAATGGGCCGGATATTCCATTCCTAAATATGAAAGGCCACCGGCTTTATATGGCTCAGTTACTCCATTTTACAGTCTAGGCAAGTAGGCCCTGATTCTGTCATCAAACTCCTCTTGCTTTCTGCCTCTGAAACCTCGAGTCTGAGCCTGCATCTGTGACCATGAACTTTGTCTCATTCTCTGCGCGGCTCACGAAGCCTGACATCAGCCTATTCTCTGCCAAGAACTGTATTTCACCTTCGAATTATCTGCTTCCCCCTCAGCCGATGCATTCCTGCCTAGTAGTTTAAGTAAACATTCTTCCAGTTACCAAGCAAAAGGCCCGGCTTCTCTGTCCTCATGCAAGTAATTCATAGCCCTGTTACCATGGAATATTTCTACCCCCTCGCATTTAGTGTAGACACTTAGACGCTTGTACACGCACGCACAGTCAGTATAGAATAGATTCTGTCCGAGAGTCCTTCTTTCGTGGATAACATAGTTCTTTAAACATAGGATGTTAGATATGATTTGGGATTAGGTTGACTTGACCCCCCAGACTTCTTGTCTCCACATGTAGAGCTAAATGTCAAGTCCCCTTCACCCCCTAGTTACACGTCAATTACACGTCATGTTGCTGCGCGCGCATCTATGCCAAGTATTATCTTATAGATCCACCTATATGTGACATCATAACCAATTATGTTCCTTTTTACTCCTTATTACACCCATTTTTGGTTACGCAGATAAATCGTCATTTTCCTTATCAATTGTTACGCCTACTGCATTCGCTTCATTGTAATGTATGTACTATAAAAGTTACTTCTTGTCAATAAAGTATGTACTTCACTTCCTGAACCCCCGTGGTGATGGAACTTGGAGCAACCGATTATAATCGATTATTGGAATAAAGCCCATTCCGAACCTCTAATACCACGGATTCTGCCTCTCATTTTACTGAGCTATTTTATTATGTTTATATATCAAATTAAGTCCCGGTAAAGGAATTTTATTTACCACACTTGCACCCTTTTCCCCTTCACCTTGCACCCTTCTCCCCTCCACCTTGCATTCAAGCATTGGCATAGCCAATAGGTCTCGCTTTTGGGACCTTATAAGTATTTAGTTAAGCAGCATAATATCCTTGGTGCAACAACACCAAGTGTTGCATGGCTAAACACTTATAAAGTCCCAAATGCGAGACCTATTGGCTATGCCAATGCTTGTTTTCATTGGATCCCCCTTGCATACATTCCCTTCATTGCCTCACTCTACCTTTGTCTACTTACTTCTTTAATACTAAAACTGTATTCTTTAACTGGATTACACTTTTCCGTTTTACATATTTTTTTTTAGTAAATTAATAATAAATGTTAAAACTTTTCATTATAGCTTTTTTTTTTTTCAACCAAATTGTATTTTAATTGTTTTCCCACTAAATGAGATTTCAGTTATTTGGTGCCCGAGTGTAACAATCCTATTATTTTGTTTTTCTATGAATTTAAATACTACATCAACACAACCCTGCTTTTACATGAAGTGTAATTGCTTGTGGCCTGTGAGATACAAAAGCTCTTATTGCACACAGTGTCTGAGCTCCATGCCGGCCCGGCAACATGACTTAACCTCCAGTAAACCACGCAGATGGCTATTAACAGTTCTATTCAGGCAGAGCGTACTTTTGCTAAGTAAAGTGACAGACCTGAAACAAGCTTGTTGTGATGTATCATTCAGCGGTGAGAACTGAAAATCTACCCATTCAACTTCTGAAACGAGAATTTCTCAACACCTTTGTTGGAGTCCCATGATTCCACCCTGTCCTTTCACCTCCGGAGATGGCGTATTACCCCCTGCCCTTTCCGCGTCATCACGCCTGCGAACCTCATCACGGCCGCATTTCCGTTTCTCGACCCCCTTTAGAAGGGCTAAGGCCTCAGCGCGGCTCAGTGACCTTTCAAGGACAGCGGGGGTCGCTTCCAATTTACCTCACAGCGTGAAAGTCGCTGGCCTCCCAATGAGGTTCCTGCAGGCATGGCAGCGTCGCTGCTCACCCGTTACCTAAGGTCCTCGCTCTCAGGCGATGGGAGGCAAATGGAAGGCCCAGGGGGACAGGTGCCACCTTCCGGTTGAATCCCAGTGATAACAGAGAAATAGCGCTGTGTCCAAGTGTCTTTTGAAAAAAAAAAATAGCGAAAGCCGGTTATGTTTGAAATTTTTAGTGGGCACAAATAGATGCATGGCACATGCTGGTGGCCATGCATACACAGAACATGTACATAAACACACATACAAACAGTAGCGGCTTCTCGAGGGAGTGCTGTGGGGCGGTGAGGCGGGCGGGGGAGGGTTAGTAGATTCCGGCATACCGCCCAACGAAGATAAGTAAATAAATAAATAAAACGAGTTACATTGCGCGTGCTGCATTGCCATTTGGCGTTGCAAGCCTGCGCAATGTAGGGCATATCAACAACAACCGGCGATAATTATCGCTAAGCGCACTTAGCGCTAGGATAATTATCGCCGGCTAGCGTGGATTTTTATTGCTGAGATAGCGTGCTATTAGCAACACTCATCTCAAAAGCGATAAAAATCCTAGCACTAACTGCCTAGCGTGAAATTATCGCTGGAAACCCAGCGATAATCTTACGAAATGTGGCGTTAGCTTGTTGATAGGTACTCACGAACTTAGCCATGATATCCTCCTTCCATAGCATATCATGGCTAAGTCGTCCTGAAGCAGGCGTAAGGAAAGTAGCGATAACAGGGGTTATCGCTACCTGTTCTGCCGCTATGCTTCATAGCGTGGGGCTTGATGATAGGAGAAATTTCTCCTCTCATGTCAGGAACGCCCACTTTGCATCTCATTAGAGATGCAAAGCTGGGCGTTAAGATTTCGTACGCTAAAGCAAGGTTTCACGCGTCAGCGTGACCTTGCTAATTAGGCGATAAAATTATCGCCGCTTTTCGGCCGAAAACGGCCGCAAAAGCGGCGATAATTTTCTATCGACTCGTTGTTGATATGCCCCGTAATTCGTTTTATTCATTTATTTATTTACTTACCTCCGTTCGGCCGTATGCCAGAGTTTACTACCCCCCACCCTGCCCTTCCCCCGCCCAGCAGCACTCCCTCGAGGAGCCGCTACTGCATACACACACACTCTCTCTCTCTTTCTCTTCTATCTCTCTCTCACACTTTTCACTTCTCCAAAGCACCAGACCTACAGGCATCGATGCATGGCCTCCTCCTCACTTCTTGAATTCCGCGAGAAGCTGAAGACCTGGCTATTCAATTAGTCTTCTTCGGGACCATCGAGACAGCCTGTACTCAGTCACAGCCTCACCACATGCCTGCACTCGCCTACTCAGCGTCTGGATACCCTCAAGGGTAACAAGCAGCGCTCTACAAGCTCACCTTACATTACATTGCATTACACAAGCCCACAGTCATACATAATGGTGCACTGCAAATGACACTGATTTGAGCAGACCATAGGATGGATAGATATTGCATTGAACTGGTATTGGTATTGTGCCTTCCTTTTCTTTGCGAAACCAAAAGCATTATTCGAGTGGATGAGTAAATATCTACTATTTATTATGCATGGTTGGTAGAGTGTTGTTTTCTCGAGTGATATTTTTTGAAAGAATGTTGGTCTTGTGTATGAGAATTGCAAGTGTGCTGAAATACGCTGAGGTAAAATTGCGGCGGCACTAAAGCATAGTCTGCACTGGAGAGCTGTGCAATGGATCAAGTAGTATTTGCATATAGTTATCATGATAAGTTTATCAAGTTTGAATTTTCGGACAACTGAGTATGTTGCTTTGAGAACATTGCTAGTTTCTGCTAGGATCATTAGTGGTGCAGCCCAAGGATCATAGTAGACGACCTGTGGCATCGAGCCTGCAGCGGTGATGGTACAGCCCAAGGGTCACTGGAGAGAGCCACTATGGAGGGTCTGTAGGATCAACCAAGGAGCATTGATGGTACAACCCTAGACAGCACAGTAGATGATCTATGTGGTCTATAAAGAAGTAATGATGGTATATGCAAATCAGTCTTGACCCTGCTCCAATAGGAACAGTCCAGCCCAAACTGCTAAGCCAGGTCCTCCCTGAACCAAAACACAAGCAACCCAAGAACAGTATCGCCCTGATTGGGTCTCTTCAATCAAGTGTAGCTTGGTTCTAGTGGCACAGTGAGCTTGAGACCCATGTCTGGGCATACTGTTGCCAATTAGGGGAGTGCATTATACACACTAAAGGTGATAGAAAAAAATGGTTGCAATTTTCTTTATCCACTGGCAGTCACCCAGAGTAGCATTCCTACCCATTGGTCTTTTGCCCACTATGCCACCTCCAATTAATTCTAGCCATATGCATATCAGTCTTGAACCTGCTCCAATTGAATTAATCAAGGCCAAACTGCCAAGACCCTCTAGAATAGCCATAGATACCACTTTAGTGGGCCACCCAGAATTCGCACTGGTGAAACCCAAAGGTTGATGAGAGCCATCACAGTGCATCAGTGGCCAGAGAAGTGCAGCGTTGAAGTAAAGTCCCATGTGCAGGAAGGAGTACAGTGTGATATACAGCAGAAAATCACTGGTGGTGCTCTGCAGTCAGTAACAGTGCAGGGGTGGTCTGCACTCCAGGTAAAATAAAACTTTGCAGTTGCAGCACTCCCCACACAGTAAGAAAAAAGCAATTTATGGCATTGTTATTTGTGGCATTCTAGAGCTAGCACCCTGAGGCTGCTGATCTGTCTAACCTTATGGGACAGACATCCCTGCCCTGAAGGGATCACTGGGGTCGTGTACCTTCATGGAATATTCTGTGTTGAATAACAGGGAAACACAGGGTGTTGTCCATGAGGTGTGCAGTGTGTACACCTCATACACGAGGGGGATGAACGATTGAGTGGCACAGGACTGTATGCATTGTGACAGCCAGTATTCTGTGAGGCAGGGGACTCAGGGTGGTGTAAATTGGGTGTCAATGGTACAATAGGGAAACATATTGATGTGCCCCCAGTCATGTGTGACATGTTAAGACAATATTGGGGTTTCAGCCTTTTGTATGCTGGGATTTTTATGACTATGCTTCTACTGACTAATATGAAAGCATATGTCCAATGTAAAAATTCAATTGTTTAATAAAAATCGATCTGTCAAAGGTGTCCCACATAACGTGTAACTCGACAGCTCTGCACGGGGGGTGGGATAGATGGAAAAGAACATCTAAATCACAAATGTTCTCTTTCTAACAATTAGGCATGCTTTTGTTTTCTGTTTCAATATCCTTCACATATTAGGAGGAGTTGAAGGATAATTAACCCAGGGATGTTTTAAGGATTTTGGGGGTCCTGGGCCAAATGTATTTTGGGGGCCCCTGTTCGGAACAGCTTTGATTTTATGATCAAGTTTCAGCTCCTTCATACCCTCTTTGGTCAAATTCTAAATGTGTGTACATCAGATATTCAGGGATAGTGATGTGTGTTTTCAGTCTTGTAACACAGCTGCAGCTCACTAATATTACTGCAAATAATCTGTCACACCCTCTCATTTCTCATATGTGAGGTCCTGTTTTGAGCTAAAAGAAACTTTTTATATGGATGTTGCATGAAACAAACACATTTTGTCTGCACAATGTCTGTAATAGACTCTCCCTCATTAAAAATAAATGATAGAAAAATGCTGTTTATAACAATCTGTTTAAAAATTATTCAAGGTCATTAGAGCAAGACTCTATGCAGAAGATAGCTGCCAGAGCCCACTTTGCCCATGCCTTAAAACATCTCTGAATTAACCGCCTCCCGCCTCCCGCCTGCCGCCGCCACCACCCAGCATAAATCCTTGTATGGTCCTTATGGGCCTCCAGCAGGCCCCGGCCCAGCCCAGGTGCCAATTCTGTGCACCACACAGCGCCACCTTCACCTCGGTTAACACCACACGTGGGGCAGACATGCACACCCTCCCGTGCCTTCAGTCACCCCCGGCTCCCATCTGATTACCAAAGGAGAAGCCCAAAGGGTACAAAAATGTATCTTTGGCCAACAACCACAAACAGAGAGGTCGAAGAGATAAGCAAAGTGACCCTCTGGGATTATGCAATTATTCAAACCTCAATCAGAACAGAGCCCTATCTGATTCTTGTTAATAATTCATGGAAACGATCTTAATTAACCAGATCTCGTCTGGGTAGTATCAGAAGTCACCACTGTTTCTCACTGGGACAATTCAACACCTTATCTACATTATTAAGACCTTGCAAGGAATCCTATACACAAACGCTTATGCATTTTGTCCTTTATTGTACATTTTATAAACCTTTTAACTTTGGTATTTATTAACATCACTCAAAGCATGTGGATTTTCTAAATGTAAATCTGCTTTTTAGTTGTGTGGATGTTGTCTGGTCCAGCGGTATGCTACTCTGTGGGGTGGTTTTTAAAGTCTGCAGTAATGTATCACAAGACAATTAAAATGTTAACGTGCAGAATCAATGGTTGCGGCAAGCTGTGGATTATCCTGTAGGAACTTTTACACTGATTGAATTTTAATTCTGCACTTGATTTTTAACATTATTGTCTTACTCATGTAATTTTGCATGTGCTTTTATGATTATCTGTGAATGAGGGAATAAACTGAAGTTAAAATACTGTTTCAATATTTGCATTACCTCCGCGGTATTCCCCATTATGAACCAAAACATGTCATTAGGTAAAATTTTTCATCATTTTTATTTACTGTGCTCCTCCAGACAGAAACATCCTCAATATAAATTGTGCATCTCTAATACTGCGTATGGGATTACTTAATTATATGTTGGGTTATGATAAATTCACAGTGTAGTATTACTGCAGTATTCTGAACATGTTTTTCTCTCATTCCAGGCACATTTCACAGCGCACAATCCAGTAGTTTTTTTCCTATTGACATCTACAAAGGGAAAGGAACTTCAAAGTATGGTGTTCCCACAAAACTTAAGTGGTTAGTGACCAAAGCGAAATTTCTGAGCTTTTCATTGTGATAGCCAAAGGATTCACTGCAAAAATTATTTGTAATGGGACAGGTGAAAGATGAATGGACATGCTTGCTCAGACTATGCCCTGGCATGAATTCTGTGAACCTCTGATTACTTTTCCATCAGTGCCACATTATTGGAAACAGCAAATATTGTTAAAACAGCACAACGAGAAAGCAAACAAATCTGGACGCATGACATTGACAGATCAACCAGTTGCAAAGTCAATAGAGCCACTTCTTCCATTTTAGCCTGTATTGTGCAAAGTCAACATTAAGCTTTAAGAGAAATACATTCTGTTTCATGTAATCCGTCAAAGTCAAACCTTACAAAATGGCTTCCAGTTCCAAGAAATGAATCAGTATTACTCAGGAAATAGAGCACAAGTGCGATCAGCAAATACAAACTCCCATCTCAATAATGAAACAAGCATTTGTGATGCAATCGTTCTTGACTTTGGGTCCTTCTAAGTATTTAGCTATGCAACATGGCAGCCGTCTGCCTTTCTTTTCTATGTATTTACTATTGTAGCATTTGTTGCATGCTGTGCTATAATGCCACAGGCTTATAGCTAAAGCGTAGCATGCCGCGAATGCCACAGAAGTAAATAAATAGAAAAACCACCATGTTTAAAGCTAAATCCGACGTAAAAGCTGCAAAGTCGGCAATGATGTAAAGGTGGCCGCCCGCCTTTCTTTTTATTTAATTACTTTTGTAGCACATTTACTCACATTTCTGGCTAAAATCACTGCGCCGGCCCTACCACTCAGCGTTCCCCTCAGTCTTCCGAGTAAAATGATACCTCACTTGTGTGGATGGGTGAACAGCCTGCGACTGAGAAGGGCCAAAAACATAGGGATTGAGGGTATAGCACAGCGATCTCTAAGCGCTTTTTTAAAAAAAATCAAAGTTTTTAGGTGATTCTGAATTGCACCCCTACACAAGTGAGGTATCATTTTTATCGGGAGCCAAACAGTAACGCTAGGTGGTAGGACACTTTTTGCTGGTGCGGTGATCCCACACAGAAATGTAAGGAAAATGTGGTTTCTTTAAGCTAAATTTGAGGTTTGCAGGGGATTCTGGGTAGGAAAACCATGGGGCATCCTCTAAGTCACACATCCCTGGATGCCCCCAGGTGTCTAGTTTTCAGAAATGTGTGGGTTTGGTAGGTTTCCCTAGATGACCGCCAAGCCCTGGACCAAAAACGCATGTGACCCCTATTCAAAATCAGTCCGTTTTGTGATAGATCATTTTGATGTCTGCACAATACGTTTAGGGCCCTTACCTGTCGCAGGTACATGGCCCACCCACATAAGTGAAGTACCATTTTTACCAGGAGACCTGGGGGAATGCAGGGTGGTAGGAAATTTGTGTCAGCCCGGTGATCCCACCACTTTCCCACCCAGACATGTAAGAAAAATATGATTTCTTTTTCAGCTAAATTTGAGGTTTGCAGGGGATTCTAGGTAGAAAATCTTTGAGGAATCCATGCAAGTCACACCTCCCTGGACCACCCCGGGTGTCTAGTTTCCAGAAATGTCTGGGAATTGGCAGGTTTCCCTAGATGGCCTCCGAGCCTGAGATCAAAAATGCAGGTGACTCCTTCGCAAAACAAGGTATTTTGTAATCGATAAATTTGAAGTCTCCTCAGTTCATTTTGGGCCATTTCCTGTCATGGGCACTACGCCTACCTACACAGGTGAGGTAACATTTTTATTGGGAGACATTGGGGAATGCTGGGTTGGTGGAAGTTTGTTCCTCTCCTTAGATTCCAGAACTTTCCATCACAGAAATATGAGGAAAATGTGTTTTTATTCCCAAAGTTCGAGGTTTGCAGGGGATTCATCCTGGATTCCCCTGGATGTCTAGTTTTTTTAAATGTGTGGGTTTGACAGGGTTTCTTAGGTGCCAGCAGAGCTAGGCACATTGAAAAAAATGGGTCAGTTTTCACTGGAAAAATGGGATGTGTCCAAGTTGCGTTTTGGGACGTTTCCTGTCGCGGACACTAAGCCTACCCACAAAAGTGAGGTACCATTTTTATTGGGAGACTTTGGGGAATGCTGGGTGTGTCGAAGTCTGTTGATACACGCAGATTCCAGAACTTACCATCACAGAAATGTAAGGAAAATGTGCTTTCTTTTTACAAAGTTTGAGGTTTGCAAAGGATTCTGGGTAACAGAACCTGGTGAGAGCCACACAAGTCACCCCATCCTGAATTTCTCCAAGTGTCTAGTTTTCAAAAATGTATAGGTTTGCTAGGTTTCCCTAGGTGCCGGCTGAGCTAGGGTCCAAAATCCACAGCTAGGCACAAAAAAAGGGTCAGTTTTTACTGGAAAAATGTGATGTGTCCATGTTGCGTGTTGGGCCAATTTCTGTTGCAGGCACTAGACCTACCCACACAAGTGAGGTAGCATTTTTATTGGGAGAGTATGGGGAACACAGAATAGTAGAACAAGTGTTATTACCAATTCACTTTATTTGCATTTCTTCCTTCCAAATGTAAGACAATTGTTATAAAGAAGTCATTTTGTAAAATGACCTCTAATTCCCATGCTTGTATGGATACCCACAATTGTTTAGATGTGCAAATAACCACTGCTTCTAAACTCTATATTGTGTTCCCTTTTCAGAAATATATAGGTTTTCTTGGTACCTATCTTTCACTCTTTATATTTTACCACATGAATTGCTATATACCTGGTACACAATGAAAAACCATTCAAAGACGCAGCTCAGTTATTGGCTCTGGGTTACTCGGGTTCCTGGTGAACCTAAACGTCCTATATATCCCCGCAACCAGAGCGGCCTAGCAGATGTAACGGTATATTGCTTTAAAAAATCTGTCATACTTAGAGGAAGTTACAGTTGAAAACGTTGGCACGAATGGCTGTTTTTTTCAACTCAATGTCAATATTTTTTATTTTCAACCGTTATTTTCTTTAAAAAAAAACCTTGAAGGATCTACACAAATGACCCCTTGCTCAATTTAGAATTTTGTCTTGTTTTCAGTAATGTACAGCTTTCCAGGATCCATTATTGCTTTCATACCCATTTCTACTGCTAACTGGAAGGAGATTGATTGAACAAAAAATAGCAAAAATAAGCTATGTCCCAGTAAAATGCCAAAACTGTGTAAAGATTTTTGGTTTTCTGATAAACATCTACCTGTCCTTGAAAGCTGAGAAGATGGTTATTTCAGCACCTCAAACCCTCTTATTGATAACATTTGCAGGGGAAAAACCCAGACGCTTTCATCTGCAGCACTTTTTTCCCATTAAAGAAAAATAATCAGTATTTAGCTGTATTTTGGCTAAGTTCTGGGTCCCCTCCAGGGGAATCCATAAAGCCTGTGTACCTTTAGAATCAAAATTTGCCTAGCAGGGTAACGGTAAGTTTCAATTCTATTAAGGACATGGAGGCGAGGATTATGCTTCTCCTTCCTTTGCTTTATTATTATGCCAAACACACAGCAGCCAGAAAAGCAGTAAAGAGTGACTTTTACAACCAGAACCGGAAAAAACATCCTCTGGTCACAAGAGAAACAATCCAAAATGTTTTGTTCTATAAACTCCCATCAGTCCATGGGATAACACAGCATCCAAGTCCTTCCACGCTGTCCATAACTCCTAGAAAGCTCCTCCATTCCGTGAAGCCCTCCTCTTTCTTCGCACAATTCACGCCTGAACATTACTGATCCTGCTTAGCTCCATCATTTCCTGCATGTAAACAAACACAAGAGTTTATTACTGGACACACTGTCCAGCCGACAACCCAACATCCCATAACACAAGGTCGCAATGCGAGCGATCAAACAGCTGACAGAAAAAACTGAAAACTGGATTACTTACGGAAGTACGGGTGGGTTCGCATCAACTGTGCAAAGGGAGGGATAATCCTCGCCTCCGTGTCCTTAATAGAATTGAAACTTACCGTTACCCTGCTAGGCAAATTTCGATTCTATGGCAGGACCGGAGGTTCCGATTATGCTAGTTCAAAGCTTACTTACCACCAACTGAGCCACATCCACCACCGGTTTAAAATAAAACCTTTTGAAGGTGGAATCGGAAGACCAATCTGCCGCTCGCATAAGATCCTCCAAGCGAGCTCCCAAAGAAAACGGCTTAGAAGCCATCGCGCCCCTGGCCGAATGTGCTCCAAACTGCTTTGTATCAATACCCACCTCTTGCATGACCCACCTCACCCACCTGACTATCGTGGGGGAGGAGACAGCTTTGTGTGGTTTTCTCAAGGCAATAAGAAGTCGCCGTTCGCCCGGAGGGCGTAATTCAAGAGTCATGTCCTCATACGTCTTTAGACAATTCACCACACACAGTTTGGGCGCATCCGTAAAAGCTGGATATGAAATAGCCCTTGAATCTGATTTGGTACGTTGACCCAACTTAAACGTAACCCCTTCTGGGGAGAAGGCCTTTGCCGTAACATCCAACGCTCGGACGTCAGAAACCCTGCGACAGGAAACTAGACATAACAACATGGCCAGCTTAGCGGAGTGTTCCTTCAAAGAAAGATATTTATTCAGCTGACAGGATAAGAAAAGATTCAAGACCAAATTGACATCCCAGAGGACCGAGTATCGAGGTTCCGAGGGCAGTGACAGACGGATACCCCGCAAGAGTCGACAGACGAACGGGTGTTCCCCAATCGGGGCTCCGTCTACCGAATAATGAGCTGCAGAAATCGCCGAACGAACTGCGTTAATAGAGCGGTAAGCCAGACCTTCTGTGGCCAAATCAGCTAGAAAGTTCAACATGGGAACGATGCCTGCGACCATGGGATCAAGACCCCGTCGAAGACACCAACGCATCCACTTAGTCCACGCGGACCAATAACGTTTAGATGTACTGTCTGCCCAGGCCCTTGATAAGAGACCTTGAGCCGATCCCGAAAGGCCTGGGAGCGACCAGCGTCTCCTGAAAGCCTCCATGCCATGAGGCGGAGAGATCTTTGGTGAATGAGGTGGTGCTGTTCCCCGTTCGGGTTCAGAAGAAGATGGGGAAGCGGGGGGAGTAAGATTGGAAAATCCCAAGAAAGTTCCAGAAGAACTGGAAACCAAACTTGAGACCTCCAACAAGGCATCACCACCACTAAATCTGCCTCCAAGAGCCGGACCCGGGTTGCCGTTCTTATCACCATCGAGGACGGTGGGAAGGTATAACCCTTCTCATGACTCCAGTCCTGGAGAAACGCGTCCGTGGCCTCCGCCAGCGGATCGGGCCTCCAACTGAAGAAGCGCGGGAGCTGATGGTCGAGACGAGACGCAAAAAGATCCACAGAGAACGGGCCCCAAAGATCGTTCAACCATTGAAAGACCAGAGCATCCAGGTTCCATAGGCTGGAGTCTCTCAGATGTCTGGAATGCCAATCCGCTACCTGGTTGGCTTGGCCCAGCAGGTACTCCGCCGTCACAGAAATTTGGTGTGCCAAGCAATACTCCCAAAATTCCTTCGCGAGATTCGCCAAGGCCCGGGACCGGGGACCTCCCAGTCGATTGACATAACGGACCGCTGAATCGTTGTCCATCTTCAAAGGCACACACGCGCTCGCTTGACGCTTGGTCCAACAACGGACAGCGAATGAACCAGCCAGAAGTTCCAAGGCGTTGATATGCAACTTCTGCTCCTCTGATGACCAAACGCCGCCTGTGGAGAATTCTCCGCACCGGGCACCCCATCCGGACCTGCTTGCATCCGATTCTATGACTATATCCGGTGCTGAGCCGAAGATTGCACGACCGTTCCAGGCCTGCATGTGTGTCAAACACCATGACATCTCCTCTTTGGCCTCTTCCGACAGGGGGACTGCCTGGTCGTACGAAAGCCCCCTCCTGAGGTGATGCGCTTTCAGGCGCTACAAGGCCCGATAATGAAGGGGTCGCTGGAAAGATTGCCTGGATGGAGGAGGAAAGAAGTCCTACCACCCGGGCAATCTGACGGAGGGAGATTTGGGGTCTGGAGATGGTCTGCCGTAAAGTATGTCGGATCTTGGCCATCTTGCGAGAAGGGAGGCTCAAGGAGGACTGAACGGAATCCACGACGAAACCGAGAAAGACCAGACTGCGCGTTGGTGCTAGGACCGACTTCGTCCCGTTGATGACAAACCCCAGGATCTCCAAGAGGGATACTGTCTGCTGCAACTGAGCTGTCAGCTTCAGGGGGCACTGAGCCATGAGAAGGATGTCGTCTAAGTACACAATCATCCTGACTCCTTGACCCCTCAAAAACTCTATCACAGGAAGAAGCACCTTTGTGAAGCACCAAGGTGCAAAGGAAAGCCCGAACGGAAGGGCAGTGAACTCGTACATCTGCGATGGGGAGGGTGGACTGGAACCACCAGATACGCATTCTTGAGGTCCAGCCTCACCATCCAATCGTGCGGCAGGAGTACATCCCGAAGAAGATGGATCCCCTCCATCTTGAAATGCCGGTAGACCAACCACCCGTTGAACTCTTTGAGGTTGATCACCGGACGCCGTCCCCCATCGGTCTTTTCTACCAAAAAGATATTGCTGAGGAACCCGTTTGGGTGCAGAGCTGATCAACAGATGGCTCCTTTCCTGAGCAGGAAGGACACCTCCTCGTCGATTAGCTGTGCATCGGGGACGGAAAAAGAAATGGGCCGTGGGAGTTCTGCCTGAACAGGCTGATCGTAAAATTCCACGTGAAACCCCTTTACGGTCTGCAAGACCCAAGCATCTACCGTAAGCTGTGCCCAAGCGTCCTGAAAGGCCGCCAAACAACCCCCTATACGCACTTGCTCCGCTTGCATGACACTCACCAATTGATTGGCGTCCGCTGGAGTTGTTCTTAAAGCCACCACGGCCCCGGAAACGTTGACCTCTGGTAGGATAGAAGTTGTTGTAATTGGCCGAGGAGTTGTACTGCCCTCGCCCGGAGCCTTGTCCCCTGTTACTAGTCTGCTGACCGCCACGGCCAGTCGCGCGGCCCCTACCGCGACCGGCCCCTTGGGAAAAACGAGTTTGGAAAACTCTTTTAATGCTAGATTGGGCCTTGTCTAATGAGGTGAAAGTGGCTACGAATGTTCCCAATTCTTTTATGAAGGGGTCCCCAAAGAGGCCCCCTTGAGCTACAGCGCCTACCTCGGAAGATGCTAAGTCGCCCAGTTTCGGGTCGAGTTTGATCAGCAATGAACGTCGGCGTTCAGTTGATAGGGCGCAGTTTGCATTCCCCATGAAGATTATCGCCCTTTGCGCCCAGTTAGATAGCACCTTGGGGGAAATGGTAGAACCCGTAACTTTTGCTTCCTCCGCCATATCTAGAATTTTGGTCATTGGACCTATGGCATCCAAAAGCTTATCCTGGCAGAATCGCCAGGATCGGTCTATACCTTTACGGGGGTCTTTCACATATTTAGCCAGGAAGGTAGCCATTTTCGAATCTAACTCGGGCGTAAGGGCTACCTTCCCCTCCAAAGTGGGGCGTGGACACTCTGCTCTGAGACATCCCCGTGCTTCCTTCTCTAGAGGCTTGCGGAGGTGTCCCGCCGCGAACTTGGCCACCTTGTCCCCCGGAGCCCAGGCTGCGGAGTGCGGATGCATAATCTCATCTGAGTCCAGCATACCTGTGTCTTCCTGGGGCAATGTGCCCGCGGAACTGGCCGGACGCCAAGAACGCGAAGACCCCTCCTCATCATCGGTATCTGCCGGGGAACCTCCAGCCTGGGATGGCGAGGGAGGGGCGGTGGAAACTGCGGGCTCCGGCGGTGGGGGAGACGCAGAAGGAGGTGGACCAGACTTAGCCAAGAAAGCCTTCCTCAAGCGTTCAAAGGCGTCCTTGTCCACCCCTTGCGACTCCTCCGCGCCGCCCTCCCTACGTACTTTCTTGGGGGACAGGCCACCCTCCTCAGGTAAAGGACCTGGTGCAGGAGAAGCAGCCCCCCGATGGGCCTGTGCTAATCTAGCGCATTCCGCCACAATGCGGTTAGACAGGCGTTCCTCCATAGGGGCTACCACTTCATTAACACACCTAAAGATAGAACCATCTACCGCTTCAAAGAAATCATCATCCAGAGGTAAGTACTGTGTCGCCTCTTCTTCCTCATAATAGCTCCCCTGCTCCATATTGCCCCCGGATAACCACTAGGCAATGCCGCAACAACGCAGAAGTGGAGAACTTCGTAACAGGTAGGCAAACAGTCCAGGCTAAGGCCAACAGGGGAAGCAGCCACAACAGACCAAGTCTTTACTAGGGCTAAACTTGGACCGGCAGCGCCAGGACAATTTGGGCAGATCCAAGAACTGCAAGGCTCTAAATGCGGCCCAGCCGCTGTGGGTGGCACACACCCCAAGCACGCAGGCCCTCAGTTACTGATTAGGCCACACCGCCACCCAGCGCGCTATCAATTAACAGTGCACAACCTGCCCTCAGGCGATTACACGAGTTCAGAGACCTCCGCTGGAATACGGACCCTTGCGGGCGTAATACAATGCAAATGTGGGACAAATACAGACCCCGAAGGGCGTTCTGGTGAGGTGGCATGGGGACAGGCTCCGGCGGACTCGACTCTCCCAGCACGGCTCCCTTTGAAGAGAAAGCCGCGCCGCGAGAGCAACGAGATGCATGGGCTCCCCCTAGCGGCCAACAAAGGCCGCCGCAGGTGGACCGGCCGCAAAAGGAGCGAGTTAAACGCTCCTGCGGCCGTAAGGGACTCTGTAGAGATAAAATCAACACCACATAATCAAAAGAACAGTTGCGTCCCTTAACTTCTGACCCACCAAAGCGCTATTAAGCCCTGAGTACTAAAAACATAAATCCCAGAAAAAGAAAGGGACTTAACTGGCTGCACAGCAGCGAAGAAAGAGGAGGGCTTCACGGAATGGAGGAGCTTTCTAGGAGTTATGGACAGCGTGGAAGGACTTGGATGCTGTGTTATCCCATGGACTGATGGGAGTTGATGTTTATAGAACAAAACATTTTGGATTGTTTCTCTTGTGACCGGAGGATGTTTTTTCCGGTTCTGGTTGTAAAAGTCACTCTTTACTGCTTTCCGGGCTGCTGTGTGTTTGGCATAATAATAAAGTGAAGGAAGGAGAAGCATAATAGGAGCCTCCAGTCCTGCCATAGAATCCTCAATATTTTGGAGGAAAAGGACACAAATTTGATGTGGATTCCTTATGTGGACAAAAAGCTACAGGGGCCTAAACACAAACTACCCCAAATAGCCAAAAAAAAAGGCTTAGCACGGGGAGGAGGCCTAGCAGCAAAGGGGTTTAAGCTCCTTTTGTTTCGGCAAAAATGTCTTCCAAATAATGATATCCTGCTGTCCACATGCATTGTTAATGTTTTGGAGAGCTGTATTATTTATTATGTTTTGGGGTGCACTGATTAGTCTTAACTAATGTAACCATTATTTCTTTACCATATTTACAAATATATTTGGGGTAGAAGCATGGTTTCTTACAGCAGTTTGTTAACTTTCTCCCACAGCGATTGTAAGCATTTAAAGCATGCTTTCACACAGATTTTGTTAATTTCCTTTCTAGGACAACTGTTTTTAGAAATAATTAATTCTTCTCTTTGAGCTGAGTCCTTGTAAATAATGTTCGCATGGATGCACACATTTAAAGAGTGATTTTGTTTGAGCGACACTTTCTTATGTCTAATCTTATCCTGTCAGCACGCATTGTGCATGTTCTATGTTTACATTCCTGGGCCACAGTGACTTGCTTTAACTAACATTAGCATTATTTAGAGAACACATTTTACGAAAAAATTTAGGGGAGGACAAACGACTACACATCTTTGTTTCACATTCACTTTTTTTATCACTTTGTGTAACTTGGTCACATTTATTACATTAAACTGCATGTGTGCTACGCCTACTTAACACAAATTATTTTTCAAAAATATAATTCTGTGTTTTCAAAGTCTCTGGCAGTAATTTACTTTTGGTGCCACTTTACCATATGTTAATTTACAGTATTTCACACTCTTTACACAAGCCACTCAATGCTGCAACATTGTTCGCTTTTACAAAACATGATAACACTTTTTTACAGGGAAGAGACAGCCACATTGTAACACACAGGTCAACAGTCGTTCTTCCCAGAGCTCCTGCTTGCCGGAAAGAAGTGAAAATGTGCACAATGGGTTAATCTGCAAATGTAACGGGAGCTCGGAAGCTTGTATTGGCTTTAATTCATGGAACTGATTGAAGATGCCTGATGACACACATTTCTTTGTTCAGTAGTATTGGAAAGGAGTTACCAGCTCTGCAATAAAGTGTGTGCTTTTTAAAGGGATGTAACACAGGCCCCAACAGCGAAGGGGCTGCAGGGGCCTGTGTTACGCCCCCAACTAGTCTCGACTGCTCCATCAGGGTTCAGTTCCTGGCTCTCTGGTTACAGACACAGACCGCTGCAGTGCATTAACCAATAGACGTTCATAAAGGAGGATGCTGCATTTCCAACTCAGTAACTTAACTTGCATTTATTTTCTATTTAAACTGTGTGTTATTTTATATGTACACACCTCTATGTAAATGACCTAAAAAAGTTATAAATTAGTTTTTCATCTACACCTTTGAACCCGTCACCATTGTGCACAGCATCACAGTTCCCTTACTTTTTGGAATGCACTACGACCATTGGCCTCACTGACTCGTTTTATTTTAACTAATGTAACCATTTCTTAAAAAACAAGTCCTGAGACTTCAATAGAATGTCAATAACTTATATTACACAACTATTCACCAAACTACAACTTACAACAAAAAACATATTAATTGCATGGGCGAAATCGAATTCATTTGCCAATGCTTGTTCTTTTTATCTCTTTTTTTATACCGGGAACGTACAGTTGCAACCAGCGTTCCCTCTAAAAAGACCCAGCAGTGCAGGAGGAAAGCACAACTACACCCAATGCAAACATAGCAAAATGAGTGTTTCTTTCCCACTATTCTCTACCTCACCTTTCATCCGGCGCTTCCTTCCTTCTCTCCCTCAGGGTCCTTCCCTCTCTCCTTCACCCCCTCCCTCTCCCTCTGTGCCTTAAACCTGCATCTTCACTGCCTCTGTAACGTCATTGCACAGCTTACCTGACCGCCAGGGGGGTTAGGTTGAGGGGTGTGCCAAATAGGCATCATTTGATTTACATAATTACTTGAAATTTTGGCAAAATTACACGTAATTAATTACGGGTGATTAGACGCACATTATAAATCCTGTTTGATTGAATTGCAAATTCGTCATTTTGTGCTGTATTTTAGAGCAAAATGCGCCCTTGCGTCAAATTTGACGTGAGGGCACATTGAACTGAAGCCCTGTGAAGAGCTGCTTGTGTTCTGTAGTTTGCAGTAAAAGTTTCACGTAACAAGCGTAACACAAAATAACCGAAATGACGCAAATTATGATGACATTCTTTACATTTCTCCAAGGCCTAGTTTCATCCTGCAGCACCATTGCATCAAGCCCAAAGCAGAGACACCTCAGAAGACAACAGCACTTTGGCTCGGCATGAGAAAGTTCATTGCTATTGAGGGCTCCCAGACGCACTACTTTCGCACTGCTGTCAAACTCTACCCTCTGCCGCCCCAAAAACTAGAAGCACAGCTAAATAAGGGGGGGGGGGGGCTAATTCTCTAGGATTCCATCTCCCAATAGGAGCAAATATATTTTTACGTTGTGTGTACAAGAGCCCTTAAATAAGCACTTTGCTTCTTAGAGCAGAAAAGTTGAAAAGCTTTGTTTAAAATGCAAAAGGTGTCTACAGTGGATGACATCTTGTCTACAGTAGATGGTATTCATTTTGAATGTGTGTTAATGGTTCCATTTGTTTTACCCCACACTGCCCCAATGTTTGGCAGGGTGGAGGGGGGATTGATTCAACCCAGACCTCAGAGGAGAAAAAAACACTGCCATGAAAAGGCTTTATTAAATTTGAAGTGTGTGCGTGCTCCTGGAAGTCAACTGTAGGTAATGTGATAGGAGCTGTGTGGCCGCTCATGCAAGCACTATGTTTGCAACCTCCGCAGCATCGCTTGAACTAGAAGACAATGTTCTGTGCAACCTCTATTAGTGTGGGAGCACACAGTGTCAAACTAGTGTGGCCTGGCATCTGCTTTGAGCATAAGCTTTAGAAAATGAAGGCTTTTGCAAACATTTGCAAATGCCTTAACCACGTGAGGCCTGGCAGTTCCCTCTGTAAGGCATGCTAAAAAAACAGTCAAATTCAGTAGCAGCTGCTACCGAACAGCCGTGGTGGGGCGGAGCAGAAAGCATACAGCCTCCCAGAATCCCCTCACCAATCACAACGCTGCCTTACAGCAGCATTATGATTGGTCTGAGCACCATGGTTCGGCACTCAGCGAAGGACTGGGAGGCTTTCCATGTTCTCCATCCAAGCTCTACAATGCGGCCTGTGGAGAACATGCAAAGTGCGCATGACGGTTTGGCCGGCCAGAGACGGGCGGCCAAACCGTCATGCGCACCTAAGGTGCAACCACTACTCCTCCTCCCTCGACGTCAAGGGAGCCTGGCCCTGCCCTAACATAACCTGGCTTAAACTGCAAGCTCAATACAAAAAAATTAAATGATTGTAACAGAACGTTTTTACAATTTTATTTTTTGTATTGAGTTTGCAGTTGAAGCCGTGGGGCGACACTCCTCTTCTGCCTTAGTGGAGGAGCCGCCGCTGTCAAAATTGCTTTGCACTATGTTAGCCAAAAACATGCTGGGGCTGGGCATATTCCAAACAACTCTAAGCCCGTTGCTATGGGATTTGGTCTGGGGTAAGGTTTGTCTTGGATTATCCACAGTCAAATCGGGAAGGAAAATGTGGCCACTAAGTGATTATGGTCCACGTAATTCATATAAAAAATGTCCCCATGTTTAAAATATTCAAGTAGACCCCGTGACCGAAAAGTATAATCAATTACCGAGGCACAGCCTCGCCTATAGAAAGTTTGGGATTCTTCCGTCACCACATTTCACAATATCAAACATGTTGATTAAAGCATGTTCAGTGATATGGTTCTGGGGTTTGGACAAAATATTGAGTCAAAAAAATAGTGTTGACAAAATACATTGTTAAGAATATCAAGGACTAAAATACAGTGATGGTAGGTTTCTATGGGTAGGCAAAGTTTTATTATACTTAACTCCATATATGTGTACCTTCATGATATATATATCTTCAAGGTACGTAGATGTGGAGTTTATTATAGTAAGTATATACTTACCTTTTTGCACTTAACTTCTCAATATTTTGGGCATCGATATTTTTGACATGATATTCTGTCCATACGGTATTTTTAGCATCGATATTCTATCAGACAACCCCAATTCCCTGCCTCTGGGATTCCTGCAATTGCCCATACTGTCAATATCTTGTAAGCCAGGAGTGTTAACCAGTACTTTGGCATTGAAGTCTCCTCAGAGAATAATATAAGTATGTATGAAGCCCTCACAATTTGTACTCCTTATGAGCACCACAAAACTAAACAGCGAGCAAAAGTTCACATTGGTGGCAGACTCAAATTCATTGTGATAGAAATGAAACAAGTATAATTGAAAATGTATATACACAATCCGAATTTCCAAGTTTCTAACACAGTTACTGATACCTTCAGAGACAAACTAAACTACGTTGATGATCCACGATTAGCATGCCCAGTACTATGCGGGGTAGGAGGCACAGTATAGCAAGCAAATTCAATAAAACATTAAGGAGTAATTGCCAAAGTCTCCTGAAAAAGGAGTATGATCATACTTGTTTGCCAAATCTTGCCATTCAGGCTGTTCCATCTTAGACTTAATTAAAAGTAAATAGTAGGTGATAATATTATCTCTTGGGTAGCTAACACTGATACTCTTAGATCAGGTCCTATAATGTTATCAGTGATTGTGGTACTGTTCTTTCCGGGATCTGGTATGAGTCAATCATTGAGTATTAAATTGGACAGAATATAGTATATATTCTGTAATGTTATGCTAATGTGTACCCTGTAGGAATGTTCATGCGTGGAACTTAGCAAGTGAGGAAGAAATGGTTGGGGCCTCTTACGAGTAACCTGAGCTGGAGGTATGTAAAAATAACCCAGCATTAAAGTAGTGACGGCACTCGTTAGAGTAGTGATGGGACTCTGCAAAGCACCTTTATTTACACAAAAAGCCAGTAGATTTCTCACATAGATAGGATTCTTAAATTTTATAACAATACAGTCCCCAGGTATATTTTCCTGGGAAGGTCTCACCCAGCCCACCTTTATAGTCATGATAATCAGATTTTCATTAACAGTGTTAAAGTCCCTGTTTAAAGAGAGCCAGTGTAGCCCTTTATGAGTAAGTTGTTCTCCTGTTTCCCCTTGATTGCTTCTGAACTCAGGGATGCCGGCTAAGACCAAGAAATAGCTCAAGTCTTAGGAAGTACTCAGGATTTACTTTTAATTGGACAAAATCCATCAATTTTGTGCTTAGAGGAACCCTCCCCACTTTGCCGAAAGGCTGCGAGGCCAAAGTGACTGTTGATGGGTTTAGTTATCTAGGTATATATATTACCACTGACCCGGCCCAATTCTGTGATGGAATACTTCTACCTCCACTGCACAGGCTAAAAGGGGATGTGTGTCGTTGAAGATCTCTTCTGCTCTCACTGCTGGGACGTGTTGCTCTGTTTAAGGTGATGGCTCTTCCCAGATTCTTGTATTTATTGCAAAACACTGTGCCCTGTCCCGGCAGCCTATTTTAAAGCAATAGAGAGCGAACAGAGAATGCTCCTCTGGGATGGCGGACCCCCCGAGTCGCCGCACATAAATTGGTGAGGGGATGGTTTGATGGTGGCATTGGACTCCCTGACATGTGTAAACATTATTGGGCTTCGCATCTCACGATGATCAACCTATGTCTACATAAACCCCACAACGAGCCAGCTTTCAAGATGGGTAGATTTGTGCTGCGGAATGGTAGTTACGAGAGAGCACTATACGCCACACCAAAACGACTGCAACTGACGGGCCCGACAAAACACACACTACAAATGTGGCAGGTTGCAAATAAAAGCCTAGGCTGGATTAATAAAATCACACAGGCCACTCCATTATGGGACTCGGAACAACTGGGTAACCTCAGGCACTCCAATGGCTTTGAAAAATGGGACCTAATAGGTATTTCTCTGTGGGAGACCTATGAAACTGTGGGGTAGTGATTCCTTTTGATACACTCCAAACAGAATTCGAGCTTGCAGATACCGAATACTTTAGGTACATCCGAAATTAAACACGCTCTTCAAGTAGCCATCCCGCAGGGGGTGGTGCTCCCTTAATCTTCACCATTCGGAGACAGAATTCTCTCTGACTACAAAAAGCTAATTCATAACGCTCCTGATCCCCTTATTCCACTCAAAGAGCATTGGAACAAGACGACGAGGAATTAGAAGATGGGGAATGGCAGGAGGCTATATCCTCACCCAGAGTGGTAGCAATTCCTGCACGACTTAGACTGGTGCAACTTAAGGTATTGCATAGAATGTACTATTCTGATTGTGCCCTTGCCAAGTTTGACCCTAGGGTGGATTTGACATGCAGGACATGATGTGGACTGGAGGGCACTTTTTACCACACAATCTGGGAATGTCCACACATTCAAAATTATTGGGGCCAAGTGACACACTCTATTGGGCAAACTCTGGAGAACAATATAGATCCCGAACCAAAACACTGCCTGCTAAATATGTGGGGAGAAACAGAGTTGAACAGCAAAGAAAGGACCTGGGCCACCGTGGGTATAATGATAGCCAAACGTAACATTGCGAAACTGTGGGGGGCCTCCGAAGCGCCAACACTTCAAGCGTGGGATTGGGACATGGATTGGTGTATGGTTACTAAGAAAATAATCTACGAAAGTAGGGGCTGCCTAAAGAAGTGGATGCAGATTTGGGGCAACCAGAACTCTTCCAGGAGCTATCTATGCACACCGCCCCTTACCTCAACCCGAGCTGATGTCGCCACACACCATAACCAGGAGTTGTAAAATATAGTCTAAAATTGCACTGCTGTTCTTAGTTGTGTCTAATACTTAATTTCCAACTGTAATGTATAACCTCATTGAATGTACTGCAAACATGATGGTATACCTACCTTTTATATTAATAAAAATTATTTTAAAAAAAAAGAAATAGGTCAAGCCGATGGTGTCAAATTAAGCATTGCACCGTTACGGCTGGGTTCTTGTGGTATATCCTTGGGTGGAACCTGTTCTGTTCCGCAGACATCCATCTAAATGCTAACTTCTTGACCCATGGTGCTGGGGGTGCTAGTTGAGCTAGTCATGAGAATCTTACACGGTATTAGAGAGGAACCCATCTGAGTTAGTCAGCCCTGGCTTGGAGCACTGGGTGGTAGTGATACAATACTTTGCATGAAAAGTTTGGTGAGACCAATAGGGGCTGCAGAGCATGGTAAAGAACTGTACTGAAATTATGTGGGCACAACTGTGGGACTTGTGGTGGTACTATCAAATGTAGCGAGAAAATTAGACTCAATATGCTCTCATCTTGCCATTATGCTCCATGGAATTATCAACCCATCTTTTCCACTCAGCCACTGGTATGGATTAGGAAATAGGAGCGTGCGTGCCCTGTGTTGGGATAGATGAGCGAGAGTCTTTTATCGCATGGCCAGCATAATTATCTGTGTTCGCAGTTTCTGCAAGTAAGGTGCCGTTATCTAGCGAAAGTCTCCATTCTGTTAGAGCAATTTCTATGGCAACCACTCCCACAGCTCTCTCCAAAATGTTCTCTTACTCTTAGCCATTGTGAAGCTGAACAATCATGGAAGGGTCCGGAAAGTGGATGAAAGAGGGGCGGCCCAGCCCAGCCTCCTCCGGGCGCAGACAGGCCAGCTTTTGGCCTGGTCTTTGCCCAGGCATCCTGTGCGACAGGAAGCAGCTAGTGCTTTAGTAGCATGATGTCCAGAGGGATAGGGCCTCCTCCTACAGCCTCTCCGCACCCAGCAAGAACTCTGGGGCTTACAGTCCATCTTGAGGGTGTCTCGCTGCGGGGAGAAGCTGATGCATTAGTAGCACGATGTCCAGAGGGAGGGGCACTCCTACACCCCCTCCCCACACAGCAAGAGCTCTGGGACCTGCAGTCCCTCTCCTGGATGTCACTTGCAGCAGTGAGCCACTGGTGCTTTAGAAGCACAATGTCCATAGGGAGGGGCCATCCACCTCCTCCGTACACAGCAAGAACTCTGTGACTTGCAGTCCATTTCCTGGACATCCCGCACAAGGTGGAGCAGGTGGTGCATTAATAGCACGATGTCCAGAGGGAGAGAAACTCCTCCAACCACTCCATACATAGCAAGAACTGTGGTACTTGAAGTCCCTCTCCTGGGCATGCTGCGCATTGGGAAGCAGCTGGCACTTTAGTAGACCCTCTACTAAGCATCTTAGATTTTTTTTTTAAATTTTTAGTCCTCATATGCAACAATCTAAAAAGGTGTTTGTTGTAGTGTGTTCAGGGTCAAGGAACTCACATCCTCCCATGTGTTCCCTGTCCCTTATACACCAACTTTCAACCTTTATATCGAGGTGGCAAGGTTACCCCCACACAACTTACATTGGATTAGAATGTCTTAATCCTTGGACCTTTTAATCCTCTATTGCCTAACTGTGTTTGAAACATAACAAACATGGGGTTCCCATATGCTGGCTCTCTTCTCAGAGGCGTTTATACAATCTAACCTACCAAATCGTCTAGCTGCTGTTAACCAAGCTACGCAAAAGGGTGGGGTACTAGAAGTCCAATTAATACATATTTCCCTACGAGCAATGATAATCAAGATTAATAACAACTGCTCAAGCTATTTCCTGTTCTTTCCAATGAAACCATGATTATCTAAATTCACAAAAATAATCAGAGATAAGCTTACCGCTATGTTCTTTTCCAAAGTATCTGTTAATACCTTACCCACATCTAGCCAAAAGGCATTCGCTCCGGGGCATTGCCAGAAGATATGCATGTCCTTTGCTTTTGGCAATCCACACTTTACGGGCAGCATCTTGTTTCCCCACCTATTCTGGACAGCTTCTTTGGGGACCAATATACCCTATGTAGAGTAAATAAATGGTTCTTCCTTAATGGAGTGTATTTGACAAATGAATGTTGTGTACTCATAGATACCTGCCAGAGATTTACTAAGTCGACATCCAGTAGGGCCTCTTTCCATTTTTCCTCCAGTGGGATATTATGGGAATCTTCCTCCTGGACTAAAATCCAGTACCATTGAGCAGTCTCTTTTTTCTGTACAGAATCACCAAAAAGAGCTGTTTCCCACTTGTTCGAGGCTCCTACAGATGGTTGGCTTTGAGCCCAGCTTATTAGTTGCAAATATTTAAATCTAGACAATAAGTTGTTGGTTTTCTCTGATAGACAGTTCCATGTGATTAGATTATGCTCATCCAAAAGTTGGCCTCACATCTCAATTTCAGCATACATTAGTGGTGTAGATAAAGAGTCTTGTAAACAGTAAGGAGTCCCAGGAGATTTCCAAATTGGAGCTAGCTGGCTATAATAAGGTAAATTTGTTCTTCTCCTGACCTGACTCCAGAGTCTACATGCCGCGCTCAAAACCTTCAGGCAAATTCTTTTGAAAAAGTTGGGATGCCCATATTTGAACAGGAAGTTGCTGCCTTGTTCTGCTAGATCGTTGACTAGTGCTCCATAGTAAGGTTGAAGTAGCTGAACATGTTTAGTTAGTAATGCTCTGAAGTTCTTTAACTGAAAGGCCCAACAGTACAACTGGATATCTGGTAGGGCGAGCCCCCACCTATCTTTTTTTAACAGAGCTTTTTCCAGGCAATTCTTGGGTTCTTATTGACCCAGATAAAACTTGTCAAATCGCCTTGTAGTTTTTTAAACCACTTTGTCTCAAAATGTAGCGGTAAGGCACTAAATATAAAGGTGAACAGAATCATCATATTTATCAGGTTAACCCTGCCAATGATTGATAAAGGTAAGGTAGACCACGTCTGCAAAAGGCTTTTGATATCTTTCATGAGTTTTGAGAAATTTCTTCACGTTTTTTACGAAATTGGGGTCAAGTTGTGTGTTCCAAACCAGTATCTCGTTTTTTTCTTAGTTTACCTGGTATCCAGATACCCTGCCAAAGTCTTTTAATATACACATTATAATTGGGAATGATTCTGTAGGGTTTTGCGTATAGGGGAACAACCTTTACAACGCAACTTTTACAACGCACTACCTTTACAACGCATTTTTTACAACGCATAATCCATTACAATGCATGACATTACAACGCATGACACTACAACGCATTTTTAAAAACTACCTTTACAACGCATTCCATTACAACGCATACTACCATTACAACGCATACCATTACAACGCATAATATTACACTACACTATCCAACACTTACCCTACTGTTGCACCCCCTGGAGTTAGAATAGTAATTTTTACCCCTATACTATCCAACACTTACCCTACTGATGCACCCCCTGGAGTAAGAATAGTAATTTTTACCCCTATACTATCCAACACTTACCCTACTGATGCACCCCCTGGAGTTAGAATAGTAATTTTTACCCCTATACTATCCAACACTTACCCTACTGTTGCACCCCCTGGAGTTAGAATAGTAATTTTTACCCCTATACTATCCAACACTTACCCTACTGTTGCACCCCCTGGAGTTAGAATAGTAATTTTTACCCCTATACTATCCAACACTTACCCTACTGTTGCACCCCCTGGAGTTAGAATAGTAATTTTTACCCCTATTCTATCCAACACTTACCCTACTGTTGCACCCCCTGGAGTTAGAATAGTAATTTTTACCCCTATACTATCCAACACTTACCCTACTGTTGCACCCCCTGGAGTTAGAATAGTAATGTTTACCCCTATACTATCCAACACTTACCCTACTGTTGCACCCCCTGGAGTTAGAATAGTAATTTGTACCCCTATACTATCCAACACTTACCCCACTGTTGCACCCCCTGGAGTTAGAATAGTAATTTTTACCCCTATACTATCCAACACTTACCCTACTGTTGCACCCCCTGGAGTTAGAAAAGTAATTTTTACCCCTATACTATCTAATACTTACCTTAAATGTAATTTAATATTATGCGTTGTAATGGTATGCGTTGTAAAGGTAGTATGCGTTGTAATGGAAATGCATTGTAAAGGTATTTTTTTTAAATGCGTTGTAGTGACATGCGTTGTAATGTCATGCGTTGTAATGGATTATGCGTTGTAAAAAATGCGTTGTAAGTGCATGCGTTGTAAAAGTGTGCGTTGTAACGTCATACATCCTTGCGTATATATTATTAGGTCATCAGCTTAGAGTGCCTCTTTCTTAGCCCGACCTTGATGTTGAAAAGACTGAATCCGCTGCTCTTTCCTAATCCTCCATGCTAACGGCTCAATATACAGGTTAAATAGCAGAGGGGATAAGGGACAACCCTACCACGTGCCTCTAGCTATTATTAATTGCTGGGTAAGTGAGCCATTAATTAGAATCCTTGCAGAAGGACATGTATAAATGTTCTTTATTACACTCACAAAATTGCTCCCTAAGCCATTATGGGACAACACAGTAAAAAGGAAGGGCCAGCTAACCCTATCACCAGGTTGTGGGTAAGATCGTTTAGCTGTCTACCTTTCATATACCCCTTCTGTGAGATCCCAATTAAATCTCCCAAAACGTTTTCTAGCCTCTTTGCTAGTATACTCGTAAATATCTTGTGATCATTATTAAGTAAAGATATTGGGCGATAAGACTCACATTTTTTGGGATTCTTATAAGGTTTCAATATAAGGGTTTTTGTAGCGGCATTCCATGATTCAGGGACAGCTTCATCGTTTATATAAATTGAATTAAATAGTGAGGTTAATGAGGGAGTTATATCCTCTGCCAGAACCTTATAGAGTTCACTGGGAATTCCATCCGGTCCGGGGGCTTTACCACTTTTCAGATGTTTTATTGCTAGAGATACCTCTTCAGCTGTAAATGGATTATTGAGTAAAGATTCCTTGTCTGGTGAGAGTTTTGGTAAAGGGTCCCCCAGGAGCCAGGTAGATAACTGTTCATTTGACAAGAAAGTATCTTCCTTATATAAATTTTGAAAAAACTCTCTAAAGGCGGTCCCAATGTCTTTATCATCAATACAACTTACCATCTGATCCCTCTATGACTACCTCTTTTACAGAATTCCTGACTAGGTCTCCCCTGGTCTTCCATGCCAATAACCTCCCACACCCCTCACCATACTCATAGTGCGCAAGCTTACTAACAAACCATTTTTTCTTTACTATGCTTTCCAGATGTTCCGTTAATTCGTTCTTCCCCTCATCAATTTAAACTTGTATCCTATTCACTGCTGCTGGGTCACCTGCGTCATAAAGATCTTCTTGCCGGGAGATTATTTTTTTCTCTATCCTCTTAATCTTTTTGTCATTTTCTTTCTTCCTGTGTGCGGCGTTACTAATTATTCTCCCTCTAATATAGGCTTTATATGCATCTCAAATAACCCATAAAGAGGAGGAGCCAGCATTAAAATCAAAATAGTCTTGTGTGTCTTGTTTCAATTTTTTTTGTATTTACAATTCTCCTAAAAGGGGCCTGTCCATAGTCCATCGAAGTACATGCACCCCTTGTTCTATAAATATCTCAAGGGTAACTGCTGAATGATCAGATAGGTGGGCAGGGTGGTGAAAGACTGTCTTAACCTTATTGCTTAATCTTGAGTCGATAAGATAATAACCTATTGGGGATGCATGACCATATTTTTTATTTTGATGTGTGAATTCTTTCTTTCTGATGGATTTCTGCCGCCAGGGATCTATTAGTCCCAAATTCTTCATAATATTCTGTATAAAAGCTCGCATTTTCGGAGCGTTAACTGTCGGCCTGGGGATAGATTTATCTAATTCGAGATCCAGCAGAGTATTAAAATCCCCCACCATTATAATAGGGTAGTCATCATTCAATTTTTGTTTAAATATGTCATATAGTAATAACGGGTCGTCTATGTTTGGGCCATAATAATTTATCATGGAATAATTGCTGCTGTCGATCTTCACTGTCACGATGACCCATCTTCCTTTAGGATCTGGGGCCACTTTTATTATTTTTGCATGAGCTGAATTCTTAATCAAAACGGCGACCCCTTTAACATTACAATTATGGTCAGTACATGCAAACTGGTGTATCCACTTATGACCTTTAAGTATTGACTCCCATTCTTTTTGTTGCAGGTGAGTTTCTTGCAGGATTGTTATGTCACTCTTGGACTGTTTAAGAAATTGCAAGATGATTCGCCTTCGACTATCTGCTACTCTCAAGCCATTTATATTCCAACTGAGTATCCTCAAAATGTGATTATTATCTGTGTTAACCATCATCAAACTGCAGCATGCTTGCACTGTTTTCCTGCTATCTGATTGATTTTCGCATATGAGGACTTTTTTTCCCCCAATGCTCCCAACCCCATGTGCTAATGACATAATATGTACAGTGCAATCTTACCCCAGTCTTATTACTCAGGGGAGAACCCTCCCTTTGACCAACATGGGCACAGAAGTTGCCCAGCTGCTCTCGTCTCTCCAGCATTTATAGCTTGCATATGTATATGGACTTAACCTGTTTAAGATTATATCTGCGCAACAACGTTTTCCACTTCCTCTGGGTCTCTGAAAGTGTGCATTTTGTTATTCTACATTATTTTTAATGTGTTAGGAAACTTATCTGGGCGGTGGCCCCTAGGGATTTAAGCTCCTTTATGTGCTTACAAAGCTCCCACTGACGTGCTTGGGTTTCTTCAGAGCGTATGCGGAATGACCATCCATCTCTAGTATATGATTCTACTTTTAATGCTTCAGCTAGTATTTTTTCCTTAATAGAGAAAGTGTTGAAATGAATTAGTATTTTCATAAGTTTATCCCTGTTGGGATTCCACCTAAAGGGATCTCTATGAATTTGTTGGATATCATGCAGGAGGTCTAATTCCCTAGCTTCTGGTATTACTCCTTCAATCACATTTATAAAGAACCCTTTCAAATCCTCATCCTCTTTCCCCTCCGGGACATTGAGAAGTCTTAGATTATTCTTTTTCAAGTTGTTTTCTAGGATTTCAATTTTCTCTTGGAAGCCTTTTTCCTTTTCCTCACACTGCTGAATGTCCTTGTGGTTATCCGCGACTTCCCTTCTCATATCCTCTGAGGAGGTTTCCAGATTGTTAATCCTGTCATTTAGGTCTATGAGTTTCTTCTCGAGGTTCTCACAAGCATCACAAACTTTTGCCTGATTTGCTTCTCACATGGCAAATCTATTTTTAATTTCCACAGATAGTGTTTGCAATAGTCCCTCAATATTCTCCTGCCTCGGGGTTGTGCAGGTGCCCCCTCCACTACTGGAGGCACAGATGGTATAAGTTCATTTTCACCCTGACTGACAGGTAAGGTTTCAAGGGGTAAAGGATCCACCGCCAAGGCTTGATTTCTATTATCCAAAGGTAGGCTAGACATTCGCTGTAGCTCTCCGACCGTTTGCGGGTTCATGGTGTTAGAGCTACCTGAGGGGTCTAGCACCCTCGTAGCAGTAGTAGGGAAGTTCACACTCCCACTAACTTAAAAAAAAGACCTTAGTGAGGGAGTTATTTTAAGTCTAGACCCCCCCCCACTGGTGCAAAGATATTAGCGTCTCGCTTTTTTTTACAGGATTGATTAGGGGTAATTTCTTTGCGAGGTGCTACAAGTAGACTCTGGGAGCTTTAACAGAGGGAAGGTGACTGGTGGAGACGCTTTTTGCCCTAAGTCAGATTCGTTGACATCTATGCATTTATTCTTTAATGTGTACCTGTTGGTCTGTTGTGCCTTTTGCCCCCCAGGTGTAGCTAGTTGTTTCCCCTCCGAATTCCTCCTCTGTGCTAGTTTGATGTTGTGGCTTTGTTTCTCCGATATCTTCAGTTCTTTACCCATCACGGGTGCTCTTTTTGGGCTCATGTGCCAGGATAATCCAGGCTCCAACACGTCTGGTGAAGCTTGTGGTGCTTGTGCCCAAAAAATCTGTGACTGTACGTATGTGTTAGCCACACCACTTTGCCCCCGTAGCGATATTCTTGCTACAGCCCTTGGGCCCCTATTAAATTGAAGGGCAGCCAGGAACCATGGGGCCCCGTATGCCCCGGATACAGCAGGCAGCACCATACACCGCCCCTCCCGGGTATCAACAATCCCCACCACCACTGTGGCACTGTGGCAGAATCAAGGAAAGGGTTCAATGAAGCTCTGCCGAACACCCGGGAATTAAGGGGTCACCCAGAAGTGAAAATAGAGCCCCACCACCACTGCCTCCGTGTAAAAATGAAGAAAAGATGGCAAGGTAACGTTAAGCTCATGCCACTGGGTCCTACCTTCAATCATGCGCCGCCAAACGACGAGCGCCTCCAGTCTCAAGCTGCCACAGCCATAGCCGAGAGCATGAGTCAATCAAGCAGCGCAGAGCGCTGAGAGTCACGGAAGTCCCCAGAAGTCACCAGAAGTGAAACAAAGCCTCCCGACAGCTGCATGTACCGGGGCAGCCAGCCGATCCTAGCTCACCCTCCTGCGGCGCCTCCAACCGCAACCGGCCGATCCACGTCCGTGGCAGTGTCAGCGAGGCAGCAATGGAACAACGGAGCTGCCCTGGAAACACGAGAGCAAGCACAAGTGTGTTTTTTTTCTTTGGGGGTTTTCACCGCATACCCTAAATCCAAGCGGGTTTCTTAAGTAACACCCCTTAGCTTTTTATTGCATGCTATACTCGGAGTCCAATTTCAGATAGCTGGAGAGAAGCAAGCTCGCAGCCAACTCCTTAGCCGGCTTCCATGTTCCCGCCTCGAGAACAAGCTCGTATCCATTTCAAGTATCTTAGATTTTTGTTTCATACCCTGTGTACTTAGCTCCATTCCTGTCCCTGTATGTTTGTAGCTTCTCGTTCTTGGATTTCTATGTACCCAAACTCCAGTTCAGTCCTGCCCCTGTCCTTAAAATCCGGGCCAGCTTTCCTCAGAGCCTCGCTCCTCTATTCAGTGTTTCTTGCTCTATTCCCTTTTGTTCTCTCTAATGAGTGTGCTGGCATTAAGTATTACTTGAGTATTACTGTTTCTTACATTTAGACTCACCCAGTACTGTGGGTGGCTTTGCTGTGTTCCTGGAGATTGTAAAGAGTGGTGGAGGTATGGAATGGCCTTTGGCAAGACTAATCTGTGGACTGTACAACTTCCTATGGCACCCATAAGCTTTCAGGTCTAAACGTCCCAAAGTTCCATGTATGGCAGCCATCTTAGGCACCTCCTACTATATAGATTGTCCCGCCGAAGACACCACACTCACTATTCAGGAGAGAAGCAATGGAGAGGTTTGTTTTAGGAATTTCTCTGTGTCCAAGTGTCGCAACATCTGGATTCCCAGGTCCGTCCGGCCTCTGGGGCGTTAGGATGCTTGCCACTATGATTATTGCTTGCTTTAACTTTGAAAATAGAGCCTGAAGATTAAGATTTTGAGTAGATCCTCTACTTTAAGGGAAAAAGAGAGGATCAAAAACAAACCTTCCATGGAAGCAGCATTCACCAGAGAGCTACATTCCCTAGAGAGCTGCATTTGAGCCTTACAAAGAAGGCTCCTGGTCATTGTTGAAACTTAAGGATATATTATGCTCATCAGGGCTTCAAAATCCTAATAACACATTTAAAGAAATCCCTGTTGGAAAGTACGACTGAGGCTGCAAGAAAGATTGAAAGTAGATCAAGGTTTGGATTCTAAAGACTTGTAAAGAAATGAGACCCAACAACCTCTATAAATAAATGTATGCTACAGACAGTTATTAATCAACTCTTACAATCAGGGTGTTGGAACACTGCTGCCCTAATTGGGATGGTGAAGTCTGGGTCCTCTGATTTATGCTATGTTAACACTGATCAAAGTATTTAATATTGTGTTCCTAATTAGGAAAGAAGTAAAGGGGACTTGACCTTACAATTCCTCATCGCAAATTAGAAATCCTGGGGTCATCCTAAGCACTAGAGAGGCACTTCAGGTGAGTACAATATTGTCATTCTTTTACAAATTCACCTTAGAAAGGCTTTGGTGTGACTAAGCATCATCTGTTTGTTTTTTCACAGGCCTCCCTCCTCGCTATTCCCTTCCTAAAAACCCTGTCCCTTGCCGGACCACTCTAATACTCTGTGCCATAACAATGAACACAGTTTCTGGTGCCAAGAGCAGGACCAATGTAAGTGCTGAGCAGATCCAGAGCATCATAGGCTGTGATGCTTGATTAGGAAGTAGATGTCCCAGAGACCTTTCCTTATTGTGCGCCTGGTGTTGATTGTGAGGCCTTTTAGAGGGTATTACCACGGGTGTTTCCTCGTGCCATTATGTATACATCTGTGTGTAGTATTTAGTAGTGTGTGTAGTAAAATACGTTTCCTTCTTATACGAAAGAGCACTGTCGGGACAGCGATTTATTAAGTATTGTTTGTTGTGTCCTCAGTACTGAGTTTCGACGCCACAGCGCCTCCCCGAATCATCCCTGGGCAGCTCTGCTTTCTACAATTAGAATCAGGTGCCAAGAAGCAGTAGTTGGTTCCCAGTTAGGGGACTCCACAGGATGGGGACCCCAGGACACCAGTGTCGAAAGACTCCAGTTGGTACAATTTTAGCCCTGCCCCCCCCTTGTCTGCCCTGGGACTCTCCGACCTCGATTCCTGACATGCACCACACATGGTGTGTCAGGCGTTTAGCACCCCCCACCCAAGGCTTCCTTTAGCACAGACCCTAGAGGGACTCAGGGTACCACCAACAGAGAGATGGAGCTGCATGCGACACATCCAGACAGGGAGCGAGGTCTGGTGGCTCAGTGGATGGGTCTGATGCTTCAGTAAATTAATGCCTTCACTAAAGGGATCTGTGTTTGACCACTTGGTGGCAGGTTCAAATCCTGCTGGTACCTCTCAGCCTTCCCTGTTCCAGAGGTTGATAAAATGAGTACCATTGAGTTGGGTAACAATACAGCTCTCTTAACTGGGGCCAAGATACTCACAGGAGAATGTGTGCTATACAAATGCATATTATATCTTTTCCCTTGCTTGGCGTCAAAGGATCATGGATTCTCAGCGCAAACATCAAGAAGGCAGCTGAGGTCTTCCGGTCATTGTCATTGCAGGGACGCCCTGTAATACTTTTCAAGAGTTGGATCAGTCTGTGTTGGTCCTCAATCTTATGGGAGGCTTCAGAGCCCGAGTCAGCGATATGAGGGCCATGCACTGACATACGCGGGTGGTGAACGACTAGTGTGAGCGTGTGCTGTGCTGTCTCCACCGCATCTCCAAGGAATCTGCTCAATTTGACTTTGTTTATATTCAGTGGGTGTTGATTCAGTCAGTCAGTCAACAATAGCTTTATTCGGTTAATGTTAAAACCATCAAAGCATACACAAAATTTCAATGGCAAATAGTTACAATAAAAAATATATTACAAAATATATTCAGACAAACACACACTTAACAATATTTCATAAATACAAATTTGGACAAAAAATTGGCGAACAATCACATTAAAAAGAGTGTCAGCTCTGGAATTATAAAAGTATTACATTATCAACAAAAAAAAAAAGAAGATCAAAAACCCCAGTCTCCAACTGTCAAACAGACTAAAAAGTGGGGGAAGGATTCATAAAACTACATTCGATTTCTACATCTAATAGCCCCGGTAAGATAGCTGGCTACTCCGAAACAAACCAATGGAGAACCTAGCACTTGCAGATAGACCAATGCGGGCCTCACTTGCTCAAAGTGGCAGTTCTTGAAAATAGGGCAAATAAATTTCTTACGCTGCAAAATATAAAATTTACAAGAGAAAACCATATGCAGCGTATTTTGTTCTGAGGCATTATCACAAGGACAGGGCCCCAAGGTGGCCTCTTTAAAGAAACCCTTCGGGTGAGCTAAAAGCCAAGGTAGCATGCCATGTTTAAACCTTGACAAAAAAACCAGATGGAATGGATTGTTTATATAGGTCAAGTATGGCTGAATCTCACTGCCCGTACTTAACATGACAAATCTCCTAACAAACGGCTTGCCCACTTCTTCGCCTTCCCTCAGCAACCTTGCCCTACACATGAACTGGGACTTAAAAGCTTTTATTTCTAGTTTGGTCATCGCACTTGGTCTATCAAATAAATCAAAATAGCCAAATTGGATTTAATGTATCGCAGCCAAGGAATACACATGGCTTTATCATGGGCTAGACAGTCTTGAATAATGAGCTGGTTTAGGCTTGGTGGTTGCTGAGCCCAAACTCTTAACCAACCCATTAATGGGGCAACAGAAATCTGATCAGTTAAATACCCAGCCCCCAAATCTTCATGAATATTAAAAATTGGTGTTGATTCTCTTTCCGACATTCCATGTTCATTTGAAATGTATGGAGTAACGTGGGCTTCCATTTCTGCAGAAACAAACTACACTAGGCATGCCTGGATGCTGAAAAGGGGGTGCACCTTTATACCCGGTGTTGTTTGGAGAGCTTGACCAGGCCTGAATTGCATGTAAGCCTTTGTCTGCATTACAAGGAAGTTATCCTGAAAGCTGATATTCTCGTTATATAGTGCGAATGTGTTTGACATTTATAGAAAATGGGGTCAGCTCCAAATTTCCTTCTATATTAACATGTAGCTGATAATCATAATGCCCTCACCAGGAAAAGCCTCCTTTATCCTTTCATGTACCCAGTCATCCATCCGTTCCTCAATGCTTTTATCTCGGGATGCACTCACCCAGTCATCCATTAATGCACTCCTCCATCATGGACTTAGTGATTCACTCATTCTAACAATGTTTCATTCACCCACCTACACACATAAATATGCTTGTCCTTGAAGAAACACTATTGGTATAGAGAGGCAGACCTTTGCCAATTCCTGTTCTGCCCTGGATCAATTCTTCTCTGCCCAAATTTCTTTTATTTTAAGAAATCCACTGGAGGCTCTGGTTCTTTCGTCCTAATTCAAATGTGCCTTGCTTCATAGCAACATATTTTTCTACAGAGATGTTATGCCTGTGGCTTTTGATGCCTTCCTATAGCTCTATATAGGGTTTACTCACGTTGTGTTTCAAACGTGAATTACAGAGGGGCTTCTTTAAGAAGTCTCTCTTTTCTTGGCCTCGCCAGGAAAGAGGTAAATAACACTAAGGCCCAGGGCCCAGAGTAGATTTGTTCACACAATGCAACACAGCAAGACACTTTGCTGCGCTGCCTGAAATGGAGAGGGTAGAGTTGCACCATATCTTTCAAGATATGCCACTTTTCTGTCCTCGCCTTCTGCTGGCACACTTAGCGCAGAATAGTGCCAATGCAGGCACCCTTGCGCCATGGGCAATGGTGTCTACAATAGAGGCAGGGTTGTTTTTGTGCGTAGGGACAACTTCCTGCACGAAAACAATACTTAGAGGTTTTTTCCTCCTTCTAAGTGTGCTGGAGAGTGCACAAAGGAAAGGAAACCACAAAGAGAAATATAGATATTTCCCTTGCGCCTCTATTGGGAATGCATAGAATGCTGATGCATTCCCAGGTATACCAGTATTGGTAAATCTGTGAATGCCTCTGAATGCATGGGTTGATGCATAGGAACACCCATGCTCCTCCCATTTAACTCCTTCCCTGTACAGTGTAATGCAAGGCATCGACTTGCACTGCCTTGTGTTACACCAGATTTACCAAGCTACGCAAGGTGGCTTTCGTTGGCATGGTAAATCTCATTCTAGGTTTTGCATTATTCTGCGTTGCTTTGGGTGGTGCAAGTGTTACACAAAACCTTGATAAGTCTGGACCTAGGTACCTCCCAACCATTGGCAACTAGGCAGGTTAGTATATCAGATTGCCCCCAGGACCATAGGCTAAGGAAACAGTATTTGGGCAATGTTGGTTTGACCAGTTCACCAAAACTACGTGCCACTGCCCAGCTGGGTCCAAAGACATTGAAAAAACCTTCTTTGACTTGAGAAGAAAATCAAACTGCATTGGTGATGGCACACCAGGAGATCAACAACACACAAAAAACACCACCAGAGAAATGCACTTTTGCTGATTCAGACGCTAAAGCAAGCAGCACATATTTCTGCTTGGCAAAATTGCATTATTCTATACTATCACATACAGTTAAAAATGTTTTTTTTTAAAAAGCATTCAAAAGTCAATAGATTGGACATTGGTCAAGAAATGAAAAACCAATTTGGCCACCTAAACATGGTCACTACATTGCTGGCATTGAAAATGTTAAACACATTTGTTGATATGGTTGTTTTACTATTTTTATATAAAAGTCTATCAGATACATTTTATTATTGTCGTTTTTGTTGTTCTTCTTCTTGTGTAGTGGTTATTTGTATAGGAGCACAAATGAATCTCCAGCCAACCAAGCACTCAATTTGATTCATGGCTTTTTTGTTCAGGAAGTACTTGCTGGGTGCATACTTTAGCCTGTCATAAAGGACAGCGCCATTCACTGATTGCCCTTGCACATTCATTTGTTATACTTTGTTTTTGTGATGAAATATTGGATATATGGCTTTTTTGTTCAAAGTAAAGATTTGCACGCAGATAGACATTTTTAAAAAAGCAACAAGAATACTTGCCCTTTGTCAAAAGTAACTACTATGCAATATTTTACTTTATACGCCTTTTACATTTCCCAATTACACCACAAACATCATCTTCTGACTCCTTATCATAATACTTTACCTTTATAATATAGCTTAACTCTGCTAAAGCAGTCTGTTCAGCAAGAGGTTTATGTCCAGATTCCATATTGTGGTAACCCATGATGTTGCTTCATCATGGGTTTTTTTCTAGGACATCTGGGGCCAACACAAAGTCATTTGACTATTGTCAAATACTTCCCTTAACAAAAATCAAAACCTTCTGACGTTGTTTTTTTTTTTTTTTTTTTTTTTGAAACCGTTTATTGCAGTTCGTAAAAGTTACAAGTATGGGCCTACAACCATCCGGCCGGCCGCTAGAATGACAAAAACATATTGCACACATACAGTAAAAGTCTCTAGGCAGTGTAGAGCAGTGAAAACAGGAGTAATCAATGGTGCAGGCCACACAGCTCCAAGCCCACAGTACGGTTCCCTTTTCTTGAAACAAAACAACACCAAAAAACCACACCCGCAAGGCAACCCGCGATCCAAAATAACAGCACGTGCTCCATAAGTGGGGGATCCAAACCAGCAGCAGAACTCTGGAGAGGGGAATGGGAATAGATCAGGGACTGGGGGACCGCGCGCCCGCGGCTGAGGGAGGGGGGCCGTCTAGGGAGACGGAGCAGGCGAGGCAGCCGGTAGCAGTGGTGGCTCACAAATACCCCCGCGGTAGGCGTTCCAGGGGCCCCAGATTTTCACCCACGCCCCAGGCTTACCTCTCGCCACATACACCACCTTTTCACGAAACATACACCAATCCATATGCTCTTTCCAGTCCGACACCGCCGGGGGCCTCTGGGATCCCCACAATTGAGCAATGTCGCGCTTGGCTATCATGTATCCCAGAGTCACCCACCGCGTCTGCGGGACCGAATAGTCATTCGGTTCCCATACATTCAGCAAGCATCTCCTCGCTTCAGGCAGCAGCGCAACACGCGTCACCACACGCAGGACCTCATGCACACCTCGCCAGAATCGCTCCACCTTCGGGCACTCCCACAGTATATGCATGAAAGTCGCCAACGCACCACAGCCACGCTTACACATTCCGTCACCAGCAAAGCCCATACGCAGAAGCCTTGGCCCCGTCACGTAAACCCGGTGAAGGATCTTGAGCTGGACGAAACGAAGGCGAGCCGGGATGGCCACCTCTTTCGGAGAGGCCACCGCGGAAATCCAATCCTCATCGTCCAGCTCCAGCCCGTCGGCAACCCAAGCCTCGCGGAGACTAGTCAGCAGGCACGATCTATCGTTGATCAGTTTTTTGTATATGAGGGAGATCGTGCTGTCCGGGACATGGCCATCTAGGACTCTGTCCTCCAGGGGGGAAGACTCCGGAATGGATGCGACATCCGGGAAGACGGAGCCCAGCGCATGGCGAACCTGTAGGTACCGAAAGTACTCACTGCCCTGCAGCTGGAACTCCGCCTGCAGCGTCTCAAAAGTTTTGAATCCCCCCCTCGTCCAGAGATCTCCCACCGTGCTGATTCCGATCGTGTCCCACTTCTCGAAGCCCTTCGACGTCCACAGGGAGCCCAACCTCTCAGACGCATACAGCGGTGACGCCCGGGTCAAACGGTCCTTCCACCCCATAGCTGCATTAGCCGCGTGCCAGACACGCACCATGACACGCGTCGGTCCCGTCAAACGGGAGTCGGGCGCGCCAGCGTAGAGCGCTCGATTGTAATCGCCACCGGGCAGGAGCATCTTATCCATCTCGAATGCCGGGTTCAAGGCGGGCCCGTAAAGGCCATGATTAATTGCAGCTAGTTGGGAGGCCCAGTAATACCGTTTAATGTCAGGGAGGGCGACCCCCCCATCGTACCACGGGAGCGTCAATTTAGCCAGAGCAATGCGCGGCCTCCCGTCCCAGAACAGGCGCCGCTGGAGGCCCTCCACCTCACGGAAATAGCGTGCCGGGACCAAGTCCATAGTATTCTGGAGGGCGTAGAGGAAGCGTGGCAGGGACATCATTTTAAACAAGGCCGCTCGGCCGAGCGGCGAGAGCGGCAGACGCCGCCAGCGCACCACGTCCTCCCTCAAACGCCGGAGGGGGGGTAACAAATTCCGCTCGTAGCGGGCCTCCGGGTCAAGAGTGATATAGATACCCAGGTACCGAAAACCTTGGGAGGCAATCTGGATCGGACAGTCCCGTGGTAGGGCCGGAGCCTCCCCGGAAAGCACATATACACAGGATTTCGCCCAGTTGATGACCAGGCCTGAGTTGCGACCGAATGAACGCAAAACATCAACCAGGACGATCAGTGATTTACGCGGGGAGGCGAGATACAGAAGGATATCGTCAGCATAGAGGGACACACGGTCCTCATGCTCGGGGGTCCAGCGGAGACCACGGATAGAAGGGTGCCACCGCAGCCACTCCGCCAGGGGCTCCAGGGCCAGGGCAAACAGGAGAGGCGACAGGGGACAGCCCTGTCGCGTACCCCTCCCCAGCGCGAATGGGGCCGAGACTCGCCCATTCACTACCACCTGCGCCAATGGGCCCGAATATAGCAATTTGACCCAGCTAATGAAACCCGGGCCAAACCCGAATTTTGCCAGCATCGCCCAGATGTATGGCCATTCAAGCGTATCAAACGCCATGGTGGCGTCCAAGGACGCCAAGATGGCCGGCTCCCGCACAAATGGGACACGCGCGAGCACCCCGTGCAAGCGCCGCAGATTGAGCGCCGTGTTGCGGTGCGGTATAAAGCCAGATTGGTCTTGGTGGACCAAATCGCCCACCACGCCAACCAACCTGTTGGCCAACACCTTGGCGAGGATTTTGGGCTCCGCGTTCAAAAGCGAAATCGGCCTATAGGATGTGACCCGTTCACGGGGCCTCCCCTCCTTGTGGATCACCACAATTGTGGCTAGACGCTGGTCCGGCGGGAGGGAACCCCGCGAGTGGGCCGCCAGGAACATCGCGCGCAGGTGGGGCGCCAACACATCCGGGCGTAGCTTGTAGAGCTCGATGGGAATACCATTGGGGCCCATGGCCTTGCCGGATGCAACCGAGCGAATAGCCAAGGCAATTTCGTCCGAGGTGGGAGGGGCGTCCAGCGAATCCCTGTCCTCCACCGTTAGGGAGGGCAGTGCGATGTCCCGAAGCAGGGCATGGGAGTCTGCCTCCGAGCAGGGGGAAACCGGGGAGTAGACTTCGCGGAAATAATCCGCGAAGCAGGAGACAATGGCTTCCGGCTCAGTGACACACGCACCATCAACACTCTCAATCAAAGGCACCACACGGCTCGCTCTCTCCCTCTTATCCAACCACGCAATCAATTTGCCAGCCTTATCACCCACATCATACAATCGCCCCTGCTGCTCTCTACTGAGGCCCCTGGCCGCCTCCGTGACGAGGGCCCGATAGGCCGCCTGCTTTAGGTGTAGAACATGCAACTTGTCGTCTGTTACCCCGCTTCCCAGGTCACCCTCCAGGTCTGCAATCTCGGCCTCTACCCGGGTCACCTCCTCCCGCTCGCGCCGCCGGGCATGGGAGATAAAGGAGAGGGCCTCCCCTCTAAGGACTACCTTGAAAGCCTCCCACAGGGAGATGGCCGAAGAGACCGACCCCACATTCTCATCGAAATATCGCTGTAGGGATTTGATCAAATCAGCACGAATGGTGGGGTCGCGCAAATACCATGCATTGATTGGGGCCACCCTGCCATCCCCCCTCGGGAAGACATCGAGATGCAACAACAATGGGGAGTGGTCTGAGATACCCCGCGCTAGATGGCGCACCTCCCCCACCCTCCCTGCGTGGGCCGCCGGGACAAGGATGTAATCAAGCCGCGAGAGGCTACCATGGGCACCCGAGTGGAAGGTGTACTGTCGCAATGCAGGATGCTTTAATCGCCAGCAATCCACCAGGCCCAGCGTGTCCAGAAGGCCGGGCAGCCACGCCTGCGCCCGGGGGAGGTCCCTAGGGGGATGGCGATCCATAGACCCAGAGGCTACCGCATTAAAATCCCCTCCAACCACCAGCAGGCCACTCGGAAGGTCCAGAAGGAGGCGCCCCAGGTCCGCAAATGTGGTGGCTTGTAACCCAGGCGGGACGTACACTGATATAAAGATAAACACTCTACCCTCCATTCTTCCCACCAGAACCGTGAAACGTCCCCTCTCATCATGGCGCACCTCATCAATCTCCAACGGGAGCGAGTTCTTGATCATAATACCCACCCCCCGCGAGCCCGAGGTGAAGCCAGAATGGGCCGCCAAACGATATCCCCGCCGGTTCATTGCATGAAAGGAGTTACCTATGAGGTGCGTCTCCTGCAGGAAGACAACATCTGGTGAAATACGTTTTAAGTACTGCAGGACCACACCACGCTTAATCCTATCCCCCAGGCCGTTAACATTCCATGACAACACAGCCAAATCCCTACCCCCCATCATACGTCGACACAATCGGTCGTCCCCCATCGAGCATCCTAAAAACAACAACATAGTAGCGGGTTTGCCCTGCGGTGCTAACAAACAACACACCCCCCCCACCCCCCGGTCCCAACAAAACTCCCCCCTCCCTGCACCCCTGCATGAGCCCAGACAGCCCCCCCAAAGTGCAGTGTGCCTGTCGCCCCATAGCTAAAATACTAACTAGTCCCCCAGAGGAGGAGGGAAGCCCCCAACAGACCCCGCACGACCTCCATAGGAGGGGAAAATACGCAATCAATAAATGGTGAAGGAACAACGTCCAGAGCACGGCCTATGCAGTCACCCCTCAATTCTGCTCCGGCGGGCCCTCCTCGCCAGCCGCGTCCCTCCCGCCCCCCCGGCCCCGATCTCCAGGCAGAGTGTCCAGCCAGTCCCCAGCCGCCTCGGGCCGGTCGAAGAAGTGCGTGCGACCATCCACCTCTACCCTCAGCTTAGCTGGAAAGAGCATTGAGTACTTGAGGTTCAGGTCCCTTAGGCGACGTTTAACACCAAGAAAGCTCTGCCGCTGCTTCTGGACCGCCGGGGTAAAGTCTGGGTAGAAATGTACCTCCATGTTGTCAAGCTTGACCGGTCCCTGTTGTCTGGAGGTCTGGAGGATAGCATCTCTGTCCCGGAAATTAAAAATCCGGGCAATGAGAGGCCGCGGCGGGGCACCAGTCTTAGGTCTGCCCCCGGGGACCCGGTGAGCACGCTCCACCGCAAATAGCTTACTCAGCCCCCGGGGCTGGAGATGGGTCAGGATCAACTCTTCCACGAAGAGATCCGCCGCCTCCGCCTCTCGTCCCTCCGGCACCCCCACAATACGGACATTATTCCTCCGGGCCCGACCCTCGGAGTCCTCCAGTCGCCGGTCCATCAGGGCGCTCGCCTGGCCAAGCCGGCGCACCTCCTTCTGGAGGGCCACCACGTCTGTCGTGAGGCTCGTTGTGGTGTGGGCCAGGGAGTCGACTCGGTCGTTTGTTTTGGACAAGTCTGCCCTCACAAGGCTCACATCCACCAGGACCGAGTCTATTTTTTGCGCTAAGGTGTCGAAACGCTGGTCCACCGAGGCCTTCATCTCTGCGATGGCGCCCATGACGTCCCGGAGGGTCAGATCCACCGGATGAGCGGATGCCTCCGTCGGGCCCACCGGGGATGCACGCGATGTCTCCGGAGAACCCTTCTGGAGCGTGTAGCGGTCCATACTGTTGGCCTGGTGCGCCGTGCCACGGCGGGTCGTCTTCACCTTCGCCCGGTCGCCATCTTGTTTGGTGGACATGCTGGCTCCTCCACCGTCGTGCCAAGCACCCCAAACGGGCCGCTATACCAAGTCACGGGTGCCAGGGGGGGGGCAGGGGCGACCACCGAACCGCGGGTCAACCCACCGCCGGCGGGTCAGCCGGGCTCCTGGACAAGGCCACACCACCACACCCCGCTCCGCAGTCCGACCCCGCTTGAGAGCTAGGAGGGCGCGAAAGCGAAAGCGAAAGTGTGGGGTACGCCAGTCGCCCGGCCCCGTTCGCCGCTGTTATTCACTTTGTCCCCGGATCGCCCCACTACTCCAATCCGGGGGGCCGGCGAGGAGAAGGCCACAACCTTCGATCGATGCTCCCACCGGCGTCCGGGGTCCGATTCGAGCCCAAAAAACGGGTGGCGCCTCAGCTCCGGTTCCCCAACACAGTCCCCTTAACAAGGACAGGATATCGCCAGGATTAATTCAGGAGGTCGCGGAGGTCCTCGGGAGCCTCGCACCTACGCGGCCATCTTGGTTGCGCGCTAGGCTCCTCCTCCCCCCTTCTGACGTTGTTAATGCTATTTTATTGGACTATATATATCACTTGAAAATTGGATTATTAATGACATAGAGGAAAGGCAGTATTCACTTTGAATCACTGTAACATTAAGCCGTGTTTAAACACACAAGGATGAATAACAAAGGATGAAGAATAAAAAGACCAAAGTAAAGTATCGCCAACCAGCCCTGACACTGAAGTGCACTTCTTTTAGGTGAATGCCATTGATGGGTCCAGTTTCCTTTTGTCAATGTACTCTGGAATCTCCGGTCAATGGACCATTTGTACCTGCTTAGAAGTGTAGAGGGGAGAAATAACTTGTCGAATCAGGCTCACAAACACAATAGCTCATGACTCCGAAGAATCACAGACTCCAGGTTCTAGGTTACTTGGTTTATTACAAAGCCCAAAATAACTGAACATACAAGCACCTCAAGACGAGGTTGTAAAAATAAATCGGAACTAATAAAAAGCCAAACCTACGGGTGAAATTCAATCTCTGGAGCATGAAAAGAATGACACATTCCAAAACCAGAACACAGGCAATGAGTACCTCATGTCAAGATTAGTCTTCATGGGGGGTTTGCAAGTAAAAAACATTAGTCTGTCCCTACACTACTACTAACGTGACGTCCCTACTTAACATTCACCAGGCAAGTTCAGCGAGTGAAGTCTTCCTGAGAAGTCCACTCACTTTGTATGGGTCAAGTAGCATAAAGCTACAGAACTCATTCTAAGATGCTCCTTCTCTTCCCATCAATCTCCTCTCTTAACTCAACCACTCAACTCACTGTCCCTAATTCCAACAACAAAATCATAAGACACGCCCATTACACATCATGCGATCGCCTCATCCATCTGAACACCTCCTCATAGGTGATTTTCCATTTAGTTTTGATACTCCCAGACTCTGGCTTGATGACCTTGATTCCAAGCCTTCTCCAGTGAGGAAGAACACTGTCTCATATTATCAGCACTCCTTGTACAAATGTATCCTCTCCTCCCTCAGCCTAACTCCTAAAACAAAAATGTTATTCTAACTAACAACGCTGAATTTTTCCACCTGCAACAGAAACATGAGAAAGAAAAAGATTCAACATACACATGAACATTACCAACAAACTCATTTGTGAGAGCCAGGGAAATATACATGAGGCCTACTGAAAATCGGCTAACATAAGAATCACCATGGAATTTTCACTAAACATGCATATGCACAAATCTTGATATGGTGCACATTAAATCAATCCATTACATTTCAGTAAATGAACTTCATTAGTCAGTTATAAATGAATACTAGGATTTTCATCACGTAGAACTCAATTACCATGTTAATTTCTTCACGTTACACGAAATATTTCTATCACTTCACCTTTACACGTTATTACATTTCACATTCTAAAGACCAAATGTTATCACGACAAAAGAATAAGTGCAGGTGCAGACTACTCGTGATTATGATGCACCCCTACAGATGAAAGAGCTCAATCGCACTCTATCACCATCACGCAAATTTCAATAGAGCCATTATATGAGATTGACTGACCCACTGCACCACGTGGTATGCTGTGGTAGGCAGAACCACATTGTGAATGACAGAAGAAGAGAACATTGGATGAAGAGGGCTGACCTAAACCGCTTCTATGTATGTACGCATTTGTTATTTATTAATTTTTGTGATAACACGTGGCTGACAAAACTAATAAACCTGCCTCTAACCAGACCTAAAATATAAATTCTCCACATTCTGTGTCTAAAGCCATGAAAGAAGGCAAAATGAGCCATAAAATCCCTTTATAAAGCAAATGGCCAACATGTCATTGCAAGCTAGCAATATTGGGCTGACGTTTTAATATGAACAGTTTGAAAAATCACATAATAACATTCTTTTCGACAAGTTTCATCTCCTGCAGAGAAATCACGGTCATTTGTCACTTCCAACAAAGGTATTACATTCGGTGGATCAATTTAGCACAAATAAAATCAGTTATATCTATCGTTCAAGTAGACAATTTCACCAAGAGAATGTCACCACGGTGTAGCCATTATACTCACAGCTAAGTGACGCTGTCACATTTGAAAAAAATGTGTTAATTTCGTGGAAACTCTGAGTGGGTGAACAAAATAAAAGTGATGGAAAGATGATGAGAGGAAATGTTGCTCTTTTAAAAGATATAGTGGAATGAAGGAAACTAAAATGCACGTCAAAAGATTCTCAAAGCAATCAACATGTTATAAAAGAAAGTCAATGCCCCTGCTTCTTTAGAAAATGGTATTATAATCTTTCCTCCTGAAAAAAATAGGCAAATGATAAAAGCTCACAAAGAAACATTCGGGTGGGCAGGGACAGCAGCAATTGCTAACCTTATGGTCCTGCATGCAAGTCCTGCCACCTGCACGTGTTTCACCCCAGTGATTTGTTTACGCTTACCACCGATCTTTTAATGCTAAATAATCTATCAGCTTTTCATAATTTCCAATTTCAAAACACTGAAGCTTCAATTTTTCAATAATAAGTTCTCATAAACATCTGCACAATAGAACATCAACACAGTCAATGTTGTGTCACGTCACTTCCTGTGCTGCCTTTCCTCAGGCAGGAGGTGTGTCAGAAGATGTGTGAAGTCACTTCCTCCCTCAGTAAACGGGGATAGAGGGAGAAACGGTCCTGGACCCCGTTTTTGATGGTCGATGGCTACTGTCTCTGTCTCCAGCAGGGGTACATTTATGGCAGCAGGCCTCCTAGAAGGCAAAGATGGAGAAAGAAAGAGCAAGAGAGAGACATGAAAGAATGCAGTAGGAGGGAGAGAGGGCTGGGAGAACATTTAAGCAGGGCTGGTTTGAATATTTTTGCCAAGGCGTTTTCTTTGGTCCTAATCCAACCCAGATAATAGGGTACAGTAGTTTGTTGCAATATTTTTGAGATGCAACTAAAAGTGAATAAACTTAGGGCTGGATTTTCTAAAAAGGCATGCAATGCAGCGCAGCCCCCAAACAGGCTGCACTGTGTTGCTTAACAGGGAGGGAGCAGGAGAGTGCCATATCTACAGAGATATGCCTCTCCCCTTTCCCTAGCGCCGGCGCTGATTTCAGCTGCTGTGCGCCAGGCACACCCTTAGCACCGTATCCCTTAGGTGCGTGCCTGAATCTAGCATAGGTTTTGCACAGGAAGGGTACACTTCCTGTACAAAATACTATGCCTAAACGAGTTCAAATACTTTTACCACGTATGTGTGCAAAGTAGGAACATAAACATTTCTCCTCTTAACGCCTCCTTTCAGATGGCATTAACTTTTGGCGCTAAACCCTGTCTACAATTGTTTTTAGATGGGGGTTTGCGTCAAAGAGCATGGGTGTTTCATGTAAACGCCCATGTAACGCCCCCTTGGTGCTAAGTACCGCAAAGCAGTATTACTTGTAGGGTACTTTCCAACATGTGCAAAATGTTTGAAAATCTACCCCTTAGTCTGTTAAATCATGTGCATTCAGCTGTCATGCAACTTTGCTGATAAACACTTCTATAGGATCGGACGTGTCTGTGAAATGGCATGCACAGTTAAGATATTGTACTACATAATAATGCAGGCCATTGGTCGCCTTATATAACTCATTAGCACATATTACTAACAGCTTTTAGCTGGCTATCTAGCTCAGATAGCTCAATACAGCTCTTGATGCTGAGATCCATGTAGGATGCAGGTTCAAAGTAAACTCATTCTGGCATCCCTCTCACATCGGTTGGATGGGTCCCAGCATCCATTGGGAAACCAAAAGGCCACTGGAGGTTTGCAGCAGAGGAGACTTAATTATGTGTCACGAAAAGGCAAATTATGAATCATAATCTGTGGTAGGATTATTTTGCTATTTTGTCATTTTCACACACATTAATACTGTTTGTTCCAATTGGTACCAGTTTAACACCGGAAACAGCAATCAGCAACTCAAAGGTCATCAGATGGCCTTTTCAAAGGCTCTGTCACTGAGTGGCTCCACCTGCTGTGCTTTTTCCAGGACGTTTGATCCATTTGAGCCAGAAAAACATTTCGTGTTGAAATCTGAAAATTATGCAGTGGGCGATGGATTATGTGACAAATTCAGTAAATCCATAATTATGCAGAAAAGCCAAATTTGCATAATGCCAATTGTCCTGGATAATAAAGGGTACGTATAAAATTGTTCTATGTGAAGTGCTTTCGATAAATGTGCTGCATAGAAACAGACTATTATTGTTTTATTCTTTTTGAGTCAAACACATTCAAAGAAACATCCTAAACGTCACAGCCGTATACTGAATAAATTCAATAATAGTTTCCACGTTGCCTTACGATTATTTCTTATCTAAAATAGGTAATGCCGTTAGGACACTCCATTTTCTTTTTTTATAAGGTCTTCATAGCATAGTAGAAACTTGATGGGGAAGCGTTGCACTACTGTATACCCTAGAGTGTCTGCTTAAACATACAACCTCGGGTAACCAACTAGGCGTCCTTATGTGAAAGAAAGCTGCCATAGGCTGTTAGAAAAAAACACCAGTGGTGTGCGAAATTTATTTAATTTACTTTTCTATAAATAACCAAAATTACGGCACAATTGTGCAAAACTACTTATAATTATGTGTAGTGCAAATCTCATTTTACTTTATACATAATCATGAAATGTGTGAAACAAGCAGGCATTTAAAAATAAAGCACTTCAAACAGTAGCCAATCCCCTTCTGTTGTTCCCATGTGTTTGTGATAAATATTAACAAAAAATTGCACGTTAGTGGTAACATTTTACAGCTGAAGGGCCTATTATTCTGTGTAATTGAGAAATTTTGGATAACAAGCTTAATGTGAAATTTCTGAAATTCCGTGAATTACGGCAGCATAATTTACATTTCGCTCAGGCCTAAAATAAACCATCACCAGGAAAAGAATATAAGTGAGTCAGTGATCAGACACTGCTGATTGCTTCATGTTAAGAAAAAAATCTAAAATGGTAGCTGTTATAAAAAAATCTTTCCAGCGTCACGCATTAATTAGCATCACTTTTCTGGTTGCTGAACGTATTATGTTTTGCAAAACCTTGTTGTAGATTAGAAAAAAACGATCAGTACCAAATTAAATATTGCTGTGTTGCCAACATAGCTTAATTGTTATTTCGTCAAAAGAAAGGCAAAAATATTCTTGTCCTCAAAGAAGTTCGCATTCAATGTGAGAAAAAAATATGTATGTGGCCTATGTCTTTTACCATACATCTGGGTCATCTGTGCATTTACACATCGACAGTTTTTTGTTTTTGTGTGAAATGTAGTAGGTATGGAGTATAATCATTAGCAGCTGACGATGATATGACGTGTTGGTGAAGGTGGTATTAGAAAGCACCTCCAGATATTGTCACCAATTGATGTTTTCCTTTCTCTATTGCATAGACAGATGTTCTTGCTAATGAGTAGCTTAATTTGACAATTTGCTATGTAATAGAGAAATCATATATCATATATCAATACTTTATTTCATTTTCCAGATAATATCATAAAAGACATAAGACAAAAGGAGAATTTAAAAATTGTGGGCCTGACTTGAGAAAAATTCATTGGCTTTAAAATTGGAAGTAGAAACTTACACCGCAAATCATTATATTTTGGACAAAACATAGTGACATGTAAAGTATCAATAATCGTTATATTATCACAGTCACAGCGGGACAGGTCCGAGTACGAGAAACAACTGTAATTAGAAGGGATAAGGTGAGGAAATAGGTTCAACCTGAAATAGGTCAGCAGACGATGTTGATGTTGTGTCATATTCTGGGTTAAATATGGTTCTGTTACTTACTGACAGTTTGTTCTGAAATTGCATGCCGCCTAGAATGTTTTGCTAATGCTCAATCCTCGCGCTCTGACACCCACTTTTCTCTAAGCTCTATTACTGCCTTTTTGCCCACAGAATGGGTTAACGCAGAGGGATTAGCAAATAGATCAGATCTCCCCAAGGCCCGCAAGTTACCAGCCACATACGCCAACCACGGAATCATGAAGGGTTTTTCCAACTTTAAACAGTCTTGCAGAATTAAACTGCAAAAACTAAGTTCTTATTTTCACCAAATCAAGTTCCAGAGCTTTAAATGGCCAAGGCGTAGCTAGTCGATGAGAAAGTGTATAACTAATTCCTTGTGGACAAATTTGGCTGGGACCCCTAAAAGCCTTCTCAGAAATTCGTTTTCAGCTACTTAAAGAGGGGTAACCCGACCATACCCCCAGATTCCACTACCGCAGCTCACTAAAGGGATGCACTTGAACGTTAAATTTGCAGGACTGACTGAATGTCAATGTGTCTTAATCGACGAGAGAAATCTTTGATACTAAATGTCACTCTGTTAAAGGCCAAAACATTCTGGGGTATAAGTGAGTGCCACTTTAGCTCTGAGTCTAGAAGAATCCCCAAATACTAGTTTTCTACCTGACTGATATATTGGCCTCTAACTACGTATTTCATCATTTTAAGTGTTAGAGGGGCCAAGTTTCATGACATGGGACTTAGAAAAGTTTGTCGACAAATCAAGGCTATCCATGAAATTAATAAAAAGGGTGAGAAGTTTTTGCAAGCTATTAGCGGTACGTGCAATTAAAACAGTATCATACGCGTAGAGCAAGGCGGGAATAAGTCGTCCTCCTGCCCTGGGGACGTCAAACCCTGGTATTAATAACGCTTGCGCTAAATGATTAATATAAAAAATAAAATTAAAAGGAGCTAAGATACAGCCTTGTTGCACCCCTCGGTGCAATTTAAAGTGCTCAGTTCATTCTCCATTAGGACCAAACCTGACACTAGCTAAGAGGTCAGTGTGCTAGTCACACAGGAATCTGATTAAACCAGGGTCTACGCCCATCTGTTCCATCAGGGACCAGAGCTTAGAGCGATTAACTGTGTCAAGGGCAGAGCTGAGGTACATGAAGGCCAGATGGACTGCCCCCTTTTTAACCTTAGTGTACTTGCATATTAATAAATAAAGGTTAAAAGTTTGCTCAATAGTCCCCCGTCCAGGGCGAAATCCGTATTGTAGGTCAGTTAGAAAGCCTCTTTCCTCAGCCCATTCAGCTACTCGGTTTAATAAAATCTGACCAATCATTTTCACCTGTGAATCAATGAGGGAAATGGGCTTAAAACATGCTGGATTTTATCTATTGCCCTTTTTGAAAACCGGGACTATTATCGAGTTGAACTAGGTGGGTGGAAGAGGGCCGATAGCTGCAGCATTTAGATGTAATGTGAATAGCAGTGCCCATAAGTCAATGGAGTTTTTAAATAGGTCCCCTGGGACCCCATCAGGCCTTGGAGCCTTATTAGATGGCAGTTGCGAGAAAAGGCTCTGACCTCAGATAATTTAAAAATGATGTGATCCTCTGTCTGATGGCCTATTAATGGGATCGGCACTTCATCTAGATTATAGGTAGCCGAAAAATATTCAATCCAGGCCTGAGGGGGATGGTACAAGCCTGATTGGAGAGTTGATCATTACTAAAAAGGGGGGAATTAACGATATTCCAAAAAGCAGAGCTATCGCGTTGCCTACTGGCAATTTGTAATTTTTCCCAAGTCTCCTTTTTTGGGGGGGCCTTGGGTTCCTTACAAGCCAATCAAAAGGCTACCCTGGCCTTCCTCATCTCTGCTTGATGACGTGGCTTTGCCTTCAAGATGTTCCAAAGCTCCCTATGGGATTTGGAGCACCAATTATGAAACTATTTTTCTGTATACTTTCCCCTAGATATAGCTGAATTGTAAAGAGCATATTGAATAAACCTGCTAATGTTAACAAATGATGCATGAATGTTATGTGGTAGCTCATCATCGGACAAACATACAGAAATCTTTCTGACACGAGGAGATCAATCTTTGGGTAAAAAACTCTGAGACAACAGAAGGCCCACCTCAACCTACGTCCCTGATCCGCCAGGGTCAAGGGTTCCTTATATGAGGATATTGTCCCTGATGATTTGTTATGCCAGAGAAACAGTGCTCCTTTTTGTAGTATATGTTGATGAATAAATTACATTGATGAAGGCAGATGATGGTTTAGAAATTGCCTGCTTAGTTTGTAAATCTTGTAAAACTGTCATATGCTAATTAGGTTCTTGTTTAAGCTCATTCTACTGTTTAATTTGACCTTGCACTGTAAATATACAAAATGTAGATTTTTTACAGACTGATGGGCAAAAAGTCTGGTTTTTATGAAAGACACGGAGGCAAAAATTATGCAAATCTCCTTTATTGCCAGCTCACAGAAGCAACGATTGAAGAATCTAGAACTTCAATAACATTCCAATCACTTATAAAATTCTCCAACATGCAGCATTCTCTCTTCTTTGTTGGCATTGAGAACAGGATAACTTCTAATATTTTTAATTTCCAAATGAGAGGGTTTTTCTCAGTAAAATGTTTCTATTCTGAAAAATAAGATTGAAATACAATCAGTAACTTTTACTTCACCAAGGAGGGTATTTTGTGGATGGATAATCTTAGCCTCCCTGTATTTATTTAAATCCAGATTTTCTGCCCTTCAGGCTGTGAAAAATCTGAATGTTATTGCATGACAGAGGCTAACAGTATGCATGTTTAAAGTGATTTTAACACATTATCAATAGCGCCTGTAAGAGGTCTAAAATACCAGCTTTTAAACAGTGTCATTAGACCAATCCGCAGCTCTAATGATATCTTGAAGGCCTCAACCTAGGAAGAAAGCTTTGGAGGCTGAGGCACCCCTTAAGGGAATGTGCACCAAACATAGTAGTGTCTATACCTGCTTCATTCATTACCTCCTTGACCCATATCGCTACGGTGGGAGAGGAACCTGCTTTATGAAGTGGTCTATGGGATAAAATAATTTCATCTGTATTTCCTTTCAAACTCGCATTCCTTCTCTCATACTCCAGCAAGCATTTTACCATGCAAAGTCTTTCATTCTAAGTAAAAAAAGGGTAGAATACAGAGATTGACATTGTCTTGGTTCGTCTTTTTAAATAGGAACGAACCCCTTTGGGTTGTTAGGCCCTGCTGCTGATGTCTAAGGCCTTTATTGCTGAGGTCTGTCCCAAAGATACCAGGCAGAGTAAAACGGTGAGTTTGTAGAATATACATTTTAGGGATAAGCTAGAATTTTCACTCCAACTTACTAGGACCTGTAGAACATCTCTTATGTCCCATAAGGCAGAGTATTTTGCAGAAGGTGGGTTTTACATCCGCATACTTTGCATAATTATTTGGGTTAGTATGTTTCGTCACACGGAGACGCCATCTACAAGACAGTGACCTGCTGCAATAGCCGACTTGTAAAAATTGACTGTTCTATAAGAGAGTCCTGATGTGAATAATTCGGACAATAAATTGACAACATGTTCTAAATTAGTTCAAACTGGATTGTAATTCTGTCGAAGACACCAACAAACCCATTTCTCCCAGGCCAGTCTATATGCTTTCCTTGTGCCAGGTGCCCATGACTCTGATATAAGTTTGAAAGCATCTGCTGAAAGCCTGGGATCTGCCATTGTCTCCTGAAATCCTCCAGGCCATCATTGTCAGTATACCTTGCTGTACTAGAGGGTGTATTTCTCCTTCTGGACCCGTGATTATTTCCCTGAATGTTGGTATTAAGATTGGTAGGTCTATACTCATTTCTAGTAGGATTGGGAACCATGCCTGGGGTCTCTAAAGGAGTGTTATTACCACAGTGACTTCCTTGTTCCTGCGAACGTGTAGCAATAATTATGGTAGCATGACAAATGGAGGGAAAGCATAAGGTGCTAGTCCCTTCCGATTCTGAAGAAAGGCATCCACCCCCAAAGGCCTGTGGGTCCAGCCTCCAGCTGAAAATTGTAGACAGTTGCGTGTTTAGTCTGTCTGCAAAGAGATCCACCCTGAAGCGTCCCCATATCGACTGGATACTGCAGAAAATTCCCTTGTCTAACCTCCAATTGCTGTAATCTCTGAAATTTCTTTAGAAGCAACCCAGGACCCCATTGCTCAAGCCCAGGCTATGCTCTGCAACTACAGAAATGCCTTTGTTCAGGCAGTAACCCCAGACGAACTTGGCTAAGTCTACCAGACCTTTTGAGTGAGGGCCCCCAATTTTGTTGACATATCTGACTGCAGATACGTTATCCATCCGCAGCATCACAAAACATTTCATTAGGTCTTTGGTGAAGCAGCAAATTGCGAAAGAGCCTGCCAGTAACTCCAAGCAGATCATGTGGAACTCCTTCTCTTGTTCTGTCCAGCGGCCCGCTGCTGCCGAGTTGCCACATTTCACACCCCATCCTTCTAATGCCACCAGAGTATTTCCTTCCTTGAGTACTAGTCCAGGGATATTACTTGGGAATAGGATTGACTTAATCCCAATGCTTTGGCTTTGAGTGTTTGGAGAGCTGGATAGTATAAGGGGCCTGGGTAGATAGCATGGATCGTTGAGGATAGGAGACCTACAATCCTTGCTAGGGCTCTTAGATGAAATTCATTCTTCACTAATATTTTACTCAATTCTTTCCGGAGTTTCTTTAACTTTTCTCCAGGTAATTTTATTTCTGCCCGTGTTGTGTTTATGACAAAGCCCAGGAACTGCGTTTCCTGGCTTGGGACTATGCAAGACTTTTTCTTTTTTATAATAAGCCCCACGTATTCTGACAGGTTTCTGGTAAGGTCTGTGTGATATGACAGCAATTTCCCTGGATTGGGCCATTATTAGGATGTCTTCTAAGTAGAGTATTAGTAGTATTCCTCTTGCTCTGAGCCATCCTGCTAATGGGCGAAGAATGTTGGTGAAGCATGAAGGGGCTGAGGAGAGACCGAATGGGAGGCTGCGGAACTGCCAAAGTATCCCTCCCCCCAGGTAAATTGAAGGAATTGTTGATGTGGTGGCCAAATTGGGATCGAATTGAATTGAATTAAAATTTATAAAGCACAGCATATACCCGAAGGCGTCTTGGCGGTTGGTTAGGCATGCGTCTTTGAGGTCTAGCCTGGTTAGCGAGTCCCCTTTCCTTCATACGTAAAAGGTGTACTCCTTCCATTTTGTAAGGGTAGTAAACCACCCAGCCGTTCAACTCTGTTAGGTTAATCACTGTTCTTAACCCTTTGTCCTTCTTTTCTACCAGAAAGGTATTGCTGATGAACCCAGATTCTGTGCCCTCTTGAATTGCCACTTTGGTCAGTATGTCCTCTACTTCTTGAGGTACTAGAAGTGTATCTTCCTGTGAAACTACCATTTTCCAGGGGATTTTTCTTTGTAGTGGTGTAGCAATTAATTTAGGGATATGCCTAGAGAAGCCTCTTTGTCTCCTCTCGCCTCTGAATCCTCTACCATAACCTCTTTGTTTCTGTGGGTAGAAGGTGGAGTGGGAACTAAAGCTTGGGTGCGTAAATCTTTTGCCATGTCCCATGTAGGGTCTTGAAGAGCTTTGGCCACGACCGAGGAACTGACCCCTCGTTCTCCTGGCCCTGCTAAAAACCCTATCCTGAAATACTCTTTTGATGTCCTTCTGGGACTTTTGGATGGTGCTGAATACCCCTATGTACTTTGTCATGTCTCCAATTAAGTTGTCTCCAATGAGTACGCCCTGGGACGCTCCCCTCTTACTTTCGTGGCCAGTTCATCCAGTTTTGGTTCTATTTTGAGTAGAACACTTTTCCTTCTCTCATTTGAGAGGGCTGTGTTGGCGTTCCCTAGGAGGCAAATGTCTCTTCACGTCCAGTGGCACAATTCCTTCGGGTCAGTGTGAGAATCATCAAGGTAGGCCCCTTAAGCATTTTCAAATATTTTTGTGAGTGAGCCGATAATGGCAAGTAGGCAATCCTGGCAGGACTTTAGGCCTTTGTCAAGACCTTTCCTCGGGTCTTTTCTTCCGTTAGTGATAATCGCCACCACCTTTGTGTCTAATTCTGGGGTTGAAGCAATGTTATCTGGTACGGAGGGGCATGGGCATTCGGCTCTTAGGTGAGATCTGACTTCTTTTGGTATTTCTTTGCAAAGCCAGAAGGAGAGGTACTCTGCAATATGTTGAGCAGTGGTCCACTCTGGGGATAGGGGGTATTTAATGAGGAGTGGGTCGAACATACTTTCCCCAAAGGGTTCCACAATGCCCATTTTTGACTCAGAGGCCTTTGGTTCCCCGTCATTTGTTTCCATATTTCTTTGTTCAGCCTCCTCAATATCTGTATCTAAGTCGGAGGAGTAAGAGAGGTTGATTTCACCCTCCAAGTCATCATCACTGTCAATGGGAATAGTAACGGGGCCTTTCTCTTGCCCGTCTGTAGTGCTCAAGGTGCCGTCCGTGTCACAGCCAATGCGATGCATCATCTGGTTTGAGGGTTTAGGTTTTTTTAGTCCCTTAGTCATGTCATCCCCTGCAGCTCTTTTTCTCTGGGCCTTGCTCGACCCATCTGCACCTTCAGGGTGTCTTGCGCCAGCAACTAGCCACCCTTTTTTAGGAAGGGCATCTAATTTTTTATTAATTGTGTCATCTAACAACCCCATTACTTTGTCTAAGGCCTTGTTTATAAGCCCTTCCATCCTATCCTCTATAGTAGCTACTGAGGGCTCAAGGGACATGATGGGAGGTAAGTAAGTATCAAGGTTGACAGGATCTGTACAAAAAGGTATATGTTGTCAGTTGGTTGGACTACAACTGCCAGAGTTCAGTTAGTTTCCCAAGGGATCAAAATGGCTACTCTAGTATTTACTGATGTGTATCCCAATATGTTAATGTGGCCACAGTGTGTCTAGTCTGTCTCTAAGGGCTTTTCCTCTAAAGTTCCTTTTCTACTACCATGCCCAAGGATCTCTTTGTTTTGCGCTTTACTTATTGTTAGTATGGAGATGCGTGCCACGGTATGAGGGGATCACCGCATTGGCTGCCGTTGAGGCCTCACATTTGTCAAGTGAGCCTCGTTGAAAATCTATTTACTTCCGAGACTGGCAAGTTACGTGACGTGCTAAAATTATCAGTCGAGTCGCATTTGTCGGCCTCGTTGGGAGTTAGGCTCGGCGAGTCGGTCTTCGGTGTTGAAGCCAGCTCGTGGGTTGTTTTTCATTGAAGTCCTGTTGCTATAGCAACGGGATGCGCTCTCTGTTTCTTTTCGGAGGAGCTGATCATTGAAGCACAAGCAGTCTCAGTAGAAGGGACCGACATGCTCTAGAAGCGTTGTTTTCAGCTTGAAGGAGCCGAAAAGGACGATGCATAGGCTCAGGTGCAGAGCCGATAGGACCTCCAACTCAAGGGTTTAAACAACCTAAATTTTGTAACAGTCAAAGAATTTTCTAAGAAAATTAAGAGTTAATCATTAAAGCACAAGAGTATGATGAGAGTATTGCTCGTGGGGGTAGAGGGATTAAACAGGTGCAAATAAACAAGCGCGCATTACAAATAACAGAGTAATAAGGCTGTACTTATCTGTGAGCAGCAGCAACAAACAAGGGAAAGTTTTGCCTGTTGGAGTATTTTATAAGTTGTTGGAATGTTATTGAAGTTCTAGATTCTTCAATTGTTGCTGCTGTGAACTAACAATATAGGATATTTGCATAATGTTAGCCTCCGTGTCATGCCATAAAATTCAAGGCAGTGTGATGTCTGAAGTACCCTGTATAGCTGCATCTTTCATAAATTTAGAAAAGTTAAGAAGTTTTGTAATAGATCCCAAGACTTGGCTGTTTCTTTAATGGTTTTTAACCTGCGTTCTAAATAAAAATGTAGGTCTATTGAATGTAGTGAAATACCCCTTGGGTTTATGGGAAACAAAAAATCTGATGTAAATTGATTTGAGAGATACCGATAAGAAGCTATAGGGAACTGAATAGCATGTGAGAAGGCTACCCAATTATATATCTTAAAATTGGGATGCACATTTCTCTAACCAATGAAATGATTTTTTTCGATGTATGGGGCCATGTTCTGCCAGTTCATCAATTACTGCATGATTCAAATTTTTAGAACAAGCATTGACAATGCCAATAGCTCTGGTTTATGAATGAAAGTGCCTTTTGTGCCACTGATTGGTTTAGGCACTCAATAAGTTATTATACATGTATACTGCCACTCATGCATCCATTCATCCATACACTGACTCCTTTTTGCATTCACCCTCCGACGCTACTGCAATAAAACCACACAAATTCAAAAACATGTGCACAACAAATTAAAAGAATACAAGTAGAGAAAAGAAAACATGCTAGCATCGTAACACTGCGAGTATATGCTTGCAATAACTAAACTGAACATAGCAACAGGTGTCCGTCTTGCATAGGTGTTTAAATAGTCTATCATTGTTTTAAAGTTCCAGCATGGCCACCAACGTGTGGACCAACTTGGATTGGTAAAACAATAATACACTATGTACAACAGCGTTCCATACTGGTCTCCTGTTTCAGAGAACGTGGTTACATGGGGTGTAGCACACTGCAGTTGAAATGAGCTGCAAGCAATTGGCCCATCAGCACTGCCTGCAGAGCTGTAGTATTGGCATTAGAAACAGTAAAATACAAATAGGAGAAGTAAAGGATTAAAAGGTGAACTGTATAAGGTTAAAATTGAAAACGAAACCAGCACTGACACTGAAGCATATTCATTTTCAGGTTGATCTAGAAATGTGATCAGAAAATGCCATAATGCACAGGGCAAGGAGAACCGATGACTGATGTGGACTGAACCATTACCCCTTGCAGTACACTTTCATGGATAGAAGCAGAATGTAAATGACATTGAAATGGACCAATGACACAATATATTTGAACCAAAAGTATTCTATGTACCTGAGAAACCTAGTATTCAGGTCCCTTTTTACTTACTCCCTGCAATGGAACTTTGTAAGTGCCTGAAGAATAAAAGGAGACAAGATCAACTACAATTTAACAGTTACAGTGTAACCAATTTGATCACACAGTAAAACTCTGAGTAGAATACAGGATTACGTATATATTTATTACAAATTCAAAGACAAGCTGATATAAATTAGTCACAGAAACGTATTGTAAATATACAGGATCAGATATGGAAATCCAAAATGTCGGATAAACTTTATCCTCAATAAAAGGTAGCAAATGAGGGCTTCCGTAGCCACAGCACAAAGAATCAGAAACAACGTCTGGTGATTATATTGAAAGTTTTGATCCATGAGGTAGTCTAAGAAAATCTATTAAGCCCTATTTTAAACCAGGAATCCGGGAAACCCTTTTTAAGCCAGGGAAGCAAGAATGGTGTCAGCACACAAGAACCTCTAGTATTGTATAGCATGAAATCACACAATAGAGATGTGGATTCTCTAAGTCTAACAAGAGTCTGAATAAACTGAAGTTTGATCATCAATTATACCCACAAAAAGAAACTTTGAGAAACCCATGTCACATGTCTCACTATTTTCCACCTTCAAACAGTAAACTTGGCAACTGCTCTTAAATTTTCCTTTCCTTTGGTCCACACATCAGAACGTCCTTGGGTTCCTCGCATCTCCGTATTCGGCACAGATAGTAGTCTCCCTTCGTGCATTAGTCTTCTCACCTTGGCCAAAAGATATCACTATCTCTCTCACACAATGTGCCCTTTTCTATTTATAAGATCACGCAACTTTACCTGCAGAGGAGAGAAAAACATTGCATGTGAAGCAAACATTCATGGCGAAGGTTAAACATTTAGACATTCAATTGCTCTAAGGCCTTTGGTCAAGTTAGTGTGGCAAGCATATCAATACAAATTTAAATGCATGATGTTAGATACATACATGGTTATAATATCGATGTAGAATACTATTCAAATGGATACATTTCAGTTATACAATAAATGCAGAGTATTATTCAAATGAGTACACGAACACATGAGAATTAGCAATAACCACACAAATGCAGATATATATGAGAACTGCAATTTGATGTTACTGTAATGATAACATTAGTTATGCACACACACACATATATATATATATATTCACTTAAAAAACCATAGGTTTCACACACGTTATAGTTAGCTGGACATTTCTCTCGTAAAAAACCATTGAAATTCCCCCGTTATAGTTAGTACAGCTAACTATAACTTGCGCGACCGCAATCCACTGCTGATGACGTCACATATTACATCACTCATGACATGATCAGTGACATCACTCATGACATCACTGATGACATCTCAAATGACATCACTCATGACGTCACTGATGATGTCATCCAGTGAATGTTTAATTTGCAAAAAAAATTATAAATATAGGGAAAGGCCTGTTAAAGAATGAGTGGGTGTACAAGTGTGTAAAGGGATGATTTTCTGTGTTGCGTAACTGACTCGACAAGTGAGTCCTTTAACTGCATCTTACTTCAGACTAGTGCATAAACTGTATAAATGTTTTGTATGTGTCTGTGTGTTGGTGTATAAGTGGTGGCATGGTTTTGTGAATAGCTATATAAGTGTCTATATGGGTTATTGATTGCTTGTCTCAGTATCTGTATGAGTTCCTGAGTGTTTGTGTGGGTAAAGTGTGTGAGTGTGCATAGATGAGTGAGTGTGTGATTCTATGACTGGATGTTATTAAAAGTGCATCTCTGAAGGACTGTATGGTTGAGTGAGTGTATGTATGGTTGTGTTATGGTTTGAATGTATATCTCAGTGGTACATTTGTGACTAACTAAATACGTAAAAGGCATTATATATGTGTGTAAGAGTATATAAGTGGCTAGATGTGAGTGTGTGATTGTGACAGTGACTGTATGGATGAATGTGTGCTTGTGTCAATGATTCTAATAGAGCATAAGAATATGATACTATTTTTGTGAGTGAGTGAACTTGAGTGTGTGTATAACTGCATAGGTGAGTAAATGGCAGTGTGATTATTTGTATGAATGACTAGGTGTGAGAGTACCTCTATGGATGATTGTTAGTGTGTGAGTGTCTATATAGATGTATGTATAAATTCATATGATACTTTTTTATGGACTGAATGTAACTATGAGTGACTGTACAGGTGAGTGTGTGGAGGTGAATGAAGACCTAAAAGTTATTTTTTGGGTATGCAGTTATTAGTATTGCATTATTTATGGATTTGAGAATGGAACTGTGTAATTTTCAGTTGGTATATCAAAGGTTTTATAAGGGTGTGAGGAGATGTGGTAATTTATCACATTGATGTCTTCAACAGTGACATCATCAGTGATGTCATTTGAGATGTCATCAGTGATGTCATGAGTGATGTCACTGACCATGTCATAAGTGATGTAATATGTGACGTCATCAGCAGTGGATTGCGGTCGCGCAAGTTATAGTTAGCTGTACTAACTATAACGGGGGAATTTCAATGTTTTTTTACGAGAGAAATGTCCAGCTAACTATAACGTGTGTGAAACCTATGGTTTTTTAAGTGAATTTGCAAGGTTTTTTAAATGCTAATTCCTAACTATAACGTGTGTGAAACCTATGGTTTTTTCAGTGAATTTGTATGGTTTTTTAAATGCTAATTTTTGAATTATTAAATTATATATATATTAAAAAAAAAAACTCCTATGTATTCATTTATATATTATCTGTATCCTTTTATTTGGTTTGGCTCTTTTTTTTTAACTTTCAATTAGGATAAAGTTGAACAGTATATTTAATTTTTTCTATTAATTTTTCTCCACTTTTTTTTTTTATATATAAATTCTTGGGGTGCGCGCTCAGAGCGTGCACCTAGTACGTTTTCGTAAGTTTTTTATGAATACCGTCGTACGTTATTTACGTACGCATACGTACGTTTTAGTGCGCGCTGGGAGCGCGCACCCAGTACGCATGCGTACGTACGTATGCGTACGTACGCGTGCGTGCGTCATACGCGCTCCACGCGGTTCACTTCCGCATACGCTTAAATTACGCGCGTTTACGTTCGCGTATACGCGTGTGCTACGTATGCGCGTTACGTACGCGCATATGACGTATGCGCATGCGCTCCTACGCGTTCGCGCATGCGTAATCACAAGGTGCGCGCTCGGAGCTTGCTCAGTGCGCGCACCTCGGGTTATGTGCTTAATAAAACAACACTTCTAATTGGTTTTCATTACTTTCAGTTTCTGATTGTTTCAACACCACACCCAATCCCCTCATGGCAAGTCATGTGATCAAGAATCATCACTTTTGATTGGTTTGAAGTACTTTCAGTTCCAGATTCTTCCCAAACCACACCTACTCCCCTCATTATTAGTTCTGATTCCCTTGGAGAAGGAGCTATTCTGTTGTTGAGAGACAATGGCTGAACAGCAACCATCTTCAGACAGTGACCAGGACACTCTTGAGAGACAGAGGAACAGGAAGCAGAAAGACAGCTTTATATGGCAGTTTTTTACTTTCCCAGAGGGACAAAAAAAGGTGAATGCACCGAAAGTTACTTGTACATTGTGTCAAAAAGTCTTATCACGTGGGAATGCTAACAAGAAGTATTCTTTTAGTATTCATACTATGATGACGCATGTTGAGGCAATGCATCCAGTGACTTTTCGTCGAGCTTCTGGAGCAAACCCTCCACCTGCTCAGCCGACGACATCTGCAGCAGCTCAGCCGAGCACATCTTCGGCAGCTCAGGCGAGCACTTCTTCTGCGATGGTGCCTTCGCCTTCTTCCACACCTCTTGTTGGACCACCTTGTTTGGCGAGGTTGTCCACACGCTGCACTGATTGCGGTCGACTTATTTCTGTGGGTGAGACCAGTCTTGATCTCATTCAGAGAAAATTTGATGCGCATGAGTGCAGTAGGCCATAGATGTTTTTTCTTTTTTTTCGTTTTTCTCTTCCTGTTTCCCTACTTTAACTCAAGGGCTCTTTTAAGAGCCACTTTAAAACTAAACCCCCAAAAATTTTTGGGGGATTTATTTTTTATTTTTTATTTTTTGGGTGCGCGCACCCTGCGCGCACCCTAGGATGTTTTTTAAAAAAAAAAAATTTTTAAATTTAATGTACAAAGAGAGGTGAAGAAATGGAAGCATGAAAAGGGAGGATTGAGAAATACAAATATTTTTCACTTTTCAAAAAAAAAAAAAACTTATTTTGAAAAAAAATTTTTTTTGTAATTTGCAAGGGAACAGAATTTCATTTTTTTATTTTTCTTTCTAGTTCTGCAAAAAAAGAAAAAAAGTATTAATATTCAATCATACATTTTAAAAAGCATTACATGTTTTTACATATTTAACAAAGCAATTTTTTGCCCTTTTTTTGCTGTTTTCAGAATTTTTTAATTTTCACTTAAAATAGTGAAAACAATTGTATTCATCATTTAACAGCGGGCAAAAAAAAAACAATCTGAAAGATTGTTTAAAAAAAGCCCCAAAACTATCCTCACTAAAATATACCTTGTTAGAAATATTACATATATATTACAAATACTTTTCTAGATGAATACAAATTTTCTAGATAAACCGTCTTTAAACCTTGTTGCAAAAGCACACCTGCCAAAATAATTTCTGTCAAAGGAGTCCACAATTGTTTTTATTACTTTTCCTTTAGGCCAAATAGTAATTTCAAAATCCTTTTTAAGTGATATCTTCAATTATAATCCTTTAAAATTACAAAAAATGCTTTCTTCAGATGCAGTTTTTAGTTTTCAAAATTTAGATTTCAGAAAAATTAAGTAAGAATTGGGTAAATCATAAGGCAAACGTTGCTTGAAAATCAATTGGGAATCATTACACAGTGTCCAGCCTTTTTCACATTTAAGATAAACTGTGTAATGTCCAGAAGTTACAGTAGGTCCTTCATGAAAAATTATTGCAACTGTAACAAAAGTTTTTCCAGAAATTGATAATTGTTGTCCTATAAACTTCTTTATTAAAGTATCCAATTTTGAACCATCAGCTCTACAACGTTGCATCATTAAAATTACATACTGACCATATTTCTGTAAAAATAACGTGGAAAACATGTCAGATTTACATTCAGAACATTCCATGTTGTGATTGGCATCTTTAACTAATTTACTAAAAGTCACTGATTTACTTTGTGGTAATGGTAAAAATATGAACCTTTCTGAATCAACATTACTACTGCATGTGTTCATACAGTTTTCACAGCAATGTTCCCATTTGTAAGACACCAAATAAGTTTTCTACTTCTACTCCTTCATCTTCAAGTACGCTCAGTATATATATTAAGAATTCCTGTGCATCTTGCTGGACATTTTCTTTAAACTGTGTAGATCCAGAACATACATCTAAAAGATTTCTAACATCAGAAGCACTTTCTATTTTAGTTTTATCATTACTTAGCTTCTCATAAAGGAGACTCAGCAGAGAACACAATCTTTTTCCATGATTTACTATTATCTGTTCTTGCAACTTTTCAAGATAAAATACAACATTCAGCACTACATTTGCATAGCAGTTGACACCAGAGCTATTTTCAAAATGGCAACCAACAACCTCTTCAACACTGTCCTTTTTCTTTTTCCTTGCTATCACATCACTGTCCTTTTTTTTTTGTTCTGTTCATCCACATTACAGATATTTTCAATTCTCCTTTTCCGAGAAACAACATGTTTTTCAATCACAGGATACTGACCTAAATGAGGAGCATAGGTTCTTCTTAATATATTATACTCCTTTACACAGTTTGTATCAGCACTAACTTTTGAGTCATCAAAGTCTATCATAAATAAACCAGATAATGTTTTTACTCGTGACAGAGCAACATATGCCATACCTTCTTTGAACACAGTAGAACCAATGTTTACAAAAGCACTATCTACAGTCAATCCTTGAGACTTGTGAATAGTTACAGCATATGCTAGAGAAAATGGAAACTGCTTTCTACGCACATATAAGTCTTTCACAAGCATGAAACAAACTGAACAACGACAAATGTCTTTAACTTCTTCTATCTGATCAAATTTTATTTTTAAACATTCAATTCCAACTTTTTTCTGGTAATTAATAAGACCCACAACTCTTCCCATAGCTCCATTCACTAAACCTTTTTCTACATCCAAATTTCTCCTTAAAATCACTCGACAATTCATGCAAACATATAGATTTTTTTCTAATCCAGCTGTTTTGGAAATGTTCTTCTCTAGTGAATCCAATTTATTTTTCAGTTTGCCTGTTAATGTAATAGTAATTCTTTCATGCTGAATTTTGTCCTCTGCTTCCATTTTCTTAATCTCTTCCTTTTCCAATTTCAAAAGTTCCTCATTGAATATTGAGCACTCACGTAGTGTTGGCATTAAGCAGATTACAGTATTTTTTTCAGCAATGTTCTTGTATATTTTCTCTGCAACTATTTCTTCATTTGGAAATAAATTATGTCGCATCCTACTCTGTAATGCTTTTTTGCCAACTTCTGTGAGTAGTCCAATTCTGATATCTTTCAGAATACTTGCATAATCTTCATTGTTTGCTTGCCTCATATTGGTAGTGAGTTCTTTGTACTCAAAGAACGACCAAATATTTGCATTACCAATGCTTCCTAATGACTTCTTCGTGTCTTCATGTGTGACAGTATTAAACACGGGTTGTCCTTTAACTGGAGTGAGCTGTAAAAGATCCCCAAAAACTATGACGTGTTTTCCTCCAAATAACACGTCATAGTCTCTCTTAAGAATTTGTTGCATTCTTAAATGCACAAAGGCAAGCATTAAGTTTGATACCATGCTCACCTCATCAATAATGAGAACTTGCATCTTCTTCAACACTCTTGAAACTTCGAAGCATGCTTCTCCAGTTAGCTTGTGGTATTCTATTTTGTTCTCATGCTCCACTGGTAACATTAGCAAGCGATGTAAGGTAATTCCTTTTATGTTATAGGCTGCTAACCCAGTTGGAGCAGTTACCACACAAGACAAATTTGAAGCTGTTTTTTGCTGTAGGTAGCTTCTGATGACTTTTATTAAGAAACTTTTACCAGTTCCAGCTTGTCCGCTCACATACATCCTGATTGGTTCAAATGATGTGCATGAGCACTGTTTTTTTTCATGTAGTAATCCATGATCAATTTTTTTGGTGACTTCTTCATAAATTTGTTTTTGTTCTTCATTCAGTTGTTGTTCCAGATTTAGTAAGTCTATTGAATCTTCCTGTGCTTGATTCATAGCCGTTTCTACTTCAGTCATGGCTACTGCAGCTTCATTTTCTACGATTGGTTGTCCTAGGGGATCTTGACTGAGTGTTCCAGAACTTTGGCTGTCTTGAGAACTGTCTCTAGCTACTTCAGCTGCAATTTTTGCTTCCTGTTCATTTTCTTCATTTAACATTTGGACATAAGTTGTGAAAGTACTGCATTCTATGCTGTCTTTGCTAGCATTAAAAGAATCTTCATAGCTTTGAAATTCTCCCAGTAGTTCGTCCTCTGAACGCCATGGTTTAAACAGCTGTAAAAGTGCCAAGTAGTAAAATTCCTTTTTGTCAGTAGTGTCGCAACTCAGCTTCCTGTGATTTATCAAACTTCCTTTTGTTTGCTTCACCAAACATCCTTCCTCACCAATGACTTTATATTTTCCATTGTTGATGTCTTCTGTGGCTTTCCGTGAAAAAATGTAGTTCTGCAGCACTTCATAGAGACACATGTTCTCAAGATGTTGACTTCTTTTTGGGTAATATGTGTCCAACATGTTTGTTTTCAAAATATCTGTACTTTCTGGGTCATTCTCGGCCAAATATTCAATTTCTCCAACAGATTTCAGTACCCGATTTCGCATTTCTGCAAGGCCTAAACTGACCCAAATTATTCTTCTTGATTTCTTGTACAGACTTGCAGATGATAACCTATCTGAACATTCGTAGGATCCAATTTCACGATGCGATAACATCTTTAAACTGAAACTGTACAGCTTCTTACTGACAGTCTTCTCATGAGAAATCTCTTCCCACATTTCCTTCAATTCTGTTTTCTCAGATTTAGTGATGTAAGATGTGACATACCGAGCAACAGCAATAGAATTGTCTGCCACATACTGAATATCCATGTTAGCATTCCACATGGTTAAAATGACTGGGTTGTAGTCATTTATACATTTTGACTCTTCTTTTCTTCTTAGGTTGTATGTATTTTTGGGAGATTTTCTTGTTATAGTATGTCGCACAGCTGACATAAAACTGTTGACTCTTCCTTTTGAAAGAACAGGTCTAGGAAATCCAAATCGACACTTTGTGTAGAATTTATCTTTGGTCTTGTACTTCCATCGACAGTATTTTCCACACCGATGACTTTGGAAACGTAAAACTTGCTCTTTTAACTTTTTCTCTTCTGTGCTATTAGGTATAGCACATGTTGCATATTCTTCAATAAAAGATAACACTGCTTCATCAACATCTGTTCCAAATTTTGGAGCATCCTTGATCCACAACAGCATATGAATATGAGGAGCACCTCTTGCCTGGTACTCTTTTCTCCAAAAGAAATCCACAACTTCTCCAAGAGGTGGATTTTTTTTATTGCAGATGAAGGACATCATAGCTTCAAATCTATGATTGAAATATCTGCAAACATTAACCGGATCCAATGAGCACAGTTCTCCTGCTGTCTTGTATTCAATGTTTTTAATGTTTGAATTTGCCTCTCGTAGAAAATCCAATAAATCATCCCAAGCGTACTCGGCACAGCTTAGGGTTACGAACCATGTAGGAGTTCCTAAATTCCGTAACATACATTTCAATTCTCCATGGCGTCGGTACCAATATTCATTTGTCCCACGCTGACAAGCCATCAGATTGATCAATTGTGTTTCCAAATGATCATCTCTGTGCTGCACTTTCTCCATAAAATCCTTAGCAGACACATTATGTAGATGTACTCCACTTTTTAAAATGTGATTTACTGCATAAGATAATGCAGACAAGTCGCTTTCAAATAAAAGATGAAACAAATAAGGAATACTTTGACGAAATCTTGAATCTTCAGCATATAGTCTTGTAGTCCGATACTCAGAAGCTGGAATCTGTTCTGGGCGTTCATCGTATCGTCCACCTTTTCCTGTAGGAAACAGCTGAGGAAAACATCGAGCTTCCAAGCTCTTCTCCCATACACTCACGGGAGTTCCTTTTGCTTTCTTCATCTGAAACAGATCAATAGTGTCTCCCATAACTTCTTTTGAATGAAGAGGATATATGCTAAAATGTTCATAAATTTCTTCTTCTTTTGACTTGTCCACTTTTTCAATTTGTCCAGCTGGTGTTTCTGTGTCTTCTTGTAAATCTTCTTCTTCTTCATCTATATAAATTGATTCATACCATTTATTATTCCTTTTCAAATATAAATTTGCTCTTTGTTCTTTCCGTACATCTACCAGCTCCTGCCAAATCTTCTTATTCTTTGTAGGTACACCATTAACCAGAATAACTAATGGTTCAGTTTCCAAAGTATCTGCATCAATAGTTTCCATATTTTTTTTCAAATCCAACGGCAAATTGACCACTCTTCCTTTTAAACCTCTCAGTAAATCTGAAGGAGGTAATTTACCAGTTTTGGGCTCCATACGTACTATGGTCTGGAACGGATGAACACATTGAATGAGTATAGACTCATATGTATTTAAATCAGAAAGTTCGGCAGGAATAGCATCCAATTCTAAATTATTATGTACAGCTCTGGTCGGCATTCTATTTTCTTCTAACTTATTATAACAGTATTTACAAATACGCTGATCTTCACCCAACTCAAAACAATTTTCCAGAAATATATATGTTGCAAAATCCTTCCACTTATAATTATCTTCATTTTCACTTTTTTTATACAGATCCACATTCCTTGTTTGAATTTTGTAATGGCTTCTGCGGCAACAAATACAAGTAATATTTGGTCTTTCATTAGAGATGATAGTACATTTTGTCATTTCATCTTCAACATTTTTAGTAATAATGAGTTCTACATTCTGTTCCTCATTTTCCTCATTAACTGTGTCCTTTTCTGCACTTTCTTGTTCTGGACCGAAGTAGCAAAACTGAATCTCATCGGTAACCTTCACTACATCTGATACAGATCCACGGAACAGAGCATTATTTAACTCATTTAACTTTACTGCTGGACTTTTAGCAAAATACAATGTTCTCACAAACTTTCTCATTTCAGTATGATGAACAGCCAGCATCCTAAAATGGTGAAAAACACTTTTACACACTTTTCTAGATAGACAAGCCAGAGAATGTCCTTGCAAACCAGTATTCTCTCTCACTCTGCATGGATCTAGTGTTTGAAGCACCTTCATCTTCTGTTTTACACTCTTTTTACTATATTCTCTTAGAAAGTCACGTAATTTATCAATAGATTCCTGACGCACAGTACAAATACTACTACAGTTCCAAGTGTACACTGGGGCTTTTGGACGTCTCCCCATAGCCTCAGCAGCCATTACTTCTTCCTCATTTCTTGGGACCATTTTCTCTTTTTCCATCACACAACCATCCTTAACTTCATATGCTCTACCATTGGTGTCAACTGCATGCAACAAACTATTACTTTGAAGATAACTCTCTTCATTAAAAAATGGTTCATTACTTGAACTGTGCTTCCATTCTCCCAAGAACACTTTACAAAAGTTACTTTTTTTCACTTCTCTTTTCCTTTTGCTTTGTGACTTCATTGCATTGACTAATTTATCTAATCTACGCATCCTATTCAAAATTAGAATAAAATGTTTTCTTTTTATTTCCAAAGCCTTACTTACAATATTTTCTATACATTTTTTTTTCTTAATAAATTTTGATTTTTTCTTATATTTTTTCACATCCTTTAGCAAATTTAACATCACTCTTCTCTGAAACATTTTTCGACGAATGTTTTTAAAATCTAATTTTCGTGTTAAATCAGTTTTACTTACTTCTGATTGTACATTAGCTTTTGTTTTTTGCTGTTGACTCTGTTGTTGCTTTGTACATAAAACACTGTTTGTTTTACATTTATTTTTGCCATTTCCTGTTTTTTTGAAGATATTTTTAAAGAAAACTTTAGTTTTCTTACCAGTAGAGTTTTTCTTTTTTCCATCACAAGCTTTTCCTCCTATTTTTTTTCCCAGTTTTGTCCAGATATACTTGTTGTTGCTTTTCTTTCCTCTTTCTTGTCCTTAAAGGCATTTTTTTTATTTTTTCACTGTTGCTCAGCAATACATGCAAGAAACGTAAAAAAAAAACCTTTTTGTAATTATAATTCATTAAAATATTTTTTAAGCTTTTCAATAATTTCAAATGTTTTACCATTTGCCTCTCATTTGTGATTTACTGATTTGTGCAGAGTGCTAACCACCACAGTTGAAAAAAACAAGCTGCCCCTTTCCTGCAAGTGCAAGTCTTTCAGAACAACTGCAACACACTTTAAATCTCTGCCCACAATTCCTGTCCGCACACAGCCTCATGGTGTGATTCTAGGCAGAAAACAATATTTGATTGGCAATTTAAATGCACATTTACTACTGTGGTAGAGCAAGTGATAATTGCTGTTACAGCCTGACACATTTTCCTTATAGTTTACAGAGACAGAAAAGAGCACATTTCCTAACAGCTACTTCATACCATGAGCATGTGCAACCTGGGTGAGTGATTAGACTAGAGCAAAGAAAATGAGGCCTTGATGATGTTTTTATGTGTTTGCGTTACACACTGCTTTCTGAAACATCACACAGAGCTGAGTACTACGCATGGGAGTGTTGGAGAAGCAGCTGCGTGTGTGCCAAGAGTGTCTTTCTGGAGACTGTGTATTCTCTGGTGCAAGAGAGATGAGCAAGGAGACTTCCAGAACTGCATGAAGACTGCAGGGATGTATGTAACAATGCATGTGTGCTAAGGGATAATTTGAGTTTAGAAAACAGGCTGCCCCTTTCCTGGGACTGCAATTCTTTCAGAACAACAACTTCACAAATTAAATCTCTGCCCACAATTCCTGTGCGCACACAGACTCATGCCGTCATTTTAGGCACATAACACAGGCTGCCCCTTTCCTAAGACTGCAATTCTTACTGAACAACAACTTCACAAATTAAATCTCTGCCCACAATTCCTGTGCGCACACAGACTCATGCCGTGATTTTAGGCACATAACACAGGCTGCCCCTTTCCTGGGACTGCAATTCTTTCAGAACAACAACTTCACAAATTAAATCTCTGCCCACAATTCCTCTGCGTACACAGACTCATGCTGTGATTTTAGGCACAAAACAGTGTTCCTGGATAGTACCAAATTACTGTTACAGCCTGACACATTTTCCTTATCATTTAGAGAGGCAGAAAACAGCACATGTCCTAACAGCTCCTTGAGACCATGACCATGTGTTACAGGGTGAGTGATTAGACTAGAGCAAAGAAAATGAGGCCTTGATGATGTTTTTATGTGTTTGCGTTACACACTGCTATCTGAAACATCACACAGAGCTGAGTACTACGCATGGGAGTGTTGGAGAAGCTGCTGCGTGTGTGCCAAGAGTGTGTTTCTGGAGACTGTGTATTCTCTGGTGCAAGAGAGATGAGCAAGGAGACTTCCAGAACTGCATGAAGACTGCAGGGATGTATGTAACAGTGCATGTGTGCTAAGGGATAATTTGAGTTTAGAAAACAGGCTGCCCCTTTCCTGGGACTGCAATTCTTACAGAACAACAACTTCACAAATTTAATCTCTGCCCACAATTCCTGTGTGCACACAGACTCATGCCTTGATTTTAGGCACATAACACAGGCTGCCCCTTTCCTGGGACTGCAATTCTTACTGAACAACAACTTCACTAATTAAATCTCTGCCCACAATTCCTGTGCGCACACAGACTCATGCCGTGATTTTAGGCACATAACACAGGCTGCCCCTTTCCTGGGACTGCAATTCTTTCAGAACAACAACTTCACAAATTAAATCTCTGCCCACAATTCCTCTGCGCACACAGACTCATGCTGTGATTTTAGGCACAAAACAGTGTTCCTGGATAGTACCAAATTACTGTTACAGCCTGACACATTTTCCTTATCATTTAGAGAGGCAGAAAACAGCACATGTCCTAACAGCTCCTTGAGACCATGGCCATGTGTTACAGGGTGAGTGATTAGACTAGAGCAAAGAAAATGAGGCCTTGATTATGTTTTTATGTGTTTGTGTTACACACTGCTATCTGAAACATCACACAGAGCTGAGTACTACGCATGGGAGTGTTGGAGAAGCTGCTGAGTGTGTGCCAAGAGTGTGTTTCTGGAGACTGTGTATTCTCTGGTGCAAGAGAGATGAGCAAGGAGACTTCCAGAACTGCATGAAGACTGCAGGGATGTATGTAACAGTGCATGTGTGCTAAGGGATAATTTGAGTTTAGAAAACAGGCTGCCCCTTTCCTGGGACTGCAATTCTTACAGAACAACAACTTCACAAATTAAATCTCTGCCCACAATTCCTGTGCGCACACAGACTCATGCCGTGATTTTAGGCACATAACACAGGCTGCCCCTTTCCTGGGACTGCAATTCTTTCAGAACAACAACTTCACAAATTAAATCTCTGCCCACAATTCCTGTGCGCACACAGACTCATGCCGTCATTTTAGGCACATAACACAGGCTGCCCCTTTCCTGGGACTGCAATTTTTTCAGAACAACAACTTCACAAATTAAATCTCTGCCCACAATTCCTCTGCGCACACAGACTCATGCTGTGATTTTAGGCACAAAACAGTGTTCCTGGATAGTACCAAATTACTGTTACAGCCTGACACATTTTCCTTATCATTTAGAGAGGCAGAAACAGCACATGTCCTAACAGCTCCTTGAGACCATGACCATGTGTTACAGGGTGAGTGATTAGACTAGAGCAAAGAAAATGAGGCCTTGATGATGTTTTTATGTGTTTGTGTTACACACTGCTATCTGAAACATCACACAGAGCTGAGTACTACGCATGGGAGTGTTGGAGAAGCTGCTGAGTGTGTGCCAAGAGTGTGTTTCTGGAGACTGTGTATTCTCTGGTGCAAGAGAGATGAGCAAGGAGACTTCCAGAACTGCATGAAGACTGCAGGGATGTATGTAACAGTGCATGTGTGCTAAGGGATAATTTGAGTTTAGAAAACAGGCTGCCCCTTTCCTGGGACTGCAATTCTTACAGAACAACAACTTCACAAATTAAATCTCTGCCCACAATTCCTGTGCGCACACAGACTCATGCCGTGATTTTAGGCACATAACACAGGCTGCCCCTTTCCTGGGACTGCAATTCTTTCAGAACAACAACTTCACAAATTAAATCTCTGCCCACAATTCCTCTGCGCACACAGACTCATGCTGTGATTTTAGGCACAAAACAGTGTTCCTGGATAGTACCAAATTACTGTTACAGCCTGACACATTTTCCTTATCATTTAGAGAGGCAGAAAACAGCACATGTCCTAACAGCTCCTTGAGCCCATGACCATGTGTTACAGGGTGAGTGATTAGACTAGAGCAAAGAAAATGAGCCTTGATGATGCTTTTATGTGTTTGCGTTACACACTGCTATCTGAAACATCACACAGAGCTGAGTACTACGCATGGGAGTGTTGGAGAAGCTGCTGCGTGTGTGCCAAGAGTGTGTTTCTGGAGACTGTGTATTGTCTGGTGCAAGACAGATGAGCAAAGAGACTTCCAAAACTGCATGAAGACTGCTGGGATGTATGTAACAGTGCATGTGTGCTAAGGGTTAATTTCAGTTTTGAACATATGGCAACTACCTGTGCCTTTGCTATTTTGAAAGGAAAATCTACCCTGTTGGTTTCAAATGTTTTAGCTTTTGCCTCTCATTTGCGATTTAGTGATTTCTGCTGACTGCTAACCACCACATTTGAAGAAAACAAGCTGTCACTTTCCTGCAAGTGCATGTTTTACAGAACAACTGCAACACAAATTAAATCTCTGGCCACAATTCCTGTGCGCACACAGCCTCATGGTGTGATTCTAAGCAGAAAACAGAATTTGATTGGCAATTTCAAAGCACATTTACTACTGTGGTAGAGCAAGTGATAATTACTGTTACAGCCTGACACATTTTCCTAGTAGATCACAGAGGCAGAAAAGATCACATGTCCTAACAGCTACTTCATACCATGAGCATGTGCAACCTGGGTGAGTGACTACACTAGAGCAAAGGAAATGAGGCTTGGTGACGTTGAATGTGTTTGCGTTACACAGTGCTATCTGAAACAGCACACAGAGCTGAGTACTACGCATGGGAGTGTTGGAGAAGCTGCTGCGTGTGTGCCAAGAGTGTGTTTCTGGAGACTGTGTATTGTCTGGTGCAAGACAGATGAGAAAAGAGACTTCCAAAACTGCATGAAGACTGCTGGGATGTATGTAACAGTGCATGTGTGCTAAGGGTTAATTTCAGTTTTGAACACATGGCAACTACCTGTGCCTTTGCTATTTTGAAAGGAAAATCTACCCTGTTGGTTTCAAATGTTTTAGCTTTTGCCTCTCATTTGCGATTTAGTGATTTCTGCTGACTGCTAACCACCACATTTGAAGAAAACAAGCTGTCCCTTTCCTGCAAGTGCATGTTTTACAGAACAACTGCAACACAGATTACATCTCTGGCCACAATTCCAGTGCGCACACAGCCTCATGGTGTTATTCTAAGCAGAAAACAGAATTTGATTGGCAATTTCAAAGCACATTTACTACTGTGGTAGAGCAAGTGATAATTACTGTTACAGCCTGACACATTTTCCTTGTAGACCACAGAGGCAGAAAAGAGCACATGTCCTAACAGCTACTTCATACCATGAGCATGTGCAACCTGGGTGAGTGACTACACTAGAGCAAAGGAAATGAGCCTTGGTGACGTTGAATGTGTTTGCATTACACAGTGCTATCTGAAACAGCACACAGAGACTGTGTATTGTCTATTGTCTGGTGCAAGAGAAATACATGAAGACTGCTGGGATGTATGTAACAGTGCTTAGTTTCAGCACACCTTTGATTCTGGGGAAGACATACTCCAAAATATCTAACATGTTCAAGACAGATACATATCTTCCACAACATAAAATGTAATTCACAACTTTTAATGTAGAACGAAAATCTACCATGCTAATTTCAAATGTGTTGGCATTTGCCTCTCATTTCTTTCAAAGTGATTTCTGCTAAATCCTAACCATCACAGTTAAAAAGAAGCTTTCCTTTTCTTTCAAGTGCAAGTCTTACTTTTCAACAGCAACACAAATTAAATCTCTGTCAACAATTCCTCTCTGCACACAGACTCATGGTTTGATAGTAGGCACAAAATATTATTCCTCATTGTTACCAGTACACCTTAACTTATGGTGAAAACATACTCCATAATATTTTACATATTCAAGACAGTTAAATATCTCCCAAAACACAAAATGTAAATCACAACTTTAAACAAATAATCACAATTCTTTTTTTTATATCTAAATTAACCACAAACACCCCCTCTCAAACTCATAACTCACCTTTAAAATTAGTTAGTTGTGAAAGAAATGTGGCAGTCACACAGCAGTTTATCAGACCAGAATCTCTGAGCTGAACACCTCTCTCCTCTCAGCAGAACCAGTTAATGGCACAGTTTCCCTCTCTTTTTTCACACATATACATGTTAACTCCAAATCACATTCCTTCACACATTTTTTCAAATGGAATCACACTTTTTTATTGGTTGTCATTTTCAACCCTTTTCCAACTGAACCCTTCCCCCAACATGACTTCTGCCTGCTGCCATAGCAACAGGTCATGGAACACTGGTGTGTGCAGAGAGGTCAAAAGTTCAGCACACAATGTTTCAAATCCAAAGAGCAAGAGTGCTTGACCTGTCCAACCTCTCAGCAAATCCAAAGTAATGTTCAGTGGCAACACATTTTTCATAACCAATACAAAACATGCTTCTAAAAATGTATACAGACAGCCTAGTTTTAACTTTAAAATAGTTTGAATCAGCCAATCAGTTCTTTTTGTTAAAAAAAATATGTATGCCTCCATTTTTCAACTGTCTTTCTTTTCATATTGCCATTCTGCTGAAAGACACATCCTGAGTGCATCCAGATCTCCTTGGAAGATGTTCACAGTGTGGATTGTAGGTCACAGCTATGTCTTCTGGAGTGAAAAGTATGCAGTAAAAAGAGGTATGGTGAGAGACCTTGATTTGCCAAATGTAGACATTAAATGGATTGGTCAGAGAGGGTTAAAGTGGCACCAATTAATGCCTTTGGTGAAAACCTTTCTACATCTCCCACAGCCTAACCTTATTATTGTGCACTGTGGTGGAAATGACCTAGGCACTTTAACTGGGGTAGGTCTGGAAATGCTTGTTAAGGACACCTTTGTGCAATTGATGTCACTGCCTTTGTATATTCTAATATATGCCAAAGGCAAAAGTGGAACTGGTCCAACCAACATTGTCCGCAGATTGACAAAGCAAGGAAGCACGTCAACAAATCTATTTCTGCTTTCCTCAGAGACTATGGTATGGGTTCTATATACCACAACAACTTGCGTTACAACATGCAAGACATTTATAGAGGAGATGGTGTACACTTCACTGATGAAGGCAACAGAGTCTTCCTCTTGAACTTAAGACTCTGCATCGGTACTTACTTGTAGGTACTACCAAAAAAAGCACTCAATGAACACAAGAGCTCTTTTTAGAGCCACCTAATATCTAAACACTTTACTTTGATTTTTTTTTATTTTTTTTGTTAAAAGTTTTTTTCGGGTGCGCGCTGGGTGGGCGCACTCGGCGATATTTTTTAAAAAAATATAATTCTTTTTTTTTGCCCTACAAGGTCCTACTGTGACCCCCTGACAATGCCTAGTGGGTCAATATCTCCCCACTCTGTCCCCTTTACACGTTCTCCCCCTTTGTTTTTTACTGCCTCAGACTGCGAGAGACAAAATGGCGGCCGCCGCTTCCTGATTTCCACCGATTCGAATGTTTACTGACATCTAACAACCAATCAGAAGTGCGCTTGCGCACGGCAGGGTGCGCGCACAGGGCTTGCTCAGTGCGCGCACGCTGCGCGCGTATAGATATATATATTGATTTAAATGCTATTTTCTCTGGAAATACTGAACAGATTTACACCAAACCTGCAAAAGGCACTTCATGGACCTTATGGCTACCTCTCTGCCAAATTTCACATAATTCTGTTCAGCCGTTCGGGCTGTAGCTGCGACTAAAGTCCCTATGGAAAAATCCATGGGGAAAACGTGTTTTGGGACCCCCCCTTTTTCTCGGCCCCCACTTGACGAATCACCCCGAGACTTTCAGGGTAGGAGCTGAGCGGAGCGCCCCATTAGTTTTGAAAATTTTGCGAGGATTCGTCAACCAGCGCCAAAGTTATTCAAAATAGAATTGTAAGATTTCCTATGGAAACACGGTCCTAACTATAACTATCTACTGGCGACCGCCAGTAGATAATATATATATATATATATATATATAACAACTCCAAAGTTGACCATCCGGTCAGGAACGCACTCTGTCACCAACCAGCTGTAAGCCTTTTAATGGGTATAAACGTGGGCCTGCATGCCAAATCCTGATTTACAGCTTCCTTGTCGTTGAAACCTGACGCGTTTCAGAGCTATGGCGCCCCTTCCTCAGAGGCTCGACTAACACCTCGTCTAGGTCTTGTTTCCCATACAGGATCATTAAATTGTTCCACATGGTAAATCTTCAGGAAAACTATACTAAGATAATATGTACCATGCCATCCATAGGGCAATTAAAAATATGAATCTTGTCCACAAATAAAATACACTCCAGGAATCACAGGATTCTGTCCCTCCAAGAAAAAGTTATTTTCCCTCTTGCCTCGAAAACATGTTCACATTATCTCTTCCCTGAAAATGACGGGTCTATATAACTCTGATCAACATGCATACACAGCTTTACCTTATGTTGCCAATCAAGGCAGGCAAATTTCCCTTCACTTGACGTTCAATGTCTTCACTACTCCACCTGTGGTGTCTTAAGATCCCTATTGGTTTCAGATTTGAACTCTAGATTTCTCCTTCTGTCTTCCACCAGTTCCAAATATTTCTTCTCCACATCTGACATTGAACAAGTCAAATTGTGTCTGTGTGCATTTGTAGTATCTAGTGGCTTAAGAGACGCAAAATATTTGTCTGCAACCTCTGCACCTTTAAAATAAAGATTCTTTATTGAATGTTTAATCATAGGAACTTCCTAAAGGACTAAACCATAATTCGAAAAATAATATAGGAACCTACTCTGTCTATAGAATAAGCTTAGTAAAAGACTGCAAGATATTCCATCAAAAGAAATGTGGTGATTGGTAATACCCTCTGAAACAGATGCAGGCAGCTGGGTACAAACATAACAATCCCCTGCATCCATAGTGTCAAGGTATTCATAAAAACTCTAAAATAAGCATTTGAAAAAAACTCTTCCCTTGGTAAATTTGTGTGCAATTGCTTGACCCCCAACAACTGTAGGTTACTATCAGCAGGATGTGGAATAATAAGGGCAACAGTAGGCTTTATTTCTTCTGACCAATGTGTAGCTGAATATAACCCTGTAAGCAATATGATTAGTACTGCAGCTACAACTATTAGTGTGCCTGCTATAATGCATCTACACCTATTAGTGTTAGAATTGGCTTCCATTTCTTCATTGGAACCTAAACCTTTGGGTTTAACGTAGCAGCTGCAGAGTCTTCTCTGTCGGTTTCCACCTGTGCAAAAAGCAAAACCAAAGTTCAAATGATATGCAATAGAAATATGTGTTCTTCTAAAGGACAACCTTAGGCTCCTTCAGCTGTCTTGCTCTTCTTTCTTCCCTACAAAGTCTTATTTAAATGTCTCTAATAACATATGGTTCAAGTTCATTAACTATTAGTTCCAGAATTAAGTGTTTCAGTTCATCGACTAACACAGGGAAATCATTCGCATCCAGAAAAGGAAACTTGTCCACATCCAGAATAAGATGTCTCAAGGCACTCAGTCTCACTAACAGAGGAAGTTCAAAAGTAAGATTGAACCGAAGATCAGGTTCCTGAAATTTTAATTGAACTTTCACAGTGAACCCAACATTCCCAGAACTCGTTTTTCTTGTCATTTGCAAGGAAGTAAGTCCATTTAGGGGATGGATACCTCCAACAGGGCACTCTTGCTCACTTTGCCCTTCTGAGTGCAGCCCCTTCTCCACCTCTGTCAGATCAGAATCCTCAGTATCCTCTGGGAGGTCACCTTTTCCCTGGAGGATCAGTCTTCCTCTCTCCTGCCTTCTCGGACAATGTTTTCCTGCTACCACTTGCAGTTCCACAGCACAAGGCTATAATTGGGGTCTGAGTCTGGCTCTGTCACAGCAGCAGGACTAGCCTCTCTCTCCTCAGTTTCGACAACCAATTCTCTAGGACACCCCCTCAGGCTAAACAAGCGCTGGTTCAAGTTCTTGCTGGTCCCCTAACCTGCTCGACCACCACTTGCACTTCTGACCGAGGTTCTGTTATATCATCAAGGGGACACAGAACTTGGCAAGTGTGGGCAGCATGTATCCAGTTGGGGAGACCTCCGCACTTGACAGCAGTTGTGATGACAAGGATCGATTGGGGTGGTCCATGCCTGCGAGGCTCTAGACAACATTTCCAGACATGCTTATTTACCAAGTCACAGTCTCTGGGACTAAGGTCATGGAACTGCTCCTGATGAGGCGGGGCTGTAGCTAGGGCCAGGGGTGCTACCGTCTGCTAATAGAATCAGAAAGGCAGGGAGGTTAGATGCCTTATGGCCTGGGCAGAGTCTGCTCCAGAGACTAAAGTGCAGGGGGAGGAGGACCCCTCCAACAACCTCCAGGAGGAGAAAGATGATAAAGTGTCCCAAGCCTCTAGTGCAAGATCCAGGATCTCAGCTAATGGAGGGAGGGGAGGCTCCCTCACAGAGGGCCTTCAGACGGCAAAAGCTTGAGGCTCCTAAGGCATATGTAGCTGTACCGAAGGAGAAGCTGAACATAGCTAAGACGTGGTCAAGGAAGCAAGAGAAATGAAATGGTGGCAATGAAGTGGGAGGAGATGTCCATGGGTGGTAGGTTCCCAAGGGGATAGTTCCCCAGTATGTAGAGGGAGATGACATTGACAAATGGCTGTCTACATTTGAAAGGGCCCTTAAGATGAGAAAGGTCTACTCCAAGTACTGGGGTCACTCCTGTGAGAGCTGGTCCCAGTAGTTGGGAGGGGTAGACTCTTGACCCTAGAGGGGGCAGACGCAGAATCCTACACGCACAAGGAAATGTCTAGTTGGGAAATTTGGTCTCACCCCAGAGCAGTACAGGGTGATGTTCAGGGGCACCCAGGAGGTAAATTTATAGTTCTGCGTGGACTTTGTGGATATTTCCATGAAGGCACTAGAGGGCTGGATTCAAGGTAGCCAAGTGAATACTTATGAGGGGCTGTACAATTTATTTCTTAAAAAGCATATCCTGACTCATTGTATGCCAGAGATGTTACACCAGCAGTTAGTGGACTCTAAGCAGTCTAGTCTCAGGGAAAAAGAGGAGAACACTGATGAGTGGGTGAGAACCTGGGTTTCTAATCAAAACCAGGAGGGGTGATCCAAAGAAAGGAGGACAAGTATCCCAGAGGGGAAAACCCAGAGGAAAGATGATAAGCCAAAGAGTCCTCACAAGACCTGTGCAAGGGAGGTGGGGGGGGGGGGGGTGCAAGCCACTTCAATGTCAAGGGGAGGGGGTATCAAGGAAAGTCTAGGGACCCTGAAAAGGCAGGAAGGTTCTTTGATCCCTCAAAGGTGGGGAGGTGTTTTAACTGTAGTCAGCCAAGACACAAAAGAGGAGATGCTGTCTGCACAATGAAGCCCCTTACTGGCAGTCAGTCCACAGGGATTGTCAGTGTAGGTTTGGGGGTGGATATTGTTCCAGAGATGGGGGAATGGTTCACAGAGGCATCCTTAGTTTCCGTGGGTGGAGTGCAAATTGCAGCCCTGGCAGCCTTGCCTCCCAGCATGGAGAAATATAGGCAGCAGCCTTAAATCAATGGGATGGAAGTGGAAGCTCTGAGAGATACAGAAGCCTATATGACCATAGTTGCAGAGAAACTAGTTTCTCCAGAGCAGATCATATTTGGTGTGTTTCACCAAGTATCCAATGCATGCAGAAGAAGTTTGGGATGGGGAAGTGTGACAGGCCTTAAGAAGGGAGTTGTGTCTCCTGCACTCCCAGTAGAGTGTTTACAGGGAAATTATCTTGAAGTGTCTGACTGGTCAAGCGTGGAGAGAAGGATCCGTGCAAGGAGGCTGGAACTCTCTCAATCAATCAATCAATCAGGGAATTGTAAGCACGCTACTCACCCGAGAGGGTCTCAAGGCTCTGAGGGGGGGGGGTGGGGGGGGGTGTCCGCAGATCTGTTGAGCCGAAGAGCCAGGTCTTGAGGGTCTTCCTGAAGCTGTTCAGGGAGGGGGTGCGTATGATGTCTGCCGTTAGCTTGTTCCATGTCTTGGCTGCAATGTGAGAGAAGGATCTTCCGCCTGCTCTGGCTCTGTGGATGCACGGGGTTTCGGCCAGTGCGAGGTTGGAAGATCAGAGGTTTCTTTTGGGTACGTGGAAGTTGATTCTGTGATTGAGGTATTTGGGTCTGTTGTTGTGTAGGCATTTGTAGGCGTGAGGATTTTGAGTTACTCTTTTCTCCACGGGGAGCCAGTGGAGACTTTGTAGGTGTTGGCTGATGTGTTCGTGTCGGGGGATGACGAGGACGAGTCTGGTGGCGGTGTTCTGTAATGTCTGTAGATTGCGGAGTAGGAACTTGTTGATTCTGGCGTAGAGTGCGTTTCCATAGTCCAGTCTGCTGGTGATGAGTGCATGGGTGACTGTCTTCCTTGACTCAAGGGGGATCCACTTGAAGGTCTTGCGGAGGATATGGAGAGTGTTAAAGCAGCTGGAGGTGACGGCGTTGACCTGTGGGTTCATGGTGAGTGATGAGTCGAGTACGATGCCGAGGTTCTTGGCGTGGTCCGAGGGGGTAGGTGGGGTTCCGAGGGCGGTCGGCCACCAGGTGCTGTCCCATGCAGAAGGGATGGTACTGAGTACGAGGACTTCTGTCTTCTCGGCGTTGAGCTTCAGGCAGCTGTTGGTCATCCAGTCTGCGACGTCTTGCATTCCTTTCTGTAAGTTGAGTCTGGCAGTGGTGAGGTCTTTGGTGAGGGAGAGGATGAGCTAGGTGTCGTCGGCGTATGATACGATGTTGAGGCCATGTTGTTGGACGATGGCTGTGAGGGGGTCCATGTAGATGTTGAAGAGGGTGGGGCTCTGTGATGAACCCTGTGGGACTCCACAGGTGATATTCGTGGGGTCGGAGTGGCAGGGTAGAAGTCTGATCCTTTGGCTTCTTCCGGTAAAGAATGATCGGATCCAATCCAGGGCTGTTCGTTGTATGCCTACGTTGTGTAGTCTGGCGACTAGTATGCGGTGGGAGACGGTGTTGAAGGCCGGTGATAGGTCGAGTAGGATGAGGGCTGCGGAGTGGCCTTGGTCCAGGAGGGTGCGGATGTCATCTTTGGCGGCGAGTAGGTCGGTCTCTGTGCTGTGGTTGCTTCGGAATCCGGATTAGGACAGGTCGATGACAGCGTTCTCTTCAATGAATCGTGTGTTTCCTGTTGACTGTTTTCTCAGCGACTTTGGCTGCGAAGGTGAGGAGCGAGATGGGCCGATAGTTTTTTAGGTCAGTGGGGTCAGCAGGGGTCTGACTTCTGCGCGCTTCCAGTCGTCTGGGAAGGTGTTGTTGATGATGCATTGTAGTTCGGGTGCGATGACGGCAGTGGCTCTGTGGTAGATGTGATGGGGGCAGGGTTGGTGGGGGGCCCCCGAGTGGATGCTTTTCATGGTCGAGGCAGTGTCTTAGGTCGTGATCAGTGTCCAGTTCGAGATGGTGGGCCGGCTGCCGTTTTTGTGGAGCGGAGGGCCGTCTGTGCGCCTGGTGGATGGTCGATGAAGTTGTCATAGAGGTTTTTGATCTTGAGGTGGAAATACCCCCAAAAAATAAGTTCCAAGCTTGTCGCAGAGGTCTTGGGATGGGGTGATGTCTGTGGCTTCGCTGCGTGGTTTGGTGAATTCTTGAGTGACACTGAAAAATCCTTGGAGTTGGTGGAGTTGGCCAGGATTTTGTTGTGGATGAAGATCCTCTTGGTGGCTCTGATCTGGTTGTGGTAGTCTGTAATGGCGCCCTTGTAGGTGGTGTGGTTTTCGGTTCTCTCGGTGTTTCTCCAGTTCTTCTCCATGCGTCTGCAGGTGCGTCTGGCTTCTTGGAGAGCGGTGGTGAAGCAGGCAGCTTTCCTGGGGTGTTGTCTGTCTGGGTTACGTAGCAGGGCGAGCTCGTCTGCGCAGTTGGAGATTCAGGTGTGGAGTTCTTTGGCTGTGTCATTTGCGTCGGGTGCCCAGGTGTGGTTGTCTCGGGTGAGGGTGGAGTTAAGTTGCTCGTCGCTAACCTTGCTCCAGTTCCTTCGTGGTGGGTGTGGGGTTGGTTTGGGTACCTTGGGTTTGTTGATGGCAAAGAGAATGCAGAGGTGGTTGGTCAAAGGCGACTGCGTTGTGTGGCTGAATTGGACTCTGTTTCCTGCCCCGAAGATGGGGTCGAGGGTGTGTCCTGCTCTGTGGGTCTGTGTGTTGACGAGTTGTGTAAGTCCGATGCTGGCGAGGTTGTCACGAAGGATAGTGGAGCTGGGGTAGCTGGGGTTGTCAAGGTGGAAGTTCAGGTCTCCAATGAGTAGGTAGTTTCTTGAGGTGATGGCGCGGGGTGCGATGAAGTTGGCGATGATGGTGGGGAAGGGTGATCGGGGCCCTAGGGGTCTGTAGATGAGGGTTCCTCGGAGTGTGGCTTTGGGGGTGATCTGGATCTGGAAGTGCAGGTGTTCGGCAGAGGGGAAGGTTTCGCTGGAGGTGGTGAGGCGGAGGGTGCTCTTGTGGGCGATGGCGAGGCCCCCTCCTGGGTGGTTGGGGCGGTCTTTCCTCAGGATCTTGTATCCGTCTAGGAAGGCGTTGCTGATGTCAGGGGCGGAGGATGCGTTGGTCCAGGTCTCTGTGAAGAAGGCGGTGTCGGGCGAGAAAGCATCGAGTAGGTTCCAGACTTCCATGTGTGTTTGTGTATGGAGCGTATGTAGAGGAGGATGCATTTTAGGGTTTCGCCAGTACTGGCGTCCGCGGTGTTGGAGGCTGGTGTGGCGGTGAGGGTCTGGCAGCAGTGCAGGCAGGCGAACTGGCCGTGGGTCATGTTCGGCGAGGCCTGTTGGCATTCTCTAAGTCTTCCAGGGTTGAGTGCGAGGAGGGTGGTGGTGGTAGTGGGAGGTCCATGGTTCCTGGTGCTGGCCGTGGTCATGTTGCGGACGGGCGCAGACGGGCGGCCTTTGGCGCGCCGGTGGCGCAACCGCGCAGAGACAGCCATTAGGTAGGGCAGGTGGGAGGGAGGAGAGGCTGGGAGGCGGGAGTGGGGGAATTCTGGGGGAGGAGCCGCAGGGCAGCAGGGGCAAAAGGTGAAAAGAACAGGAAGGCACGAGAAAATAAAAACAGTGGTGGAATTAGAGCAAGACACAGATGGGCACAATAACAGTGGCACAACAGGGAAAGATTAAGAAAAAAACGGCTGAGAAAGGTTACGGTGCTTGCGGGTAGTCTGGTCCCAGTTGGAGCGGGCAGCAGACGCAGGAGTGGGCAGCAGCCTCAAACCTCCCAAGGAGGAGGTCGGGGTCTGGAGGCAAGAGACGCCACAGCGGAGCTGCGGGGAGAGAGTGGACCTAGACCGAGGGTCAGAGGTCTTATTCGCGCTCCCCCACAGCGGCTGCCATTAAGTAGGGGAGGTTGGAGGGAAGAGAGACTGGGAGGTGGGAGCGGGGTAATTCTGGACGGGGATTCCGGGGGGGAGGGGCCGCAGGGGCAACTAAGGCGAAAGGAACAGGCAGGCATGAGAAAATAAAAACAGTGGTGGAATTAGAGCAAGACACAGATGGGCACAATAACAGTGGCACAACAGGGAAAAATTAAGAAAAAAACGAACTCTCTGTGTGGGTATTTGCTGTGACTAGATCACAGACTGCACAGAAGAGAAATTCTGGATAGCTGGGCCCTGAAACTATAGGCCAAGCATCCAATGACAAGAAACTGGCAGCCCACAGAACTCCAGAGGTACATGAGGAATCTAACCCTGAGGGGAGGATCTGACCACTGAGGTAGGGCTTCCACCCCTGCAAGATCTGTCCAACTTGGCAAGGATCTTGTGGACCCTCTAGAGAGGAGTTGTTTCAAGGACAGAGAGAGTGTCCCACTCTTGCGGGCCTGAGGCAGACTGCATCCAGGCAAGAGAACAGTGATGTCAGTGGCTCATACAAAGTCTACTGGGAGGATGGAGTTCTCTACACTGAGGCTAGAGACCTCTAAGAAGGGGCTATCAGGAGATCGATGTATAGAGAATTCCTCCTGAATTTAAGCCAAGACATCCCATTGGCAAGTCATCTGGGTCAAAGTAAGACATGGAAAAGGTTGGTTAACCATTCCTATTAGCCCCATATGACTGTCAACGTAAAGGGGTTTTGCAGCTCCTGTGCAACCTGTCAAGACAGGGGGCAAGGCAAAGGCTCCCTTGATATCACTGCCAGTGGTTGGGATTCCCTTTGAGAGAGCAGGGGTGGACATTGTTGGTCCCTCTAGACTCACCCACAGTTTTAGGGAACAAATGTATCTTGCTGGTAGTGGATCATGCCACAAAGTATCCTGAGGCTATATCCCTATGAACAGTCACTGCTCCTTCAGTGGCTAGCGCCCTGCTTGGTGTGTTCACCACAGTGGGTGTCCCAAAGGAGGCGGTTTCAGGTAGAGGCGCACATTTTATGTCTGTATATTTGAAAGTGATGTGGGATGAATGTGGTGTTACCTACAAGTTCACAACCCCATATCATCCCTAGACCAATGGTCTGGTGAAGGTTCAATAAGACCCTGGAGGGCATGATCATGGGTTTGTCTGACAAACTCAGGAGAAAAGGGGATATCCTCCTCACATGCCTACTGTTTGCATACAGGGAGGTCCCACAGAAAGGGGTTGGCATCAGCTCCTTTGAATTACTGTTTGGGCACCCTGTAAGAGGCCCCTTATGTCTGGTGAGAGAGCCTTGGGAAACGTCTCTCAAGAAAGCCAAGGACAATGTGCTGGACTCTGTACTAGGCCTGAGATCTCACATCGTAAAGTACATGTACAAAGCAAGCAGGATACTGTAGGCCAGCCAAGAGCTCATGAAGCTCTGTAAGACCAAAAGGCTGCTATGCCTGAGTACACTCCAGGACATTTGGTGTGCGTGTTGGAGCCTGTAGCTACCAGGGCTCTCCAGGACAAGTGGACTGGACCCTATACAATCCTAGAGAAGAAGGGTGAGGTCACCTACCTGGTAGACCTTAACAACCCCAGGAACCCTCACAGGGTCCTGCATGCCAATAGGTTGAAACCTCACCAAGACAGGAAAGACATGACCATGCTGATGGTCACTGATGAAGGAGCAGAGGACCGAGTCTGAGCCACTGCCAGACCTCCTCTCCCACAATGTGAAAGATGGGTCAGTGGAGGGAGTGGTACTCTCTCCTAAATTGACAGACCAACAGCACAGATACTATAAGCAAGTGCTGGATAAGTCTAGGCCGTGAACTCCGCTCCGCTTGCGGAGTTTACAGAGTTTTCTGCACTCCGCATTACGGGTAGCTCGCTACGCGGAGCAGAGTTTTTCCTCATCCGCGGTCATCAATGTTAAGTTGGCGAGCCCGAGCGAGGATAATCCACCTCCTGGCGAGATTTCTCAACTCGGAGGGTCAGATTTCACATTGAGAGTAGTTGCGTATGCTCGCGACCGCTTGTGTTTAGAAACTATCTGTTCGCGTTGAGAAAGCTGCCGATCAAGTAAAAATCTACTCAAGCAGCAGAAAGGAAGCAGCACCCTCTTGCGCTGTGCATGGCGCAGTTCGCGATGTTTGCACAGTGGGGACAAGCACCTGGTACTGAAAATCACCATGAACACCATTTATCTAATGCACTCCGCCGCTTGCAGAGCTCGGCGTAGAGCGGCAGAGTTTTTTTGGGCACTTCCGCCCAGGCTTAGTGCTGGAGCAGTTTGTGGGTCTGTTCTCTTTGAGCCCAGGTATCACCAACTGGTATATACATGACATTGACACTGGTGACAGCCTGCCTGTCAAGAACAAGTTGTACAGATTGTCTGACCAGGTCAGAGCCGGCATCAAGGTGGGAGATGCTGGAATTCGGGGTAATTGAGACTCTAACAGTCTATGGGCCAGCCCACTGGTACAGGTACCGAAACCTAATCTCCAAGGGGGAAAGAAGGAGTTAAGGTTCTGTGTGGACTACAGAGGACTGAATGCAGTCACTAAGACTGATGCTCACCGTATACCTAGAACTGATGAGCGCATTGATAGGTTAGGGGCTGCCAAGTACCTGAGTACATTTGATTTTACCTCAGACTACTGGAAGATTGCCAAGGAGCAAAGGAGACATCAGCATTCTCCACACCAGAGGAACATTACCAGTTCAAAGTAATGCCTTTTGGTTCAAAGAATGCACCTGCCACCTTCCAAATGTTGGAGAACAGGAATTGGAACAGTTCAGTGCAGCTTATCTGGATAATATAGCTGTGTACAGTTCCACCTGGGAGGATCACATGGGACCACCTGAAGGGAGTGCTTCAGGCCCTACAACAGGCAGGCCTGACCATCAAGGCTAGTAAGTGCCACATAGGGCAGAGTACTATGGTGTACCTAGGCCACCTTGTAGGTGGAGGCCATGTACAGCCTCACCAACCCAATACAAACTATTGTGGATTGGATAGCTCCTACAACCCAGACACAGGTCAGGGAATTCCATGGTCTGACTGGGTACTATAGAAGGTTGTTTCAGAACTATGGGACCATTGTGGCTCCCCGGACAGAACTCACTTCTGAAAAGCAGCCCAAGAAAGTCATTTGGACACCAGAGTGTCAGAAGATCTTTGACACTCTGAAAGAGGCTATGTGTTCAGAACCAGTGTTACCTGACTACACAAAGGAATTTGTGGTTCAGGCAGATGCTTCAGAACAAGGGATTGGGGCAGTGTTGGCACAAGTGAATGAGAAGGGTCTTGATCAGCCAGTTCCCTTCATTAGGAGGCGACTTCTCCCAAGAGAACAAAGATGGAGTGCCATTGAGAGGAAAACCTTTGCTGTGGTTTAGTCCCTGAAGAAGCTGAGACACTTCCTATTTGGTACTCGCTGTCATGTTCAAACTGATCACAGATCTCTCAGATGGCTCATGCAGATGAGGGGGAGAGAATCCAAAGCTGTTCAAGCGGTCCATTTTCCCACAGGGAATGGACTTCACAGTGGAACACAGACCTGGGACTGGCCATGCCAATGCAGATGACTTTCCAGGTTTTTCCACTTAGCTGAGAAGGACTGCCAGGGTGTAGGTTAGTTACCCATCACCTTTCATTTGTGGGGGAGGGGCTGTGTGAGAAAGTAATCCTTTTTGGCCCTGATCATCCCCATTTTTTGGCTGTTACTGGTAATAACTGACTCTGACTGTACCCTGGACTATGTCACCCAGGCACAGGGCCAGTGCTCTGATTAAAAGGTATATGATAATTAGGTGTAATTACATTTGGTACTGACAACCTACCTGTAAGACCCTAGTATATGGTAGGGCATGTAGGTTTAGAGACACAGCAGATCTAATACACTTAAGTGTGCAGTTCTGTGTTGCCGACTGTCATTTTTAAAGTCAGGGGGGTCTTGTATTTGTTTTAGTTCCGTTCCCAATTCAAAATGGCCACCAGTTTTTAATTGCAGTGACGAACATGGATTATACAATATCCATTGGCAATACAAGAGTGGATAGTTCGTAGCAAATGATTTCTAGGTAGACACCCTTGCGACATGTGACATTAAGAGACTTGGTTGAGTATGAGGCTCGTGGCGGCATATTCGGAGATGGCTGTTTTCCCGGCATTTACTCTATTCTAAGATGGCCACACAATTGGGAATGTATACACACATTTCTAATTGGATGACGCGCCGGAAGTGGGCGTGGCCCACCACGGCCCTTAAGCCGTGCGTGGTGTGAGCTCAATGAGGAAGCTGCACACACGCCGGTGGGACGCGGCACGGGTGAGATGAGTGATTGATGGAATGGCGGAGTGTTCTGAAATGTCACCCGGGCTTAGTGCGTGCTAGACATAGAAGTACTGAAGTGAAATGCTATGTGAGACGGAGGTATAGTTGATGATTGAGCAGTTGATTTTTGGTGAAGCCATGAGCTTTTTACTTTGGTGTAAGATATACCAAGAGAGCGAATGGAAGAAAAGTTTGTATTAAAAGATCGTGTTTTTCCCGTGCTTTGAGTGGTGGTATATTTACACATGAGCATTGCCACACGACTTTTGGATGATTAGCGGGTTGAGCACGATGTGGGTCCTGGCCAACCCCCGTATTTGGGTACCAAGAATAGATGCGTTATATACATGCCTGGATAAATGTCCAGAATGGACCATGTTTTGGAGATTGTATAACAAAAGGAAAGATGAAAGGAATGTTTCCTTGTTTTTATATGTACAGGGGATGAGTTATTTGGTAGTCACCCCAGGGGCACGTGAATAGAAGACACGTGTTCCACTTTGAAGACGGTTGCGGGTATGAGAAGACTTCGCAACCTCCTGGTAAAAACGGAATTGAGTACATTTTTACAGATTAAAATTGTTGAGTACATGACTGCGTCTGGAATTCTGGACGGTTTGTTTTATACTGGCTTTCCTTGTGTCTTTTGTATTACACCATCAGAGGTTTTAGGTGTACCATTTGTGAAGGTGATTTGGAACCCCTTAGCCCTGAAGAAGTTGCGTGATGGGTCGGCAACAAAACATGTTGGTATCATAGAACTGGGTATGGTTTGATTGAAACCATTTTTATTGTGGAAGCTTACAGTATTCAATAAAGTCACGACAAGCTAGTAAGCACCACTGTTTTTTAATGGTGAGAATTAAAACTTTTATGTTCTCACTGGGGTTCATTGGACACATATAAAAACACCTGGCACTATCATTATTTTCACCACTTTTACACACTGAAATTATATATTAGTATATTATAATTTATTTGTTTTTCACATGGAGTAAGAGCAACCGATGATGATAAGTGGGTATACTGGTGAGTACCAACCAGCAACCCCCCTTGGTGTTACTACCTTGAGGTGCTCTTTTCCCTTCCACATCTTTTTCTAGTCATTTTTGGGGTAGAACTGGTGTTTTGATGGTTTTTTGACACTTTTAAATTGATACACCACAAACATATGAATAGTGATAGGAAACATACACTAGGGAATCATAAAAGATTGGAACTCCTGTTGATTGATTAATACATAAATTGGTGTATCGTAGAGCAGGCCATTGGTTGTTATAGTGGATTGAGTGGGGGGGGGCGTGCTTGTTTTCCTTCTCCCTGTGGCTCCTATTGTGTTAGTGTATTTTTAAAGTCAGCCCTGCTTTTCAAGCTGCTTTTAAAGTGAAATTATATGCAAATGTACTTCCAAAGTATTAAACTACCCTATTTTTACATATAGATAACCCCTAAGGTCTACCCTAGGTGCCCCCAGGGCAGGGTGCCATGTAAAAGTAAGCAAGGGCATGTTAAAAGATGTTTTATATGCCCTGGCATGGGAAAAACTATCAATTTCATTTTTCATTTTTCCTCATTGTAGCCTTTTAGCTCCATAGGGTAACATTGGAATACTGTAATACAGTATATCTATTGACAGGAGTGAGCTAAAATAATATTTCAAGGACTTAAAAGATTGGTAATGATAAATCCAACAACTTGCCTCTGTTGTAGTTATCATAACTAGTACAGAGAATACATTATAAAACATTCTTTTCTGTGAACCAAAATCCAGACTTCTAGCAGCCTCTCGTGATTGGCCAGCCCTTGACAGGCTGAGCCAAATTGCTCTGATGAGGTGCTAAGTGGCCTGCATATAGACAAAGGATATTTGGTCGGGGGAGATCTGCAGCTGCAGAGAACAGGCCAGGAAGGGCCTGGGTAAATAAACTGGTCTTCAAAGAGAGCAAGCCAGGCCTACCCCCTCTTCCAGTACCCCCCAGCCAGATGGGAGCAGCAGGAATGGAATTTGCAGGAGGTCTGGAAGGGGAGTTTTAATGGAAATGAGCCACACCAGTAGGTTGGCTTAGCCAAATCTTAACCACAAGGAGACAGTTTCACCATCTTGAATTTTAAAGTACAGTGCTTTGTGGGACAAGAATATTCCAAACTTTGGAGAAAGCTGTCATTCTTTTGTGTGGTCAGAGGTGCCCCCCAGAACACTGGATAGATATGGGAGATCTGCACAGCAACTCAGATCCCCTGCCTGGAACCAAAGAAGAAGAAGAACTGCCCTGCTGGAACCCAGGCATGCACCAAGAGGACTGCACTCTGAATGATGGCACTTACTGCACACTAAGGAACTACAGCTCTAAGGACTTTGCCTTGCTTCAAAAAGGGAAGGAGTGGACTCCCTGAAAGCAACAGGTTAAAAGAGCTCCACCTGAAATTATCTCCAGCCAGAAGAACCTAGCTGACCACCTTCAGCTGGACTTTATTTATGTATTTACTTATAAAGTACCCCAATCACCCCCCAAAGTGGTATCTCCACGATATGGAGGTGCTACAGACAAGGCAGATGAGAAGTGGCTATTTAGAAAAGTTCGGTTTTAAGGAGCCTTCTAAATAGAAAGTAATCTGGGCATTTCCCAAGATGAATAGGGAGCTGATTCCAGTTATAGGGTGCTAGGTGGAAGAATGGCTTCCCCACCCAAGCTAGATTTTTTTAAATGTGGGACGAGGAGCAAGAATTTGGCTCTTGAGCATAAAGGTCTGGGTGGCAGGTATTGAATACGTTTAGCCAGGCCATTTACTAGTTATTGCTTTGTGCACAAGGCAGCATATCTTAAATTTGACCCGCTTGCGTATTGGAAGCCAGTGTAAACGAAGAGAAGCTGTTCTGGCAGGAGAGTTTGAGACAAGGCGAGCCACGGTGTTTTGAACTACCTGAAGTCTACTTAGGGAGGACTCATTTGCTGAAATCAGGAGAGCATTACAGTAATCCAGGCGTCTTATCACCAGTGCCTGGATGAGTGTTTTTCGTGCGGTTAGGGGGAGAAAGGGAAATACCCTGTATAGGAGGCTTAACATATGGAAGCATGAGCCCACGGTAGTTGTAACTCTTTCATTGTAAGTTTCTGGTCCAGACGTATGCCAAGATTCTTGAACATGGTCTTAGGGACCGGGGTGTCGCCTAGATCAGACGGCCACCATTCTGGGGACCAGAGCAGAGACGCTTCTCCGAATAGCATGATCTCAGTTTTCCCAACATTGAGCTGTAGGAAATTATTCCTCATCCAGGTTGTGATGGCAGTCATGGTGTCTGAGAAAGCAGTCTGAATATTGTGAGAATTTTTGTCAAATGACAGTAATAGCTGGGTGTCGTCAGCATACGAGATTGGTGTGAAGCCCAGCTTTCTAAGTAATCCAGCAAATGGAGCAAAATAAATGTTGAACAGGGTGCGACTGAGGCAGGATCCCTGAGGTACTCCTTTGGTCAGTTCCATGGTCTATGATCAAAAAGGGCCAAGATTGATGGTCTGAGTTCGGTGGATAAGAAAGCTGGAAATCCACTGAAAGGCTTGTCCTTGAATTCCAATTTCTTTAAGTCTCCTTAGCAGAATGTGATGAGAGACCGTGTCGAAAGCTGCTGACAAATCAAGCAGCACTAGTAGTACTGCTTGTCTGTTGTCAATGGAGTGCCTTATACAGTTGGTAACGGCAATCAATGCTGACTCCATACTGTGCATAGGCCTAAACCCAGACTGAGATGTGTCAAGGCATCCGGTAGATTCGACATATTCAAAGAGATGTTTATTAATATGCTTTTCCAATAATTTACTCAGGAGGGGTAAAAGAGAAATCGGACGGTAGTTGGACAGGTTCTCCATAGGGACATTGGCTTTCTTTCGGATGTGAATTATTTGTGTAGCCTTCCATTCAAGTGGTAGTTGACCCTCTCTCATTGAAAGATTGAGGATTGAGCAACTAGATGGGGACAACTTTTGGAGAATAGCGAGGACATTTTGGCTGGAATAATATCCAAAGGGGAACCTGATTTAACTGTGTTCAACAATGTCTCCACATTATCAACTGTGAGAGGGGAAAAGCTTTCCAGCGGATGCACATTGGTCAAGGATTGGAGACAGCCGAATGTGGTGTCATTCAGAGGGTTCCTGTCGTTAGTTATTTTATCATAAATGAGCTCGATTTTCTGTACAAAATGGATAGCTATTTTATCATAGATTTCTTGAGATGAAGCAGCTTCATTGTTGCACTTTAAAGGATTTGGCTAGGTGCACTGTGGTAGTTGTAGTCCAAACTTCAGATGAGCAACCTAGAGATCCTGAAACCCTGGATTTTATTTGTTGACACTTAGAACCCCCAAAAGAAACTTTAGCAAGCACCTTCTGAAGTCTGGAGAACTTTTGAGAACTTTGGTGAAAAAGCTCTATTAGGTGACCGACCGAATTTCGTAAATCATGCTGACTACGTCAAACCACGAACCGGATTTCAGGCTCGTCTCACTGAAAGCTCTGGAGCTCAAGCCTTCCAGGAGTCAACTGGGGGCTCTTACTGAACTAAGCCGATAAAGCCGCTGCGAATCCAGACTGCTGGAGAGGCCCACTCGACAGTGAGAGAAAATCCTCCAGAAACGTTTCTAAGTGTGAAGATAAAATTTTGACCGAGGCCTCCCACTTAGTGTATGTGACCAGGGCTCCATCGCCGTCGCCCCCAAACTTTGTCCCAGTGAAGCTCGACCAGATGTGTCAAGTTGGCACTTTTTGTTCTTAGGCACTATAAAGCATATATTCTTTAACCCCTTCGCTGCCAGGCCTTTTCCCCTCCTGTGCCACGCCCTTTTTTGGCTATTTGGGGTAGTGCGCGCTGAGGCTCCTGTAACTTTTTGACCACATAAGGTATCCACGCCAAATTTGCGTCCTTTTCTTCCAACATCATGGGGATTCTAGAGGTACTCAGGGTTTGTGGATTCTCCTAGAGGGGTCACAGAAATGAGCCAAAATACAGCAAAATTTTGTTTTTTTTCGGGAAAACGGGCTGCAAATGAAAGCATCTGGGTTTTTCCCTGCAAATGTTATCAAAAAAGGGTTTGTGGGGTTGAAATCACCATTTTCCCAGCTTTTCGGGGATACCAGACTTTTGTCAGACACCCAACATTTTTTACACAGTTTTGGCATTTTTCTGGGACATAGCCTATTTTTGCTATTTTTTGTGCTTTTGACCTCCTTCCAGTTAGGGCAGAAACGGTTACAAAAGCAATAACGGATCCTGGACACCTATACATTTTCGAGAAGAAGACAAAATTCTGAATTCAGCAAGGGGTCATTTGTGTAGATCCATCAAGGTTTTTTTATAGAAACTAACAGTTAAATATAGGATAAATTGAAAATTAGTTGAAAAAAACAGCCTTTTGTGTCAACGTTTTCACCTGTAACTTCTTCTAATTATGACAGCTCTTTGAAAGCAATATACCATTACATCCGCTGGACATTACTGGTTGTGGGGATATATAGGACTTGTAGGTTCACCAAGAACCCGACGAACCCAGAGCCAAAAACTGAGCAGCAACTTGCAATGGTTTTTTATTATGTACCGGGTATATAGTAATTATTCTGTAAAAATGTGTACATGGAAAAATCGGTATGAAAGACACCTTTGTATTTCTGAAATGGGAACAGAATATAGATTTTAGAAACAGTAGATTTTTGCACATTTCTGAAATTGGGAATACTCATACTAGCATGAGAATTATCAGTCATTTTTTAGAATGACTTCTTTTTTACACAATATCTTTCATTTGGAAGGCAGAAATGCATCGAGAGTCAATAGATAATAACAGTTCCTTCACAAATCTGAATTACCCTAAGTCTCCCGATAAAAATGGTACCTCACTTGTGTGGGTAGGCATAGTGCCCGCGACAGGAAACGGCGCAAAACGCAACGTGGTCACAACTCAACATCGCTGTGAAAATTTACCCTTTTTTGGCAAAGTGCCTAGCTCTAGTTTTTGAACCCTAGCTCTGTGGGCACCTTGGGAAACCTAGCAAACCTATACATTTTTTAAAACTAGACACCCAGGGGAATCCAGGATGGGGTGACTTGACTGCCTCCCACCAGGGTCTGTTACCCAGAATCCCTTGTAAACCTAAAAAATTGTCCAAAAAAACACATTTTCCCCACATTTCTGTGGTGGAAAGTTCCGGAATCTGCGTGGATCCACAAATTTCCACCCACCCTGCGTTCCACAAAGTCTTACGAGAAAAACGGTACCTCACTTGTGTGGGTCGGGCTAGTGCCCGCGACAGGAAACGGCGCAAAACGCAACGTGGTCACACCTCAATTTCGCAGTGAAAAATGACCCTTTTTTAGCAAAATGTCTAGCTGTAGTTTTTGAACCCTATCTCTGCGGGCACCTTGGGAAACCTAGCAAACCTATACATTTTTGAAAACTAGACACCCAGGGGAATCCAGGATTGGGTGACTTGACTGCCTCCCACCAGGGTCTGTTACCCAGAATCCCTTGCAAACCTAAAAAATGGTAAAAAAAAACACATTTCCCCACATTTCTGTGGTGGAAAGTTCCGGAATCTGCGTGGATCCACAAATTTCCACCCACCCCGCGTTCCCCAAAGTCTTATGAGAAAAACGGTACCTCACTTGTGTGGGTCGGCCTAGTGCCCGCGACAGAAAACGGCGCAAAACGCTACGTGGTCACACCTCAATTTTGCAGTGAAAAATGACCCTTTTTTGGCAAAATGTCTAGCTGTAGTTTTTGAACTCTAGCTCTGCGGGCACCTTGGGAAACCTAGCAAACCTATACATTTTTGAAAACTAGACACCCAGGGGAATCCTGTCGCGGGTACTTGGGCGTCCCACACGAGTGAGGCACCGTTTTTATCAGGAGACCCGGGGGAACGCTGGGTGGTAGAAAATTTGTGTCAGCCCGGTGATGCCACAACTTTCCCCCACAAAAATGTGTGAAAAAGGTGATTTTTTCAGCTAAATTTGAGGTTTGCAGGGCATTCTGGGTAAGGAAACGTTGGGGGATCCATGCAAGCCATACCTCCCTGGAGTCCCCCGGGTGTCTAGTTTTCAGAAATGTGTGGGTTTGGTAGGTTCCCCTAGGTGGCCGCCGAGCACCGGCCAAAAACCCAGGTGACCTCCCTTGCAAACCCAGGTCGTTTTGATGTAGGCAATTTTCATGTCGCCTCAATACGTTTTGGGCCCTTGCCTGTCACGGGTACTTGGGCCTCCCACACGAGTGAGGCACCGTTTTTATCGGGAGACCCGGGGGAACGCTGGGTGGTAGGAAATTTGTGTCAGCCAAGTGATGCCACAACTTTCCCACACAAAAATGTGTGAAAAAGGTGATTTTTTTCAGCTAAATTTGAGGTTTGCAGGGCATTCTGGGTAAGGAAACGTTGGGGGATACACGCAATCCATACCTCCCTGGAATTCCCCGGGTGTCTAGTTTTCAGAAATGTGTCGGTTTGGTAGGTTTCCCTAGATGGCCACCAAGCCCGGGGCCAAAAACTCATGGGACCCCTTTGCAAAACCAGGTTGTTTTGTGATAGGTAATTTTGATGTCTCCTCAATAGGTTTTGGGCCCTTGCCTGATGCGGGCACTAGGCCTACCCACGCAAGTGAGGTACCATTTTTCTCTGAAGACTTTGGGGAACGCAGGGTGGGTGGAATTTTGTGGACCCACGCAGATTCCAGAACTTTCCACCACAGAAATGTGAGGAAAATGTGTTATTTTGGACACATTTTTAGGTTTGCAATGGATTCTGGGTAACAGAACCTGGTGAGAGCCAGTGAAGTCACCCCATCCTGGATTCCCCTCGGTGTCTAGTTTTAAAAAATGTACAGGTTTGCTAGGTTTGCCTATGTGCCAACTGCGCTAGGGCCCAAAATCCACAGGTATGCACATTGCTAAAAAAAATTCGGAGCCCAGTTGGCTTTCTGCCGCCCTGGCGGGGAATCAGGGAAGGGGGTTTCATCCCGATATGCCCCTAAAGGGGCAGAAAGACTGTGGCTATTTTTTGTGGGGGTGGGGGCATTGGTATGACCATTTTGGGCAGCCCCCACGCATAAAAAAAGCCGACGTACTCGCTGGCGCCTAGTGGGCTTTCTGCCCCCCCAGGGGGCAGATCAGGGGCCACTGCCACCATCTGCCCTCCCGGGGGGGGCAGAAAGATTGGAATTTCTCTGGAGGTGGGGTGGGGTATTGTCATGCCCATTTTGGGGAGCCCCTACCCCTACACTAATAAAACAAAAAAATCCATGGTTTCTAGTGGGCAATCTGCGCCCCCCAGGGGGGCCAGATTGGGGGCTACAGCTCCCATCTGCCTCCTGGGGGGCAGAAAGACTGTCATTTTTGTGGGGGGGAGGGTGGGGGGATTGGTGTGCCCGTTGCGGGCAGCCCCCACCTTAAAAAAAAACTAAAAACTAATCCCTGGTTTTTAGTGGGCTTTCTGCCCCCCCGAAGGGGCAGATTAGGGGCCAATGCCCAATCTGCCCCCTGGTGGGCACCCAGGGGGGGCAAAAAGACTAAATTTGGCCAAAATTCTTTGGGGGGAGCAAAGGCCCTTGCCCAAGGGGCCGCTCCTCCCTCCCTGGTGTCTAGATCCCTGCTTGGGGATCGCCCTCCTGTGGCAATCCCCAAGCAGGGATCCAATGGGGAGGCGTACCATTGGAAAGGGGAGATTCTCCCCTTTCCAACGATACCTCTCCCGTCTTTCTACATGCTCAGGGGGCTGAGATAGCCCCCTGAGCACGTAGAAAGTGAAACTGAAATGAGCCTCGGGAGCTGGAGAAGCTCTTCCCCAGCTCCCAAAGCTGTTTTGGCAGAAAGGGAATCCCTCTGGTGCCCGCACCAGAGGGATTCTCTAGGGTATGCCTCATGACGAGCTGGACTCGTCATGGGCACAGCGCGACTGTGCTCCATGACGAGTCCAGCTCGTCATGGGCATACAAGGGGTTAAAAATTCATATCTCAAGTTCCCTACATGGGATTTATTCATTTTGGTGTCATTTTACTCATAAAAATATTTCCTATTTTTATAAATTGTTTTGGGATTTTATTTGTGTGTTGTGACTTATTTAATGCATTTGTGTTTTTAAATGCTTTACACATCTGTCTCCTAAGTTAAGTCTGCCTGCTCACAGCCAGCTACCAAGGTTTGAGCAAGGAAATCATTTATTGAGACCTGGACTGGGCCTTATATTGTGGTGGTGGCCTTATTGCTAGTGGTAGGTGCATACTGACCCTTGCTAATAATTTACCTTCCAACAGCTGGTAACCTCATTGCCCTGCCCATGATGATTTCATGGGGGAAAATTCTGTCCTACGATCAGGTACACTGCATAGACTCATCACAAGCAGCAAAGTATCAAGTCATTTCAATGACGTAGAGGCCCACAGTTTGGAAAGTCTGGACTTCAAAGGCCCATTGACCTCCACCAGACCCAAAGCCTCAGGTTTGAAGCTACAACGTAGTCTCTGTTCAACCTGTAAAGCAGCACGCAACATCCTCGGGATTTCATTGTTGAAGTGTGTGCCTCGGTCAGATTCCAAAGAAGTTGGGAAGTCAAATCTGGGTATTAAATCCCTAAACAGCAATTTTCCTGCTATGAGACTATCGTTTCTTCTTGTGGTGTAGGCCTCAACCCATCATGAAAAGGTATACACAACAACCAAGACATACCTCAACACATTCATTGCGCACCGGCATCTCTGAAATCCAACTGCTTCCAATTAAAAGTACCACCTGACTTCCCAATGTGACTCAGTGTTACTGCAGTTCTCTTTCCCACAGTATTCTGTTGACACACAACACATCTGTGGCACAACACTTCAGCCATCAACCTAACCCTCGGATTAAACTAGGTCTGCCTCAACAACTTGACCATTGAATCTCTCCCAACACAGGTCTGCCATCTCTCGAAACCCAAATCTCATCCTCGCCCCTCTTAACACAACCTGCATTAACTCAACTCTGCTGGTATGCCTCCGACACTTCTCCCTGTAACCTCTTGACTTCTTCCCAAGTATCAACCATCGTAAAGAAAAGGTTATATTTGGTCTCGCCTGCTCCCTCATTGGTATACTTTCCATTAAATGTACAAGCATTGTAGGCACAATACCTCACGACCTCATCTGCGATCCTGTTGCCAACTGTCATATAGTCATTTCCTTTGCAGTGTGCAGAACCTTTCACGACTGCAACTTGTGCGGGCTTTTGCAAAGCTTCCAAATGTTTTCTTACTTGCTCACCATTATGTATGGGGAATCCTGATGAGGCCATAAATCCCCCCCAGGACATTAACTGTCCGTAGTCATACACCACACCAAAGCCGTCATGACTATGAGTGAAAATCGTCACCTTAAGCTGATCCGAAACACAACATGCTCTAGTAAGAGCAATCAATTCAGCTGCTTGTGAGGATTCCACCACTCATGAAATGGTACAAACTGCATAAGCAGCTCTCAAATTTCCTTCATGGTCTCACAAACATGAGCTATCCACAAACAATGCGTAATCAGATTCAGGTAGTGGCTCATCCTGTATAGCTTGGTGTATAGTTCAGAGACATCAAGACAGTCATGCTCCACTTCACGATCCTCAATATCATTTTCAGGAAGGGTTAACAGCACAGCTCTTCAATGTTACGTTCTCAGCCACAAGTATGACCTGCTTATACTTTGTGAGGCAACTCTTTGTAAGGTACTGTCTTCATGTTCTGATCATCAAAATTTCAATTGACTGGGGAACATATACAGTCAGATGATGTCCCATTACAATGCTCTCACACCACTCTTTGCTGAAAGCTATCCCTGCCACAGATTTGAGAAAACCGGGCAACACCGCACCCACTGATTCAAATATGGCTGAGAAGTAGACAACTATTCTACGGGCACCTCCATGATAGTGTGTAAGCACTAAGAGAATACAGCCCTCCCTCTTACTGCAGAAAAACTAAAACACTTTGGTAAAATCAGGCATTCTTAGTGCCGGGGGGAGCAGAGGCTTTCTTTCAACTCTAGGAAGGCAACCAGACAAGCGTTATCTCAGGGTGCCAGATCAGACACATCCTTGTGTGTCAGACTCTGCAAAGGCTTGGCCACTAGGGAAAAATTGTGTATCCACTGGCGACAGCAGCCCACCATTCCCAAAAACATCCTGACTTCTTTCTGTGTCGTTGGCAGATTCATTTGCATGATCGCCAAAATTCTCCCTTGTGACACTTTCCTCGCACCTTTCTAATTGTGGTGTCCAAAGTACATAGCTTCCCTAAAACAGTACTGCAACTTACTGGGAGACGCTGTATGTCTATTCTCAGCCAAGTGGTTCAACAAAACAATAGTGCAGGTCTTACAGGCTTCCCGATTATCGGACGCAACCAATAGGTTGTCAATATACTGGACCAACACAGAGTTACAGGGCATGATCAAGGTATGCAAATTCTTTTTGAGGATCTGAATAAAGGTAGACGGGTTCTCGGTATACCCTAGAGTGACTTGGCACCATACCAAAATATAACTGCCGAACTGAAACGCAAAAAAGAACTGACTGCTCTCATGCAACAGTATGGAGAAGAATGCCTGACACAGATTGATAACAATAAACCTTTCAGACTCACATGGAATCTGAAACAGCATCACAGCTGGATTAGATACCATGGGGTAGCAGGGGACCACAATATTGTTTATCTTTTGTAGGTCCTGTACTAAGCTGTACTTTCCGCTGGGCTTTTGTAAGCTCATAATGGGTGAGTTACATAGACTTCCCCTTATCGCCTCCAAAATGCCTTGGTGAATCATTGTCTCAATCACAGGAGTAATCCCAGCAATCATTTCAGGAGCCAAATAGTATTGCGGGGCTCTTGAGTAAAGCAAACACAAGGAGATAATGGACGGAGACCTGAAACTTTTCAGACACACACCCCCAGTCACAGATCTTGGTTGAATTCATCATCATTCTTATGCTCACTTTGCCACCTCAGTTCAGACCCAGCTATATGCAAATCAGTCTTGACCCTGTGCCTCATGGGAACAGTCCATCCCGAACTGTTAAGGCAGGTTTTCCCTGAACCAGAAACAAGCATCCTGGTACCGGTGTTTGGGCTCTCGAGTACTCAGCATTCGGCTTAACTTGCATCCGGACAGGCTCAACTCCTTTAATAAGTCCAATGTCCTGTCCTGAAAACTCCCACACTTTGCCACTGGATTCAAGCAAGCCTGGCTGAAGATGGCTGAAATGCCAGAAACCGGTCCTAGGAAGCTTGTTTCCGGTCCAGGGAAGGCATGGCTTGGCAGTTCGGGCTGGACTGTTCCCATGAGGCACAGGGTCAGACTGATTTGCATATGGCCATGTCTGAACTGGGGTGGCAGAGTGGGCTAAAGAACGGTGATGGATCAACCCCAGATCTGTTGACTGGGTGTGTGTGTTTGATTGGTTCTGATGCTCCGTCCATCACCACCCCCTTTTGTACCGCTTTGTTCGCCATAAGTTGGCAGGGTATGCTCAGACGTGAGTCCCTTGCTCACTTTGCCACTGGATTCAAGCAAGCCTGGCTGAAGACGGCTGAAATGCCAGAAACCGGTCCTAGGAAGCTTGTTTCCGGTCCAGGGAAGGCATGGCTTGGCAGTTCGGGCTGGACTGTTCCCATGAGGCACAGGGTCAGACTGATTTGCATATGGCCATGTCTGAACTGGGGTGGCAGAGTGGGCTAAAGAACGGTGATGGATCAACCCCAGATCTGTTGACTGGGTGTGAGTGTTTGATTGGTTCTGATGCTCCGTCCATCACCACCCCCTTTTGTACCGCTTTGTTCGCCATAAGTTGGCAGGGTATGCTCAGATGTGAGCCCTTGCTCACTTTGCCACTGGATTCAAGCAAGCCTGGCTGAAGACGGCTGAAATGCCAGAAACCGGTCCTAGGAAGCTTGTTTCCGGTCCAGGGAAGGCATGGCTTGGCAGTTCGGGCTGGACTGTTCCCATGAGGCACAGGGTCAGACTGATTTGCATATGGCCATGTCTGAACTGGGGTGGCAGAGTGGGCTAAAGAACGGTGATGGATCAACCCCAGATCTGTTGACTGGGTGTGAGTGTTTGATTGGTTCTGATGCTCCGTCCATCACCACCCCCTTTTGTACCGCTTTGTTCACCATAAGTTGGCAGGGTATGCTCAGACGTGAGTCCCTTGCTCACTTTGCCACTGGATTCAAGCAAGCCTGGCTGAAGACGGCTGAAATGCCAGAAACCGGTCCTAGGAAGCTTGTTTCCGGTCCAGGGAAGGCATGGCTTGGCAGTTCTGGCTGGACTGTTCCCATGAGGCACAGGGTCAGACTGATTTGCATATGGCCATGTCTGAACTGGGGTGGCAGAGTGGGCTAAAGAACGGTGATGGATCAACCCCAGATCTGTTGACTGGGTGTGAGTGTTTGATTGGTTCTGATGCTCCGTCAATCACCACCCCCTTTTGTACCGCTTTGTTCACCACAAGTTGGCAGGGTTTGTTCAGACGTGAGTCCCTTGCTCACTTTGCCACTGGATTCAAGCAAGCCTTGCTGAAGACGGCTGAAATGCCAGAAACCGGTCCTAGGAAGCTTGTTTCCGGTCCAGGGAAGGCATGGCTTGGCAGTTCGGGCTGGACTGTTCCCATGAGGCACAGGGTCAGACTGATTTGCATATGGCCATGTCTGAACTGGGGTGGCAGAGTGGGCTAAAGAACGGTGTTGGATCAACCCCAGATCTGTTGACTGGGTGTGAGTGTTTGATTGGTTCTGATGCTCTGTCCATCACCACCCCCTTTTGTACCGCTTTGTTCGCCATAAGTTGGCAGGGTATGCTCAGACGTGAGTCCCTTGCTCACTTTGCCACTGGATTCAAGCAAGCCTGGCTGAAGACGGCTGAAATGCCAGAAACCGGTCCTAGGAAGCTTGTTTCCGGTCCAGGGAAGGCATGGCTTGGCAGTTCGGGCTGGCCTGTTCCCATGAGGCACAGGGTCAGACAGATTTGCATATGGCCATGTCTGAACTGGGGTGGCAGAGTGGGCTAAAGAACGGTGATGGATCAACCCCAGATCTGTTGACTGGGTGTGAGTGTTTGATTGGTTCTGATGCTCCGTCCATCACCACCCCCTTTTGTACCGCTTTGTTCGCCATAAGTTGGCAGGGTATGCTCAGACGTGAGTCCCTTGCTCACTTTGCCACTGGATTCAAGCAAGCCTGGCTGAAGGCGGCTGAAATGCCAGAAACCGGTCCTAGGAAGCTTGTTTCCGGTCCAGGGAAGGCATGGCTTGGCAGTTCGGGCTGGACTGTTCCCATGAGGCACAGGGTCAGACTGATTTGCATATGGCCATGTCTGAACTGGGGTGGCAGAGTGGGCTAAAGAACGGTGATGGATCAACCCCAGATCTGTTGACTGGGTGTGAGTGTTTGATTGGTTCTGATGCTCCGTCCATCACCACTCCCTTTTGTACCACTTTGTTCGCCATAAGTTGGCAGGGTATGCTCAGACGTGAGTCCCTTGCTCACTTTGCCACTGGATTCAAGCAAGCCTGGCTGAAGACGGCTGAAATGCCAGAAACCGGTCCTTGGAAGCTTGTTTCCGGTCCAGGGAAGGCATGGCTTGGGAGTTCGGGCTGGACTGTTCCCATGAGGCACAGGGTCAGACTGATTTGCATATGGCCATGTCTGAACTGGGGTGGCAGAGTGGGCTAAAGAACGGTGATGGATCAACCCCAGATCTGTTGACTGGGTGTGAGTGTTTTATTGGTTCTGATGCTCCGTCCATCACCACCCCCTTTTGTACTGCTTTGTTCACCATAAGTTGGCAGGGTATGCTCAGACATGAGTCCCTTGCTCACTTTGCCACTGGATTCAAGCAAGCCTGGCTGAAGACGGCTGAAATGCCAGAAACCGATCCTAGGAAGCTTGTTTCCGGTCCAGGGAAGGCATGGCTTGGCAGTTCGGGCTGGACTGTTCCCATGAGGCACAGGGTCAGACTGATTTGCATATGGCCATGTCTGAACTGGGGAGGCAGAGTGGGCTAAAGAACGGTGTTGGATCAACCCCAGATCTGTTGACTGGGTGTGAGTGTTTGATTGGTTCTGATGCTCTGTCCATCACCACCCACTTTTGTACCGCTTTGTTCGCCATAAGTTGGCAGGGTATGCTCAGACGTGAGTCCCTTGCTCACTTTGCCACTGGATTCAAGCAAGCCTGGCTGAAGACGGCTGAAATGCCAGAAACCGGTCCTAGGAAGCTTGTTTCCGGTCCAGGGAAGGCATGGCTTGGCAGTTCGGGCTGGACTGTTCCCATGAGGCACAGGGTCAGACTGATTTGCATATGGCCATGTCTGAACTGGGGTGGCAGAGTGGGCTAAAGAACGGTGATGGATCAACCCCAGATCTGTTGACTGGGTGTGAGTGTTTGATTGGTTCTGATGCTCCGTCCATCACCACCCCCTTTTGTACCGCTTTGTTCGCCATAAGTTGGCAGGGTATGCTCAGACGTGAGTCCCTTGCTCACTTTGCCACTGGATTCAAGCAAGCCTGGCTGAAGACGGCTGAAATGCCAGAAACCGGACCTAGGAAGCTTGTTTCCAGTCCAGGGAAGGCATGGCTTGGCTGTTCGGGCTGGACTGTTCCCATGAGGCACAGGGTCAGACTGATTTGCATATGGCCATGTCTGAACTGGGGTGGCAGAGTGGGCTAAAGAACGGTGATGGATCAACCCCAGATCTGTTGACTGGGTGTGAGTGTTTGATTGGTTCTGATGCTCCGTCCTTCACCACCCCCTTTTGTACCGCTTTGTTCGCCATAAGTTGGCAGGGTATGCTCAGACGTGAGTCCCTTGCTCACTTTGCCACTGGATTCAAGCAAGCCTGGCTGAAGGTGGCTGAAATGCCAGAAACCGGTCCTAGGAAGCTTGTTTCCGGTCCAGGGAAGGCATGGCTTGGCAGTTCGGGCTGGACTGTTCCCATGAGGCACAGGGTCAGACTGATTTGCATATGGCCATGTCTGAACTGGGGTGGCAGAGTGGGCTAAAGAACGGTGATGGATCAACCCCAGATCTGTTGACTGGGTGTGAGTGTTTGATTGGTTCTGATGCTCCGTCCATCACCACTCCCTTTTGTACCGCTTTGTTCGCCATAAGTTGGCAGGGTATGCTCAGACGTGAGTCCCTTGCTCACTTTGCCACTGGATTCAAGCATGCCTGGCTGAAGATGGCTGAAATGCCAGAAACCGGTCCTAGGAAGCTTGTTTCCGGTCCAGGGAAGGCATGGCTTGGCAGTTCTGGCTGGACTGTTCCCATGAGGCACAGGGTCAGACTGATTTGCATATGGCCATGTCTGAACTGGGGTGGCAGAGTGGGCTAAAGAACGGTGTTGGATCAACCCCAGATCTGTTGACTGGGTGTTAGTGTTTGATTGGTTCTGATGCTCCGTCCATCACCACCCCCTTTTGTACCGCTTTGTTCGCCATAAGTTGGCAGGGTATGCTCAGACGTGAGTCCCTTGCTCACTTTGCCACTGGATTCAAGCAAGCCTGGCTGAAGACGGCTGAAATGCCAGAAACCGGTCCTAGGAAGCTTGTTTCCGGTCCAGGGAAGGCATGGCTTGGCAGTTCGGGCTGGACTGTTCCCATGAGGCACAGGATCATACTGATTTGCATATGGCCATGTCTGAACTGGGGTGGCAGAGTGGGCTAAAGAACGGTGATGGATCAACCCCAGATCTGTTGACTGGGTGTGAGTGTTTGATTGGTTCTGATGCTCCGTCCATCACCACCCCCTTTTGTACCGCTTTGTTTGCCATAAGTTGGCAGGGTATGCCCAGACGTGAGTCCCTTGCTCACTTTGCCACTGGATTCAAGCAAGCCTGGCTGAAGACGGCTGAAATGCCAGAAACCGGTCCTAGGAAGCTTGTTTCCGGTCCAGGGAAGGCATGGCTTGGCAGTTCGGGCTGGACTGTTCCCATGAGGCACAGGGTCAGACTGATTTGCATATGGCCATGTCTGAACTGGGGTGGCAGAGTGGGCTAAAGAACGGTGATGGATCAACCCCAGATCTGTTGACTGGGTGTGAGTGTTTGATTGGTTCTGATGCTCCGTCCATCACCACCCCCTTTTGTACCGCTTTGTTCGCCATAAGTTGGCAGGGTATGCTCTGACGTGAGTCCCTTGCTCACTTTGCCACTGGATTCAAGCAAGCCTGGCTGAAGACGGCTGAAATGCCAGAAACCTGTCCTAGGAAGCTTGTTTCCGGTCCAGGGAAGGCATGGCTTGGCAGTTCGGGCTCGACTGTTCCCATGAGGCACAGGGTCATACTGATTTGCATATGGCCATGTCTGAACTGGGGTGGCAGAGTGGGCTAAAGAACGGTGATGGATCAACCCCAGATCTGTTGACTGGGTGTGAGTGTTTGATTGGTTCTGATGCTCCGTCCATCACCACCCCCTTTTGTACCGCTTTGTTCGCCATAAGTTGGCAGGGTATGCTCAGACGTGAGTCCCTTGCTCACTTTGCCACTGGATTCAAGCAAGCCTGGCTGAAGACGGCTGAAATGCCAGAAACCGGTCCTAGGAAGCTTGTTTCCGGTCCAGGGAAGGCATGGCTTGGCAGTTCGGGCTGGACTGTTCCCATGAGGCACAGGGTCAGACTGATTTGCATATGGCCATGTCTGAACTGGGGTGGCAGAGTGGGCTAAATAACGGTGATGGATCAACCCCAGATCTGTTGACTGGGTGTGAGTGTTTGATTGGTTCTGATGCTCCGTCCATCACCACCCCCTTTTGTACCGCTTTGTTCGCCATAAGTTGGCAGGGTATGCTCAGACGTGAGTCCCTTGCTCACTTTGCCACTGGATTCAAGCAAGCCTGGCTGAAGACGGCTGAAATGCCAGAAACCGGTCCTAGGAAGCTTGTTTCCGGTCCAGGGAAGGCATGGCTTGGCAGTTCGGGCTGGACTGTTCCCATGAGGCACAGGGTCAGACTGATTTGCATATGGCCATGTCTGAACTGGGGTGGCAGAGTGGGCTAAAGAACGGTGATGGATCAACCCCAGATCTGTTGACTGGGTGTGAGTGTTTGATTGGTTCTGATGCTCCGTCCATCACCACCCCCTTTTGTACCGCATCCCGAACTGCTAAGCCAGGTCTTCCATGAACCAGAAACAAGCATCCTGGGACCGGTTTCTGGGTAACACCCTTCTTCAGCCAGGCTAGCTTGAATCCAGTGCAAAGTGAGCAAGGGACCTACGTCTGGGCATACCCTGCCAACTTAGGGTGAACAAAGCAAACACAAGGAGATGATGGACGGAGACCTCAAACTTTTCAGACACTCACCCCAGTCACAGATCTGGGTTGAATCCATCATCATTCTTTAGCTCACTTCACCACCTCATTTCAGACCCAGCTATATGCAAATCAGTCTTGACCCTGTGCCTCATGGGAATAGTCCAGCCCGAACTTCTAAGCCAGGTCTTCCCTGAACTGGAAACAAGCATCTTGGGACCGGTTTCTGGGTAACACCCTTCATCAGCCAGGCTAGCTTGAATCCAGTGGCAAAGTGAGCAAGGGACCCACGTCTGGGCATACCCTGCCAACTTGGGGTGAACAATGCAAACACAAGGAGATGATGTAGGGAGACCTGAAACTTTTCAGACACTCACCCCCAGTCACAGATCTGGGTTGAATCCATCATCATTCTTTAGCTCACTTCGCCACCTCTGTTAAGACCCAGCTATATGCAAATCAGTCATGACCCTGTGCCTAATGGGAACAGTCCACCCCGAACTGTTAAGGCAGGTTTTCCCTGAACCGGAGACAAGCATCCTGGTACCGGTGTTTGGGCTCTCGAGTACTCAGCATTCGGCTTAACTTGCATCCGGACAGGCTCAACTCCTTTAATAAGTCCAATGTCCTGTCCTGAAAACTCCCAGACGTCTGACCTCACTATGTCTCTGAGATCCAACAAGGGTAATTCTTCATTCATCATCATTGGGAACAATTCAATGATTAGGTTCTGATTAGCCAATTGGAAAGCACCACCTTCATCGTGAGTCTGAACCTCTACCCCGTTCAGGTTGCAGTATATTGTACAATTTAATTTACACAACAAATCAAGTCCCAAAAAAAACTCACAGGAATCGCATCACAGACCAATAATTGGTAATTATCCTCAAAATTTCCTATTTTTACAGGGACATCCTCAGTAATGGGATTCCTCATTTGTTGATTAGCAATTCCAGCAACCTGGATACTTCTTCCCAAGAGGGGTTAGTCTGGAGCTCCACTGTTCTCAAAGTAGAATGAGTAGCACAAAAACAACAGGGTGTGGTCATTTACTTCACCATCTACAAATGGACCACTCTGGTCTACCTCCAAGACAGCACCAAGCGCACAATCTTCCTCACCTTTCAGCCACTGTCCGGAGGACCAATCGATGCTGTAATTGTTAGTTATGTCAAACATAGGATGCTGTTGGTCAGGGTTGTTGTTCTGGAATGCGTTCTGATTCATATTCGGGACCTGATTCAAACCTAATCTAGGGGCATTAGCAGCTTGCTGTGGCATTGAGGGTTGCAGAACCTGCATAACTGGGGCTGGTGGTACACTAAAATTCTGAGACTTTGGTCTCAGTACATTCGGTGGCTGCATGGAATTATTGTTCTGAGGCTAGGCAAACCCTGGATTTTGAACTTTGTTTGCAGGATTAAGACAACATTCACACTTCCAATGCCCCAATCTATTACAGTAGTGGCACAGGTTGGACTTTCAATGTTACAATTTACATTGATCCCAGTACCCGGATCAATGTGGACACCCCGACCTCTACCCTGTGACTGAAATCCTCCTTCACCTAGCATCAATGTGGCTCTCTGTTGATATACCCCTTGCATTGAAGGGGCATTCCATATGAACAACTGACTTTGACCCCCCTCTGGGCAGCTTTCTTCTGTGTCACTATAAGTTTCTCATTCAATTTCTTCTGCCTCATGTCAATTTCATCATTGCAATACTAGGCATATCACAAGATCTCATCAGCCGATTTATTCTGCCAATAAATCAAATGTTGTTGATTCTTCATACTAATCTCGTGCCTCAATCCTGTCACAAACCTGGACACAACATTTCCCATATCCTTGGGCTTAAACGTTTCCATTCCACAGTACTGTTTAAATACTTGTAACAACCTCTCCTAATATGTATGAATCATCTCTATAGGTTCCTGGGTCAGTCTCGATCCAGTCAATATCCTGGCACGACACTCAAGACTTCAACCACGTCATTACATGGTTGTACTTTCTCATTACTGTAAGTGACAGACCATTAGTCAAAGGTACTTTTACTGGTTCCCTCTCAGGCCACATTGTGGCTATTTTACAGGCAGTCCATAAATGACTTTGAACCACAATATCAAACAAAGTATTCACGTCAGTCCATAAAACTTTTGAGATTGTCACAAACTGCGCAACTTGTTTGTACCACTCCACAGGCTTCGCTCGAACCAGGGAAAATCACTGGTGAATGATGCAAGATTTCTCCTACTCTAAGGTACATGTACATAACTTCAACTTGGTACCTCTCTTAAAGGTAAGCTCCCACTACCCCCTCTCCAGAAGTAGGCAGTTCCCCCATCGATCTTTTGGGACATTTTATTTCTCACTTATCCAGCACACTTCAAATCCGAACGCTGTGAAATAACTCCTGAATTTGCATTTTCAGCCCTGATCTACTGCATATTTCTGAGCTATTTCAGATAATTTATCATAGACTTGCCTTGCTCTCCTGGTAACATCCTTACTCAAAATCAAAAGGTAATTCTGTTGATAAGTGTCTATTTGGGCCAATTCAAATCTCCCACTTTTAATTTCGTCTAATTCAAGCTTTAATTTACCCACATCCACCAAATTTACCTTCAAAGAGGACTGAAATGTTCCTTGAGTCAATTCTGTACTTCCATTCCCATTCGATGTAGTGTTTTGAGCCCTCAACCACTCATCTAATCCCTGAAAATTAAGACTAAACTACACCTCAGAAGCTTTAGATACTGCCTTCACTCCAAAGCCTGGATTTACTGAATCAATATGCAGCGCAGTGCAGCAGTCGCTAATGCTCTGCTGTGCTGCCAGAGGAGAGAGCAGGAGAGCATCATATTTACAGAAATATGGCACTCTCATTCCCTCTCCCTAGTGCCGGCACAGAAATGTGCTTCCATGTGCCATAGGCACACCTTTGCGTCACAGTGCAAGGGTGTCTAGGTTTTGTACTGCAAGGATAGCTTTCCAGTAAAAAATACTATGATTAAACTAACTTTAAACATGTTCTTACTTTGTATGTGTGTTGTACAGAGCAGTACACATACAAAGTCAGAAAAGAAAGGAGAAATTAAAGCATTTCTCCTTCATAGTGCCTTTTTGAAATGGGCATAGTTTTTTGCCGCAAACCCTGTCTACTTTTTTAAGGAAATAGGGTTTTGCATCAAAAACCTTGGGTGGTGGCATGGGAACACCCATGCACCACCCATACCCCATTGGCTCTAGGTAACGCAAAGAAGCGCTATGCCTTAAAGGTTCAAATCCGGTCTGATTCATGGTTTGGTCTGCACTTGCACCACAAGGTGAACTCGCATTCATTAGGATTAATGGACTAAATTATCCAAACTTTGAATTTGTGGGTGCGTTTTCTGAAGCTCGTTGCGGAGCAGGGACAGCCAAACTGTGAGTCCCCTATCCCCTTTCCCATGAAACCAGGGTTATATATAGGAACCATGGGTCCAATGGTAACAGAAACAGTAAGGGCATCTGCAGCATTAAGAGTGGTGGAGGTGCCAGTGGCACAAATCACTGAATTCCCTCCAATTGAATTTTGGTTCATAGGAATAGTACCCATCACATTCTGGTCCATTTACTGGTGTAGTAGCCAACCTAGTATTTTCACTTGCATCAACATTTCGACCTCCCCAACTCACTGCTGTTAACCACTGTAACTATGGACCGCAGGGTGACCCGGGGTTCAATATGGACAGGTGGCTACTCCATGGCGGAATTTTAAGGGGCGCACTATATGCAAATCCCTCCAGACTGAAGCTGACGAGCCCAATGGACATACTGCTCAGGTGTGGTGGGCACCCACGCTAAGCTTGGGGTGAACAGACAGGATTACACTGGCCACCCCACTCTGGGACACTGCCCGAATGGGAAATCTAAGAGCTACCAAGGGGTTTGATCGGTGGGACTTAATCAGCATTTCCATGGTCGGGGTTCTGTGGAGGGAGGGAGGGGTCATCCCCTTTGTTCAGCTGCAGGAAGAATACAAGCTTGCTGACTCGGAACAATTTAGGTATCTTCATATTTGGCATGCACTGCAGCCGGCAATACCTAGGGGCGAGACTCCGCCAGAATCCTCCCCGTTAGAGAACAGGATATTAGATGGCCACCTTCCTGAAAAGGCGATTTCTTTCATTTATATCAAGCTTATCAACAATACACCTGACCCCCCTCCTCCGTCTTAGAACCCACTGGGATCATGATGTAGCCGGACTGGACGACGGGGAATGGTTGGAGGTGCTCGCCTCTCCTAGAGAAACAGCTAACTAGTCCAGGCTTAGGGTCGTTCAGTTGAAGATCTTACACAGAATATATCTCTCAGGGCCTGCGTTGGTGAAGATGGGCTTTAGGACTGATGCAGACTGCACCAAGGGATGTGGGCAGGAAGGCACGTTAATACACACACTCTGGGAGTGTCCTATAATCCAGAATTACTAGGCGAGGGTGACAAGGAGCATGAAAGAAGTAATGGGGATTACGACTGATTGCAATATAAAGCTGTGTCTTTTAAATATCTGGGGCCCCACTGACTTAAATACCAAAGAGAAACTATGGGTGACACTGGGGATGATGATTGCCAAGCGGAATGTTGCAAGATTGTGGGGGGGGTAAGGGAGAAGCCATCCCTGACGCTTTGGGAGAACGATATGGATCATTGTATGTTTGCAGAAAAAACTGTATTTATATCAAGAGGCTGCCCCAACAAGAGGTTACAGACATGGCAAAAGTGGAACGCATATAGGGGAGAGATGTGCGAGCCGCCGACGGACAGACAACGGCAATACATTGTGTACTAGACTCCAAAGTTGAAATATTGTACAATGCTCTACTCTTGTGGGTGTAATGATTACACTGGGGTACCGCTGTTGACTGATACATGGTAAACACTACTGCTTAGACATAGTTTTTCCGTGTGACACCCTGCATTTAATAAAAAGAACAATAAAAAAAAACATTTCCACCACCTTTAAATGAATATCATTATCCAGAGGTGGTTGTTCTGACAACAGTACGTCTAAAAGACTATCTCTAGTGTCACTGTCAAAGATGTCACAGTTGTCACCCCCACTTCTGTTTATTTGATCTGATCACTCTTTTCTTTCCTGCTCTTCTCAATCCCTTTCTCTACTTCATTGCTTGTTAATGCTAGATATAATTTCACCCCTTCTATCATATCAGTTCTCCGCCTCTTCTGTTCTGCATATAGGTGCACACTGCCTTTCTAGCTCTTCCCTGATATTTCTCTTTCTCTCTGGCATGCGCAGCACACTCCCAGGCACTGAGCACTTCAAACTGTGTATGTCTAGTCTTTGGTTTTATCTCATATTAATGATTCTTACACTAAATGTAGCATAGCATGGAAACGCCAGTGCACCTTTTTTCTCAGTGATCTTGTGCCATTGTTTAAGCCAAATACAAGTACCTAGCCCTACATTTATCGCCATTTAATGACCTGTGGTATCTTTGAGTGGTGCCTCTTTTCCCTCCCTAACAGCTATTGTCACTTCTCTCCATATCAAATCTTGTATGACTGCAAAACATTTCATTTTTGGATCAATGCGTCATTAATCAATCAATCAATCAGTCATTTGTAAAGTGCGCTCCATACCCTTGAGGGTCTCAAGGCGCTGGGGGAGGGGGTGCTGCTACTGCTCGAAGAGCCAGGTCTTGAGGAGTCTCCTGAAAGTGAGCAGGTCCTGGGTCTGCCGCAGGTGGGTAGGGAGGGTGTTCCAAGTCTTGGCGACGAGGAAGGAGAAGGACCTGCCGCCGGAGGTTGCTCGTTGGATGCGGGGGACGGCAGCGAGGGCGAGGCTGGCGGAGCGGAGTTGGCGGGTGGGGGTGTAGAAGCTGAGTCTGCTGTTCAGGTAGGCTGGTCCGGTGTTGTGGAGTGCTTTGTGTGCGTGGGTGAGGAGCTTGAAAGTGATCCTCTTCTTGATGGGGAGCCAGTGTAGGTCTCTCAGGTGGGGGTGATGTAGCTGCGGTGTGGGATGTTGAGGATCAGTCGGGCGGAGGCGTTTTGGATGTGTTGTTGTCGTTGTAGGTGTTTGGCTGGGATTCCTGCGTAGAGTGCGTTGCCGTAGTCCAGCCTGCTGCTGATGAGGGCTTGGGTCACCGTTCTTTTGGTTTCGGTCGGGATCCATTTGTAGATCTTGCGGAGCATGCGGAGGGTGTTGTAGTAGGAGGAGGAGACGGCGTTGACCTGTTTCGACATGGAGAGGGAGGAGTCGAGTATGAATCCTAGGTTGCGTGCGTGGTCCGTGGGTGTCGGTGCTGTTCCCAGTGTGGTCAGCCACCATGAGTCGTCCCAGGGAGAGGGGGTGGGGTCGAGGATGAGGACCTCCGTTTTGTCCGAGTTCAGTTTCAGACGGCTGCTCCTCATCCATTCAGCAACGGCCTTCATTCCCTCGTGGAGGTTGGTCTTGGCGGTGTGCGGTTCCTTGGTGAGGTAGAGGATGAGCTGGGTGTCGTCGGCATAGGAGATGATGTTCAGGTCATGCAGGCGGGCTACTTGTACAAGGGGGGCCATGTAGATGTTGAACAGTGTAGGGCTGAGGGATGAACCCTGGGGTACGCCGCAGCTGATGTCGGTGGCTTTGGATCGGAAGGGTGGGAGGCGGACTCTCTGGGCTCTGCCGGTGAGGAAGGAAGTGGTCCAGTCCAGGGCCTTCTCCTGGATTCCGGCTTCTTGGAGGTGTGTCTTTAGTGTGCGGTGGCAGACCATGTCGAAGGCGGCTGATAGGTCCAGGAGTATCAGGGCTGACGTTTCGCCGTTGTCAAGTTGGCGTCTGATGTAGTCTGTGGTGGCGATGAGGGCTGTCTCGGTGCTGTGGTGTCATCTGGATCCGGACTGGGAGGGGTCTAAGATTTGGTTTCCTCGAGGTGGCGGGTCAGTTGCATGTTGACGGTTTTCTCGATGACCTTTGCTGGGAAAGGGAGCAGAGAGATGGGCCGGAAGTTCTTGAGGTCCTTGGTGTCCGCCTTGGGTTTTTTGAGGAGGGCGTTGATTTCGGCGTGCTTCCAGCTTTCCGGGAATGTCGCTGTCTTGAAGGAGGTGTTGATGACCTTCAGTAGTTGGGGTGCGATGGATGTGTCAGCTTTGTTGAATATGTGGTGAGGGCAGGGGTCTGACGGGGATCCTGAGTGGATGGAGTTCATTACCTTGCGTGTTTCGTCGTCGTTGACATAGGACCAGGAGGTCAGGAGGTTGTTGCAGGTGGTGTTTGCGGGGTGGGTGGAGTCTGCCGTAGTCGGGACGGTCGTGCTGTTGAAGCTGTCATGGATGTCAGCGATCGTGTGGTGGAAGAAGGTGGCCAGTGAGTCGCACAGGTCTTGTGAGGGTGGGATGTCGTTGGTGATGGCGCTGGGGTTGGAGAGTTCCTTCACTATGTTGAAAAAGTTCTTTGCTGTCGGGTGCGTTGTTGTCCAGGCGGGCTTTGAAGGAAGATCTCTTGGCTGCTCTGATGAGTTGGTGGTATCTGCGGGAGGCATCCTTGTGGGTTGCGTGACTGTCTGGTGTACGATCGTGGAGCCATTTCTTCTCTAGTTTCCGGCGTGTACGTTTGGAGGTCTGGAGTTCTTCAGTGAACCAGGTGGCTTTCTTGCTGGTGTGACTGTTGGAGGGTCTCTTGAGCGGGGCGAGGGTGTTGGCGCAGTCGTCGATCCACTGTCTGAAGTTGTGGGCGGCGGTGTCTGGGTCAGTGGGGTCGGCGGGTGGGTTTTGGCCGAGGGTGGACGTCAGTTGATCTTCGGTGACTTTGCTCCAGCAGCGGCGAGGCTGCTGTTGGGTGCGGTGGTGCGTGGTTGGTTTCTTGAAGGTGAAATTGATGCAGCGGTGGCCGGTCCAGTGGAGTTCGGTGGTGCGGATGAAGGTGACGTGGGTGCTAGTGGTGAAGATGGGGTCGAGCGTCTGGCCGTCGGTGTGGGTGGGTTCGTTGACGAGTTGTCTGAGGCCAAGGTTGGCGAGGTTGTCGATCAGGGTGGTTGAGTTGGCGTTGTTGTTGTTCTCGAGGTGGTAATTCAGGTCTCCGAGGAGGATGTAGTCCTTGGAGGCGAGTGCATGGGTGCTGGCGAGGTCGGCGATGGAGTCGCTGAACTGAGCATGGGATCCGGGGGGGCTGTAGATGAGGGTTCCTCTGAGTGTGGTGTTGGGGTCGGTGTGGATCCGGAAGTGCAGGTGTTCGGTGATGTTGAGGGTGTCGTCTGCGTGGGTGTAGACCTTGAGGGTGGACTTGTGGATGATGGCTAACCCTCCTCCGATTCCGTTGTCGCGATCCCTGCGGGTGATCTTGTATCCGTCCGGGATGGCTATGGCGATGTCGGGCGCTGAAGAGTCATTCCACCAGGTCTCGGTCAGGAAGGCAACGTCTGGGTCGGAGGTGTCGAGCAGGTCCCAGAGCTCGACGGCGTGTTTGCGTGCGGAGCGGGTGTTGAGGAGTATGCAGCGGAGGTGGTTGTTTCCAGTCCTTGGAGGTGTGGTGGATCTGTCGCAGGTGAAGTTGCAGGTGTGGCAGAAGAAAGGTCCGTGTGTGCGTTTTGGGGCAGCCTGGAAGCAGCGGCGGTCTCGGCCGGCGTTGAGTGCTAGGAGCGTGTTGGCCTCGTATCTGAGTCTTGCATCGTGGAGTGCGCGGGGCCAGGGGTTCTGGCACTGGGCGCGGTCCAGGCGCGGATAGGCGAAAACGAGCTTGCCTTTGGTGCGCCTTTGGAGGCGGGAGTGGGGTGGCCAATGGGAAAGCAGGGGGGCGGGCCGCAGGGATGCAGCAGCGGGAGGAGCGGGAACGGTGGGAAAGAGGCAGGCAGCAACCAGTGTGTACCGGCGAAGGAAACCTGAAAATGAAAATAGAACAGTGACACAGTTAGGGTGTAGGGGCGCAGGGAGCAGAAGTGAACAGCACAGGAATCAGGCACAAAGCAGCAATGAAGGATCCGTGTGTTGGCGTGGGGAGCGACATGCCTGCGAGCAGGGTCAGAGGTCGCTCCTTCACCACTGCGCGGACTCCATAAGAGGGGGAGAGGGAGGGAGGAGCAGATGGGAGGCGGGAGCGGGGTGGCCAATGGGAAAGCAGGGGGGCAGCCCACAGGGACGCAGCGGCGGGATGAGCGGGAACGGCGGGAAAAAGGCAGGCAGCAGCCGGTGTGTACCGGCGAAGGAAACCTGAAAATGAAAGTAGAACAGTGACACAGTTAGGGTGTAGGGGAACAGGGAGCAGAAGTGAACGGCACAGGAATCAGGCACAAAGCAGCAACGAAGGAGCCGTGTGGTGGCGTGGGGAGCGACCTGCCTGCGAGCAGGGTCAGAGGTCGCTCCTTCACCACTGCGCGGCCTCCATAAGAGGGGGAGAGGGAGGGAGGAGCAGCTGGGAGGCAGGAGCGGGGTGGCTAATGGGAAAGCAGGGGGGCGGGGCCGCAGGGACGCAGCGGCGGGAGGAGCGGGAACGGCAGGAAAAAGGAGGGCAGCAGCCGGTGTATACCGGTGAAGGAAACCTGAAAATGAAAATAGAACAGTGACACAGTTAGGGTGTAGGGGAACAGGGAGCAGAAGTGAACGGCACAGGAATCAGGCACAAAGCAGCCAGAATTGATCGTTTCAAAGCAGGGCTCAACATTTTACTCAGAATTCTTGTTCAAAATCAACATCCAATAACAGCGCGGCACTCTGTGGCGTAGACAACCAATAGCAGCTTGGCTTTACACCAACCAACCAATCCCAGTGAGGCACACTTTGCCGTCAGTCTCACTCCTTGCAGCAGTTCACCCTCCTTCCCAATTTTTGCAAACACACTCTCTTCTGCAATAGACATGCAAACAAATACAATATAATGGAAAAATTAACAATTGTCTGCTTCGCTAAAGAAATCGACAGGATTCAATCACACAAGAAATAATTCAGAACAACACTTTCTAATCTATTCTGACACACGTTTGAATGAAACCTCAACATGCGGGGAATACCCCTGATCAGTAGTTTTCCTCTGCGAAAAATTTCCACCACAGTAATTATACCTCAGTTTCACACATAAAGATATATGTCCCTATCTGAATTGGGCTGTCAACGATGTCTCAAGTCAGACACCACAAAACCTTAGCAGGCAATCACAATACAATGTTTTCTACACTTTTTATTATTATCCCAGGACCTTAGGCCACGTTGGACCAGTTAACAACTTCAACTTCTCCATATTTAACCCTACATTCACACAACATCCAAAACACCTCCGCCAAACAACACTCAATTGCTGTAACACCGCAAGCTAAGTATAAACCCTCCACCTGTAATTCTATTACTACTAGCTCCTCTGCTGTTACCAGATCCTCTGAATCAAAACATAGGCTTTGGGACTGGGACTGAGATTTTAACTATTCTCAGTTAAAGTCTCCTGACTCCCCTATCTCAGGACCTAACCATCCTCTTCTACCATCTGAGAACATTTAGTATTCGGGTCCCTTTTCACCTACTTCCTGCAATGGAATAAAAGGGGTCAAGATCAACTACAATTTAACACTTACAATGTAAGTCATTCATCACACATGTAAACTCTTAGTCGGAAGATGGAATTAAGTATAGATTTATTACAAATTCAAAGCCCAGCAGATATAAATCAGTCGCAGAAAATATTGTGAAAATACAGAATCACTAATGGAAATCCAAAACATCAGACAAAATGTATCCTTAATAACAGGAAGCAAATGAGGACTTCCATAGCCACAATGCAAAGAATGAGAAACCAAGTCTGTTGATTTGATTGAAAGTTTCAATCCTCCTGTCTATAAATGAGGTTGCCTAAGAAAATCTATTAAACCCTATTTTAAACTAGGAATCAGAGTTCACACCCCATAGCGAAGGTCCTGGCTTTCCCCTACATGGGAATCTTACTTGATGCAAAACTTGACTGGAAACGGCTGATGGAGGGAAAGTTGTGCAACATGCATAAATCTATGGGAGCTATTGGCAACTATGCCCAGAGATTGAGTTCTCGGTCCCCAGGGGTGATTTTAAAGTTATACCAGTCTATATGTATCTCTAAGATCTTGTACAGTAGCAAGGTTTGGGGGTATACAACAGCCAATAAGTTACAGCTCGCTCAAAACAAGTTTTTGGAACGAATTGTGAAGGACACCTCCTTGTTTACCGTACATGAAGAACAAAGAGTCAATTGCATAGCTGATTTGGTGGCAATGAAGCCCTTCTTGTGTTGGCTGAAGATATGGTCTAGGGTTGAACCGCTTGATTATTTTAGACTGTTTGTCACTAGATCATGCACTTAAAATCCCCTGGCTATGGTATGTAAAGGAGACCTTTATGGCTCTAGGAAGGGCAGATATTTTTCTCAAATGTGACACAGTGAGGCCTCAGGACCTTAGAATAGTTAAGGAGCCGCTGCTCACCGCAAAAACTTTGAGCTCATGAAACCAACTGTGAGAGGGCATGTTTTGCTAAAATCAGTGCAGGGCACAGAGAAATACCTATCTGCCCTTACAAGCGCTTCTGATTTCTAGTAACCAGTTTCAGATTCAATCAGCTCCATCATTTCCTGGCATCCCCGTCTAGTTTCTTACCTGTAAACATGAGAGGGCCCTGTGGCTGCGATGCTAGGTCTCCATAGGACACCTTACACTTTGTCCTCTTATGTACATTTTTTAGCTACCCAGGAGATTGGTTCTTAGGCCCCTGTTAAAAGCTATGAAATGTAGACAAGCTTGTGTTGCACTTAAGCATCTGCAGCTTTTGCCCAACGACCATACCCTTTTTGTTGTCACAAATTTCCTGAGGGACTTTAATAAATTATATCTGTAATGATGTTCTTTATATAGTATGTTTTTATCTTTTACGGTTGTGACTACTTACGAATAAAGATTTATTTATTACTATTAAACTCTATTCTAAACTAGGAATCAGGGACACCCTATTTAAGACAGGAAAACAAGAAAGGTGTCAGCACAGCAGAACCTCTGTAGAAGTTCTTGAAAGGGAAATAATATTGTATAGCATGAAGTCACACAACAGAGATGTCACTAAGAATCTGAAACTCTCTAAATCTAACAAGAGTCTAAATAAACTGATGTGTGATCGTCAATTATATCCACAAAAAAGAAGCTTTGAGAATCCCATGTCACATGTCTCATTATTTTCCATCTTCAAACAGTAAACTTGGCAACTACTTTTGAAACTGCTTTCCTTTGGTCCACACATCAGAACATCCTTGGATTCCTCCCGTCTCCGTATTCGAGACAGACAGTAGTCCTTCCTTCGCTTGTTGGGCGTCTTCTCGACTTCGCCTAAAGCTGATGCTTTCAAGCCTCACTATCTCTCTCACACAATGTGCCCTTTTCTGTTCAGAAGATCACACAGCTGCAGCTGCAGAGGAGAGAAAAACATTGCATGGGAAACAGACATTTATGTTGAAGGTTAAACATTAAGAAATCCAAATGCTTTAAGGCCGTTGTTCAAGTTAGTGAGGCAAGCCACTCAATACATATTTAAATGCCTGACTATAGATACATATACAGTTATAATATAGATGTAGAATACTATTTAAATGGATACATTTCAGTTATAAAATAAATGCAGAGTATTATACAAATGAGTACGGGAATACATGAGAAGTAACAATAACCACACAAATGCAGCAACAAATGGGAAATGGAATTTGATGTTACTGTAATGAGAACATCAGTTACACACACACATATATATGTTGAGATTACACAGTGAATACACTTTTTGTACTGTTAGTGCACCATATCACATTAATAATGTTCATCACACGAATACATGAGACTATGTATAAATATATATGTGGTCAAGTCAAACAATAAGGTGGAGTCAAATTATGCTCCTCCATACATATATCATTATATATTTGAATGGTGTATGTATGTATGTATTATTTGATGATTTTCTTTGTAACAAGATCCTGGTATACAGCTAAGAAACTAGCAAGAAATATTACAGTGCAAATATTCTCCCCCTTAGGGTTTGTCAGAAGCGGTAACCAACACCAAAATCTTTCCCTACAATGGTAATCTGACAATTCATTTAGCAAAATACCTATCTGGAGGCTTTAACGGAGAGCGATAACGATCCACCGTTTAAAGCCTATTAAATTGAATTAATGCTTTTACAATCAATATGTCAGACATACTACTTTATCATAACTTTCCATAATAAACTGATTAGACCTATTGCATTAGAAATATTTTTTCCTAATGAACCAATCAAGCCTCAAGATGTTGTCATTGTCTTGTCACCATAACCAAGTCAGACCTACAGTCTTGGTCATAATACTTCCCACACGGCAACCACCAGGTATACCACGATAAAATTACAAATATGTACGCAATGAAGCTGTCAGAGGAATATAAAATCACTTCTACTAAAGTCTGATAGGGATTACTATAGTGCAAATCGTCTCTGCCCATGGATTGTTTGGGTGAGTCCCCAAAGCAAAAACCCTAACCCCTGCCAACTATGGTAATCTTTGATATTCCATGTAACAAAATACCTGCTGACAGCCTATAATACACTGTAAGAACAATCAAACCTTAAACGCCTGTTATCTTTTAACACATTGATTTCACAATAAGTAGATCAGGCTTATTTGCTTTGTTGTACCGTTTCATAATAAACAGATCAAACCTCTGAAACGTGGCATGACCTTTCCCAATGAGCTGATGATGAAGCCTTTAACCTCTACCTTTGACTTTACACCTTACCCAACACTGGCCTATTCAAATTCATATAAACTGGCAACCATCACACATATAGTTATAAATAACAAATATGCGTACAAATGCAGCTTTCAAAACAACATGCAATGCCACTCAACAGGGCCTAACAAGAATCATCACAGAGAAACCCCCCAGGGATTGTGTGAGTGGGAGGCCAACGTCAATAGTAGGGATGTGTGAAATTCACATACTTTGCTTTAACTTAATTAGGGCAAATGTATGCACGATTATACGAAATGCGAATCAGTCATTATGCTATATTTTGAGCGAAATGAATCCTTGGCATAAAGATGCACTTAAACAAGAGTACTGGGAACAACAGCTGTTGCTCCTATGCATTTACTGTAAACTTTTACCACAAATTACCATAAATTGCACCAAAACAAGTTACAGTGAATGGTGCAAAATTACATGAAATGGAGTAATGGCATATTTAAGGAATTTTTGTGTATCAGGCATAGTAAGAAATTATGTGAATTACACCGGTGTAATTTAAATTACATCCATGCCTAGCCAAAACTCGTGCCTACTAGGAAAATCAGTGAGATTACATGTAACAAAATGCCTTTGAGTAGGCTTTAATATAGAGCAATATTAATTCAAACTTAAATGCCTATTGACTTATGCTTTTCAGAAAATATTTCAGGCATGGTGCCTATATTATGGCATGATAAACAGATCAGACTTGTAGCCACGAGCTTTGTCTTGCCACCATAATCAACTCACTCCTGCTATGTCGAGTATAAGCATTACCATAGTCTAAACAGTGCCATACAAGCAGTATTTTTAGTGAAAGCACACAAATTCAGCCTAATCAAATTATGTACTCATGGGAACCAACATGTGGATGAAGCCTTGCCCCCTCTCTCAGTAGTAATCTGACAGTTCATTTTTGTTGATCACATAAATTGAGGAAACAGTTGGACTGTCGAGCCGGGACCTAAAAATCCATGTAGATTAGTGTAGCCCTAGGCATCCCATACTGCTCTCAAATACAAATTTGCACTCTAAAATCTAAAGTTAATGATGGAACGGGTGGCTGCTGGGACTGCAATACATTCCTAATGGCTGACCTCTTCCAATCTGTGCTGCTGCCAGAGAAAGACAAACATATTAAATTATAAAACACTCTAATAGCATTGTGATGTCATATGAGTACCCCTGAAAGTTCAAGCTCAGGCAGCTGGATAAATAAACAAAATGAATACAGCTGTGTGGTGGGAAAGCACTTTTTTGTGGAAACACGCAACTTCTGCCCAAACAAAACATGTACTCTTGCCTATAAATATGTGGGCGGAGCCACAGCCCCTCTCGTGGCGATTCTGACATCGTCTGGGATCATCAGCACTGTCAAGCCAGAACATAAAAACCTACTAATAATATGAACTGGTAGATACAATGGGATTCGGAATGTCTGGTTTTGGCTAAGAAGTGATATATTCCTGCCCACATAGACTAATAATTGAGGTAATAAAGATAATCCAAGTTAGTCGGAAAGACAACCCCAATATATTTAACTTTTTCAATTAATCAAACAATTATTAGTATAGAATTAGTATAGCAGTGCCAAACCAACCGTAGTTTTCAAAACATTTAGCTTGTAACATGAGAAACTAACAAAATGAACCAAAGTATCAATCTAAATACATTTTCTGTTAAAATCAGAAGGTTATCTGCATATAACTTACCTTCTGGCCATGAGGCCCAAGTTGAAAATCCCCTATAATTGGCTTGGGGAGGAGGGAGATGGCAAGGGGCTAGATCCAGAAGGTAAAGAGCAGGAGGAGAGCAGGAAACCATGATTAGTTTTCCTGCTAATTAGTAAAGAAGAATTAGAACTGCCATTAACGATAACAACTGTTTTTGGCACTTATTACAGGGTCCTAATGTACCAAAAATAATCCAAATATGCTGAATCAAAGGCTTTGTCTGAATCAACTAACATTGCAATAAGTTGGGGAGAGGATGTAGCCTTACGGCTAGAGCGGTCGACCTCGAAGCTGGGGAACTGGGTTCGAGTCTCGGCAACAACGCTCAACATCCTGTGATTCTGGGCAAATCACTTAATCTCCCCGTGCCTAACAAAAATGAATGTGTCCATCTGTAACGAAACTGGTGCTCATGTAAAGCGCTCTGATACCCGATTTCTCTAAAAAAATTAAGATGCTATGTAGGCAGCGATAATTTTCAAATGGTTACCTTTTGGTTCTACTATTATGTTTCAATCTTAGTTCAACAAGTTTCATACTTTATGCTTACGTGTTAATGTTGTTTTATTTGCAGATTTCAGCTTTGTAACTTTTCATTTCTATGCAATTTTGGGTGATACCTTGGATTGTTCGTTATCTGCATATTCGTGCTTCATATTTTATTCTTCTGTCTTCAGTTCACATGTTCTATGCATTTTCTTGTGCGTAGATGTTCGTCACCTGCAATTGCATTCTTCATTCATTATTGAACACTCATGAGTTTTCACGGTTCTGTGCACGAAACCCCTTGATATGATTCTTTCACTATAGTTCTGCCAGATTCTGTTCCACCTTTGCAAAGGTTTCATTTGTCATTTTCCTGGCAACTGAGGTTTTCCCTCACATTTGTTCGTACTCCTGTTGGGTGTCTTCTCTCACCTTTCTTCTTGCTGTTTCTAGGAGATTCCTGCTGTTTTCTCCTGTTGGGAGTACTTTTCTGTATTGGTTTTTGTGTGTGTTTCTTTCCATTGCTTACCGTTCGTCGGTTCACACTTTCATACTAGTCTGGCCAACTGGTGTGCTTTGCTGTAACCTTGAACGTTTTGTTTGGTGTTCGTATTCCCTACGTTTTGTTCGGTGTCCGTATTTCTGTTTCTATTTTTCTCTTTCGCTTTTGTAAATTTTCTTTGTTTCCTTTCTTGTTACTCCATTCTCTTTTGTCCTTGAAAGTGAAGATGTTTTGTTGTCTTGTCTTCCTTCCTTCATCCTTGCTTTGCTTCCTTTACCTTTCTAAGTTTTTGTATTGTGCTTCACATCTTTTTCACATATTGTAACTTTTCATATGTAATTATTGTTTTCTTCCCTTCTTGTTCTTGCTGTTCTCGTTTGTTGCTCTTCCTTTAAGTGTTTCTCATTGTTCACATTGTTGTTATTTTGTTATTGCTATGTTAATACCTTCTACTTTTTGATGCCGTTATAAAGGGGAAGATGTGTAGTGTCTTGCCTTTTCACCCAAATCGCCGCCAAAATTGTAGTGAATATGAATGAATCAAGAATCAGTCCGAGTGGTAGGTTTAGATGTTTATTCCAAGTATGAAGATGGAAGCATAAGTTGAGATCCCACCAGAAGCAGCCTCTTTCTTGCTCAGCCCAAATCCCAACTGACTCCAAGAGTCCAGCATTCTAACATTCCAATACATCACATGAACATCAACATTCCACAGGATGACTAGCAGAAAGGCAAGACACTACACCCCTTTATTATCCAAGTCTGGTTGGATAGCTTGTGAGTACACAAAGTTGAAATCTAGGCAAAGAAAACTTCTTGTAATTTTTCCTCTGAGTATAAGATTTATTCTGTCTGTCCTAATCAAATAAATTGCATTTTGTCTTCATGCTAGTAATTTACTTCTTTTTTCATTAAACCTAAATGACTTTTCTCACTTTAAAAGTATTTTGGGTGAAGTTCATTTACAGGTCCACTATGAATATACTCTTTTGCCTCTTGAAGTTTATGACCAGCCATCCTATTTAACAATAAGGAGCTCACATTGAAGCAGAGTCTGGAGATTCCTAATTCTAAATTAGAAGCCAGTTTTCTGTTAAATTTGATCTGTACGTTTGCTCATAATACCCCTTAGGATAGCCTTGAAGACATCCCCTGATCAAAAAAATGTGTAGATGAGATTTCTGTGAAAACAAATCCTATGACTAAAGACATATGTGTGCAAGGAAATGTTGATCTAATAATAAAGATCTATTGAAAGTCTATTGCTTCTTTGTCTTAGCTGAGCCCAGCCCAGGAACCTTAATCTCATCATTAAATGATCAGCCAGGTAACAAGAAGCAAAACAAAAGAGTTGCAAGGTTTACAGCCATTTACTAGGATCTTAACAAATAATGAATTCTATATAAGAATTCAAATACATCTGACAAAAACAGAACTCTCTTCAACCAGTTATGTTACTCCATATACATTAGAGCGGTCTAAAGAATGCATCAAATTATATATACACTGCCATTCCAAGAACAATGTATATACTCCAATCTGACATTCAATTGCTGCCTAACATATAATTAGCTGCCATCCCTGAATTCCAAGTTTCAAAATACTAAAATAGTTATCTAAATTGGAGGCATGGTGCCTGCCAACTTTTAACATATTTTCTTCATCTTGAGTGTAGCATGTTCTATCAGGGTAATACATCAGCTTTTGCGGACCCAATAGAAAATTGAATAGGGCCCAGAGGCAGTAAAAGGAGAGTAAACACATTCTTCTAAAATTCATTATGTTCTCCTGAAAGAGCACAATATTGCCACTGCCCAATAGCTGATAGTAGCCCTGCAGAACATCCCAGAACTATCACCGAGAAGGCACAGATATTGACAGGAATCGCAAAAGGTTTCATGCAATATTTTGTAGACTTGAACACTAGCTCTCTGTGAATTTGTATAATCTCACAACTGAGGTCTAGGGCTAAATCTAACTCTTTAATATTGTCTATGAACAGCTGAGTTGCATAAGATTTTAATAAGGCTTTAATTTGTGCCCCCTGTGGAACATCAATAATGCAGCTATAAGAAAGGTTTTTTTTGGATACTGCTTCAGGCTTGCCCCACTGGAAGATTTTGAGCTCCTAAAAAGATAAGCCCAAGCTTAAAAATCTTTACTGGGCAAAGTCGCAGATAGCATGTGACTGACGAGAGGACTTCAGCAAGCGTGAATTTTGGATTCTAAGGTTAAGAACCTTTCCTGCCAAAACCAATTTCTTCAATGGGACCTCGTCCAGGGACTTTCAGAATTCAAAATGACTTTTTTTGGTAAAGCCTTCAGCCCTGTCCCACAGCACTAATTCAAAGGGTACAAAACTGACCGAGATGACACGCTTGGAGTATCTGATCTCTGCTCCATCACAGTCAGCCTGAAAATCCACCTAGGTATTTGTCAACCATAAGCAGTGGTTCCTGGTTCAAGCCTTACCTTTTCTTGGGGCTTTTTACTTTTTTCAAATCTCAGCTGGGTTGGAGAAACGTAACAGGTGCCTATGCACTGTCTGAGTGGCAAACCACACTGCTTAGACTAATGCTGGTACTGTTTTCATACATAGCATTAGAGTAGCGCAGAGATTGGGTGGGGAGCCTGTGCCCCAGTGCATGCTGGGACTCGAGGAGCGCTGGAGAAGAGGACCGAGGCCACAGTGTACTAAGGTAAGTTTTTTTATTACTATTACCCAGTCCCGCCCCCACAATTCAGTATTGCGACAGCCGCCAATGTGACTGGGGTTGCAGTAATTCCCATCGGTTTGTGTCAATTATGCCATTTCACACAATGACAAATTCTATGCAAATCAGGTTTTGTTTGGCTCCATTAGGAAATACGATATGAATTGGCTAATAATACATCAGGGGCTGCATTAATACATCAGGGGCTGCATTATGCTTAGAGCACACTGCCCCTGTCTGTGCTGCAGTTCACGTTTAACTGACCAGGACAGCGTGCCCTATTATAGAAAATGTGTTGTATACTGCGCACTGGGATCAACACTTTAGTTCAGTGCAGACCAGCTGTTTCAAGCAGCCACTCAAGGGAGAATAGGGATCCCCCACTGGCAGGTGAAGTATGTGACTTTGGCGAGAGGGCCCCTCAGGGGCCCATGAGACCTGTCCTGCCCCCACCAAAGGGCACTCCAGGAGGCACACTGACTGCACCACCTCCTATAAGGTGCACAGTCAATGTGCCTCCCAACAGGCTTCTTAGTTCAGCACCCGCATCTGTACTACGATGTGGGAATAAAGATAAAGGGATCCCTCATTTACAGGGGTCCACACACCCATATAATTGAGGGGATGCCCCTTTGCTAACATGCCAGTGGCTACAACAGGAACATTAGGATATTTTGCCTAGACGGATATAACTATTCTAGGACATACTATGTTGGGAAAACAAGATAAGTTGGCAGCTATTTACTAGCCTTGCAATTCGTGTCGAATTGAATGTGATGCAGTTCTTCGTTGTTTATTTATTTATAGAAATTGTTTCTTAAATCATTGACCATATGCAGTTTTGAAATTGCACTTTTGTATGTTTAAATCTCAAGTGTTATCTTCTGTTCTTGTGTATGTAATCTATGTATTTGTATTTCGGTGTGTTGGATGATAGAGGTATGTGTATGAGCTGAATGATTGTTGTTTTAAGTGGATGAGGTGTGTTTGCTTGATGAGGGTTGCAAGATTCAGACTTTATTTTGTTTTTAGCCATGTATTTGTTGTGTTGAAAAAGAGTGACTTACATATAATAATCTACTTTTTATGTGATTAATACTGTATATATTTAGTTTGATATATAGGGTTTATATGATTAGCTGGGTCAAATATGGGGAATGAGTATCCCAGATAGAGGTGAGATTTTCCACCTCAGTCATGAGTTTGGGCAGGGCAGTTTGCTTATATTACATTTGGTCTCACATGCCGGTGCGTCTTTTGCACTGGCCCACTTTGTATTACAGAAGGGGTCTCACAAGCATCCGCGGCTACTTCTGTAATACCAAAGTACACAGGGGTGCAAACAACTGGCACACATGGCTCCTTTGTATGATATGACTCCTTGCCTCTAATATCAACCCATTCTCTCACATCAGTGGGAATTCCTGCGACGGGACCTCCAGTGTATTCCTGGGTGGGGTAAAAATGTCCCTCATCGAATTCAGGGAACTTCCTGCTTTCTCTGAAGGGTTCCCAACTTTGCATTTAAAGGAAAAACCTTTACCTAACTCCTAGTAGTGGATTGAAGTTAGATTTTATTTTGTCACTCAGTCAGTAAAACATCTGTACAGTTCATAATGGCTAAATTCGTAGGGTTGCCATGGAAACGGAGATCAGCATTATTGACTGTAATGTTAATAACAATGCACAGAAAGATAATTCCATGTGTTTAACTACTTACAAATGATGTGCCATCAATTATTATTAATCCTTTTTATATAAGTGATTCATATTTTTAATGCATCTGTTTTTAAACTTGTATTTCATTTGGTTTTTGCATTTAGGCTGTTACTGGATGTTACAGATGGAATCTCTCAGTGTCTAAGTAATTTAAGCATGATGCTGCCGTATCATTTATTATTCTAATCTAGTTCTATGGATGCTGAATCCTGTGGCTTTGTTGAACAAAGTGTTGTCCCAGCAGTCCTATTGTCCTTTTTATTGTATCACATAGATTTTTAAAGCTCTTAAATATTTTATGCACATACAAAGTTTTTTCTGTCCGTGCATTTTTATGCATCTAATACTGCAAAGTAAACAGTGTGAGTTGAACTGAAAATGTCTTTCTTTACATTGGTCAGCCTTGAGGACAGAGTTGCGCAGTACCTTCGCTGATTTCTTTAATGGCGTCTGGCTGGCACTATTTGAAAAAACTCCATCACATGTGTCTCGCCATCAAACTTTGAACTGCGTTCTCTAACAACATCCTCAAAATACTATCATTGTTGTCAGTCACCTCTGGAAAATATGGAACATTTTATCAACTCTGCCACTAAAGGCATTCCCTTTTAAAGTTTTAAAAATATCGACCACGATCAATGTTTCAGAGTGTCCTTGAAAACTTTAACTATAAAAAATAGCAAAGCATAAAAAATGAATACCATCAAAACCTAAATGCCAAAGAGCAAACCCTGTCTTCAGTGTGTCCTGAGCCTGGTTCACTCTGGTGAAATTATCAGTTAGGCACAAGGTTTCCAATCGCTTTTACTTAGGCAGTGTGAAAATTGAAATCAATAACTGTGAGCTGCATCCCCAATGGCACACCTGGTACCACAACTGACAGAGAAGAAAGACTACTGAGGGCTTGTCGAGGCCCAAAAGAACATTGAGTCTGTGCTATCTGAGGGCTGTTTCGGGTTTTCTTGGGCTTCTTAGAAGTGTGACTTCTCACGAATACCAGGCTTTGTTCTTCTGTTAGTAACATATGTTCCTCACAAGCAAAAAGAACCAACAACAATCCGCCGCATCGATTCACCCAGGAGACGAGGAAGCAGCGGCGGCAGCTTAGCAGACACGGCCACAGTGATGCTTAAGCTTTTCAATCTCATCCGACAGCTTCTGTATAAATAACCCGCAGCTTCACACAATGGGACGAGATGCCTGGGCTGAAACAGCACGCGTTAACACTTCTGTATACATTTTAGAGGATTCATGGGCTCCCCTAAGGGCCAAGCAATATGTTGCGCAGTCAAGTCCCTCCTGTTCCATATCTTCGCAAATTATTTAAATGCAGAAATATTAAATTCCCACCAACCTAATGTGCCAGTGCAGACTGGAATGAAAATCCACTTTGAAGCAGGAATTTTCGGTTTGGGCATGGTTATATTTACATTTACTATATCTGGTTTACAGAATCTTAAAAAATGTAACAATCTCATCTCAGATCATCACTTTAAGCTGATTAGGGTACCAGTTTTAACAGTACCGGAGAAGTGAAATAGATTTCAGAACAAAAAAGCAATAGTGGTGTATATTTCATAATTGTTCATCTTTCCCTCCTTGGCTGGTTAAGGGTGGACCAAGTGTGCGAGCATTCTGCTTGGTCACTTGCATAACACTAAGCAGTGCTTCTGCCAAGCAAAGTACAGCGCAAACGTTCTGCCAATCAACTTTCATGTGCAACAGCTAATTTCTGTTGAAATGAAAAGGGGGATGGGCGAATGCTGCCAGAGTTCACGGACAATGGGACATGACCCAATTTTTGGTATGGCACAACCCTATCAGGTGGTTTCACCAAGGGCCACCAAAATAAAAGGTAATATTTTAGAATTGTGACAGGTTTATGCCTGAAGTGTGTATATATATATATATATTCACTGAAAAAACCATAGGTTTCACACATGTTATAGTTAGCGGAAATTTTACTGATAAGAAACCAATGAAATTCCCCCGTTATAGTTAGTGCAGGCAACTATAACTCACGCGACCGCAATCCTCTGCTGATGCTAATACTGTATTTAGACACTTATTTGCCCATGTCTTCTTCCATACATTTTTAGCTATACATATATTACAAATATTTTTTTTTCATAAAGACACATATGTCATCAGCAGAAGATTGCGGTCGCGTGAGTTATAGTTGCCTGCACTAACTATAACGGGGGAATTTCATTGGTTTTTTATCAGTAAAATTTCCGCTAACTATAACATGTGTGAAACCTATGGTTTTTTCAGTGAATTTGCAAGGTTTTTTAAATGCTAATTCCTAACTATAACGTGTGTGAAACCTATGGTTTTTTCAGTGAATTTGTACGGTTTTTTAAATGCTAAGTTACTTTACGCCATTCGTGGCGTGCGCGGCCACTTAACGCAGTTCGTTCCGTGCGCGCACAGTGAGCACGCGGTGCGCTTCGCGCACCGCGCGCCCACTTTACGCAGTTAGTGCCGTGCACGCACGGTGGGCACGCGGTGCGCTATGCGCACCGCGTGCCCACGTTACGCTAGATGGGCCATGTACGCACGATGCGCTTCGCGCACCGTGCGCACATGGAGGACATATGATGCACTTTGTTTTGAAAGCTAATATTTTAATTTTTCGCAATAATTATAAGCCATGCACAAATGGTGCCCTTCGGGCACCATTTGCACACGGGGTGGGGAGAGTGTGGATAATTTTTTTTTTAAATATTTTTTTTTTTAATATTTTAGTTTTTCGCTTCTCTAGTATGCCATGCACAATTGCTGCCCTTCGGGCATCAATAGCACCCGGGGTGGGGAAAGTGTGGATACTTTTTTTTTTATATATTTTTTTACCGTACGCGTACGGTAAGCGTAATCGGCGAAATTAGCGAAAAAATAAAAATTCCGTTTTTGGCCTTGGGGGATCTTTGGGGACTCCCTCAACATGGCTATGTGTGTGGGAGCTGTCTAAACAGCCCCTTTACATGTTTTTGTGCTTTGTATTTTTATCATCACTCTCAGTGCGAGAGAGAAAATGGCGGCCGCCGCTTCCTGGTTTCGGCCGATTCGAATGTTTACTAAGATCTAAGAGCCAATCAGAATCGCGCTCGCGCACGCCACCGTACGCGTACGGTAAGCGTACCGTAAGCGCACCGTAAGCTGGCTCAGATATATATATTGATTTAAAGGCTATTTTCTCAGAATCTACTGAACAGATTTACACCAAACCTACAAAAGGCACTTCCTTGACCTGAGGACTACCTCTCTGCCAAATTTCTAGTAATTCTGTTCAGCCGTTCGGGCTGTAGCCCTGTCTAAAGGTCCTATGGAAAAATGCATGGGAAAAACGCGTTTTGGGACCCCCCTTTTATCTCAGCCCCCGCTTGACAAATCCCCCCGAGACTTTCAGGGTAGGAGCGTAGCGTAGCGCCCCACCTATTTTGAAAAATTCGCGAGGATTCGTCGACCGGCGCCAAAGTTATTCAAAATAGAATGTTGCGGATTTCCTATGGAAACGTGGTCCTAACTATAACTACCTACTGGCGACCGCCAGTAGGTAATATTCACTGAAAAAAACATAGGTTTCAGGCACGTTATAGTTAGGAATTAGCATTTAAAAAACCTTAGAAATTCAGTGAAAAAAACATAGGTTTCAGGGGCGTTATAGTTAGCTGGACTTTTCACTCGTACAAAACCATTGAAATTCCCCCGCTATAGTTAGTTCAGCTAACTATAACTCGCGTGCCCGCAATGCACTGCTGATGACGTCACATATTACATCACTCATGACATGGTCAGTGACATCACTCATGACATCACTGATGACATCTCAAATGACATCACTGATGACATCATCCAGTGACTGTGTGTTTTTCTGAAAATTACATATGTTTTATCTATGTATATCTGAAGGTTGATGGAAGAATAAATGGGTATATAAGTGTCTAAATGGATGATTTGTTTTTGAAAAATTGATTGTATAACTGACTGAGTAAGTGTATCTTAGTGAATACATGGCTTAGTGAGTAATGTTTAAATATGTAAATATCTGTATCAGTCTCTCACTTTGTGTATAAGTGGCTGCATGGGTTGGTGAGTAGCTACATGAGTGTCTATATAGGTTATTAGTTGGTTTTTTGAGTATCAGTATGAGTGTCTGAGTGTCTGTATGGTTCGGTGGGGGGTATTACGTAGTGCATAGGTGCATGAATGAGTGACTCACTGTTTGTATGTGTTGAAGACAGCATGTGTGCAGGACTGTATGGGTGGATGAGTGTGTGCATGGGTGTGTTAGTGAGTGAATGACTGTCTCAATAGTGTCTTTATGAGTAACTACATATGTTTTAAACTAGTATATGTGACTATTGATCTATATGTGAGTATATGTGAGAGTGAGAGATTGAAAGAGTTCCTGTATGAATAAGTATGTGTTTCTATAAGTGATTGTTTAAAAGACTAAGTATGTGTAAGTTTCTGTAGAAGTAAGTGTGGTGGTGTGTGTATAACTGTATATGCAAGTAAATGGATGTTTGATTCTTTAATAGCATGAGTGACTATGTGTGTGAGTAACTCTATGGATGAGTGGCGTTGTGTAACAGGATGTATAGGTGTATGAATACATATGATGAGTGAGTACATGTATGAGTGACTGTATAGGATTGTTGGTGAATGAGTGGATGTGTATGTGGATCTTAGAATTACTGAATAGGTTGTTGTAACTGGTATTGGTATGTCCATTGTTTTGAAAATTTTAGTTTCTATTTTTGAATGTGTCTATCAAAGGTTATATTAGGGGGAGAGGAGGTCTGCCACTCTATCACAAGGATGATATCATCAGTGATGTCATTTGAGATGTCATCAGTGATGTCATGAGCGATGTCACTGACCATGTCATGAGTGATGTAATATGTGACATCATCAGCAGTGCATTGCGGGCGCGTGAGTTATAGTTAGCTGAACTAACTATAACGGGGGAATTTCAATGGTTTGTATGAGTGAAAAGTCCAGCTAACTATAACGCCCCTGAAACCTTTGGTTTTTTCAGTGAATTTCTAAGGTTTTTTAAATGCTAATTCCTAACTATAACGTGCCTGAAACCTATGGTTTTTTCAGTGAATTTCAAAGGTTTTTAAAATGCTAATTTCTAACTATGCCTACAGAGATAGGACATGTGAAAAAAGAAGAAAAAACGCACAGAAAGAAAAAAAAGAAATGCAGAAAGAAGCAACAGAAGTCCTCAAAGACGAAGAAAAGTGCAGGAAGAAGGATAATGTGCAGAAAGAACAAACAGAAGAGCAGAAAGAAGCCTTGTTGCAAAATCATCCAGTACCCTCAATTTTTTCAAACGGATACTGGTGGTAACTGAGGCTGACTAACCAGTCCTAGAGCCAGTGCTATGTGAAAAGACACTCAGAATACAGTGAAAACACCTACATACACTAGGGAACACTATGCGTTGGGGTCCCCCTGTGATCAGCATGACCTCCTCTGTAAGCCCCTAGTATATAATAGGGCAGGGGATTAAAACTACCTCTTAAAACGCGCCACAGGGCGTGTTTGCACATGTCACCTCAGGCCCCGTCCCCTCACTTCCCCACTGTGTAAACATGCCCTGTGGCCGTTTTAAGTTGGGAGATTAAGTCCCCTTGAATCCTGAGGGTCCCTAGGGTCCAACTAGACCACTAGGTACCTCCAATAAGTGCCACAGAGCTGCGTTGCAGAGAGATGTAAAAAGGGGCACGGCCTAGACCACCTCTCTGCAACGCAGCGCAGTGGCGCTTACTGGAAGCACCTGGTGGGCTAGTTGGGCCCCAGGGTCCCTCAGGATTGAAGGGGAATTATTTCCCCAACTTAAAACGCGCCACAGGGCTTGTTTGCACACGTTAACTCAGGCCCCGTCCCCTCCCTTCACCACTGTGTAAACACGCCCTGTGGCCGTTTTTAGTTGGGAGATTAAGTTAATTTGAATCCTGAGGGTCCCTAGGGTCCAACTAGCCCACTAGGTACCTCCAGTAAGCGCCAGGGAGCTGCGTTACAGACAGGTGTTCTGAGGCCACGCCCCTTTTTACACCTCCTCCCTATCCTCTGTTGTCTGAATTCATGGACTAGCCTCCTCCCTCCTGCGATGCATGGTCTGATGTGCTGCCACTGCCCTCCATTTAGCATGATGTACCAGTCCACTCCTCCTGCCCTCCATTGCCCAATTATATGGCCCATCATTGACCTCCTGCTTAGCCTCTGTGCTTAGCTTGCTCCCCCTATTCTCCTTCACCCTGCCCTCCGATGTCTTTGTGCATGCCCCTGCTCCATCCTTTTTGCCCACCATGTTCCATGGACCTGCCACTCCTATCTACTCTGAGTGTTCTGTTGAGATGCCACTCCCCTCCCACCTGCCTAGCATTGTCAGATGACTGTAACCTGTCCCTGTCACCTCCACCCTGCCTGTCCACATGCCATGCCCCTATCCCCTTCCTCCTGTCCTCCATGGTCCATTTTACTGCCACACCCTTCTGCCCTCCCTGGTCTGTTGTGCTGCAACTGCTCCTCCTGCCTGCCCTGCGCGGTCTGTTGTGAGGCCCCTTCCCCTAAACTCTCCTATCTGTGCCCAGGTCCTGACCCTCCCTTCTATCCTTCATGGTCTGTTGTGCATGCCCCTGCACCCTCCTTCTTGCCCATCATAGCCATTGTGCTGCCACTAACCCTCCCGCTTGCCATGCATGGTCTTCTGTGCTGCCATGGCCCCTCCCACCTTCCCTGTGTGGTCAGCTAGCTGCCCCTGACCCCCTCCCACCTTCCCTCAATGGTCTGTGTGTATGCCATCATAGTCTCATTGTTGCTCTCCATGGTGTGTCTTGTTTCTAGTGCCCATCCTGCCTGACCTCTATGGTCATCTTGCTGCTCCTGTCCTGCCCCCTTGCCCCCAGCTCTCTGTTTCCATGTGCAGACCCCTATTCCCTCCCTCCTGGCTTGTCTGTTCCTTTGTAATGCCGCTGATCCATCCCTCCTGCCCTTTATGGTCTGTTATGCTGCAGCTTTCTCTCCTGTCTGTCCATTATGGTCAGCTAGCTACCATTGCCTCTTTCCCCTCTGTTCTCTGTTGTCCATGTGCATGGTCCTGTCCCCTCCCTATTGCTTTCTATGGATTGTTGTGCTGTACTCCCGTCCCGCATGCGCTGTGTGGTATATTGTGCTGCTGCAAACCCTGTTGCCTGCCCTGTAGGGTCAGTTTGGTGCACCTCTCCATGTCCCTCCTGTCCTCTGTTATCCGAGTCCATGTCCCTACCCCAATTCCTCCTGCCTACCATGATCCAATGTCCCATACTTGCGAGCATTTTGAACTTGGTAAGAGGGAGATTTTGAAAAAAAACTGGGGTATTGATATTCCCCTTTGAGTTACATTGAAAAAGAGGAGATTGTAGACCGGAGACAGATCAAATAAAGGCCATTTGAGCTTAAAAACATTGGACGTTTCCTGGCTGAAACGGGTCTGTTGGCATGTATGGTTGTACTACCACTGCCTCTTCCTTCTGCCCACAATGGTCTATTATATTGCCACAGCCTCTCTTGCCAGTCCTGTATTGTTGGTTTGTTGCTCCTGCCCCCCTTTATACTGCCCTCCATAGTCTGTTGTGCTGCCACTGTCCTTCCTGCCCAGTGTGGTCAAATTGTTGCCTCTGCACTCTCCTACCTGCCTTCAATTTTCAGAGTCCGTGCCCCTGGCCTCTGCCTCTCAACAGTAACCCAATGAACAACTAGCTTGCTAACATTCTATATTTATTACAAAAGTGTGGAACGCCTGACGTCATCTTGATGTAATCAAAACTGTAATACCTAGAGTATTTCCTTTAGAAATTTCATATATGAGAGGGTCTTATTTGCATCAAAATTATGGTTAGTGCTCTAAAAAACTAAATTGAGGACATATTTTCTGAGTTTTCAAATAGCAACAAAGAACTTTTAAATTATTTGTAATCTTTATGTTTTTTTATCCAGTTGACCACTTGATTAAATGTTGCACCTAGGGGAGAGGATGTGGTGTTACTTCCAGAGCTGCAGACTTTGCAACTGGGGAACCAGGTTGGAGTTTCTGCTTCAGCTCAACATTCTGTGATTCTGGTCAAATCACTTAATCTCCCCATGTCTACAACCAAAATGAATTTGATCTTGTGTGATGTAACCAATGCTCATGTAAAGCACTCCAATACCTGACAGGTCTGCACTATATAAAACTGCAAATACACAAAAAATAAGTGTTTTGCACACTTCTGTCAGTGGGCTACATGTGGGCTACATCTGGGTGATATTTGGGCTGCATTTGGGCTCTTTTCTCTCTGGTGGCCATCTTGGGAGATTTATTTATTATGAAGTTTCCTAATTTCCTCATTTACTGCAGTCTCCTGGGAATACTTTCAGTTTTTTATTTTGGTTCCATCAAGAAGGCATTCAGATGTGTCACACATTTGCCATACATTCTGAATGTTAGCACTCTAGTTGCTCATTAGATCACTGTAGTAAAACTACTGCTCACCAGGGAAGTCTGCTGCTGGTATTCAAAGTGCATGTTTCAGTCTGCATGTCAGAATTTGTTTATGAAATAGAAGAGGATTTGAGAAGTCAAAATGTGACCTAATTTTTCTTTCTGCAGAACTAATCATAATTTCTATGGCAAAATGAAACCCCTTATTTTGTTCCTTAGTAAATTAAATGTTTTAAGTGTTACCACTTTATTCCAATCAAGATGGCTTCAGGTGTGCCATACTTTTGTCATAAGTAAGATTGTTAGTGCTCTAGTTGTTCGTTAGAACACTCTGGGGCATTCTGTCATTGGGCTATACTTGGGCTACATCTGGGTGATATTTGGGCTACATTTGGGCTCTTTTGTCTCTGGTGGCCATTTTGGGAGACTTATTTGTTATGATGTTTCCTAATTTCCTCATTTACTACATTCTCCTCAGTAGGAAATACTTTCAGTTTTTTACTTTGATTCCACCAAGAAGGCATTCAGATGTGTCACACATTTGCCATAAATTCAGAATGTTAGCACTCTAGTTGCCTATTAGATCACTGTAGTAAAGCTACTGCTCACCAGGGAAGTCTGCTGCTGGTATTGAAAGTGCATGTTTCAGTCTGCATGTCAGAATTTTTTAATGAAATAGAAGAGGATTTGAGAAGTCACTCAAAATGTGCCCTAATTTTTCTTTCTGCAGCATTAATCATACTTTCTATGGCAAAATGAACCCCCTCATTTTGTTCCTTTTTAAATTAAATGTTTTAAGAGTTACCACTTTATTCCAACCAAGATGGCTTCAGGTGTGCCATACGTTTGTCATAAGTAGGACTGTTAGCGCTCTAGTTGTTCTTTCGAACCCTCTGGGAAGCTGCAGTAGAACACAAAGGAATCAACTGACAGTCTCTGCCCTTGTTGGATGTACATGTTTTACTGAGAATGTCAGACTTCATTCTCACATGACTGAGAAAGATAATGTGAATTTACAGAAAATATGCTCTCAGTTTAGCTTATAGATCACCTTCCAAACCTCTGTGGGAAAAGCATGAGAAAATAGTTTTCTCTCAAACATGATTCATGATATCACAGCGGAAGGCTTTTCACATGGTAAAATCGCATTAGAACACACCACAATTCCTAAAATGAGTATGGTACCATCAACAAATGATTTATAATGTAACTAAAGTCTTAAAACCTTCTATTAACTGCAATGCTTTTTAATGAGGTGTGTGGTACTGTAAAATTCGGAACCATGTCGGTGGCATGGTCCCACCATGCCAATTTTGGTATCAGCGAACCGCAAATGAGTAACGCGGTATGTATGAGTGTTTTCGTCATGTTTCACTGAGGAATTCACCGTGCATACGATACCACATATTGAACCCTTGAGTTCCATTTTAGAACAGTAGCCATTTTGTGGTTGCCCTCACATAGGCTGCGCACTAAGGCCCTGCCTAGGCCTAAAGGACACGTACACCTTCTGTGACTTCTCTCTGACCTGTGCAAACTGACTCCGCTGCCCGAGGTCAATCCTGTCCGGCCAGTTCCTTTTCTCGCGGCCTAATGTGATTAGCATCAGGGCTCGACCCATCATAAAGTCCTTGTTCGCACATGATCTCTGACTAAGCTATTTCACACCTGACTCTGTTTCCTACTTTATGGCTTGTTTTACGAGCAGGAGGTGCCCGTTTTATTGGGGTCCGCTGTTATCTTATCAGGGTTCTGAGCCTTGCTGGGTACAATGACTGTATGCTTAATGAACTGAAATGTGGGATTGTCATTATGGCTCTGCTGTTTCTTTGAAACTAAAATATGTGAATGACCACTTGTAAAACAGGGGCGGTGTTGCCCCCAAGCGTAATTTTGTGTATATAAGGAACAACTGGTTTTTGGTTCGGGAGCAGTCTCCTGAGAACATACATCGTGTTGTACTTCTCGGATACCTGTGATTGGTCTGCAGCCAATAAATACGATCTTTGATTTCATCTAGAAGACTCTGTGTTTCTGTGGGTCTGAAACAGGAAGAACCCGAAGTCTTAGGGTGTGTTCCCCTGCACCGCAGGTGCTATCATGTATATTGGTTCCAAGATGGCTGCCAACACTTCTTGGATGAAATGCTGACAGCCAATCAGACCTCGCGATGAGATGTGGGGTTAGGCTCCGCCCAGATATATATGTGATTTTACTTTTGATTTTCTCAGGAACTACTGAACGGATTTACACCATTTAAGCAAAAGGCACATGCCTGACCTGAGGAATACCTCTTTGCCAAATTTCAAGTAATTCTGTTCAGCCGTTCGGGCTGTACCTTCGACTAAAGGTCCTATGGGAAAATGCATGGGGAAAACGTGTTTTGGGACCCCCTTTTTTCTCAGCCCCCGCTTGACGAATCACCCCGAGACTTTCAGGGTAGGAGCTGAGCGGAGCGCCCCATTAGTTTTGAGAATTTCACGAAGATAAGTCAACCGGCGCCAAAGTTATTCAAAATAGAATTTTCAGATTTCCTATGGGAACTCGGTCCTAACTATAACTATCTACTGGCGACCGCCAGTAGATCATATAGATATATATATATATTCACTGAAAAAAACATAGGTTTCAGGGGTGTTATAGTTAGCTGGACATTTCACTCTTACAAAACCATAGAAATTCCACTGTTATAGTTAGTTCAGCTAACTATAACTTGCGCACCCACAATGCACTGCTCATGACATGATCAGTGACATCACTGATGACATCTCAAATGACATCACTGATGACATCATCTACGTGAAAATCTGATGCACATCCTCACACTCTAATATAACCTTTGATACACCCACTGTAAAATACAGACGAACACTTTCTAAATCATTGACACACCAATACCAGTTACTACACACACATCCACTCATTCATCCATACAATCACTCATACATGCAGTCACTCATCAATACAACACTATCATATGCACTCATACACCTATATACACCTATCTGCTTTGGATTTTGAAGGTGAGAGCAGGTTTCCCTGATCTCGCTTCCAAAATCCAAAGCAGAGTTTGCAATGACAGGGCGGGAGCCGCATGGCTCCCACCCTGTCATTGCAAACAGCAGTGTCCAGGGGTGGGCACCCCAGGACACTGCAGAAGCCGGCCCTGGGGGGTGGCGGTCCCCAAGGCCACCGAGGGCTCCAGGAGGGGGGCCGCGCAGCCCCCCCTTCCAACTAGTGCACAGCCCCCAGGAGGTGGTGGTCCCCGGGGCTCCGTTACGGACACCCGAATTTACATGATTAATGCCCCGGGGAGCTGGCGGTCCCTGGGATGTGTGAGGGGGGCTCGAGCCCCCATACAGTTTAATTTTTATTTAAAAATGAAGTCCTGGGGTGGCGGCCCCTGGGGCTTGGGGGGGCCTTGGAGGCCCCCCACAAATTAAACAAGCCCCGGGGTGGTGGTCCCCGGGGCTGATATTTTTTGGCCCCTGGGTGGTCTGGGACCTGGACCACCCAGGGGCCTCAATTAAATGAAGTGTGGGAGCCCGCGCTTCATTTTTTTAAAAGATTTCGGCGGGATTCGGGACCCCCTGAGCAGGCCTAGGGGGTCAGGGTGTTTCTACCCTGTCCCCTTTTCTTGTTTTTCAACTTTGTTTTACTGTTTTCTCTACCGAGTCACAAGATGGCTGCCAACACTTCCTGGTTTGGAGTGTTGGCAGCCAATCACAGTGAAGCTCGTGGTCGATAGGGGTCGTGAATCCACTGCGTCCCTATATATCGAAACTTTTATTTTTGAATTTCTCAGCAACTACTGAGCGGATTTACACCTTTTAAAAATAGGACGCTTTCTGAACCAAGTACTACCTTTTTGCCAAATTTGGAGTAATTCCGTTCAGCAGTTCGGGCTGTAGCCTTGGCTAAAGTTTCCTATGGGAAATTGATTTTCCGACCTCCATTTTTTTAATTTCTCAGGAACTACTGAACAGATTTACACCATTTAACAAAAAGGGCTCTTTCTGAACCAAGGGCTACCTTTTTGCTAAATGTGGTGTCATTCCGTTCAGTAGTTCGGGCTGTGGCCGTGTCTAAAGTTTCTTATGGAAAATAACATGGAGAAAAAACGTTTTGGGACCCCCCATTTTTCTCGGCCCCCGCTTGGCGAATCACCCCGAAACTTTCAAAACAGGAGCTGACCGGAGCGGGCCACTAGTTTTGAAAATTTCGCAAAGATATATATATATATATATATATATATATTATCTACTGGCGGTCGCCAGTAGATAGTTATAGTTAGGACCTATTTTCCATAGGAAATCCGCAACATTCTATTCCCAATAAGTCTGGCGCCGGTTGATGAATCCTCGCGAACCTTTCTAAACTTTTGACCAGCTCCGCTCCGCTCCTACCCTGAAAGTTTCGTGGTGATTCGTCAAGCGGGGGCCGAGAAAAAAGGGGGGTCCCAAAACACGTTTTTCCCATGCAATTTCCCATAGAATCTGTTGTCGCAGCTACAGCCCGAACCGCTGAATGGAATGACACCAAATTTGGCAAAGAGGTAGTCCTCAGTTCAGACTCGTGCCTTTTGCATAAATGGTGTGAATCCGTTCAGTAGTTCCTGAGACAATTAGAGTTAAAAGTACATATATATATCTATGGCCGAGGAGGATCCGTGCACCCTACCCGCTCCGTAAGCGCACCCTCGTCGAACCGAGCGCGCACCCTCCCGATCGCGCACTGAATGCATATTGGCTGTCGTGTGTCTGTCTACATTCGAAACCAGGAACTGTTGGCGGCCATTTTCTGCCTCGGTAGAAGCGAGGCTGAAGAAGCAAGGGGAATAAGTGTGTAAAACATATAAAGAGGGCAGAGTGGAAATACTGTGACCCTCTAGAGGTGCTTAGGGGGTCCCAGAAGAACCTCCTGGGGCCCCCTTTTAAAAAAAAAAACGTCAAAATGCGCGCACTGTGCGCGCATCCTATCGCGTTTGGTGCACGGATCCTCTCGCGTTGGGTGCGCGGATCCAAGGAAAAAAAAATTGAAAAAAGACAAGAAATCATTGGTTGTATGACAACTTTCTACACTGAAAGGTAGGATGTATATTTCTGTTTTTTAAAGGCATTATTCTTATTGGTTAACAAAAAATGATTGTAAGGAACACTATATATGATAAGCTGATATGCTGAAAAGTCAAGCACACTTGCTGTCTTGTTTAACAACATTGTGTGCTGAACTTGTGACCTGTGTGCTCAGTGTAGTGTTCCATGACCTGTTTCTATGGTAACAGGCAGAAGGCAGATTGGGGGAAGGGTTGAAATGTATCTCATTTGGAAAGGGTTGAAATGTTTAACCAATAGAAATGTGTGTTTGCTTTTGAATTTATGTGTGAAGGATTGTGATTTGATGCTTACATATATATGTGTGGAAAATGAAAGGGAAACTTTTCCATTCTTTGTTTTTGCTGAGAGGTGCACAGTGCAGAGATTCTGTAAAAGAAAATCTGGTGTGTGACTGATATCTGGTGTGTGACTGATATACTTCTTAATCTACAAATCAACTTGAAAGGTGAGTTATTTAATTGTGAGGGATGCATGTAGACTATTTTGATTTTAATCAGACTAATGTATTTCTCCTGCTAAAGTGTAGGGAGTACTTTTTTTCTCTACAATCTTATTGACAGTGTGTGTGCATGTAGAAACCATTCTGTGATAAGCATTTGTGTTTTTCATGTGTTTGCAGACAGATAACTGTGCTGTTTTTATATTTTGGTAGAATTAGAAACCAGTCATTGTTTATGAATTTGTGAAATGAGTTATGTTTCTATACTAAAATGTATTACTCCTTCTAGATGAAGAAATGTGTTTTGGTATAGTGCAAGGGATAGTGTTGTTTGTCTAGAATCACACAGTGAGTATGTGTGCATTTGGGAACCACTGTGAGAGAAGCATTTGGTAACATCGTGTATTTGCTGACAGATAACTGTTTTAAAACCTGTCATGTTGTCAAGTTTTAGTAGCATTAGAAGGCAGTTTTTGCTTATGCTTTGATTAAATGATTCATGTTTTGACACTAATGTGCTGTACTTTAATAAGTAGATTGTGTGTAGTCTCCTTACCCCTTTCACAGTAGTGAATGAGTTTTGGTAAGCTGCTAGGGATAGTGTTGCTTGTCTAGAATCACACTGTGAGTCTGTGTGCATTTGGGAACCACTGTGAGAGAAGCATTTGGTAACATTTTGTATTTGGTGACAGATAACTCTTTTAAAACCTGTCATGTTGTCAAGTTTTAGTAGCATTAGAAGCCAGTCTTTGCTTATGCATTGATAAAATGATTCATGTTTTGACACTAATGTGCTGTACTTTAATATGTAGATTGTGTGTAGTCTCCTCACCCCTTGCACAGTAGTGAATGAGTTTTGGTAAGCTGCTAGGGATAGTGTTGCTTGTCTAGAATCACACTGTGAGTCTGTGTGCATTTGGGAACCACTGTGAGAGAAGCATTTGGTAACATCGTGTATTTGCTGACAGATAATTCTTTTAAAACCTGTCTTGTTGTCAAGTTTTAGTAGCATTAGAAGCCAGTTTTTGCTTATGCTCTGATTAAATGAGTCAGGCTTTGACACAAAAGTGCAGTCCAGAAATATGTAGATTGTGTGCAGTTCCCTTATCACTTCCACAGTAGTGAATGATTTTTGGTAAACTCCTAGGTATAGTGGTTGTTGTCTAGAATCACACTGTGAGTCTGTGTGCATTTGGGAACCACTGTGAGAGAAGCATTTGGTAACATTGTGTATTTTCTGGCAGATAACTCTTTTAAAACCTGTCATGTTGTCAAGTTTTAGTAGCATTAGAAGCCAGTCTTTGCTTATGCATTGATTAAATGAGTCATGCTTTGACACTAATGTGCTGTACTCAAATATGTAGATTGTGTGCAGTACCCTTACCTCTTCTAGACTAGTGAATGAGTTTTGGTAAACTCCTAGGATAGTGTTGCTTGTCTAAAATCACACTGTGAATCTGTGTGCATTTGGGTAAGGATTGTGATAGAAGCATTTGGTAACATCGTGTATTTGCTGACAGATAACTGTTTTAAAACCGGTCATGTTGATAAGTTTTAGTAGCTTTAGAAGCCAGTCTTTGCTTATGCATTGATTAAATGAGTCATGCTTTGACACTAATGTGCTGTACTCAAATATGTAGATTGTGTGCAGTACCCTTACCTCTTCTAGACTAGTGAATGAGTTTTGGTAAACTCCTAGGATAGTGTTGCTTGTCTAAAATCACACTGTGAGTCTGTGTACATTTGGGTAAGGATTGTGATAGAAGTATTTGGTAACATCGTGTATTTGCTGACAGATAACTGTTTTAAAACCGGTCATGTTGTCAAGTTTTAGTAGCTTTAGAAGCTATTCTTTGCTTATGCATTGATAAAATAAGTCAGGGTTTGACACTAAAGTGCAGTACCATGTACTATTCTCTTCACTGTGCCAGAACTGAAAATTTTAAAGTTTTACCCAGGCACTGTCTTAGCAGTAGTCTGACGATGTATTCAGTTTCCAAGTACTCATGTTGTGAACCATACATTACCACATAGACTGCTTCAAATGTCTATGCAGTATGCATGCAGTCTTCTAATATACTATACACTTGTCTTTCACATCTTTAATTCCCTAGTCAGTATTCATACAGTCCAGCAAACATCCTGTCACTCCCTTTGCACTCCTCTAGTGACCCATTCAGTACCAAGTACTAATCCATTCACTGTGTCAAAAGCCAACCACTTATAAATTCACCCAGGCACTCTCTTTGCTGTACTCTAATCATTCCGTCAGTTCCCAAGTATTCATGCAGTGAGCCAGGCCTTAGCACATAGACTGCTTCAAATGCCTATTCACTATGCATGCAGGCCTCTAACCACCTACACAGTTGTCTTTCACACCTTCAATTCCCCAGTCAGTATTCATACACTTCTAGCAAACACCCTGTCACTCACCCAGTGTGTCTCCTTATAGTACTGTAATCATTCAGTCAGTTAGCATGTAGTCTTTTAGTGAGGTAGGCTTTAGGGCATGAACTGCTTCAAAGTAGTATGCACTATGCATGTAGTGTTTTAACCATCGTCACACTTGTGGTTCAGGGCTACAGTTTCTTAGTCAGTTTTTATATAAAATGTGTTTGTACAGTAATGGAATAGTATAAATGTGAAAGTTATTAATATACATTTATTTTGATTGCGAAAGCGCGTAAACGTCGCGTTACGTACATCGAACATGTTGCGTATAGGCTGGGAGTCGCGTATCGGTCACATTGCTATCGCGCACTAAACACGTACCCAACGCATACCATGCGTGGATGCTAACGCATAGGGATCGAGAACGGTGCGCATAGGGTGCGCGGATCCAAAAACATGGGAAAAAGATATATAAAATAAAGTTTTGAACATATAGTTAAAAAAATATTTTGAAAAATATAACGAGATAAGTTATAGATAGGAATTAGCATTTAAAAAACCTTTGAAATTCACTGAGAAAACCATAGGTTTCATGCACGTTATAGTTAGGAATTGGCATTTAAAAAACCTTTGAAATTCACTTAAAAAACCAAAGGTTTCAGGGGCGTTACAGTTAGGAATTGGCATTTAAAAAACATTAGAAATTCACTGAAAAAACCATAGGTTTCAGGGGCGTTATAGTTAGCTGGACATTTCCCTCGTACAAAACCCTAGAAATTCCCCTGTTATAGTTAGTTCAGCTAACTATAACTCGGGCCCCCGCAAAGCACTGCTGATGACGTCACATATTACATCACTCATGACATGGTCAGTGACATCACTCATGACATCACTGATGACATCTCAAATGACATCACTGATGACATGAATTTCTCTTCCAACTTTGTATAGTAAAAATACGTTTTTATTTTCAATATATTTAGATAATTGAGCCATGAATATAGCTGTTCATCCCCAATTTAAAAGGCAATACTAAGGCTTCCTGGCTCTGTAAAGGAAAGGAGAGCAAGAGTAGAATGATCAGAGATGACGGTTTTTAAGTTCTCACTTTTTTCTAAATATAGGACTTGGAATAATTCTGATCTGAGTTCATTCCAGTGTTTAGCTTCTATGATGGCGAAGGACCTACATCCTACCTTGGCTCTGCTACAGAAGGGAACCCTCAAGAGATGAGCATTACAGGTTCTTGGTGTCCTGCCTGGAGTATATGGAGAGATGAGTTGTTGAGGATGGATAGGACCTTTATCATGTCAGGCTCTGAAAGTGAGAAAAAGAGATTTGAATATAATTTGCTTTTGTATCGGAGCCAATACAGCTCCTGAAGATGATGAAATATTGATTCACTCCTCTGAAGGTTTAGAATAAGGCAGACTACAGCATTTTGTGCCCTTTATTGCCGTTTGATTAAATATTGCAACCCTATGTACAGTGAATAGACGTAGTCCATTGTAAATGTTATTGATACATGGACTACCATTTTTCGACAGTGCATAGACAAGAGTGAGCAAAGCAACTCATCTCCTGGTGCCTTAAAAACAAAAGAATCTGTCTTTGTGTAATGTCATCTGGTGCTCATGTAAAGCCGTAAAGAGCACAATATCGGATTGAGAATCTCCAACTGAAATTGTTGTGGGGACCTCAACACTTATGTTTGTATTGCTTTGCACTCCCAGATAATAGAAAATACCGCCCTCCCACAAGGAGGCTCAAACACGACGAAGCAATAAAAACAACAAAACACCACCTGGAAAGGGATTTCACTTTTATTAAAAATGAAACACATCAAAGACTGTTTTCAGAATAAGGCATGGGGTTTTATTTGTGCAACATTCTCTAACAAAGATTGTGGCTGGAGATTTCAATGTTTGTTTTGAGCCATTGGGGGCCGACTGTGGGGACTTCACCGAGGAAGAAGATTCATCCTGGGGTGTTCCCATGTTGGAGCTGGAACCAGTTAACAAATGGTCTCAAGCTGCTCTTTTTATGAAGGGTCTATGTTTAAATCAGGGCATGAGAGCAGTCAATGGGCGAACCAAATCTGACAGGATGGGGAGGTTTACATTTGACAATGGTAGGTCAGGGAGCCGAATTGATTATATATTAGCCAGCTTGGATTTGTGGCCACTCATAGACGACATGGTGGTAGTAAGTAGAGTCGAGAGTGATCACAATCCCCTTGCACTGTGTATTAAGGTTAATACTTTTGCAGCCTCCCCTACCTACCCAGATGGCAGTTCCCCTATAGATGTCATTGTTACCAACGATCTTAGAAGGGTGAGATGGCCGAAGATTGCCACCTGTGAATCTTCACGTGTGGTCATCAGGGAACTAATCAACAGTACCCTGGTCACACTTAATAAAATGGAATCCCAAAACTTGATTAAGGATAACATCCGGGATTCCCACAATAAACTCTTCACGGAGCTCAAAACTTTTTTTGTGAAAAGCCAACCCGCCACCGGTAGGGGTAAAGAGTTGAGACCACGTACATGGTTCAACAAGGACTGCAGAATGGCTCAAAGTGCCCTGAAAGAGGCCATTAAATCAGGCTCTCTTTCTATCATCCAAAAGTGTAGACTTGTTTACAAAAATGCCCAACACAAGGCCAAGCAAAATTGGGATGAGGAGCGTTGGAGGGATTTATATCAGGCTTGTCAGGACCGCAAAATGGTCCAATTCTGGCATCTCCTTAAATGGGGTAACTCCCCCTCGGATATTCGCCCCTCTAATCAAGTAGAACCACAACAATGGGTAGCGTATTTTGAGGAAAAATTTAAGGTTGGTGCTTTAACGGACAGGCAGTTTTCTTGTCCTCTAGTTGTTGAAAATACTTTAAAATTTTCCCCTGATGAAACCAAGTTAGTCCTACGCTCGATTAAGAGTGGTAAAGCCCCAGGACCTGACTGCATCCCTCCCGACCTATTTATTCAGGAACAAGATGTATGGATTCCTTATTTGACCCTCCTGGCTAACGCCCTTGCGGGTGGTGCTGTAGTCCCTGACTCGTGGCTCGGGGCAGAGATACTGCCGATATATAAGAAAGGCGATCGCTCTGCCCCGGGTAACTACAGACCCATTAGTCTAATAGATGCAGTACAAAAAATTATAGCCCGCCTTGTACTTGGTCGTATCCAAATTTGGATGTCTGACTTTGACGTGCTGTCTCCACTTCAGGCAGGGTTTCGGTCCCACACTGGGACCCTGGACCAAGTTTTTAGGGTAGTACTTTTGTATTGGAAGGTTGTCTTTCTGGGGGGAGGCAAATTGTATGCAGCCTTTGTAGACTTAAGGTCTGCGTTTGACCTTGTGCCGAGGGACAAGCTATGGAAAGTTCTCTTGGACATGGGCATGCCAAAAGATCTGGTTTCTTTTTTGGTCACCATACATGAAAATACGTACGCCCGTGTCCGATGGGGTAAACCCGGGGAACTGACCGATAGATTTAAAGTATCCAAAGGTGTACGAGAAGGGTGTGTACTCGCACCCACCCTGTTTTCTTTATTTATCAATGGGGTTGTAAACTACTTCTTAAATTGCCCTACAGATGCACCTACATTGGCAGGAATGAAGATTCCCCTGCTCATGTTCGCGGATGACACCCTTTTGATCTCGAGGACGAGACAGGGACTGCAGTTGGCCCTGTCTCGCTTCGAGACCTTTTGCCGCGAGCATGAGCTGGAAATAAATATTGGGAAGACTAGGGGGCCAATTCACAGAACTAACTTAAGATAAAATCCTAAACTTACTACTTTTGGTATTCACAGAAGTTAGGATTTTGTCTTAAGTTTGTCTTAAGACAAACTTAAGACAGACTTAAGACAGTCTTAAGACAGACTTAAGACAGTCTTAAGACAGACTTAAGACAAACTTAAGACAGACTTAAGACACACTTAAGACACACTTAAGACAAAATCCTAACTTAAGTCTGTCTTAAGTTTGTCTTAAGACAAACTTAAGACAAAATCCTAACTTCTGTGAATACCAAAAGTAGTAAGTTTAGGATTTTGTCTTAAGTTAGTTCTGTGAATCGGGCCCCAAGTTTATGGTTTTTCGTGGCCCTCGGCGGGTTAAGGCGGAGGTGTGTTTGGGTGGTGTCAACTTATCCCAAACGGCAGTATTTACTTATCTTGGAGTCACTTTTAGCGAGACGTGCAGCTGGTCTCACCAGCTGGATCTTCTCGCGCTCAAGCATGCCCAATTGGGAGGAGCTTTGTTGAAAGAGCACAAACACTCTTTAACAAAACCAATAGCCCCACTCATGAAGATCTACGGCTCCAAGATTGTACCTGCAATTTTATATGGAGCTGAGATCTGGGGCTTTAATAACTTGTCCAAATTGATAACTGCCCAGAATAAATTCCTCCGGTCAGCTATTGGGCTTCCCCAATCCACTCCACGCATCCCTCTTTTGTTTGACCTGGGAATTCAGCCTATAGAGGACTGCGCAGGGTATAGACCCCTGGCGTTTTGGCGCCGCTTGTGGACGACCCCCGAACTATCTAACTATGCAAAAGCCCTTCTGGAGATCAAAGGGTTGGAGGGGTCGCATAGGATTCCCTGGTTGTCTAGCATCAAAACCCTGTTATATGATCTCGGGATGCGTGATCTATGGGTTAACCCTGATACAGAAGTTTTCCCGGCAAAAAAGGTGCTTAAGGATGCATACTGGAATTACATTAAGAATAGGAGATGTGCTTCCCTTACAGGTTCCACAATGACTGCTTCTTTTCTAGTTTTTAAGGATGACTCTGTCTTTGAAAGTTACTGGGATACCATCTTGAAGTTCCTAGATCGTAAGTTGTATCACCAGTTCAGAGTGGGCGCTCTACCACGGCGAGGACTCACCAAAAGTTGGAGTCCTCTTGGTAGTGATAAATGCCCATTCTGTGTTGACAAGATTGAAACCATGGACCACTTCCTTTTTTGTTGCCCAACTTATCAACTTCCCAGACGTATCTGGCTTCGACCTGCATGCAGACTAATGAGCACTCGTTCTGCACAGGTCGCTAGTAGAATTTTGAAAACCGATACTTCCACTCCTATAGTAATAGGTGTTGCTAAATTTATTAGTTGGGCATGGATCCTTAGGGCCAAGAAACTGAAGCTGTAATCTTTGTTCCCTGCTGCCACACAATAGTATCTACTTTGGTCCATGGCATAAACGGCACGTCTCTCTTTGCATTTTATTGTATTTTTTAACATGATGTGATCATTTTTAATTCATTATTTTATCTACCATTTTAAAGGTTTTACAGTCTATTTTTGTATTGTACATGAATTGTTTTGTAGTCGAATTGTCTAATATGTAGTATGTCTTTTATGATGCAAATCGAATAAAGACTTTCTGACTGACTGAAAAAAAAAGACTTTCCCAGATGTCAAATGAACAACATTCAAATGTATATGGAGATATATATATGTATATATATGTGCAAGCAATAATATCACACTTTTAAGTAGGCAAATTTAACTGTTAATGAAACACACACAGATAATGCTGGACATCTGCTGCAAGAAATCAGAAAGATATATACACTAAATACATCTGATGATTACAACCTCTGAAGAGTTGGATGTGCACACAGACACTCACTTATCACAAAGTCAATACTCAAAGAAAACACCTCAGATGATTATAGCCACTGACGACTTGAATGTGCACACAGACACTCACACATCACAATGACGATTATAGCCACTGGAGACTTGAATGTGCAAGCAGACACTCACACATCACAATGGCAATAATAAAAAATAAAGCACATCACCTGGTGCAAACTTCACCTTGCCGTACTTCAGACCGGGGGATTCACAGCCCTGTTCAAGAGACTCAGCAACCAGATTTCTTCACTGAAGACGTGTCCGCCGTTCAGGCCCAAACCCCAGTTTCCAAGTCAACAAACCCCAGCTTTATAATCTCAAAACACACTAGAAGGTTCCGAGAGGCCCTCCTCTGCTCAAAGGAAACTTACTGGAATTGGCTACTTTCCATGCAAGCATTCCAAAGGCAAAAGAGTTCTAACATTCCTTCTGCACTTTCATATGTTCCAGCCTTTATCTTAACGAAGCTTGCGAAAGTCTCCGGCAGTAAATTGAACAATCTCCACAAGCACAGAAAAAAAACTACTTTAAAAGTGAATAGCCTAAACAACTTGAGTAATCTGGGGCCCTGCCTCTGTGCACAAAAGCTCAAGCTAGCTGATAGAATTCAAGATGGCATAAGGGCATGTCAAAGCCAATAGTAAGAACTTCATAATACTTCCCAATGTACAACACAATGCACATTTGTGCACCACTGCCTATAGCAGCACACACTTCATCTCCCAATGTACAACATAATGCACATTTGAGCACCACTGCTTATAACACTGCACTTCGAGACCAAGAAGTACTTTCCACACCTCTCTCTCTCATGCTTTCAAATGCACCTCCCACACGTTCTGTTCCTGGCAAGGCTGTTCCACTCTGTGAAAGCTCTCCCACTTTAAAACTACAAGGAAACACGAAAGAAATCTTCAAGGAAAAGGGCACATGCAGGGAACATAATGTCATACATTCAGGCTAGGGTAAAGTAAAACACCAAAAGTAAATTAAAATAATGGTATTCAAAGGTCATCACATGGTTTCAATACATAGGAGTGCCTCTAGCACTACAGTGATCTGTTAGCATGATATATAAACAAATGTGCGAAAATTACCTCCTACCTCCAAAATCCTATGACTTTAATTAAAAAGGGGGGTAGTGGGAAGAATAAAAAGAAATATGATCTGAAAAGTCCTCTAATGCCCTAATGCACACTACATAAGAACTGCAAAAAAAGCTAATGTGCAATGTAAAAGACATGCGCACAACACAACAGCAAGCATTACTGCGTACTACTTCCTCACAAGTAGTGGGTACTGGACATCATAGCGAATGTGGTGTTCTAAAGATATAACATGTTTTGATTTGTAGATATGTTTTAACGTTTCTTTAAGGGTTTTTAAGTAAGACAATGAAAGCTGAAAACATAGATTTATAGAATAAAAAAAGGACAAAAAGATTCCAATCAATAGCATGCAGTTAACATTAGTTATGGCTATCATGCACTGTAATTTACAGATATCAGGGTGATTCAACATTAGAAAAGTTGGCGCGTACCAATAGTTGTATTGAAATATTAGTTTAATGGATACTAAGGGTTCAGGCGATGTGGAGGATGGTTCTTCATGAGGTGCCGCCAGGACTGCTTCAAGTCGCTGGCTAAGAAGATAATGCTGGGATTCCAGACAGATTTTGTGTGCTGTATTTATTTATTTGGTGCAGTTCTACATAGCGTGGGCAAGGGCAGGGCGGGCTTTAGTACTGGTGGTGCCCGATGCAACAAGGTTTTTTAGCACCACCCACCTCAGATCCCTTCACTACCACCCGGCAAAAGTGTCCCTCATCTCTCCATAGCCTCTCTCTAACATACACTTCTTTTGTTTTAAAGACCTGGTAAACGCTGGTTTTACTAATCCACTAAGCTATCCACAAAAAATGCAGATCTGTTCTTTGCAGAAGGCATATTAACCGTCAGTGCTACTTTATGGCGAGTCAAAACTTTACTAGACAAAACTCAATTTCTCTCTCTCTAGCAGGAACATTAATCACCAGAGTTATCCTGAAATTTTTTTTACTGCCTGAAAGCTGGACCCACATGGAACTCGGCAGCAGGTGACTTTCAATCATAAGTTATTGCTCAGCACAGCGCCCCCCCCCCCGAGGTTTAAATACCCCTCCAGTTCAGTGCCCAGTGCGGCAGCACCAGTCGCACTGCCCTAAAGCTTGCCCTGGGCAAGAGCCAGTAGGTGCTTTATGTAGGATTAGATTGACAAGACCTATCAACCAACTATTCAATTCAGCTACATAGGTCTCACATCAAAAGGAAAAGAAAGAGACAAATATTTTATTTTGGAAGAGGAAAAAGAAAGAGTAATCATATCTACTACCCCCTCGTTCTTTTTATGACATCATAAAGTGACTGCCTCCTACAAACAGGCACTTCCATGTCCCAAACTCCACCACAAAGCAAATCGTTGTCCCCATCTTACTTACATGGGATAATGATAATAGGACCACCTACCCGCGGCATATCTTAAGCTGTAATCCTGTGAGAAGGATTTCTTTGGTGTCCCGTGAGTTCCCAGGTGGGCCTGTGTCACCGGCTGCAATGGGGGAAAGATGCTTGCCCTGGGTCTTAGGGTCTTCTTTATGCTTTTCCCATGTTCCCTCTTATTAGGAAGGTGTAAGTTCAGTAGTCCTCTTCTGAGACTGATGAGGATGTGCCCAGATTGGGTATTTCAGACCTTTCCTTCTCTGGCATTTCCAAAATTGTTACAGGAGACTCTGGGACAGCTTCACTTATCGGCTTGGAGGCTGACCAGAGCAAAGGCTTGTGATATGAAGCAAAAGGAATTGTTCATTTGGTGGAAAGAAGTGGTTTTATATTGTAATTTCTGTGGGTTTTCAGCTAGGTCTGATAGTGGCTACCCTTTGGGTACAGTGGGCATCCATTAAGGCATTTAGATAATTTTGGATCAGAGCTAAATATTGTGAGCTTTATGCTCTCATTCTATTTAATGGTTTACTAATTCCCATCTCTCTTGTAGGTCTCTGGTCTCTGGATGGGATTTGCCTGGGATTCACCAGAAGCTTTACAGAAATCTTCTTTGAGCCTTGCTGTCAGTGTTTTACAGAAATCTTCTTTTAGCCTTTGCTGTCAGTGGGTCTGAGATTTCCAACTTTTATAGTTTTTTTTTGGTGGCTATTACTGCCTCTAAGGGAGTGGGTAAAATAAGATCTATTTCTTGCAGGCATCCTTTTCTGTAGATTTTGGAGCATGGAAGTGGACGAGGAGGTAATACTGAAATTACTTACAGGTAATTCCATTACTCTAAGTCCAGGTCTTGAAGCTCCTGTGGGATAGTGGAGGATTGCAGGCACCAATATTTCATGATTTATTACTGGCCAGCCCACCTTCAGCATACAGTGCCATGGTTTTAGGAGGGGAGTACTGACTCAGTGGCAGGGATGTTGGCACACTTGGTACAACCACGGGCATTACTGCCATTACCCCCAGTTCCCTGCAAGAAACGGGAAGCATTACTACTACAGGTTAAGACCCTGCTAGATATATGGGGACAGGCATCCAAAAGTGAAAGGGACAAGTATATTTACATAAGCAACTGGTTCCCTGGTGCTCTGGGATTATCCTGATGATGACATTGTTCCTAAGACACAGAGGTGAGAGAGATACACCACGAAACATGGGAGACCTGTTTGAGGATGGCCTTGTTGGGCTATGCGGCTTTCTGCAATAGAGGGGGAATAGCTGGTGGATGCTTCCTTGCATTAACTGGTTTGGCGGCAGCTGTCCGCAAGACCTGGGCAGGGTTCCCATGAGAACCGCAAACACATGTTAATACTGACCATTTTCAAGATATGGTAGGAGAGGCAAACTCATTAATGAAATTTACTCATTGTTGATACAGCACATGACTAACTGTATAACCACACTGAAGACATAATGGGAAGGTGAGGTGGGCACAGAGCTGAGGGAAAGGGACTGGATATCTATACTGGGTAACTGTAGGGTGGTCACTCATTATGCACGCCTGAAATGTATACATTATAAATGCGTACATAGGGATTACATCAGTTCACAGTGGCTGCACAGGCTAGATCTCTCCAAACTGGAGCAATGTCCCAAATGCAAAATAACAGAGGGTACATCTATTCAGATGTGGTGGACATGCCCATATGTGAGTTCCTTCTGGGGTGAGGTGATTCAGATCATAGGGATACTAACAGAACTGCAACTACAGTCAACAACACAGACTAGTTGCCCACAGTAAACGCACTAAATATGTGGATATGGTATTAGAACTAGGTCTCACCATGGCAAACAAGTGTATAGGCCTGAGATGGATGAATAAACACGGCTGTCCACACAAAAGCAATGGTTATGGAAATTTTCGAGATGGGTACGTGCTGAAAGTGGGGTATGCCACAAGTTGGTTTGCAACAGAGTGGAACAGTGAGGGAAAGTGGAATGGGACTTAGTAGAAGTCAGACTACAATAGGAAATGGGGAACCCTGAAACAGGACAAGATGTAGAAGGAACGGATGATGAATTCTTTCTGGATGTATCTATGATGCTGATCTGATGTAATTTGATGCACTGATGCCAACTGTGTTGTCTATGATGCCCAAATGTTATGTATGGATTTATACTCACCTATACACGGTGTGATTTACATCTCTCTCTTTGTTAAGGGAGGTGGGGGTAGGGTGAATTGGACAAGTAACTAAATTGCAATGTTACTTTGTTACTAAAATCAATAACAAATATAATAATAATTCCATTCCAACATCCTGGCTTTTTCTGTCAGGCCATCATAAGGAGAAGGTGGGGGATGAGAGTGACTGAGCTTAATTAAGGTCACAATGTGCTGGGGGTAACAGCGCTATCACAATTTCTCCAAGGAAATAAGGTGGGTCTAGAGATTTGATTTGTGTTTGGAGATTGTAGCACAGGAGTGACATGCCTCATGATATCATCTCTGGAACAAGGAGAATGTATTCAGAGTAATGAACTTACCTGTAAGTAATATTTGCATCAACAGATATGCTAGCAGTGGTGACCACAGGGAGAATTCAGTATAGGACAATGCTTGACTCCTTTATGTGCACATTGTAGAAGGAAGTGATGCTGGAACAATAGGTTGTTCAGCTATCTTTTAAATTTCACAGGAGAGGCAATTTTATTTGGCTCAATGGAATGCCACTTCAGTGAAATTGTAATAGTGAGATGTCTTCAAAGTTTCAAGAGCAGCTGTCCACAGACCTCGATCCTTTATCAAATAAATCACACAAGGAACCCTCAGTATTAGCTTAAATTCATAATAATCTTCAGGTGCCACCTAGCTGAGAGAAAAAAAGCTGACAGGACCATTATAACTCTTATAATTCTTACTGAACAAGGGATTGATTTATTCTGTGCAGGAAAACTGAGGTGTAGTAAAATAATATGTGTAATAGTGCTTAATCCCTACTCAAGATCCTAAGGTGTCTTGGGAGGCAAAGTAACCAAGAGTAGTTCAAACAAAGCACTGTTGTCCTCACAATTTGCTTCTATTTAATGACAGGAGTTCTTGTGTATTCTTTCTCCCAGCAAGCAGTTGTAGGAGGTAGACCAACATGCATAGCTTACCGCTAATAGCCCAGTGGACGTGGTGGCGCAACATTTTAAATCCATTCATGCACAGTGTTGCTGCAATCCGGCGAAAGGCTTTCTGCTCATCGAGAATGCACTACATGACTACACCCAACAACAAAACTATAATTTGTAATTATCATTGAACTTCCACAATATTTAAAATGGCTGTCATCTTGAATTATCAGGTATAACTTTCCTTGAGTTTCATGGTACCCTTGCTAGTAGTCATGCTACAAATTTGCTGCAGCGAGGAGCCTGCAGTTTGAAATTGTGAATCACTTTAAGAGAAATATATTGCAGATCAAGAAGAAAATAAAACGTTAACTATTTATTGAAAATTTGGCCTTAGTAGTTTAAGATTTTAGGATTACCTATAATTTTGAACATTTCCCAGCATCAATATTATGATTACTTAAGATATCTGTATATGAATGTGAATAGAAGGTGCACAAGAGACATGTTAAAATCTAATCTAATCAGTATGAGAATGTACATATTCATGATGTCAGAAAGTCAGCTTCATCCCAAGAACACAGAGAGTTGACTGCACACAGATATCTTTAAGATACTCATTCTAACCTGGGAAGTGGTGATTTCTATGTCTTGTCCAACATATTATATTAGCTGCAATCAATGGAGAGCTGTGAGGATGAAACAGTGACAACAAGGTGATGGATGAAATGTCTTAATTAATCTCGGCCACTGTCAGTCGCCTGGGACGTATCCCAGTCCATCGTTTTTCGCCCACCATGCCACCTCAGTTTGGACCCAAAGTTGCTTGTGTTCCTGTTCAGGGAGGACCTGGCTTGGTAGTTTGGTCTGGACTGTTCCCATTGGAGCAGGGTTAAGAATGATTTGCATACAGCTAGCTCCAAATTGAGTTGGCATAGTGTGCAATATAACGATGGATTGGAATGCGGGCCAAATAATTATAAGTGGCTGAGATTAAATCAAGAATTCCATCCACCACTTTTTGAAATACTTTAGTGTGTTGGCCTAAGTGGGACGGAGAGCCCAGACATGGATCCCGTGCACACTGTGTCCCTGGAACCAAGCTATGCCTGGCTGATGAGTGCTAAGTATGGCGAAACTGGTCCTGGGTATTCTGTTTCAGGAGCTGGCTTTCAAAAGGAAGAAGGGTACGATGTTCCTTGGTTTACATTTTCTAGACACATATCTCCAATGTGTCCAGAGCCCGCTGGAATTGATGAGGCACTTACTAAATAGCGATTAGGTGAGTTCTATGACTGTGGACTCACTGTTACAACTGAGGACACACAGTCAGCCAATTCTTCACCGTTTTTAACCAGCACCATGTTTTTAACTTGTGCCACGTTTTTAGCTTGAGTCACATGATTGATATGATTTACACCACTTGGTATGCACATACAATGTGTATTATCAAACAGGCACTTCTGCTCACCAGAGCAGTCACCAGTGATCTTCACCGAAGTATGACAGCAGAATACTAGTATATGTTTACAATTGTATTTAAGACCTATCTTGTTTTTTAAATTTTGTATCTCCCCTGCAGGTTACCCATTGAACTCGCGGGCACATTTCCCGCTGATCCACTAAGTGGTACCACTGGGTGTAGATAAGTTTCACATTAAGGTCCGGAAGAATTGCCACTGAACCCCCAGACAAATAGGTGAGAAACATGTTGACCTACCAGGAGTAGAGCGCCCTTATCATGACCCATTATAGTCAGATAGTCACCTCCCCTCCCCTTTTTAATCAGGCAGGCACCCTGCTAGAATAAAGTTGGTTCCATAGGACCCCTGACCTGTTTTAATTATCCTACTCACTACCACATCCAAACCCACTAGGGCCCTCACACCAATGGCACCAAACGGCAAGGAACAAAAGATCTCAAATAAAGAACCCCTTTATGGGTGCCCGTCGGGTATTGCAGCGCTGACCCGATGAGGAGCAGGCCCATATGATGAAGCATGACACCTAGCTTGGTGTCATGCTTCATCATATGGGCATGCTCCTCATCGGGTCAGCGCACCAAGGAACTTCGTACCCTTCTTCCTTTTGACAGTCTAGGGCATGTACGCTGAACCTTACCAAAAGCCCATTGTCCCCTCTATTTGAAATAATCAGGAGCTGGCTTGACAGTTCTGTCTGGACTTTTCCATTTGGAGCAGCGTCAAGACTGATATGCATATAGCTGGCTCCAAACTGAGGTGGCAAGATGTGTGTTGGACTTGGCCCTCTCTGCAAGGTCACCCACAAACGTTGTGCCTTCACCCCTCCTATTTTTGCTGTATTCATTTTTTACTACAACCAAAGCAGTGAGGTTGAACATGGGGCGCTGTGGGCCACCACCCACCAGAACCTCTCCTGATACTCCTAAAAGGAGTATGGGACCCCTTTTCCCCCAAACTATTCTGGGACACTTCTGGGTCCTTGTAGACCTCCCCCTCACTCTGATGGGCGAATCTAAACCACCCTCCTCAGGATCACTCCCAGGTACCTTTGCATGGACACTGGTGCTGAGCCAGTCGTCTGCCACCCTAGCAAGCTTCCTGAGGTCAGAGAGCTTACCACCCACAAGGCGTTGGTGCAGAGGTCTAAAACAATGACTGAACATGTGCTTTCTAGGAATCAAATTGTACAGCCCCTTATAATAATGCACTTCACTGCCTTTCACCTAACTATCCAGTGCCTTGTAAAAATGATCCACACAATCCACCCATGTCTGCTGGGGCAGTTTCTGTCTGTTCTTGAACTTCTGCCTACATCTGTCGGAGGTGAGCCCATATTTCCTGGTCAGACGATCCTTTACGGGGGGATACTTTATTCTGTCCCCTTTCCCTATGGCTAGCAGGGCATCCCTCCCTTCATTGAGAATGTGCCTCCAGACGTTGGCCCCCCAATCCTTCTCAGCGACGCATTTCTAGGGCAACCTCACATGCATCAAACCAGTTGTCTATGTCATCCTCCGCAGTAAACTTAGGCACCAGATCTTTTGGGATGGAGACTCTCTTTTCTCCCATGGACACTGGAGTAATGCTGCCACTATTTCTGCTTGCTTGGGCTTTAGGTCCAGCTCCTATAGACTCTTTCCATAAGCTCAAAATATTTTTTTTTCCTCCAGAGCTAGCATTTCTCCTGCAGGGATAGGGCTCTCTCCGCCTCTGCCCTGGCTGCTTTTGCAGCCAGTTCCAGCTGGGCCAGTTGAAGCTGGCACACACTATCAGGTTTCCTCTTCCCCAGTCCCTGTGCTGGGTCCAGCAGGGAACCTCACTCCTGTGGGTATCCCACTCTTCTCTGGTCCTGGGACCAAGTGAAGATGATGCTCCTCTCTTCTTCCTAGCTCTGGAGCTGTTACAAAGATGTCCATTTCAGCATCCATTTCCTTCTTCTAATCCAACACATCCTCCTCATCATCATCTTCCTGTGCTGCAGCTTGCATTGTGCTTGTAGGAGAGTAGGATCTGCTTCTTATAGTTACCTCCACTTTTTGCTGATGTTTCACTGTTTTTCGACTTTAGTCTGGCTGGGGCCCTGCTAACCAGGACCCCAGCCTAGCTGACTCCTCTCTAAATTGATTACCAGTACTTTAGGTACACTCCAGATTGGATTCTGGGGTACCCTTATAAGTCCCTAGTATATGGTATACTATGTACCCAGGGCATCGGTACCCCAGAGGCCTACCAGGGGCTGCAGCATGTATTGTGCCACCCCGGAAAGCCTTCCAAAATGACACCACAGGTCTGCTACTGCAGCCTGGGTAAGGTGGTGTATGCACCCCTTACTGAGATATAGGTTACCTATATCTCTCCATATCACTGCACATGTAAACCTATGAGTCACCCCTATGGCAGGCCTTAACAATCCTGAAGGCAGGGTTCTGGGTTTCATGTGAGAGGGTGTCCATGCATGAGTAGAGCCCCTCTACAGCTTTCAGAACCTTTATTCCGGGGTTGTTTGTGATCCAGCCAAACCATATACTCTTAAGTGCATTATAACCTCGCAGCAAATGCTAACTTTGGAATGGCTGCATGGAAACATGTCGTGTTTGGTGTCAAACACCTTGGAATCATACCCCAACACCAGTAACTGGTATGGGAGTATGATCCCACCCTTCAAGAGGGAGAGACATGGCAGCACCGGTATACCCGCTACCAGCTTAACAGACCCTGGCATCACAAAATGGATGCTGCCAGCCACAGACACGAGTCTGCCCTCCTGCTGCTGGACGAAACTCCGGCAGGGGAGGCCTGGACAATAGGTTTCCTGTCACAGGGAGGTGTGACCACCTCCCAGACAGGCTTTAGTGTATTGGGCCTGGGTGGGTGCCCTCCAAGAGTGCTTTGAAGTCTGCACTGGGGGCACATTTGGTGTCCCTGTGCATAGTCCAGCTCAAATCGGTTACAAGGGCTACCAGGCCCTGCTCTGGCACGAAACTGGACAAAGGAAATGGGTGTAGCTACCCCTCTTTCCTGACCCTCCGATAGGTGGGTCCCTAGAGTTTGTCCCACCCCTTCCTTGGGTATATAGGAACCCCTGTCTACAGGACTTTAGATTACACCTGGACGAAACTCTGATACAGAATCCTGGAACTTGGATAATCTACAAGGCGCTAGATGACTGAAGAATCTCCCTTGGAGTAAAGTAGTTACTCTCCTGCAAGGCAGGCACCTAAGACGCATCTGCCCGGTTTGCATCTCCGAAGCTCCCGTCGGACTCCGTAGAATTTGCAACAGAGGAGGTGAGTTCCTAGACTTCCCAGAGGCTGACTCAATATCCCAGGAAAGCTGAGACCTGTAGCTCTCGTGGGGACCGTGGAACCGGAACCCCTGGACACTGTGCACATTTGCAAGTGCATAAGCTTGTCGTCGCTCCTTGAGGCTGTGCTTTGGGCTACTTGTAGTCCACACCCCAAGCAGTATCTCCATCAAAGATTACTGGCCTACACTCACCGAGTGTCCCGTGGGCTGGTATTGTGTGATTCCTCTCGAAATCCCTTCACGAGTCCCTGGTCTGACGACTGGTGGGCCTCTGTGAAGGCAACTCTAACTTTAATTGGGCTTACCTGGTTGCTCCAGACGTGCCCTGACTCTCCATTGCTTGGGGAGTCCACAGGACCTTGCTGGTCTGCACCAAAGCATCTTTTCCCTTCCTGTGTGGATTGCTGTTGCCAAGGCTTGTTGGGTTCAATCCGAGCACCGACACAGCAGCACTCGACATCCTTCGTGGGACAGCTCAAATCCAGCTCCTGGTCATCGTCGATGCCTCCTGGTCCTCGTGGCTGCAGAGTCAACCTTCACCTCTTTGCACCTGAAACACCCGACATCGGTGGGAATTCGTGCACCTGGTCACTGGCAAGTGACCCAGACTCTGTCCCCTCTGCTTTCAGGTTCTTCTGATCTTCAATCCAGGGATCACACCGGACACTTTTCTTCTTCCCGGCAGCAGCACTTTGCAGCAGATCGCCATTGAAATCAACGACGATTCCCGACCCCATTTGACACCTATGCACCCGGCTTCCCTGGGTGAGGTAACTTGAGTACTCCTGTGCTTTCGTGGGTGCTGGCCCTAGAACCCCCTAAGTCTAAAGGGGTTTGCTCAAAGTCCTCTCCTAAGTGTCCTTAACTTCTAAAATTCCAACCGCGACTTTCCCATAGAATAGTACGGGGCTCGCACCTGTGTTCTCACACTGCACGTGTCCCCCGTGGGTCTCCTGTGTCACTCTCTTGGGTGGTTCCTTGGGGTCTCAGCGATTCTACGTGCTCTAGGCACTGTATCTAGTCAAGTCGTGGTTCTTATACCACTTTCTTAATATATGGTTTGGTCCGTCCTAGGGCCCATTGTATATTGTGCTATTTACTGTTGTTTTAGAACTGTATTATTGTGTATCTTGGACTCTAATCTCATAAAGATATTAGTACTGAGTGTTTAGAAATAAATGCATATATTTTATATATACCTTGTGGGGTTTTCCTTTAATTTAATGATTTAGGAGGTTATAATCTGGTAAACCAAGCTGCTTTACACTCCTTCAAGACTTAGCCTGGAGGCTGCTCTCCATAGCTACCACTAGGATAGCTTTCAATAAAGGTTGTCTTTAAACCTATTCATCAATAAGGGTTGTTTGCACTGGTACAAGGTGCCCACTATAACTAGTGGACAGCATATACCAGGCCAACTTCTCACAGTGCTGACCTCCTGCCGTGTTCTGAGGCCTATCTGATCCTCAATCTTTGGAGTGGCTTTCGCTGGTTTCAATCCCCTCTCCCTGTGCAACTTTTTCAACTAAGCCATACTGTCCCTTTCAGTGGTATCAATTTCTAACTCCATCATTGAAGGCAAGAGTCACAGGCACACAAAATGTGAGGCAGAAAGGAAATTTGGAAAGAAATTTAAAAAAAGCCAATGGAAAACTAAAAGGCCTTTAAAAAGAAGTCCTCTCTGGTGTCAAGTTATTTATATGATATTTTTGTGTTACACTAATCACTGTATGTACTACACAAACACGAGTATACAAACACAAGAACTGGAGCACCAGGGTGAGAAATTAGGCTGCTGGTCGGGTGAGGTGTGAACCCTGCTCAGGCAACAGCCACAATCTCCCTCAGGGTGAACCACAAAATTCACAAAATTGACCTGTGCTTAACGCTTGGTAGCTTGGCACAAAACCAGTGAGGCTTAACTTAGAGTCAGTAAGTAAATTATTTATGCATCACACGAACAGTAATAAAGTGAAAAACACAACACAAGAAAAATCCCACACCAATTTAGAAAAATAGAGAAAATGCTAATAAATTATTTGACACTAAAGTAACAAAAATCAAATCAGTAGGAACGGAGTTATGAATTTTTTAAGTTTAAGATAAAAACTAGTGCCTTAAAGATCAAAGCGGCAACCAAGAACATCTAGTCATGCAAGCCTAAGTCAAAGTCGAAAAATATGGCCAACCTCGATGGAGCTTGAATCAGATACCAAAAGTGGATTGGGCTCGGTTGGCATTTACATTCAGACTTAGAAGAAATTTTGAAGAAAATGTTCTCAGAAGGTAAAGTTTAGTGGGGCAAGGTTGCAGGTGGTGTTCGAGGAGGAGGCATCATTGTGAGGAAGCTGTTGAACGAAGTTGCTGTGAAGATTTCAACGTTTAGCTTTGGTCTGTGGAAGTCGAAAGTTTCCAGCGGGATGAAGCTGAACGCTGTAGGAGACGAGAGTTCCACGAGACCAGATGCTCCTTTGGCAAAGGACTGCTGAACAGGATTTGCTGCTGCAGAGAAGAATGTAGTGGGAGCTGACACGAAGTCTGGCTGACTGGCCATGCACCATGGGCGGATAGATGAGCAGGTTGGTCCCAGTCTACTCAAGGTTATCGGAGCAGTTTTTAGTCAAAAATGTTATTTTCTAAGTCCCAAGTTTGGTATTTTGGCTATCTGGGCACCTTTAATACCACCAAGAGTTCAGTACTGGAGGGGCACCACTTTGGGGTAGGACTAACTCAGGCTGGATCCAGGTGTGGGTTCAAGATGGTTGGAGCCTTTTCTGTCCCTCATGCTCTGCTCAGGAAGCCAGCCAACTAGCCCTTGAAGTTACTCTTGGGTTCAAGAAATAGAAAAGGGTTCAAGCAGCAGGGCAGGTCTCTGAGGATTCAAGGCAGGCTTCAGTCAGCAAAGCAGCTCTTCCAGGTGCAGCAGAGAGTCCTCTACAGGTCAAGAAAGTGACCAGAAGAGTGGGTCTGAGGGTCCTAGGTTTATACCTGGTGCCTTCTTTGAAGTAGAAGAAGTTTCTAGAGATTTTCCTTTGAAGTTCTTGAAGTTTTCTGCCTCTCCTGCCCTGGCTCCAAATTGGCTGCATGAACAATGTCCTTTGTGTGAAGGCAAAGCACAGCCTATTCAGATGCAAATAGGGCTGTGCACAGCCAGTGCATGGATGGGACCGTGTTGGCCCATCAAGTCATGCCTAAGCCCTCAATTGTGCAACTGTCTAGGAAGAATAAACAAAGTCCAACTTCCAACTACATCCAGTCATGTGACCCAGGAACAGGGTGATGACAAAGAGGTGCAGAGAGGATAAAGTCCAACAACAATGGATCGGGGCACAGCCCCGAGTAATTACCAGTGGCTGAGATTATTTCAAGCATTGCATTCATCACTTTTTTGAATCAGTAGTGAGGGTGAAAGAGTGCATTGCCCCAAATGGTTCCAGAATACAAGTTTAATGCTTTCTGACTGCTGACAAATGGAGTCTTCTGTTCTTCAAATGTTGTCTTCCCAGGTCCAGGAATGTTTTGAGGAGGTAGAGATGAGATCCCAATAGGAGGTTTTGCACTAGGAAGTGAATGGAGAATTCCTCACAACGAGTCCTGTAAACCTTCACACAGAATTGACACATGCTTTTTCTGTACTTCATTTGTTAATTTACTGCAAATCTTCCCAGAACCTCTCACCTAAGATGGCCCTAGACATCTTCTAACTGCTTGTCCCTCCATCTAGCCACTCACCTATAGAGATGAGGTTTCCTCCCCTCTTCCAGTGCTAGAACTGGCTTTGGCTACTGCTAGGAACAGAGGAAGAAAGTCTAAGATTACTCTGAGCATGAATGGGTTGAATTCAGGAGAGCCCAATTTGGGATCTCCATTTCAAAAGCAAGAATTGATAAAGATGCCCTTTGTGTTGCCCACTGTTTCTACCCCCTTCCCAGATGACTATTCCTGGCCTAGTAACTCCTGTCAACCCCACTCCCACCTTCCTGCTGCCGGAGACTATGCCCTATTGCTATATATTAAGCACCCTTCCCTGTGGGCATATAAGCCAAACTTTTGGGGTGACTTAGCTAACATATAATACTAGGCATGTTTCCTTTCCACTTGACACTGCATTGCTTTTAAACTGTAGTAAAGCCAGACCGTACTGGTTTGCTCTGAAGCCATAAGAGTGTTGTTTTTAAAATATTTTAGTAGCAATTACCATTAATGAACTTCGCTATGTGTGTTTTAATAATTCATGTTTTGCATTGTTGTTATTGACTCCAGTGGTTTTAGTGCTAAAATATGGTTTGGGACTAATTTATTAATGTGGTTACCCTTTAACAAAACCATTAGGTTTGCTTTATGTATATTGATGTCCTGACCTCCTGACAAAGCCAATAGTCCTGCCATTTAGCTATTGATCTTTTGACTTCATAAGACGAGAGATCAGTGTTTTTATCAGGAGCACTACTGATACTCATCAAGACAAGAGAAAGAACATCTAGCCATTTCAAACTAGTAGAAGCACATACCATTTTGGTTTTTATGATTTCATTCATCCTCTCAACTATTCCAGAAGATTGAGGATGGTAGCTACAATGGAACCGCTGGTCAATTTGGAGAGCTGTACAAATCACTTGTAAAATATCATTTTTAATGTGATAGCTACAATCTGTCCCAGTAGAGGTTAGCAGGCTAATCTTAGAATCAAATTTCGTAACAAGAGTTTCGAAAATTTCCGGTTGATGAAAGTGAAAATTCTGGTGAAGATGTTAGTGGCCAGTTTCAAAGTGAGGGTCAGAGTGCAGAGCTGTTTTCATGTCAAAGTGGCAGCAAGACAAATTAGTCTCTGATCCAAAAAGTGAAAGTCTCCAGTTGAAAATCTGAGTCACAAGAACTCCCAGAGGAAGGAAACAGGTCACAGTAAATTGTGCTACTGATGCTGATCAGACTTCGAATCAATCAGTGAGTGGAGAAGACTTGCCAATAGTCACAAGAAAAGTTGCAAGGGCTGATACAACTACGTCACTGGCAACAGCTTGCAAAAGAAAACACAGTCAGAATGTGTAGGAAGGTGGAATCTGACTAATGGTTGCCCCCAACTTTTTGCCTGGTATTTGAGTGGTTTTTGACTAGTCTGGCTGGGATCCTGCTATCCAGGACCCCAGCCTATCTTCTTTCTCCCTAAAACTAATGTGAAGTATCCTAGGTACAAACCAATTGGATGCTGGGGATGCCCTGACAGTCCCTTGTCGATGGTACCCTAGGTACCCAGGGCATGGGTCCCTCAGTAGGCCTACCAGGGCTGCAGCACTTATTGTGCCACCCTGGGACAGCCATACAAACTGACATCACCAGACCACTACTGTAGTCTGGGTAAGGTGGTGCTAGCACCCCTTACAGGGATATAGGTACCCTATATCCCACCCCATTACAACACATATACTCTCAGAGGTCACCCCTATAGCAGGCCTTGCTAATCCTACAAGGCAGGGTGATGAGGTATGTGTGAGGGGGGACCCCTACATGAGTAGGGCCTTTCTGCAACCCTCGTAAAATCATTGCTGGGTTGTTTGTAGTGTAGCCATACCATATACTCTTACCCGCATTATAAGTCTATCGCGATAACTTGAGAATGGCTACACAGAACCATATCGTGTTTGGTGTCAAACATGTAGGAATCATACCCCCAGTCCAGCCATGGGCATGAGGGTACGATTCCCCCCTGCTAGAGGGGCGATATGGGAAAAGCGGTAGATTTCGGACACCAATTTAAAAGTGCACAAGTAACACAAAATGGCTACTGCCCGCCACCTACACGACCCTGGCTGGCTGTGGCTGGGGAAAACCCCAGCCTCGCCAGCTGGACAATAGGGCTCCTGTGGCAGGGAGGTGCTAGCATCTCCCCAGACAGGATAATGTGGATTGGAACAGGGTGGGTGCACCAAATGTCCTTTCAGAGTTGCACGTAGGCAGCTGCAGAAGCCTCATTCTGCATACACTGCTTGGAACCGGTTCAGGGGCATCCTGCCCCTCGCCCAGGCGGGAAACACACAAAGGGGAGAGGGTGTAGCCACCCTTTCCCGCCTCACCTCTCATTGGTGGACACTACTCTGGACACTCCCCTAATCTTGGGGATAAAGGTTTATAACGTGGCCCCAGAGCCTCAGATTAATCTTGAACTTTACAGTCTACACCTTCGACTTGCTGCTGCCCAGCTGACGGAAGAAATCTCCCTTGGGATAAAGGAGTTATCCTCCTGCTTGGCAGGCACCTGAAACACTGCAAGTGACCCGGTTGGAACCTCGCTGCTCCTATGGACTTTGACGACTTCCAGCACCCTTGAGGTGGGTTTCCAGCGCATCCCAGAGGCCAGTGAGTGTGCTCAATGAGTTTGGGCACCGTGGACCACGTGGGTGCCGAGATCCCCAATACCCCAGGACACCGGCCACCTCTTGCGTAGCACACGACCCTGACCAGTGGGGAAATTTTGCTTTGGCCCGTTTTTGAGCCAACCACTCTACAGCAATTGTGCCAAAGACCAGTGCCCTAGCCCCCTCCAGTGGCCCGTGGGTGCCCATTTACGCACTCCAAATTGCCGCCTCCCGCGGTCCCTTGTCTCTCGACTTGTGGGCCCTAGCGGAGGTCTATCTCAAGAATCAAGAGTTCCCCTGGTTGCTCCAGGCCTGCTCTACAGTCTCCCCAAAGGAGACCTCTCCCAGACCTCGTGGGTCTGCACTGTAGCAGATTTATTCATCTTTTGTGGGTTGCAGTTACCAAGGCATAGTGGATCCAATCCGGACACTAACACCGCAGCAACCCTCATCCAACATGGGACAGTCGCCCTCCAGAAGCTGGCCTTCCTTGAAGCCTCCTGGGGCTCGTGGCTGCAGATCCAAGCTACACCACTTTCCACCTGAAGCACCCGACATCGAAGGGCTCTTTGCTTTGAGCCTCCTGGTCACTTTGCCGTGACCCAGACTCTGTCCCCTCTGCTTTCAGGTTCTTCTCTACAATCTTCACATCTTTAATCTTCACGGAATCATCGACGCTTTTGGCTAGCAGAACTTTTGACTATTTTCCCATTGAAAATCAGCCCGCGACCCGACAGCAGAAACGACCTATGCACCCGGCTTCCCTGGGGCAGGTAACAGTGGTACCTTGGTACTCTCGTGGTAGTGGGCTCCTAAAAAGCTTAAGTCTAAAGTTTTAACTTTGTACTACTGCTAGAAGTATTTTTAAACTGTTTATTTCCAACCGCGACATTCTCCATAGGCTGTAATAGAGATCCCGATAGCAGCTACTTCCACTGTACGCGCCTCCCGTGGGTCCCCTTCCTCATAACCTGGGGTGGATTCTTAAGGGGCCAGCGATCCTAAATGCCCTAGGCATTGTCTGTAGAATTGTCGTGGTTCTTATACCATTTTTTTAGTATATGGTTTGGTCCCCCCCGGGGCCCAATGTTATTAGTGCTATTTATTGTATCTATCAATGCTTGTTTGAAATTGTAACTTTGCCACAGCTTCATAAAGAGACTGTGGGATTCTGTCTAGAATAAATACATATATTTTATATATATACCTGTGTGGGCTACTCTTTCATTTGGTTATTCAAGAGGTTATTATGGTAAAACAATAAGCTTAACACTCCTTCAAGACTTAACCTGAAGGCTGCTCTCCACAGCTACCACTAGGATAGCTTTCTTTAAAGGTTGTCTTAAACCTATCATCAATAAGAGTCAAATTGGACTGGTGCAAGGTGTCCCTATAACTAGGAGACAGCATATGCCAGGCCAACTTCTCACATTGGTGTGCAGCGGTTGGATTCAAGCTTGCCATTGTTTTACCAGATAACAAATTGAATTTCTAAAGTGAAAGCCACTTGGTACCAAAGGTACATATAAATTCAAGCTTAGAATACAATAAGTTCTACTGAACTTAGGAGTTGTGTGTAGAGGGTTTAGCACACCTTGACTACAACTCAAGAAAGGGTCCAGTAAACTATTGTGAAGTACCCTGGGTACAAACCAATTGGATGCTGAGGATGCCCTGACAGTCCCTTGTCGATGGTACCCTAGGTACCCAGGGCATGGGTCCCTCAGTAGGCCTACCAGGACTGCAGCACTTCTTGTGCCACCCTGGGACAGCCATACAAACTGACACCACCAGACCACTACTGTAGTCTGGGCAAGGTGGTGCTAGCACCCCTTACAGGGATATAGGTACCCTATATCCCACCCGATTACAACACATATACTCTCATAGGTCACCCCTATAGCAGGCCTTGGTAATCCTACAAGGCAGGGTGCTGAGGTATGTGTGAGGGGGGACCCCTACATGAGTAGGGCCTCTCTGCAACCCTCGTAAAATCATTGCTGGGTTGTTTGTAGTGTAGCCATACCATATACTCTTAACCACATTATAAGTCTATCGCGATAACTTGAGAATGGCTACACAGAACCATATCGTGTTTGGTGTCAAACATGTAGGAATCATACCCCCAGTCCAGCCATGGGCATGAGGGTACGATTCCCCCCTGCTAGAGGGGCGATATGGGAAAAGCGGTAGATTTTGGACACCAATTTAAAAGTGCACAAGTAACACAAAATGGCTACTGCCCGCCACCTACACGACCCTGGCTGGCTGTGGCTGGGGAAAACCCCAGCCTCGCCAGCTGGACAATAGGGCTCCTGTGGCAGGGAGGTGCTAGCATCTCCCCAGACAGGATAATGTGGATTGGAACAGGGTGGGTGCACCAAATGTCCTTTCAGAGTTGCACGTAGGCAGCTGCAGAAGCCTCATTCTGCATACACCGCTTGGAACCGGTTCAGGGGCATCCTGCCCCTCGCCCAGGCGGGAAACACACAAAGGGGAGAGGGTGTAGCCACCCTTTCCCGCCTCACCTCTCATTGGTGGACACTAATCTGGACACTCCCCTAATCTTGGGGATCAAGGTGAATAACGTGGCCCCAGAGCCTCAGATTAATCTTGAACTTTACAGTCTTGACCTTCGACTTGCTGCTGCCCAGCTGACGGACGAAATCTCCCTTGGGATAAAGGAGTTATCCCCCTGCTTGGCAGGCACCTGAAACACTGCAAGTGACCCGGTTGGAACCTCGCTGCTCCTACGGACTTCGACGACTTCCAGCACCCTTGAGGTGGGTTTCCAGCGCATCCCAGAGGCCCAATGTGATTAGTGCTATTTATTGTATCTATCAATGCTTGTTTGAAATTGTAACTTTGCCACAGCTTCATAAAGAGACTGTGGGATTCTGTCTAGAATAAATACATATATTTTATATATATACCTGTGTGGGCTACTCTTTCATTTGGTTATTCAAGAGGTTATTATGGTAAAACAATAAGCTTAACACTCCTTCAAGACTTAGCCTGAAGGCTGCTCTCCACAACTACCACTAGGATAGCCTTCTTTAAAGGTTGTCTTAAACCTATCATCAATAAGAGTCGAATTGGACTGGTGCAAGGTGTCCCTATAACTAGGAGACAGCATATGCCAGGCCAACTTCACAGAATGAAAGACTCAAGCCAAGCAATAAAGAATCTAAAGTAATTGAAGTTTACTCAAAGAATAATGAAAGTGAATCACCAGCCGCTAAAAGACCAGTGAGAAAGAGAATTCCACAAATTTATAAAGCAATATAGTTGAAAGTGAAGTTTGCATAATTCATCAGTGATGTCATCAATTATGTCATTTAAGATGTCATCAGTGATGTCATAAATGATGTGATTGAACATGTCACGATTAATGTCATATGTGAGGTCGTAAGCATTCATGGTGGGGGCTTAAGTCATAGTTAGCTCTGCTAACTATAACTAGAGAATTACTGTGCTTTTTTTTAGTTCACAACCTTTGTTTTTTCAGTTAATTTCTAAGTTTAAAAAAAATATATATATATTTTTATTAAATCTAACCATAATGCTACTCTAACCTTTGGGTTTTTTCGGTAGCTTTATATATATACATATGTATATATATATTCACTTAAAAAACCATGGGTTTCACACATGTTATAGTTAGCTGGACATTTCCCTCGTAAAAAACCAATGAAATTCCCCCGTTATAGTTAGTGCAGGCAACAATAACTCACGCGACCGCAATCCTCTGCTGATGACGTCAGATATTACATCACTGATTACATATGTGTCTTTCTGAAAAATAAATATTTGTAATATATGTATAGCTAAAGATTAATGGAAGAAGACATGGGTAAATAGGTGTCTAAATACAGTGATGTAATATCTGACGTCATCAGCAGAGGATTGTGGTCGCGTGAGTTATAGTTGCCTGCACTAACTATAACGGGGGAATTTCATTGTTTTTTTTACGAGGGAAATGTCCAGCTAACTATAACATGTGTGAAACCTATGGTTTTTTAAGTGAATTTGCAAGGTTTTTTAAATGCTAATTCCTAACTATAACGTGTGTGAAACCTATGGTTTTTTAAGTGAATTTGTACGTTTTTTTAAATGCTAAGTTATGTATTTATTAATATTTTTTTTTTCAGGTTTTTCACCGAGCGCCCACGATGCGTTGTGCGTGCCGTGCGCGCACGGTGCGTGCACCCCGCGCTTTTTCGTCAAAAAATAAATGTTTTTTTCACCCTTGGGGGTCCTTCAGTGACCCGCTGACAAAGGCTAGGGGGTCAGGAACTGTCCACCCTGCCCCCTTTTCACGTTCTCCACCTTTGTTTTTCACTGCCTCAGACTGCGAGAGACAAAATGGCGGCCGACACTTCCTGATTTCTACCGATTCGAATGTTTACTGACATCTAACAACCAATCAGAATTGCGCTTGCGCACGGTGCGCGCTTATAGATATACATGTACTTTTAACTGAAATTTTCTCTGGAACTACTGAACAGATTGACTCCAGATATTCAAAAGACACATCCCTGACCTGAGGACAACCTCTCTGCCAAATTTCAAGTAATTCTGTTCAGCCGTTCGGGCTGTACCTTGGACTAAAGGTCCCTATGGAAAAATGCATGGGGAAAAAGCGTTTTGGGACCCCCCTTTTTTCTCACCCCCCGCTTGACTAATCACCCCGAGACTTTCAGGGTAGGAGTGGAGCGGAGCGCCCCACCTATTTTGAAAAATTTGCGAGGATTCGACAAACGGCGCCAAAGTTATTCAAAATAGAATTTTCAGATTTCCTATGGAAACACGGTCCTAACTATAACTATCTACTGGCAACCGCCAGTAGATAATATATGGAAAAAAAATTATTTTACTAGTTACTTTGATAAGAACATTTGCTAATAACTTTGGTGCTGTTTGACAAACCTTCACAGACAGAACTTTTCAAAAATGTCATCCACCTGAGCTCCTTCCTGAGAAGTTTTGGGGTGATCTGTCAAGTGGAGGCTGAGAAAATAGGAGGTTCCTAAAAGTGGTTCTCTATGCAATTTCCTGTAGGAACTTTTAGACAGTGCTATAGGAAAAATGGTTGAACAGAATTACACCACAATTGGCAGAAAGCTAGACAGCTTGATCTTTACACAGAAAACGTGCTATTTTGTGATTTGGTGTAGATCTGCACAGCTGATTTTGAGAAATTAAGAGTAAAAAAATTGAGATTTGTCCGACGGATGGCCCAGCGATTACAGTGTTACACCATCTAGAATAAGAATCTAATCCAAATTTAGTTTATACATTACAAGTAGGGCTCCCAATTTTATGGTATTTATTTCTTGAACATTTCTGTCTGAATTAATTCACATTTATTTTGTGTCCATCATATCAGTATTTATTCATATTTATGTTGTTGTTTCTGAACAAATGAAGCTGTAAATTGTATATTCCCATGTTTATGAAGCTGATAAATGTGCATACATACTTCGCCTCCTTTCTGGTTTGAGCACATTAAAAAGCCAAATATAATAAAACACCCAGATGAAAATATAAGCATTAAAATGTTGAGATATGGAGTTATTTAAGGAAATATCATCCTATTTAGGGAAATCTCCCAATGCTGTCAAGCTGCAGAGCTATTGGCCTGTTTTTTATGAACATAAACAATCGCTCAAAAGAAGCCCAATTATGTTATGTTATGTTATGTTATGTTATACAGGTTTTTTGTATAGCGTGCGGCTACTCGAAAGAGTGTCCCGACGCTTTGAATTGCACACTAATCTCAAAACACAACAGGAAAAATGAACAAAAACAGAAAAAGAGGACACCGGATAGGACCTGAAACTAAGAAGTGAAAAGCCAAGTTTTAAGCCCCTTCCTAAAGGCCAACAAGTTAGGGGTGCTGCGCAGGGACACAGGCAATTTGTTCCACAGCTGAGGCGCTAATAATTTAAAGGAGCGGCCACCGATGCGAGCTCTCTTCACGCGGGGCACTGCAGCAAGAAACAAGGCTTCAGACCTAAGCGATCTGGCAGGACGGTAAAAGGACAGCCTTTTCTGAAGATATTTTGCTCCAGATGTGTGCAAGGCTTTGTGTGCCAGGGTGAGAGTTTTAAAAACTATCCGCTTCCGGACAGGAAGCCAGTGCAGAGCCTCCAAAAGGCCCGAGGCTCTGGCACGGCGAGATAGTCCAAAAATAGCACGTGCTGCCGAATTCTGAACAACCTGTAATCGTTGAAGCAGGTATTCTGGCAGGCCGAGATAGAGGACGTTGGAATAGTCTATTCTCGAGCCTATCATCGCCTGCACCGTTATCTTCCTATGTTCCTCCGATAACAAGGGAAGGAACTTGCGAAGCATCCGGAGTAAGCCAAAGCAGGTGCCTGTGAGACCGATTACCTGCGAGCGTAGTGTGAGGCCATTGTCGATCTTAATCCCAAGGTTTTTAGCTACCTGGGACGAACTTGCTGGTGGAAACATGTTCTCAGGCCACCACACTTTCCAGTCCGGGTCCGAGCTGCACCCAAAAAAGAGGACCTCGGATTTATCCGAGTTGCACTTGAGGCTGTTATGATGGAACCACTGAAACACAGCCTCAAGGCAACCCTGGATCCTACCTCCATCGAAGTCCGCACCCCTCTCACAGGTGAAGAGGAGCTGGGTGTCATCGGCGTAAGAAACGATCTGGGCCCCGAAAGACTCCGCCAGGGCCGCCAGAGGGGTCATGAAGATATTAAATAGAGTTGGGCTCAGGACAGAGCCCTGAGGAACTCCGACACCCAATGGCGACATCTTGGCGGAGCAGGCAGAAGCCCAGACCGATTGTCGACGGCCTGCCAGGAAAGATCGAAACCACTGGAGCACCGTCCCTCGAAGACCAATCTCTGAGAGTCTAGCAAGCAGACCCTCATGAGGGACGGTGTCAAAGGCCGCCGACAGGTCTAACATCACCAGCATCGCTCTCCCACCCGAATCCAGCACCTCCTTTATCGCCTCCGAGACTTCCAGGAGGGCTGTTTCGGTGCTAAGATTGGCGCGGAAACCCGACTGTGTAGCTTGCAGTAGGTCGTGGGCCTCCAAGTAATCTGCAAGCACCTTCTGCACGTGCTTTTCAATGACCTTCGCCAAAGCCGGCAGGAGCGAGATAGGTCTATAATTCGCTAACACCTCCACATCCAGACCAGGCTTTTTAAGCAGGGGAATAATCATTGCCTGCTTCCAGGACTGGGGAACCACACCCTGTGCAAGAGAACAGTTCAACAGGGGGTTCACGAGTGGATTAATGACAGCTGCCATTTTAGCCAGAAATTTTGCGGGGCAGGCATCCCGAGGGGAACCTGACTTTAGTCCCACCATCAGGTCAAATGAAGCTGTCAGCGAGAGAGGAGGGAAAGCTGCCAAGGCCACACCGGCGTTCGGTCGGGTAACAGCGGCATTCTCCGCCCGACCTGGTACCTCAGGATCCAACACAAGGAAGGATTCCTGGATCCGCTGGATCTTAGAGGTGAAAAAATCCGCAATCGCCCTGACCCAAGGCGCAGGAGGGGGGGTCTGGGCAGGCGCTGCGCGAGAGGCTGTAAACTCCCGCACAATGGCGAAAAGCTCCTTACAGGAGTTGGAAGCGGCTTCAATTTTTCTAGCAAAATAAGCCTTCTTCTCCGCGAGGATGTTCCGATGGTACGCTTTCGCCAGAGACCTGTAGGTGAGTTTCGCCGTCGCGTCGTATTTCACGCGCCATGCTCTTTCCGCTACCTTGCATTGCCGACGAGAGGCCGCCAATGCTTCCGTAAACCAAGGGGCAGAAGCACCTTTTTCGGGTTTGCGGAGGGGTCTCAGAGGAGCAAGATCATTGAGCCTCTCTGAGAGCCAGACCTGCAAACGCTCCACATCCTCCTCTAAGTTCCCGGTTAAGGCACAGGGGTGATCGGCGCAGGACTGTGCCAACAGTTCCGGAGTAATCCGGTGAAGTGGCCCGAATCCCACGGCAGTCTGCCGGGGGACACCGGCAGGCTTCCCAGCATCTGAGAGATAAAATCTCACCAGCCTGTGGTCAGACCAAAGCACCTGGGTGGGGGCCAACATCTCTATAGGGGTCGTAGAGAAGGTCAAATCCAGGGTATGTCCCTTCTCATGGGTCGGCCCAACATGATAGGGAGCCAGGCCCATAGGGGCTGTGACCTCCAACATTTTCATCGCATCGGGATCCGTTTCCACGTCCGTATGGACGTTGAAGTCCCCGGCGACAATGCAATGTTCTGATGTAAGTAACAAAGAAGAGGTCACCGACTGGAACTCTTCAAAAAAAGAGCCCATGGGCCCTGGCGGCCGATAGACTAGAAGACCCTTCATCGATTGGTGTGGTGAAAGGACAATGGCGAAGGCAAGGGATTCGCAATCCTTGATCGCGTCCGATGGAATAATGGTGCAGGTGACCATTTTGTTGACTATTAATGCCACCCCACCTCCACGCCCCTTCGGCCTATCCTGCCTGAAGATGTTATACTCGGGCGGGATAGCAGTGGCAATATCTGGGTTGGACGCCTCGCCGAGCCACGTCTTGGTGAGCATTAGGAACAGGGGTTTTTCTGACTCTAGCAAATCAAAAACGTCCAGAGCGTGCCGGCCCAGAGATCGAGTGTTGAGCAGTAGGCCCAGATGTTTAGCGCAAACCGCCGCCTTCTGTGGCGCATCGCCAAGATGTTTCTGCGGGCGCCAGCCACACTCAGGGCAGCAATGCTTGCCCTTGTGGCGAGCAGGAAAAACCGTCCGGCAGAAACCATTTGTGTACTGCCAAGACCGAAGTTCCGGACCCGAGTAGTGTAGCATAGTGCTCAAAAAAAGCAAGCTAACTTGAGCCGAGTGGCCGCGTCCTGCCCGTCGCCTCAAACGCCTCCGGGACGCTGACGGGCGCAGACGGGCAGGACTCTGGCACGACTCCGGCTAAGCGAACGGCGTCCCACTGCGCGATACCGCTGCGCGGACGAGTCCGCCTTGAATAGGCGTCTCCCACATCCACTCGAGCGTCGGGACGCTCCAAGATGGCGCCCGCGCCCACACACACTCAGCCCAACCAAAGATGGTATTTTATTGCTTTTAAAAATAAATAGAGACAAAAAAACCTATGTTCTGCCTAAATTTATCTATAAAAATTTGTAAAAACGGAAAACTGGGAGCCCTAATTAGAAGTGGTTTGGGTGCTTAGTTTGCTAATGGCAATGCCACAGATGGAAGGGGGTTTTAGGAATTTTTCTAAGTTGATATTTAAAAGCTATCACTTTTAATAAAGACTTTTCAATGCAAGGATGTAATCTGATGTAAAAAGGTGAAACTCTTCTGTGAATTGAATAAATATACGTTTTTTAAACTTCAAGAGACTTTGTTATATTAATACATTATGCATTTTGCATTATTTTTATACCGGATAATTTCACAGCTTAAATTGTGCAGGAGCTCTTGGACCCAAGCCAGACATTTGAATCAGCTCTAGCTTTGGTCTCCCTGTTAACTGGTTGGTTCACCCACTTTTAAAATATATAATTGATATATTTAACTTGTCTATAAGTCTATAGTGTATGGTACAAAGTGTACCCAGTGCCCAGAACTTAAGCTCCACTACTGGACTGCAGCACCTATTGTGTGTAAAAATAGCCTACCACTGCAGCAATATAAAAACTGCAATTTGACCTGTCAAAATAAACCCTTTTTAATAAGTAAAAACCTTCTTTTCAAATATGAATAAGTTACCCCCATGTAAACCTTGTAGCCCACTAGGCAGGGTGCATGGTATTTAAAAGCAGGAAATGTAGAAATTTAAAGTCAAATGTCCTAACATTGACTGCCACCCAAAAACTATTTTCACTGTTGAAAGCATGGCTGGTCCATAGAGAAAACTAGAGTGCAGATTAAAATACTAGTACTGTATCTCAGTAATAGGACTAGCTAGAAAAATAATTAAACAACTATTTTTAATAGTTACTAAAAAACTCCATTCAGTGGAGAAATTGGATCTTTAATAAGTTCCTGGATGCTAATTTGCATTTGCTCTCCAGCTTCTGTCAACCAGTGATTAGCACTTGAATAGGTGTGAAAGAGGTGTGAAATGCCTCCCAGGAGCAAACAACAGCCTGACCGGAACTGACAGATTACTTCTCTGAACCTCACAGAATATGCAGGAGGGATGCTGTGGGTCTCATTTTCAAAGCATAGTGTCAAATTCTGCTTGACAGGTCTGCTGAGCTACTTAAGGAAGTGAACAGGATGCCAGCATGCCAAACCAAATCTAGTGTATTCACTGTCTGGGTGCTAACAAATCCTGCTTTTATTCTACCAGAAGTCTGTCTCTGAGTTTTCCATATAACACTTAGCAGGGCACTTGAAAGGAAGTGAACTGGATGCCTAGACAATTCTTATATATCCAGGTCTGGTTGTTGAAGATTCCTATTTTTGACCTAGCAGACTTCTGTCTCCAGGTTTGTTGTAGATCCAGTAACTGCTTAAAACTGCATGTTAGTGTTAGATGTAGGGGACACTAGGATTACCATAGGGCAATCCCCACAAACACCTCCTCCCCCAGCCCCCACCTTCAGTGTGGACAAAGACTTTTGCAATCTCTAAAATGCCAAACGTGAGTAGGGTTGGCCTGGGGAACATTTACCCCATGGGTTCGGGTGTGCCTAGAAGTAATTCCCACCCACTAGCTCATGCCAGGCATAAATGTTGTATCTCCAAGCACCCACTTCAGAATACTGCTGGAAAGGAGGATGAAATGAAGTAGAATAGACCTGCTGTCTGTGACCTGAGGGCAGGCCAGAAGGACTGGGACTGCTCCCTTTTGTACCCAGGACAAAGTGGAATCCAAGGGTCATAAGATGACTCCTGTTTAAGTTAAAGGAATCAAGCAAGCTACAAGAGGCCTTTCCTGCAACTGCCCAGCAGACCATCGGCAACTAGACTGAACCTCTGCCTGACACCCTGTGAGTGCCTAAGCACTTCACCTGAAGTACCAGGGGACTTTAGAAGTATAGTCCTGTGGTGGGTTGGGACTTAAGGGACTGAGTCAGAAGGTAAAATCTTTGACCTGAACTAACCTGTTGTATCCGACCTTCAGGTCATCATGGTCTGCCTCAATTTGTGCCTAGGTCCTGGTCTACCACGACCATTGACGATTATTGGTGATTTGTGCTGTTTAGTGCTGTTTCTTCTTGAAACTTTTAAAATTAATATATCTGGTTCCCCTTATTGGAATATTGTCATGTTATGTTATTTTGCTCATTACATTTTACTCTATGTTAGTAATTTGGATTTGGGATTATTATTGTTTTGCATTTTGACTTTAATACTGTTTAGGTACTGCATAAATCATTTACACATTGCCGTAAGGTATGCCTATCTGCTCTGTGCCATAGATATCAGGGGGCTGAGGTCAGACCATGCACACTGAGAGGTTGGGTGCCAGGCCCTGCGCCCAACCCCCACTGTATGCAGCCAAACGCTGAGTGCAGTTGGGGGGTGGGCACATGTGATGTTACAATATAAAGTATGTCATTTTAAATAAGGAACACCTACTGACTTTGTCAAGGGGTACAAAAATATAAAAAGTGAGCCTATTAGCTTTATGAAGGGGTCAGCATATTAACATATATAAAGGCAACCTATTGTTTTTGTCACAAAATCATCAATAATTTTGATCCTATGTATGTTTTTCAATATTCACACAGTGCAATGTTTAATAAAATGCACTCCAGTTGAGGAGCATAAAGCTGCAGATAAGAGTGCTTTAAAAAAACATATGGTAAGCTCTCTTAGGGGTCATGGATTTAATGACCCAGGAGCCTTGCTGTTTTTTTTAATGTTGCTAGGGGGAGGTTGCATCCGCTGCAGCCCCGTGCAACATTAAACAAATGCACCACCAGGCTAAAAACAAATCAGTAAAAAGCCCTTGCCTGACATTCTGGAGTGCTCCTTGCTTGGAGCAGGGACAAATAAATGCTGCTCATTTGTTATTCTTTAATTATTTGTTTATTGTTTTTGCTTGCCCTGGTGCCCCCTCTGGACACCCACATCTTTAATTTTTGTTGGGTGCTGCGGAGAAGCCCAAAGGCTCCCACTGCACCAATAGGGTCCCTGCAAGTGGCCCCAGGGATCGCGTAGGAGCCGGCAACGAGTTTTTTTTACGTATGCCAACCAGGAACACCCAACAGCATTTTCCTCTGCCAGTACCCATCCCAATGCGAGCAGCTTTATTTTGCTCCGGCCGAGAGGGACCAATTTTGTGTTTCCCTGCCTGAGAATGCGGAGAAAAGGTTTTGTCCTCCCACCCAGCAAGAGTAGCTTTCTGCTTCTGCCAGATGGGAGTATTAGAAGACTTCTGGGTCCACACTCTCGGTCAAGAAAAAAATGGTGTCCCAGGGAATGGGGTTCACCGAGCCATACCATGGCTTGGGGAGGGGAGCTGTGTGCACCCTCCTCATTTTAACATACCTGTACTGGGAGATGGGGTCACCGGGTCCTCTTTGAGGCTTGTAGCCCCCTCACAATTTCTATTTCTATTTCACAATTCAGGGCCTTATTGAGGCATGGGGAGGAGTCTGCATTCCCCCTTCAGATTTATAAAATACAAGCCCCTGGGGATGGGGCCCCCAGGGCCTAGTGAGGGCTTCGGAAGGTGGGCTGCAAGCTCCCACCACCCATAAAAAGCAATGCACCATTCCTTGTGCCCGCAGGCATAAGATCTGCAGCGCCAATTATTTTAAAAAGCTGTTTTTGGAACCCCCACCAGGCCTAGGTGGGTGGGGGTGTCCCTACCCTGCCCCCTAACATATTTTTTTTCATTTATTGTAGGACAGGGGTCCTAAAAATTGCTTCCATCACATCTTTGTTGATGTGGTGGCAGCCAATCAGATCTCATCTTGAGATCTGTAGCTCCGTGTGTTTTCTGCTGTATGAAAAATCAATATTTTTTAATTAACCTTAATTTCTCTGAAACTACTGAATGGAATTACACCAAAATCACAAAAGCACTATTTTCAGACCAAGATCTTGCTTTCTGCCAAATTTGGTGTAATTACGTTCAGCCGTTTTTGCAGTATCACTGTCCAATTTTCATATGGAAAGTGCATGAAGAAAATGTATTTTGGGCGCCCCCCCCCCCCTTTTTCTCGGCACACGCTTTAGCGATCACCCCAAAACTTTCTAAAAAGGAACTGAGGTGGGTGAATTATTTTTTTAATTCTGTGAAGATTCGCCAAACAGCGCCAAAATGTTTCCTCTGGAAATGTGGTCCTAACTATAATTATGTATATATAACGCCGCAAAGTACCCTGCCCTCTAAGACCTGTTGGGGGGGATCCCAGTGGCACCCTGCCCTCCAACCTGGGGCCAAGAAAGTATTTTTTTTACGGGACCACTGAGCCACAGAGGATCCGCAGATCAGCCTGGCAGGAGCAAAATAAAAGCTGCTCCTGCCCGGGCAGGAGCAAAACAATAAAGCAGGATCCTACCGGTTTCCACAAAGGGTGCTGGCTGGGTAACTGGCAGTGACCACAGGGGCCGTGAGGCTCCCCCCACTGCCCTCAATGACTAGCCTGCTGTGACTTAACTGGGTGGCCACTGGGGCATCCACTACAAAATAATGGAAGCTGCCGTTGGCACCCAGTATGAACAATGGCTGAGGAGCAAGGTGCTCCTCCCATGGCTTCAAAGATAATACCGGTGGGACAGGGACACTTTAAATAAAAAAGTTAAAACAACAATAAAAAGAATAATAAAGGAGGGTCAGGAGTTGCTTATTATTATTCACTGTTCCAGTGGAGTGCCCCATAATGCCCTGCAAGGGCTTTCTTTTAAAGTATATTTTTTGTGCCTGGTGGTGCCCCTGTAAGGGGCAGAGGCACCACCAACTATTTTTTTCTAATGTTGTGGAGGGTTGTAGGGAACATTAAAAAAAGAATTCACAATAAGACTCCTGGGTTATTGAATCCTAGTCCCCAGGAGAGCTTACCATATATTTTAAAGCACGCTGAGCTGGAAATGTGTGCTCTTCAGCTGGAGTGTAAGGACCCTATATGGTTGGTTCTGTGGCTGCACTTTAGGGCCTGAAAAATGTTAGTCCACTATGTGGCGGGCGGTTGGGAGCCCACTGGGTTTGGGTGCAGCAGGACCTGTGCTCAACTCCAATGCATGTATATAACAACAGGAGTATAACCCATATACCACGTTGAGAGGTGGGTAGGTATGTAAGAAAGAGCAACAATTCTCAACAGGTATTATTACGCTAGACAATTAAAATTGTATGTCCAAGACATCAGACCGGAGGGAAAAAGGAAGACTCTTTGAAGAATTTTAAAGAATGTATTTAAGTCAAAACATCATTTAAGCGTCATTCGTGGAAACACGAGAAAGCAATTTTACAGTTGTATCAGCACTGTAGAAATACATATTTGAAAAAACACAATAACAACCCAAATTGCACTTGGTGCTGGATGTGAAGGTGAAAGTGGCGACACAAGTGACAATTGTGAAAAACAGCGACGGCGGCGCAAGAGAAGTGACAAATAATGTACAGTGAGAACAAATTATATAAAATATACTGTGGTAGAGGAAATAAATTGATTATTTTTGGTAATTCAAGACAATCGTTTTGAAAGGAGAAAACCACAGGAGAAATGTTGCGCGATTAATGGCGCTGAACGGTCGACGGCGTTTCGATCCTCTAGGTTAGGATCATCTTCAGGACCGGGTTGTTTGATTTAAAAACGGTGCTGTACAGGGGGCAAGAACAGAAGGGCGTAAGGACAGAGAGGGGGGAAGGTATGAGGAGAGGGAAAGGACCACAGTGGGCCCGAGTGTAAGGCGAGTTGTATTTGAAAACAGCGAGGTAAAAGGGAGAAAAAGAAGAAAAGGCGTGGTGGAGTAAGGAATTAATGTATTGGAATTAACCTGAGGGGGCGTCGGACTATAACGTAGGGGGGTCCGCATCAGAGAGAGAACGTTGTTTGCTGCAATTTAAGGGGACAGAAGGTAAAATTAGGGTGAAGGAAGGATGAACGTGGGACGAGGTACAAGCGAACCAGCGTGAGGGTTACCTGGTGGTGGTCGTCAAGTTAAAGTAGAGGCGCGAGGCGCGTCTGTGGATGAGCGTCGCCGGGCGGTCAAAGGATCTTCGGGGCTTAGCCAGGTCCCGTCAGAGGTACTCCTAAATAAAAAGGCCAATAAGAAGCGATCCGGGGACAGGAAGTGGTGAACCAAATTGGAGGCCAACCACAAGTAACGAAGCACTTACTGGGAATGCGGAATGAATCCGGAGCATATCGGGGGTGCAGCTTGTCTTCGTGTGGCAATTCGAATGAGGAGGCCTTCGCGGGGAAGTGTTTAAGTCAAAACGGGTGGGATCACGTGAGCGCGACTAGGGGGCGGGGCTTACTGGCTGAGTGAGCCCGGTGGAAGACTAGAAGGCGGAGAAAAGGGAAGAGGGGCGCGCGGGAAGAAAAAGGTACAACTCAGAGAAGACAGACTAAGGTAGAAAAATTGGTCATGTGGAAAAACCATTTGGAGATGATAATTAAAGTCATGTGGAAAAACATTTGGAGACAGTAATTATTAACACAATGCACTATATTAATGAGAGTAATTCTACATTGTGATGGGTAAAAGGAGGAGAAAAAAGGAAAGAAGGGGGGGGGGGGGGGAAAGGGGAAAAAAACGGGGGGAAGAAAGGGGGGGAAAAAAAGCAAACGTGAACACAATATCTCAGTAATGGAAGTTAGTAACAGGGGTGTGAAGGGTCAGGACAAGGTTCAGAGTAGAATGGTGCTATTCCATTCATCAAGTGTGTTCAGGCCAGCATGGACTGAGTTACAAGTGGAAATCCATTTACATTCGCATTTATTGAGGAGTGCTTTGATGTCGCCCCCTCTCAGTGGTAGTGTGGGTTGCTCTATTACTTGCCAAATCATATCAGTTTCGCAGTGGTTTTTGAGAATGTAATGTGCAACCAGGGGCGCAGTAAGGACCTTGCAGTGGATTCTACTTTTGTGTTGGATAATCCTTTGTTTGACCATTTGGGTTGTTTGTCCGATATAAATGAGGTTGCAAGGGCAGCGGATAGCATAAATCACATTTTGAGATTTGCAGTTGGTGAATGCTTTGAGTTTGTAGGTGAGATTGTCGGTTTTAAACTCTTTAGTATTGACTGTAAGGTCGCAGACAATGCAAGACAAACATTTATAGTGTCCGATGGCAGGAGGTAGGCCCCACATGGACGTGATGGTGTTTATTTTAGGGTCTGTAGTGGGCCATGTAATGGCATGTACCAGATGGGTAGCCAAATTACTCCCTCGTTGGTATGAAAACAGTGGAGGTTGGTCAAAGGTTTCAAAGGGTTGAAGTAACTTCCAGTTACGCTTGATGATCTTATTGACTTATTGACTCCGGTCTGAGATCTTGGACATACAATTTTAATTGTCTAGCGTAATAATACCTGTTGAGAATTGTTGCTCTTTCTTACATACCTACCCACCTCTCAACGTGGTATATGGGTTATACTCCTGTTGTTATATACAAGATTGTGAGCAGCTGCATAGCATAGCTGCGAGAGTTGATCCCTGCTTGGATCTTACTTTCGGACAAATTTATTTTGTCTTTTCTCTTCTGCCAATTTTTTGGCATTTAGAATGTCAAGGGAGACTCTTACATACACAGAAGACTACATCGAGCGTCTACTTGGGGGCCCTTCTCTCCTCTCTGGCCCTCCAGTGAACACTTCCTCAGCTACAACCACCCCTCCCAATACCTCCCGTATCCTGTTAGACAAACTTGAAAAACTTAAGAAAAAACAAATCAGAACTGATCTTCACGCCCGTATGCTCACAGAATACCTTAAAACAGGTGTGATCCCAGTTGGTTTACAAATCAGAAATACTCCAGCCATATTTGTCAATGACCCAAAATTCCGTACTGGCTTCAGCCATCTAGCTACTACCTGCTCACGCCACTGGATGGTGCTAGGCATCGACACAGCTATTGAACATAGCCGCAAATAATTAGAAGAAATTGCAGAATTGGAACAATTAATACTAGCTGATTCATCTCTCACAGATGCAAAAAACCTCCTAGAAAAAATCAACCTTACTATCGCTACTTTCAACACCTTTGAACTCAACAAAAAAGTTACCAAGATTGAGAAAGATATAAAATTCTACAACGTTGAGAAAACATACCCATATCTACGCGACGAATTCTTCAACACTCCTTACATCCCTCCCAGGACTCGCAATTGGGGTCGATACCGTAATAACCAACAGATTACCTTCTCTAACTCCTCCAATAGCTCACTAGAAGAATCAGACCCAGGTGAGGGTCCCAGCTCTTCAACGACTACCAACAGACCCCCACCACTTTTACCACAAGGTTTTTTAGGACGCGGCCGCAGTCAGGGCCGTCCACCTTCCCGACCACGGGGCAACCGTCGATACCAACCTCCATTCTCAGGAGAAAGACAAACACGCAACAGGTACTACCAATGGTGAACAACCAAGTTACTGTACAAACACCTGCCCGGGCCTCCTTGGACCCCACATCCATACCCATCTTCAATCTTTCTAACCACATCCTGTCGCACGAAGAGACCACCCTTCTAAGTCGAGGCCTGAGTTTCGTGCCCACCGAACGCACCAATTTCTTGGATCTACAATCGAGTCTATTACTATTCTTCAGAAGAATCAGACTCAAACAATTTTTCTCTGATAAACCTCAAACCCCTGCTCCCACCGCACCCCGCTTTCACCCTCCATCCACTTTCAATCCCCCTTCCGCCTGCATGCCTCCGGAAATCCTTACGTTTGAACGAGCTGTTCTTCGTGAAATCATGACCCTCCAACGTAGCTTCGAATTTGTTCCTTACAACCTACCATTGGCAGAAAAACAAGCTCTTCTCAACTTAAAGAAACAAACTGATCTTATAATCAAACCAGCAGACAAAGGTGGAGGTATCGTTGTCATGAACACTGAAAAATATGACACTGAAATCAAAAGACAACTTTCTAATACTCTTCATTACCAACCCCTCACCAAGGACCCCTTACCAGACCTGCGTAACAAAATCAATGTCCTCACGGAACAAGCCAAATCACAGAATATTATCTCCCAGAAAGAGTACCTGTTTCTCAACAATCCCAACCCCAGGACGCCAGTCTTGTACATCCTTCCCAAGATCCATAAAGACAATATCAACCCACCAGGACGTCCCATCGTCTCGGGTTGTGGCTCCATTCTCGAACCTTTGGGTAAATACATTGACGCCATTATAAAAGAATTTGTCCCATCAACTGAAACATACATTAAAGACACCATGGACCTCATTTGCACCATAGAGGACCGGCCTTTTGACACCAAAACTGACCTGATGGTGGGGTTAGACATTGAATCTCTCTATACTAACATTCCCCACAAAGAGGGACTACAGGTCATCAAAACTTTACTTGAATCCAGACCAAGACCCACCTTAATTCCTACGGAATTCATCATGGATCTACTTCAAGTGGCTTTAGAAAATAACTATTTTCTGTATCGTGATACTTTCTACCTCCAAATTAAGGGAGTTTCTATGGGTGCTTGTTTTGCTCCTAATTTTGCCATCCTGTTCGTCCACAATCTGGAAATGACCCTCATTCTCAACACAAAAAACCCATTTATCACTCAAATTACCCTCTGGCGTCGCTACATTGATGATGTCCTCCTCCTCTGGAAAGGTTCAGCCCAGACTCTTGAGAACTTTATTCAATGGCTAAATCATTCTCAGGCCCATCTCACATTCACCCATGAGTCCAAATCCAATGACCTGCCCTTCTTGGATGTCCTAATACACGCGGAAGATGACAAAATTGGCACATGTCTATACAGGAAACCTACTGAAAGAAATACTTTACTTCAATATTCCAGCTATCATCCCCGCAGTCTCCGAGATGGCCTCCCATATGGGCAATTTCTACGGATCCGCCGGAACTGTAAGTGGCGCAAAGATTACTTCAGAGAATCAGACATTCTCATCCAGAAACTTCTCGATAGGGGCTACCCTAAACGCCTCGTTACCAGAGCCCGCAAGAGAGCTTGGTACTGCCACCGAGAACATTTACTCATGCCACAACCCAAAAAAACTATGACGAGGATTCCATTTGTCTCTAAGTTCAGTCCCTGCAGCAACGAAGTCAATAAGATCATCAAGCGTAACTGGAAGTTACTTCAACCCTTTGAAACCTTTGACCAACCTCCACTGTTTTCATACCAACGAGGGAGTAATTTGGCTACCCATCTGGTACATGCCATTACATGGCCCACTACAGACCCTAAAATAAACACCATCACGTCCATGTGGGGCCTACCTCCTGCCATCGGACACTATAAATGTTTGTCTTGCATTGTCTGCGACCTTACAGTCAATACTAAAGAGTTTAAAACCGACAATCTCACCTACAAACTCAAAGCATTCACCAACTGCAAATCTCAAAATGTGATTTATGCTATCCGCTGCCCTTGCAACCTCATTTATATCGGACAAACAACCCAAATGGACAAACAAAGGATTATCCAACACAAAAGTAGAATCCACTGCAAGGTCCTTACTGCGCCCCTGGTTGCACATTACATTCTCAAAAACCACTGCGAAACTGATATGATTTGGCAAGTAATAGAGCAACCCACACTACCACTGAGAGGGGGCGACATCAAAGCACTCCTCAATAAATGCGAATGTAAATGGATTTCCACTTGTAACTCAGTCCATGCTGGCCTGAACACACTTGATGAATGGAATAGCACCATTCTACTCTGAACCTTGTCCTGACCCTTCACACCCCTGTTACTAACTTCCATTACTGAGATATTGTGTTCACGTTTGCTTTTTTTCCCCCCCTTTCTTCCCCCCGTTTTTTTCCCCTTTCCCCCCCCCCTTCTTTCCTTTTTTCTCCTCCTTTTACCCATCACAATGTAGAATTACTCTCATTAATATAGTGCATTGTGTTAATAATTACTGTCTCCAAATGTTTTTCCACATGACTTTAATTATCATCTCCAAATGGTTTTTCCACATGACCAATTTTTCTACCTTAGTCTGTCTTCTCTGAGTTGTACCTTTTTCTTCCCGCGCGCCCCTCTTCCCTTTTCTCCGCCTTCTAGTCTTCCACCGGGCTCACTCAGCCAGTAAGCCCCGCCCCCTAGTCGCGCTCACGTGATCCCACCCGTTTTGACTTAAACACTTCCCCGCGAAGGCCTCCTCATTCGAATTGCCACACGAAGACAAGCTGCACCCCCGATATGCTCCGGATTCATTCCGCATTCCCAGTAAGTGCTTCGTTACTTGAGGTTGGCCTCCAATTTGGTTCACCACTTCCTGTCCCCGGATCGCTTCTTATTGGCCTTTTTATTTAGGAGTACCTCTGACGGGACCTGGCTAAGCCCCGAAGATCCTTTGACCGCCCGGCGACGCTCATCCACAGACGCGCCTCGCGCCTCTACTTTAACTTGACGACCACCACCAGGTAACCCTCACGCTGGTTCGCTTGTACCTCGTCCCACGTTCATCCTTCCTTCACCCTAATTTTACCTTCTGTCCCCTTAAATTGCAGCAAACAACGTTCTCTCTCTGATGCGGACCCCCCTACGTTATAGTCCGACGCCCCCTCAGGTTAATTCCAATACATTAATTCCTTACTCCACCACGCCTTTTCTTCTTTTTCTCCCTTTTACCTCGCTGTTTTCAAATACAACTCGCCTTGCACTCGGGCCCACTGTGGTCCTTTCCCTCTCCTCATACCTTCCCCCCTCTCTGTCCTTACGCCCTTCTGTTCTTGCCCCCTGTACAGCACCGTTTTTAAATCAAACAACCCGGTCCTGAAGATGATCCTAACCTAGAGGATCGAAACGCCGTCGACCGTTCAGCGCCATTAATCGCGCAACATTTCTCCTGTGGTTTTCTCCTTTCAAAACGATTGTCTTGAATTACCAAAAATAATAAATTTATTTCCTCTACCACAGTATATTTTATATAATTTGTTCTCACTGTACATTATTTGTCACTTCTCTTGCGCCGCCGTCGCTGTTTTTCACAATTGTCACTTGTGTCGCCACTTTCACCTTCACATCCAGCACCAAGTGCAATTTGGGTTGTTATTGTGTTTTTTCAAATATGTATTTCTACAGTGCTGATACAACTGTAAAATTGCTTTCTCGTGTTTCCACGAATGACGCTTAAATGATGTTTTGACTTAAATACATTCTTTAAAATTCTTCAAAGAGTCTTCCTTTTTCCCTCCGGTCTGATGTCTTGGACATACAATTTTAATTGTCTAGCGTAATAATACCTGTTGAGAATTGTTGCTCTTTCTTACAACTCCAATGCATGCACTACTATGGACATCTTCGATGCTATAGTTGAAATTGTAATAATATCTAAACTTAAATTTTTTTTTAAACTGAAAAATTCACTGAAAAAAAACAAAGGTTAAATGGACATTATAGCTACGCTAAAATGTCCTAAAACTTACAGTTTATACAAACAAAATGACATGTTCCTTGACATCATTGATAATATCACTGCGACATCTGAAATGGCATCACTGATAACAACACTGTGCGTCCCGGGGGGGGAGGGGGGGGGGGCGAGTTCTAGTTACTTCAGGGCACAAGATATATATATATTACACATTGGTGGTCAGCACTATGTCATTATAGTTAGGTCAGAGTTTCCATAGGAATAGTGTTTTTTGTTTTGCTTATAACTATGATGCCTTTTGATGAATCTGCACAAAACGTTTTTTTAAAAACGTTCATTCACCCTTAGTTCCTTCCTGCAATGTTTGGGGGTGATCGGTCAAGTATGGGCCAGGAAAAAGGGAGCATCACGAAAACATTGATTTCCCATGTTAATTCATGTTGGAAAATTTTAGGATTTAAACAGAACAAGCTACTGAATACAATTACACACAATTTGCAGAACATTAGAACTTTAGACTGAAAGCTTCCTTTCATTATTTGTTGCAAATACAAGCAGCTGTTTTTGAGGAATTCACTTTTATGTTTAAATCTGTTTTATTGTGATTGCATAGTTAGAGTAACTATACATTGCGAGAGAATAGCACATTATAACGCAACTTTTGATTTTAGAAGTTTCCCCCAAACAAGAACAATATATGAACTAACAAAATTCCCCCACCCAAAACCACCCCTTTCCCCCTCTTCCTCCCTCCCACCCACCCAAATACCTTGTGCAAATAAACCGACCTAACTGGGGTTGTAGTAGTGTAGTATGCGATTAAACTGCAGCATGTGCAATGCCGGGTTCGGCCAAACGGAGAAGCCGGAGATAACGGGGGCATGTTAGTTCCCTACATTCTTTAGTCAGCAGCTCAATGAGGGGCTGCCATATTGTCCTAAAGGTATCGTCCCTGGACGTTAGAGAGAGGGTTACATTTTTCATCCCCAGGATATCCCAAAGACGTTTGAGCCACATGTTATATGTAGGAATTACGGCAGAAGGGGTCCCCACACTGTGCAGGACATACCCTTGATGGGATATGTACCGATGCCGCCAACCTAACTATTGCCCCTCCAGTTACAATAACCTGGTTAGACCATAAGCTAATTCCCTTCAAGTTTGACTATAATAATGTCCATCTAGAAAAAAATCACAGTCAATCGGGTTTTACACAGAAATTGAATAGCATGCACTCTAATCCCAATTTACAGAGCATGGCAGAAGTCACAAAACCTATTCTAACAGGAAATCGTGTAATTGACAATAATCTTTTAATGACTGGATGTTGTCACTGGCTCCGCTAAAGAAAAATACTTTCTATAAAAAGTCAGCCCCCTGGTTTACCCCCCGTTTAAAAGCCATACAGGGACAATGTAGACAATTGGAATAGTAATGGCGGAAAAACTTTAAAGTAGAAGACCTTGGGCTTTTCAAACTAGCACTCAGATCCTATCATCAGCAAATTAGAATAGAAAAAAGACACACTATTCTAATTTAATAAACAGGGCAGATAACCATAAAACTATTTTTAATATTGTGAAATCATTCAATAACCCAAAATGTCTAGAACAAGAAATTCCTCCATCACAGGATCTATGTGATCAAATCGCTAAGTTCTTTGACAATAAAATCATAGACCTAAAGAAAGATTTCACGAATATATCCCCTCAGCCTAATAAAGCCCAAACCTTAGGAACAAAAAGGGAACTCACATGTTTTAAGGAGATTAATTTAGAACAATCCAGGCAAGCCATCCTCTCCCGTAAGTCAGGTTCGCCCTTCGATCCATGCCCCCCAAAAATCTTACATGCATTGGTGGATACTATAAATCCCATTATCAATCAGATTATCAATGCCACCCTTAGGCTTGCAAAAATCCCTGATATTTGGAAAATTGCCGCTGTGAAGAAACTTTCTGATCCCACAACTCTCTCCAACCTTAGACCTATTTCATTACTGCCATGTCTGAGCAAAATTGCAGAGAAATTAGTTAACACCCAACTCAATGATTTCCTGCAAGAAACAAACATCTTACACCCCATGCAATCGGGTTTCAGACCTGGCCATTCAACAGAATCAGTGCTACTCCACACTACCGAGACCTTAAAGTTTGCCCAGGATCAGGGTAAGGATGTGGTACTGGTTCTGTTGGACTTATCAGCAGCGTTTGACACTATCTCTCATGACATCTTGAGAGACAGTCTTGCACACAGCGGAATCATCAACAAGGCATTGGCCTGGATCACATCTTTTTTAGAAAATAGGCATCAGATTGTAACACTGGGAAGTTACAAATCAGGAGAAAAATGGTTGTCATCGGGGGTTCCCCAGGGCTCATCCCTGAGCCCAACCCTTTTCAATCTTTATATAACGACACTCCTCTCTTTGATGGCCACTTTTGATGTTGAATCCATGGCATATGCAGATGACACTCAGCTGATTCTCACTATTGATAAAAACTCTACAGTGGCAGAAGAAAAGTTTCACCACTATCTAACAGGATGGATTGGATGAAACTGAATCATGTTAAATGTAACAGCTCTAAACAGAAATGATTCTGTTTGGAAAGTCCAACGGATTTAGGCCCAACCAGTGGTGGCCTTTAAATTCGGCTCCACCTCCAAAAACAGTAGACACAGTAAGAAATTTGGGAATAAATTCTGATCCCATATTATCTTTCCACAAGCAAGCTCTTTCGCTATGGCAGGAACTTGTTTCCAAACAATAAAAACTCTCAGAAAATTCTTTGACCTACTCCCGGTGCCTGCTAGGAAAACTGTTGCAGCAGCCCTAATTTTATCACGCTTGGACTACTGCAATAGTCTATACGCAGGAACAAAAAAGACGGTCTTGAAAAGATTGCAGGTGGTCCAGAATGCTGCAGCGAGGTTGGTACTCAAACTGCCCAGAGACTCCTCCTCAGCAACAGCACTTAAAACTCTTCACTGGATGCCTGTCCATAAGAGGATCCTTTTTAAAATCCTGACCATCATTTACAAAGCCATAAGGACAACCGGACCAGAATATCTAAGATCCAGAATCAGACCATACACCACTCAACGTACTCTGCAGTAATCCTCAGAGACTTTTTTAACAGACCCCAATTTCAAACTGAAATCCAGAGGTGGCAAGACAACGGCGGTGCTAGGTACCAAAGCCTGGAACTCCCTGCCCACTGAACTTAGACAGACACAAACGGAACCTACTTTCAGGAAGCTTTTAAAAACCTGGATTTTTGCTATCCCAGATCACACTGTGCTATCTCTTATCTAAGCTCTGCTATTTAGTTTTACTCCCCTCTGCAAACCTTTCAGATGTCCTTTCTCCGCTATTCAAAAACTACACATTCATTCATTCAAGCCCATAGTGCCAGGAACGTCTGATGGGCCGCCCCCAGAGCATGTTGATCTGATGACCCCTGAGGGAGGCCAGCGGAAATGTGAGAGGATTCTGATAGCTCTCTCATAGTGTATGAAGGGAATTGAGGGAGCTGCGTGGAGAAGTGAGCATCAATATAATTCACGACTGAGGTTCAGAAGGTGGTGAGTTTTGGGCAGTCCCAGAGGATATGACGCAGGGTGCCCTTGGCCCCGCACTGCTGCCAGCCCTCGTCGGTACAGGACGGATTCTCTATGTGTAGGCGCTCGAGGGTCAGGTACCACTAGGAAGTTATTTTGACCGCAGTTTCGGTGCTCGCCATGCTGTATGTGGTGTGCCCAGCTCGGCAGAAAATGACGTGCCATTCTTTCTCTGAGAGTGAGTGGCAGATCTCAGCCTCCCAATGCCTTTGTGTGAGCAATTTTTCTTTTGTCTGGGGGGGTTGGAGGAGAGAATAAAGCAATGAAATGAGTCATCTGTCCGTCTTCTTTCCCAACAACCACCTCTCGTACGATGCCAATGGTCTCTTGGCCCCTGGTCTAACCGTCCGGTGTGTCACCCAGTGCCTGATCTGCAAGTATCAGAACCGTTCAGCCTCAGGGATGGAGTAATCCTTTTTGAGGGCTTCAAAGGGAACAAGTCCCTCAGTATCAAAGAGAAGGCCAATTGCCCTGCAGGGTGAGTCCTGACGAAACTGAAAATATGTCAGTAGCCCCCGGGGTGAAATCTGGATTATCAGCTATTGGTGTGAAGGGTGAAGGTAGAGACGTGAGTCTGCCTTTACAGAGGTTGGCATCCAAGACATTTAAGAGGGAGATAGTGATGGGGGAGATGTAAAGGCTAGGGGCACTGTACGCTCGGGGCAGAAATGGAACCTTGGCCAAAGATGTACCTGCCAGAGCCCTGTCCGTGAACAACCACCCCTTTTCGGATTCCGGTCTGGACCACTCCACTAGATAACGAAGCTGGGTGACCTTAAAATACCTAAGGAGAAAGGGAATTCCCAATCCGCCCTCCGCAGGTGGTAGCCAGCTCCGTTGCCTGCTCATTCTGGGCCACTTACCAGCCCATACAAAATGACTCAGTGCTGCCTGGAGTGTTGTAATTGTGCCTACTGGGGGTGAAAGCGGTAGTGACTGAAAGAAAAAGAGTATTCTGGGCAGAGTATTCATTTTAATGGCTGCGATACGGCCCAGGAGAGAAAGTGGATATCACCAGTTAGCTAGTTCTGTTTGAACTCTGGACGCTAGGGACCGATAGCTTAGGGTGTTTGTTTTGTCTACTGTGCGACACAGCTGTACCCCCAGATATGAGATTGAGGTGGTGGCCCAGCTAAGAGGATGAGCGTTCTTCAAGGCTTCCAGTTCCCGGGGAGGGACAGGGAGGTTGAGAGTCTGAGACTTGTGGAGGTTCATGCGAAACCCGGACATCCCTTTCCATCTCCGCCTGGAATGGGGGAAAGGCTCGCCCTAGGGTCGTCTGGCATGACCATAACATTGTCCGTGTATAAACTAATGCGCTGTTCCTTTCCCCCATGGGGATTCCCCTAATGTGTCCGTGGTCTCTAATGTGCTGGGTGAATGGCTCCATATATTAAGCAAATAATAAGAGTGATATGGGACAGCCCAGCCTAGTGCCTCTACCTTTGGAGAACTTTTCCGAGCTCACCCCGTTTACCCTGACGCATACCTGTGGGGCCTTGTAAGCGCTAAAAACCCAGGACCGAAAGCGTTCCCCAAAACCAAAATGTTCCAGTGTGGCACTTAGAAAGGGCCAGTGAACCCGATCAAAGGCCTTTTCGGCGTCCACTGGAAGCAGCAAGCTGGAGCCTTTTTTACGGTGCGCTTTGTCTATTGTGAGGAAAAGTCTTTTGGTGTTGTCTGCGCAGAGTCTATGTGGAACGAAACCCGCCTGGTCGGGGTGTATGAGGCCCTGCATAAGGGGGGTAAGGCGAGTCGCCAGTATCCCTGTAAAGAGTTTAGAGTCTGTGCTAAGAAGCGATATTGTGCGGTAGCTTGTGCATATTGTGGGGTCTTTTCCCGGCTTCGGTAGGACGGTTTTGGTGGCATCCAGCATGGACGCTGGAAGGGAGCCTGAGTCAGCTATGGAGTTAAAAAGTCTGGTCAGAATTGGGGCAAGCTCAGGGCAAAAGGTCCTATAAAACCCAGCGGGAAACCAGTCTGGGCCGGGGAATTTTAGCACTTTCTGCCTGGTAATGGCTGAGAATACTTCCTCCACTCTAATGGGAGAGTCGAGCGATGACGCCAGGTCATCGGTGAGCTTAGTGACAATAGATGTGAGCAGATAGTCTTTAATGTCTTTGGGGGAGATGGTCTGTGCAGTGTATAGGGATGAGCAAAAGTTTCTAAATTGTTCGGCAATGGAATGTTCCTCTGTAAGGTCTGTACCCCTCTCCGTTTGTAGTGTTCGTACAGTATTGGTTAAACGTTGAGCACGCAGTTTAGTAGCTAAGGGGCATATGTATCAACGAATGGTTTCGCGATTCTAAAATAGCGATTTTTAGAGAATCGCTATTTGAGAATCGTAAAACGAGATTTATTAAAAAAATCGCAAATACTTAGCGATTCCTTCATATTCCTTAATTGCGACTCGCAAATTGTGACTCGCAATCAAGGAATGGCTTCCCATTCATTCCTATGGCTCCAGAGGCCCATAGGAATGAATGGGAATTGCCCGAGCAATTTCAAGGGTGCAAGGATTCCAAAAGGACACCCTGTTGCAACCCTGAAATGTGCATGTGTGTATATGTGGCGCGCATACATGCCCTAAGGGGCAAAAAAGTTATTTTTTCAAAGAAATCACAATTTACTACCAACTTGAAGTTGGTGGTTATTTGCAATTTCTTATGCCAAAGTCGCACACCTTGGGTGCTTCATGCATCGCATTTAAGAAATAGCAATTTGCGATTCCTTAAATGCTATAGCAAAATTGGAAATTGCAAATTTTGCGATTCTCTAATTTGCTTTCCCCTTTTAGGATGATACATCCGAAAATGCTTTTTCCCGTTCTCAAACGGGACGATTCTGAGAATCGGCCCGTTTGCGAACGGGAAAAGGGCTTGATACATATGCCCCTAAAAGCCTACCACTTTTGTTACCAGTGAGGTAATACAAATGCTTGAGACGAAGCAGGCTGAATTCTGCCCTGTCAAGGTCCAGCCCCGCCAATTATTTTCTGGCGGATTCCAATTTGCGCCATACCCTCGGAGCCCCTGTGCGATGATGAATCTCCTCTAACTCCCAGAACCTAGCCTGGAGTTCGGACCGTTTTAGTTTTCGGTCTTTATTGTCGGCTGGTGCCAGGGAGAGGAATTCTACCCTGATGACCACATTTAGAGCATCCCAGACAACGGCCGGAGGAACCTCCGAATTGTCGCTGGTTTCTAATTAGTCAGTGATAACTTTCCTAATTTTACCCTGGGTCTTGGGTTTACGAAGTAAAGTCTCCCGTAAGCACCACTGCCTCCTAGCCTGCTTTAAAACAAGTGCAGAGTGGTCCAAGAGGGTGCGTGGCTCAATCTCCACAGAGGTATATAACCAAAATAAGTCTATTCTTGTGTAGGTCCTGTGTGCATGAGAGAAGAAAGTGAAATCCCTAGTGTTTGGGTGGTGAGCCCGCCATAAATCCACAAGACCAGCTTCTTTTAACCAAGAAGTGCCCTCGTTCTAGAAGGACCCTGCCCCTCTCCCCCGTGGGACAAGTGGTCCATGTGTTTGTCCATGACCAGATTGAAGTCGCCTCCTATCAGTATGAGGCAGTCATGCGAGAGAAGTGAGTCGGCCAGGGCATATATGGTGCCCAGTGTCAAATTCTTCGGACCCAACTGGATCTGATATACCAGAAGGCGGCCCTTCAGCTCCGCCAATTTGGGTCCAATGGAGCCCCTGAATGTGTGTGAAAAGAGGATAGGCACTCCACCTGTCTTGCGTCCAGATGAGTCCCAGTGCCCAGCCTCATCCGCGCTCCCAGCTTGGGATTCCAGCTGTGCGATCTTGAGAAGGTCACATGCTGCGTTGAGAGATCGGATCTGAGGAGTCTTTTCTTCCCAGTCGAAAATTAGACGGAAGGCATGACCCCAGCCATAAGAGATGCCCTGGCTGAGGAGATGCGATGTCACTGGGCGGAATTCTCGCACCTTCTGGAGGGAGATAACGGAGAGGTCCTGGAAGAGTTGTATGGAGTGGCGTCTAAAGCAGGTGGAGTCGGACCCCAGTTCGTAGGATGCGTTCCTTCATGGGGAAGCTATGGACACAGGCCAATATTTCTGGTGGGGGCCTGTTGGAGTTTCGAGGGAGCCTGACCCGGTGCACTCGGTCAAGGCATATCTCAGAAACGGGTACGTTCCCCAAGATCTGTGCGAAGAGGGCTTGGACAAACTACTCCATATTTCCTGCCTCTGCCGAGGTCGGCACGTTCCATAGTCTAATATTGTTATGTCTCGACCTGCTCTCCAGGTCTTCCACATGAGCCTGCAGGTCAATTTGTCTATCAGAGAGGCGGATTATTTCTTGGTGCAGTAATTAGATTTCTTCACCCCTCGCGGTATCGTTAGATTCCAGTGAGTCCACTCTGTCCCCGATTTCTGAAACTTCGCGAAGGACGCCCCGCAGGTCCTTAGCCAGGTTGCACTTAATCTGCTGAAGATCCTCCTTCAGCGACAAGAAGAGCGCGTCCATGTAAGAGCGTTTGATGGGGCATCCCCATCCAAACCTCCCTCAGGGGTGAGGGTTCTGCAGAGGTGTCAGAGCGGTCCTGGGTTGGGGGTTTAACAAGCATGTCCTTGAGCATACGCTCTTTTTTAGTCCTGGCAGTGGCCATCTTAGAGTAGGCCAAGGCAAGCCCCGAGGAGCGCAAGGGCACTGGGAAGGCAAGCAGTCCGAAGGGCGTAGAGCGTCCCGATCAGTGAGGCACTATGAGGTATCTCCAGCGCAGATCCCTCACGTTGCATACCAGCAGTGAACCTCAGACGCGTCAGTCCCCAGGGGGGAGCCCCAGAGGGAGAATCTCCTGCAGCACCGCGGGTGAGGGGTGGGTGCTATAGCCTGGGCCCCTGAGAGATGCTATGGTTCGGTTGAGCGATGGGTCACCCCAGGGGCCAATCCGTCCACCGGGGCCCGCTCGACCTTGGCTCAATGGCCTCCTGCCACCTGATGCCACTGAATGGTGATACCAGGTCAGTCCTCCCCCCCGACCCTCTCTAGGATCAGCCAGCCTGCTCCCTTTCTTATCAGCATGGGCCTGGATGAAGTGGATGATGGGGGGGGGGTGTGACCGAGATCTTGCTGCTGCCCCCAGGCCCTCGCGGTCCGCCGGTGCAATGCGGAAGAGTGTCGCCGTGAGCGAGGGGGGACCAGCCCCCGGGCAAGATTCCACCCCTCTGCAGCTGGGCTTGAAGATTGTCTCCAGGGGGGTGGGCTACAGCGCCATCCCCATGGGGGCCGTAGAATCAAGCTGCTGGTTGCCCGGTGATTGGAGGGGGGGGTCGGAAGCACCCCCCAGCTGTTGCCGCTGTACCTGCAAATTCCGGCGAAGAGGACCAGGCGCCGCAGGCCTCACTGTCGTGTCCAGGCCCCTACAGGAGAAGGACGGTTCCCACGTTGCTGCAGTCCTCCGCTCCAGCGACGACAACGCCCCAGCCGGACATTTCAAGAGATATTGATGGGGGCAAGTGAGCAGTCATAGATCACGTGGGGGCCCCGCACACCGCCGACTGGGCCTCCTCTCCCCGGGCAAAACACCACAATACACTTTTAAAGAGGCCCTGGTCATGAAGAGGTTAAAAAGTGAGGTATATTTGGACAGATGGTCATGTTGGAGTTCCGTAGTACTGAAATTTCAAAAACTAGGCCACTCTGATTGGCCGAGGGAGCTTTTCCACCCACTTGGCGCCATTTGATGAATCTTCACAAAACTGGTCTCCATGTCTTAAGGTAAAAAAAACAAAAAAAAAATGCTGTGCGCAGCAGGGGGTGCTGCCTGCACGGCCTGTCCAGGTTCTGCACCAATCCCCCTGCTTTGCACGACCTATGGCTGCATGTAGCAGGGAGTCGGGAAAAGTGGGGAGTTTAGCTCTGGCACCAGTACCGCAATAGTACTGCAATACCACAAAAATAAAATATAAAAATATATATATTGCGTGATGTGCGTGACCCACTGAGGGCTGAAAACGAAGCAGCATGCACATCGGGACTTCCATGCCATATCCAAACAGTGACCCATGATGAAGGGGCCGTTGCCTTGAAACGCGTTGGGAAAATAAAAGCAATTTTACCTGGAATGCAGTTTCCGGTTTTCTTCTGCAATTATTCCTTGTGATCAGCTGTGACTGGGAGTGTGTCCTTGAAGCATCAGGCTTACCTTGGATAACACAAATTTTACACGGCTACCTCGCCGTGAAGGATTGCACCATTTTTCACTTTCCATTACAGCTTGGAAAAGGGAAAAGGCTGCGCAGCACTGGATTCTCTCACAGCTGCGAGCAGCCCAGTCACAAGAAAATCTAAACCGGAATATCATCCTGGGGCCTACGAGAGGTATATTAATGTGTAATGAACACTGACTAATTACAGGATGTGGCAAGGAGCCAACTGTAGGCAAAAATGATGCCAGTGAGGACTACAAAGCCCAGCAGGCTGTGCAGAATTTTGCGTGATGTGCGTGACCCACTGAGGGCTGAAAACGAAGCAGCATGTACATCGGGACTTCCATGCCATATGCAAACAGTGACCCATGATGAAGGGGCCGTTGCCTTGAAACGCGTTGGGAAAATAAGAGCAATTTTACCTGGAATGCAGTTTCCGGTTTTCTTCTGCAATTATTCCTTGTGATCAGCTGTGACAGGGAGTGCGTCCTTGAAGCATCAGGCTTACCTTGGATAACACATATATAAATATATATTTAATATTTTGATTTTCACAACCCATTACATATAATAATATATGGTATGACAAATGCTTAATGACGTTCCAAATATGGGAAAAAAAGCGTATAGGAACACTATGTTCTTATTTTTCATTTTTTAGATTTCTATACCTATCGTTGTGCAATACCATTTTTTATGAAATGTCTGATAAATATAAAATTGCCTGTAAGAAACCACGCTTTCATATATTGTTAAATCACAGTCCTATGTCTATACTCATTTGAAAACTTTATTGACAATTTTGTAAGCGGTTCTCTGATTGGGCACCTTATATATAGCCACTGATTGGTCCTGCGCGTCATGTGATCAAGACTGCCGTGGGGCAGTCGAAACGCGTCAGGCTGAGCACTTGCGAATTATTTTGCACTATGCACTTTAATCTGCACACCAAATAAAGAAAATTCAATGTCCACGCTGTGGTCCGTACCTGCTTTTTGGGTTCTATCTGGAACCGTTTCAGGATACTTGGTTATCGTGTAATTCGGACGAAGTATGGCTATCTTCGTCATTACGGACCCTCTCTCCATTTCGTGGCTGGCGGGATTGCAGTCGGCATCACGGAAGTGAATTTGGTATATAACCCAGAACGGGTATTTGCCGACCAGCCCCCTGCACTTTTCAAGCAAACCGGATCTGAACTTGGCTGCCGTGAGGATGTGTACGTAAGGACCCGAGGCGTCGGAGGACACTTAAGGTACCGGACTGTCCAAACCCTACGGTAAGCTGCTCAGAAGTTGACCAGGAAGGTGGAGGAGATAGTGGAAACAACTGTGTTGACGTAACGAAAAGCAACGTTCTGAACAATTGGTTTTTGTATGCAGATTAGCGAGCTATGTTATCGTCAGCGGACGCGCTGAAGGCCCGAGAAACAGCAGCAGACGCTCTGTTTTCAAATGTTTCAAGATTAGAAAACACAAGTACCGTTCAAGACACCAGTTTAAGTCATGGCAACGATGTCAAATCTATGTTAAAGAAGCTAGAAAAACTGCATCGTACCGAAATGACTAAGTGGTGGGAGAGAAAATCACTGGAAAAGTATAAAGAGGTTGGGAGAGTCCCACGAGGATTAAGAATAATGATTGCGCCCTCATTTGAAAATCCCAATCCAATGATGTTGAAGGAGTGGGCAACTAATAACCTTGAAGCCTCTATGAATATGGTATTAATTTTGATAAAATACGCGGAAATTGACAGAGAAATAATACTAAAAGAAATAGAGGAAGTCAACGCTTTATTGGAAAAAAATGAGAACAAAGAACAAATAAAGAAAGGTCTTGAAGAAATACAATCTAGATTGAATAAACATGAGGAATCTATAAAAGAAAGAAAAATCTATAAATTTGCAAGGGACAAGAAAGATTACGAGACTGGACGCGTGTTCACTTTCTCGAAAAAATTCGATAATATAAAACGCCGAGCTTTAACAAATGTTGAAAGTGACATTATTGGAGCATCGATTTCTCCCGTGCAAATGGATGACAACCTTTCCTCAGTAGAATCAAGTAGTGTGGAGAGCAGCATTGGATCAGACGATAATATGGGACGTAAAACAACTCAAATACCCACTAATTTTGCACCAGGAGAAGAGCTATCTTTTTTAGTGGAAGACCGCCGGCAAACTCTGAGACCACGGAACCTAACAATGGGTCAAGAAGCAGAAAGAACCAACGGAGGAAACAGAGGCGGAAAATCAAATTACAGAGGAAGAGGCAAGAAAAATTACAGCAACCGGAAATAAATAAGGTAAATAACGATGTTGTTGATAATACTGTGATCAACTTATCAGAAATAACCCTATCAATTGCTGAACAACAACTGTTAGCTTTAGGTTTGTCATTTTGTCCACCTACTCGTTTTAAATATACTCAAACGAGAGTGGATGTATTCAAATTCATCCGTAAATTAAAGCTAAAAAAACATTTTCAACTCAAAAATGCAGCAATTATTGCAGTACAGACTAGACCACCACATGGATTATATCCAAATCTGCAAGCCTCTGATGTAGGCACGATATTAGCAGTGCATTCTTTCGCTAATGGGACTAACCTCACAGGGAACTCAACACAGGAAGACCTCTGTGAAACAGGCATTTTGTGTAATACTCCAGCTAACAGTCCATTCAAACCTCCCTCAACATTTATCCCAATGATGCCACGGGATGCGATCGATGTATTCAGTGATTGCATGATTGAAGATCTCAAGAAATTGAATAGCAATGCTCTCAAACAAAAAAGACGCTACAAGTATTCTGAGTTACAATATACTAAACTCATTCACAAACTTCAGAAACACACAGAAGTTATTATCAATAAAGCAGACAAGGGCGGTAATATCGTCCTATGGCCCAGATCTCTCTATCTGGAAGAAGCTTGGCATCACCTCAATGATGCCAGTTGTTACAGGAAAGCTAACTTCCAGGAATTGCGCCAAATCAAAGACAATGTATTTGCCGAGTTATTGCAGTGGAAACGAGTGGGATTATTGACTAAAAATGAATACAACTTTTTAAAGAATGACCATCCTATGACTCCCATTTTATACTTTATCCCTAAAGTACATAAAAACATAACACCAGTTCCAGGCAGACCTATTATATCTGCACGAAAGAGTCTACTAGAAGCTATGTCAAAATACGTAGACTACTTCTTACATGAATTTGTGGAAAATCTGCCTTCTTATATAAAGGACACTGGACACTTTTTAACCAAATTGAAAAATGTTAAATGGGAGAATGACTGCTACTTTATAGTGATGGACATTTGTTCATTGTATACCAGCATTAACCACTGTGATGGTACAAGTGCAGTCCAATTTTATTTGGACAAAAGAAGTATACATATGTACGAACACAACAAAATGATTGTAAAAATGATTACCACTTGTTTGACAAATAACTACTTTTTATTTAATAAGGAAGTTTTCCAGCAGCTTCGCGGCGTGGCGATGGGAGCATGCTTCTCCCCCAGCTACGCGTGTTTACACGTGGGCTGGTGGGAGGAGCATCTTCTAAAGGTCATCCACAGGGTTTTGTTTGAACAACATGTCCTCCACTGGTGGAGATTTATAGATGATGTTTGTTTAATTTGGAAAGGTACCATCGAATCAGCCAAAAACTTTGTGGAAGAAATCAACAAGAATACATTGAATCTTAAATTTACTTCAGACATTAGCAATACTAAAGTGCAATTCCTGGACGTTGAAATCTTCATTAGGGAGGGCACAATACATACCAAATTGCATAGAAAAGTAACAGCTGGGAACTCAGTATTACATGCTAGAAGTTCCCATCCTCGCCACCTTATTCGCAGTATCCCCTTTGGGGAATTTTTAAGAATTAAACGAATCTGTAGTCATGAAGACGATCTCATAACTTGCCAAAAAGAAACGTTTGAAAGATTCCTAAATAGGGGTTATGTGGCTTCTGATCTGAATGCAGCTCGAGAAAAAGCGAACAACACAATTCCAGTTGCCCAGCAACACATTGATCATGAGGCCCAAGATTCATTAAGGCAGAGTACTAATGATACCGATTCCACTATTGTGGAATCTATAAGTAACATCAGGTTAATACCAAACTATCGTACACAAGAGAGACAGATTCGTAGAATTTTATATAAAAATTGGCCCATAATTCGGACAGACATCACTATGTCACAAATTCTGCCGGAACTCCCTCTGTTGACATTTAGAAGGGCCCCCTCAATGAAGGATGCTCTAGTAAAAAATAGTCCTGAGGTATTGATTTCAAACACATGGTTAACAGCTAGACATGGTTTTTTCAAGTGCAGCTCTTGTCGCGCGTGCAAATTTGGGAAAAATGTTTCTGAATATGTCACAGCTTTTAGTTCTAATCCAGTTAAAATAAAAGGACATTTCACTTGCAGAACTGAATATGCAATCTATATTTTAGAATGCACCTGCCAGTTATTATATGTTGGCAGCACTAAGTTGCAAGTTTTTTTTTTTTTTTTTTTTTTTTTAAAACCTTTATTTAAAAATCAGGACACAGCTATTCAGCCGACAACCCGGAGGTTCGGCAGCATCGATGATTAAAAACAGTGATGCGTCCCCAGCAAAGTACAAAGAGAAGTGCAAAGGTTCAATTTTAAACAAACACGAAAAGCACAGCAAACCCCAGCAAGGCAAGAACAATAAAAGCCATGGTGAGAGCCCCCAGGGGAGGCCGGGCCCCATTCATCTACCAGTTACAAGATAGTGTAAGGAGGAAGAGGGGGGACAGCAGAGGCCCAAATAGTTCACAAACCAGACTGTGCTGGAAAGAAGGTCAGGGGGAAAGCTGTTCCTCGGGCGGTTCCAGATCAGGGGCAAGACATATTCCCCCCCTGTATTGATTCCACCGCCCCCAGATGGCGTGCCACTTCCGGGGGCGGCCTCTAGAGCAGTAGACTGTCTTCTCCCTAAACATGCTCCAGTCCATGTTCTCTTTCCACGCAGTCAGTGTGGGGGGCCCCGAAGAGCCCCACAATCGCGCGATATCCCTCTTAGCGACCATGTTACCTAGTGTCACCCATTGGGTCCGCGCCTCATCGAGGTCAGTGGGCCCCCAGATATTCAGAAGACAGCACCGCGCCTCCGGCTGCAGAGCAATGCCTGTCACCTCCCCCATTACTGCATGGACTCCCCTCCAGAATTCCAGAATGACACCACACTCCCAAATGATGTGCAGAAAAGTACCCACCATACCACACCCCCTCCTGCACAGGCCGTCCTCCGAGAACCCCATGTGGACCAGCCTTGGCCCCGTCACATACACTCGGTGCAGTATTTTAAGCTGCACCAGCCTCAGGCGCGACGGGATCGCGACCTCCTTAGGGGAAGAAACAGCTGACTGCCAATCCTCATCATCTAACTCGAGGCCGTCCCTAGTCCACTGGTCCCTCAGCCCCAGAAGCATGTCCGCCCGGACGTTTATAAGTTTCTTATATATGAGCGAGATCGTGCTTTCGGGCATGTGGCCATCAAGGACCCGGTCCTCCAAGGGAGAGGACTCAGGCACCTTCTCACCCTCCACGAGGACTGATCGGAGGGCGTGGCGCAGCTGAATATATCTGAAATACTCAGAGGGCCCCAGCTCATACTCAGTCTGCAACTCCTCAAAGGACTTCACCTTCCCCTTATGCAGCACATCACCCACCCTGGAGATGCCAATCAGGTCCCACTTATCAAAGCCTTTTGAATGCCAAAGCCTTCCCAATCTCTCCGATTCAAACAACGGGGTAGCGAGGGTGAGCTTATCCTTCCAGCCCAGCGAGTCAGTTGCCATCTTCCACACCCGCACTGCCACAGCGGTGGGCCCCGTGAGGGACGAGTCTAGGGATCGCGAGTACAACGCCCTGTAATAGTTACCACCACGCAGCAACCACCTGTCCATGGCATACCCAGGGCTGAGAGCAGGGCCATAAAGCCCATGATTGATCGCGCTCAGCTGTGTGGCCCAATAGTACCGACGGATATCTGGGAGCGCAATGCCCCCGTCATACCATGGAAGCGTCAGCTTTGCAATAGCAATTCGCGGCCGCCCGTCCCACAGCAACGTCCGTTGGAGGCCTTCGACCTCCCGAAAGTATTTGGCCGGCACCCAATCCAAGGTATTCTGTAAGGCGTAGAGAAAGCGGGGGAGAGACATCATTTTGAACAGGGCCGCACGCCCAACGAGGGAGAGCGGCAGCCTTCGCCAACCTTCAACATCGCGCCTCAGGCGCGCCAGGGGGGGGAGCAGATTCTTCTCATAGCGCACAGCCGAGTCCATGGAGATAAAGATCCCCAAGTACACGAAACCCTGCTGGGCGATCTGTATCGAACATGTTCTAGGGATCGGTAGAACCTCGCCACTAAGAACATACAAGTACGATTTGCTCCAATTGATGACGAGACCCGAGTTCCTACCAAAAGATGTGAGTACGTCACAGACCACTATAAGTGACTTCTTGGGTGAGGCAAGATACAACAGGATATCATCGGCATAGAGCGAAATACGGTCCTCGTGTTCAGGCGACCACCGAAGGCCCCGTATATCCGGGTGCCAACGTATCCACGAAGCCAGCGGCTCAAGGGCGAGGGCGAACAACAGAGGCGACAGGGGGCAACCCTGCCGAGTACCCCTTCCAAGCTGAAACGGAGTCGACGCCCGACCATTCACCACAACACTAGCTAGCGGCCCCTCGTACAGCAACCTCACCCAGCTCACAAAACCGCTGCCAAAACCGAACTTGGCCAGCACGGCCCACAAGTATGCCCACTCCACCGTGTCAAAGGCCATCGTGGCATCAAGAGACGCCACAATAGCCGGTTCACGCAACGTGCCCGCCCTGGCGATTACGCCATGAAGACGCCTAAGATTCAGCGCTGTGTTTCGGTGCGGGATGAAGCCGGATTGATCCGGGTGGACTAAGTCGCCAAGTACCCTAATCAAACGGGTCGCCAGGAGTTTAGCCAGAATTTTCGGCTCCGCGTTAAGAAGTGAAATAGGCCGATATGAGGCACACTTATTGCAGGGTTTACCCTCTTTGTGTATGACCACAATCGACGCCAGTCGCTGATCCAACGGGAGGGCCCCACCCCCCCGCGCCTCCAAAAACATGGCGCGCAGGTGAGGGGCGACCCTATCCGGGAACAGCTTGTACAGGTCGATCGGCAAGCCGTTCGGTCCCGAAGCCTTACCCGAGTTTAACGCGCGGATAGCCCCCGCCACCTCGTCGACCGTTATGTCCCCATCTAGATCGTCCCTATCTATAGCAGAGAGGCAGGGCAACTCTATATCACGGAGGAGGTCACACGAGTCCTCGGTTGGCCTATCCGACGCAGAGGCATAAACCTTACAGAAATAGTCCGAGAAGCTCTTTACAATCCCCTCAGGTTCCACAATCGCCTCTCCCCTCTCTCCCGTCAACTCTGGCACCACTCTATTGACCCGGTCTTTTTTGTCCAGCCACGCCAGGAGTTTCCCTGCCTTATCACCAACATCATACAGTCGGCCCTGCTGTTCCCTACTGAGGGTCTTAGCGGCGTTCGTCACCAGGTCTTTGTACTCAGTTTGCTTCAAACAAAGCTCATGCAGTGAGGACTCTGTGACTTCCTCCTCCATCGCTCCCTCCAGAGCCTCGATCTCCTCCTCCACCTGCAGAATCTCACCATCTCTACGCCTCTTGGCAGCCACTACTAGGGAGAGGGCCTCCCCCCGAAGCACGGTCTGAAAAGCTTCCCACAGCGACACTGCCGAGTCAACGGTTCCCTGATTGTCCGTGAAAAATGTTTCTACCTTCTTTACCAGGGCGCTGCGCATCTTGGGGTCTCGGAAATACCAAGGGTTGATAGGGGCCACCCTTCCTCCTCCCTCCCGACCTAGATCCAGCCGGATCCACACTGGCGAGTGGTCAGATATACCGCGCGCCATATGCCTCGCCTCGGATACCAACGAGGCATGCGCGGCCAGAGTGAGCAGGTAATCAATCCTGGAGAGGCTACCATGTGCCCCGGAGTGGAACGTGTACTGGCTCTGTGTGGGGTGCCGGAGCCGCCAGCAGTCTATCAGACCAAGCGTGTCTAGGAAGTCTGGAAGCCATTTCTGAGCCCCCCCTGTGTCTCTGGGAGGGTGTCTATCCAGCAGGCCGGAGCAAACAGCGTTGAAATCCCCTCCCACCACAAGCATTCCCCCCGGGAGATCCAGCAGGGCCCTACCCAGATCTGCAAAAGTGGAGGCCTGCAGGGCCGGCGGGACATAAACCGAAACTAAAACCACAGTCCGTCCTTCCCATCGCCCCGCCACCGCCACAAACCTCCCCCTATCATCAACAATGGTGGAGTCCACCTCAAATGGCAACGAAGCTCTAACTAGGATGCCCACACCCCTGGACCCAGATGAGAATCCTGAATGTGCAATGAATTTATACCCCTTCCTATTCAGGGCATAGCACATATTTCCTATAAGATGCGTCTCCTGCAGCAGGGCAACATCCGGCATTGATCGTTTCAAAAATTGCAAAACAATCCCCCGCTTAATGCGATCCCCCAACCCATTAACATTCCAGCTTATAACACTTAAGCCCCTACCCCCCCATCCTCAAACGGAAAGAGGCCCACCCCACACCCGAGGAGCCACCATGGAACAGCCCTGGATATAAGCATCGAGCCTTGCAGAAATAAACCCCCCAACAACAACCCCAAACTCCCTAAAACTCCCCCCACCCTGCACCCCTGCTGCAGCTTACAAAGCCCCCCCAACTTGCAGTGTGCCTGTCGCCCTACAAAAACAAAAAGTCTACAAAAAGTACCCTAAGGGAGGAAAAGAGCAACCCTCGTCCTCCCGCAACCCTCCACAGTTACTGCACTCTATGCAAGTCTTCAAGTATAGTCAAATCAAGTCAGACCGGCCCCGAGATGTCAGCCCTGCCCATCCCGGCCACTGTCTCCATCCTCGGCTGTGTCGTCCCCCGTCCGTCGCCGAGGCAAAGCGTCCAGCCATTCGTCGGCCATAACAGGAGAGTCAAAAAAGAATGTCCGATCGTCGTGCACCACCCGCAGTCTGGCAGGGAAGAGCATGGCATACTTCAGGTCTCTTTCCCGGAGCCGCCGCTTCACCCCCAGGAAGCCCTGTCTCTGCCTCTGCACCTGCTGGGTGAAGTCCGGATAGAAATTCACCGACGCGTTCTGGAAGGGGACCGGGCCCGTCACCCTCGATGCTTGCAGAATAGCGTCCCGATCTCGAAAGTGAAAGAGCCGGGCCACGATCGGCCTCGGCGGGGCACCCGCCTTAGGCCTCCCGCCCGGCACTCTATGGGCCCTTTCCACCGCAAAGAACTTCCCAAGGCCCTTGGGCTTCAGATGGTTAAGGACCAAGTCTTCAACAAGCAGGTCAACCGAAGCCTCATCCGAGGACTCCGGGACCCCGATAACGCGCACATTGTTGCGCCTGGCCCGGCTCTCAAAGTCCTCCAGCCGGCGGGCGACGAGATCACTCTCGGACCTCAGCTTACGAACCTCGGTCTGCAGTTCCGTAACATCATCAGTGAGGCCCGTGGTCTTGAGGTCCAAGTTCTTAACCCTTTCATTCGTTTTGCCCAAGTCCGCACGGATCAGGTTGACATCCACCAAAATGGCATCCACCTTATGCGCCAGGGCCTCAAACTGCCTCCCAATCGAAGTCTGCATCCCTTCGAGCGCGCCCATGACATCCTGCAGGGAGAGCTCCGGGGCCACAGGCGAGTCCTCCTTCTGAGCATCCGGCACCTGGCTCGATCCACCAGGTGATCCCTTTTGCAGGGCATATCGGTCCATGCTGTTGACTTGGGTGTAGGTTCCCCGCCTGGTAGACTTAGGCTTCTGCCGATCCCCTTCTGCTTTGCCCGACATGGTTGACTCCAAGCAGGTCGGTTCAGTTAAGATGGGTCCCTCTCAAGGAGAGGAAAAAGGAGTGATCAGTTCTACCGTGGACTGCCAGGGTAGCCTGCAGAGCGTCCCCGGGGTAATAAAGCCATCCAGAGCTCTCCAGCAGCAGGGCTGACAAAGGGAGCGAAATCGAAAGTGAAAGTGCGGGGACCTCCGTCCGACAGTTCACACCTCGCCTGGCCGTTGTTATTCAACTAGGAGTCGGGCATCCAGCCAACTCTAGCCCCTGGCTTCCCCGGGAGATAGGCCGCAATCTTCCGTCAGGTGTAAGTCCGGTTCCCGGTGGACGATCCGACCGCGGGTAGCATCAATCGCCTCCCTGACCGATCATCTACACGATGCCATGCATGCAGACAGGATTAGAGACAGGATAGTCGACGGAGGGCGCGAGGGTCTCGGGAGCTCTAAGCTCACGCGGCCATCTTGGTCAAGCGCTAGGCTCCTCCCCCCAAGTTGCAAGTTTTTAACAGGATTTTACAACACCTTAGAGCAGTGGTCAATTCCGATCCCACTTATCCTGTAGCGAGACATTTAAAATTGGTGCACAACAACAACCTCAATGACCTCAGTTATTATGTCATCAGTGCAATACCCAAAAACATCAGAGGGGGTAATAGGGAAAAAAGACTAAGACAAGTGGAGTCTGAATTTATCATGTTATTAGACACCAAAATGCCAAATGGGCTGAATAACAATGAAGATTTGCACAACTTTTTATAATGAATTAATTCAACTATATATTCATGGGGATGTTGATGGTGGGTGAAGTCCTGGTTTGCTTTTAGACTGGCGCTTTTATAGGTCACTAGATTTTATCTGGTTTTATGGGGGATTGGGTGTTGTTTTTGGGCTCCTGGATTTGGCTCATTTTAGACATCATTGTATTAATATTTGTGCAACTGTGTAATTTTGGGGCTGTTATTTATTGGTTTTACTCAGACCTATATGGTATTACTTGTCAGAAGAGTAATATAAACTTTTTAAGGTCTAGATTTTATTGTAATCCATTAAAATTGATTTCCTTGTCTCATCAGAGGACTCTTGTGAGAAAGAATCTTGAAGAAGATGACGTGTATAACTGCATAAACATCATATTCCCAACTAATTGAAACATGGGAGAACTTGTGTAACGTCTATCATAAGCTGCTATGTATTTTATACTTATTATTTTGTGTATATATAAGTTTACGATGAAGATGCACTTTAACATTAGCACTTTATTTGCACTATTTTGCACTTTTTTGAGAGATACCGCAGAACATGAAGAAAAAAACATAAAAAAATAAAAAATTTCAATGGACTTGTGTAATTAACAATATTTTATTATTATAACTATGTAACAGCAATCTTGCAAAGCTACAATATTTTGATATAGATGCACTATGCTGGAATATATGGTCAACGACACTAGATAGGTGTTTTTTTTATTTATGTGATGTCTTGAAGTTGTGAATTATTATTAACGAACACTATGTTCCAATTTAATATTTTGATTTTCACAACTCATTACATATAATAATATATGGTATGACAAATGCTTAATGACATGTTCCAAATATGGGAAAAAAGCGTATAGGAACACTATGTTCTTATTTTTCATTATTTAGATTTCTATACCTATCGTTGTGCAATACCATTTTTTATGAAATATAAAATTGCCTGTAAGAAACCACGCTTTCATATATTGTTAAATCACAGTCCTATGTCTATACTCATTTGAAAACTTTATTGACAATTTTGTAAGCGGTTCTCTGATTGGGCACCTTATATATAGCCACTGATTGGTCCTGCGCGTCATGTGATCAAGACTGCCGTGGGGCAGTCGAAACGCGCCAGGCTGAGCACTTGCGAATTATTTTGCACTATGCACTTTAATCTGCACACCAAATAAAGAAAATTCAATTTCCACGCTGTGGTCCGTACCTGCTTTTTGGGTTCTATCTGGAACCGTTTCAGGATACTTGGTTATCATATATATATATATATATATATATATATATATATATATATATATATATAATTCCTCCAAGCTTAGGTAACTGCCACCGCACTCCTGAGCAGAGGGTGCGTCGTCGGAGCGGACCACCCCAGCACGGTCCGTGTAAAATTGCAGAAACTCCTCGTAGCACAAGGATGACGACGCCGTGTTCTGGCCAAGAAAACTCGACTGGTAGGAAGCGATTCGCCTGTCTAGCAGTAGCAGGCTTGTTCACCAACGGCTTACCCGTTTGATTAGCCATTTTTAAATACAAGGTTCACGTCATGTCACATGACTGAAACTACTCACATAGTGTATTAAAAGAAAGACTCGTAGATTTTTTCAAACAATTAGCGTGACAACGTTGCAATATACAAAAATATCACAGTATTAAACACCTGGTTACATGGTAAAATTACCGTGGGTAGAATACCCTTCATGATTCCAAAAAATATATATATATTAAAACCTGGAAGAGTTACTATGTCTTACTTCAATGGTACAGAATGGCCCACAAAACAAGTCAGTACTATGTTTGCACAAGAAAATACGGCCATTGAAAATTATCAAATCATGGCCGGTTTGTTTTTAAGGGAAAAATATCATATTTCCCAAAACATTTTATGTACACATGAAGAGCACAAATTACCCCTCTAAAGTGCCAGTCTCAATTGAGCCCCAGTGGGCAGACAATTCCATCCAAACTACCATTTAATAAATTCACGCTAAAAACAAATTCATTGCCTTCAGCCCCAGTGGGCTAATAGTAGAGTATAGTCAAAAATCGACTATTTTGTTAACTATCTAAATCACCCTGTGAAAAGAAAATTTTGTTTATATATTGTGCAAAGAATAAAAATAGAAAATAAAAATTATAAAACTTAAAAACGGGGCAGAGAAGTTGCCTACTTGGTAATCTGTTCTATCTTGAAAAGCTATCAACAATCGAATTATAAATGTGTAATTAAATCTTCTTCGATATTCAATCCCGCCGGGGATCGCGTGTTTAGCTCTAAAATGTAGCAGGACTCTAATTTACGCAACTTTTTCTCTCTATTACCTCCTCGTTGGTTCAGAGGAATACAGTCTATCACAAAATATACAAGGCCTTGTGTATTCTTATTGTGGTATGCCTCAAAGTGTCTCGCAACGGGGTAAGAATTGTCCCCATTCCGTATTGCTCTAAGATGTTGTAGCACTCTTTTGTGGACTGGATGGATCGTGCTGCCCACGTACCTCAAGCCACACGGGCATTGAAGGACGTAGACAGCAAAATCAGTCTTACATGTAAAGTGTCCTTTGATCTTTTTCATGCGCTTGGATAGCCCCAATGTGTATAACTGTGTGTTCTTCCCAAAGCTACAAGCTTTGCACTTAGAGCACTTGGTGAACCCATCTCTGGGTTTTAGCCAATTCATGGAATGTTTGTTTGGACGCCTCTTATTAATCACATTACTCACAAACATTTGTCTGAAGGACCGCGCCCTTCTAAATGTGATTGCTGGTCTTTTCTGTGTTAGTTTGCCCAGAATCGGATCATTTCTGATCAAGTGCCAGTGTTTGGTGAGGATACTTCTGATTTGGCCATGTTTACGGTTATAGGTGGTAATCATTCTGGGTTGATTGTTCTCTGAATTGGCCCTTTTAGTTTTGCTCTTACTGGGATTAAAGAGGATTTCTTCTCTGGATCTTTCCCTGGCTTTCTTAGTTGCTGCTTGCACGTTCCTCTCAGTGTACCCCCTAGCTGTAAATCTAGAGCTAAGTTTGGCTAGTTCTTCATCTAGCACCTCCTTTTCACTGCAGTTACGCATAGTTCTCAAGCATTCCCCATACGGGATGCTTTTGATCAAGTTCTGGGGATGGAAGCTCTCTGCACGAAGCAAAGTGTTTCCTGCAGTGGGTTTTCTATACAATTTAGTATGAAGTTTGGAATTACTTACATAGATGGAGAGATCTAGGAAATTGACTGCCGTGTTACTGATGGTACTGGTGAATTTAAGATTTAAATTGTTCACCTGCAGTTTTTTGATAAAGTTTTTTGCCGAATCCTCCGATACTTTCCAAACCACAAACAAGTCGTCGATAAATCGACTCCAGTGTAGCACATTTTCTTCCCACTCTGTATGGTACGCGACCCGGACCACCTGCTCCTCCCACCAGCCCACATGCAAATTCGCATAGCTGGGGGCGAAGCAGGTGCCCATCGCTGTCCCACAGATTTGATGAAAAAGCTCATCATTGAAAAGGAAGTAATTGCTTTTCAAACATGTAGACACCATGCTTAATAACATCTGGGTATGAGCCCAGAGTTTGATGGGTCGGCTACTAAGAAAATATTTGATGGCATTCAGGCCATCCTCATGTTTGATGCTCGTGTACAGTGTGGACACATCAATTGTTATCAACAGAAAGTCATCCTTCCATGGCAAGTCATATATTTTTTTCAGAAAATCCCCTCTGTCCTGTATATAAGATGGTAAAGTTTTTACTATGGGGCACAAGAACGAATCCACAAACTTGGAGGTATTTTCAAATGCTCCTCCAATGGCAGAGATGATAGGGCGACCTGGGGGGTTTTCTAGACTTTTATGGACTTTAGGAATGAGGTAAAAGACGGGGATAACTGGTTTATCTATTTTTAAAAATAGACGTTCCTCTGATGTAAGTAAACATTGATTCTACCAGTCTTGTAGTTGTTCGTAAAACTGGTTTGCATGACAAGATCAGTGACCCTTACATAATTACTGCGATTATTCAGTTGCTTATATGCCTCACTCAAATATCTAGTTCTATCCCACAGCACCACATTCCCTCCTTTGTCAGCATTTCTCACAATGCAGTTACCATGAGAGGTTAATTTAGTAACTAACGCAGAGTACTCTTTTTCATGCTGTGAATAGACTTTATGTTTCACACTAGTACATTTTTCCAAATTCTTCAAATCATTGAAACTAGTTCATTGAAAATGTCAATAGAGTCTTTAGCATTCATAGGTATGAATCTTGATGGTGGTCTGAAATTTGTTGGTTCATTTGCACTAATTTCAACTTCTTGTTCTCTGGCAGTTACTAGCGCTTGACTCATGGAAATTGGAGGATCTTCTTCTTGATCCAAAGGAATATTATTCTCGTCCTGATTTGCCATCAATGTAAATCGACCATCATCATTGTCAATACCTTTTAAGCCCAACATTAGGTCCATATCTGCTACAGACAGACTTCCTGGGTGTTCTATGTCTTCAAGACCACTGCTCAATTCTCGTGGTCTTTGTAGCTTGTTTTGCGCAAAGTGTTTTTTCAATTTTAGAGTCCTAACAAATTTGAACACATCTACTCTTGTTGTTACGTATATATATATATAATGAAAATTTGAGTTAGGGTCTGCAAGGGGATGGGGGTTGGGGAGGGTTTGGAGCTTTGTGGATAACTGTCTGCTGCACCCAGACAAAGGTTGAGTGGCGTGGAGGGATGGCCACCTACAGCAGAGTGTTAACTGTAGTGCCTGCTGGGAGGCCAGGCCCTATGGTCAACGCCCTGTAGTGCAAGGTTTAAAGCCATGTGCAGCGGGGGTTGGCTGACTGCAGCGGGGCTGTGTGCAGGTACTGGATGGAGTTGGCTACCAACCCCCTACACAACTGCTGGACACAGTCAAAAAATATGCTCAGGAAGGGAGTTGTCTGAATATGGCTATACATATAGATAGAGGTTACCCAGTGTCCCAAGGGGCTGGCGTAGATAATATTCACAAAAAGAAGAAGTGCCCCTAGGGCCAATTACAAGCAAAAATATATCACAAGCGATAATTTTCGTGAATATCCTCCTTTCATCACAGTGGGAGCATCTTTGTGAAAACAGCAATGCTATCCACCATTTTTACTAAGCAACAAACCCAAAAATGAGGGATTCTTCCTGCACAGCAAACAGCTAATGGCCCTGATGTGCATGGCCATTTCTCTTTGTTTTTCCTAATTGGGTCTACCATGCCTGAAATGGCAGTCCCCAGCTGGAACAAGCATTTGCAGTGCAATCGGTCTCGTCTTTGGGAACCTGCATGTATTTAGCTATCCAGCACATTAGCCTGGGTGCTGAACATCTACTGTTCTTTAAAATGGAGGGAGAGTAAGCACCAAACTGCATGACACGCCAGGTATGGGAACACATGGAGAGAAATATTGCCTTTCAGCGGGAAATGGTATAGTCCAAAGCTCTGTTTTTAATATAAAATCAGGGCCTTCGGTGGTCATATCACTGAGAATAGAAGATTTGAAAAAAAGAAAATTGTCTACGGGTGCTCGTGGAAGACAATTTCTATGGACTGGAATCTAGAGCATGCTAAAGGGATTCTGGTATTTTACTATCAAGATAAATAGAGGCAGTTGAACAGAAAAAAAGTCCTTAAGCGGAAGCAGACAAGTCCTAGGGCTGATCTCCAGAGCACACATAGTACATACACATATAAGTATATAATAAGTATATACTAAAGTATACACAAGAGGTCTCGAATGCTCGACCTAAACACACAAAGGGGAAAGAAGGAGGATGAGAAAGACTTAAGTGCCATCACAAAGGGAGACAGCAGGAACCAGCAAGAGGAATAAACGAGCCAAGGGTGTCAGGTACTGGATTAAAGAGGCTTGGGGTGGTTTCAATTCTAGAGAGCCCTGATATTCGGCCCGCCGACATTTATTTATTAGGGCTTTTGAGCAGAGCTTTGAGCACCGGTACTCATTATTTGACAAATTAAGCACTGACGCATCTGAAAAATACTTTTTCTTCGACGATGCACACAGCACTCATCCCACTGTGGCTCAGTGCTTTCCTATTCACATTCCACTCGCAGGTGCCTGCACCCTGCGTGTGGAAGTGCTTCGGGCTCGTGCTCTGACCATCTTGCTCCTTTAATGGACTGTAATGGAAGTGAAGTTTCTTGTGCGCTGCAGGGCTCGGGGTTTACTGCTCCGGTGTCCCGGTGGGAGAAACACCGAGCAGCTGAAGCACGAGGCAGTAAACGCGGAAATTACCCGAGAGCATAGCTGCCAAGGTTTTAGATTGCTATGTGTGACATTTTCATAATTTCTGTGTAATAATGAGTGCCATTAAAACCACTATGAGTGACACTTTTCTCGCCAGCAAAATCAACCAATAAAAGACGAGGGAAGCATAAATATCAGAAATCTGACCCATTTGAGCAACGAGAAACTCTAAGATCTTAAAACTGCTGCAAATTCATGAGGTGGCTGAGTCATAATTACAACGAAATTATCAAAATATCATACATAGCACTCTGAAACCTTGGCAGATATGAATGAGGGCAAGCATCACTTCACATGACATAGCATTGAAGACCATGACCATACTTCTGTTCTTGACACCGAGTCTTGTTTACTTAAATATTTCATAAAAGTGATAGGAAGTATGTGTTTTATTCTATTGCAATTTTATTGCTTCTCTTGTACAATGCTGATCATATAATAAACTTGTGAATGTTGGTTGGCATAATGTATTGACTAATAAGAATAAAAAGGCAGAAGCAATGCCAATGAGACAAAAGGAAAAGAAAAGGAGCATGGTAAAACAAGGAGAATAAAACAAATCACTTTTACCAGGTGGTGTTTGTTGTCCAAGACGAGGCCATGCAAAAAATTTATGTGATGAGAAAAGGTTTTTCACTTGGAGTGGGGTGAACTAGGTCGGTAAAGCAGTCACTGCAGGGGACACCTTATTCATAAACGAATGCTGTAAGCAGGAAAGTAAGACTTGTGAAGTAACTACTAATATTAGCCTCAGATGTCACCACTAGGAACAAAAAAAAAAGCAGACACCTAGAAAGCAGGTCACATGGCTCTTCTAAGACTTAACACTAAAAGGAGCAAGGACTTGAGTTTATACTGCAGAACCACCTAACAGGGTGTGAGAGGCCCTAACACAGAGCCCAGCTGCCTCGGGGCCTATAGGGTACATTAATTAGAATCAGCTGACTCGCGGACTCCGGCTGGCGCAGTTAGCAGTGTCATGACAGCACGGTGCTGGGCAAGCCTCAGGAGAGGCTGGGAGATACACACAGTGTTCACAGCAGGCTGTATCATTTCAAAATGTAACACCAGTGAAGTGAGCAGTCCAGGGGTCTGGCGCACCACAGCTACACAATTCACTTACTTGAACGAGTCAATAAACTAAGAGAACTGCATGTACTCTGTAGCAAAGAGAAACCTTTTAAGTCACTTTTAAAACATACTTACTGCATATTTGCTATGCTGTGGGTTTTAGATCAAGGTGCGCATGGTTCACCCTGCAGCAGAGCCTCTCTTCCTCCTACAGAGTACATCTTCTTGCCCGCGCTGTGACCTGGGAAATGTCTGGGAGCCCCAAGAGATATTCACATACAGGAGACTGGTCAGGCCAGGAGAGGTAGGGGACATGTTTGTACCCAGCAAGGAATGTTCGAGTACTTAAATCTCATATTTTTTGTAATTAAATCCCAGATGTTTATTTTCCAGTGTAAAAAAACACTTAACGAATGGATAAACCTTTCCTTTTGAAGCAATATCGTGAATGGAACAAGAGGACAATACTTCCTGGGGCGCACAATTGAAAATGTCTGAAATCAGTTCTTAAGTGTGTGGGATTGCTGAATTTTACTTAGCCCACATGTATGGAAATAGAGAATTTTCATATTCTGCAGTGTACATTGAAATGATGGTTCTAAGATAGACAGTTTGATTGTCTTGAAAATAAATTGCTGCAAAGTCATTTTGTTTGGAGCTCTGCTGCCCTCTTGTGGGCTCCTTCGGCACTGACATTGGCATGGCAAATAAGGGAAAGCCGGAAAGCATACATTTACTTTCGTCTAACTGTGGATATTGTCTCATCTACAGGGTTGGTTATATAATGTTGTGACCCTAAAGCACTGCGTGAAACAGATTAGAGTAATACCAACAAGCATTGGCAATGCAATAGGACTCGCACTTACACGAGACCTATTGCATTGCAAATAGCAATGCGTGCGGTCATCGAGGCATGAGGGGGGTGGCAGTGAGAAGGCATCGGACTGCAGGAGGGGGGCACAGGAAGAAAGTAGTCTGTGCTGTGAAGGGGCCAGTAGCCGTGGAAGGACACAAATGACTGACATGGCTGTTATGGGGAGGGACTAACAAGCTTAAAACCAATCAAAGGCAGCATTTAGAACCTAAGCCAATGAAGAAGATGGGCTGGAGAGTGGGCAGAGCTTCCACACTATAGTGTATACTGCATGCCTCACAAAGCGATGGCAGTGCATTTGTGCTGCAACGCTAGGCGAGACCTAAGAAGAAGAAGGTAGTCTGTGCTGTGAAGGGGCCAGTAGCCGTGGAAGGACACAAATGACTGACATGGCTGTTATGGGGAGGGACTAACTAGCTTAAAACCAATCGGAAGGCAGCATTTAGAACCTAAGCCAATGAAGAAGATGGGCCAGAGAGTGGGCGGAGCTTCCACAAAGCTTCCACACTATAGTGTATACTGCATGCCTTGCCAAGCGATGGTAGCGCATTCGTGCTGCAACGCTAGTCGAGACCTAAAAAATGCAGTGGGAGGCTAGCCCTAACCATGTCAGACCTTCCAATGCATTAACTCATGCGGTTCTGTCAATGGATCACTGGGGAAAGGCTTCTCACAGAGGAGCCGGCTCAGGATCCACCATTGAAAACCAGTTAGGAAGCAATGACGACGGATCAACCTCAGCACTGGACCTTGTTAACCATTCAAAGTCTTACAAAATGATACTCTCCATTTAAATTAATTCGACAGTTTTTTAATCTTACCTTCATCCATCTCACATTTTTTTAGCATCTTGTTCCAATTTTATGGTGAGTTTTTTTACAAGCTCTAGGTATAACATTTTCATACCTTTTATTGTTTTCATTTTTTATTCCTTCTGCATAGTCATCATTTGTATTCCTTTCTACTGAAAGTGTGTTATGTATTTAACCTTGACTCCTTTCCCTCTGTAGCAAAGCCCTATGCCCAACCTAATCCTGGAAAGTGAGTGTTGGTTACTGTAAGAGTCCATTTTAGGTTTGTCTTATATGCAGCCATATGTAATAAAAAACATAAATAAACAATACATGTGCATACATAGATAGATGGGCTTTAGGTTCGCCCTCTTCATCCATTAGTATGTTCAACTGTGATCCACATTTTACTTCCACCTACCACAGTATACATCATGGGTCAATGGGTCAGCCCACTTCAGCTGCTGCTTCTTTCGCATTGTGAGTGACACCATTTTTTCTGATTACATGTGCCTGTCTACCTAAAAAGAAGAGCAGTTCTTTACCAGAACTGGTGGCCCATAACTTTGGTTTCCTATTAATATTTTTTTCATTCTTCATTGTTCATTTATTAGTCTTAGTTAAATCTATGTATTCGAGTTACAGTAATGTAAAACTATCAATAGCCTTTCATTGTGCATTTTGTATTTTCCTGTAATTTGCAACATAACAAAAAAGTGTTTCTATATATGTTTTAAGCACACTTACCTATAAGGAAGTAACTGGGCCATCATTACTGCATGAAGAGCTTTAAGAAGGGCAACACACACTCACAAGCTAAACCCCACTGCAAACTTTGCAAAAAATATTGGTACTATGGGCAAAACATGCAAAAAATGTACTTGGGAGGCAAAAAAAAAATCTGAACAAAACAAATGTCTAAAAATATAACAAATGCTGCAAGAAAAAAAAGCCTGGCCCATTTCTGGAATTACATCAATAAACTCAGATCTCCCAACTGTACCAGGTACAATGTGGTTACAGAAGGATCCTGGGTGTGACACGTTAAGCACTATACAACAGTCTGTCAGTAGGATCAAGCGACACCCTTGGCCAGGGGACTGTAGCCCAACCCCAAGGAGAAATTCAAGTTCTAGCCACGCAGGTCTGTAAACCTAAAAAAGCCATGAAAAAAAACAGAGATGCAAGCCTTCCAGCCAGCATACTTAAATGCACTCTGGAGGGCTGGGCATAGGTGTTAATGACCCTTTTTTAACCAAGCTTACTTTGGGGCGCAGACCCCACATTCATGGAGGGGCTCCATCCTAAGCTTGACCTTCAAAAAAGAAGACTCGACAATTCCATCTAACTATCGACTCATAGCCCTCCTGGACCTGGAGGCCAAAGCTTACACTCACTCTCTTCTCAAACAGCTAGAGGAATGAGTCGCAGAAAACCACATCTTGCCTTTCTTTCAAACTGGATTTCGTCCCACCGCCTCAACAATTGATAACATCACAGAACTTGCCACTTTGAGTCATCGAGCAGCCCAAAACAGCCAGCCTCCACTCTTCAGCTGTTTTATTGACTGCAGCGCCGCATACGACAAGGTAGACTGTAACACGCTTTGAAGAAAACATGTGGGGGTTATTCCAGCAATAGCTCAGGGCTATCATCTCTCTGTACTCAAACACCTAGGTTCGTATGAGAACAAACCCCAACACTGTAACCTCTAAAATCACAATTGATGATGGCCTGAAGCAGAGGTGCGTACTCGCTCATCTCCTTTTCACAGCTAATCTGGGCCCATTTTTGGAGAGCTGTTGCCTAATACCTCCACAACTTGGCAATTCAAAACCACACATCTTACAATATGCTGACGGCATTATCATAATGGACCACACCAAAGCACAAATCCAGCGAGCCCTGAGCAAACTCTATGAATACAACGAAGCCGACTTTCTCACGATCAACCAGGACAAGACCATGGTCCTGATTTTTGGTCACTGCAAAAAAAACAGAAACTTCTAACATGGTGCATTTGGGCTGCAACCATTAAAACAGCCATGAAATACAATTATATGGGGGTATGGTTATGTTCTCATGTCATGTTAGAAAATGTGTAGAGCACGCCGTATACCCTAGGGTGTCTTGGTGCTAGCTTAGCAGAGAGCACAAGAGAAGCTGTAAAAAGGATTAAAAATTGAAAAGCCAGGTTTTTAGGAGCTTTCTGAAGACCTGTAGAGAGGACGCTGATCTAATGTGTATCGGCAAGAGATTCCACTGTTTGGTTCCTCCAGCGAGGAAGTTGCTTCCACCCCATTTTGTTTTATTTAATATGCAGGTGGTGATTTTGTAGGATCACTTTGATTTGAGATTCCTATTAGGGACATGCCAAGAAATGGCTTGTTTCAGAAATGCTGGTCCTGTATCGTGCAAGGCCTTAAATGTAAGGCAGAGTGCTTTGAATGTAATATGTTTTCTAACCGTCAGCCATTGCAAATCCTTAATGGCTTGAGAGACTGAGTGATGTTTGGGGAGGCCAAGAAGTAATCTAGTGGCAGAGTTCTGTAGTTTCCTAATATATTCTGCCTGAAAAATAATGTATAGTTCATTAGGATGTATGACATTACAACGCGGGTTTTTACCACGCGTGCAGTTACATCGCATGCGTTACAACGCATGCGATGTTACAACGCTATGCCCTTCCAACGCAAGTCTTTACATCGACTTGCGCTAGATGGCGTGCTAACATTAAAAAAGTGTTATTTACTATTCCAACTCCAGTCCACTTAACAGTAGGGAAGGTGTTGGGATAGTAAACTACACTATTTGTAATGTTAGCACGCCATCTAGCGCAAGTCGATGTACAGACTTGCATTGTAATGGCATAGCGTTGTAACATCGCATGCGTTGTAACGCATGCGATGTAACTGCACTGCGTGGTAAAAACCGCGTTGTAATGGCTGTTCCCCGTTCATTACAATAATCCATTTTGGATAGGATTAAAGAAGATATAACTGTTTTTCTGGAGTTAATGGGGAGAAAATAGAGGATTTCTTTTTATGATTCTGAGAGTGTTTGAAGGAGGGCGATAGGACCGCGTTGACTTGCTTGCTGTAATGTAATTTGTCATCGAGTATCACCCCGAGACTCTTGACTTTAGAGTTGGACAAAGAGAACGGGCCCATTTCTGAAGGCCAACTAGCAGGAGTCCAAAATTGGGGATTGTTTCCCAGGAAGATCTACTCTGTTTTATCAGAATTAAATTGAAGGCAGTGCTTGCCCATTGATGGAGAGGTAAAGCAAAATTTTGTATACCTCCTCTATTTTGCATGAAAATACTAATTATATAACCTACTTATATTATAATTTGACTAATGGTTTGCTGTGTTAAACTAAATCAACCATTTGCATACACCAATTACACGTGGGACTTATTGCTATTTGCATGGCAAAATAACTCTAATAACTAAATTATGTACGCATATTAATAGTAGTACATGTGGTAATAGGATATCGCATGATATATGTTGCTTTTGTGATGTTTGCGTTCCCGTTTTGGACCGTAAGGGTGAGTATTATTGCTTTAAATGTCGCTATAGGCTAGGAAAATACTAATACATATAGGGATCAGTGAGGGTTTAACATTGGAATCTTCATTTCTTTGTATTAATTATTCTTTTGTGTTTGTTTTGCTCAAGTTGGCATTTGGGCCTACCAAAATATGGCGTCCGAAATAGAGTTCGGAAGTGGCCACGTCTTGTGAGCGCGATGCCTACTGCGCAGACTCCGATGGCCCCGTGAACCTCCAGGCGACCCCAAGTCACAGTGTTCCTGGTCAAGGATAGGAACATGGAGGACTGCCAAACTTCAGTCAGTAAAATCTGGTCTAAATGAACAATTGGGACATACAAGCAAACCTCTTACATTGTTGCATAAGGGCAACATGGACAGAGGAAGTGAACCAGCAAAATCCATGAGAACCTCAATAACGTGAACATCGGACGTTTCAAATGAACCAATCATCGGCCTTCTTAGCCTAAAAATGTTTCATGTTATCCCGAATTTTATTATAAAAAGAGTAGTAGAATAGGGAGGGGCGTTCTAGGCATTCTGCGGTTTTCGATGACTGCACACCCCTATCGACCCCACAGACGAGGACAGATGCTTGCACGATTTCTGGTCCTTTGGAGATCTTTGGGACTGTAACGTGCTGAGCAAAGAACTTTCGGACTTTGAGCTTTGGCCTGCTTTATTTGGACAATTTAACGGCTAAATTCGGTTATGCAGAGCCAAAGGAATTAGGGAAAATCCAGATAGCAAGAATAGGTATATATAAATGTCATGCGATTTGTGCTGGTTGATCAAAATTCTAAACTTTGATTGACTAAAATGCTAATATTAATAGCAAACAATATTTAGATAAACAAATATTTGATGAACAGAAAATTACGAGTTTGTGGTTTTTCAATGAAGAGAGTAGAGAATTCTGAGTCTTAAATGTGTTTTAGCTGGTTCTAAATCACCATCAACCAGTCCAACTAATTGGTCCGTCGACCAAGTGGTGGAGTGCCTTGATGTTTAAGGTTAGGATTCTATAGGTGGTGATGCTAATGTATATTCTGTAAAATAATTTTCTTCCCTATAGGTAATAAGGTACTCCCCCACATGTCCAACGCTTGATCATCATCCCTCCTGTGTGCAGACTCGTGCGTGGAGACGTGCGAGTGTTGGTGTTATGGGTCCCACCAATTAATGCGTGTGTGAATGAGCTAGTGTGACATCGGGTCTGCGACGCAGGGAGGATAGTTCTAAATTTGCCCTCTTCCTTTTCCCCGGTCTCGCGCTGGATCCGTTTTTCTGGTAGCAGAATGATGGTTATTATTGGCTAGTTTGGTGATTATTGCTTATTTCTGAATTTTTGATTACAGATTGCGGATGTTTGGATGAGTATTGATTTATGTACTAACATTCTATGTTGAGTCGCGTCGCTTTTTATGTTGTTTTTGAAGACTTCTGGGATGTAGGAAGTTGGATGGGCTGTGGCAAGTGAAGTCACATGGTTTGTTGCCCTGTAGGTACACGGGGAAAACGTGTGATGATTGGAGTTGCACAACGCATTGTCTGGGTTTCGATTTGGTAACATCGCCGTGTGTTATCGTTAGGGACATTTCTGTGTGAAAGTGGTGTATGGATAGCGAAGGCCACCTGTGAAATTTTGGTCTTAAGTAACTGGAGTCCATGTGAGCTCTGATTACGCTTATCACTGGAAAGGTAATAGGTGTTCCCTAAGCTTGTAAGAAGGATAAAGTAGAGGGAAGTGCTACTTTATTATAACGAATGAAATAATTCTGTAGTAGGGCAGAGGTAAGCGCTGCTCTCGGGAAAGACAGGATTCTGTGTGAATGAACTACATTTTCCGTATGAATGTGTGTAAATGAAATAGCATTCGACTTAATTGTGAAACTCTGGTCTTATTTCTCAGGAGCAGTGCGTCTCCAATAGGTGTCTTATCTCCAGAGAAACGGTTTGTTAATTCTTGCTAGAAGGGTAAGGTAGAAGGAAGTGCTACTTTATAGGCGAATGTAATGATTGGATGTATGACGTTACAACGCATACATTTACATCGCGGTACACTACATCGCGGTTTTAACAACGCAAGTCGTTACAACGACTTGCGCTAGATGGCGCTCTAGGACAAGGAATAGGATTTAGGAGTAGTATAATTTACTATTCCAACTCCAGTCTACGTACAGTAGGGAAGGTGTTGGATAGTAAATTATACTATTCCTTGTCCTAGAGCGCCATCTAGCACAAGTCGTTGTAACGACTTGCGTTGTAAAAACCGCGATGTAATGGCATCGCGATGTAATCCCCGCGTTGTAAACGATGTTTCCCTAATGATTCCGTAGTAGGGCAGAGGTAAGCGCTGCTCTCGGGAAAGACGGAATTCTTGCGAAAAAGGTCAAGACTATCTCTTTTTGTTAGCGAAACAGACAATGGTGGTGTTTTTATGTCGTTACTAACAGATTTTGAGTATAAGAGAACGTAAGAAAAGTTTGCCAATACATTTTTAAAGGAGGGGTCAGCAGAAGCAGGAGTAGCGAGAAAAGCTGACGTCAGAAAAGACCGCGCTGGGATTGGTCAGTCAGTAAGAGACGTAGACGCTCCTGATTGGTGCGCTTGTGTAGGCAGCGCTAGGAGTGGAGAATTAAAGAGTGACGTAGACGCTCCGAATTGGTGCGTTAGTGTGAGTCGCGCTGGGATAGGTGCATGCGGAAGTGACGTGGAGATTTCTGATTTGCTTACGAGTGTGTTTCCACAGTAGTATTGGTTGGAAAGGAAACCGCACAGAGGAAGCTGATTGGTAGAGAGTTTGTGTTGCACTGACGTTTCTAGCTGAACGCGAAGACAAAAGTTAAGCGAAAAATGGTTCACTGATCCTTCATTTTGGAACCCTCTGTCAGTTACATGACCATGGATTGATTTTTAACCATTTTGAGAATAATGAAATGAATGCAAACCTACATTTTCTCTTCATGACTTTTATTAAACAGTTTCTTGAGTTATGTCCTGAATAAATGGCAATGCTCAAGTGAAAATTAATAGTGAGAGAATAAATGATAATTTCCTTTATGCAAATTAATTACATAAAATCTTTAAAATTATTTCAGGTGTTTGTGATTCTTTTAGAGTCAATTAATTATGCAATTCAATGTATAGTTAAGCTGGTCTTGACAATCACCATCAACCAGTCCAACTAATTGGTCCATCGACCGAGTGGTGGAGTGCCTTGATGTTCAAGCGAGGAATCTACTGATGCAGGTGTACATAATGTATTTAATGTAAATATTTTTCCTATAGGTAATAAGGTACCCCCCAACATGTCCAGCGCTTAATTATCATCCCTCCTGTGTGCAGACTCGTGAGTGGAGACGTGTGAGTGTTGGTGTTATGGGCCCCACCAATGACTGCGTGTGTGAATGAGCTAGTGTGACGTCGGGTCTGCGACGCAGGAAGGCTAAGTTGTCAAATTTGCTCTCTTTTTCCCCGGTCTCACGCTGGATCACTATCAATGTGCCAATTTCCCTCATACAATTATGAAGATGAAAGCGGGTATAAGTAGCATCATTAGCGGCAGATAGCCCAATCTGTGTATCAACTGCGTAAGAGGTGAGAGAGAAGCCAAAGGATTGAATCAGAGGGGCGAGTTCTGTTACATATAAGTTAAAAAGAGTGGGGCTAAGTGAAGATCCCTGCGGTATTCCCCAAGGCAGAGTGAAGGTGTTGGAGCTGAAATTCTCCAGCTTCACCGTGGTATCCCTGTGTTTTTAGAAAGGATTTAAGAAGCTCCAAGGCTATACTTTTTATGGCTAAGGCCTCCAGGTGACAAATCGGTGTTGGGTGGTCCATGTTGTCAAAAGCTGCTGATCCAACAGGACCAGAGCCGCAGTTCCTCCTCCATCTAAGACGATCCTAAGTTCATAGGTGGCTTTAATCACAGCTGCCTCTGTGCTATGTACCGATCTGAACCCAAAGTGTGTAGGGTCCAATAGATAATTAGCTGTAATGGGTTGAGTCAGTTGACTATTCATGATTATTTCTATTATTTTAGCTGGGAAAGAGAGTCTAGAAATGGGTCAGTAGTTGGAGGGATCTTCTGGGTCAAGGCTGGGTTTTTTTAAAAGAGGGAGAATGGATGCCCTCTTCCATGGAATGAGGAAAATACCTGTATTAAACATAGAGTTGAAGATACTTGCCAGAACCTTTGCTATAAATTCCGGGATTCGTTTTAGCACGGGGTAAGGATCATCCAGAGACCCTGATTTTGTGGTCCAAATAAGGCTCTAAGCCTGCGTTGCCGTGACTTGGGTGAATTTAGTCCAAAAGGCCAGGGAGATGTTGTTTGTCATATTGTGTTACCAATGAGGTCAACCACTTGTGAAGTTAGGTTTTTAGAATAGTTGAATGAGCTGTAAATTTGATCAACTTTATTCCTGAATTGTTGGGCAATGGTATTGCAAAAGGTTTGACTATTACAGGTTCCTTTGACTTCTGGTTGCTTAGTTAGATTGTTTATCACCTGGAAAAGTTCCCTGGCTGAGTTTTTAGAGGATTCAATCTGGGAGGTAAAGCATGCTGATTTTTCTTTAATGAGAAGGGCTTTGTAATTAGATAAAGAAAGTCTATATGCTTCCTCTTCATGAGATTCATAATTATATATCCATTTCCTCTCTTGTCACCTGCAGCTTTGTTTTTGTAGCCTAAGGGCCTCTGCATACCAAGGCGCCAAGGGCTTTTTTCTGCATTGTTCAATGAGACCTTAGACCAATGGCCCTCCTAGCTGCCCTGAAAAAGAAAGCCGGAGCCATCATATACTGCCTGACCTGTCTCAATAAGATTTTAAACAGAGCCTTGGCCGTACCCATACTGAAGGTCATGAAGGCCTTCTTCTCCCAGTACTACAGTACGTTCCTGAGGCCTGCGCCCCCAGCCTAGAACATGTTCAATGCATGGCCTCCAAGAGGGTATTTCAACTGACCAGATACATACAGAGGACCAGACGTTGCTTGGAACTGGGCCTCCCAAGACAATCCCTCACCTGTGAGGCTGACACCTTGAAATTTTATATAAGGGTCCTAAATGCTCCTGCAAGCACACACAAAGCTCATCTAAAAGAGATATTTGCGAGTCCTGGGAACCCTGTGCACCAACAATTTCAAAAAGCAATAGCCTCTCTACAACTCAAAGGTCCATCGTTAAACTCAGATGCTATCACTTACACAGCCTGGAAAAGGGTGATCAACATGCAGCTAAAAACAACCTCAAACTTACTGGACACCCGCTCCTTAAAGTCCTCAAACATCTTATCTCCCTTGAACAATTCCTACCTAACTGGGAAGCCGCAGGCATACTTCTCAGAAGGCTTAAACAGACGGGTACATAGAGACATTTTATTTATGCGCTTGTTAGGCCTAACAGTGGCTGACTTTAACCCATGGGCCCAACCGGGCAAGGAGGGGGCCTGCAGACTCTGCAATTATAAGAAAAAAATCATGGTTACACCTTCTACGCTGTTGTCCCATGCTCGACATCCCCAGTTGTCTCCTGAAACCAATGTACCTAAAGAAGGGAATTTGCTCTTCCCTGGAGCCTTTGTCACTGTGCTTCTCCCACACTGACACAAGATCCCTAGCGAGGTGTGGTAAATATGTCAAGAAGCTTGAGGACCTACTTCGACCCCGTCCTGCAGATCCTCACTCTGTTATCTTCTCTCAAAAACTGATAACAGACTACCTCACAGCAAGACCTAGAATTAGGAAATGGCGTGTCAAGGGTAGCCCCGGTTAAGTACAACACTCTAGGAGGGAAAGTGGTCCCTCTTGCCAAACTCCCATCAGTCTCATCTCCAATATGCTTCCCGTATAGCCTCAGCCGGACATAATTTTAACCCATCAACACCCTTCGGGGGGCATCAATTATTTGCACTTTGCACTTGAATCGTTTTACCACTGCTCCGAGCAGATCGGTCAGGTTGCTGGATTTTGGACACTTAAATGCAGACTACAACTATGGCTTCTTTTATTATTGTACAATCTCATCTTTGCACATGGTCAATAATGGATCTCTTTCCTATCTTTTTAATAATTGATTTTATTGTAACATTTTTATGGTTTCGACTAAACAATAAAAATTCTTTGACATTATAAGGAAGTATCCATACTTTTATTTTTAATAAAAATGATATGCAATAGTAATTTTTATATGATGTTTTTCTTTTTTCGCGACGGTATTGCTTTCTCAGCTACAGCAGCAGAATGTTTTATTTCGTTTTTTGGTGCCATATGCTTGCATTTAAAAAAATGAACGCTTGCGCCAGCTTGTCAAGGCCAGACCTATTGCTTTGTGAGTGTTGACTCGCTCCTTGCACATGACATTCGCTGCCTCCGGGGGAGGCTAGCAGGGGTCATGGATACCCCTATTGCTCTTTCCTCTTGCACCCAAGTGTGAAATGCCATAATACAAGCAATTTTGGTTGTTCAAACACAAATGGCCGCCCACAAGTCAAATTTATCGACTGTCTCCAAGCACAATATGTACAATTTCTCACTTGTACGATCAACATTCAATGTACTAATGTAGTTCAGATCGAGAGTCAAGATTTACCTGTTCTAACCCTGGACCATTCTTCCATGCTTTCTCCTCCTTCATGGGCGTGCTGGCCTTCATGCCTCACATGTGTGTTGCATTGCGTACAGCATCCATGCCTGCTTTTCCCTTATAAATGCAAAAACAACAGTTAATGGACAGAATGCAGAACAATGTCATACATTCACCCCAGTACAGAGATCTGGGCCTAAATCCATCCGTTTTTTGCTTTCCATGCCATTCCAGTTTGAACCCAGCCATATGCAAATCAGTCTTGACCCTGTGCCTCATGGGAAAAGTCCAGCCCGAACTGCCAAGCCAGGTCCTCCCTGGACTGGAAACAAGCATCCTAGGACCAGTTTCACGGTTTCACCCCTCTAAACTGGGGTGGCATGGTGAGCAAAAGAATGATGATTTAACCCAGATCTCTTGACTGGGGGTGAATGTTTTGATTTGTTCTGCATTCCGTCCATCAATTGTTCTTTTTGCATTTGTCACCCAGAGTGGGACGGGTATGCTCAGACGTGAGTCCTGTGCTCTCCATGCCACTGGAATCAAGCTATCCTGGCTGAAGAGGGGTGAAACCCAGAAACCGGTCCTAGGATGCTTGTTTCCGGTCCAGTGAGGACCTGGCTTGGCAGTTCGAGCTGGACTGTTCCCATGAGGCACAGGGTCAAGACTGATTTGCATATGGCCAGGTCTAAACTGGGGTGGCATGGTGAGTAAACGAATTATGGATTTAACCCAGATCTCTTGACTGGGGTGAATATTTTGATTTGTTCTGCATTCCGTCCATCAATTGTTCTTTTTGAATTTGCTTCTCCCTTATATGCATGAGCGTTTTGATCTCGACCTTTCATTTGCCTACTTGACTTGGTCTTTGAAACCAAGACCTCCCAGTATTGACAGCACCGCCCCCAAACTATGTGCCCTTGACGTAAAGTGAGTAACTTAGCAAATTTTACGACGCATTCAAACGTGTAACCTACATAAGCAATTTGCAACCTCAACTTTGTAATCTATGTAACCTTTTGTAACTATTGACATGCCACGGCGTCTTGCCTATGTGTCTAGACGCAATTATATTCTGCAGTGTATGCATTATAAACAAATAAACACCAACATTAGCAGAACAATGGTATCAAAATATATACATGAGAAATAGTCCCAGGCTATTTAAGAAGGGTAACGCTGGACACCATGCGGGGTCATTGTGAGAGGAACAGACGTGAAACCACAACGCTGGCCTCTAGTATAGTTGTGTGTTTCTATAGTTGTATGTAAACAGTGTACAGTACTGTTACGTCAAGTGACGGACGCAGAGGCCGCCGTCCAGTGAGATGCGGCGTCAGTGTTTAGACGCTGCCGGTGAAGCTCATCATTAATTGACAGGTTTGCCTAAATCCTGTGACCCTTCTTCCTTCCTAAACACGGGTCGCGGATGCGGAAGCGCGATGGCTGTTGTCTCAGAGTGATAAACGGCTCCGGCTTCAGCGAGGGATGCTGCCGCTCGCAAACGGGTCTGGGGTGTGTGCGTTTTGGTGTGCCGTCCTCTCCATGGACACGGCGTGTGGTGGCACGGCGTGTGGCATGTTCCCCACGGGAGGAGAGCGCGAGGGACGTGAAAGGTGAGGACTCTGTTTACACTGGTTTGAAGAGGAGCAGCCCCTCGGATAGTGAGCAGACCAAGTAAGTGTTCTCGAATCCCGGGAAACTCTTGAAAGACCCGAACTTTTGTGTGAGGAGGGCGGGGGGGCGGTTGTGAGTTCGTATGGGAAGAGGAACTCGGGAACTGTGGGGAGTGTGGGTGGTAACTTCTTAGGGTTGTGTTTTTTTCTCATGAAGTTAGTACAAGGACAGCTGTGCAGCTCTAGACAAAATCAGGATGTGACATCACGCAGGAAAAAAAGTGCTAGAGAGCAGGCAGTTTCTTTCTTCATTGGAAACCCAAGGAAGGCACACTTTCGGGGGCTGGTCACTGCGGAACACGAGAGCCTGGCACAAGGGGGCTTTTAAATCCAGTTCCTGGCTTCAAATCGCGGCGAGGGCCAGTCTGAAAGTCACTAATCTCCGAGGAAGGTAAGTGTGAAAGTTTTTCACTGCCAACTTCGTAGAGGTCCCTGGCAGGGGGCGCCTTCCCATGTGCCACCTCGGCGGCAGGTCTAACAGCAACCGATGCTCTGCTACACAAGTAAAATGACATTTGTGAAAAGCACTCGGCTGTGAGGCACTCTTTCCGAGCTGCCACGGCAGCGACGCGCCAGCAGGGCGAGGCGCCTTATCTTCAAGTTCAGCTGTGAGGTGTGCGCTGGCATGGGAGGGGCATCTCTGTGGAGTACGTGGGGCTGGGACGGGAGAAGCAGCTGCCACAGCGCGAGGCCGGTGAGGACTGGGGGCACCTGTGTTGTGAGCGTGGGGCTCCGAGGGGCAGCTGTATGTGGGGGTGGGGCTAAGAGGGGGGGGGGGGATTGAGCTGTGCTTGTGTGTAGTTACTGAGCCGTAACACGGGCCGCCTGGAAGAAGCCGAGCATGTGTAAATATTCAGACGCCCTGCGCTTCCAGTGTAACGTGAACCTGTCATTCCGCTGATGGAAATGTCTAGTCTGACGCGGGCCCCTCCCGGCTCCCCCGAGGCACGCGACAAGGCAGGGTTTCAACCCTGTCATTAAGCATCAGTCTTCGAGGGGGCTGGCATCCAATGTCATGCTGTGTGCTGTTTAACTCACTCATGTATATGTAATGGTGATGTGTGAGTAGTTCTGCTGTGTCACTATACAAGCACACATTACTGATTATTTCATAAGCTTCTCGTCCCACTGTGTGCAGTTGTTAGGACACGTGCACACAGACACCAAGCTAGAAATGTCTGCAAAAGATATTGTCTGGTGTTTTCTTCCAATACGCCGAACAGTTCAATGCCTAAATGGGTTTTGGGAGGATCAGATTTTAAACTTCTCAACTCTTAATTGAATGAGTAGAATCAACTTGACTCTTGTGTTTTAGAATGGTTTATTAATTCTTGATATAATCAAATGTAGATTTTCATCGACTCTTTATAAAGTATTATAGTCCTACTGAGCTGACACGTGTTTCGCTCTGGCCAGACAAGGCATCAGACTTTTTCTGTACATTCTAGGCTGGCCACTTGAAAGGAGGCCCTAGTGTTTGGCAGTAGTTGGTTTAGGTTGTAGTAATGTATTCTCCCCTCTTTGTTCTGTGATTCAGTTCTGAAATTACGGTTGTCTTCAGATTCTGCATTTTCTCTCATTCTAAAGGCGGTTGTTTCTTCATAACGTGGTTTCTCACTTTGCTGACTTATTCACTCACCCACTCTAACTCAACCACTCTAACTCACTCACTTTACACTAAACGCTCACTCATACTCTTATGCAGTCAGACACTCGCTCCTTCACTCACTCATTTACTCGCTTAACCACTCTAAATCATGCACCCTCTAACTCAGTGGTTCTTAATATTTTCACTTTTGTGGACCAGCTCTTAATTATTACTGGAACCTCCCCACTGAATCATTATCAGAATCTGTGGACTCCCACTGAGTCATTACTGGAAGCCGAGGACCCGGCCTACCCATTTTTCATGCTTTGAATCTCAAAACAGTACACAAATACTATAAAACAAGCTTTCATCAAACCAATACACAAATAAAATATTTTATTAAATTCACAAAGAAATATAAAAAAATACAATTTTAATGAGAAGGTTGGAGTTTGTCTAAATTCATTTTACCCCACTCATCGTCCATTCTTTATTCTGTTCGCACGTGCACTGGTCCCACAAATCAATCTGAGGATACTAACTTAATTTCTAGCCACCAATTTCAATTCCTAAACATTTACAGAACATTTTAAAACGTTAAATTATACATTTTGCTTCTTTATTTATACACACTTCATTAATCTGCTAATATTATTTAACTTTCTAAGTTGTGGTGGACCATCTGAGTATGTTTCATGGTCCGCCAGGGTTCCCTGGACCATGGGTTTAAGAAGTACTACTCTAACTCACTGACTGTATGGCTTTCCGATACACACACTCACTCATACGCCTATGCATGCACGCACTCATTCAGCTGCCCACTCACACATTCACTCACAGTGCTTGCTATATTGACAATACACCAGCAGATTTCAGAACCACTCACTCAAACAATACTCTAAGACTTGTTCATATTTGGTGCCTTTCAAGGTAGATAATTTAAAATAGACTTAAATCAGTTCTTGTGTAGAGACAGCCTTAGCTGTCTATTTGAAAGAGACCGAATGTATCGAATAGAGATTCAGGGGGGATTTGATGTCTTTACCTTGCTCATGATTTGGTGACTTTCTTGCCAAATCTCAGTTCTCTACTCCTGATTTCATTACTTTCCTCCCTATTCTTGTGCTTGTCCTACCCAAGAAGCATTTCCGACTCATTGTGTTTTAATTGGTTGACTTGTGTCCTTCTACTGCCGGTGTCAGACCTTGTGTTGCAGTGCACATGGCACTATTTTCTCTTCTCCATTCTGTTGCCTCTTGCTCCCTCTCCATTCCCACCTTCTTGCTCTCTTTATTTAAAAACATGAGCCCCTTCCCCAGGATCCTCTTGCCCCCAGGCACCTTCCTCTCTCCGCCAGCTAGTTTCCATTTTTATTTATGCAATTTGTAGAGGGGATAGTGACCCAAAGGCATACCAGCACTGAAACAAGAGCTAGCACCACCCTGAGGCAGAAAGAGAGCTGGGATGGCAGCCAGGTGGAGGTTCAACGACCGAAGTGCTCTGCTGGGGTTGTAAGGAATGTCCAGCTGACATAGGATGGGTGGGCCTCCGCCTTGTAGAGCACGGTGGGCAATGCAGAATGATTTAAATTCCACTCTTTGAGCAACCGGAAGCCAGTGACAATCTCAGTCCCTGTCTAACATACAATGATCTGGGAGTTCCAAGTAATTCACGTGCAGCCGTGTTTTGCGCAACCTGCAGTTTCCGGATCACTCCTTTGAGAGACCCCAAATACAAAGTTACCATAGTCCAGACGCGAGTGGACAAGTGTCGGAACCACCACTCGTCTAGGGATCTGGGGAAACCAGGGCAGAATCTTGCACAGCATTCGCAGTATTCCAAAACAAATGGCCATGGTGCTTGTGACCTGAACTTCATAGTTAAAGTATCTCCGAGCCACATCCGCAGGCTTTTTATAACAGCCTTAGGGGACGGTGGGAAGCCAAGGGGTATCGGCCAGTCTGGAGATGTGACCATCTTTCAATGCTTTTTAAAGCATTGCAAACCTGTGCAACTATGCACTCAAGGCACCCATTCTGTAATGTTTTTTCTTATGCTTTAAGAAGAATTCCAAGAAAGCCACAATGCATGTGCACACATGCACAATGGTAATCTTATAATCATTTTTGTTATAGCAAAAGAAAAACCATTCCATGGCAGCCATCTAGGAATGTTTTTTTCTTTTGCTTTAAGAAAAAATAATGCCAAGATAGCACCCACATATATATGCGCATGCACGCTGGCCAGCTAGAAGAACAAAATAAATTGTCATAACCAACAGGTCCGCGCCCAGTTGCTACAGGTGAGACTTATTTGCCTTTCCAGGGCCTGTTTTTTCCTGGATTGTATTTGTAAGTATAGTCATGCCTAGACTGTATATGAGTGAGAGCCTGCTCAAGAAATATTTGTTGATGTATTTAATGTTTTAAGCCAGTGGTTCTTAACCATTTGACACCTGTGGACCCCCACTTAATCATTACTGGAATCCAGGGACCCCACTGAATCATTTAATTCACAAACAAATTTAAAAAAAAACAATTACTAGGAAGGTGGGATCTTTTCTAAATTCAATTGAAGCCACCCATCGTCCATACTATATTCTGTTTGAGCACTTGCGCTGCTCCCGCTACTTTGCAATATTTCGCATTTACTAACCTACGCAAAGTGGCTTTGCATGGCCTAATAATTGCCAAAAGTGACGCATCCCCAAACCAAAATCATAGTATATCCAGGTCTATATGTCATAATAAAATCTAGTTAAATCCTGATGACTAATGGTGTTTATTACACCCAGATAAACTGAACTGACAATTGGGACGGAGTGTGATATATGTGAATAGGAGTCGCAGACAATTGATATCACTTTGCTGAAGCATCTCAGGTGGTAGACTCTGATCTCAGGTTAGGTGCTGTGGCTATCCCATCATCCCAGAAGTCCTTAATTTGTAAAGTATATCTGTATAGTTTTTCTCACGAAATTGCTGCAGCCCTGCTGAATGGTGGAGCTGCAGAGTACTGAAGCTGTCTAATTTTGGTTCCACCTCCTGCCTTGCCCTTTCTTCCATCTCCCTACACTGTAGGTTCTTTTTTCACCTCTGCTTTCTCCCTTTTTTAATAAACCCTAGTCACCAAAGCTTAGTGCTGGTGGTGCCCACCAACTGGAAACACCAGCAAAAATTAAGCACTGGCTAGAAAACTGGGATTTAAGATTAAATACTGCTGGTAACCCAGCAGCATAGGAAATGGACGTGCCTGAGCACAAAAGATGTCCAAACGAGTCGTAAATTTTAAGCATCCATGACTTCTGTTTGTTTATGGATTTTCCGTGGTCCCAGACCTTATCTAAAACAGTGATGTTACTTTTAACTGTACACAGTGTGTATTCAGATAAACTACTCAGAGCTATCATCTGTTTGCAGATGGTCTTTGTTGTAGTGAGTTTAGGCAGTATCAGATAAGATGGAGCTGTGGAATTCCTTATGACGCTCAGGTGTTCTGTGGTGTCATTGGGGCACCACGTTCTCGAGTTGACAGTCGGTGGCTAGCTGCGCCTGGCACGACTGTGGTGAGGGGTTTCACTCTGGTTCAATAAACTTCCTGCATAATAAGCAGAGCGTCCGGAATTATTACAATTTTGGCGACGATCGGAGTTGAACGTGCCAGGCATCAGGAGTCCAGAGAGAGATTTACCCCACCCACGAACCCATGCTGCAAACTGGAGAGAGCTGAATGGGAGAAAGAGGAAACCGTCTGACAATGCCAGGTCAAGAAAAGGAATATTGCAAGGGCACTGGATGTGCTGAACAATAAGGTGAGCTGGCAATTTATGACAGCTTGTCGGCACTGTCAGAGTAACGCGACGATCACGACTCCCGTTGGCTGAATGCGTGGTGATTTACAGTTATTTCTGCGTGGTGTGGATCCCTCTGCTTCTCGGAGGCACTCACTTGAGTGTGGGCAGTTTCTAACAACGTCAACCACGATACTAAACTCTGCCCGACGATTGCCTTGGCTGGTTTAGTCACTGAAACTGGCATGGTCTTTTCAGGTAGACCCGCCAGCTGGTGGCGCAACCCTTCTATATGGGTGGCGCATGCCCAGGCATTTCAGGAAGAAGAAAGTTCAGTGACACGCACACTTCTTTCGGCATGTCTGTCCTGTGGTGGTGAGTCAGTGATACGCTCACTATCCTGATTTATTAGAATTAACGTGACGTGCCATATTCAAGCATGCCCTGTTTCTTGCTGTTCAGTGATGCGCACACTCTTTACATGGTAACTACTATTTGCAGATTATCATTACTTGTATGGTTTTCACATGACACGCCCACTTTTTCAAGCGTGTTTTGTACTGGTGAAAGTCAGTGACGTGCACACTTTTGACAGTTGTTCTGTTTAATTTACAAAACTCGGTTCAGGGGGCTACGTTTGTGGGTATATATGTTCTCTGTTTAGGAAAATGAGTGTTAACTCATCAATAGTTACATCTCCACCAGTTCTCATGATGTCAGGTGATCTTCCTATTGAGTGGCAGGACTGGATTGATTGCTTCAAAAATTACTTACTAGCCTTAAATCGTTCTAGATTTTCAGCCATAAGAAAGAAGGCATTGTTAATGGGGTGCTTGGGTAAAGAAGTTCAACATTCAAATATTTGCCACCTGCCAGAAATAATCTAGGAGAGGTTGAGGATGTACATAAAGAAGCAGTGTTAGTTTGCAGACTAGATCTGCCATACAAGGTATTGTTGTTATCCGCCGTTATAAATTTTACACGCAGCCACACCCGGCGGAAGAGTCTACTGATGACTTTGTTGCACGGTTTAAGGGAACTTTCTGCAAAATGTCAATTTGGATTAATGACTGAGGAAATGATAAGAGACCAACTGATTGTGCAGTATCAAAAAATATAGGGGAGACTGTGGGCTGCAAAGAATCCCACTTTGAAGGATGCTGCGTCAATCACAAAAATGTGGAGGGGTCTGAAAAATGCATGCAGGAATTGAAAAACATTATTTTGGACAATAAATCTACTGATGTTGCTCTTTTATCTGAAGAAGGGGAGCAAGTATATGTAGTAAAATGCAAAACTACTAAGGGTGGGTATTTCAAGAGCAATAATACAAAAAGTATGGCTTCTGGGCAAGGAAGGCCTTTGACTCGCAGTTGCTATAGGTACGGGAGCAATTATTACCTTGATAATTCAAAGCTTTGCTTTACCATAGGAAAAGACTGTCTTAAATGTGGCAAAAAGGGCCATATGGCATGCATGTGTAAGGTGAGGGACAGGAAAGTTACAGTTGTTGAAGAGGAAAATTCGAAGGTCATAGTCCATATGGTGTAGGAAAAGGATACTGAAGGTGTAAATACTAAAACTGATCAGGGTGGTGAAGGGAGGAGGGTACGTCCTAAAGCTAATTTTGTCATTAATTACAGGGATGTGTCTTTGATGTTTGACACAGGTTCGTTATATACCATCATTCCCATAGAGTTGTTTCTTGCCACATGGCCTGAGTGAGAATTGGTGACATCTGATGTCATACTATATGAGTATCAAGGCGAGAATATAGGTGTCATGGGATATATGGCTGCTCAGATCAAATTCGCTGGGAGACAAACTCTGGGGAAAGTTTATGCGGCTGTGGAAGGACCCCCCAACTGGCTGCATCAGTATGACCTTAATAGCATGGTGAATCCAAGGGCTGAAAATCAGGCGATGCTAATTGAGGATGATGGGTTGGAAGCTGTGTTCTTTCGCCACAGGGAGGTATTTGCATATCGGTTAGGAGTGGCTAATAACTATGTTCATGAAATCAAAATAATAAAAAATGCTGTGCCTGTGAAACATATGGAAGGAAGGTACCAATGGCAGCGAGACCAAAAGTCAAGGAGATTATTCAACAAATATTGGATGATGGAGTAATGGAGATTGTGGAGGCTGCAGAGTGGTTATCTCCCGTAGTTATTACCAAGAAACCGGATGGGTCCTTAAGGTTCTGTGTGGAATTTTTGGAGCCTGAATGAGTGTGCTGTTATGGACAATTTTCCTTTACCCAACATTAATGAGTTGATTTTGATGATGTCAAGGGGGAAATACTTCTCCAAACTTGACTTAAGCAGTGCATACCATCAAGTCAAACTTCATCTGGAATCCAAACATCTTACCTCTTTTATAGCAGCTGAGGGAACTTCCCAATTTTGTAGATCACCTTTCGGATTATGTTCAGCTGCAAGTGCCTTTCACAGCTTAATGACAAAGATTCTTTCAGGGATGGATAAGGTGGTGGTCTTCTAGGTTGACATTCTGGAGTTTGCTGAGTTGTCATTTAGCACTTTAAGATTTTGGATGAAGTTTTGAGACAAATTAGTTGTGCTGGTTTGACTTTTCGCAAGGAGAAATATGTGGTTTTGGTTAAAGAGGTGGAGTATTTGGGCTATTTAATTACAAGAGATGGTGTGAAACCTAAGCCAATCTGGTGAGTGCCATTGTAAAGCCCCAGATTCCTCAGGAAAGGGATGCCCTCTGGCCCTTTATGGGTCTTGTAGAATATTACTCTAAATTTGTCAAAGATTTTACGCACAAGACTGAGCCGTTAAGAGAGTTATTAAGAAAGGGGAAGAAGTTTGTGGGGGGTCACTTGAAGCAAACAGCTTTTACTTTGGTCAGGAATGATATTGCCTAGGCAAATGTGTTAATACCTTATCAATCAGGAATGAAGACCATTGTCACTGTGGACACTAGTGTAGTTGGAGTTGGGCCTGTGGTATTGCACAGGTACATGGTAAATTGGAACGGATGCTGGCTTTTGCATCATGTTCTTTGACTGAGACCGAACTGAATAATTCTGTCATTGAGTGGGAAGCGTAGGCTGCTGCATGGGCCACAAACTATTTCAGTGTGTTTTTGTGGGGCTCTGAATTTCTTTTGAGGACGGATCACAAACCCCTCCTCAAGGCCCTGGGTCCTGGAGTACAAAGAATTGTTGTGGAAGACTGGCCAGGTTAGCAGTCAGAGTACAGAAATTTGATTGTAGGCTAGAGTATGTTCCTGGGTGGGAGAATAAAGTGGCTGATTGCCTGTCCAGGTTGCCGGATAAAGGGGCTGAGGTCGAAGAGTTGGAAACTGAGGAGGTATAGAGGATGTCACTGAGGAGTCGCTGGGTTCTATTTCTGAGAAGGACTGGATTAGTGCTATCAAACAGGATCCTACATTTATTGCCATCATGGAAATGGTCAAGAAAAGATCGAGGAGGGAGAGTGCCTTACCGGAGGGTGTGAGACAGTTCCTCAAGGTGCTTGATAAATTGGCTATACACGATGACTGGTTGTTTCTAAGAAAAGAAAAGTTTGTCCCGCGGTGTGCTGTCAGGTCCAGATAAATTAAACTGGTGCATGAGGGCCTCTGGGACAGACTATGACTACCCAAAGATTGCGTTAGAAGTTCTGATGGCCTCTCATGGATAATCATGTCATGGAATGGATTGTCAGATGTGAGGCATGAGAAACGTGGTAGGTTTGGGTTGCTTGGCTGAAGATCAGCACATGGCTGAAGCTGATGGAGTGTGGCAGATGGTATGTCTTGATTTTGTTGGGTCGTTTGGAATGCTTCTAGAGCATGAGAAATTTGCTGCGGTGTTGGTGGACGCCAAATCAAAATGGTTAGAAGTGATTTTTATGAGAAATATTTCTACTACACACACCATTCAGGTTTTGGGTGAGGTCTTTAGGAGGGAAGGGAAACAGACAACGAAACCCAACTTGTTTTGTAGAACATGAACGTTTTTCTGGAGACATTGGGGAATTGGGGACTTGGGGACTAGGCATGAGTGCTTTTCCGTGTATTATCCTCAAGGCAATGGATTGGTGGTAAGACAATAAATTGGTGAAAGGAACCATGCAGTAGGCGGTGAGCACTGGCTTGTCTGTTCAGGATGCGGTTAAGAACATGCTGTGGGCATACTGGACCACGGTGAATACCAACACTGGGTTGTCTCTGTTTGAAATGATGCAGGGCAGGCTGCCAGAACCAAACAGGCTCCTTCATGGATGGGGGAGAGGGGCATCTAAACGTGCAACCGGGAGCTGCTCGGGAGATCTACATAAGAAACGATTTATTGATGTTGGTGATTGGGTTAAAGTGAGACCTGGTTGCGTGAGCAAAGGTTTGACCAAGTTCAGGGGTCATTTCAAAGTAAAGACTGTGGGAGGTAATTGGATCAAGTTGGAAAATTGGCACACATGGAATCTTAGATGGGTGGTTTTGTATCAAAGGCAGGGTGAATGTGAGAAAGAGTTCAACATTGTTGTGCCACGTTCTGCGCTGCCATGCAAGTCTGTGTTGGAGGAGCAATGTAAACAAGATGCTAGTGGTTTGGAAAGGGTAGATGGGTCCAGGTGTTCAGTACCTGCAGCTGGATCACAGGACAGGAGAGTGGCAAGGATGAGGAAACTACCAAGATATCTATAGGAGTACGTGTGTGATTAACCTTACCATTTGTTTATATAGTGGGGCTTTGGGGGGGGGTGTAGTCTGGGGTTTAGGGTGGTCATGGTTCTCTGGTTTTCATTTATAAGAGAGGGTGATGTGTTATAGTGTGCTTAGGCCGTATCAGATAAGATGGAGCTGTGGAATTCCTTTTGACGCTCAGGTGTTCTGTGGTGTAATTGGGGCTCAAAGTTCTCGAGTTGACAGTTGGTGGGTAGCTGCGCCTGGCACGACTGTGGAGTGGGGTTTCTCTCAGGTTCAATAAATTTACCTGCATAATAAGCAGAGCGTTCTGAATTATTACAGTCTTAAACATTCTTGGCACACATTACTACCTCCAGAAACCTGCTTTCATAATACAGTAGTAAAACATGGTGGTACCCAGCACAGCCTTAACTTAACACTAAGGACATGAAATAGCACCAGTCAAAAATGTTATGAGATCCGGCCATATCTCTTTAAAGCTTTGTACTACTTAACGCTTTGTGGTTTTCAAAGACTGGTGGATATAAATATGACCATAATTCAGAAATGTAAATTTTACAGATCAAACGTACTTATTATTGGTGATTTTTGTGTTTAAATGTGGAAATACGTTGTGCTACTGAAAATAAGAACCGTGAAAGAATATGGCTAAGTGCATTCACTAGCGGATCATTTATTGTTTTTATAAAGTTTATAAAATTGTCAGGTTTTAGCTATTACTTGATGTTTGGCTGAATATTTAAAGAATTCAGCAGCATTTGCCTGAATCACATAATAGACAACTCAGGGCTCCCACACTGTGACATCCACCCAGGGCAAGTGTCCTTCCTGGCAGAAGTCACTAAGCTAAACCAGCAGAAGCTACCCTGCAGTATACGTAACTCACAAACCTGTTCCTTGGGTGAGCTTCTAAAAGCTAGTCTGCTGTTTAGAAGGGACTTCATTTGTTGCCTGCTGCCCACTAGAACCTGTGGGCGGGGACTGACTTTCCTTCTAGTGGTGTAGCTCTGGTTCGTACTAGCCAGTCTCTCTGAGAATGTCACCTAGGCAATGGTAAATATTGGCTGTGAGAAGCTACCCTGCTGGCCAGTTCTGCTCTAAAGGTTCTTTCACTTCCTGGGTGCATTGATTTGTCACATAGGTCCAGTGTGTTGTATGACTCTAACACGTGCATAGACAACAGTGTATAGTGGTTACAGGATAGCTAGTACATTGTCAGTGTATTGAAAGCATTGATTCCCTTTTAGGGTGCGACCTCAACCTTATGCCTGTCATCACATGAGAGGTTCTGCTGTATGAAGTACTTTTTGCCCTTGCAGGGAGTTGAATAGCTTCAACTTAACAGAGCGGGTTACTTCAACGGTAAGAGCATAAGACATCTGGAAGCAGTGGCTTCTAGTAAGTTCTCCAATTAGCAAGATGTTGCTGGAGTGGTGTAATAGCAGTTCTAAAATGTCTGATGCTATGGGCGCTGATCAGCAGAATACAATGCGCCCGAGGCCTGGAGGGGGAGGAATGGAGGGCATCTCATGCACTGGTGATGACCCTTGTTTTGGAATCATAAGTACCATAGCCCCTTCATCAGGACCTTTTCCATACAGATAACTTTCAGAACAAATACATTTGAGGTAGTCTGAAAGAGTACTCCGTTTTTAGGTTTCGCCTGCACAGTGCTTGCTTAGTGCTTGAGAAATCTGTTCTTTTTAATATAAACTTAAAATGGATTTACATCCCACCTCATCTCTTTCATAGCTTCTCATTGGTTCCTGTGCGTGCTACTTACCTTTCCTCCATTTCTATTGGCTGTAGCATATATTCCTCCATTTACCCGTGCAGGTTCCTCGTCTGCTTCTCTTATCAGTTTCCCGCCACCAAAATACTGTTAACATCTGCATTGGTGGAATTCTTTTTTCATAAATAAAGTTTTGTCTCTTGCTGCTTTTTTGTCTTGCAGCAGTTTTATTTAGCTACAATTTATCACCGGGAGAAATTAAGTAATTTGCCCAGAATCACAGGCCTTCTGCCTTTCTGACTCTGTCCCACGAGAAAGGGCAATGATTTTTTTCTCAAGCCATTTTCACCTGATTGTGATTATGAACTAAGGAAGTGGGATTCTTAATTTGTGATCAACGGGAATGTAATATGTACATGTAGTTTAATGTTCAACCACAGAATATTAGTGTTTAATGAAAGTGTGACAGCTCACTAACTGGGCCACACTATTTAGCTCTTTTTTCTGAAGTTCTCCGTTCCATGGTACTAGAGGTTAATATTGTCAAACAGAATGTGGCAGCATTAGATGATGCCTAGCGAGACATTTTTTTTAATTGGTAACCTCCCTTAGGTGACCTTGTCGATCTATTTTTTTGCTAATTAATATTTTCAAAATCTGTTTCATTGAGTAAGTAAGATTTGGCCAAAATGTTCTTGTTGTCTTCACCATTTGCAGTAACAGCAGCATCTTCCAAGTCACAGGCACAGCTGAATGAGAAGCTCCGCACCGAGCCCCGCTATGTCTGGCTGGGTGGCACATGGGCTCTCTCAGCTGGTTTACACTGACTCTGGGTACTTGATTTCCGGGGAAAGGATAGGTCAGTATCTTATTAAATGTGATATCACTCAGTGCTATCAGTTGACTGAGCTATCTGAAGTCACAGTTAAGAGCTCTGCTTCCATACATTGCGGAAGGAACGACAGAAGATATAGGGTATCATCTACTGTTTGGCAGGTGGCCCACCAGTTTCCCAGGTTGGCAGAAACCCTTGCCTCAACCCCCACCCTGGAGTGTGAATCCAGCAGCTATTCCTCGAGGTTGTAATGTGCCTCGCGGGGATCCTTGTGATGAAAGTGAATCTGCCAGGGTGGTGGAGGCACTTTCATCCCTGTTGAATGCAGATTGGCCCGCCATGGTTTTTTTCATCACGCTTGGCATTCTGTTATGCTTTTCAGCAACAAACCATAAAAGCGAGGATGTGTTGCTTCATTGCTGAAAAGTGAAAGTTAAATATGCCTGGTGTGCAGAATGTTTTGTCCATGTGTGACAGTGACACTTTTAAATTTTCCATCCCGGCATTGCCATGTGTCTCACTTGGCAGTCCTGGGAAGAAGAATCTATAATGCCGGGCTACCACAGCCATGAGCTGGCAGCCCAGGGGTAGATGGGATGCTAGATCCATGATTTCTTATGGCAAAGCTAGTTGAGCGTCCACCACTAGAAACCCCCCTGTTCCCCACCACTAATGGAGGCAGGAAAAGCACCCATTGATAGCGCTGCTTCTGCCTCGCCAAACTCTAAACGAGGACCACAGCCCTATAAAATCTACCATTTCACTACTGCAAATTCAGATCTCCGGCCATTGAACCGTAACTAATTTATTGATGCTTTCTCTTCATGTTTGGAATCCCACTGTATCAGAGGAGGAACATCACCAGTGTTGGCTTTTACATGGTTGTTTTACACTTGCCATCGTATGTACAACCCCCGCCATATGGTCTGCTGCTCAGAGTTCCTCTGATGGGAATTTGCCCCGCATTCACCTGCGTATAAAAAAAAGTCTTAACTCCTTCAACAATACGTACCGTGGTGTGATTAACTACCCTAAAGCCCTGGTGAGGTCCCTGCACCATCATTGCATTATTTTACTCCAAACAAATGTTTCATTGACGTTCAGTTTAGCTCTCGGGGGTTTCATCCCCAGGTTTATATGATGTTGACTAAACATGTTGAACTCATGAGTTCTGAAAGCCCTCCTTACTAATAAACTATCCATATTTATGAAGAAAAGGAACCAAAGAATAGAATCAAAAAGAGCTTCCAATTTATCCAAATGAATCCTTTATTCTTTTTTCAGTCTTGACTCCGTCATAGCACCGCACCTCCGAAACGCCATCAACTGCTCCTTCAACTCTGCTACCTTCCCAGAAGACTGGAAACACGCTGAACTCACCGCCCTCCTGAAAAAACCAACAGCGGACCCCACCGAACTCAAAAATTACCGCCCCATCTCGCTTCTTCCATTTCCGGCCAAAGTCATCGAGAAAGCCGTCAACAACCAGCTCGCCGCTTTCCTCGAAGCCAACAAATCCCTCGACCCCTCACAATCTGGCTTCCGAGCAAAACACAGCACTGAGACCGCCCTCATCGCAGCAACAGACGACATTCGAACTCTACTGGACAATGGAGACACAGTCGCCCTCATCCTCCTCGACCTCTCTGCAGCATTCGATACAGTCTGCCACAGCACCCTTCTACAACGCCTCAATAACATCGGAATCCAAGGAAAAGCACTTGAATGGATCACCTCGTTCCTCACCGGAAGAACCCAGAGAGTCCGCCTTCCTCCATTCAAGTCCGAGGCCTCTGAAGTCATCTGCGGCGTACCTCAAGGATCCTCACTCAGTCCCACCCTCTTCAACGTATACATGAGCCCCCTCGCGGCCATCGCACGCCAACACAACCTCAACATCATCTCCTACGCGGACGACACTCAACTAATCCTCTCTCTCACCAATGACCCCAGCACCGCCAAAACTAACCTACACGATGGAATGAAAGAAGTTGCCGAATGGATGAAACAAAGCCGTCTGAAACTGAACTCAGACAAAACAGAAGTCCTCATCTTAGGTACTTCCCCCTCTGCATGGGACGACTCCTGGTGGCCGGAAGCCCTCGGAAAAGCACCCATCCCGACAGACCACGCACGGAACCTTGGCGTCATCCTGGATTCTTCACTCTCAATGAACAGACAAGTCAGCGCCGTATCCTCTTCCTGCTTCAACATTCTTCGCATGCTCAGAAAAACATTTCGCTGGATCCCCTCCGAAACCAGGAAAACAGTCACCCACGCTCTGGTCACGAGCCGACTGGACTACGGAAACACCCTCTACGCGGGTACTACCGCAAAACTCCAGAAGAAACTCCAACGAATCCAAAACGCATCAGCCAGGCTCATATTAGACATCCCACGCAACGAACACATCTCTGGTCACCTTAAAGACCTCCACTGGCTACCCGTCAATAAGAGGATCACTTTCCGACTGCTTACCCACGCACACAAATCACTCTACGACATCGGACCAGATTGCCTCAACTCTCGACTGTCCTTCTACACCCCCTCCCGCCAACTACGGTCTTCCAGCCAAGCCCTCGCCACTGTACCTCGCATCAACAAGACCACCATGGGAGGCAGATCCTTTTCATACCTGGCTGCTAAAACATGGAACTCACTCCCCGCTTACCTTCGCCTCACCCAGAACCACCTAGCGTTCAGAAAGCAGCTTAAAACGTGGATATTTGACAAATAATCCTCCTCCCCTTCCTAAGCGCCTTGAAACCCTCTGGGTATGTAGTGCGCTATACAAATTTTATGACTTGACTTGACTTGAATCTTTTAAAATTCAACCACAGCCTACGCGTTTTGTTCCATTGGAACTTCGTCAGGGCAAAATAGTCACAAATTAAGTCCAAAGTGGTCCTGAACCAGACGGTCCGAATCGCGTGAGGCCTCTATTAATAACAGTAACTGTGAAGTTGCAGCAATAGACCCCCTGGACAGAAGCGTATCCAATGGTCTAGGGTACCGGCCCACAGACCTCCACAAAAAGTGAACAATACTCAGAGCAAAAGTATAGTTGAAATTTGATGAGCTAGTACGTATGGCACAGTTACTGTTATTTATAGAGGCCTCACAAGATTCGGACCTTCTCGTTCAGTACCACATTGGACTTAATTTGTGAATATTTTGCCCTGACGAAGTTCCAATGCAACGAAACGAGTTGGCTGTGGCTGAATTTTAAAAGATTGAAAAAAGAACAAAGGATTCATTTGGATAAATTGGAAGCTCTTTTTGATTCTATTCTTTGGTGCACCGTCCTTTTCTTCATTAATTTGGGTATCTGATCCTCAGTGGAGCGAAAGTGCGGCGAGCTCTGGACGTGTTTGCACTGACTAAGGACTCAT